>NC_133404.1:1435000-2731683 GCF_047511655.1 Castor canadensis
CATTTCCCACATGAAAATAAAGAAGGGTAGGTTTGATAATCTCTAAACCACTATTTTCCAGCTTCTGATTCCCTGCCAATCCCTGGCGAGCTGGGTTAAAATTCAAACTCCTGAACCATCAGATCCTCAGAGGTTTGGACTTGCGGGTCTGGGGTGAGCTATAGGACCATTATTCCAAAGACCTGTCACAACTGAGGTGGGCCCTGAGTTCCTGTGCTCGCCTCCTGGCTCCCTGCACCTCTCAGCTGGTCAGGTGTCCTCCAACCTGCACCCTCCCTTCTCTCTCTGTGTCTCTCTGCTTTTACAGGCTTAGCAGTTGGTAAAACTCCAGACTTCTGGTCACCATCCTCCTCTGTGTGGGGTCTTCCTCTCCTCTCTGTCTCCCTTCCCTCCCCTCTGAGCACCCTGAGCAGGGCAGAGCCCTCAAGTGGAGGGAAGCAGCCACCATGCAGCCTGCTCTGAGGGGTGCCAGGCTTTGAGATCCACTGTCTCCTCACTTCCGTGTCCCTACAACCCAAATGTCACCTGCTCTTCCTCCTGCACAAAACGACATTCCCATGCTCCAGCCTGGCTTATAGCAACCTGAGCCCATGGTGACAGACCCACCCGCTTCTGCTTTCAAACATGAAGACTCCATAGTAAAATGGTCCAAGCATAGCAGCTCAGAGAGCAGAAAATTCCCAGTGCCTCTGATCCTCCTAACAAAGTGAATAGCCTGCTTGCTTAAATTCAGGGTCAAAATCATGACATAAAGGAATAAGAATAAATACATATTTTGAAACAAGAGTATAGTAATAGCCTACTTACTATTTTGTGACATTTCCCCAATGACCTTAGTGTATCTTAGCTTCATTTGATGTCACAACAGGGAGATATACAATATCCTTTCCCACAGCTGTCTAGTACCCCACTGAATTGCACCAACAGATTCTACAGCAACTGAAACTTAGGTACTGCTTAATTTTCAACAGTCACAAAACAGTACTGCATCAGACATGTTTGCACAGATGTCCCAGTACACCTGAATGGTTGTAGGATGCATTCCTCTTAAGTGGAGCTCCTGGAAGGAGGGAAGGACGTGAATTTCACCCTCAGTATTTTGTGAGAGGCTGTTTTTCCACACGCACCCCTGCCCGTGCTGGATACCACCCACCTCTAAACTCTTCGCCAACCAGATGGATGGGAGCACCTTTTATCATTTCCTCTTTCTTTTCCTCAATTTTTGGTGAGGTTGAGTCGGTTGGGCTGTGGTTTGAAGTGTCATGTAATAGTCTTTGCTGTTCCTTTTCTCTTAAGTGATTCATAAATCATTCAAGGAAGGCATGTGTGTGGTGTCTGTCTGTTTTCTGTTGTAACAGAATCCCCGAGATGGGGTAACTTGGGCTCATGGTGTGAGAAGCCTGGGAGGTTCAAGAAGGGCCTCATGCCACTCTAACTTTCTCACAGAAAGCAAGGGAAGTGGTCTTGGGCAGGGTCAATACAGAACAGGAGGGGCAACCTGGCTTATACCAACCTGAGCCCATGGTGACAGACCCAGTCAGTGGAGAGCAAGAACTCATTCATGACAAAGCATGAATCCACTGGGAGGTCTCAGACCCGTGACCCAGATCTCCCCATCACGTCTTCAATGAGATCATGCCTCAACATGAGTTTGGGTAAGGACTGACCGTATTCGAACCACACACACAGCTCAAAAATGCAGCAGTGCAGAAGGTCCAAAAGGAACAGGAAAACCCATCTCAGACCCCACCTCCCAGGTGAGAACCAACCTGCACCATTGCCCCTCCGCCATGAAAAGCTTCCCCAGGGCCAGTCTCTCCCACTGCACAGAAAGCAGGGCTGCAGGCATGTCTAACCCACAACTGCCCTCCACGTGGGTGCACCCCAGACTCTAACTGCAGCAGAACTCCCCAAGGCAGGGGGCCGGAGGCACTTTCCCCTGCCTCATGTTGGTGGGTGCAGGAGTGGAGCCCACAGGCTGGGGAGCTGGGTTACAGGCAGGTCTGTGGCTGGGGGTGGGGAGAGTCAAGTCTTACTGTCACAGTTGATTCTCTTTGAGGCTCTTGTTTAAGCAGCTGTGGCTCTTGGTTTTCCCACTTATAAAACGGAAACAGCAATGTGGCCTTCAAGGGCCTCTTGGGAGACTCAAAGGAAACAGGAGCCTTCTACAGGTGACACTTGTAAGTACTGAGTGTTGACGCCTGAGATTTTACTGTTAAATCGTATCCTCAATGTATGAAGACCGCCATCCACAGAGGCCGTGCTTTTGTTATTCTAGCTATAATGAGTGGCTCAGAGCTGGTTCAAGACTATTTATGGCTGCGTGACTCCAGGCAGGTTACTTAACTTCCTCTGAGCACCAATATCCTCCTCCACAGAAAAGTGGACGTAGCTACTTCTCGCTTTACCATGAGGAGCCAACGAGCTGCGTTAAAGGCTGGTGCAGGGAGACAGTCTATAAATATCAGCTCTGTTATGATCATCCTTAAAAACTGTGAATTATTAACACCAAGGTCTTAACCACAATGGCTGCTTGCTCACTCTCCTGGTCTGAGCTTGCTGAGAGGGGGCTCACAAGGGACCTGGACCGTGTCCTGCCATTCCACTCCCTACCATCAACCATGTGGGAGTGGTTGGCTTTCCTGTTTGCTCCTGCCTTGGGCCCTCTGAGGGGACGTCCTTGTTGTGGCATGATTGGTAGGACCTGAGTAAGTCTTCTCTTGTGCCTTCCTCTGCTGTCTGCCCTGGTGACAGCAATCCTGGCATTCCTGGACAGCCTCGCAGTGGGCTGAAAGTTGTGTTTAACACTGGGAAACTGTCTCAAATCTCTCAGAAGTCACATATGGCACCCACCTCTGACTTTCTAGCTGGAAGACCTTGGGCAGAGTGTGTGATCTCTCTCTGCCTCGGTATCCTCATCTGAGAAGCAGGCAGCATTAGGACACTCATCTCGGAGGGCTGAGGGCTCAAGAAAGAAAGCAGCCAGCCTGGCCTGGCCTGGCCCACTGCGTGCCTGAGATGGCGGTGTCACCTCCTAGAGCTGCCCTCCCCCTTCCCTGGGGGATGCTCAGTCTATAGGAGATCCTTTCTCTGGGGTCTTAGTCCACTTAGGACTGCTATAGAAAAATACCATAAACCGGGTGGCTTAAAAACAGAAATTTATTGTTCACAGTTCTGGAGGTTAGGACGTCCAAGGTCAAGGTGCTAGCAAATTCGGTGTCCAGGGAAGTCTGCTTCCTGGTTCATAGACAGTCTTTCCACTGTGTCCTTTCATGGTGGAAGGGGCAGAGTCTCTTTGGGTTTCTTTCTTAGGGAAACTAATCCCATTCGTGAGAACAGAGTTAGCCACCTCTTAACGGCCCCACCTCTTAAGACTTCTGCAACGGAGTTAGATTCCAACAGATGAATTTGGGGATGCAAACATTCCATTCAGACCATAGGCTCTGACTTCTTATACCTCAAAGCCACCCCCATCCTCCTCCTCCAGAGTGGATCGGATGACCCTGCAGTTCAGAGCAGAAGCAGGCGGTGGGATGTGCTCATGATGGGCCTCGGAGCCCTCCCTGGAGGACCCGCTGTGGGTATCTCTTCAGCAGGTAGGACTCGGGGAAGCTGAGAAGCCAGCACTGGGCAGCCCAGGGGTGCAGGGCTGAGAGATGAGGTGTTCCAGAAGGAAAGGGAAGAAAAAGAAAGAAGAGAGGAGAGGAGGGCATGGGGGGGAATGACTGGGAAACCGGCCATGCAGCCACAGAACAGCTTCTCACCTGGCTCTCCCCAGAGCTGCGGGCTCATCATTTTCTGAGTTCCCCAGCCTGTGGGGTGAGAAGCTGATCCCAGGGGAGGGTCAGTGCTCCCAGGGGGACTAGGAGACCCAGCTCCGAGACCACGCGACCCAGTGCAGCCTGCTGCTCAGAGGGACACACTGCTGGGTGTAACTGGGCAGCTACTTCCCCACCACATCCTGGCTGTTCCTTGCTTAAGCCAGGCATGTTCCTCGCCCACGGCCTTTGCACTGGCTCTTTCCTCTTTCTGGAATTTTCTTCCAGAGAGGGGCATTTTTTTCCTCCTGGGCTTTGCTCAGATGCCACCCTGTCCATGAATGAGTCTGGGGCACCCTATTTATTTAATTTTTGTTCAGTACTGGGATTTGAACTCAGGGCCTCAGGCTTGCTTAGCAAGCACTTTATCACTTGACCCACACCTCCAGCCCTTTTTGCTTTATTTATTCTTGTGTTTTTCCTGGGGCTGGCCTCAGACCACGGTCCTCCTATTTTTACCTCCCACATAGCTGGGATTACAGGAGTGAGCCAGCCCCTCACTATTTAACATTGTGTGCACACACACAACACACAGCCTCCCTGCTCCCCTCCCTTGCTTTATTTTCCTCAAAGCCTTTATGACCACTGGAGATACTAATTACTTGGGTTTGTTGGTTGTTTTTTGTCTGCCCGCCTGTCCTCCCCATTACAATGTTCTCCTTAGCTATTGCTATGTAGCACACTTTCTCGAAGTTTAGTAACTTCAGACAACAAACGTTCCATTACACCACAGGCTTGTGAGTGAGGCCAAGCTCTCCCATCTTCCTGCTGACAGTGGAGGTGGCCCTGCCATACTCAGCTGGTGGCTGAGCTGGAGCTTCCAAGATGGCTTTCCTGCCATCTTTTCTGCTGGAGAGGCTGGCACCAGCCTCTCCAGCATGGCTAGAGTAGCCTCCACCTTGGAGGCTAGGGCTCCTAGAGCAAATGCCTTCAGAGGCACAGATGGAAAGTGCAAGGGATTGAGCTTCAGGACAGCACCTGGCTCTTTCTGCTGCTCAAATAGCCACCAAGGCCAAGGCCAGCCTAGACATCTGGGATCAAGCAGGCCGTGCCCTTCAGAAAGAGAAAAAGCAAAAGATCTGTCACTCTTAAATCCACAGTGCCTCCCCAGGGCAGGGTCTTAGGGTGTTCTGTTCACTGCTCACAGTAGGTGTTCGATAGGGAGGCTCTGACTGAGTGAGTGAATACACCAATGTCATCTCTGTAGGCCAGGCTAAACTCATCTCTGCCTTGGAGCCAGCTTCCCCTTCCACCTGCCTGCCTCGGGTCTCACTCTGGGCCTTGGCTCTTTCTTGCTTTGTACCTACCCTAGAAGCCAGGCCACAAGCTCCTTGGATGCTCTGAGTCATACAAGAGAGTTAAAACAGTTAGTAGTTCCTAACTGTATACACAGAGCAGGCACACATTTTGTATATATGGGTTCACGAATCACAACCACCCAGAAGGTAGATCCTGCCATCCCATCTCACACATGAGGAAACTGAGTCCCAGAGGACTTGCATGGTTTGCCTGAGTCCAGCTTGGTGGCTGCACTGAGCATCGAGCACCCATCTCCATCCTTAGGCTGCACAGGTGGAAATGAGGCCCCCACGGCTTCTGCTTGTGGCATCAGACCCACAAAAGCAGGACTTCTGGTAACCAATCTTCCTTCTGTCTTCCCCGGAGACCAGAGTTTCCCACCAGCACCACCGAGAGGCTCTGGTAAGGAAGCTGTGTTTAATATTCATGAGCCAGCCAGACATGAGTGATTAGCTGACTCCTATTGGAGAAGGAGGGATAATTGAACAAGGTATTTGCATAACAAGTTAATGCTACCGCCTGTGAAGGAGGCCCCCCCAGGTCCCCTGCCCATTCCCCCTTCCAGACAGCACCCCCACAGGCCCCCTCACTGCCCCCAACAGCCCCCAACCCCTCTCACCCCAACAGGCTCCACCCCCCTTCCCCCATTCCCACCACCCCCTCTCAGGCACCTCCTCCACTTCCCCCCTGTGCTTTTCCTGGTCTTAGAGGACCAAGGGAGTGGAAGAGCTGTGACTTTGTACCCCTCAGCAGTTGGGGCTGACATCTAAGTGTAAATAATGTTACTGAGGGAAGAAGGAAGAGGCTGGTGGCCTGAACAAGAGCTGAACCCCCACCAAAACAAACAAAAACAACTCCTCCCCCCCCACACACACACTTCCAGAGACTCAGAGCTGGTAAGGCCAGGTGAGAGCCACTGGGTTTTTGACATGGTTGTACTTGTCACCAACCCTGGGGACTTTGGATGCATCCCACCCCATTGCTGGGTTTGTCTCCTTTTCTTCTCCCCTCAGTGGTCCAGGACTGTGATGACAACAGGCAGGGAGAGGAGTGGGGTCTAGGCCATAGGCAAAGAATTCCTGCCTGTGCTGCACAGGAGAGGTAAGTCAGGGCTCCCACGCCTTCTCAAGAGCTGCCTTCACGGTCAGCCCTGGACAGTGCTCACGTGGGCTCTGAATAGAAGGCTATTAGCTCCTAATCACCTTGTTCACAGGCCGGCTGGGAAGGGTGCAGTGCGTCTGACCCCAGGCAAAAGGAACAAGGCCAAGTCCTTCTTGGCTACAGTTCAAAGGGCTCAACAGCGTCTCCCTGCAGATGAAGTACAAGAATTGGCTGGGCTGGCCAAGGGGAGAGGAAACTTAACCACTGAGCCTCCTGGGCCAGCACTAGCACCCCACTACCTCTGGAATGGTAAGTGGTGGGATGGGCAAGAGACCAAGCTCCCCTCATGGGCTTCCACGAGGGTCAAGTTGAATGTTTTGTGCTAAGAACAACCAAGTCCCCAGTGGAACCCCAGCTTTTTCCTGGAATGCTGATGTGTTGCTTCTAGCCTCTTTTTGACGACTAACTGGGAAACTGGGGGTAACTCAGGGCTCTGAGCTTCAGTTTCTCAACTGTGAAGTGGGGGTCATAAGCCCCATCTCTTGGGCCTGCTGGGAGGCTTAGATGGCAGACACTGGCAGGAGATCCCTGGACTCAGTGTCTGGCATGCAGCAGGTGCTCGATGGGTGAGAGGTTTGTAAGGACCTGCCTGGGGCCAGAGGCACAGATGGAGGGGACCACAGGCCTAGGGATCCCCACTGCTGGCTTAAAGTGGTTGGAGAGGCTGGACTGCTGTGCTTTGGAAGGGAACAGCTGGTCCACTGACCAAACATTGAAAACAGAAGTATTTTAGCCCAAAGTAAAGAGGAGCCCAGGTTGCCTGATGGCCAGGCAGCATTAGTGGGTATACAGCCTATCTCAGGAGCATCCCAGCTGAGAGTGGGTAACCAGGACATGACAGGCTCTGAGTGCCGGGGAGGAAGGCTGGTTTCTAAGATTCCTTCTGGGATATGTGATCATGACACAGGAGGAGGCTGCACTGTTGGTTTCTTGTCTCCCTTTGTAGCCATGTGGTGACTCTGCTCCCTGCCACTGCCACCCTGCATTGTCCTCCTCCTGCCCATGCATTGTCCTCCTGCCATGGGGCTGCAGCATCTCTCCGACACTCAGTAGACATGACTCTCCTTCTACTGGGGGAGGACTCCATCCCTGGGGCCCAGACCCCGAGCTGGGCAAACAGGTTCTTTGGCAGCTTCATGTCCTGCTGCTGGCTGAAGTCAGCCCTTAAACCCAAGCTTCTGGATGTGAACACTATCTCTGCTTTTGTTTCTTCCCTATCATGACACATTCCCAAAATTCTAGTGCCATCTCCACTCTGGGACCACTCAGAGACACACTCATATTTCTGCCCGCGTATGGCCTGTGCAGTGTGTATGTGTTGGGGTGGGAGAGGCCAAAATCCCTCATCTCTTGCTTTCAGAGCACAGGACCTCTGGGGCTGCCCCCAGTGCCCACAGCATATCCTCATGTCGGGCACCTAGGAATGGCTAAGTTCCTACAAGGACTCGTTCCCCAAAAGCCTAGCTTCTCTCAGGGGACCCTCCCCATAATGAAGGCAGGAACCTGGAGTGATGGGGACCTGGCCTTATCCTCTTTCCACACTCAGGTCAGAGCCCAGGCTGGAGGCAGCAAGCACTGGCCAGGCTATGACCTGTAGGTGACCCTGCCTCTGCTGTCACAGGACATCCAGCCACACTAGGGTCTCTGGCAAAGGAAATATGCTAATCCCTCCAGCCCACACAGCCCTGCAAGGCACCCTGACACCCTTACTTGACAGACGGGGAAACTGAGGCACAGAAACCCAGCCATCGCCTTCAGAAGGAGACCTGCAAAGCTGCTGAAGCAGAGTGTGAATTGGGGTCTGGCTGGCCCAAAGCTCAAATGCCTTTCTCTGTGACAACTTACAAGGTCCCTGGAAGCTGGGGTCCTAGACATCTGGCCTCAGTCAAATCCGGGTTGTAAAGCGTCCTGGGTTTGAGCTCTGAGTCTGAGGCCATGAGAGGAAGGAGCTGGCCCTGCCCTGAGGAGTGTCTGGGTGAAACAAGCTTCACCCCCTGAGCTCCTGTCCCTGCTGACACCTTCCCCAGCGAGGCTTAGGGACCACCAGTCCCTCTCAGCCTTGGACAGAGACCAGAGAAAAGACTGCCTCCCTAGCAATGGTGTGAGAGGCGCCAGAGGGAGGGGATGTCCCCTAGACAGTGGGCATCTGCCCATCCACTGAAGAAGCACTCGTGGGTCAAGATGTCCCGCTGTGCTGGGATGCAAAGACACAGCCCTTTTCCTCAGGGGTGCTCACACGCAGGGGCCTGGCACTGGTCAGAGAGGGTCCTGCAGGCTGATGGCGAGGAAGAGAGCTAGACGTGGATGAAGTGAGTGAGGCCCTTGACTCGGGGTGCAAAATATAAGGGTACCACATAGCTCAGCAATCAAGATGAGTGCATTCCAAAGCAATATTTTACAAGGCCAACTATATCGCAAAATGATCGTTGCTTTGAAATGCTTTTTACTGTGATTTGTGGGTTTCACGGACACTATCCCCTACAAGTGTAGCACCCCATCTTCACCCAAGGCCTCCAGCTGTGTCCTCCAGCTGGCTGGATGTGGAGCAACTAGACAGGATGTGCTTTAGTCTCTGGACTTTTCTGGGGAGGGGCAGGGAGAGGGAAGAAGAGCTGAGGAGAGAGGTGAGAGGGTGTGCTTGGTTTCAATGTCTGGGGGACCCCCTCTGACCTGGGCTGCTGGAGGGGTAAGGGAAGCAAGTTGGTTCTTGTCAGGCCATGAGACAGAGCAAACGGGACCATTTAGGAGCCCCCCCTCCCCCCGCCTCAGTCGGTGGAGTTCAGCCGCTCATAACAACAGTCAGAGCCCAGGTGAGGTTGGGGACACTGGCTGCAATTGGCTGGAAGGCTTCTGTGTGGGGCTCCTGTGAAGCTTCCTTCCACTTTCCCATCCCACCCCTGCTCAGCTCCCTGCTGGTGTGGGAGGACACCCAGTTGGGAAAAGGTGGGAGCAGGTGGGAAACAGGAGGCAAGAGGTCAACCTCCCAAGCTGGGCCTGTGCCCGTGTCTCTTCTACTTCTCTCTCAGCTTGTGCGCACAGGCCTCCCTCTGCCTCCTCACTCCTGTGGTACAGATGAGGAGACAGAGGCCTGGAGAAGACCAGACACCCTCAGGAATGGGCAGAACTGGGGTCTTAATCTGGACCAGCCTCTCTCCAGGCCCCCTGCTCCCTTTCCCCTTACCACCTGCCCAACCCCAAACTGTCACTTTCACCTCTTTCCTCCCCACTTTTCTTTCCTGAAGTGAATGTCATTATTAATATTATGTGCCTAATTAACACATTGGCTGAATGACAGAAAACACACCAACAGGTTTTGCCAAGGAAACTCTGATTAAAACTGCAGCCTGTCTAATTAGATGGAGATTTCTTCATTAGTCCCCCCGTTTTTAGATGTGCCTCCCCCTCTTTCCCTGGGAGGCAGAGGAAGGCAGGGCTGACCTGCTTTGGAGAGGAAGGGATGGGTGCACCCCCAGGCCTTGATGGATGGTTCTGTCTGAGGTCTGACTTGGGGTGGGGACTCCCAGGTTTCTAACGTTTCTTTCCAAAAACTCCTGGTCAACGGCAGAGCAAAACAAAACCCTGTTCCTCTCATTCAGACACCACAGGCAGCAAAATGCATGTTTAGTAACAAGAACAGCTCTGGATAGCCCTGCTGGGGGCCTGCCTCCATCAGTCACACTTGCCAGTGCTTCCTGACAATATCACCATGGCAACCCTATGCTGTGGGTGAAGAGTTACCACCACTTTGCAGATAGAAAAACTGAGGCTCAGAGGAGACACCAGGAGCAGAGACTGTTGGACCCAGCACGGTCTACCTCCTACACTATTCTCTCCTCTTGGGGCTCCTCTGTTTGGTGTCAGTTGAAGTCTCTCTCGTCTGTCCTAGTGTTTTTGTCCATCCTCCTCTCCCAGCCATGTCTCTCTCCCTTAGCAAAGCACAAGTCACTGACAGACAGCTATGGTTAAGATCAGAGCTGTGCAGAGATGTCCTGAGTTGGGGTGGCTCCTTGGGAATGTGTCCACAAGAGAGAGATGAGATGGAGAGGGACGCTGGCACACCGTGATGAGGGAGATCAGGTACAAGATCAAGCACAACCCAGGCCAGTGCTGGATTACCTGTCTTACCTGATGAGCTGTCCCCTTGGAGCCTACCCTACACCAGCGAGTTGCACAAGGTGTTTTAACTGTGTGTGCCCATCAAGAGTATCATCCCTACATTTTACAGATGAAGAAACCAAGGCTCAGAGCGGTTGGGAAACGGGGTCATGGCCGCAGAGCTGGAAAAGGGCCCCCAGTTTCCTGTGGGAACTGGAACTGGCTCGCCAAGATGCCTTGGAGGACATGAGGGTGGGGTAAGGGCCTACAATGGATGGTGGTTAGAGGCTTCCACTCCTACAAGCAGGCAGGGCCCAGCAGACAGCCTGGTCAGACAGCTCAGGTGCCCGGCTCTGTCTCCATGGCAGCCGCCCCCCCCCACCAGGTGGTTGTTATTACTGAACTTGGGAGATTTTACTGCGGCTTTCGACAATGAATCTTTATTCTGTTGTTAATAGTGTGCCTTTTATTGCATGTATCTTTCCCCTTTCTTAATAACCTTTGCATTTCCAAGCTGCATTTATAACTAAGTCATTAATCCTTTACTGGAATTTCTTGTTTTTCAGAATGCCCTGGCAGGCTGAATGGAAGGGCAAATGCTCCACCAAATTGCAGTGGGAATGTCACTCTAATTATTGGATCCTGATCCAGCAGCAGTGTGCTGATAAGCTTAGGGTTGGGGCTGTCCTATCTCCCAAGAGCTCAAAGCCAGCCCCAGGCTTTTCTCACCCTCTGTGACTTCCCTGCCAAGCAATTAGCCTGAAAAGCATCTGTGAGCTGGTGGCTGGAGGAAGCAGGTGACTACAGGGTGGCTACAAGGGTCAAGGATTGTGGTGGAGAGGGCCATGGGAGCAGGAAAGTCCTGCTTTGGTGTGTGTCCAAGAGTAACCCTGAGAGTCTGTTCCTGGATTGCTGTCTCTTCCTTGAGTATAACCTTGAGTTCCAGTCTATATTGTGGGGAATAGGAAGTGATTTATTTGTTAATCCCTGGGTCTCTGTGATGGGCTAAATTGTGTCCCCACCAAATTCATAGGTCAAAGTCCTAACCACAGTCCCATGGAGTGCCTGTTTGGAGACAGTCCTATAGAGGTAATCACCTAATGCAGTAAGACTGGTGTTGTCACAAGAAGAAAAAACAGGGACACAGACGTACACAGAGGGATGACCGTGTGAGGACACAGGACAAGTCAGCCATCTCCAAGTCAAGAAGAGAGGCCTCAAGAGACACCAATCCTTCCCACATCTCGATCCGAGACTTCCAGCTTCTAAGTTGATCTCTGCTACGAAAACCACCTGGCCTGCAGTCCTTGGTTGCGACAGGACACTCAGACAGCTTCCTTCCAGCTCCAGTATGTTCTGGTTCCCCCATAGATCCACCTTCAGGTCCTCTGAGGGTCTGGGAAAGGAAAGTCAGGAGCCCAGACTTTCGGGGTATGGGGAGGGCATCTTGACACCATGCGAGGGGTGGAGAGATTTCTCTGCTGCACTCTCATTAGCTCCTGGCCTCACCTGGAAAGTGAGCTTCCTTCCAGGCAGAGCTGGAGTGTGGACAGCCCCAGGGAGCGTCAGGCCCCACAGTCAAGGGTTGGGATCAGCACAGCCCAGTCGGGGTTGGGAAAGGCCTGACAGTCTTGGGGACAGCAGGGCCTGGTGTAGTCACAGGTGGTCTGGCGTGGAGACGGTGGGCCAGTGGGAAGGTCTAGACAGTAGACTAACACCTGGAAGGGAATCCCACATGTCCTTCCTGCTATCCCTGGCTGGGGCCTCTCTGGTCCCCCAACCTTGAACCAAACTTCTCTCTGTTCTCTCTCATAGCATGTTCTTCCACACCTCATTTGTCTGTTCGTCTGTCCATCCATCCATCCACCCAATAAATATTTGCTTAGTGCCTGCAGTGTGTGTCCATGCTGGGCTCTGAAGACACAATGCTGAGCCAGCTTTCACAGTGTTCCCGGTCTCATGAAGCTCCCAGTCCAGCAGGGGAGCCAGACATCAAGGCCACCTACAGATGTGCATCTAGTTACACACTCAGAAATGCTGTGGAGGGAAGGTCAGGGAGGGAGGAGCGTGCAGAATGGTGGGCCTGGGGCACTGGGAGATGGGAAGACCTCCATAAGGGGGAGGGGGTTACGCAAGCTGAGACCCAACCATGAGTGCAAGTTAAGCAGGAGGACAGGGAGGGAGGACTTGGCAGGAGGGAGAGCCAGGCAAAGTCTCGGTGGGGAGCTGAAGGAAGCCTGAGTGACAGGAGTAGAGTGAGGAGAAGGGCTGCAAGGTGGCAGGGGCAGAGGATGGTGGAGGCTAGGAAAAGGGTCAGGGCTGGGTGATGTCTTGTTTGGGGGATATCTGGTTTGTGTTGGGTTCTCGGGGGTCCCTAAGGCAGGCAGAGGTTGTGTGAGGAAGAAAGTTTGTACAAGGGCTCTGTCAGGACATCACAAGCCCTCAGCATCTAAGGACTCTTTCGGGTCTTGTCTACCTTGGAACCCAGAATCCTTTGTTCCTTTTCCCACTGACAGTCTTTTCACAGGTCTCCTCTACCTTTTTTGGATGGGGGCCACTCAGATTTCTGCAGACCACCACAGCCCCAGCAGTCTCCTTGTTTCTCTGCTTTTCCCCGCTGGTCAGGTTCGCACACACACTCACACACATCCCGAGTCCTGTGTATTTCTCAGGTGCATTCACACAGCTGGTCACTTTGACCCTGTGTGGCATCTCTCATGTGTTAGTGCTTCCCTTGGTGATATCACCTCTGGGACCTCCAGTGAAGATGCCTCACTACCCTCTTGGCTGAGGGCAGCTGCACCTCGAGGTGGCAAAGGGGTGTGCTACCAGCCAGCTGCCTGCATATAGCACCTGACCTGCCCAGCAGCGTTTTGTGTGGCAGGCTCCAGGTCTGTGACTGTGATTGCTATGGGGTCTGCTCATAGGGTCTGCTTACCTCTCCTTCCTAATGCAGGGAGTGGGTCTTGAAGCTCGGGGTTTTACAGAGAGCAAAGAAAATTGACTGAGGACCAATGCAGACCACAGAATCAGCAGCATAATCTTTCTAACTAAACATGGAAGCACAAATATGGATCTAAAATACCCGGTTATATACAGCTAGAGCTATTGCAGGATCTTGTGTTAATGGAAATCTCACCCCTGCACTGCTCTCCAGCAACACATCCAAGCCAGCATTCTCTACACCCTAGGAATGGTGGACGGTGTCCTGCAAGGACCAGAATAACCTGGTTCTTCTTGCCTAGCATGTAGAGGCACCAGTGAAGAGGAAACCCCTAGCTTAGCTTGGTAGGGTGAGGTCCTACCACTGCCTGGGCTGCCTTCTGTCATCTAAGCTGGGATCCCCCTTGCTCCTCCATGCCCACCTGGGCCCCATGGTCAACTGATCTATACTGTAGCAGGTGCTCGCTCACCTGTATGGGGCTGGCCTGCCAGTGGGTGGGAGGAGCGCTCCCGCTCTAAAGTTATGCCCACATGCATAACATGGAAAAGGGGAGATGTGACCATCCTCCATCTTGGTAGTTAAGTCTTCAGCAGGTACCAGGGACAAAATGTCTTCTCTTTGTCTTTTCCTTTCGGTGTTTCTGGATCTCCCCAGATTCTTACAGGAAGACGCTGTGTACCCGTGATGTTTTCTAGGTTGCATAAATGAAAGTTTCTCCACCCCAAGCAGCAGCCGTGTGCCCTCATGTATTTTTGGGAAGGAACACACAACTCTATTCCGCACTGCTACTGTCTGTTAGCCAAGGTGATAACTCACCCCTTGTAATGAAGGTTAACAGAAGGACCCTCCAGGCGGCCATGTGCCTTTTAAATGGGACAATTCTTACGATTAATGGTCTTCAGTGATAAGCCACAAAGCTGTAATGGAAGAAGGACAGGCCCACAGCCAAGGATCCAGTTCATTCTATGCAGCCACATCTCATTTGGAGGTGACCGTCCTCTGAGGCTGGTTGCATCAGAGACCACAGCTACCTGCCAGAGATTCGGGAAGCGGTGAGCAGGTCAATAGAGGGCCGATTAGCCTCGATCAGACTGCCTGGCTCCTCCACCCAGAGCTGTGTGACTTCCGTAGAATCATTGACTTTCCTGGGCTCCAGTTGTCTGGTGTGTAGTCTAGAATAACAATAATGACTTGATAACTGTAAGAATTAAAGGAGGCAATTAACTTCTAGTGCTTAATGCAGTGCCTGGTACATAGTAGGGCCTGATAATGGCACACACCAGCTGCTGCTCTCTTTGGCCAAGGTCGTTCCTTAAAATGGAGGAGACAGACCCAACCACATACAATCAAGGTGCTTTTCCTGCCAGTCACCCACAACTGGGCAAAACCAAACTCCAAACCACTTCAGTAATCCATGTCTTTAACATCTCATGTGATGCGGACAAAAGATAAGCCTGGCCTCCGGCTAGCTGAGTCACCAGCTCCCCCATGCCGTGCCAGCTCTTCTTCCTATCTTTCTGCTCTGCCCTCCTCAGCATATCAATATTTTTCTCTAGTTCCGTGGCCTCAAAGCCACAAAATGGATCCTGAAGCTCCAGATTGGCATCTTCACATGGCACCAGGAAAAGGCAAAAGAACCGTCCTGGGGTCCTTTTAAATTTTTTCCCGCAGCAGAATTCATATAGCATAAAATTAAACATTTTAGAGTGCCTAATTCAGTAACATCTAGTACACTCACAACACGACACAAAAATTCCCAAACACTTTCATCTGAGCACTTTTACAGGAGCTCAGAAGATGTGCCCTCAGGTCTCATCTACCCAAATTTCACCACATGGTCACTCTTTCTTTTGGGGGTGGGGTAGCTAACACTGGGGTTTGAACTAAGGGCCTCAGGCTCACCAGGCAGGTGGTCTTACCTCTTCACCAGTCCACGTGATCACTCTTAAACTTGTCACTAGCAAGAGGCACGAAATTCCTGAGTGGCCTCCTTGCCCACCAGCTCCTGGGGCCCCAAACCAGAGATTCCTGAACTATTGAGTGACAGATGGACCTCGAAGCTGTGGACACAGAGTGGACAGAGGCCCAGTGAGCGTCCTTCCTGTATTCACGTGCAGTGGGCAGCGGAGTGCACTCCAGCCATGGCGACTTTGCTTTGGAGACAGACAGAACTGTACCACGCACTTGGGGAGAGCCTCGCTGCCATCACAGACTCACGCCACTTCCAGGTGACACCTCTGTCACCAGAAAGGCTTGCATGCCTTTCTGGCCTCTGGGAATCAGCCACTTACAGGTGTGCTGGATCTCCTTCACCACCCCAAGTCAATTGTTCTGATCTTCTCTAAAAACCTTACTTGGAAATATCTGACCATATTGTGCACTTTTGAGACACCTGGTTGCAATCACGTTCCCTTTTATGGAACAATCTGGAAACTTCTTTTCAGGAGCTACCTGCAAAGCTCAGTGACACAGCTCACACCTGCATGAGGCCGTCCCCAGGCTCCGCCCTGCAGGGCCCACTTCCCTTTCCTCCTCCATTACCAGCCACTGGGGAACGGTGCATAGCCCTTACCTGTCTGATAGCACCTCAGGTGAAGGGAACATTCCAGATCATCCCGCTATGACTCCATCAGATCGGCACCTCCCCTCCAGTGTCTCTGGGGCTCAAGCTACCCTAGGTGACAAGTGACAAAGAGGTACAGATAGGGAAGCAGAGGTTAGTGACTCATATCCCACTTAGAAATCTGTGACTTAGTTCGCTTGTCAAATACATAGAGGCCCATAGCTGTGCCTAACACTGTGCTGGACACCAGGTAAGCAGAGGCACTGCAGAGACCTGCCTCCTGTGAGCTTGGTGTCTATACTGGTCACCGAACCTTCCCGACGGACAGACACACTGCGGAAAGCCCGACGCTCACATCTTCCTGGTCAGTCCAATGCCAGGAAAAGCAACAGAAACCATGGTAGTATTGCTCCCAGGCAATTCCAAATGCTCAGAGTCCAGACGAGGGGCCACAGTGGCCTCTTTGGTCCTTTCCTTGTTCCCCAGAGGTCACTGCACAGGCATCTAATTTTGGACATCCATCTCTTGCTGATATCCAATTTGCAAACATCTCTCTTCATCTCTGGGTGCACATGGGACAGAGCAAGTGGAGGACAAGGCTAATCAGAGCATCTAAGTCAGGGGTCAGCAAACTTCTTAAAGGGGCAGGCAGTAAATATTGTCCACATTTTGCAAGCCACACCGTTTCTGTTGCAACCACTCAGCTCTGCCTGGTACTGTAAAAACAGCTGGAGACAATTTGTGAACAAAAGGATCTGACTGTTTTTAATAACATTTTTCTTACAGGTCCTCTTATTTGAATTTCATGCAGTTTTCATACGTCACAAAATATCACTCTTCTTATTTGACAGTGTGGGGGTTTGAACTTAGGGCCTCATGCTTGCTAGGCAGGTGTTCTACCACTTGAGCCACTCCACCAGCCTTGTTTCATGTTGGGTATTTTGACATAGTGTCTCAGGAACTATTTTCCCAGGCTGGCTTCGAACTGCCATCCTCCTGATCTCTGCCTCCTATCACTCTTCTGTGATTTTTTTCATTCTTAGCTTGCAGGTCATACAGAAGTAGGAGGAAGGTAAGCTTTGCCATCTCTGCTCTGGGGGTAGGAACTAAAGTGTTCTCCAAGTTTTCAGGATATTTGAACTTTTCCCTGTGAAATGTTGGGAAATTATCTTTTCTGAGTCAATCGCTAGTCTTTGCTTGTTTTCTGATGTTTTATTATTTAAAATATTTTTAATTATATGGAAGTAGTTTATCTGTAGCGAGCTAAGCTTGTCAATCAGGTCCCTCCTAGTCTGGGACTTTCACCTTGTTGAGGAATCTTTCTCTGTGTCACCGTCATGCAGACACGATCCTGTATCTTCTATAACACAGCTGGAACTTCCCAGTGTGTGTGATGAGGACGCAGAGCACAGCTGTGCCATTTCCAGTGACCACTGGTCTCCCGTGCCCTCGTGACTGCTTTGTCCTTGCCCACTGATGGGCGAGTTCGACTCAGTGACTGTGGGGACAGGTCTGGTCCCAGGCTGTCTCCGAGTCTTTTTGTCCACTACTGGGGTGCTTCTTTTCTGGTCTTCCCCACTCTTCACCCAGCCTTCCCCTCTCCAGTGGTTCCCTTTGGAATGGTGACCACCTCCTGGCTCTGCCCAGTCATCCTCTGAAAGAGGCTTGGGTCTCCAGGCCTTGGATTCACTTCAGAGAGGGCCGTGGGCAAGGGCAGTTGGCCCCTGTGGAGATGGGACATCCCATCGGTCAGCAGGTCTCAGTTGCTGTCAGGGTGGGATCCAGGTTTGGTTGGGTAACTTTTTAAGGAAAAGAATTACAAATACAAAATGAGGTATGAGAGTGAATGTTGTTTATAATGAGAAAACACAGCAAATCACAAACCACATTTCAAAAAGCTATCAAAACCACAAAGGTAACGACATGCAGAACCCCCCACAATGTTTGACTGTTGTGGCTTCCTGCTGTGTCTTTACGGTATTTTTTCCCCCCTCCATTTTTGACTACACAGGCTTTCGTTTTCTTCCTATGTCAAGAATTTTGTGCTTTTTTTTTTTCAATGGGCACAGTGGAAGGACCCTCGGGTCTTCCCTTTGGCACAGTCCTTCGAATTTAGGTTTTCACTACTGATCGTCGAAGGAAGTCTCTTTCCTCTTGTTGTTGCGTGTTGTTAAGTCACAGGGATGCTGACCTTTGCTGAATTCGGGAACGCCTCATCCCTGTGACTTCCTCTCTGAGCTGTCCGTGTGTTCATTACTCTGACTTCAAGATTACCCAGTGTCTTCCAAGCATGAAGGGACTTCTGTTTGGGCCAGGCATGGCTGAGTGCCAGGTCCCCTACTTAGAAGCCCACACAGCTGTGACCGGGAAGATTTTCCTCAGCCTGGCCTCTGGCTCTGTACATCCAATCCTTTTTCTCCCCACAATCCACAGACAGGACTTGGTTTTATTCAACCTTATTACATTCTTCTTTCTCTTGCAGGTTGCAAGACCACTTTTGGAACCTGGGTGCTCGGTGGCCTACCTGAGGCCTGCTGGTCAGTCTCAGTGTGCTGTACCAGTGCTCTGAGACACTTGCCTTTGACCAAAGAGGACAAAAGATCTTACCTGTGCAATTCTGAGCACAAGAAAAGCTGGTACAGGATATAGTTCTAAGTCAGATGGGCCTTGCCAGGCCCACCCCAGCCCTGCAGCTGTTAGTCACAAGACCGCACCCAACACCTGGGTGAAGAGGCTCAGGAATCCCTAGGGAGGTGGACATGGGTCCAGCCTAAGGCTACAGCTCCACCTCTAAATTTTAGAGATTGATCTCTGGGCTGCTCTTTCCTTTAAAAAGTAATAATGAGTCATTGTCACTTGGGAGAAAGGTGATTAAATTTCAAATTACTCTGCTTTCCAGATAAGATTGAAATCTCTGGATCCAGGCAGGCCAGAGACCTGTTTTGCACACAGGCTCTACCAGCAACCAATTTGCCAGGTTTCAGAGTGACGGAAACTGAGCAACGTGTTTAAAAGTACATTAAGGACGGCAAACGTGGTAATGAGGGCATTTGTTATACTGTAAGGGGCTTTCCAGAATGTGGAAATTGCCAACATGGCAATTATGATTGTGAAGGAAATCAAATCCATCCACCCCATTAGGAGGCAGAGGGCGAGTGAGGAGGAACAAGAGGGCTTTGTGAGGGAGGAGCTGCAGAAAGGTATTAAACGCTTTAATAACGCTCGGGGTTGTGGCTCAGCTTGGGTTTGTGGGGGCTTTGATCAAATCCAGTCCCATGTCAGGGCTGTCCCCGGGGTGTGGGGGGGTGATGCAGCGGGGACCACGAGAAGGGGAAGAGCTGGCCCAGATCAGCATCAGATTTCAAAGCCGTGCTTGGGGGGCACTGGGATTCTCATTTTCTTCTGAATGGCTGGAAGGCAGGGATCAATCTCTTTGTCATTTGGGCTTGTCACCAAACTGACTGTGGCAGGGGTGTGTGTGTGTGTGTGTGTGTGTGTGTGTGTGTATACATGCATGCATGCAGAGGCTTGGCCAAAATCTCGTGATGGGTGCAAATTGAGAGAGTTGTATAAAGACGGGCCCATGAGTGTGTGCGCGTGTACGTGTGTGTGTGTGCGCGCGCGCGCGCACACGGGCACATGAAAATAGAAACCAGGTCACAAGAGTATTGCTCAGAAACTAGTGTATAACCATTACAGCAACTTAGGTGTACATACTTAGCACCTCTGGGCCTCAGTTTCCCCTGTATAGCCTTCTATCCCTTCATCAGGGAAGCTGTCTGCCCACCCACACTCCTAGAGATGGCCCACTCAGACTCCTGCATCTGCCTTTAAACAGCACCCGTGGCTCCTGCCTTTACCTGTTTCCTGGACACTTGCCCCACACAGCTGCAGGCTTTCTGGTGCTGGCACCACACAGTGGGCCTACGCTGGCCATTTGAATAAATCCAGACACCCTCCAAGAATTGTTCTTATGAAAACTTCAAACTCAGATCCGGGTGTGGCCTAATCCCGTTCCTGTAACCCCAGTACTCAGACAGAGGCAGGAGAACTGTGAGTTGAAGGTTGGCCTGGACGGCACAACCAGACTCAATTCTCAATAGAAACAATTCACATTTAGGCTGGAGTACTGAGTCTGCTTTGGTGAACTAGTGAAAACACTAAGTAACCAGCGCACTCAGCAGGGCATTAGGACATCGTTTGTCCTGTTCTGCTGTTAGGACTAGAGACACCTCACACTTACAGGGCCTGGACTGAACATGTAAGTGGACCCCCGGCCCCAGCTTCTTCTTTCCACGCTGCCCCACCCACATTCTTTCCTATAGATACTCCAATGTGCAGTCCACTCTCCTTTTTCCCTACAACCACACCTGGAGCCACCCTTAGGCCCACAGCTGTATAAATGGGTAGTGTGGCCAGATCTGACTGTGGCGCCTAGAAGACTGGTTGAAGCCCTGGAAGTATTTGGGCCAGGCATTGGGGGATCCTGGGTTCCAGAATATGATCTGGAACAGGGGGACCACGAATTTAGAGTGAGCATGGTCCCTTTGCCTTCAGACTCCTGGCCCTCAGGGTACGACATGGCCAGAGGTAGCCTTGGGCTCCACACCCAGGTGCAGGGGCCATGCAGGCCTGTGTCCCTGCCTTGCAGTGTGAAAAAGGACAGCAGAGCCCAACACCCCCTTGGTTGCTCACTGCCCCGGGTTACCATCACCCCCCACAGAACTTTCCTCTGCAAATACCTGACCTATTGCTCCATACCCACAACCAAGCCTACGGTGGAATGAGGCATAGACCCACTACTGATTGGCATGGAGATGAGACGTGGGAGTAAAAGAGGACACATGTGTTTTGCTCAACATTGACCTTGGCTCTGAGCAGAATGTTTCGGTGTGTCTTGGGGGCTGGCATGATAGCTGGCACCAAGCTTATGGGCCATGGAAGTTCTTGGCAGCTTTTGGTGTCAGCATCATTTCTGACCAGGTAAAAACAGTCGTTTTGCTGCTTCCCCCAGGTCCTGGCTAAGACCTCTGGCCTGCCTCCCAGAGCCTGCAGCCCGGAGGTGACAAGACACATGTCTTCCATGTGTCTGTGAATCTGGGCACATCGGTGTATACCTAGTACTTGGCCTGGCATAGGACTGGATCAAACATGCCTACTGAGGGCCAGGGGGTGGCTCAAGTGGTAAGAGTGCCTGCCTAGCACACGTGAGGCCCTGAGTTCAAATCCCAGTACAGCCAAAAAAACCCAGTGCCTACTGAACAGAGAAACACATAAATGTGAGCAGGAGACATGAAGCCTGCAGTCAGACCCTGTGCTCCTGACCCGAGGTCCACCATATGTTTCTTATTCCAGGCAGGTCTTAGGTTCCAGCCCTTGGCATCCACACGTGTGGGACCCTTGGTCAGAGCCCAGCTTCCTGTTGTAAAGATAAAAGCCTATTTGAAATTCCCCAGAAATGGTGCTTAGCTTCTGGGTCAGAGACCTCCTCTGGGAGCGTTGTTTTAAACCTCAGTGCTGGGCAGGAGTGCTCCAGGCCAGGGGTCACTGACAGAGGGAAGTCACCAAGCTGCCCTCTACGCCGGGACATGCAGCAGCCTTTCTTCCAGGGGCTTGTCCACACTCTACCGACAGCCTCAGCCCCTCCAGAGCCCAGCCGTGCTCTTGGCATGTGCTAGGGGCTTCACGAATGTTTGTCGGTGGACTGTGTGACTGATCACACGAGGGACCTTCCAGGCCCGTTTGGATTCGCGTGGGCTTTTTCTCTCCACGTGCCTCTAACAGGCTACCACCCCGAGTCCTGTAGGAATACAGACCAGGAGGAGAGGGTCTCTAACGGCCAGCACGCAGAAGGCAGGATGGGAAGGAAGGCAGTGAGGACAACAGGCAGCGAGAGGGCGTAGGGGACACAGCAGCATGTTGTCTAGAAGTTGTCCTTCAGTTGCAAACCACAAAGCAGAATGGCCCAGGACCATTTGGAAAAACAGGACCTGGGCAGGAGAGAGGCAGAGACTCATAGAACGGTCCCTGGCTGCTGAAGTTGAAGGAAACAGAAGGACCACAGGAGAGGTCCTGGCTGTCCAAGCTGGGGGCTGTGGGACCAAAGGTCTTGGCCTTTCCCACCCCAGCTCCCACTTCTCAGAAGGGGTGGTGGCAGCTTGTTAGGTGTGGGCTGTGGTCCTGCCCCTAGCTGGGCATGAGGCAGCCGTCCTGTGCGTCCACAAGCTTTCACATCACAGAGGGAGGAGCACGAGGTACAATGGCACTTTCTGGGCAGCAAGGAAGTCAACCTGGGCAGGATCCCATGACCCTCACTGGGTGCTCACAGCCTCAAGATTGATGGCTAGCTGAATAAAAACCAAAGCGCCTCCCCCATGGCAAATCAGGTGCAGTTTCAGCAGCTGAATTGACTTCTTGAAGACCCTTTGGATCTCCAGGCTAACAGGCTTTCACGTTCACACTTGCCAACTGAGACATGACCTGGGGTCTTCTGGGGGAGGGATCATGGACCCCCTTTACTCTTCCTATCAGGCAAGTGTTACCATCAGAGGAGCAGAAATGATGGTGAGCAGATCTGCACAGTGACATCAGTCCGGCCACCTAGAGCTGAGGGTCGTCACATAGGTCACCTCAACAAACACTGGCCAGTGTGAGAGTGGAGTGGAGTAGAAATATTGCACCACTAGCTTTGGGGTTGTTTAGAGACTCGATAAGGTGCACAAAGTACCTCCCCCAGGCCCTGATGTAGAGCACTATGCAGTGAGGCTGACTGGATGGAGAGTGCGAGAAGGAAAAGGAAAGCTGGCCGTGTCCCCATGTGGCACGTGGACTCGCCAGCTGCTGCGGGAACCCGTCATCAACGTCCTCGCCTTAGCCTGAAGCACTGATTCCAATTAAAATTAAATTTTCATTTTTGTTAGTCCATCATTGACCCCAGATTGTGAACAAGAGACCTGAGGGATAGAGGATGGAGACACAGCCTAGCCCCCTTTTACCTGCAGCCTTCCCCCCACAACTGCCACATGGTCACCCTCCTGATGCTGTCTGTACCCTTCATACCCATCCCAGCTGTCATGGCTTTGGCCTTGCCCTTCTCCCTGCCTATAAGGCCTTCTTGGCTCCGCGGTCCCATCCTCCAAGGCTTAGCTCAAATCCTTCCTCTTCTAGCTAGGGCCACTCTCTCTGTTCCTTTTCCAGGGACTCAGCACCACATACTTGAGTCCTTAATTCAGGAGGAAACATGTAGTACAATGACAAAGGACGAGAGTGAGGGCCATCCTGGTGCCCAGGCAGCCCCTCCCAGGCTCGATGTCAGGCCCCTGTTCCTCAGGACATGCTGCCTGGGCCACATCAGCCAGTGGGGAAGGGAGGGGTGTGTGTGACCAGAGCAGAGGAGCAGCTAGGAGAGTACAAGTCCACAGACGCCTCCGTATTGCCTCACTAACAAAGTTCTCTGCCCGGTGTTTGGCCAGAGTGGAGTTAATCTAGGGTTCTCTCAACACTTCAGCTGTCTACACTGAACCCTATAGGAAGTGGGTGGCTGGTGCCTTGGAGGGGACAGCATGGCCTGGGATGGAGTCACCACTGGGAAGGCTAAGCTCCTTCTTTTATAGGCAGGGAAAATGAGGTGGAAGAGAACTGGGGGAAGCCTTTTTGCAAAAGACTGCATATGCCCTTGAGCCAGGAATTGACATGGTGGAAAGAAGGCCAGAAAACAAAGAGAAGAGTATGCCTGTATTCATTCCACTCACCCTTGAAGCCTGGAAACCCTCACGGAGGCTCCTAGCACAGCTAGGAGGAGCACAGGGGCTTTTCTGAGCAAGTGCTCTTCCTCACTGGGTTTCAGAGGATGAGTAGCTTGTCAGCTAGAGACTTTCAGCTCTTTATTGTTGGAATGTCCTGTGCATGGCAGCATCTCTGCCCTCTAGGCGCCGGGCACCCCCTCCACCAGTCATGATAGCCCAAACTGTCCCCTGACATTACCAAATGTCCCACAGAGAGCAGCGTCACCTTCCACTGAGAGCCACAGAGGAAGTAGGGAGGAGCACCTCAGCTGGAGAGAACACTGTGAGAGGTGGGGTTTGATGCTATTGCAGGCTGTGGGATGAAGGCTGCAGACTTCCCCTGCCTTAATGGAAGGCTCTGTGTACCCAGCTCAGACTCCCACGGATCGCTCTAGAAGTTACCGTTCTCAGATCTGATACTTGGCTGGCAGCAGGCTTCTTGTCTTATCCACCTGTGTACTGGAGTCTCAGCAAACACCCTGGGGGCAGAGCTTTTGGCAACTCAGAGGCCAGTTGTCCTGGCGCACACAGCCAGCAGGTGCGACTTTGCCTTTAGAACAATGCAAGTCATCCCAGCCACACTCCCTCCCTTTCCTGACTCATTTGGTGCAAACGAAGTCATTTTGTCCAAGTGATGAAGAAACAAGGAATGTGAGCCAGAGTAGGGGAAGGGTACACAGGCAGTTTAAAACTATCTAGGCAGGAGGAAGTGAAATTCACCGATGGATACATTAGATTCCCTCTTCAATCAAAGCATCCATTAAGAAAGTCACCTGGACCAGATGGATAAAGGAAGCAGATGTTCTTAAACCTCTACCAAAGATTAGCCAACAAGCCTTTCAATAAATGTGTGCCTGCACCCCTGTAAGACACTGTTCCCTCCATGAGGGACCATTTTGTCCATAGTGTTCCCAGCCAGAGAGGATTCATAAAGCCAGTTACCCCACATTAGTCTGTACCTAATTCCCAAGCCAAATACACTTGACTATTTTGGTCTAGACCACACTTGATCACAAACAACCACCAAATCCCTCTCCTCTCCTATTTACAGACCGAGGCAGCTGCTGTATTTGTCTGCCCTGCTCCTTGATATAAACACCACTCTGATTTCCTAACTTTCTTTGGGGAATTCCTTCTAGGCGCCTATGTTTATTTATGAAGCTGGTTTGCAAATAGAGCAGGCACTGCTGTAACTTCTGGGGGTTTTGCTAAGGTCAGGCGGGGAGTGCTAGCATTACTTAGGTGAAGAAATGAGAAGTAAAATAGCAAGCTCCCATGTCAGGGACAGTCCTTGAGGCATCAGGCAGGGCCCCACCTCCAGACAGTCATCAGAAGTCTCTTTCCAAGGACCCTCTGTGTTACCTATTATATTATCTTTTTGTTTGTTTCATTTTGCTTTGGCTGCCTGGAAGCTCAGAGGTATCCCAGGATCCTGAACGGTTCCTTCTTCTAATTCCCTAACTGCCTTGAAAGACCTCTTTGGGGTTTTGGTTTGGGGCTGTTTTATATATGTTTTAATGTTATAAACTGCCTTAAATACACTCAGGAAGTAGGTGAAGTAAATATCACGAACAAATCAGCTTCAGGTATGTCCTCTAACTTCCATTAAAATGCAAGGATATCCTGAGTCCCTTTTGCTGGAGGACTCACTCTGTATCAGAGAGTGGCTAACATTGTCCCCAGCCATGTTGAGCCTGGGGGTTTTCAGAGCTGGAAGGAAGCACAGGCCTCAGGAGAAGGAAGGAATCAGCATGATGAATTACCCAGAGTCCTTTGCTTGAATTTACAACCCAGGCATCAGATGCACACACAAAAGTCCAGAATTGAGGGAAAGGTCTCCTCAAGCCACAACGAGAGCCCATGTCTCCAGAAAAAGCTCCTGACTGGTGCTCCGTGCGTGACTGCCAGTGGGGTCTTTGGGGCTGGCGAGGCAGTGCCCTGAGTTAACTATGACTTCTCAGCCCTGTGTCTTATTCCAAAGGGCCTCCCGCCAGTGGGAACAGCAGAGAATGCTAGATTGTAGTGACTCAGTCCACTGCTTAAGTGCTGAGCTCAGAGGATGACCTCGAAGTGGCTCCAGGAAGCTTGTTGGTGGCTGGTGTCACACTGGTCCTGGGTTGCCATGGGACAGGGTAGTTTGGCAGAGATTAAATAAGCCTGGGCATTTAAGTCTGCAGAAGAGGATGGAGCTTCTAAAAGTCAACTAAGGTCAAGAGTGGAGTCCAGAGAAGGCCGTCAGAACATCTGGTTCTGCCTCCTCTGGCCGCAAAGGGCCAGGGCCAGGCAGGAGCAGGCAGGTGGTGAGTGTCCTGACTCATGCATCCTGGTCAGAGATGGGGGAGGGAACACTTGGGTGGTGTCTAGTTTTAGAACCCAGGAAGGTCCTCAGCTAGGACTGGAGCTCAGGACGCTCTGGGGCAGGTGAGTGGTCTCCTGACTAAGGCAACTGCGGGAACTCAGGTAGCCCCTTGCAGGAGTCCACTGGGCGGTGCCTGGCCTGCCTGAGAGACAAGAGTCAAGGGTCGCTGCCTGGGAAATTAAGCCTGTCTCCAGGTGAGACCAGGCATGGTCACTGCCCTGCACCTTGGGCCTTTCATGAAGCAGAACTAAAAACAGCTGCCCTCACATGCCCCAGCTGGTCTCAGCTGAAATCAGGCTTTTCTATTTTGGGGGGGAAGTTGGGGTTCTTTCAAAAGAACAGAAGAATTTTAACATTTCACCAATTTTGATCTTCTGAGGCAGCACAAAGAAAATGCAATGCATCAGGCAGAACAGAGAGATTTGGGGGAAACCCCAACCTGGAGTCCAAGCCTGGAGACTATGGAAGCTCGGGTCTCACTTTCCCCACCTGTGAAACGGAAGTCCTGCTTCACACCTGGCAACCCCCCAGGAGGTGTGAAACCAGGGGGATTAGAAAACTAGGCATTTTCCAGAGCTGCACATGGGAGAAGGACCCACTTACGTTACAATGACAGAAGTCACCATCACAGCACGATTTACACTGCAGTAAACCTAATCATCCCTTTTAGGGAGAAAGCAGCCCAGAGACACCAGGAGCTCACCCTGCAGAGACGGCTGAAGACTGAACCAGGAAGAGGTACCTCCTCGGGCTGGAATTTGAATATTTAATTTAATGGGGCCTATAAGCTGGCTGCTATACAAATGAGCACATTTGCCTATGTAGGTTTTAAGGCTACATAATTCCTTAATATTTTTCCATGGTGCAGAATAAGGTCTTTAGATCCTACTTTTTTTTTTTTTTTTGAGGGTACCTCCCAAGGGAGGCTGAGCAGCCGTTCTGTGCAGGGACCAGGTGCTGTCCTGTGCACCTGACCACAGTTTCCTGGCATGGCAGTTCCTGCCAGGGATACCTCTGTCTCGGAGGGTGGTAGAGGCTCCAGGCTGCCAATTCTAGAGCCCATAGAACAGGGGCTTTCTTAGAGGGACCCCCTGGGGAGATCACATATTCTTGGCCCATCCAGCCTCCTGAATCCCCGGGTAGTCCAGCCCCCTGGGGTGGGGTGTTCCCACACACCTGGGAATTGGGTTTACACATATAGGGCTTACATTGGGGTTTATTTCCCAAGATCAACTCCAAGCTTTGTTGATTTCTGGTGAAGGAGGAGGGAGGGTTCTGGGTTCCCTCAGTGGGAGGGGAGGGAAAACTGTGCTCCTCTGATGTGTGGTGTCCGTGGGCAATGGGGTCCCCCACCATACTAGACTAGGGCTGCCTTTCCCCACAGGTGGGGTAGTTGAGACCTGAGAAGGCCACCGCCTTGAATGCTTCTGCCTCTGTTCTGCTACTCACCACTCAGCAGAGGTTTGAAGTCCACTCTGACCTAGGAGTGCAGCCAGAGGGTGAGCACAGGGGGATCCCGTGTGGATGTAGGGCCATTCTGAAGAACTGAATCACCCAGCAGGGCTGACCCCCAACTGTGCTTCCAAATTTGAGCTGGGAGAGTTATGGCAGGGGACCAAGCATCAAGGAATTCTGCCTGGTCCTGGGACACTTCCTAAGGATAGAGGGAAAATCACAGGGTGTTGGTATGGCCAGAGTTCCACTTTTCAGTGGAAGACAGAGCCCAAGAAGCAAGTGAGATTTTCCCCGTGAGGTCACAGGGAGTGTTGGAAAGGGGCTAGACAAGAGGGAGATGCCAGGTCTGTACTCTGCACAGGCCTCACTCATGAAAGGCAGAGGCGGGTGTAGGTGGGCAGGAAGGCTGCAGCAGCCACCTCAAAGAGGGGCTGTCAGGCCATCCGGGAGAGTGACAGTAACAGGGGTGGGCCAGGAAGTGATGGGGTGCTGCCTAGCAGGTGAGTCCTGTGACAGTAGCGTGGACTGCTGTGGTGGGAGGCAGGGTATGGGGCAGGGGTCCAGCTGCACAGTGCTTGGAGAGCTAAGGAGCCCTGGGTTGGGACCAGGTTTAGGCTCTGATTTGTCCCCTAGGTCCACTCCTGCTATAATGGCTGTGACAGACAGATTCCTGGCTCCCAGACACAGGTGACTGGGTGGGTTTACCCTCAAGCTGGCTCATAGCCATGGACAAAGGCCGGGTGAACACCAAGTCAGTCCAGGAAAGAAGTGGCGGTCAGAAGAGCCGGCTCAGTGGGATAGGAGTGGGAAGATCCTGGGGCATGTGGATAAGTCCCCGAAAGAAAGGATGAAGCCTGGACAGTGTGAGGAAGCTGACTGAAGTTTCCTGGTCTGGATTTGGGGTTGAGTTGTCAACCATACAGACCTGCTAACTGAAACAGCTAACTGTTTTCTCACTGTTTATGATGCACCATGGTTTCCTCCCATACCCAGGCTGCTTCTTCCTGCTCCCTGATCTGCCAGCCCCTAAGTGTGGCCCCATTCTCTTGTTTGTAAGATGACTGTTAGAACTCCAGCTTTCATGTCTACCTTCCACACGGGAAGATCATAAGAGAAAAGAAGGAAACAAAGGATGGAAGGAAGGGAGGGAGGGAGCTAGTTCATCCAATTGTCAAGTCAACCCCTTTTCCAAGGTTTTCTTGGAGGTTTCTCCCAAAGACTTCTGGTTTGGGAGAAGTCTTTCAGCTCTTTGAGCATCAGAATCCAAAGTCACGTGGGAATACATGGTGATTTATTTAGGCTCACTGCTACCCCAAAGCATTGGAATCATTGCTACCCCAAAGCACAGGAAGAGAAGACAATGTTACTCAGGCAACTCGAAACCACTCTTCCAGAAGGAATAAAAAGGAGAAATTAGCATATTTTTCATTAGATTTCACTTTAAAATTTTTTCAAGTTGTAAACATTAACAAATGAGGTCCAAGTCATTAAGATACCCACAAGGGTCTCAGCAGAAATCACTGAAACCGGAGAGCAGAAAGCTACTCACAGCCTTACTGAACCCAGAATTAATACTTAAGAATTCTCAGGGCTGTCCCAGGGCCTGGAGCCAGAGCAGGGAAGGGTGTTCTCCTCCCTTTCCCATACCTGCCCTACCTGGCCCTTGTCTCCAATTACCCCCCTCTTAATTTCTCTTATTCTCTCTCTCTCTCTGTCCTCTCTGCCCCACTTCGTGTGCAATGCATTCCCACCTCCCCTCTCCTCTGTGTCTCTCTGCCTATCTCTGTCTCTCTCTTTCTCTCTTCTTTGAATCTTTGCTTTCTCTTCTCTACGTACATAACAGAAAATAGTCACCCTTTCCTGCCAGTTCAAATGCCAACAGGGAACGCCCACAATCCCTGAGAACCTCCGCCCACTTGTGCTGCTATAACAAAATACTATAGCCTGGGTAATTTGTAAACAACAGAAGTCTCAGAAGTCTATTGCATATCATTCTGGAGACTGAAAGTCCAAGGTCAAGTCCCCATGGCTGATCATGCTGTCTGAGCATGGCTGGGTCTTTCCATCCAAGGTGGCCCTTGAACCTCGTGTCCTATGGAAGGCGTAAACGCTGTGTCCTCAAGTGGCAGAAGGGACCGAAGTGTGTGTGTGTGGTGGGGGAGGGGGAGGCACTAGCAAGTTCCTTCCAGGCCTTTTATAAAGTTGCTAATTCTATGCACAGAGATGGCATGTGAAGTAGCCACCTCCTAACAGGAATTTGGGGGACACATTTAGACACAGCACTGGGCTAGAAAGACTGCCCAAGCCTGAGTCAGGTGCCCATCCAGCCTGGCTTGGTCAGGCCTGGGTTGGGTAGGACCATGGTCCATCACCAGAGACTGGGGTGCATCTTCTGCAGGATTTGCTCTGCTCACTCTGCGTCCAACCTTAGCTTTCCCCCAGGTGTGTGAGAAAACTTTCTGCTACCTCCTTCCAGTCTCCGTATAAACTGGCCCCTCTCCAGAAAAGCTCTGGAGTCATGGGCCAAATGTTTCCAGGCTGTTCCTGACACTTGTTCCTATACTAATGTCCTCTTCCAAAGGCTGGAAAGGCAAAAGCCACACCATCTTTGACTCTAGGGGCTCAGCATCTAGGGGCTGAAAGACAGGCAATCCTACCCCTCACATTTAAATCTGCTGCTTCCCAAGGGGCATCAGTTGTCCAGGTGAACTTCAGCATGTCACACACTTGGGAAAGATGGCACCAGCAGGAGCAGAAGGGAGAGGTCCCCTCACAGTGTCTGGATGCACAAGACAGGAGCCAGAGGAAAAGTGAGAGACCCTGCCTTGAGCCAAGGAGAAGGAACTAATGCAACAACGGATTATTATTCAGCCATAAAGAAGAATGAAATGATGTCATTCACAGGGAAATGGATGGAACTGGAGATCATCCATGTTAAGGGAAATAAGCCAGAATTAAACAGACGAATATCACATTTCCTCTCCTCTGTGGAATCTAGACCTAAAAAAATATGACATAAATATAAAAGGTTTGAGGAGGGACCAGTGAGAAGAAGGAGGGTGAGAGGAATGGGTGTGGGGGTGAACGTGACGGAAGAACATTATATGTATGTATGTAAATATAATAATGAACGTGAATTCTTCTCTCTGGACTGCTGCCATGTGCTCTTTCTCCCTGGAAGGATTTGTTTTTATTTGAGACAGGGTCTTGTTATGTAACCCAAACTTGACATCTTCCTGCCTCAGCCTCCTGAGCGTTGGGAAGACAGGTGTGCAAAACCACACCCAACCCTTAGGGATTTTAAAAAATTGTGCCTGTGTACTAGGTAATGTATGCAAGTTATTTAAAATTATTTTAGAATATATAATTTCTACTTTATTTTTCCAAGCAATCCAACTTTGTTTACAAGACTTTCTGACGAATTTCCACAACTATTTTTTAGGTTTTTTTCTGCATAGAAGAAAGCTTAGCCCTGCCTTCCTGCCTTTACCACTTTCTGGGACTGACACCAGCAGGTGCAGGAGTGGGGAAAGAGCTCCTGGCCTCCAGCAGCTGTGCCGGAGGTGCCAACTGTGTAAAAGGAGCAGGCCACACAAGAACGCACACACACAGTACAAAAGTTAAAATAGTAGTACATGCTACTGGTGACGTTGTGACAAAACACATTTCTCCAATTGGGTCACCTGGAGATAGATTTGAGCATGCATTTCAAGGGTTCTAAGAAGGCTTTTCTCCTTCCATCCTGGTAATACATCCTAAGGAAATAATGTCCCCCCAACTGGAATACCTAGTATAAATAACCTTACTTACAGAGTGAAACCTGAACGTCTGCACGCATTTGCTTTTCAGTTTAGGAATAAGCAGGAGACAAGATTCCTCATCACCAGGCAGAGCACTGAAAGTCAAGGAAGTGGTGTCAAAGGAATGCCAGGTGTGTCTGGAACTTCACTTTCCTGAGCACCGTGTCCCCGGACCCTGCCACACACACCTGGTAGGCAGGTAGCTTCGTGCTCTGACAGACCAACACCTGCTTGCTTAGATCCTGGGAGTGGTAGGGTGGATTTCCAGCCCAGTGTTTCTCAAAGAGCTGTCTGCAACCTGTTTCGTTATTCTTAGAAATTCTGCCCTTGGCATTGAGACATCCCACGTGGGGCTCCGCTCAGTTTTAAAAAGAGAGAACATGATACCATTTGATACCTTACCAAAGGGTACTTTACAAAGGGGAAGAAAATCCCAAGTTCAAACACATTGGGGTTTTCCCTTTCTTTCCCCTCCTTTTCCTAAGCACTTTATAATCTCTGAGAAGTTGGGACTCATTAATTTCCACGGTGGTAATTATGACCACTTCTACCTCTGCAGAGTCCTTCTGTGGAGCTGAGAGTCCTCTACACAGACTCATTATCAGTCCCAGTAGCCTACAGGTGGAGGTGGCCACTGTCCTCGGAGCAGGGGGCTGCAGGTGCGCCCAGGCTAGGGACCCAGGCTGCTTGGAGCCCTCTACCAGGACAGTCATTTGCCAGAGGCACCGAAGGTTTAAGACTGCTTGGTCACTGATTTCAAGGGTGTCCAAGTGTCCTGGAGTTCCAAAATCAAAGCCCGCAGTCTAATACCCATCCACGCTATACCCACGGAACATGGAGACCCCTGAGCCCAGCCCAGGGCATCCACCCTCAGCACCATGGCTCTTTCCCCCAACTCTGCACCTTGCTGGGGCCATGCTCTCTCTGTCACACCCTCCCCTCTGGTGAATTAGCTCCACCCTTCAGTAGGTTCTGCCATTCTGCAGCACCTCTCTTCTTGCCCTAGACCAAGTACGTACTTGGAAATCTCACTTTGCAGGGAATCCTGGCCTCGCTTGGTAGGAGGGGGCTGTCTTACCTTGTAAGTGACTTTCCGAACTGTTACTTGGGATTCCTTGAAGAGCACTATCTGCCTCCCTCCCCAGTGGAAGCCTCTTCTGGGAGAGAAGCTTCTGAGGAGCTTCTGGGGAGCACAAGTATCAGTGTACAGCAAGGGGTCAAGAAATGTTATGAAAGAGTTGAAGGGGTCCTGAGTAGTTGTGTTTAGGCATCATGGACAGAAAATGGGCAGGAATGCAGAAGGGTGCAGCCACCCCCTCTGCTCCCACCCACTGTCCCCTGAACCCCAAGCAGAGGATGACATTTGCCACCCTCCAAGGGTTTGATTTTCACACCTGCAGCTCTTTCCTGGCTGCTCCTTTCGTCTCCTTCAGGCCTGGCTGCAAACCTTGAACCACGCAATTCTTCTATCCTCTTCACAAATGCCACATCTTCATCACTGAAGTCCACTCCTCCTCTGTGACAAACAGTTGCTGGGCTCTGAGCACTCACGCCGAGGTGCATCAAAAGTGCTCTAGGTTGTGCTGTCCTTCTCTTGGCTGCATAGCCCCAGCCTCCACGTCTCTCTGGCTCTTTGATGGTAATGACGACGGGATGGCTGACTGCATAAAGTGTCATGAGAACTGGAAGGGAGGACCCAGTGCCTGGGGCTTACTACCCACCACTGCTCTGTCCATGGAGAGTAGGGCAGTGTCCAGCTCATCCTTGGGGAAGGGGTGACCCCTCAATCTTTTCTGATTTATAGCTTCATTTGAGGACTACAAGCCTAAACCAGGCTGTCTTGTAAGAGAAGAAACCACGTTCCAGAAAGTGTGTCAAAGTCAGCACCATGAAGAAGAGTTGTAGCAAAAGCAAGATTTGTGGAGCCCAGAGTTGGCAGAGAACTTCCGTGTCACTCAACCCACAACACTTGATACTACCCACCAAATCTTTGACATGCCTGACTTGTCTTTTTTCTTTTCTAAATTCTATTCCCATCATGTATGACTATATTCTAATTATAAAACAATTCCTTTTGATTGTCATCCTCTGTTCTCTCTCACTGTCACCAGGTTTTCTTTGTGTGTGTGGGGGGGAGGGCTCTCCAGAACCTTTTCTGTATGTTCAATTATTTTTTCATTTTATTTTGAGGGTACATTGAGGACGTTACAAAGGTTAAGCTAGACTTCATTTGATATTAAACATTACTTCTCCCTGCATATCAGGTAACGGACAAAATTGTTGACTTGGGCAGGATCCTATTCAGTCACAACCACATCAGTTGTCCAGTTGGCACTCTGTTTAGGAAACATTACTGTCCCTCTATAGAGGGCCAGGCCTTGGGTATTAATCAAATCCACTGGGTTATGCTCAGCCCAGTGTCCTGGGTTCCTGCCTGTATTTCTCAGGAGCTATGGAAAGCCAGAGGCATTTGCTTTGCTGAAATTAGACCCATTATACGTACTGTGTTTCTCTGACCACCCATCTGCTAACCTTGTGCTTATTCTGACGTGGGCTTACTTTGATTCACTTATTCTTCGCAAAGCTATCTTCTGATGCTCACCACTCCTTTTCTAGTTGCTGTTCCACCTGGACTGACACCAAGTATATAGCATTTCTACAGCTTTTCCTGTTCTACCATCCTTCCAAAGTCTCCAGCATCTCTTTGGTGATCGTAGCAAGCTCTCCGAGGACTCAAGGGTGTAAGTTCCTTGGTCTCAGAAGACTGGATTGAGCTCAGAGCTGCATGGACTTCTGACCACCCCCTCCATCTCATCCACTACCAGTGTATGGCTCTTTGCTTTCTATCCTAAAACTCACTTGCTTGGCCTGAGAAGAAATAAGCAGAGAAAATATCCAATTCTTCTGTACCCCCCGATGTTGGTAGGAGGCAAAGTCCTTTGGGAATCACACAGACCCATGTTCAAATCTCAGCTCCACCACTGACCAGTTCTATGATCTGAGGCAAATTGTTGAACCCTGGTAATCCTTGACGTATTCTTTCTATAAAAATGGGGAGAACTGTCTTAAGACTAGGGTTAAATTACCTGCTCAATAAAATGATGGTTATAATTACCGTTACTTCCCAAGTAGCTCAATCAACCACTCCTTGGAGCCAAGAGGGACAACTTGTTTTCCAAGTTGAATCATTCACCAAAGTGATCATCCATTGCCTGCCTAGGTCCTTCCTCATGACCTTTGGTCCTCTGCTGAAGCCAATGTGACAGATGGACAGCAGAGAAGATGTACTTCTTCAATACACACCAAGAGGAGAATAAGGTAATTCACAGCACTTTGGGTAGAAGGTCATTTCTCCTGAGAACTTTTGTGAAGGTGCTGTCCTGGTCCCCGGACAAGGGGATGCTGTGATGGTCCTTTGTGCCTTCCTAAACTCCATTTTCTTCCCATCCTCCACAGAGAAGACCCTGACCATAGTTCAGCCCGTGTACTGATCTCATAAAGGGGTCTGGTGAGGACTTTGCTGTGAGAACTTGATTCAATTCATTTATAAATGAAGAAACTGAGGCTCAGAAATGAGAGGCACTTGATCAAAGTCTTCCAAAGATTTGGCTGTGGAGCTGGGACCAGGAGTTCTGGGTTACTGTCTCTTCCTCCAGGCTCCGTCCTCCTGTGACCCAGTCTCCCAGCTGTTGACAAAGTGCTGTCCTTATGCTCCAAGGCACTGTGCAAAGCAATTTCTGTCACTCACCCCTGCTGCTCCTCCTTCTTGGTGCCCCAGTGGTCATGACAGGGGCTGGTCTATGCACCAAGAATTCTCTCTCTGCTTTGTGACCTTGGGAAAATCTCTTCCTTCTCCAGGCATTTGTATAAGGTAGAGGTTGGAATACAGAATCTCTAAAGTCACTTTCACTGTGATTGGCTCAGATTCTGTGCTATAAAAATCCTCATTTTCATCATTCCACCCTCAAGGGTGGGCAATCCCTGGGCTCAGTCCAGCTCATAGTGACAGGTGTTCCCTCCCATTCATGTGTGCAGGCTTCATGGGCCAATTGCTGAGCTTGAAGGATGCAGGACAGATGTGGGGACCACTTAATGCAATGCTACAGTCAAATGACCATGTCTTCCCCAATACAGAGCTCAACTAGAAAGACTGCAGTCTTCTGGGGACTCCTGACTGCACCCATCCAGAATCTCCCCAGTCCACCTGATTTCCTGCTGGACGCCCTCAAGAGGTCCACTTTGGAGTTGAGGCTCCCTTGGCACAGCCAGCATGAGGTTGTTAGCTGTTAAGAATGGACCCTGGAGGCACCCTAACCCACACAGACCCCCACCACTTCCTCCCAACCAACATTTGGAAGCAACATTTGGAAAGAAACCAAGGCAGCTCGCACCTGGGCCCTGGTGGCGTCCTGCCCATGCAGCCACATCCAGCCAGCACCTCCCACGCTCCCCAGGGCCACGCCTGCAGAAGGGTGATAAGGGAGTCGGGGTCTCTAGCGACACCAGAGGCTCAGTCCAAAGATCCAGAATATTTAGCTGTGTTTACCCGCTACAATCAGCTTCTCAAAGACATGTCGCCGGGCAGCACTTGCTACATTGATTATGCCGCCTCATATTTTTGGCCCCCGGGGGCAAACAGTTCTGATTAATATTTCACAACACAGTCTTTTTTTCCTCATATTCCTTTCTTCGCATTGTTGCCTTTCTCTCTTTTTATTTTTTTCCCTCCTCCTGAGCCCCTGAGAGTCTGATAGAGAGACATGGAATATTTTACCGTCTCTTGTGTCTGCCTGCTCCAGTAATCAGCGGACTCAATCACGCTTGCAGTGTTTTTATGAATTAATAACAGGCACTTTGGAGGGCTAGCGGGGGAGGCAGGAAGTGCAATCTGTGGAAATTTAATGAGCGCCGTGGGGAACAGCTATACCTCGCTGCCTCCACCCCTGCCACACCGCGCTCTACACCATCCGTTCTGCAATTCCGTGCTTCCAGACCAGCCTGGACAGCTCACAGGAGCTCCTGAGTGCCCCCAGTCCCCGCCGGAAAGCTGGATCTGGGAGAGGCAGCTACAACACATCTCCATTTTAATTTGGGCAAAGAAAGGGAGAGGGGGATGCAGCTTTGTAGACAGATGGCCCTGGCCTTGAGTGACCTTCGCAGCATCCATCGAGAGGAGCAGGTTGGGTGGGCAGGAGATCCATGCAGCCCAACCGAGCCCAGGGTGGGGGTCTTCCACCTCCATCTCCAAGTGCAGAAATGTGTTCTTGTTGGAGCATTCTGTGGTTACTGGATTCGATAGGAGTCATTCATGCCACCTGATGGTCTAAGAAACCAAGCTGCATGTTGTATTGTACCACTTAGAAAAATAAACTTCAACCCATGTGGTGGTCTTCTGCACACGATCCTCCTGAGTGTGACCAGCATCCATTTCACACCCACATGAAACTCCCTAGTTGACTTAGAGAACCTCAAGTACTAGTTGGCAAGACCAGACCAGTCCACTGCCCAAAAGCAAGATGTTAGGACCATGGCAGATTACCACAGAGAACATGTAATCTCAATTTCTTTATTTTTCAGAAAAACAGATGGCTCACAGCTAGCTCTGGTCCACATAGCCCACTCAGAGCAGCACTGGTCTAAACCTGACCACCACCTTCTTAATTGGCAGGACCACGTGGCTAGGGTCACACTGCCTTTCTAGCAGGACAATGAGCAGGGAGATTCTAAGTAGAAAATTGCATTGAAAGCAAGGCAGACATTGATTTCCCTTTGGCAAATGTCTAATCTATATACCAGTAGAGAGAATAACATGTCCACTTTGATGTTAACCACAGTCTGTCCTTGACCACCAGATGACCACACTTTTCCTGCAAGTGCAACAGGTGCCATGTGCCCAGAATCCATGAGTTCATCTGGCCTTCCTCTTCAGAGACGCTGTCCAGCTCCTCTCAGAGGCATCACACCCCCAATAGTGTTTTGTTGGGTGAATGGATGGATGGCTAGATGGACGGCTAGATGGACAGATGGGTGAATGGATGGATACATGGATGGATAAACAACCCACTCACATAACACTCAGACACATAAGAACAGGTTGGTGAGCTGGAGACTTGGAGAGAACCTGGGCTGGGGTAAATGACAGGCCAGGAGAAGGGGAAATGGGACAGAGGGAAGAGTCTCAGGCTCTGCTGGGTTCTGTGCGGTGGGAGCCCACAGGGTCTCAAGACCCCATCTTATACATACTTCTTACAGTTCTTGAGAACAGAGCTCACTCACCAGGACAGCGCTGAACTACAGAACGAAATTTAAAAGCATCATCCCTGTGTATTCGTCACTCTGCTTTCACCAGGGAGGCCTGCTTTTTGCTAGAATTTTGCCCAAGCCATTACCTGCTGCAGGGTTTGGTCTTGGACCCAGAGCAGCTTTCCTCTCCTCATGAGAGTTGGGCTTTTTTGTCACTTTGTTCTTGCAAAATATAGTCCCCAGACTAGCATCGTCAACAACCCCTGGAATCTCATGGGAGATGTACATTCCAGGCCCCAGTCAGGCCCCATGAATCAGAGCCTTTCACTCAGCCCTGGGTGGGCACTCTTCTGGTGAAAAGCCCTCTCTCCCACGCTTGGAGAGTGCCATCTGGGGACACCAGCCTACTTTTCACTGTCCTCCCTCCTCAACCCCATACTCATGGCTTGCTGGCTTGCTGCCAACCTGGAGAAGTCTGTCTCTTCCATCAGGCTTTCTGGGTCCCAGGGAGAATGGCTGAATGCAATGCTTCCCTGATGCATTCAGTGAGAAAGTCGTAACGATCTAAAAGCTTTTAACATCCCAGGGAATGAGTTTCTAATGATGAAATGTCTGTCCCTTTCACGGCCTTGGCAGAAATGTTTCCAGATAGGAGAGGATACCTTCTTGACAATGCTCAAATTCCATCGTGTTATAATAATCAGAATTTGTACAGCATCTTAACTTTACACCATGTGCTTATTCCTTCTCATTCCGCAGCCTTGTCACCTGAGAGGACAGCAAGGCTGTCCCTATTTCAGTGAGGGTGCCAGAGCTCAGATAGATAAAGCGACTTGCCATGGACGCCCAGCTGAGGCACAGATCCCCACATCACTTCTCTGTCTTCTTAGGTCACAGACTCCCAAGATGATGTATGAAGTTTTTCCTTATGAAAGCAACAGTCTCTCTCCTCTTAAAGACAGATGAAAAACATCTCCGCTTCCTGATCCCACCCCAAATCCCAGCCAACAGAACTTCCCAGAATGCACCTGGCTGCTCCTGCTTGACCCAGGCGAGGGCCCCTTGAGCAAAGGGACAGCACCTACAATCTGACTGGCCCAAGAGTTCCTGGTGAAAAAAAACGAATTTCCACAAAACCCAAAACTTGCTTTTCCAGCAACACGTTGGAATAAGCTTGTCTCAAATTGGACTCACTTCCCTTTGCTCTTCCTAGAGTCAAAACTCACCTTTCTTGTGCCCCAATTCTTCACAGACTTCCAGAAGATTTAAGCTAATCTGTTAAGCCATTTGCATTTAGGAGGGTTTAAGCAACATTAAAATAGTACTGACTCCTCCCCGAGAAAAATACACCCTTCTAAGCCCACCACTGCTGCAATCCAGCACCTCCCATGTGTGTGTGGTATACCAGAGCTGAAAGTTTGTGCAAGGGCTCCTTGGTCAGCACGGTTGGGAAATTCTGCATACTGCCTTGGCATCCGGGGCCATTAGCATAGAAAAACATGTCATGCCTGTATAAAATGCACCAAATCAGCAGTTCTCAAACTTCTCAGGGCACAGAGTCTACTAGCACCTTTTTCTCTTTTCTTTTTTAGCAGTACTGGGGTTTGAACTTAGGGTTTCACGCTTGCAAAGCAGGTGCTCCATCACTTGAACTTGAGCCGTGCCTCTAGTCTATTTTGCTCTGGTTATTTTGAAGGTGGGGTCTTGTGAACTATTTGCCTGAGCTGGCTTAGAAATAAGACCCTTCCAATCTCAGCCTCCCAAGTAGCTAGGATTACAGCATGAACCACCAGTGCCTGGCTCCCACTTTGATGCATCCCAGGAATCTAGGCTCCACCTAACTAATACTCCTTTGGGAAATGTCAACAACAATGTCACCAATGGCTAACTTTCTCCAGGAGGATCTCAGGTCTGCAGTGGTGAGCAGGATTTCCTCTTTCTCTCAAGTTCAGTCGCCCTGTCCCCATGGCAGTCCTGGGCCTCTCCACAGGAGCTGTAGTGAAAGCAGTAGCTTTCTGGTGTTTCTGCCTTTGCCTACTGAGTGAGTGATGGTGGCCAAACACTCCCAGAGCCTCACCTAAGAACTAGAAGGCCATCCCTGTTGAATCTCCCAGGGTGGGAGGGGGTCTCCAGTACCAGAACCCCACATTTTGTCAGTAAAGCCCTTGGTCATCCCTTGTCCTTAGTCTGGGTGGAGATGGGGCCAGAAAGATGAAGAGTCTCCCTCTGCCATCTCTGCAGCAGCCCCACAACCACCCAGCCTGTCCTTGGCTGTCCCCTTCCCCTGAGCCACACCTGTTAGCAATCTGTACAGGCGTTTGTCGCACTTAAGCATGACAGCCTGGCGGTGGAAACCCCGGGGGAGGTATTTTTCTCACATCCATACATACCTTGTGTGCAGTCAAACGGGGGTGGTGTTTTGTGTCACAGTTCCTTTTCTCTAAGTGAAAAAACACACAGACACACACAGTGTGGAGCTAGAAATGTGTACACTTTGAACAGCTGTCCTCGTGCACTGTATATATAACTCTGCTGCATGAAATTTAAACATGAACTTGGGCTTTTTGAGATTGGGTGGAAGGAAATTTGGCCATGGGAACCTCAGTTATTTTTCTACACCACATGCCCAAGTCAGGCATTAAAATACAACACTTCCACCCCCAGAAAGAATGGGAAAAAACCCCACAAACTCATATTTACAGCCTAACTTTCTCAGGAAGGTGGTGGCAGTTGACATGATGTGTTTTTTGTAGGATGCACTTTGGCTCTTCAGCCCATCTTGCTCTCATCTATCAGCTCTGATGTGTGACGAGAACAAGGGCCCACAGTTCAGAGCACTTCCCCTTCGCTTTGCTGTGAGCTTCCCTGGCCTGAGAACCTGCTAGACAGACGTCATGGCCAGCTCTCCAAGAGTGGACGAGGCCCCGAGACTTCAGTAACTGGCACAGAGGGAGGAAGGCTCTGATGTCTCCATCGGGGCTGGGGACGGGGTGTAGGCATTGCCCCTGTGAAAGATGATGTATGTGTGGGACAGACAAAGGGAAGGAGAAGAGGATGAATCTGTTCACGGTCTTCGGAGGAATGGATAAAGCGAAGGGACGTCTACAGTGACTCAGATCTTCCTTGCATATGCAGCAAAAGGAGACAGCTGAGGTTGGTCATGGTGGCTGTGTGCACAGTGCCTTGGGTTCCAGTTCTAACCCTGAAATGCCCTCCCTGGAGGGGCTGCCTCCTCCATGGGCAGCAGGGGCTCTTTCTTCCCAAGTGACAAGCAAATGTCACATCAGCAGCCCAGTTCTGAGGCCTAAGGCCCGAGGCCCAAGCCCTAGGGTTCCCCGTTGGCAGCCTCTGGGGTTTGTTCTTGGCTATCATTTTGGGGTCTTCCTTCCTTTCCCTCACCCCATGCCCTCCACTGATTCTTATCACACTGTCAGGCCCTTATGTGGGAAGGTAAACAAGTGAGAATGGTGATTTTCTTAAAGTTTGTCAATTTTTATAAATATACCTTTTTAATGTTTGAGAATTTACTAAGTAAGAAACAATGTAAAGCTTAAAAACCATTGTCCATGGCTGGAGAAGGTGGATATCAGGAAAACCTTCCTACAGGGGCAGCAGGAGCAAACACCAATACACAAGAGGGTGACCTGAGTGAGAAGCCAGTGAACCTCAGAATGGAGAGAAAGGAAGGGCCAGGCTGCCTCCCACCACTTTTCAAAGACTAATGGAGGGTGGCCGAGAAGGTCCTGGAGAAAGAGGCGAGAGAGAGAGAGAGACAGGAAGCTTCTTAGACTGTCAAAGTGGGACAGTGGGTAGCATCCTGGGTGGTTGGGATGGGGACACTGATATGGAACAGGTCCCTCCGCAGGCCATGCCCTGAATGTGCCAGACCTGGGCAAGATGGCTAGGAGTGTGGGACCCGGCTGACCACTGGTCTAAAAATCAGTGGCAGCTGAATCCCCTGCTTGTGAGCCAAGCACTGCCCCCTCTGCACTCTCCTCCCTTCTTCCCCTCTTCTGCAGATAGTTGTGTGGCCCTAGGGAGGACTCCCCATGGCTGGGGCCACCAGGGTTTGATTTCAGGAATGTCGAGGCCCCTTCCCACAAGAGCCCATGTGACTGTGCTGACAGCTTGAATGCTGACAGGCTGAGAGTGAGAGGGGAGTCAGGACAGACCAGGGTCTGGCCCTGACCTTGGGAGTTGTACCCTGGCTAAGTCATTTTGCACTCCGGGTGTATATTTATTCATTGTTTAAATGAAAAAATTGGTATGAGGCAAACCAAACAAGCAAATTAAAAACTTCCATCCAGGAGTCAAAGGCTGGGGCCTGTTCTGCAGACAGTGCTGGGTAGCATCCCTTGAGGGTGAGCACTGGGTACCCCTTGCCTATCCCCAGCCCTGCTTGGCATTCTCTGTGGGTTTGTCCAGTCAACGGAAGCAGCTGAGCTAAGACCTGGGTGCCAAGGACCCTGGGAGAAGACAGAAGGGTGCTTAGAACCAGGCTGAACTCGAGATGGGGGAGTAAGGAGCAGGGTACCTCAGCCTCACAGAGGCCCTAACCCCGCCCAGAGCGCTGCAGTGGACAGGTTGCTTTCCTGTCCCATCTGATGCTTACAATGGCCCATAGGGTGCCATTATCCTCGTTTTAGCCTCGAAGCTCTTCCAAGGCCCAGGGAGATTAAGTGACTTATCCAAGCTCACGCAGGGGAAGGAGCAGAGGCTCAAAGCCAGTTTTACCTGACTTGGAACTCAGGTTCTGCACTGTGGAGCCCAGGGCTGAAGTGAGGCCCCTTGCAGTGGGCCCAGGCCCCACCCTCCCTTGTCCTTTTTGTGTCAGCAGCTAGTGACCCCAAAACTCTCATTAGGAGTCAAAATTCACTTGAACTTGACCTTTCCACAGAAGGGCTCTGTGGAAATCTCTAGACTTCAGCAAGGGAAGAAAGCCTTGCTTGGCTGACAAGAGCCAGCTGGGGTGGCCCTGGGAGGTGAGAGGGCAGGTCATGCCCTCCTGTCCTGAATGGAAGGCTGAGGGGTGGACTCCTCACTCAGACTTGGCCTTGAGATGCTCGTGCCTGTTTCCTGCCACCCAATCAATCTTTCCCACCCCTTCATGAATCCAAGCATCCCCTTCCTGCCCTGGCTCATCACATTCTTCAACACCCCTTTAAAAACTAAGGGCGCAGTGGAGGTGGGGGGCAGCTTCTGAAACAGATAAGAGGTAATTGCTTGCTTTTGACTCCTCTTGATGTGAAAATGGGATTGGAATGACTCACTCTGGTTGAAAGGTTAGTTGAAGGTTATTACAGGAAAATTGTTATTCATACATTTTTTTCTGTGCAGCCGGATAGCCTAAAAGATTAAATTCACAGAGTGCATAATGACCCATCAGGGCGGACAATGGTAGGGGCGTCCCGGGGGAGGGGAGATAGCACACAGAGACTTCTCTGAATAATTCATATTCCAGCGCTCGGCTCCAGCAGATTACAGGAGGGTTTTCATTAGAACGGAGCGGAGCCAACAGTGCTTTGAAAACAACCACTGTTTTCTTGGTGTTGCAGGCAGCCCTGGCCCAGTGTGCTGAGGCCTCAATCAACATCTGTCCCCCCATCTTGGAGGCCTTAGGAGGAGTAGCAAATGGGATGAGAGAGCATCTTTGTTCATCACGAGGTGGGGGTGTGGCAGGTGCCTCACTCCTGAGTGAGTCTGTGCTAGCAGGGCTCGTCCTCAGCCTTGGAGCTCCCAGGAGCAGACAGGCCTGGAGAAGATGCCAGAACAGGAGCATCTCGTGGGCTCTGAATGTACTGAAAGATGAGTTAACAAATGAAAATATGCTTATGGAAAATTGGTGCTTATCAGGCAATGACGTCTTCTTCCTGTCCACTTATGGCACCCACACTGGGGCCTTTCTGTCTTTCTCCGAGAGTTGCCAGCAAGGCCCATTCATCATTTGTGCTCCCTGACATCAGTATGGAAAGGGACTGTAGCTGACAGGTGGGCTACGGGGAATAAGGGGCTCCAAAGGCAGAAGACTTGGTGAGTCACCGACTTGGGCTGCTGTTAAATCCAAGTGGTGTATCTGGACCCTTGGAATCTCTGTCCCCTCCTCTGTGGAGGGGATGGAGCTGCTGGGAGGACTTGGTGTGAGGAGAGGGACAAGGGCAAGACCTGGCACTTTGCAAACAGAAGCTCAGCAGGCAGGCCTGCTGGAGGGCTGGGTGGTTTTCTTTTCTATCTGAACCTCAAGGGCAGATAGCTAAGGAGGAGCAGCAAGCCCTGCCCCTCTATGAAGATCCACCTTTTTTTTTATGCCACCGTGACAGCTTCATATGGCAGCACGAGCCCGTTTGCTCGCATTTGAGAGACGGCTACCGTCTCCATCAGCTAACACACAGTGTTGTCCATTACTCATGCTTGCAGGAAACATAGCTTGACAGCTTTCACCAGAGGTGAGGGGGTAGTCAGAAGAGTCTGCAGGTGGGGACTTCTCCATACAGGACCTCTCACAGTGGGGCAGGGGTCCTTAGAAGCCACCGTGAGCAATAGAGCCTGGGTACCTGCAGATGGATGAAAATATCCAAGGATTCCAGGTACCTGCCTCTCCTGGTAATAGCACCCGGGCCTTTGGGGAACCATTCCTTCTCTTCCATGTGGCAGCCATGGGACAGCAGTGACCGTGCCAGCCAGGTCTGCCAATTGTCCTAGCCACAGTGATGGGCACATGACCTAATTTGGACCCATCAGTTTTTTGTAGGAAGATTTTCTTTCTAGCAGGTGGAGAGAGAAACTCTATCTTTGACCTTGGATAGAGTCAGGACATGGCACAAGAGACACCGGTAGCCATTCTCCGCCACTTGGAAAAGCCTGTTGGGGAGAGAGAGAGCAAAAGGGAGAGGGGGAGGGAAGGAGGAATGGAAGGAAGACGAATCACATCCACCTTGCCCTTCCCAGTAACAAACAAAACAATACATCACCTTTGCAAAGTTCCCGTGTCACATTTTGAGCATCTCTGGGTGGGTGAGGGGAAGGGAGCACCTCTCCTCTCACATGTGCACCCAGCCTGGCCTGCTTGCTGTGGCCTCCATGGCCTGCACACCTGGTGACAACCCCTGGCCTCTGGGGCAATGGGCCCAGGTTGGGCCCAGTCTATGCTGGCTGAGCTCTTGAACAGCTGGCATACCAGCATCCTCACTGTGTCCCTGTGGTGCTCTTCCATGCCCTGGCAGTGTGCCAATGCTGCCCTGCTCTGCTACGGGGCCATATTGCTCCACCCAGCTGATGTGGAGGAGCCTACTTTGTCTCTCTCGTGTCTTCTGCTGCACACAAAGGCTTTGTTTGGGACTCGGTTGCTCCTTTGGTCCCTCCTCTCAACCCTTGGAGTTGTTCTTTCCCAGAGGAGCCTCACTTCCCCATAGGAATTGTCCATGGCCACTCCTGCCCCACCTGCCTGCCAGACACACCTGGCATGTCCAGACCACAGATTGAAGGAGTGAGGCTCAAGAACCCCGCCTATTCTGCACCTTAGCAGGTGGAAAGCGACTTGGACAGATGCATGACACAGCTCCTGGGTGAAGAAAGGTAACATCTAGAAAAAAATTATAAAATTAACATGAAAATTTTGGCAGGTTGATTCTTTTCCAACTCATCCCCATATTCTGCAAAAATTAACCAAGCCTAGAGATATGATCACCCCTACTTTGAATGGGTAATTCCACCTGGATGTTCCATGGGTTTCCCAAACTGAAGGAATCAAAACCAAAGGTCACCTATATGTAGTATGCAATTCTGAGTTGGGTCCTGACATAGATGAAGGACCTGAAGGAGTATGAACTGGTACACACGCACACATGTACACACACACACTTAACACCAGGGACACACAGTCCTAGTTGTGGTGATTTATTTAAGAGCACTGAAGAACACAGAGAGACAGGGAGCCATCTGTGTGCCAAACATTAAGAAAAATTATTGCACCAGAATCATGCCTAGCTCAGAGGAGAAAATTTGAGAAAAATGGATACAGATAAAAATCCAGTCTTGAAGTGAATGCATGCAAAACTGGTGAAATCTGGACAAAACTCATGGATTAACTCATTGCCAGTTTCCTTGTGATGACCCTCTAGGGGTTGTGCGGGATGCTGCCATTGGGGGAAACTGGGTGGAAGGGATGAAAATCTCTCTGTATTATCTTACCACTGCATGTGAGTCTACAATTATCTCAAAATACTGAAGAAAAAACAGCCTTCCGTACTGAAGCATTCCCCCCAACACCCTATAAATTCGCACCTTTCTGTTTTTCCATTGCCATAAAAACCAGATTCCACGACAAAACGTGAGGACGTATTTAGAGAGATCAGAGGAAAGAGCCTATTAACCTTAGACTTGGTGGTTTATTATTAGAGGAGCCATTCAGCAATGCTCTGGGCTTTCAGCACTGTGGCACCAAAGCTCTTTGTTGTCCTTATATGCACCTTCTTTGATATTCAGCACTAACATACAAGATGAACGCCCAGGTGGCTGGGGACTGCTTGTGTTATGCAGTCCTTCCTTGGGGGAGCCTTCCCTTTTACACACTGTGTTAGAGATACCACAATATGGCACCCTCCCCACGCCCATGTGGGTAGACACGTGACCTCAGTTAACCCTGATTGCAGCAATTGGTTCAGAGACAAGCACATGACCCAAGTTGAGTCAATCAGAGTCATATAAGGACCCATGCTCTGGGCCAGCAAGGAGTCATCTTCCTCGCCTACGGGGAGAAAGGTAAGTGCCAGTCGGAGTGAATGAACCAATGTGCAGAGGGGAAGCAGCTGAGGAAAAGAGAATCTTTGTCCTCTGCAATTCACGTCTGCCCTGACACCCTGCTATGGTTTGGGTCTGTTTTGTCCCCCAAAGATTCCTGTGCTGGAAGCTTGGCCCCCCATGTGGTGGTAATAAGAAATGGTGGAAACTTTCATACCACACGTTCGAAGAACCTACATACGTAAAGACTCACTAAGAAAGGAAGGAATTGAACCCCCTAGAACTAGTTTCAAGCCAGCTCCATATCCTATATGTCTTTCTCTTCATAAGATATTAGTAAAACAATTACGTAACTTTGTCAAAGTTAAATTACAGGCTAATCCCCCGTCTATCTTTATGGCTCATCCCCTCCAACTAGGCCTGCAAGATGAGACATCACCCATCATAGAAGAACTACTAAACTTTCATGATCTAAGAGGTGGGGGCTGGTGAGAGATAGCTAGGCCGATGATGGCTCTGCCCTTAGAAAGGATTAATGCTGGTCTTGTGAAATGAGTTAGTTCTCAAGACAGTGAGATTGGCCTCCATAAAGATATGGTAAACGAGTGAGTAGGTGTGTTTTACATGATCTGAACATTATATATATGGAATATCACATAGTAACCCCATTAATACATACAATTTTATGATCCAGTTTAAAAAGCAAATTTAATTTTAAAAACAGGAGAGAGACATCTCTCACAGATATTCCGTGGGAGCCATAGCAAGGAGGTGACTATCTGAAAGCCAGGAAGACGCCTTTACCAGGCTCCAAATTGGCCCAGACTTTGATCTGGGACTTCCCAGACTCCGTAACTGCAAGAAACAAACGTCTGTTGTTTAAACAAACAAAAAAGTTACTGTCTTTGTACTGTTACTGGCTTTATTTCTTGAGATCTTTGCTGCTCACATCGAATCACTAAGTGTTCTTGCCACCATAGACAACTATATTGAGCTAAGCAACTTACCCTCTAGAGTAAGCCTCAATGTTCTCTTTCATTTTATTTATTTTTGTTTCCGAGGAAATTGTAATTTTCATAACTCCCTGCAGCACAATTAGGTGGTGCCATGAGATCTGACCCAGGAATCACCAGGCCATCGGGCTTCTGTCAGGACTTTTGGTAGTAAGGCAACTTCGACAGGGCACAGGCAGCTGACCAATCACCTGACCAAGCCAGCAAGAGCTGGGGATTTTATTCATGGGCCACCACACTTAGTGTGGTTGTGCCCTCAACAGGTAGGCCTGGCTGAAGGGACTTGAGACTGTCTAAAGCCATATAGACTGGCAAGGTAGAGGACCTAGTTTGAGCTTCAAGAGGCAAATGAAGCCCTTATTAGCAACAAGAGATGGAGGGAGAGGCTGACTGACTCTGACTTCTCAGTGTGACCTGTTTCTGGTGTCAGAATTGCTGTCTTCTCTTGGGCTGTGTTAGACATTTCTGTATCCCAAAAAATCAGTTCCCTTTTCTCCTTTTGAACTAAATGCAATTGACTTCTGTCTCTTGCAAATAAAAATAAAGAATTTTTTTATAGACACATTCAAGTTTTTGCTAACTGTAAAAAAAAAAAAGCTTCCTCCGTCATCCTTCTCTTCCTTGTCCTCGTTGCTTCTTCTCAATCAAATGTGTGTTTGCTGACACATGTATATGACACAGAATATCAAATATAGGTCAATGGATGTCACCATGGTGAAACAAGCAAAAGAAAAGCCCACGCTTGGGAGTGCTTGTTAGCACAAGGGTACCACAGTGCATCTACCCCCTGCTGGGGGTCAGGAGGGTCAGCCTGCGCTCTGGCATGTGAACTTCCTGTTCCCACCAAATCAGTCAGCTGCAGTGGGAATGGTTTTATTCCACAGACATGTCAGCCTGGGTTTGAAACAAAGATGCTCCACCAGCCTGTATCATCACAAAGGGTGGCTGTGTGAGCCATCTTTGCTAACGCAGGGATTTTTCTCTATTGCCAGGCACCATTTTGGAAAGTTGCTATGGGAGGTTGACCCTCACTTTAATGTCATCTGAGACACAATCAAGACTAACACTTTTGCAAAACAAAGCACAGGGAAGGTTCCAGGAGGGGGTGGGAGGTGGAGGGAGTCAAATGACCCATGGAAGCTAAATTACCAGCCTTACAGAGTGTTTTCAGAAACGCCATTCTGCCTAGGCCTACGGCCACCACTCTCTCACCCGCTCTTCCAATTAATTATTGTGTTTTAACACTATTTCCAAAGATAATTGCCTGTCAGTGCAAAAGTGTGTAACACCTCAGGGTAAACGATGCTCAGACACACCTCTGTCAGCACTAATAAGCCCAGGGCAGGAGACCCCATCTGCTTGCCCGTGATTGCCGGGGGTAGGGCTCCTCCTGGCACTCGCCCTGGTTAGCTCCGTATGGGGGTGTCGGATGGCTGCAAATCCATATGCTGTATGGTAGAGAGCTCCTGTGCACCCCGATTCCCAGGATGGCTTCTTTTTAACAGCTCTGTGCGTGTTCGTTTAACATTGAGGGCTGCAGAGTAGACAGGAGTTTCTTTTTGGGGCCATCACCCTAGGAAACAAAAAAGATGTATTAATAGGCTTTGTAATTACAAAGTTAGTAAAAGTCAGATATATTCCAAATAAATCATGGTTGGAGGGGTTCTTTTGTATTTCTTAAAAGCAAAACGGAAGAATGATGGGATGTCAGAATGGAAGCTATTTAGTTAAAGCCTGCTGCATTAAATATTTCAACAGGGGAAAGAAAAAAAACTCCCCATTTCAAATTAAATTGAACCCATTCAGTGAAAGTATGAGCATCATACAGAGTAAGTGTCAATTAAAGTGATAAGTAGTGAGTCTGGCACTGCGTTCTAGATTGTTCCGAGGTCTCCCTCCCTGGCGTGGCCATTCCCCACTTTGGGGGAAATTGAAACTGATCTGCCAAGTGTGACCTGGGAGTCTTCTGAGAAATACATTCTTGCTCAATACCTCTGAGTTAATTGGCATTTTATTTTCATTTAAATCTCTGTCACAACCTTTTATTTTATTTTATTTTTGTGTTTCAGGGGAAGCCACAATTCCAATATCTTCCCTGCAGCTTTTTGGAGAGCTCAGAACAAATTAGGTGGTGTCATATAACCTCACCCGTGGATCTCGGAGTCCTCTGGCTCCTGTCAGGATCTGGGGCAGCGTGGGGGGGTGGGGTGAGTTGCCAATTGCTTGCTAAATAGTGGAGCAGAAAGGAAATGGAACCATGAGTGGCACTGAACATTTTCTCTAAGGCCCAGATTGCATTCTGTCCCCTGGGCAGGCAGGACCCCTCCCAGTGAGGGTAGAAAAGGAGTCACACAAGATGGGGAACGGTAGTCTGGAATAAGCCATGAGCTCCCAGTGTGGGCTCCATGCTCATCCCAAAGTGACCCCTTGGATGTCTGTTGGGAAGCCTCTGTTTTTAGTGAGGTTCCTGCCAGTGGATGTAGTTCTATCTTCTTGGGAAGTCTCCTCAGAGAAGTCCCTGGGTCCTTGTCCTTGATTTCCCTGGTTTCATCTTCCTGGTCTCAGCCTGAGGCCACCTGCCCAGTTCTGCCACGTGTAGACGTCATACAAGTAAGGGCCCTGAGGTTGCCATGTGAGCTCCACCTACCCTACATAGATTTCCAGACCCTCAAATAAGCAAAGAATGCTTCTGGGAGACTCTGGGTTAGGACTGTAGATTCTGTCATCCTTGGCACGGAATTCTCCCAGGGCTCACCAATGCATTGGGACACAAAAGTCCTTAGCAGTGCTAACCCAGTCGTTCACACCTCTTCCATGATGTGGGGCTCCCTGAAAAGGAGTCTCCTTCAGGAAATATATTTCTGGGAGTCCACAAGAAAGTCCTCATGGGATCTCCACGAGGTCCACCATGTTACCACCCAAAAGGAGTGGCATGGACAATGGCACTGGCTGTCTCAGACCAACTTTCTATTGGGAATTGCTCTGTGGTTTGACATCAAATTTTCCCTTGCTCTGACCACTGCTCTATGGAAAACTGGACAACCACCCCAGTGCCCAGAGTTCTCACAGGACCAAGCAGGGAGAGATGCGTGTTTCCTCCACTCCGCAGGACACTTTGTCACTGGACTTGAGCCCCTGTGAAACGGCAGCCTTGGCTCCCTGCCGCTGCCCTCACGTGGTCATTCAGACATGGGTCGCGGGCCCCCTGTATCTGCTCCAGACATCTAAGTACAAGCTCCATCCTGGCACCTCCACCCCAAGCAGCAAGTCCTCCCTGGGGTGTTGCCAGTCCTCCAGTCCAGCAGACATGGGGAGACACCGACTGCCCTTCAGGGCCAGCTGGAATCCTGGCTCTAGGTCTGTACCACGTCCTCTTGGCCAACTGATGACAGAGACTGGCACAAGCCCTCCTATGATCTCATAGCTCTGTTCCTGGGTCACATTCACTGATTTCTCAGTGAATTATTGGCCAGCGACAACCATAATTCTGCTGCCTTGAATTCTCTCCTTAAGCCGTCATTTGTCTTTTTCTTTTCACGCTTTTGAACTATCTGAGGACCCAGCCATGTCTTAAACACTTGTCCTTTTCATGGGATACTGCCCATTCCCAGGCTCACAGTGAACGCTCAGTGGGTATTAAAGACTGAACCAAACTCCGTATGAGATGCCTAGGGAGGGAGGGAGCCTAACCCGAAAACCCCTCAGAGGCTTTCTTCCTTGTCTTTTCTTCTTCCTCCTCCTCCTCCTTCTCCTCCTCTTCCTCCTCTTCTTCTCCTTCTTCCTCCTCCTCTTCTTCTTCCTCTTCCTCTTCCTCTTCCTCCTCTTCTTCTGCATCTTCTTCTTAGACTGGGGCTTGCTGTGTATCCCAAACTGGCCTCCTCAAACTCAGGTTGCTCCCGCCTCCAGCTTTGAGTGCTGAGATTACAGCTGTGAACCACCATGCCCAGCTCTATAAGACATATTCCCTAAATTCTGGTTCAGGAGGTCAGAAAAAGGTTCCCAGAGATGAGTGTATTTACTAAGTTCTGAAGTTCTGGTGGACCCGAGCGGTTCCAGCACCTGGAAGCACCAGCCCAGAACTCAGTACTGCTCATAGCTCTTATGCTTGTCCTCTACGTGTGGGGTGTGGACTGCTTGGTTGGAGGTGTGGGTGTGGAATCTCTTCCTGGCTGTGTTCTCCTAGAAATCCCTGGACATCTCCTTCCTACAATTGCTGTTTCAACATCCAAGAATCACACACACCGTGACCCACATCTATGCTGCAATTCTCCAGCCTCATTCAATTCACATGAGGTCTCCTTGGTTAGGTTGGTGCATCTCATCTCCTGGACTTGTTGCCTTCAGAGATGCCAACTTTGCCTTAGCAGGGACCACTATCCTGGAATCTCAACTGTCTATGGTCCAGCCTGGCTTTGATTTCAGATCTGTAGGAATCCCAGAAACTAAGATACAAGAACTGAGAGAAACTGCCACACCGATTAGGACTTTTCTCCCAGAATGTAACTCACCACCCTGCTTTACCACTTGCCATTTTCCCTTGGGCTCTGGTCCATACTTGGCTAACTTAACTCAGCCCCACCAAGACCCTTAAAAGTTAACAAATGCTCCGAGCTTCTTTCTGCTGCTTGCCTTTCAGCCGTTGAAGTTCCTAGTGTTGTAGGACTTTTCAAATGTTATAATTAAGCACTGCTGAAAGGTGATGGGAGAGCTGTACTTCAGTCACGAATGAAGACTGTTATGGATTTGACTGGGGTGTGACAAAACAGTATGCCAGTTTTGTGCCCTACTGTTCAGTATAGTTGCTTTTAAGCTATTAAAATGGTTTCTTATTTTTCAAATGGGGAAAAATGATGATTGAACAAGATATACCACACTTATCTTGTGACATTGTGTACTCCCAACACACCTCTGTGCACCATTGGGCAACCTGTCCCCATGGTTGAAGCCTGGCCCTAAATTTACAGAGTTTTTGAGATCCACAGTAGCCAAGAGTCGGACAGTCAGAAACGTGGCACTTCCACCCTACTGGGCTCTGAGCCCTTAAGAACTGGTGATTCCCATAGAGCATCAGTGGAGACTGAGACACCTGCAACCCTGGGCCTGTGGAAGAGAATGCAGCAGTGCCCACGGAGAGACGCACTTGACATAGCATGGAACAGAGACGTGGCTAGGATGGCTGGGCTTATTTGTGAGCTTGCATAAAACATCACTTGAGGACTTCCAGAAATACCAGATGGGACTGGACTATTTCAGGGTCTTGGGGGTCCTGCATCAGCAGACGGGGCTATGAACAACTGAGGCCTGCAATCAATGTGATCTTCCTCGTCTCTTGGGAAATTTTACTTCATGGATGATCAAAGCCTTGTGGGAATAAAGGCTCATGCAATCGAGTCTCGTGGCTTTAAATACCAGCTCCATGCTAATGACTCCCACAGTTACATTTGCAGCTCAGACCTCTTTCCTGGACTTCGGTCTTACATATCTGAACACCCACTCAACATCTTGACTTAGATGTCTAACAGGCAGCTCAGATTCATCACATCCCAAACGCCTAATCTCCCCCTGCCCAAAACTGTCTCCACCCACAGCTTCCCAACTAAGCTGACAGCACCTCCATCCTTCCACTCCTTCAGCCAAAAACCTTGGCACTGCCCTTTAGTCCTCTCTCCCTCGTGCCCACATCCAAGAGCTCAGCAAACCTGGAGGTTCTAGCTTCAATGGACACAGACTCTGACCCCTCTCCCCACTTCCCTGCTACCACCTTGGTCCCAGCCACCTTCATTTCTCTGCCTTACAGCCAAGACTTCCTACCTGGTCTCCAAGCTCCCACTGTTGCCTCCCCACCTGCTATTCCTAACAAAGACCCCCAAGGATCCCTTTAAGAGATAAGACAAGTTTCTCCTGTGCTCAAAAGCCTACAAGAGTCTCCTCTCCATGCAGAATCAAACTCCCGATCCTTACAATGGCCAGGAGAGCCCCATCTGACCCACTCTTCCTTCCATTCCATCCATGTGACCTCTTCTCAAATCTCACTTTAGCTCCTTCTTCTTGAGTGGTCCAGCATACCTTCAGATCTCTCCTCCACTGTCTCCTCTTCCTGGAAAGCTCCTCTCCCATGTCTGCAGGGCCAACTCATCCTCATCATGTCTGTTAAAATTTCACCTTGTCCATGAGACCACCCTGTGTACCTTATTCCCCACTGCTGCCCACCCTCCCACTACAGGCTCAGTCCACATTTCCCGGCTCTCGTTCTCATTTTCTCCTAGCTCTTACTGCTTTTCAGTGAACTGTATGAGCTACTTACATGGTTACTCTCTCTGCCCCCTCTCTAGAGTGTAAGTTCAGCCAGGGAATAAATCTTTGGATCTGGCCTACCATACAGATAATGTATGAGTAAGCGCTCAATGTTGAATGCTAAATGTTTGTGAGGGCTTGTGAGCATGCGTCAGATGGAAAAGGAAGGTGCACCTCCAAGGATGGCCAAGATAATGGTGTCACTGGAGTGCAATGCACTGGCTGTTTCAAAGTCCACTTTGATGTGACAAGAAGTTCTTTGAGAAAACAGAGATGGGCAGAGTCAGCTGGGGATTCCAAAGTCTTAATGCTGAATAGAGACATTAAACAATAGCAAAAAATGTCCCTGACTGTGTGTCCTTCCATCCTCCAATGATTTTACAGGATAGAATTAATGTTCCCATTTCACGGTTAAGGAAACAGAGGCTCCAAGAGAAGGAGAGATGTGTCTGATGCTTCATAAGTAGGAAGTGACCGAACCAGCCATGCTTGGCCAACTCTAAGCCCTGAGTTCCTTCCCTCCCCAGGCATTACTGCGTGAGCCAGAGGAGGAGAGAAGAGGAACATGGGTTGGGCAGTCAGAGCTGGGGTTATCACTTTCCAGAAACAGCCAGTCTGAAAGGATTCCTCTGGGACTGAGGTCATTCCAAGAGATGCCAGCTCACATCCCCTGTGGTGGTCTGGTTCCCTTTAAGCATGAGGACAGTCTTTGGGCCTATGTAGGACAAAGTCTTCTTTGTCCCCACCCTGGACCTTCCTCCTCTTCCACTCCCCACCCTAAAATGTCGTCTGTTCTTCACACATTGAACTGGCCTGCTCCACTTCCATTTTTCCTCTTCTTTTAGTATAAAATCAGCAGCTATCCGAAGAGCCGTGCTGGCATTTTAATCAGAACGATAGAATTGGAGGCCAAAGGGCTTTGTGTTGACAAGACAGGCCGAGGGCTGCAGGCGGCCAGCAGAAAGGAGTTTAAGCTGTGTCCAGCTAATGACAGCCAGACACAAAAGAGGTTATTCATCCTAAGTTTTTATGGTTCTATAGCTTGCAACTTGGGCCTCACTGGAGTTGTTTTGTCTGTGTCCGAGGCGCTGGCTCACCTCCTTCCTTGGCAGAGCAGGGCTGCCTCCACATCCCACTTGCAGACGTCCTGCAGGGCTGTCCCCTTCGAGAGTTATGTCCTTTCACAGCCACAACTGGAAATTCTTGCTCTGTTGCAAACTGGGTCATTTGGAACTGAATTTGGCCTCTGACGGTTCACGTGGCAGGTCGTTGGCGTGCTCTTGGCTAGAGGACGTGGATGCTGTCATTGTGTTTCAAGTGTTGAAAAGACCCAGCTAGAGACATGTGGCACATTCTCAGGCCACTGGAGCTGGAGCAGGTCTCAAGCAATGTCCATTTCAATCCTATCTGACAACCAATGGTCCTAGGATGAGGGCCATGATGGTGGGCCTCGGGGCACATTCACAAAACCCATCTTGTATTATCTCTGAAGCCACTGAGATGGCCTTCGCCAGGCACTGGGCCATTTTGCTGCCAGCAAAGGCCTTTCCAAACCCTGACGTTCACCTGTGGTTTGGTTCTACTTGGTGTTTTATGTGCACTTGGCAACTTGAGCCCCTCATTCAACAAAAGTACGGAATAGCACGTCCTCAACCCCAGAGTTTACCAATGCTCTCTCAACCACGATTCCCGACTGAGAACTGCAGCAGGCAGGCGTGCGATCAGAGTTTCTATGGAAGGCTCATGAATCCCCTCATAACCCAAGCAAACGAGTGGGTCATCCAGGAGACACGTCAGCCTCTTCCGCACCCAAGCTTGCCATACGTGCAGACCCAATGCCCTTCTGGAGGAAGAGACACTCTCCTGCTCACAAGATTACCAGGTGTCATGAGGATGGGACCGAGAAGCAGGGTGCTTCTGATCTTCTAAGTACAAAGTCAGTCCCGAAGGACTGGCTAGCACACCCTGGGCAGCCCCTATGGTCCCAGAAGGATGTGTCACTCTGTGTCCCTCAGCACTGCTTGCTGAATTCACGAGTGACTGTGCACTCTAAAACGCCATCGGTCTGACACGTCTGGAATTCTACCCTTGCCTTCTTGTCACCTCAGCCCACAGTCAAATGTGGTAACCACTAGCCACTCGTGGCCATTTAGATTTAAGTCTAAATTAGCTAACAGAAACAATAAAAACTCAGCCCTCAGTTGTTCTATTAAGCTGTAGTTCAAGTGCTCAATTAGCCACACGTGGTTAGAAATGGCCACCTGTGACACACAGACACAGATAGGGGCAACCCTGCTCGAATGGGCCATTTCTGAAATCTATTGTGGCTCGCAGATCAATGACAAATCTGATAAAAGACATGGACTTTACCCAAAGAAAGAGAAAGGTCTGAGTATATTGACTGTAGTTATACTCAGTCCTTCCAGATTTAGAGCACCTGTTTTAAGTTTTAATTGCTCTTTGAATTAAAATATATATATTTTGGTGGCACTGGGGTTTAGAATGAAAGTAATCTTGACAGTCATGGTGGTTCATGTCTATAATCCCAGCTACTTGAGAAGCTGAGGCAGGAGGACTGACAGTTCAAGGCCAGCCTGAGCAAAGATAGAGAAACCCTGTCCCAAAAACAAAAACCACAAAAGGACTACAGGTAAAGCTCACCTGGGTTTTAAACAAATCTTAGAGAAACAACACATCAAATGACTGTCACTTCTCTATACCTGCGTGCGTGTGAATCTACCAGACGCTCCCTGGAGCACCGTCCATCCATCTGGTCTGGAGCAGGAAGAGAGACGAGAGCCCCAAGGACCTGGGTGGCCAGGAGAGAAGAGACTAGAAGAGAGATGCCTCAGTCCACCTGGGGACTGTGCAACGACTCAGGGGCCAATTTTCCTGTGCCTCACAGTTCTTCACAAACAAGGTCCTGATGAAAGTCAGGCATGATGGAAGCACACAGTAGGGTTTGATGCACAGGACTGTGCAATTTCTATGACAGACACTGCGCTGGGCTTGAGGGATGCGGAGTGATGGTACCTCATGCCCGTTCTCACAGAACTGTGAGTCCCTTCAGCAATGACAGCACATCTTGCTGGGCACATGCAAGCTACCCTGTCACATTGTCCACGCTGGTGATGTGTTTGTCACACTTCTCATCACAGCAGCTATATGGGGTAGGTACCATGGTCACTACCATTTCCCAGAGGACAACTGAGATACAGGACGGGAGACCTGCCCAGTGATGGGGCTGAATTCGGGACAGGTCTCCCTGACTCCCAGGCCAGTGTTTGCTCTGTGAAATCAGAATTCTGCAGTCCACAGGAGGGGCCCAGATCAAGAAGTGGATCCCAGGATAACTGGACAGCTCTTGGGGGTGTCAAGGGGTCTAGGCCTGGACTGGTGAGTGGCAAAGGCCAGCCACTCAGGAACTAAGCCAGTGCAATGGCTGTGCACTGAGGCCCACCTGTGATGCCCAGAGTGGTCTACACCACCAGTGACCCTCTGCTCCTGCGAGGGGGACAGGGACCAGTCTTCTGCTACCTCCCCTGCCTTCTTCCCCAGCTTCTCTTCCCTGCATGGTCCATCCCGGGTAGGTCTCTGGACACCCTGGCTTGTCCTTTTTCTACTCAGAAAGGAAATGATTTGATAGCACAGCCTTACCTGAGGGACCCTGTCCATAAGATCATGGACAGCTGAGCTAATCTCCCTGTGGCCTATTTCCTTAATGGCTGCACATATATCTGCACACACACACACTCACACATACGTCTTCCTACCTCAGTATCCCCTTGGTTCCACGACCCCCACAGATACCAAAACCCACAGATGCTCAGGCCCTTTTTATAAAGCGGGGTGGTATCTGCATCTCCCCACATACATCCTCCTCCTATACCTTAAATCATCTCCAGATTACTTAAATACCTCCTACAATGTAAACAGTTGTTATACTGAATTGTTTAGAGAATAATAACAACAATAAAAAGAAAGCCCGTCCATATTTGGTACAGATGCAATTTTTTTCCAACTACTTTCAATCCAGGGCTGATTGAATCCTTGTTCATGGAACCCGTGGACAGTGAGGGCTGGACTGCCCTCGCTTGTTGTGGGAGCTAAATGAGACAATGTGTGTATAGGGGCTCAGCTGTCCTCTGAGGAAGACTAGCTGGTTATTGTGATCCTGTCCCTGGGAGGAAAAGAACACAGCACCCACCCCCTCCACCTGGTGCCTGAGCAAGGCACACAGGATGCTTGGCCTTAGGAGAGCTTGGGCTGAAAGCATTTACCTCACTTTACTGAGTAACAATCCTCTGAGTGGTTACAGTTATCTTTATGATAGAGGGGAATGGAGGCTCAGAGAGGTTAAGTTGCTTGCCCAAAGTCACTCAGCCAGTGAGTGATAGCACAGAGATTTTTATACCAGGTCTGGCTGCCTCTGAAGTACAGAGACTTCCTTCTACTATATGTTGTGTTTCCAAGAAGTTCTACTTGTTTCCTGGCAGGGCGGCAGCCTAAGGAACAGGCCCTGGAGTCACAGACTGCACAGACCTGGGGTAGCTTTGGGGGGGCTGCTCCTTGTGCAGGGAGCTGGCACCGTGGCCACATCTGGGAGGGGTGCAGCCTGTGCTCTAACAAAAGCTTGTGCTGTTACCACCTGGACCAGGCCCAGGTGGCCTGAGCCTGGGGCACTGTGACAGGGAAGAGGCGACCAGCCTGGGTCCCTATGAACTGTCATGGTGTCAACTTGTGGTATGGGTTTGCAGTCCCAACTGGCAGCCCCCCCACCCAGACCCACAAAACTGATGCGATGCCCACAGAAAGGAAAGACTGGCCAGTGAGGGCTCCTGGCCTCTGTGATGACTTCAGAGCCTACCGGGCTTGGCTTCTGTTTAATCCAGAAAATCAGGTTGTAGGCGTGGGCAAAATAGCTACATTCCCCGCTTTCAGGATCCTTGTTGTGTAGCAGGTTTGGGGCAAAAGCAAGACTCTGGTGTCAGACAGACCGGGTTTGGGCTCCTGGCCTTGGTGCTGCCATCAGAGTAAGGGGACATGAGTCTGTGTCCTGGACTCACCATCCAGGCTTATCTTAAGACTGCACAGGGAAATGTCCAGGGCAGCCACCTGGTGAGTGCTCAGGCCTGGCAAGAAAGAGCAGCCTGGCAGCCCGGCCTGTTCTCAAGGGCACAGGGTCATCCCAGTCACCACAGCAGGCTCACTACCCCCACCTGGCTCTCTGCTCCAAAATGAGCCCCACCCCACTCCTACACGTCCACACACCCACAAAAGCCACTCGCTCCCCCAAGACTCAGACTGAAGCCAGTTTGTCTCATCACAGCCAATGATCAAAGTCTGAATGCATTTCGCTTCCCTTCCATTTTTTACAAACTTTAATGTCATTTAGCCTGGCTTCCATGCCAAAATTACCAACCCTGGAGATAAAGGCGTGCTCATTGTGACAGTTTCTCATTCAACTTTCCAGTGTGAAAAGGGGGACATGGCCACTCCACGCACAGATCTGAGCCTGCTGAAGGGTCTTTAGGGAGAAATAGATAATTTTCTGCTATTGGAGTGGGGAGAGGCTGCAGGAAGGCGTGCACAGTTCTTTTCCTTTCTCTAAATACAAGAAAACTTTATTCCAGATGAAATGTTGGTGCAATCTCATAAATCATGACTCCTGATACATTTCATGCATCCGTGACAGGAAGGACAGATGGACACCGCCCCCCCCACCCCCACTGGTAGGGGGCACGGTCACCTGGAGAGAGGCCACAAATCCTCCTGATGCCTCTTTCTGCTTGCAGAGGTTTTCTGTGGGGCTTGGTCAGGGGGAGCTCAGGGTTTCTGAGGTCACTGTGAGATCTGAGGCGCCTCCAAAGTCAGGGCCTCCCTCCTGTGCCATGGGTCTTCTGAGGATGGCCGGGCTGGAGGGGCTGATTAAAGGGAATCGCAAGCACTCTGCTCTGTCCCCAGATGCCGTCCCTCCAGTATTTGGGGGAAGGTATTCCTATTTGTCTATGGTCCCTGGGGCCCACTGCTGGCTCTTGGCAGTGATGTGTGTGTGCTGTGCTCACCGGATGGTGGGAAGGGAGGCCTTCAGCAGAGCCTGCCTTGAAGCCCCAGGTTTCCCTAGACCCCCTACCTCCTCCAACCTCTGCACCCAGACTCAAGTCGGTGCCATTTCAAACTGGGCCCCTCAGGCTTTGGGAAAGGTCCCACTGGGGAATGACTGTGACCCTCTGACCGGCTGTTGGGACAGCAAGCCCTGTCTGCCAGATTCCCCTGAGGGTGCTGAGAGTCAGCCCTGAAATTCTTTTCTTTTCCTTTTTGGTGGTATTGGGATTTGAACTCAGGGCCTTGAGCTGAGCTCTGCCATTAAGCCATGCCCCAATCCCTTTTGCTTTAGGTGTTTTTTTTTTTTTTTAATAAGGTCTCCCATTTATGCCCAGGCCCACCTGGACCGCAGTTCCCCTATTTATGCTCCCCACGTAGCTGGGATGACAGGCCTATGTCACCACGCCCAGCTCTTTATTATTCAAGATGGGGTCTTGAGGATATTTTGCCCAGGGTGGCTTCAAACCACGATCTTCTTGATCTTCACCTCCCAAGTTGCTGGGATTGCAGGATGAACCATTGTGCCTGGCTCCGTAGAGAAAAACAGGGCTGGCACAGAGAGAGGACACGGGGCTCAGGCGAGCAGAGGGAGATGGAGCCTGGGTACCTGCCAGTGCTCCGCCAGCAGACTGTCACTGTTCTATTGCTGTATGGTTTTATTAGCAGATATTAATGTGCAAAGAGGGATCTCACTGTGCAGCTTCCATGCCTGTGTAATGTACTCTGACCAAATTTACCCCTTCTGGTACTCTTTCATCCCCCCCCAACTGTGTTATTGTCTCTTGATGGGAAGTGTCATATTTAATTTGCTTTTTTTATTTTTCAAATTATCTTAAATTAGGTATCGTTTTTAATTTTTTTCCTTTGTTGCAATTTATTTCAGATGCCCACAACCCTCCCTTACCACCTTGGCAGAATGAAGAGGCAGAGGGATGCTCAGAAGTGTGACTCCCTCCTTGTGCCTCCAGGGAGGCCATGATGGGAGCAGCTTGGCCCCATGGGGAGAACAGGGCTCCGATGCTATCAGCAGGGGCTTTGCAACTGTGGCAGGGGCAGCGTCACTGCAGACACCTCCAGAGCAGTCCTGAGGGTCAGGCCCACCCCAGATGTGCCACAAGACTGCCCTCAATGGGCCATGGATGTCTTTAAGCTATGCCTACAGAGGGTTTTCAGAGCGTAGCCATGTCAACAGCATTTCGTCCCAAGCATCAAGAGTAGTCCCTAAAATTTATTTTTTCAATCACAACTCCCAGCTCTTTCTTTTACTCAGGTCAAATTAGAACTTGGTGTCTGTGTGATGACCTCATCCATCCATCCATCCATCCCTCAGCAGAGATTCTGAGTACCTACTGTGTGCTTTGCACTTTGCTGGGCTTTAGTGAACTATGGAGGGCATCAAACACGCTACAACCAAGTCCCAGCTTTCATGGAAAACATCTTCAAGTTCCTTGTAACCATATCTTTTTAAAGTAAAATGTAAACTCGGTGTCCGTAAGTCAAGTTTTATCAGGACGCAGTCACACCTACAGGTCTAGCTGTAATAACAGGGGAAGAAGCTTGTGCTAAAGCAACACCATTGAGCAGCTGTCACAGATGACTTGCCAATCTCTGACCTGGAGGCTTGTTGTTATTTACAAGGTCAACACAGGGCAAGAGGGTGACAAGAGAGCCAGGAGTACATGTCCTGTGTCTTAAGCCTATAGAATGATCTCATTCAACCACGTATTATTAGCCAGTTCAAACACTGGTGACCACCCACACTTACATCCCTGTCCCCTTTCTAAGCCACTCCAATCTGAAGGAGTGCACAACGAAGTCTGCCCTGTGTCATGCCTGCGCTGTGGGCCATCCCCAAGTCCTTGTCATTCTTCTCTGACCTGTTCCTCATGAATGTGTCACTGGATCTTCTCATCTTTGCCTTAAAACTTCCTGATTTCTCCCCCACGTCCCAGTGGATGTGGCTGTAAGCAGCTGTCCCCATCCTGGCATCCGCCATCATCCCTTCCTTTGCAATCTGCCCTCCAGTTCAATTGTTCCAGTCTAAGCCACACCCGGCCTACTTCAAGGGTTCTCTAGATGTTTTGGTTCTGTTCTCCTGGAGAGCAGATTCAGTTGCCTGTAATAATACGAATAACTCAAATAGCAGTAGCTTAACACAAAATTAACATTTCTTCTTTCCTCACAGGAAGGAAGCCTAGGGAGAGTACTTTGGAGCTGAAGCTGATATGGAAGTTCTAAGTTGGAATTCCTATCCTTCTCTGCCATCTTCAGAATGCAGCTTCCATCATTGTGGTCAGAAGTGGCTGCTGAAGTTCCAGCCATCAGATGTGTGTTCCAGGTAGCAGGGAACTAAGACGTGTACTCTATCTTAAGGTTTTCCAGATGTGCATACAATGCTGGTCATGTGGTCCCATCTTAGCTACAAGGGAGACTTACAGTCTTTTACCCCTGTTGTTGGCTGGTGGAGTGGCTCAAGTGGTAGAGCACTTGTTTAGCAAGCATGAGGCCCCAAGTTCAAACCCCAGTACTGCAAAAAAAAAAAAAAGAGTTGAATATCCTGGGTGTAACATTCTCAGCCAACAGCAGGGATTCTGTTGACTGAGGAACAGGAGGAAAGTGGCTATTTGCTAATGAATGAGGAAACTCTGCCATGAGCACCCAGCTCTTATTAAATTATACACAGGCTTTCTCCACAAAGCTTGGGTCTCATAATACCATTTAAAAACATTTCTCTTGCCAGGCGCCAGTGGCTCACGCCTGTAATCCCAGCTACTCAGGAGGCAGAGATAAGGAGGATCACGGTTTGAAGGCAACCTGGGCAAAGAGTTCACGAGACCCTATCTCAAAAATACTCATTACAAAAACAGGGCTGGCCAAGTGGTTCAAGTGGTAGAGCGCCTGCCTAGCCAGTGTGAAACCCTGATATATATATTTCTTTTAAATGACAATGTCCAGAGCAGAAAGAATAAACCTGAAGAGTCCTGGTACCCTAGGAAGTGAACGATCACTCTCCAGCATCTTTCTCTTCTGAGAAATGTACCTTTGCTCTGTCCAACCACGGGCTCCAGTGATCGCATCTGTTCTTAGGTCCCTGCTCACCTGGACATAGCTGATGGGACCAGGGCTGGGCACTTGCTCCTTTTGACCCAATCAGAGGCCCAGCGCTTTCCATCCTCTTTTCCTCCCTCTCTGCCCAGAGGAGAGCAGCAATCCTGGGACAGTGTCTGTCTGCAAACCCAAGGAGGGCTGGGCTAGGCAGTGGGGCAGGAGGGTCAGCGTGACCTTTCAGTGAAACAGTGAAGCCACACCCACAGCCTAGCTTTCATGGGAATACAGTTAACCGCTTTATTCTGACCCTTTGGAAGGAAGACAGTTATTTCCAGGCTCCCGCTAGCTAAGGCCAACACCAAAGGCAAGGTGCAGAGTGCCAGGTGCCTGCAACTTCTGCAAAAGTAACGGCAAAGAACAAGGAGAGCAAAACCCAAGCCTGGTGGTCTTTACCTAGGCACTGTGCTAAGAGGTGCAGGTTGGTAGCAAGCCAGCCCTTGTCAAGCTGAGAGTCCTAGGGGCAGACGGCATTGCACCAGCAAGTACAGTAGTGGGAAAGCCAGATGAGGGGCTATAGAGAGACTTACAGAGGCCTGAGCAGGTGTAACCTGGTCAAGGAAAGCCTTGCTGGGCGAGTGGAGTTCAGTAGAGTGTAGGAATTACTCAGATCCAGGTGCAATGTGCCGCCAGGGGTGGATGGGGCGGAAGGAGTTCCCGGCACAGCCAGGGAGAAAAGAATGTGGCAAGTTCAAGGACAGGAAGAGCGTCCCTTAGGATGATCTGAGAATGTGGGTGGTGACTCTAGTGGCACAGAGGCTAACCTGGAAATTGTTCTGGAGCCAGTGGCAAACCCCTGAAGAGTCTGAGCGTGGAGCGGGAGGGGCAGGACGAGCAGGTTTTGATTTTAGAAGATTCGTTCTTGCGGGGGGTGGGGGGGGCACCCGAGTGAAAGTGTGGGGGTGACAGCTAAGAGATGAGGGAGGAAGCTGAGACAGTGGTGGCTCAGCGCTGGCTGCAGGCAGACGGACCTGTGCTGATAGACAAGGAGGCATGAGACCTTGGGAGGGCTGGAGCAGAGCAGAGGGTGGGAAGAGCCCTGGGGATCTCCAGGTTATACAACTGAGTGGAGAGCGGTGCTGTCACTGCCCTTCTCCAACTCACTGCTCCTTGCACCTTAGTTTTTAGATCTGTAAAACAATGGGGTTGCATTACATGTTTCCAGTGACTTCCTTATGCTCCCCAAATATTGAGAGCTGTGAAGGAGGGGGCCCAGTGAGCGGGAGAGTTGGGAAGAACTGTTAGCATGAGCAGCCCCTTGGAAAGGAGGACACAGATGGACAGACTGGATGAGGAGCATGGACAGGGTTGTCACATAAGCAAAGGCATAGGATGGGAAGGGGCAGAGCAGATTTTGAGAACAGTCGTGAACCCCAATTATGTGAGATGAAAGGGAGCTACACTTGGATGTGCCAGGTTGAACTGACATGAATCTCTGTGGGGACGTGAAGAATCTGAGTTGTTCAAGTGTGTATTTGACAGGTCTGTGTCTAGAAGCGTGCACATGGCTGGCCAGCCTCCCGCACCTTCTCTGGGCAGAGTCGAGTACTACCTCTTCTGAGCCCAAGGGAGTCTGAGCAAATGCCCACTTACCACTCCTCACCTTGCTTAACTCCAGGTATGCATCACTCTAAAGAAAGTTATTGTCTGAGGACAGGGGTGTGCCCCCATAATGTCAATTTCATAATGCCAGAGCCGCCCCTTACTGTGTACCTATTAAGAGCCAGGCATTGCTCTGAGTCACCAGTATGCTAGTGAGTGGGAGCAGGGGGAGGCTGCCTTGGGCTGGGGCACAAGAGTATTTTCTGAGAGGCAGGAGGGAGCCACTAGGAGGTCTGAGGATGGCAGGTCAGGTCAAGGCATCAGTGAAGGTAACCAGGTGATGGAAGGAAGGAGCTAGAGCAATTGAGGCACAGAATGGACCTCGTCACAGCTGCATCCAAGTGAGCTAAGGAGAAGACGAGAGGACAAAACAGACTCAGGAGTGCAGAGCCTAGAGGGCTGGAGGATGAGGTGGGGAGCTCAGATTCTATGTGGGATAGAAAATCACTGCAGAGCAGTGATCTGATTGGCTCTGGCTGCTGGAAGGAGGAGGGGCCTAGGAGGCAGGGGTGGGAGCGGGAAGGCCAGTGGGGAGGTTGATGTTATGCCTCGAGAGCAGTAAATGTGGCTTGGACCACAGTCAGTTGAGGAGACAGAGAGGGTGGATTCTGCAGGTACCTTGGAGGGACACCATACAGGAGTTGTTGGTACACTGGGTGGGAAGGTGTACTTCTCTTTATGGAAGTCCTATAGGGCAGGTGCTATTATCCTATCTTACAGATAGGCCCAGGAGGAGTTACATCATAACTTGCACAAGGTGACAGCGAAATAAACATCTCTACATCCAATTTTGTTCATTTCGTGTTCCTGGGATGCAGTGGGCTGCCAATGTCTCTTGGTTCAAAAATGCCCGTCATTCATCCAACACTCATCCCGACACTCACCCATGCAACCCCATCCATCCATCCATCCATCCCCACACACATTGCCCATCCATCCCTGCATCTATCTCTGCATCCATCTGCCCCTGCATCTATCTTTGCATCTATCCATCCCTCGGTCAACCTGTTTCTGTACTCATCCATACAAAAATCCATTCACCCATCCGCCCATTTTCCCATTTACCCATCCACCTACCAACCCACTCATCCATCCGCCCCTGCATTCCTCCATCCCCAAATCTATCCATGCAGCCACCTTCCTCACCCCCAGCCACCCAGCCCACTCTGAGCCAGTCTCCAGGCTGAGCCCAGCTTCTGCCCTCCAAGAGATGACAACCTGGAGCACCTGTTCAGTACCTGTTTGGTACTGAACTTTCCAAAGCCCATTTCCACTGGTGGTTCACATATTCATCAAACTTATCACACCTCCGGTCCTCGCCATCTCAGGAAATATTCAACTTCTCCTTCCTTCACTCATTCCCACCCAGTGTACCAACAACTCCTGTGTAGGGTGTCCCTCCAAGGTACCTGCAGAATCCACCCTCTCTGTCTCCTCAACTGACTGTGGTCCAAGCCACATTTACTGCTCTCGAGCCATAACATCAACCTCCCCACTGGCCTTCCCGCTCCCACCCCTGCCTCCTAGGCCCCTCCTCCTTCCAGCAGCCAGAGCCAATCAGATCACTGCTCTGCAGTGATTTTCTATCCCACATAGAATCTGAGCTCCCCACCTCATCCTCCAGCCCTCTAGGCTCTGCACTCCTGAGTCTGTTTTGTCCTCTCGTCTTCTCCTTAGCTCACTTGGATGCAGCTGTGACGAGGTCCATTCTGTGCCTCAATTGCTCTAGCTCCTTCCTTCCATCACCTGGTTACCTTCACTGATGCCTTGACCTGACCTGCCATCCTCAGACCTCCTAGTGGCTCCCTCCTGCCTCTCAGAAAGTTCTCTTGTGCCCCAGCCCAAGGCAGCCTCCCCCTGCTCCCGCTCACTGGCATACTGACTGTTCATTCCCCCGCAGCACCTGGCCAGTTTTGTAGCCAGTCTGGGTAAAGGCACCGATGACCCATTCCCTGTGTTAGTTAGGCCTCATTCCATGACAAATTACTGGTCTTGATTTCTAAAAAAGTGGGAAGGGGACTTACTGATCTATAAAACTGGGAGGTTCGAGAAGCAAGTTGGCCCAAGCCTTCTGGAATCCCAGGTTCATTCTAGACACCTGGATTGGCCTCCTTTCTCCGTTTCTGGACCCCGCTTTTTTGTAATGGTTTGGCTCTCACTCAGGTACTCTGTGTATTGGCAAAACCATGTCCCACAGACTGAACCGGGCCTACCACTGGTCATTGCGGAGTATGGCAGGAGCTTTCCGCAGGACTCCCCCAAATACCAACAGGACCCTGAAACTGTCATCGGCCAAGCCAGGCCTTCTAAAAGCTAGGTGACTCATGTGCCCGGCCAGCCACTGACACTGGGCATGAGGAGAGGGAGTGGCCACAGAGGGAGGGAGGGTGGGTCCCCCCCACCATGCTCTCTCTCAAGGAGCCATGCTGCCCCTGGCTAGAGTGGCAGAAGTGTCACTTCTGGCTCCAACACTGCGTGCAGCCCTTGTGTTTCCTGGGTCTTGGCTTCCCTTTCTGTAAAGTGGGAATTCCTGCTGCCCTACTTCCAGAGACAGGGCAGGGTCAGGGAGGTGATGGTTTTTAAGCTAGTCTTTGAGAAATATCACCCACTATCCCAATGCAAGGTGCTGTGAGGTTCAGTTTCAATGAAAAATCCAAAAACTTCATTTTCCAACCCGTTAGTAACATGCCATTTGTTCCTAGGCCTCCACTCCCCATTCACATTAGGGGACATTAAAAGTCCCAGGAATGTTTACACTATGCCCAGCAGAAGCAATAAAACTGGGGTGGTGGAGGGGTAATGTTTAAATCCACTCTACACCGACCACTTTGGAGAGTCTAATGGTTAAAAAGCAAGAAAAGAAAACTTCCAGTTATGGAAATAATGCTTTAGCCACCAAGGACTGCTTATCTCCAGGGAAGATCTTTGCATCTTTGCTAGCTGGAGAACGCAGAGGGAAACAGGAAGACCTGGGGGCCTGGACCTGCAAGGGTGCCGCCCCAGTGTAAATAATGAGCCTCTCCAGCCCCAGGAAGCACACATATTACATAAGCGGAAGACATACAGCCTGGAGGAACCCCTTAAAGCACAGCCTGACTGTCATTAGCCTAAGGGACCTCTGTGGCCCTGGCTTTTCCATCTGTAAAATGGGCTAGACTTGATCAGGATTTGTTTTCCCCTTTGTACTAACTTATTTCACATCCTATTGAAAGCAAACTGGTAAAACCCCAATATGGAACAACACAGAAAACAGAAAAGAGTAAACATTTACATCAAGGCAAGCTGAGAGTGCTCCCTTCACACCTCCCACAACCCCAAGTGCCCAAACCCTTCAGTTCCAAAACTACTCTTCAGATGATCTTTGGGGCCCTTTTAAAATGTAACTTTCTGTGATTTTATGACTTAACACCGTGTGATTCTTCCAGCCTTCTTTGGCCCTGTGTGACACATCGCCTTATTTCCGGAGGCGATGTATGTCCTGAGGTGACAGGGACTCTTATGGCATGGGATCCTGAAGGTATGCATGCCTAGCACAGGCCTCAGGAGTGCCACCTCTCTTCTGGGTCCCCAGCCTGGCCTCTGTGCTCACGTTAGCCCAGCTGGCTGGCTCCCACGGCTTTCTGGAAGACTCAAATAGCTGTCTGTACCCGATCTCCTATGGCCTGTGTGTGCGTTTGGGGTCTGACCCCCCACCACCAGGCTGGCCCATGCCCCAGTAACTGAAGGGTGTCTGCCCACCCTAGCGTCTCCCACAAGGGCCTGAAGAGGAGCGTGTGTACTGCATTTTCAAATAACCTGGATGTTTTTTTTTTTAAATAAAACTGTTTTTTTATTGCTGTTCCCAACCCACCTAGCACCAGCTGCGATGAGAGTCACTTGTATGGTAAAGTGCTATTGATGAAATTGCTCCCACGGGGACTGGGTCTGCACTCACACAGTGCGATCTCCTTCACGCTGGCTCCCCGCCTGCTCATCCCTCTCTCTCCCCTCCCTGCCTCCTCCCAGGGTTTCCTCTGGCTTCCTAGCTCTTCCCTCTTCCTTCTCCTTCTCTTTCCTTCTAGCTCACTCTTCCTTTTCCCGCTCCCTTTACTTTCTGCCCTCTGTTTTCACCCACACTATGTCTCTCCTCCTCTTTCTCTGCCTCCCACCCTTGGCCTGTTAGCCACTTCTCTCCTTCCTGCTCCCGTGTGTGTGTGTGTGTGTGTGTGTGTGTGTGTGTGTGTGTGTGTCCTTACCGTCTCCCCTTCCTCTGCCCAGTGGGGCCGTTTGGAAGACCCCAACCTGGCCCTTACATAAGTAGGCCTTGCCTGGTCAGCTCTATGTGTTTGCAGACTCCAGCCCCCCCAGACACGCTCCAGGATGCAGAAGAGGCAAGTAAATGAAGGCAGCCAGGACAAAGTTTGGTGAGCTCAGGGAGCAACAAGATCTGACAGAACAGCATCCCGAGGGAGGAAATGCAGAGGGGAAAGAGGGTTACACCCGAGGAGTGGGGAGAGACTTAATTGCAGATTATGACAGAAGGCTTAAAAACCAGGCTGAGCACTTTGACTTTGACCTCTAGTCCTTGGGGAACACAAACAGGAGATCCTGACAAGACCTAAGTAACTGTGTGATCTCCAGGTTCCTGTCCATCAGCGCTCCAGCTCACTCATGTCTGATGACCTCCTCAGCCCACTTTCCTGACTGCGTGTCTGTTTGGTTCTCATGGCACACAAGATCTACAAACTGCAGTCAGGGCCAAGCAGCAGGGGGAAGAGCACAGCTCCCCATCGCTCTTTCTGAGCCACCCATTGGTAAAGAAGGATAAAACGTCATCCTTACACCCACAGGGCACTCCCTCTGGACTGAGGATAGGCCCCAGATTCATGCTGCTCCCAAGAAGAGTGGAGTGACCACAACACCTTGCAGCCTAAGGCCTCCGGGGAGCAGTGTAATGGGCTGGCCATGGGGCTCTCCGCCTGCTGCAAGGTGAGCTGAGGATTTGGGGGAAAATGTTACACCATGGGTACATTATTGACTAGAACGTGAAATGCACACGCAGTTTTAAATGAAAACACGAAGCTTCCAAGGTATGTTCTGCTTGGCTAGGCTGTGTGATGGCCGGCTAATGCCTCGTTTGACCACTTCTGCATTTTAACACATGCACAATGCACAATGAATGCTCACAACTGAACAAATGAGTGAATGCATGAACAAGGGATGACACAAGCAACTTCAGGCCACTTCCACACCTGGGGGGACCATCACCTCTCCTCTGCTGGGGGTATTTTGGTGAAAAACTTTGAAGAACATTCCAATAAACAGAAAAGGGGAGCCCAGGGATTTGTTTTTCTTTTTCTTTTGGCAGTACTGGGGTTTGAACTTGGCCTCATGCTTGCTAAGGGGGTGCCCCATGACCCACTCCCCTAGTCCTTTTTGCTTTAGGTTATTTTTCAGATGATAGGGTTGCACACTTTTTCCTGAATCTGGCCTTGATCTGCAATCCTCCTACCTATGCCACCATTGTAGCTGAGATTACAGGCACATACCACCATGCCTGGCTTTTTCTTTCTTTTTAATAATAGCTTTGTTGAAGTATATAGCATAAAACTCACACTTTTAATATACAACTCAGTGGTTGTTAGTATATCACAGAGTTGAGTGGCTGTCACAACTTCCAGGGAGTTTTGGAACCAGGCACGAGGAGAGCAACACCCCTCAAAGAGTGAAGCTCAGGTGAGTGGCTGGGGGAAGAAGGGAGTCTGGTTGGAGAAACCGTATCTGGTGGAGGCAGAGTGACCAGAAAGCTGGTGGCATGCTCACAAGAAATGGAGGGAGGCCAGGTGTCTCGGCACCTCAGGGTGCTCACAGCAAAACTGGAAAGGCAAAGGCACATGTAAGAGAGGGCACAAAGGTTGTGGATGTGAGTCTGCAGCTGCCCTTGGCCATCGAGGGCAGGGAGACCGCAGGAAAAAGGTGCCTCCTGGTTTTCCAGGCATTGAGTTCTAAGGCTCCCATCCAGGCTGACAGCAGAGTCAAGATGTAGTGAGAGCAGCTGTGTCTATCCATCTCCCTGCCTGGGGCCTGGGTGTTGAAAACACATGTTCCCATGCCAGGTGGGTGGAAATGCAGAGTGGGCATGACCTTCCCAAACTGCTCTGAGAGCAGCACCCAGGAGCTGCCTGCTTGCCAGTGGCTCCCAGGCTCAACTAGCACAAGCTACAGTTCAAGGATGGAGCCATCCATCAGGAGAGATCAAAACCTCTGTTCCTGGGTGGAACCACCCAAGTGGGTCCCCGCCGGAGTCCTAGGACTTCCTGCAGCTGTGCCAGAAGGAGGTGGGGGTGGGGTGTCCATGACAGCTCAGTGGAGTAGACTTTGGCTGGACCAGACTCCAGAGTGTCTTCAGAGCTAAGCTGGAAGGAGGTGTAAATACCAGTGCATGAAAGCCAGGGTGCAAGCCAGGACCCTCTCTGCCTCTAGCGGGCTGGACACATCAGCCAGCCTTCCCAGGATTACATCTCCAGCTGAAAAACAAAGCCGGAAGACCAGCTCAGACTTACCCCAAATGATTTTGTCTAAGTGTTGGTCTTCCAAATGTTCCACAGAATAAATTCTGGGACATGTCAAACATCCCATCCAGGAGAAAGACTCAGAGTGCAGTAAAGCAACTTCCATCTCTGCTCTTTAGAATTTAAGTGTTTGACGGCTGGCGTCAGTGTGGAGGGAGCTCAGAGCATCACTTCCCTCTCCCTGTCTCAAAACAGCTTCCTGCCTCCCTGTTCCCCCGGATTAATTGCGACTCCCCATTAGAATGTAAGCACAGTTGTCCTTCCAACTCCTTGGGCTCTGCACCTGTGGATTCAACCAAGCACGATCAAACAACTGAAAGAAACCATTGCCCCTGCACCAAACCTGAACATCCTTTGGCTGTCATTATTCTCTAGACGACGGCACTGTGTGGGTCCTACAGGAATCCAGAGGTGAGCTACCTACACGGGAGGATGTGCACGGTGATAGGCGAACACCACGTGAAACATCCATAGACTTTTGGGCCCCATGGAGGAAGCCGGTACCAAGGAACCATGGTGCTTCTAGACAGAGCAATGTTAACCACGGTTAGTGAACATTTCACCAGGACTTAGCTGGCTTCTTGACTATGCACAAGCCAACCCTGGGGTGAAGGGTGGGACAAGGATCAGGAAAGAACAACAGTTGTCATTTCTGACTCAGCAGTGTTAAGGAGGGAGATTTCTCAGAGTGACATGTCTATAGCCACACAAACAAGGGTACAAGTAGAGACTTTTGTATCCAGCAGGAGATTTTTTTTTTTTTCAGATGAGGAAAAATTCCATCTAAGTCAACAGAAGGGGGTGACCTGTCCCAGATCCCACAGACAACAAGCAGCAGGGCAGGACAGGACCCCTAGGCTCCCAGGCCAGTGTCCTTTCTGCCAAGTCAATTGGCATTTGGTGGTGGGTGGGGTCAGGGCGCTGCCCTCGGTGCACGCACAGTGCATGCCTCCCAGCCCCAATGTTGGCTATGTTTCAAGAACGATTTCTCTTGACAGAAAATGGAGGTAAAAGGGCAAGGGAATATTTCCAAATGGTTGATCTGACAGCTGCAAATTTCATTTCGTGTTGCGTATTGACCTCTAATTGTTTCCCCAGGTAGCCTGGGATGAGAGATCAATAAGCTCCACAGATAGTTAATTCCCTGTTGGCATCCTCAGCTTTACTTAGAAAATAGCCAAATTTGTGGCTCTCTGTAAATTTTGGCAATTCTTTTTCCTGCAAAGCTTCATGATGTAGAATCCAGCCTAGGACCTGGTTGGAGGCATATGTAGGAAGTTCCTAAGGCTCTGGAGGGCAAGAGCTGGGAAAATGTTAACAGTGGCTGGCCCCAGCCTCTACTTGCCCAGCTGAGAGGGTGAGACCACTAGGGGAGTAGGGCCCCAACCCTAGGTTCTCCTTATCTTCACACAAGACCAAGCTGCCTCCTGGGAGTTGTGGTCACTTGGTTAACCTGTCCCTCGAGATCTCTTCAAAGGAAGGTGGAATATAGTAAACGTGGATTTGTAATTTCAGAGCTAGTCCCCTCCTTCCTCTTCCTCTGCATCAAAAAAGCAGTTGACCTCTTTTGTAATGGTGGCTTTGTGGTCACATATTATTTTAGTTTCTGCTTATCATGGAAGACTTTTATTGCTCCATCTATTTTGAATGATAGCTTTGCTGGGTAGAGTATCCTGGGGTTGAAGTTATTTTCATTCAGTGCCCGGAAGATCTCACCCCACGCTCTTCTTGCTTTTAATGTTTCTGTTGAGAAGTCTGCTGTGATTTTGATGGGTTTACCTTTGTATGTTACTTGTTTTTTCTCTCTTACAGCCTTCAATATTCTTTCCTTAGTTTCTGAACTTGTTGTTTTAATGATGATATGTCGTGGGGTAGTTCTATTTTGATCTGGTCTGTTTGGTGTCCTGGAGGCCTCTTGCATCTGTATGGGAATATCTTTCTCTAGATTTGGGAAATTTTACATTATTATTTTGTTGAATATATTACGTATTCCCTTCGCTTGCACCTCTTCTCCTTCTTCGATGCCCATGATTCTCAAGTTTGGTCTTTTGATGGAGTCAGTGAGTTCTTGCATTTTCTTTTCACAGGTCTTGAGTTGTTTAATTAATAGTTCTTCGGTTTTTCCTTTAATTACCATTTCATCTTCAAGTTCTGAGATTCTGTCTTCTGTTTGTTCTATTCTGCTGGATTGGCCTTCCGTTTTGTTTTGCAGTTCTGTTTCATTCTTTTTTCTGAGGTTTTCCATATCCTGGCAGTTTTCCTCTTTAATGTTGCCTATTTTTGTCCTGAGTTCATTTATCCGTTTATTCATTGTGTTCTCTCTTTCATTTTGGTGTTTATACAGTGCTTCTATGGTTTCCTTTATTTCTTCTTTTGCTTTTTCAAATTCTCTATTTTTGTTGTCTTGGAATTTCTTGAGTGTCTCCTGTACATTTTGGTTGACCCTATCCAGTATCATCTCTATAAAATTCTCATTGAGTCCTTGTAGTATTTCTTCTTTTAAATTATTCTTGTGGGCTTCATTGGGTCCTTTGGCATAGTTTATCTTCATTTTTTTGGAGTCTGGATCTGAGTTTCTGTTCTCTTCATTCCCCTCTGGTTCCTGTACTAATTTTTTGCTGTGGGGAAACTGGTTTCCCTGTTTTTTCTGTCTTCCCATCATTGTCTTTGGTGTTGTTACTGTCTCTGTACTGTGTGCAATTAAGTATTTTCTAGCTTGTAATAATAACAATGGTAATATTGAGAACGGAAGAGTGAGCTGAGATGGAAAGCAAGAAGTTAAAGAAAAGGGGAAAACAAATATACAGACAAGAGGGAGAAAGCAGAACAAGGTATCAGACAAGAGAGTTTCAAAGGTATAAACAGGGAGTGTTAGTGTACTAATCGACAGTAAGCTGGTCCGCGTCTTCCCAGTGGGTGCGGACGACTGGTGGCTTGGGGGCCCTCCTCGTTTCTCCGTTTAACGTGAAGTGGAGATTCTCTGCGCCGGCTGGAGGTGTGGAGGGGTCAAAGTTGTGCCTTTTCTCAGTGATTATGCCTGCAAAATGTGTCTCCAGCGTCTCTCCAAGATTTCACTATAGGAGGCTCGCTTTCTGCTTCCTCCCTCTAGCCACCATCTTGGAATCCTCCAGCAGTTGACCTCTACCATGGCACTTTCTCTTCTTGCCAAGCCTCAGTTTTCTTAGCTGCACATGGAGGTGACCATTATCTGTATCTTGTGAGAACTAAGTGAGTCCATAAGGAGCAGCCCCCAACCCTAGCCTTCTCAAAACTAGTGTCAGCCTCTGGCAACCTGGGGGAGGCTCAGGAAGACTCAGCTGGACCAGCTCAGCCCCAGTTCTGTGGTCCTCAAACCTGAGCAAGGAACCAGCCTCCCTGGGGGTGAACCTGAACTTATAATGAAGACCAGAAAGAACTGCCCTGCTCCTGGACCCTGAGTGCCCACTCAGAGTGTGCCAGATGTGTGGATCCCCAACCCTGGATTACAGGTGACCTGTCACCAGGTTAAAACTGTAAGTTCTCCCCAGAGTCCTTCTCACAGATCCAGGCTCCATGCAGCACTCAGTAAGCCTGCTGAATGCACACATGCACACATGTACAGGACATCTCCGTGACATGATGAAGGTGGCATTTGATCCACAAGATGCTGTCAAAAAAGAGAATAATTGGGTGATTGATACCAGACAGACAGACACACACACACACAAAAAAAACTGGCCAAAAACCAAAGTCAGCATTGGCTTCATAGCTTTGATCCAGTGGCTAACCAAATCTGAGGACCAAACTCTCTGAGCCGCTAACACCCAGGCAAGGTCAAGGTGAGAGGGGAAGCAAGAAGGTAGGGACTTGCTAGGCAGGTAAGGGAAGTACCACTGGTGGGCCAGAGGCAAGATAAGCTGGATGTGGAAAGTCTAGAACGTACTTCAGACACCTTGAAATCCCAGGACCAAGCAGAGATGGGCAGAAAAGCATACATGGTGTGAGATCTGAATGAGCCAATGACATTGGGACAGGGTGGGCTTTCCTTAAGAACCTTTGTAAAACCCCTCAGCCAAGGAGCCATGAGTGGCTCAACCGGTCTGAGACTCTCCCGTATGAGGGCTTCTCTTCTCTGTTCCTCTCTGCTTAATAAACCTCTGCTCCTTTGCTCACCTCATTGTCCGTGACTTTCATTCTTCAAAATTGGGCGATAAAGACCCCGGGGCTCAGACAACAGTAGAGGCTGGAATGTGCTGAGGGCCCAGCCATTTCTCTTACTTGTGTTACCTGTCGAGTTCCAGCACAAAGGGCTTCCGTGCAATCTGTGGACTGCACTTGCATCTCAGTAGGATGTAAGAACCTTGCTTGTCCTCTCTGGGCTTCCATCTTGCCATGTGTGAAATGGACAGACAGAGAGCTACCTGAGATGTCCTATCTAAGGAGATCTCTGAGATGAGCTGCAGCCTGAGAGAAATGGAAGGCTCACAGCCGATGGGCACTGATGTCTTTCAAATTGTTATTTTAGCAGGTAAATCTTCAAAATTTTATTTCACAACCCAAACTTATAAGATAAAAAGAATTGAGGGGACTGGCCTTAGAACTTCTCTCAGTGAAGAACCAAAGATGACATTTCAGACGGGAGGAAACTGAGGCTCCCAGAGGACCCCTGCTCAAGGTCACATTGTCCTCACCAAAACACAAATCTTCTGGAGGCTCCAAGATCCCTGGCTGTGAATGTGGAGGCAAAGGAGCCCCCACTCCCACTGTGAGGCCCTAGGGGCTCATCCTCCACTTGAGGCCCTTGCGCTGCCTGGGTTACCAGGCAACCAGCTGGTTGCCCGGTACTCGCATTAGCAAGGAGGCAGTCCTGGCGGCCAAAACTGACTTAGAAAGGGCTGCCTGCCTGGCAGGTAGGAACAAAGGAATTGGGCACCAGTTGACAGACAGTGTCCCTCCTATTTGCATGTCTTTAAGCTGCAGGCCAGTTTAAAGCAGAGGGGACACATAGCTTCAGATTCCCTGCCAACCTGGGCCACAGAGGCACTGGGCTTTTATTTACATTTTGGACACCTGCCCTGGGCTACAGAAGCAGAATGAAAAGAGTATTTCTGGAGGGGTGCCTGGTCACTGGAGTGGCCTGGGGAAGTGACCCCAGCTCTTCCCTGCCTCCCTGGCAATCTGGGACATAGGCTATAGCAGACCTGTCTGGAGATTAAAGGGAGAGTTTCACTGCTATAAGTGTTTGGGCTCGGTACCAGAGAGAGGACAAGAAATTTCTAACAACTTCAGGCTGATCTGGATCCCCCAACCAGCATCTCCCGTTCCTGCTCCCCCACCCCACCCTGCCCACACGCACACATGCACAGCCTAGCCAAAAGAAAAAGAGAAAGAGGCAACCCAGGCCTTATTTTTCTGAACTCTCTTTCTGAGGCCTCCTGGGGGGCTCCTGATTGACAGGCCGCTAAATGCAAGAGGTTTCCTGTGATACAGAAAGAGATTTTCTTGAAGCATTCAACTCCTGACCTTTAAGAGCTCAGGGAACAAAATGATTTTCAGTCACTTGGGCCTGAGTGAAAGGTATGTGAATTGATCGACTGCAGGACTTAGGCCTCCTGAGGTCTCAATGTTGTGTCATTAAAATCTTACAATCGAGTTGCCCTAATGTATTGCAGCAGTGGCCTGCTCTGAGGCGATTAGCAGATAGACTCAGAGTGTCCTGGGAGAAGAGGCTTTCTCCAGGGGCCTGCTACAGCACCGGCAGGCCAGTGTGAGTGGGGGCCTGAGCTGCATCTAGCCTGTGCCAGGTGGGATTTTCCTGTGAAATTAGACTCGAATGACTACTGTTATCACTTCCTCTCCTATTTCTTCCTCCAGAGCCCCTGGGTGGTTAATCATGGGCCTTGGTCCTCTGGCAACAGCAATGGGTCTAGGTACACCTGACCCAGGGCTGAGCCAATGAGAACCTTCCCTGGGGTGATTCTCCCTGCAGGGAGGTTCTTGAGCTGGGAGAGTGTGGACAGGGGCTGATGGTGGTGAAATGTGCTGTCTGTGATCATCACAGGGAGGAGAGAAGAGCGGCATGGAGTGAGAGAGGCCTCGATCTTGTCACCCACCCCTCAATTCTCCAGTATTTTCTAGCTTCATGAACTTTAAACTTCCTCCTTTGTTTTTGTTAGCCATTTCTGTTGCTTGCAACCAAAATCCTGTCGTGTGGCAAGCACTGAGATTCCCAAGATGCAATGGACCTGGGGCCTGGGGAAAATGAAATTGATCGGGGGATTATGCGTGATGACTCAGGCCACAGCAGTGCCTCCATGGAGAGAGGGACCTTCTTCTCCTTGCCAGCTTCTAAAGCAATGCTGGCACATACTCCCTGCCTCCCTCAGAGGCTGCAGACCTCACCTCCCATGGGACCTCTGCTTCTCCCTGAACCTCTGCTCAGGGACCCTCTGTCTCCTGTCCTCCTACCTTCTGTGGTGCACCGCCCACAGCCCAGCTCTCCTTCACAACTCTGCAGTGACCTGGTGTCATGTTTAGGTGAACTTCCAGGTCAGAGAGAAACGGAATCTGATTGGCACGACTCATCATTTTTTTGTGTCATGCCACCTCATAGGCCAGTTTTTAAGTCAGGTGCCCAAGCCTGAGCCAATCAGCTGAGACCATGGGGCAAGGACTCACATGGTACAAAACATAGGTAGGCAGCAGAGGCCATGGCCAAGCAGGTCTACAGGGCCCACAGAATCTCTAGCTCAGACTAGCCTGGGTGGGTGGGGGGAGGGCCATCTGTACTTCCCCCTTCCTGTTCTAGAAACTTCATCTGAGGCATAGATTTTTACTTAGCCATGGGAACCCTGTCCCCTTCTCCGGGGAGCTTGCTCACAGGTGTCTCTCTGGTGCACTCCTTGCTTGATTTGCAGATCGAATTGCTGCATAAACCCTACATAAATAGGGAGGGGGTGGGGGGAGGGGAGAGAAATGACCCAAACATTGTATGCACATATAAATAAAAATTAATTAAATAAATAAATAAATAATAAAAAACATCATAAACTCAAAAGACAAAAAAAAAAAAAAAAAAAACCCTACATAACTCAGAGCCCCGTGTTGGCAGTATCTTATTTTTCAATTTCTTTTTTTTTAATTGAATGAACATATTTTATGCAAGCCGTTCTACCTTGGTGAAGGCTGTTCCCCTGTGATTCATCAGAGTAATAACTAGAAACACCATTATTTGGCTCCATCCTCCTGCTGAGAACTTCAGATGGCTGAGAAATGTTCATGCAGTCTCACAGAGCTTCAGGTGGGGAGGAAGAGGGAGGAGCAGCAAGAGAGGAGGAGAGGGAGGAAGGAAAAAGCAAACGAACATGGACGCAGGACGGCATTTGTGGAAAACACAGGCCCACGGGAGGGTTAGTGATCACACACACAGACGCACACACACACACACACAAGGAGGCGAACAGGAACCAGGTAGGCTCTCCACTCAAGTATCCTACATGTGAAAAAAACCCATAAGGTCACAGAATTTCATAGTGAAAAGGGTTGTGAGGAAGCTGGTCCACTTGTCTCATTTATCAGGTAAGAAAAATGAAAGTTAGAAGGGGAGGAGATGTCACATTTGCCCATACATGTGGCCCTGGGTTTTTTGCCTGGAAATATGTGAATGAGCTCATGGTAGACACAGACCACCTCTTTAGATGTGCAAATGGGGCTGCCTTAGCGTCCCAGACCCCATCACTGTGATCCAACGGTGACTGCAGTATTCCTGCCTTTGGTGCTCGGTCGGCTTGGGGTGGGCTGCGTCGGCTGAGCGCCTGGAAGTATTTTCAGAAGGCTCTCGAGGCGGACAGGCCCCCTGGGGAGTACCTTACAAACCCCGGCATGCTCTCCAGGCCCTTTTCCTTTCACTGGTTTGTAGCTCACCCATTTGCTGGGCTGTAACTCATGCACGAATGAACCCTTTTAGGGTTAAACAGATCATCTTGTAATGCAAGTTTCTGCGATCCTTCTGTTTCTTGTCCAGTTTCCTTGGCTCTTTCAGAGTATTGTCCTCACCTGCCTGGACTACTGCCCTGTCCACTGCCCAATCCATTCACTCTGGTGGCCTCCTCTACTCACGTCCAGAGCAGCTTTTTAAAGCATGACTCTCACCTTCTTAGAGTGAGCTGGGTCCTGGTCATCTTAGGTGCTCATGAAAATGCCCAACCCTAAGAGGCTTACCAATGGCAGGAGGACCAGGATGTCAGCCAATCCATGACAACTGGCTGTTCACGGTGAGCTGGCGCGGCAAGAATGTCTTTGCCTCTGTGTGTCAACTCTGCCTTCCTGCATGGCAACTTCTTCTATTGTCCTTGTCATTTACATGTCTTATAAACATACAGAGCTGGAAGTTAGAAAACCCTCCTCTGATAATCTCTGTATTTCGACCAGATTTACATCTATTGAAATATAGTGTGGATATATGTTTGTGGATTGATTTATGCCATTTTAGGTTTTGTCATCTTTGCACTCTGTTTTTGGTGTTTCTTTTTTCTTCCTTCTATTTGATTGGAGTGCTCTCTGCCCCTTCCTCCCTCCAGGTATTTTTCCTTTTACTGATTTGTAGTTCTTCCATTTACTGGTTTGTAACTTACGCGTCTCTTCTAGTGACTCTCCTCCTTCATTCTTTGAAACATCTATACTTGACTTAACAAAGTCTGAAGTTAATGAAAATTCATACCATCAAATAACATGAGTCCTTAGAATAACTTTAGCCAGTATGGGCTCTGTCTCATTCTTTGTCATTCTTGTCCAGTTTCAGGCTATGATGTTTTATAGCCCACAATTTTATCAATATGTTTTTATAGGAATGCTTGTTTGGATTCATCCTGTGTACTCACCAAGGGGCCTCTCAGTCTTGAGTACCTTCTGAAAATACTTCCAGGCACTCAGCTGACCCAGCCCAGCCCAACCCAACCAAGCACCAAAGGCAGGAATAGTCTTCTGGCTTAGCATTTCTTTTAGCAACCCAGATCTTGCTTCTGGGTGCAGTCTCCTCCTTTCAGAATATAATCCTTCAGTAGCCCTTTCAAAGAGGATCTGTGGGGCTGGTGGAGTGGCCCCAGTGCTGCCAAAGAAACAAAAACAAACAAATAAAAATGGATCTGCTATTCATGGGAGATTACAGTTAGCTTTTGTTTGGAATGCTCTCTGTTTTTCCCTTTTCTGACTCTTAATTGGAATTCTAATTTGAGAGGGTGGGGTGGGGGAAGATCTTAATTACTTGAAGACATTATTCCATTTTTCTCCTCCAGTAACTGCTACTTGAAGTTGTTACTGCTTCTGTAATTGCTAACTCTCATTCTTTTAGACTAATCTGTCTCATCCATTGTCTCTTTGGAGATCTTCTCTTTGTCTTTGGTATTTTGCAGTTTTACTGAACCTGGACTTATCCCCACTAAATGGCATCCATGTGAGAGGCAGGAGTGGCCACACTGGTGACAGAAACCTTCCATCTCGAGGACCTTGGGAGGTTTTGTCCAGGAGTTTGAACCTTAGATGTCTTTGGCCCTTGCTATAGTCTTCTTTGCTTACCAGCTCCCGAGGTGCTGGCCACTTCTGGAGGGCATTTGGGCTTGAGCAGTCATCAGGGTAGTGACACATTTGGAAATCAAATCCATGAAGAATGAGCATTCTGAAATGAGTCCTCTGTGTCCTGTCTCAAAGCAGAAAAGGCCTACTGAGCTCAGGAATTCGAACAGATGGGGGTAGAGGCCCGGGAGGAAGGACGACTTATGCAAGGTCTAGCATCTGTGGCTTTAGCCACAGCCTCTGATTGAGTGATGTACTGCTAAATGTTCGACCATCACTTTCTGTGAGGACAACACCCTGATTTGCTGCATTGGCCAGCATGGTGGATCGAGGAGCACCTAGGAGGTTAGTAAGGCCACCTCCAGTGTGTCTGTGAGAGTGCTTTCAGAGAGGATTGAGTAAAGGGAAGACCCACCTGAGTGCAGCTGGTACCAGTCCATCTATAGGTTGATGGAATAAAAGAGGGAAAAGGAGAAAGACAGCTAGCACAAGCATTCTCTCTCTCTCTCTCTCTCTCTCTCTCTCTCTCTCTCTCTCTCTCCGTTTCTTGGCTGCCATGATGCGAGCTGTTCTGTTTTCTCTGCCATGCCCTCTCCACCATGTTGGACTGAAACCTCTGAAACGATGAGCCAATATAAGTCTTTCCTTCCTTATGTCATTCTTCCCCAATATTCATCACAGTGATAGAAAAACTGACTAACACAGCCAGCCAGTGTCTGTGGTGTAAACACTACCACTGTGGCCAGTTTCAGGTGATGTCACTGAATGCAGAGCTGGGAGGAGCGTGCACCATCAGCTGCCGTGAGCCAGTGGACAGTGGTTCCCACTACAGAGTTCATTCTTCAGGACCAGGGATGTCCCAGTGCCAATCCCACAAGACACCCACCCAAAGAACATTCTAAGGTCACGGGAGTCTGGAAAGCAGAGCAATCTAGACCCCATTCTGAGAGCCCAGCTTGGCACATCTTATCATAGGCCCCAACAGACCTGCAGAAAAGACATCTGTGTGACTTGAACTAGCTCAGCATTCCCCAGTCCTGTTGACTGCCCAACCATTTCACCACACACCTCTCAACAAACATCCTGGAATGAATGTTCAATGCAACAACACACACTGGAAAATGGCAAGCAAAAAAAAAAAAAAGCTTTGATGTCAACAAAGGGCCGTCCCTGGAAAAGAGGCTCCACGTGCTGCTCGATTTGGTTTCAGAGGGGGAAACAGATGAATTCAAATCAGAGAGATGCAGGATTCAGATTGACAGGAGGACATGTTTCCTAACAAGAGCCACCATCGACAGCATGAGGTTAGAGGCTGAAGAGCATGGACACAGAGGGTGAGGGTCTTTGAGGACCAAAGTATGCTGGGAAGGAGTCCCAGGAAGGCAGTTAGGAAAGATTCCCTGTGAGGACTCTCAGCAAAGCACTGGGTTCTGTTAACTTGGAGGGGCTGGGCGCTGTCTGAGGCCTAGAATAGGGCCTGTCAGAAGGCCGTCTCTGGTGGAAATCGATATTCCAACCTATTCATGGGTGTGATATAATTTTAGAAGAGGGAGGATGTCATCACTTCCCAAAATATGCTTCTTTAATGTCTAGTTCCAAAATCAATTCTCCACTAGAACTTTTCTCCTCTTCATTCTTTATTCCACGTTCAAGTGCACATTCTCCCGGGAAACGGGCATTTCCACAGAAGAGACTGTTGGGCGATCACAACCCCACTGTGGGCGACATAGTGGAGGAGGGCTGGGGATAGGCATGTTGGTGTCTGGAGTGAGGCGACAGAGCAGTGAGCTGCAGGCCCAAGGGCGGGGGAGTGCTGATTTGGTCTTGGCTGACTTTGTGAACGCGTTTTTTTGAGCTGGGCCTGTCCTAGAGATATCCCAGAACTATTTTGGGAGGCAGCAAATTTAGCTGCTGGCTGGTTTGCAAATCATCCAGATATGTTGGTATTTCTGATGAGACAATCTGTCTTAGGAGGAGACGTGGAGAGCATCTACAGCCCAAGGGGATGTGCCGTTTTGAACATGGCCTTGGACACCACACCAACAACAACCCCACAGCCTCTGTCAGTGGTCCATGCCAGCAGCACACTAACCATTCAGCCCATGGGCACCTTATCTGTGCGGGGCTCCCAGAGAAAACCTTCCTCTGTAGTTGAATTCTCAGCTTGAAAAGGCAGCTGGCCTGGTCACCATTGGACAGATGAGGAAACTGAGGCACTTAGCTACATTACCCAGGAGGTGGGGGGTGAGGGACAGTAGATGGCAGAATTTAACTTCAGCCCAGGCTTTTCAGAATTCAAATCCCATTGAAATTAATATTTTAAATTTTAATTTGCATTTTAAACAAGGTCATACAGTGTTATAACTTACACTGTCAAATCGTTGCACGGGGTTTTTAGTTGTAGTCCTGTTCTTTGCTCCCCCTCGGTCCTGGTTTCCCAAAACCTAGAGGTAATCCATTTGTTTATTTTCTACAAGCTATTTCTTCTATTTAGTATCATATATATCTAAGTGAAATGGTTACACTTCTGGTTCTTGAGCTAAAAAACTATTGGATGTTGGGCTGGGGGCATGGCCCACAGGGTAAGAGAGCCTGCCTAGCAAGCGTGAAGCCCTGAGTTCAAACCCCAGTACTGCCAAAAAAAAAAAAAAAAGATAAATTTTTTTTGGATGTAATCTAAAACTTTCCTTCTACAAAAGATAAGGATTTGATTTTTGTTTTCCCCTCCACACACACATACACTCGTCCACACGCTTACTCACAGACTAACTTCCTCCCTCCTCTCTACACATCACAACTTTTACTCCTGATGGTTGTTTTAAATCCAGACTCTCTGCTCATTTTCTGTAGCATTCTGTTTTCGCTGCACAGATGATAAGCCTTTGCTCATTTGTCTGAGGTATTTCACTTTTTTATTTGAAGTTATCTCCTACCTACCTCATCTCTCTCCAAAGTTCAATTCCATGGATACTGCATTGGTATGTCTTTCAAATTAGAGATCATCCTAGAGTATCTGATAAGCCTTGTCTTCTCAGACATCCACATTTACTCACAAGATATTAAAGTGTTTGGTAGCTCCAAGGTGATTTCACTACAGGTTGATGAGACAGAGACCAGCGCTTGTACTGTCAGCATCTATAAGAATGACTTCTTTCCTGGGTCTCCAGGAAAAAAAATTCTCCAGTCTTCTAGGGGAAGAACAGAGAGAGGGTGGCTCCAAGCCTGGTGGCCAGCATCTAGGAGCCAAGTGGCAGGAGGAGACTCAGCCCTGTTATTCAAATGTACTTGATCCCACCTCCAGTAGCACTGGGTCAGAGCCTCATATGGAGGCTCTCCAGACAAAGGGCCCTTTTCTGCTATCCAGGAAAGGAAGAATCCTGGTTGTACGGAGTGGGGAGGAAAGCCATGGTTTAATTTTTGGTGCAGACTGCATGGAGCCTGTTCCTGGGAAGGAATGCTGAGATTTTCTCACAGGCAGCTTCTTGGGGAGAACCACACGGATGCAGTGGGCTTGCATAGAGAGGGGACTACAGACTCAGAGTTTGACAGGAGAGTGACAGTTATGGGATGGTACTGCAGAACGGCCCTAACCTATGGCAAGAAGCAGGGTCTTTTCACAGCCTCGCAGAACAGAAGTGGGGTGAATTTGGCCAGAGGATTTGCCTTAACTAAAAAATGGGAGTCACCAACCCTCAGCAAGGTGGAGACATGAGAGCCTCGCTCCTGCAGGAGAAAGGCAGGTGACACCCCACAGCCTCCACCCAGCACACCCCACATTGCTCCAGTAACTGGCCCTCACATAGTCCTTTGAGATCTTGGATGGTCCCTTTGCCAGGGGAAACACGCTGGAAGAAGGTCGGCAGAATCACCTGCCCCACCTAGAGCACAAGGGTACCATGGTGGAGTGACCCAGAAAACTAATAGAAAAGATCAACCAAAAAGGAAGTATTGTTAAAAGATAAACAAAACTGACATTTAAATAGAATAGCTAAGAAAAAAAGGGGAGAAAACGCAAATAATAGAACTGAAAGAGGAGACATTACAATGGATACTACAGAAAAACACAAGAAAGAGACCATTATGAACAAATATGCAACAGGAAATCGTATAACCTAAAAGAAATGGTAAAATTCCTTACAACATGCAATCTGCCAAGACTGAGTGAGGAAGAAACAGAAAAATGTGAACAGACCAACAGTGGTTAATGAGATTGACTCAGACTTCAAAGTGAAGTCTCCCACCAAAGAAATTCTAGAATCCGTTGGCTTCACTTCTGAATCCTGCGTCAATATGCAAGGAAGTGTCTTTCTGAAACTCTTCCAAAAATATCAAAAAGAATGAAATTGACAATTACAGGTCAATATCCCTGATGAACATAGATACCAAAATCTGCAGCAAAATACAGTGAGTCCTCCACACCCATGAGCTCCACACACGTGGATTCAACCAACCTCAGATAGAAACTATTTGGGAGAAAATGCATCTGTGCTGAAAGTGTAGACTTTTCCCTTGCCAATCTTCCCCTAAACCAACTGTACAACGACTACATACATACTGCTTACACCACGTTCAAGGTTCTGTGCAGTCTAGAGATGATTTTAGTATAGTGGGAGATCGTGGAGTGTGCCATTTTGTAGACGGAATTTGAGCATTCGCTGATTTTGGTATCCAGGAGGGCGGAAGGCCTGTAATCAGTCCCCAACAGGGCTTGATGTACTTTCTACACAAGAATGAATATAGAATTTTTATACCTGTTGAAATCACCATAAGAAGGGGACTAAGGAAGAAAGGGGAGAAAAATAGAGGGGATGAACCAATTCGGGTTATAATACATATTTACATGGAAACGTCACAAGGAAACCCCCTGTGTAGCTATCTTAACCAAACAAAAATGTCTTCTTTCAAAAACAGAGGATAGAAAAGTAAAAAGGTCCTGTCTGGGGGTTGGCACCAGTGTGGGGGGAGGATAAGAGGATGGGGGAATATTATGTACTCATGTATAAAAATGGAACAATGAGACCTGTTGAGACTGTTCCAGGAATGGGGAGAAGGGGGGGTCAAGGGAGAATGATAAAGGGTGAATTCAACTATGATACATTGTAAGAATTTTTGTAAATGTCACAATGTATCCCCAATACAACAATAATGTGATAATTAGAAAAAATCCCCAGTGGATCCCAAGGAACAGTTGAACCAGAAAGCTTAATTCGACACATGCCATGATCAGTGAGGCTTCACCCTGGGGTGCAAGGATGATTTAGCACATGCAAATCTATAAATATGATGCACCTTTTTAACAGAATGAGGGCTGAAAACACAGGGGCATCTCAACAGACTTCACAGCTCTCCTCCTTCATCAGGACAGCTCTCTCCTTCCTCCACTCTCTTTGGTCCTGGGGAAGTGGCCAAGATTCCCATAATCTAGATTTAGCTCACAAATCATTGCTCCTCCAAAGTGGAGCACAGTATGTCCTGGAGGGTATGCCATCGTTTGAGGAGGAAACAAAGGCACAGGATAAATACAGGGCATTATTTTGGGTATCAATGGCTGCCCTGTTGGAATAAGTAGAACTATGTATGTATGTATTTTTTTCTACCCAGGAAATATTTCTTGTGTGCCAGAGCTGTAGAAGTGGGAGATAGGTTTTCACATTCAAAGATGGAGTCCTGCTATGATTTGAATACAGTCGGAGTGTGTCGCTCAAAACCTCCTATGTGCCAGTATAGAGGTGGTGGGACTTTTAAGAGGCAGAGTCTAATGGGGAGTGATTGGATCACTGGGGGCATCACCTTCAGAAGGGAGTAATATACTTCTCCTGGGGCCCCAGTGAGTTTCAGAGAGAGAGAGAGAGAGAGAGTAGTTTTAAAAGAGTAAAATGAACCCCTCCCTGCTCTCTAGCTTCCTGTTTTCCTGTCACATACACTCCCACCATGATGTCATGATGCAAACACGGGAGCCCTCTAAGAACCAGTTCAGAACTGCGAGCTAAATAAACCTCTTTTCTTTCTGTATTTCTCAGCTTTGGGTATTTTGTTATAGCACTGGGAAACAGATTATTACAAACCCTGAATACGTTTTCCTATGAAGATGTGATTTTACATGCTGGGTAGGATCTAGTTACTCATTAATTCAACTAAGATTCACGTCAGGCCGTGTATGCCAAGCACAATGGTGGACTGGAGCTAAGCAGGAAACCAGACGTCAGAGAACTTCCATTCTAGTGGACACAGGCAGTGACTCCATCGGATAGAGAAAAGCCCACTTGGGTGCATAAATACTTGCTCAAAATGAGTAAAATATTTTTTAAGGGCTCCTTAATTAAGAGTCACGAATTCTCTTGTGAAGAGAAAGAAAGCTGAGGTAGAAAATTCTGAGAGACTGTCAAGAGCCAAAACCAAGAAATGTAACCCTGTAGACTAAAAATTCAAAATGTCCCGAGAAACATAACATCAGGACTCTCCAGGGAGGTGTCAAGTCAGAGCCAAAGAACTAAGAGCAGTTTGAGCTAATGAGAAGAGGGAGAGTGTGGAGGAGGAGGACGGGGAGGAAGATGACTGGGGTCAAGTGCAGACTGACAGCCAGGGGCAGGCAGCAGAGCAGTGCAGACAGCATCTCTGATCTACACCATGGCCTTCTCCTCCCCGTGAAGCAGCCCCAGCAACAGTGAGTGGTGCAAGTTCACAGGCACAGAGGGACCTACCAGTTCGTCTGGGATGACACTGGGACCTTCTGACTGTGGCAAGGACTAAGCCAGCACATGTGGCCAGGCTTAGGGTCGTAAGTTGCAGGGCTATGGACAGGGTTGTCAGGGTCCTCCACTTCCTCCACTCACACTAGTGTCCCCTCCCCTCACACTAGTGTCCCCTCCCCTCTGTCTTCCTGGCTCCCTCTGGCACTGCCATCTTGGTTCAGGTCGGAGTTGCTGTATTTCCTTAAGGACTGGGGGGGCACCTGAGGCTGATCTCTGAGAGTGGGAAACAAGTCCTTGTTCCTTTATGAAGGAACCACGGACAGGGACAAGCAGGGCAGGGGCTGGGTCTTGGGACAGGAACAAGGGGGTACAGGTGGGTGTCCTGTCAGGGTTCCCAGACTCAGCACAGATGCCACTTGCTGCACTTAGAGCAGGGCAGGCCCTGACTTTGTCTGTTTGGGGACCACAGTAATAAGTCCTAGGTTGGGCCCCAGCCTGGCTCAGGAAGACCTATGACATCTTCCACCCAATTTCTCCCCACTGTCACTTCCTGCATGGCCACACTACGGCCTTAGTCCAGGCCCAGAGGACACACCAGGGATACTGGGTGCTCACACACTAGCCATGGCTAGTCACCTGTTAGGTGACAGTTGACCCCCTGTCAATGCTGCTTTTGTCACAGTTAAAGCCGCACTGAGGGTGACTCAAGCACCTCCCACAAAGCCTCAGAGCTCCTCCTGCCTCCACTTCCCCAGCCATCACCCAAAACTGTGCCCCCTTCCCCAGCCATCACCCAAAGCTGTGCCCCCTGAAGCAACAAGGGTGGGGATGTCAGGATGGGGGGCGCGTGAGTTATGGCGTGCCGGGTGCCTCACAAACAAGTTTGGTGCCTGCCTGTCTTCATGAATCACCACCGAGCCTAATCCTTCATTAGAACATTCGGCAGTAATTGCTGGCGAAATGCCACGTGCCTTTTTCTCATTTTAACAAAACATTTATGCATGAAAGATTTAATGCCAGGTATCAAGCATATCATTGTAAATTTACCACTAATTAAGCCTAATTAAAATAATTAAATGGCTGTGAAGTCACCATGTGAATTAAAATCACTTCTGCTCCATGCTAGGCTGTTCCTCACTAGCCAGGCCCCCAGTCTCAGAGACAAATACTCTCCCCTGGTTTTTTTTATTTTTCTCTCTCTCCCCCTGCTTAGCTTCACGCAGGGTATTTGCACGGCCAAGGAGATTTGATAATTAAGATAATGCTGTGATTTGACGGTGTGGTTTTTCAATTTCGGGACCCCGGGAGATTTTCCTTTATCTCAGCGAAGTATAGACAATTTGACAAATCTGTAGCTCAGAGCAGTCGCTGCATTTACATATTCATTACTCATTGGATTTTTAATCAAAGTAGCTGATGGACCCCTTGCACCACAAATAACTCGGTCATGAATAATTTATCGGAGCTCACTGGCTGGGCCACGCAGCCTCTTGGTGCCCTGGGGCTCGGGTTGGCTCACCAGGGCTGGCCTGCCCCGAGCAGCACACGGCAGCTACAGATGTTTGGGTAGCCATATGTGTACAGCTCATCAAAAACAGCAACGGCCTGTACCCAGGGGCCTCGGTCGTCCCCAGAGAGGCCATCTGGATGGAGCTGGAGGGGAAAACAAACCTCCGTGAATTGTGGGATGCTCCGTTATCTGCAGTGGCGCCTGCTCGTGGCCACGAGGGGTGCACAGGAGGCACCAGAATGACAAGGATGCACCCCGTCAAGGCCCAGATCTGGATATGTGCAGCTATAGGAAGGCCAGCACGGGGGCTGACTGTGGGTGGGCACAGGTGCCCTCCCATGCTGTCACCACCACCAGGACACACACACACACACACACACACCTTACCCACCAGGCCCCGCAGAACCAGGCTAGGTGTGCTGCACCCACCTCTCTGACTTTGCACCTGCTGCACTTTTCTCTGCAGTTCTCCTCCTCTGTGCTCCCCCAGCAGGGCTGGTATAGAATTTTCTAGGCCTTGGGCACTTGTGGAGGCCTCAGCCCTAATCGTATCAAGCCCACTCAATTTGCTCACATGCCACCTTAAGTCTGTGGAGATGCTGACTGACTGACATAATAGCACATTTCTGCCAGCCTCTAATGGACCATTTGCTTGTTCTCACTTTACAGTTGTTTTATTTTCTATGGAGCTGCTGCATTTGGCTCCCCAGGTCCCAGGCGTTTCTGTGGGCTCCTGACTAGTGGGCTGGCATTGGTTCTGCAGTGCCAAGCAGTTTCAAAGGCTGAGGAATCTTCCATGAACTCCAAGCTCTGAGGCTGAAGCACCACCCCTCCCCAGTGCTCCCAAAGTGGCCCCGTCCCCTGTGGGGTGATGGCTAGTTGGCCTGACCTCCTTCTTCATGAGACACAGAACTTGGGAAGGCAAGATGTTTCCTTGTACATTTCTGTCCCCCCACCTGGCTCAGTGCCTGGCATTTACCATGTACAATACAAATACTTGACAAAGAATTGAACTGTGGGCTTCATATTTTAAAGAACAGGAACAATGACACTGAAAGGGAAATTGAGGCAGAACAGCTATCCGAAGTGTGCAAGGAAGGCAGCCAGGGACAACCACGTCCCTGTTGTGCGAGGTGCAGAGAAAACCACTTCTCTCAACTGTTCCCGGGCTCACTGCTCTGTGACAGCCACGGGGGTGATGATGAAGTGGGACCCTGCACTCCACCTGACGACTCTGAGATCAACGGAATGAACCCTCCCAGGAGACCCATCTGACAGTTGGGGTACAGGTAAGAAATGCCTCTCGGATGGCAGCAGGTGGAGCGCAAGGCTGAATTGCTTCCCCCATCGCCTAGCTGTGAGCCCACGCCCTGCCGAGGATCTGTAGGAGACGAATTACCAGGCAGGCAGGCGGGCAGGCGACGCTCTCCCTGTGATGATTAAAGTAGAAGTGTCTCCTGGTAATTTTCCTGGTTTTTAATGTGGGAGGGAAGGTGTGGATGATACGGTGTGTGCGTGCGTGCGTAAATACGCGCATGGGTGTGCGCACGCACACGTGCGGTGGGGAGCAGGGGAGGGGCGTGAGAAGAAACAGGCTGAGCTCCTTATCCTCGCTGGGTTCTGGAGCTGGTCCAGAGCGGTACCCACCCTCCTGCCTCACTGGCTACTCTCAGGGCCCACCCGAAAGGAGGCTGCAGACAGCAAGGCAGCCATGCCCTGCCCCAACGTCCACAGCGGGCTGGGAGTCCCCACCAAAGCTTGCTGGTGTTCTGTGTCGCTGACCAGGGCTGAGGTGGCACAAGTCCTTGGTGAGCAGGCCAAAGGCAGGTTCAGGAGTGCCAGCCTTGGGCAGGCCTGGGGTCCCAGGGTCCCTGTAGCTTCACATGCAAAGAGACCAGGCATCATTGCAGAGACAGAAGTGGGCAACAGAGGGGCATGGCAGAGGGCAAGAGCAATGGGAGAAGGGACCTGCCTTCTTTGGACCAACCAGGAGACACCAGGGAGCTGGCAAAGGATCCAGGTGTTCACTACAGAACCTTCCTCATACCACTCCTGCCCACTGTGAGGTATTGGCCATCAGACAAGGCCAGGCAGTCAGTACAGAACTGGCTGCATACCACTCCTTCAGGACATCCCGAAGGGAAGCAGAGAGCAGGCCATGGCTAGAGCAAAGTCCTTTCCACTCTGATGTTGAGGGCCTGGGGAAGGGGCTGGAGGACTCCTGCCCCGGATGCAGTCAGTGACCATCAGGGTTGGTCACTTTCCTTCTGGAGTTTTCATGGGAACCTGTTAGAGAATCTGCCAGGCCAGAAAAAAGACCTGAAGAAAGGAGCAACCTTGGGGCAAAATGGTACTAATTCTGCTTCCTGAGGGAGGAGGCAAGAGCTGAGCCCCAGAGACAACTGGGCAGCTGCAGGTGGTCGCTCTGGAGCCAGGACATTCTTGTCTCCCTTCCCCGTCTGTCCACATACAGGGCATGCTGGGAACTCAGGGACTGGGCTCTGTTCTTTGCCCCCAGAAACACTGGACTCTCACTGCTGATTAGCCTGAGAAGACTCCTTGGGGCCTCAAAGATCTCTCTCCCCATGGCTGCTGACAGCATGTGCCGGATGGGGCACAGGTCACAGTGGTGGCCCAAGTGCTCACAATAGCAGTGGATCACACCACACCAGCCAACCACCTGCCATGACCATCCCCGGGCTATGTTTCAGATCCCGAGTTACTAGTCTTATTTGTGTCATAGTCAGAACAATAACACTTATTTCCAATTCGTCGATGGACCACTTAGTTTTCTTGTCTTTGGGTTCTACTGTCTATACTTAAAGGCATTGTTATAACTTTCAACTCCAAATAGAAGTGATATTTTAATCTCTGTTTCCAACATAATAATCATGATTAAAGACTTACTGTGTGAAAGCCATGATACTTGGGTAATGGGGACACAGAGATGATGACAAAAAGAACAGTGGCTGCCTCACACAGCTGCCTTACAGGGCTGGGTGAGGCAGGACATTTGAATTTAGCATAATTTCCCCAGGAGAGCAGTATAACTTGAGGTAGTCCTGTTTGAGCCTCCAGCCAACTATGATGGCTGTAGGTGACACTGTTCATTATGATGTCAGGGACGCCCACGCTGAGCCCTAGCCGAGATCCCCACTGTGCACCCAGCGCTCCCTGTACCCCCTTTGTGACTTCATACAGTCATGGCTCTTGCTCCTTAGCTGCCATCTATGCTGGGCCTCAGCTCCATGGGACCCTGGCTTGTCATCTGATATCCACTGCATTGCCCCAACACTTAGCCCTTGATGGCACAGGGTGCAGCTCAATCAGTATCTGCTGAAATAATGAATTAGTTAAGTAATTCTCCCCTATAAAGCCAGCTGTCCAGTGGAAGGGTTTCAGAATCCTGACCTCAAGCCTGAAGAAACTATGTGTCCCTGCCCACCCGTTGCACAAACAGGCTCCTCCTTTACCATCCTTCCCCAGGGGGACAGACAGACCTCTCCAAATACACCTGGACGGTACAGACTGTACACCCCACTTGCCTGCGGGTTTGGATGCTGTGTTTCTCTTTATCTATCCAATCCATATCCTCTCTGTTCCTAAGTACCACAGGCTGAGCTGTCAGCTGGCCATCCACCCCACCCCTGCAATCCACCTGAAATGTCACCAAGATGTGTGCAGTTGGCTTTGAGGGCCCCACAGTAAGCTCACTTCATTTCCCCTTCACTCCAGACTCTGAATGTGTGCACGAGGGAGGCCTTTCCTTTGATGTCCATCAAGCCATCAGAACAGTTGGCAAGAAGTTGTTCTAAGTGTTCATCGACGAGATTATAAACTGGAATATAAGACAGAGTCCTGTGGCACACCCTGGAGACTCCCATCAAGTTGATAATTCTCTCTATTGACACTTAAAAGCACTGTCACTCACTGCTTATAATAGCATCAGCCAGCTCTGAGTTTTCTCCCAAAACTTGGTTGATCCACCGACGAGCAAGACAAGATCATATGGCCCTTTGCCATTTTCTTTACCCAGCATCCTTTGCATCTCAATTCCTCTCTATATTAGCCCACTTTCTGTGCCTATAACAAAGTACCCTAGAGGGTATTTTTTTTTTTTTTAGAGGAAAGAGGTTTACTTAGCTCACACTTTTGGAGGTTGAATGTGTAATATCCGGTAGCCCTGTCAGTTTGACCTCTGGGGAGGGCTTCCTTGATTGTGTCACAACATGGTAAAGGAGTGGAACAGAATCAGCCTGTGTGGGAGAGCTCACGTGGTAGGACAGAAATTCAGAGATTTAGGACCCAGACTCACTGTTTAAGAACAGCCCACTGTCATGGGAGCTAACCATATTCCTTGGGAGCTGCACAGACCCCTTCCAATGGTGGCATCTCCAATGACCTCTTCCCAGCAGGCTCCACCTCCTAAAGGTCCCCCCACCTCTGCACTGCCACCCTGGGGTGGGGGTTCCCAGCACATGAACCCTTGGGGGACAAACTCAGATCACAGTCAAACCACAGCATGAAGCCTCCCTTTGACCTGCTTTTCTTCATTACTGCAGTCTCTACAAGAAAAATACACTTAGCTCATGGGACCATGGGTGCATGTTTGGAAAACCCTCTTCTAGCTCAAATTCCTCTTGTGGGCATTCTCATGATTGCACAGAACCTGACATAAAATCAGTGTTTGTAGAAGAAAAGAACAACAGGTGAGAGTTTGTCAAATTCCGCTCTAGGATCTGAATCTGTGTGTTCTAATGTTCGTCTAGAAGATGGATGGTTTCTTGCCTCAGTTTCTCCAGAAAAGAGACCCCCAAGACAATTCACAGGCTAATGCTTAACTGGGAGGGGTACAATTTCAGGGTACCCAGAGTGAAGACAAAAAGAAAAAAGAGTGGGAGTCACCTGTAACCCCAGCTACTCAGGAGGTAGAGATCAAGAGGATGACGGTTCCAGGCTAGCCAGGGTGAAAAAAAAAAAGGTCCCCATCTCAACAAACAAACTGGGCAAGGTGACACACATCTGTGATCACAGTTATGTGGGAGGCCATAGGTAGGAGGTTCTGGTTCTCCAAAAATAATTAAAGCAAAAAGAGCTGGAGGCATGGCTCAAGCGATAGAGCACCTGGCTAACAAGACCCTGAGTTCGAACCCAGTACTACCAATAAAATAAAAAATAGAATGGAATAACCAAAGGGCATTCTGGGTTGAATAGATTTCCCCCAAATTTATGTTCGTCCAGAACCTCAGAATGTGATTGAATTTGGAAGTTGGATTTAGTGTGATGTCACACTGGATTAGGGTGGGCTTTAAAAGAAATGACTAGTGACCTGATCAGAGGAGAGAGTTAGACGTAGACACACACATGTGATGGCAGCAGAGACTGGGGTGACACTGCCACAAGCCAGGAATGCCAGTCATGGCTGGCCACCACCTGACACTGGAAGCGGCCAGAAAAGACCTCCCCCTGACACCTCTAGGGAGCCTGGTCCTGCTAACCCCTTGGTTTCAGATGTCTGGCCTCCAAAACTGTAGGGAGAAGAAATTTCTATTGTCTGAAGTCTCCAGTTTGTGCTGTGTTGTCGACAGCAGCTGTAAGGAACTGATCCAGAGGAAAAGCAAGTATGAACAAGGTTGTGTGTCCTGAGACGCCTCTCCTGTCTAAAAAGAGCCCAGCTGTGTCTGCACAGGCAGTTTGGAGTGACTGCTCCTTAGAGTATCTGTCAGCAGGGAAGAAAGCAATTTGTCTGCTGTCTCCTTCCTGTCTCTTTCTCACTGGTCAGTGTCCATGCGGTGTGTTAAGCTTTCTGGACTTTCAGGTTGTGTCCCACTAGGGGTAGGTGCCAAACCTATGTGAGCAGTGAATGGGACCTGTCCGAGAGGCTCAGAAGGGTGCTGAGTGTCAGGGCTGTGGTCTGCGAAGGTCAGGCTGCGTGGCCAGTGCCAGCGGGCATATGGAGCTAGACATCCTCCCACCAAGGTGGGGATACAGGAGACACACACAAGAGGCACAGAGGGTGCTCCTGAGCAAGCAGCCGAGGGTCCAGAGGTGGTGAGGCCATGGCCTTTGAAACAGTGTGCATGCACACAGAGTGCAGAAATTGCCAAATTGGGGGCCCAAATCTGAAACCTGTAAGGTCCAGACGGTGGGAGAGGTGACCCAGGACCACACCCAGACATAGCAGTGACGGCAGGCAGGTGACTCTATAACGGTGAGCTTCTGCCAAGCAGGAAGGCAGCTATTGCCTGGCAGGCTCAGTATTGCCAGAACTTTCCATTTTTTATGAGGAGTAAAACAAAATCCAGATTTTTTAGAAATGAATTATCTCGGTTTTCTGTGTTGTTGGCTAATGGAGGCAATGCATGAATGCTATGAGCGTGTGAAAACTGAACTGGGGAAGCCAAGGGTATGACAGAAGACTTTCAGAAGGATAAACCATGTTCTTGGATAGGCAGAAGGATTCCCTGAGTTACTGTGTGATTTTAGAGCAATGTTTCATAGCAATTAAGGGGTAATAGGTGAACAGAGAGATTGACAGACTGAGGACTCTAGAAACAGACCCAAATACGGAAGGAATTGAAACGTGGCCAAGATGAGATGTCGGCACGAGGCAGAGGTTGGGGGCAACTGGGAGACAGCTAGGAAGAAAGTACAGTGAGACCTCCACCTCCACCTCGCACAGGCCTCCACCTCGCACAGGCCTCCACCTCGCACAGGCCTCCACCTCACCCTCGCCTCCACCTCACACAGGCCTCCACCTCACCCTCACCTCCACCTCACACAGGCCTCCACCTCGCACAGGCCTCCACCTCACACAGGCCTCCACCTCGCACAGGCCTCCACCTCACCCTCACCTCCACCTCACCCTCACCTCCACCTCACCCTCGCCTCCACCTCACACAGGCCTCCACCTCGCACAGGCCTCCACCTCGCACAGGCCTCCACCTCACCCTCGCCTCCACCTCACCCTCGCCTCCACCTCACACAGGCCTCCACCTCACACAGGCCTCCACCTCGCACAGGCCTCCACCTCACACAGGCCTCCACCTCACACAGGCCTCCACCTCACCCTCATCTCCACCTCACACAGGCCTCCACCTCACACAGGCCTCCACCTCGCACAGGCCTCCACCTCACCCTCGCCTCCACCTCACCCTCGCCTCCACCTCACCCTCGCCTCTACCTCATACAGGCCTCCACCTCACACAGGCCTCCACCTCGCACAGGCCTCCACCTCACCCTCGCCTCCACCTCACCCTCGCCTCCACCTCACCCTCACCTCCACCTCACACAGGCCTCCACCTCACACAGGCCTCCACCTCACCCTCACCTCCACCTCACCCTCGCCTCCACCTCACCCTCGCCTCCACCTCACCCTTGCCTCCACCTCACCCTCGCCTCCACCTCACCCTCGCCTCCACCTCACCCTCACCTCCACCTCACCCTCTCCTCCACCTCACCCTCACCTCCACCTCACCCTCACCTCCACCTCACCCTCGCCTCCACCTCACCCTCGCCTCCACCTCACACAGGCCTCCACCTCACCCTCGCCTCCACCTCACACAGGCCTCCACCTCACACAGGCCTCCACCTCACCCTCGCCTCCACCTCACACAGGCCTCCACCTCACCCTCGCCTCCACCTCACACAGGCCTCCACCTCACACAGGCCTCCACCTCACCCTCACCTCCACCTCACACAGGCCTCCACCTCACACAGGCCTCCACCTCACCCTCGCCTCCACCTCACACAGGCCTCCACCTCACCCTCGCCTCCACCTCACACAGGCCTCCACCTCACCCTCGCCTCCACCTCATACAGGCCTCCACCTCACCCTCGCCTCCACCTCACACAGGCCTCCACCTCAGGCCCACCTGCTGTCCCACACCTGCACTCTTGTGGCTCTGACGGTGCTCCCTGTCTGCGTGCTCCCTCTGGAATGTGAGCTCCATGCAGCAGCAGGGTTTGACTTTTGGTTCCCTGCTGCATCTTCAGCACCCAGAACAGAGACTGACTTGCTCACAGTGTGTGGTTGGTAGGAATTTGATGAGTGAGTTGAAGAGTGAATTCAATTTTTAAATGTGAATGACACAGCCAGGTGCGATGGCTCATGCCTATAATCCTAGCTACTTGGGATCAGGAGGATCCAAGTTCAAGACCAAGTATTCCAGAGGCTCCATCTCCAAAATAACTAGAGCAAAACAGGCTGGAAGTGATGCCCATACAGTAAGAGCACCTGCTTTGCAAGTACAAAGCCCTGAGTTCAAACCCCAGTCCTAAAAGAAAGAGAGAGAGAGGAAGGAAGGAAGGAAGGAAGGAAGGAAGGAAGGAAGGAAGGAAGGAAGGAAGGAAGGAAGGAGTAAATAAAATAAAATAAATGTTCATAACAAGACCAAATAAGTAGAATGGTCACTGGAGAATATTTGTATCATCTTAAAGTTGATAATACTTTCTAAATACTTTAAAACCTCAAGAGCCATAAAAATTTTTATAAATTTGATCTTAGAAAAAAATTCTTCATGGCAAAAAAATATAATAATTAAAGACAAAAAGAAGTGATAATCTGGCAAAACCAAAAAAACTTGCATTTCGTATTTCATATAATAGACAAAATGCTAATAACCTAATGTATGAAAAGATCTTTTGGAAAAACAAAACACAAGAGAAAAATTGGCAAGGAATATGAATAGAAATCCAGTAAAAGACATTCATTCTTATTCATAATATGAAAATGCAAATCACAACTCCAATGAGATACGGGTTTATGTATTAAATTGGCAAGATTGAGCATTTCAACACCTCACTGTGGGAGGTGTGTCTCGAGTTGTAGAGCACCTACTTTGCAAGCATGAAGCCCTGAGTTCAAACCCCAGTCCCACCAAAAAAATTTTTTAAAAGACAACTGGAGCTGGTGATACCTTGCCGAGTTAGTGAGGAGGTGTGGGGACAGAGAGCATCAGCCAGCTTACTACAGTAGACAGTTGACGGACACTATCAAAATTATAACTCATCACGTTTGGCCCAGAAATATCCCTTCTAGGAATTTATCCTACAGATATACTCAAACAGATGTAAGTCAGGCCATCCAAGGCTGGATGCCACAGCACCATTTTACAGCAAAGAGACTGGAAACCACCCAAATGTCTCTTTGCAGAGATAAACGATGGCACCTCCATACAGTGGAGGGCAGGGCTCTGGAATAACATGCAACCCCAAACAATGGGGAAGCTGTATGTATATCAGTATGGAAAGGTCTCCAAAATATATTTTGTGTGTGTGTGTGTGTGTGGTGGTGGGGAGACTGGGGTTTGAACTCAGGGCTTCACACTTGCAAAGCAGGTGCTCTACAGCTCGAGCCACACCTCTAGTTATTTTGCTCTGGTTGTTTTGGAGATGGGGTCTTACAAACTACTTGCCTGGGCTGGCCTCAAACCTATATCTTCCCAATCGCAGCTTCCCAAGTAGCTAGGATAACAGGTGTGAGTCACCAGTGTCTGGTTCTAAAACATTATTAATTGAAAAAAAAAAAAGTACAGAATAGCGTGTAATAGTGGGTTTCCATTTGTATGACCAGTTGAAAAACATGTGTGTGCGTACACAAAGTTGTATATGTAATGTAACTATTCAGAATATTTTTGGGCATGTACACAAGAGGCTAACAACACTAGACACCTCTACACTAGAAAGCTAAAGGACTGGGGACATAGTCAGGACAGGAAGCTCTAGACAATTCTGCATTAACAAGAATGAACTGAATTGCTGTGTAACGCAGACACCCCTATTTCCTGACTCCATCAAGACAGAAGTTGTCTTCTGGTTCATCTAGTAATCCAGAAGGGGATTTTGGTGAATGGGTTAATTTGGCAGTCCTAGCTGGTGGTGATTCCCATCTTTGAACACAGACTTTGAAGCACCCTCTTCATTGTTCAGAACCGTGGGAAGGGGCAAAGCTGGAGGGCATGCAGGGAGGCTGCCTGGGCCAGGCCTGAAAGTGCACACATGGGTATTCACATTCTATTGACTGGAAGTCAGTCACATGACCAGAGCGCAAGGGAGCCTGGGAAGTGAGCAGGAGAAAGGACAGCGGGCTTTGGTAGGCAGCCATCAGTCTGTGCTGGGCTATCCTGCTGTACTTTGCAAACTTTAGAATACATGATTGCAGTAGAAAGTAAGGAACAGTTAAAGGAAAACAATGAGCATTAGGTCTGGCCTTAGTGCTACCCGTTAATGATCCTAATATAAGTGGCACTTAGTTATGTAATTAAGGTGGAAATCCTTATCACTGAGAAAGTATAGATTTTTCTTAAGTAAGAAATGCCATTGGGGGGTGGTGGAGTGGCTCAAGTGGTAGAGCACTTGCCTAGGAAGCATGAGGCCCTGAGTTCAAGTCCCAGTACCACTAGAGGAAAGGAGGGAGGGAAGGAGGAACGGAGGGAGGGAGGAAAGAAAGAAAGAAAGGGAGGAAGGAAGGAAGGAAGAAAAGAAAGAAAGAAAGGTAAGAAAGAAAGAAAGAAAGAAAGAAAATAGGGCCCCACTGACTCATGCCTGTAATCCTAGTTACTCAGGAGGCAGAGATCAGGAGGATCGTAGTTCAAAGCCAGCCCAGGCAAATAGTTTCAGGGACCCTATGTCAAAAAAACCCAACACAAAAAAGAAGGGTTGACAGAATGATTCAAGTGGTAGAGCACCTACTTAGCAAGTGTGAGGCCATGAGTTCAAGCCCCAGAACCACCGAAAAAGAGAGAGAGGAAGGAGAGAAAGGAAGGAAGAAATGCCACTGGGAAAAAAGAAGAAAAGCTAGGTTTGTTTTCTTACTCCATGTCATCTGAGAACACCCACTGGTAACACCAAAAAAAAAAAGTGCCTTAGAAGGTCAAGGTGGGGACTTGACCTCATGAGAACACATAATGCATTTAGCTAGTGACCCCTAGGCCAACCTCTTCCAGCTGTGTGGTTGGGCAAGGGACTTGGGTAAGCTGGAAATGACAAGGGGTCAGAAGTACTGGGGATGCAGGTCATTCTATGTGACAGGCAGGGCCCCTGGCAGGGACAGGCAGGGACACAGTGTTACCTGTTAGCTGACCCTGGAGACCCCCAGGTCCGGCCATTCAGCAGAACTTTGCAGGTCTCATCTCTTGGTACAGATGGGGAAACTGAGGCCCAGCATGGGAAGAGACCTTACTGCACTTGGAGGCAGGTCAGAATTGGGATGAAGCCCCCATGGTCTTACTTCGTCCCCCTGGGCTGCAAATCCACCCCCCCGCCCCTTTGCAATTTCTTTCCATCTAAGTGGAGTTGGAGCCCTTCAGTTGTGGGGAGGACCAGACAAGGTGGGGACAGAAACCTCTTCTCCCTGCTTAATGAATCAGCCATGGCTGGGTTGAGGGGCTCCTGTGCTCTAGACACCTGAGAGTAACAAGGCTAGTTTCTTTCCCAGGACACATTCACAAATGCCTCTTGTGTCTTTCCAGGGAAGTCCCCTGGGGCACCTCCTTGTAGGTGTCTTCTCTCTCCTCTCTCTTCCCTCCCTCCTTCCCTCCATTCTCTCTCTCTCTCTCTCTCTCTCTCTCTCTCTGTCTCTCTCTCGTTTTAAATTGCCTAACTGCTCTGGGCTGGGCAGAGCAATTACTGCCAATTGATTGGGATCAGTCTTTAAGCCTTGGAGACCTCCTTCTGGGTTCATTAAAATGACAGCTGTTGCTTCTGACCAAAGGGTCATTTATCTCCAGGGTGAAGGTCACAGCCCAGGCGCCCTGGACCTGGAGACTCTGCTCTCAGGAGTTACTAAAGAATCTCCCTCAACCCAGCCAACTACCTCCACTCTGGCTGGTCTCTCCCTCCCTCTCTCCTTTGGACCTCTCTGACTGCCCCCCCCTTCTCTCTCTCTCTCTCTCTCTCTCTCTCTCTCTGTTCTCCCCTCTCTCTTTCTCTTCTCTCCTTCTCTCTCCATGTCTCTCTCTCTCTGGACTTGTGTTGCTGTTGTAATTCATCTCCATTTTTTTGACTGACTCCCCAGTGTCCCTGAAATCACCAGGGACTCAGGAAGTTACTGGGTTCCAGCTGCCTCCTTGCTGTGCCCTGTCCCCCCAGCCAGCAGTGCTGGGGAGTTGGGTGGACTCTGTGGCTTGTGACCTGCCACAATTCTCAGGAAGGAGGGCTGCCTTCCTGAGGACAGAGTGGTGGCTCCCTGCCTGTGATCCCAGGGCTCTGCTGTGGCTGTGACATTGCTTTCCCCGTGGCATTCATCAGTCAGCATCAACATGACACACCATGGCATAATTTGTCACACGTCCTTTGCATACATGTTGCACCAGACTGGCACAGAAGTGGGTGCAGACAGGGAACAAAACAAAGCCTTCCCAAAGTAGTACTTCACCTGACCCAGCTGAGGTGGACCCGAGGCAGACTGCAGTGTGTCCTGGGGGCTGGAGAGTCCCAAAGTACCTGGTCTGTCCAGGATATGGCCAGGTCAGTTACAGGACAGTGAGGAACGGGCTCTGGCTTGCTATAAGAGGTATGTCCCCTGTCTACATAAGCTGAGGATCTGGGCCACATGCCGTGCTGAGCCCCTGATCCACACAGGCTGCCCCAACCACTGAGCCCAACCCCTGAGGTTGACCGACAAGCGGCGGTGTCCAGGGCAGGTGTAAGGACTCACTGCTCCATCGGTCCACAGAGTCTGGGGCCTCTCCTGGCTGAAGGCCACCTCCTCTCCAGCCATGTTGATATTGCACAGCTCCCCAGGAGAACTGTCACTGAAGGTCACCTTGCCCACCTTGGGTACCATGGGACTAGGCCAAGACACAGTCAACACTTGAGAAAAAATACTGAACTAAGCAGGAGCTCTGTCCTGGCTCAAGATATGAGCACAGCTGGGTTTGTTACCTCCCCTCACTTCAGTGTCCCCATTTACAAAGCAAAGCACTGGACTGGCCAGGGCCACTCCAGCTGACTTCAGAGACACGAACTCCACCTGTCACTTCTGGAGGAGTGAGTGTTTGTCCAAGCTGAGCATCCTGAGCCCCGCCCCCACCCCAGGGTGCCAGCCCCTCCTGCTGCTCAAAGCAAGTGCAGTGTCCTCTTTGCACTCAAAGGCTTTGCTCTTCCTTCCTTCCTGACTATGGACTCACACCTTCCCCCTCCCCCACCCAGTTTGCCCACGACAGCAGCCTTGCTGCTCCCTTGGGTTGAATTCAGCAAGCTCAAGGGTCAGGGGCAAACCCGTGGGCCCCCAGCCACAGCTCTGCGCAGGGCAGAAGTGATGTCAAGGGTCCTTTCCCGTCCATTCAAAGGGTGGGGCAGGAGCGCCTGTCTGTCGTCACCATCATCCTCTCACAGCCTTCGTGGCTAGTAGAATACTCGCTTTCTGTTCTCCCACTGGATCCTCTGGGTACCATTCCAGGCCTTTCTGGCAGGCAGGTACTGCAGTCACCATTATACTGGTGAGGAAACCAGGTTGGACAGAGAGAAGAGGCTTGGCCAGGACACCATGCCAGGCCTTTCACCTCCACGCTTAGCACCCTTCTCCTGTAGCCCACAAGAAGGCTGATCTTCCATGTTCAGTGATAATAACCCCGTGCAGTTCCTGAGTGCTTGCCTTGGGCCTGCCACTCTTCTGGGTTCTTTATATGTATTTTCTCCTTTGAGGCTTAAAGACAAAACAAAAAACACAGGGCAAAGGTACACCCCATTTTACAGATGAGAAAATGAGGCTCAGATAAGTTAAGTACCTTGAGCAAGTGGAGGAGCAGAGCTGCACCCCTCTTGCTTTGTCTGGGAGGCAGAGGTTCTGTGACTGATAAAAGGCTGGGAAGGCTTCACACCCAATGTCCTCCCTTCTTAGGGGCTGTTCTTACTGGACTGCCTGGCCCCTGAGGGATGGCTCCCTTGTCACCTGGATCACTCTAGTCTACCTCTGCCGACTGAGGACCCAGGAAACCCAGAAGGGTCCATTCCAGAGCAGGAGGTGAGCCACACCTAGGGCTCTGGGGGGTGGGGGGCACCGTGGAGCAACAGACACCATACAGGCCAGCTCTGCCCTCTCTGTCCCCTCCCTCTGCTCTCAGACAGTGGGGGGGAAATGAGCAAAATCCCACAGGGCTGCAGGCTCGGCTTTTCCTTCTCTCTCTCTCTCTCTCTCTCTCTCTCTCTCTCTCTCTCTCTCACACACACACACACACACACAGTGGCCCACAAGAGAGGCACACACGGGTAAGCTCAAGTCATTGTTTCCAGGCCTTCATCAGCCTGCAGAATGTGCGTTGGTGCTAGACAAGCCTGAGGACTGAACCAACCCTGGCTACTGGTCTCATCAGGACAGCCAGTGACCTGCTAGATTGTCTCAAGGACTTCTTGTGAAGTCAGGTGAAGAGCTTATTCCCTGGGGTCCCTCAGTGAGAGGAGAGGCCCAGGGGCAGGGCTGTGGACTTCTTTCTGTGGCGGGCAGAGTAACGCCAACTTCAGGATCTGTGACTATGGTAACTTCCATGGCAACGGGACTTATAGGGAGGCAGAGAGAGAGACACACACACACAGACAGACAGAGAGAGATAGACAGACAAACAGATAGGAATGGCCACACACCGAGGAATACAGAGAAACCTCTAGAAGCTGGAGAAAGCAAGGAAATGGGCTCTCCTGTAGAGCCTGTAGAGTGAGCACAGCCTTGAGTACAGCCCCGTGAGAGCCATTCTGGATTTTCGGCCTCCAGAACTGCAGGAGAACACATTGGTGCTGTTTGAAATCACTAAGTCACCGAGACTGTTTGGCACAGCAGCAGTAGGAACACAGAGCAGCTCCGAGATCATCTTGCTTCTGGAGGCTGCTTCAGACAAGGAGTGACCAGCTGAACCCTGGGATGCCCCAGTTCTTTGACCAGTGATGCATTGTTGGATGGAGCGATTCCTCCTGTGGGAGGAATGTTCACCCGTCCTGGTGGGCTCAGTGTCTCATTCTGTCTTTGGGGGAAGAAGATGCTGCTGGTTGCAGACCATGCATCTGCCTTTCCTGGGAGGTTGTCAGGAAAATGCAGAGTCTGGGGCCCCACTGAGATCTCCTGCCCCAGAATTTGCCTGTTAGGACAATCCTGGGAGATTCCATTTGTGTGCACACTGAGTTTTGAGAATTGCTGCCTGCAGGGTACCCTACAACCTTCTTCCTCCAGGCAAAGAACACATGGAAGCAGATGTCACAGGTCACAGTTCTACCCTGACATTCTCCTCAGATCACTTTTTCCACACCTGTAAAATAAAGCTCTTGTGTACCCCCAAATAGTTCGTGCAAGGAGTGCTTGTGATAACAAAACACCAGAAGCAATCTAATGCTCCATCGCTAGGGAAATGGTGTAGGGAGCGAGGATGCCTACCCACAGTGGAAAGGGCTGGGACTGTGGCCTGGCAGCCAGTTTCCCTTCCTTTTAATAAGGCCATGCCACTGAAGCTCCACTTCCCAGCCTCCTTTGCAGCCATGCGAGGCTGCAGGACAAGAGCAGCCTAGGAGGTGTAAGCCAGTGGATGTGTGCACATTCTGGATCGTGGCTTGAAAGGACAGATGCTTGTCCTCTGGTTTCTCTTTCTTCCTTTCCAGGGCCTGAAAGAAGCTCTGCTATTGAGGTGGGGAGCTAGCTTTACCATATGGATGAGGCTAACACCCCGACAGAAGACTAACAAGGAAACCCATCACCTAGGCTCCCAGGTGATGAGGTGGAGTCAGTCCAGCTGCAGACAACCCAGTTACCTCCTGCTCCAACATCTCCATCAAAACCAGACCTCCTGCCTGTTTCAACTTCCAGTGTTTAGACTTTGTAACAGCAGCCAAACCAGCATCCAAATGTGTGTTTCTACAAGACAGCCAATAAAGAGGAAAAAAATAGCTCTTCTGAGTACCTTCACAAAGTGATCTCCAGGAAATGGTGTTGAAAATAGAAAAAAGGGCTCAGGTGTAGGTCAGCCCCTCTCACACAGTATGATTCCACTTAGACCCAAGCATGCACAAACCCCCACACCAAACAGACATTTCTCTAGGCCCATATTCATATCTGGAAGAGGAAAGGAAAAGAAGAGAAAGGATACAGACCAACTGATAGCAGAGGACACTAGGATGGAGTCCCGGGGGACAAGGAAGAATTGTGTGACAGCTTTGATGCTTTCACAATGGCACTACAGTATTTCCTGGTTCCTTCCAGCTAATCATCTAAGCACATATGAAACTGGAGTTGTAGGCCCCAGGCACAAAATCCTAAGCTTTTCACCCCCATAAACCAGATAAAGAGAGAAGTGACAATGGTGAAGGCAAGAGAAAGGGGATTCATCTCACGCACTGGAAGAGGCAAAATAACACTTCATCCTATCTTCAGCCATGTTTGGGGTACAGATGTGAACTATAGCTTTCAATAGATGAAGAACTGGGCGAGAGGTATACATAAATTATTAAACGGTCCAGGTCACAGGTGTGTTGGGGTGGACCGTTATCTCAGTCCTTGTTCTGGGAGGGGTTCAGAGAACTTCTTATCATGAATCATTGCTGCCTGGCAGGTGGTCTGTCTGATGAGGCGCTGTGATTCCTTAGGGGTAGTTTTGGTCTTTTGTCATAAGATTTTTATCAATAAGTCCTATCCTTCCTGGATTCCAAGGTGACTGCAAGAGCCTGGCCTCAGCTTTGAACAAAGGCAATACAAAAAGGAGCCAGGATGCTAAGCTTTTCTTCCTGTTTTTACTTAATTCATGGGCCCAAGTAAGGAGTCTGTGCTTTTCTGCCAAAGCAGTTTAAGTGCCTGTGACATATAGAGTTTGGATTTGAAACCGTCACCTACTCCCACCCCTCATTCCCGAAGGCGCCCACGATGTCCTGGTTAGCCAAACTGACCTCTGCCCCATGCTCACCTTAGCCTCCTTCTCAGCCAGGATTCCTTGTCATGTTTCTTTACTCCCTCGATCCAAACACACCCTCCCTTTGTCCCTTCCCCTCTGCTAATCAGGACAGGCTGACCCTGCTATGGGTTCAGTGACTGGTCCCATGTCATATCTCTAAGTCCCAAGCCCCAGGTGTAGACCTGCATAGAGAAGGGTACAATAAATATTAAAAGAGAATAAAAACAAACCTTGCAGACATTATGTTAGCACAATGAGCCACACACACAATGAAAACTGCTGTGTGACTTCACTTACATGAGGTTTGTGGAACAGTCAAGTTTAAAGCAGAGCAGTGGTTATCGAGGGCTGGTGTGGGGGAGGGGAAATGGGGAGTTAGTGTTTAATGGGTGCAGAGTTCTGTTTGGGAAGATGAGGCGGTGCTGGGGACGGATGGACGGATAGATGGATGGATGAAGGTGATGTACTTGGTGCCACCGAGCTGCACACTTACAGTGGTAAAACTTTGTGTATTTTGCCACAATTTTTGAAAAGTCCAAACAAAACCAAGAACAGAAGAGGAAAAGGAGGATGGCAGCAGGCCTGTGATGGGTGATACTCTGAGGGTGCAGGTGCTTCCTGTGACCTTTGAAAAACACCCAAAACACTTTATGTTCTGCTCCCAACTCCCTAGTTCTAAATGAAAACTTCTTTGCAAGCTGCACTGAGCTGGAAGTAAGTGATAAACCACGGGGCTTTGAATTTACATTAAGTGAAATGTTACCTTCCGACACCAAATATGACACCATCAAATCATGACTGGGATGGAGAGAAGAAGCACAGGAGGGGATGTCAGGTGGAGGACTGACCTTCCAGTCAGCTGCAGGCTTAGTGGGAGCAAAAACCAGTTATTGTGGGCTAGAGAGTTTGTTCCTATCGCTCTCTCTCTCTCTCTCTCTCTCTCTCTCTCTCTCTCTCTCTCTCTCTCACACACACACACACACACACACACAAGTCAAAGATAGTAGTACAAAATGCATGGTACTTATTAATTGAACAAATTCTGGTGCAGAATCATGGTAAGATGTGAATTTCATTAAAATTAAAATAACAGCAACAAAAGGATAGAAGGAAACATCAAGATAGGAACCTATGTAGACTGCAATCCTTTGTCCCATTTTTCTATTTACAGAATTTATTTAACAAACATGGGTCACTTTTGTGGAGTGACTTTACCTTTGTGGAGTGACTTGAGGACGGTGGAGACCAGACAGTAAATAAATGAGGACATTACTTGAAGATAGGGCTGGGTCTAATGCCCCTGCTTCATGAGCTAAACCGTAATCTGCAGAGTGAAGGTGTGAGGAGGCGGGAACTCTGGGGGTCGTGAGGGTGGGGCCCTCACAATAGCATCAGTGCCCTGTACAAGGCCCTAGAGAGCCACCTTGTCCTTCCCACCATATGAGGACCCAAGAGTATGTGCCACCTATGAAGCAGAAAAAGACTCTTGCAGAATATCAGATTTCCCAGGGTCTTCATTTTGGCTTTCCCTGTGTAAGAAATTAGTTCCCTGTGGGTTGTTTATAAGCCATCTGGTCTATGGTATTTTGTTATAGCAGCATAACTGAAGTAATACAACAACCCAGAAGAAAAAAGGAAGCAGTGCATGAGACAGAACACAGCAGAGGGAAGTGGGGAGGGAGAGCCGAGACCTGAAGAAAGTGAAGGACAGAGTGTGGATGCAGAGGGAGTGAACTTGATGCATAATGGGAATAATTTGTGTGTAAGGACACCAAGGCAATATTAATTATGAGAGTGAGGAGTTAGAAGCAGTGCAGGTGACAAATAAAAGAAATCAAATACAGTGTGTGCACATCGTGTAGCACTCAGAGAATGCAACGTAAAGTGACAAAACGCCACCTGTGCCTTCCGTGTGAGCATGAAGACATCAGGTCAGCCACTGTCACCTGGAAGAGGACTGCTCTCCCAGGATCACTGCTGGGCAGGGCCAGGCTTGGGCCAATGTCACAGAAAAGCAACCTAAGTAGACAGGTGTGTTTCCGGGATATATTATCCTTCTAGAAAACAATTTAAGAAAAATAGCTAAGAATGACGAAGCATAACTCTTACTTACGACGGTGAAAACTGGAAAGTCCATCTGCCCAGCCCTTAGGTTATAGTTAACTGAAACATGCGTGAATGCTAGTCTGAAGCCATTAAAAATACGTTTTAAAGTTTTCTTTAATACTATAGAAAAAGATTGTAACAATCTTTTTGTTTTCAGTACTGGGATTTGAACTAAGGGCCTCATGCTTGCTAGGCAGGTGCCCTACCACTTGAGCCACTTCACCAGGCCCTGTTGTAACTTAATTAAGACAATGAAAATCAGCTCTCAACATTATATATATTTCTGTATCAGGTAGGCAAAAGAAACTTTTCTTTAGGTAAATGTGAAATAAATGTGCTTGAAATGTTTTTGATAGCTGCCTCTGGGTGCAAATGTGGTTGTGGTGGTGGAGGTTGCTGACGGCATGCTGGATTTACAAGTCTTACACAAACAGCACATGTTTGTTTTAAAGTTTAAAACTTTACGAAAGTGCTCTCTGGGAAGAAAACAGAATGAACAGAGATGAAAAAGTGATAAGTGTAGAATATTCTTGCAATGAAACTTGTTATCAAGAAAACATTTTAGGGCTGGCAGAGTGGCTCAAGTGGTAGGGCACCTGCCTAGCAAGCATGAAGCCCTGAGTTCAAACCCCAGTACCACAAAAAGAAGAAAGAAAGAAAAAAAACAAAACACGACTGGGTCAGGAAACAACGGGTATCAACCTCAATGACATTGTGCGGAGTGAGAAAAACCAGTCTCAAAAGTCTGATTCCATTTATGTGACATTTTGGAAAAGGCAAAACCACAGGGTGGACAAGATGCAAGCAGTGGTCTGAGGGTGAGGGGTGAGGGGTGAGTGCACAGGGGCTTAGGGAATTATGGAGCTGATAGTGGGTTGGTTACCAAAATTCACAGAACTGTGCACCAAAAGGAAAAATGACAATTTTAGTATATGGTTACTTTTAAAATAAGATGAACATTAAAAAAAAAAAAATAACCTGGATGACAAAAATCAGTAGCTGCCGGGAGCTGGTGGAGGGATTTGGAGGGTGACAGAAATGTTCTGTCTCTTGATTACACAACTGAGCACTTGTCAAAATTCACTGAAATAAACACCAGAGAGTAGACCTTACTGTATGCAAATTCAAACAAATAAGTACATTTTTAAAAATTTAATTAAAAAAATTGTAAGATGGGGTCAGGGTTTTGTACACCAATTAATTCCTCCAGATTTAGTTTTCACCTATGCCTTGGTGTATTTTCTAAAGGTGCTTTGAAGCCAAAACCAGCAGATGAAGTAAAGCCACTAATCACACTCAAGGTGGCAGAAACCTTGGTTTTTCCTTGTGTTACAGGGATCCTGAATGAATGAAGACTTAATCTGGAGAGTCTTTGAAAGTACAAGAAAATTTGTCTTGTGAGCCTGTAAGCTAAAGAAACAGTTTCACCTCAAATTCCTCAGCAGCACAATGAGGATCTATTGTGTGTGTGTGTGTGTGTGTAGGGGGTGGTACTGGGGTTTGAACTCAGGGCCTTTACCTTAAGCTACTCCACCAGCCCTCTTTTTTTTTTTTTTTTTTTATGTGATGGGTTTTTTTCAAGATAGGATCTCTCAAACTATTTGCCCAGACTGGCTTCGAACCACTACTCCTGATCTCTGCCTCCTGAGTAGCAAGGATTACAGGCATGAGCCACCCACACCTGGCTGAGGATCTAGTTTTTTAAAAAGCCCAGGAGTTCCCTACCCATTGAGTTTGTTCCCATCTGAGAAGGCAACACAAGGACAATTTCAGATACACGAGTCTCAGAATACATGTCACCCACATGGCCCTCCCAGAAAAGAATACTTCAGAACATGCCTCAGTCATTAGAGAGAGGAATCAAAACCCAGGACCAAGAGCTGGATGCCTGGCTCAAGTGGCATCTGCCTAGCCAGTGCAAAGCCCTGAGTTCAAACCCCAGTCATGCCAAAGCTGAGGATCAAGAAAGGAGACAGAACAAAAGAGCCAGGGACAGACATGAAAAACAACTAAAGTTCTAAGCATGAAGGACACACTTGCTTAAAAATAACTGAAGACGGGGTAAAGGAGAATGATGGAGGGAGGGACTTTAACTAAGCTATGTTGAAAGCACCGTTGTAAATGTCACGATGTATCACCGGTAAATAACAGGAATAATAGACTGGGCGGTTAGGCTCTGATTACATGAACACATTTAAACAGCAGGTGTAGATGTAAAATTCAAGGTACAACACACACCCCTGCTCCTACGATCTACCAACAGCTCAATCCACCATAACTTAACGCGTACGGACCTCAAGAGCACAGGAAGCACTTATATGAGGTGGTCTGGGGGCCACTCCAGTGTCAAACTCCTAAAAACTGAACTTGTTTCTTCACAACCATTCTCTGAACTTGAACATATCCCTGATTTGAAAATCTCAGAAAATTAAGGATAGAAAGATATTTTTCTCACATGGTAAAGAAGGCAACAGCCAAATCACGTGCTGTAGAGAACCACCGGAGTCACTAGGAAGTGTCACAGTCATCACTTGCCTGATGCTTACGAAGAGCCAGGTGTCTGACAGGTACCGAATCCTCCACAAGGCTCCCAGGTTGACGCACTTGACCTTTGAGAAAATGAACACTTGGGAGACCTCATGCCGACACCCCCAACTCTTCTCAAATAGACAGACATAAGTGGGGGACTGTCCAGTGCCTAACAGACCTTTGACTGATCGCCTACCTTGTGTCAGTCACAAGCATTCAGGGAAGAAAAAGAAGTGGCAGAGAGACCACAGGAAGCAAAGTCAAATGCTAGAAGGGCTGTCTGTGGAGTCTTTGAACTCCTGGAGGACTGTGCTAGGCGGAGGGTGACAGCCTGGAAGTCTCTGAGGTGAGAGGGGTCACAGGTGTGTTCTTGAGGCTTGGAGGGAGGACAAGGAGTGATGAATAACACAGGCAGTATCTTTAAATCTCTAGTCAAATGGCCACCATTGGTGGGAGGAGTGGGACATCAGTGAGGGTTGGCATGGTGAGGGAAGGGCCCCCAGAGCCCGTAGGACAGAAGCTCAGCCTGGAAGGGTGAGCCAGCAAGGTTCAGGGAATGGAGAGGACATGGCAACCTTTCTCTGCCATGTCTACAAAAAGAATGGTCAAAGGAAATGCATGTGCCATCTGTAGAGACGGTTACCTTCTGGAACCTACCATCTTCACACACACTACTCTGGAGACACAGCCAAGGACCCAGAATGGCATCTTAATTGAACCATATGAGATTGCCATTTGGTAGGTTATAAAGCAGTCACATGTCAGCAATTTCATATGGTTCGATCTACTATATCGTTTGATCTCATTCTTGTTTTGGGGGAAAAAAATGGAGCTATTGTGTGTTCATATCAACTACAATGACAGGAGAGGGCTGCAGTGGGGTTGGAATGGGCGATACAACACGCTTCCGTTCGGAGGAAACACAGGAAGGAAGAAAGAAACCAGCAGGTGTGGGAAGACATTGCACGCCGGCTGCCTTCAGGTGACTCTCTTGATGCGCCAGGTATGGGAACCGAACCTCTCACCCGGTGCTCCATGGATTTTCTTCTGGCTCTGACATTGCTTCAGTCCACGTCAGTTACCATTTTCATCTTTCTCTCTTTGACCAAGTGCATCCTTTACCCAATAAGTCACCAAACCCTGTGTCACAGAACCATCTTCCAGAGCATTCTAGCACCCACCCCTGGCAAGGGGGCAATGGTGCCAGGGCAGGAAAAAAAAAAAAACATTTTACTGCTCGAATGCTTCAAATGGATTAGGCTCTTGGTTTTACTCAGATTATTATTTTTTTCATGAATATAAGCCACTTTGCATTTTGGAATCCTTCTGCAAACAGAGCAGTTTGTCTTTGTGTTTGCTCATTTAAAAACAAATATTTGTCTACCAAGCAAATACTGTCTCTTAGGGTGTGCTATTAATAGGATAATTAGGCAGCCGGTAATGAAAAGGATTGCTGGTAATTATGGCAAGATTTGTTTTGGCATCTGAAGGGAGCAATGGAGGCTGGAGTGCTAAAATCTACCTTAGAGTTAATTAGTACAATTAGAACACACCTGAAAAAAATAGCCCAGCTAATAACACTTCAATTTACTTTTTAAAGTGACAGCACTCAGTGCGTCCCAGGCCACGAGGGCAGCCCCACCCCGGGTGTTCTGAACATGACAGGGTGGCAGACAGATGGAGAAGTTGAGTCTGCCTGTCCTTAGCTTCCTAAGCCTCCATTCCTGTGGGCTATTTCCTCTTTCCTCTCCATGCCATTGACTCCTGCAAGCAATGCCTCCTGTGTGATCCTTGAAGCCTCACCCTTTGAGATAGACAAGCAGGGGTTAGGTTTTTGGTTTTTTTTTTTTTTTTTTTCATTTTTCAGAGAAAAAAATTGAGGACCAGAGATACCCAGGGCTTGACCAGGTCATAGATAAAATCAGGGGTCATCAATGTGGTTAGAGGCATAGATGAGGCCAGAGGTGACAATCTACACTTAAGAAACGTCACCGAACAATTTAGAGAAAAGCAAGTGTCTAATTCCCGGAGGGGTCTCTGTGGTCTGAACTAACTGCTGAGTGACTAATAGAGCAGGGCTTTGGGACCCTGCAACCTGTGACACTGATTAACATCACCAATAACCTGATGGGGATGAAATATCAAAAATTGCCTAGTGTAGAAAATATTCTCAGACGAACCCTTCTCCCTCTTCCCTGCTGGCTCTCCTTTCTGTGGTTGCTTCTTGGTAGGCAGATAGGCGTGTGTGCAGGCTGATGCTGGTGGACCCTACACTTGTGTGTGCCTGTGTGGGGCTTCATGGCTTATGGGGAGCAGTGGGGTATGTGCATGGAATCTGAGTAGGTGCAAACACACACACACACACACACAGGTTGTTCAAACTCTTTAAAGTCTTACTGTCCTCATCCAAAATGAGGAAATAAAATTGGTATCCCCCCCAGTAGGTCCGTCATTACAAATCTGCAGTGAGACGAAGTGTGCTGTGTGGCTCATCTCCGTGTCATTATGATCACTGTTGCCGCTGAAGTGAAAGGGACCCTTTGTCCAAGCAGCCAAACCCTCCCACTGCCCTCATTCAGACCTTGGAGTAGGTTGATGAGACAATGGCAAAGGAGGGCTCCGGGGAGACTCCGGGGGAGACCACACCCGTCCTGCATTTGTGAACCCTGTTCTCTACACAGGCAAACATTAATCCGCAGAATGGACTAAAAATAAAAAAGAGAGAGAGAGAGAGGCGCAGGCCTCTCCAGCACCCTGTCCCCAAGAATCTCTATCCCCAGTGGACAAGAGCAGCTAGCCATTCACTGCACTGCCGTACCCTCTATCAAACTCAGCGTCCCTCATGGCCACTCCATAACGCACTTTCTCAGTATCCTTTAAACAGTGAAGAAATCAGGGCTCAGAGAGGCCAGGCAACATGTTCCAGACCACACAGCCAGGATTAAACCTGCCCTGGTTGGCCCCAAACCCAAGCTTTCTCTGTTAGTCATGGTCCAGCATCTCCTACAGAGAACTTGAGGACTTGGGTTTGTGACAGGCACGTTCCTAGGAATTGCCAAACCTTGTCACTGAACAGAGATTGCACTTTGCAAACTGAACTCAAGGTTGAAAACAACCTGTCACATAAAAACTGAAATGTATGTCCCCTGCAGTAGCTAGATTTGCACTGATTAATTAGAAAATTGCATTTATATAACTCTTTAATCTGTGTTTATGTGTTGCTAAGGGTGCAGAGAAGCTGGGCAGGGAATTACACTCAGATTAGCCTTGATCCAGAAGCAGCCTGAATTGGAGCTGCTTTCTATCCTGAAAGGAAGGAATCAAAAGGATTTGGAGCAGGGACCCTGGTGAGGACTACTTTCCTCTCTTCTGCCTTGAACCAAGTGGTCTGGGCCTTCAAGGGCTACCCCATAAAGTTCACCCAGCCCCCTTGGTGAAGATAAGAGCTGAGATTACCCAAAGAGCCAATTTCCAACCGAGTGTGGCCCCTGGTTTCATAAACAAAATTGGTTTTATTCTTCTCAACATGTGTTTGGTTAAATTAAATTTTCATCAGCTGCATAGCTTAATACACCCTGTACTGAAAGCAGAGGAGAGGCAACAGGAGGGGGCAGGGCCCCAAATCCTGTTTATTGAATCAGAAAAACCCTTAACGGGTACAGGGTTTTGCAGTAGAGCTCTTACTGCTTTGTGATATTCTGGGGGAGGGGTAGGTTATGTGATCACAAAAATCATGTTCAAGTATTTCAGCTGTGCTTGGCATTTTTTTTCTTTTAAGTTGGATCAACAGGTAGGCATGGATAGGAAGAGGCATGGTTGGGAAGCAGTCTGACCCTGAGGCCACCTCTGAGTGAGGGTCAAGGAAAAATGCTGGTCCAGAGGGAGTGGACTGCCAGATGGAGCAGGTGGCCAAGGCTGAGCCATGGGGAAGAAGGTAACATGGCTGGAGCTTGAATCCAGGCAAGGAGCCTCCTGTTATTTCTTCTGTTGCCAGCAAGTTCAATTTCATAGCGTCTAGGTGGTAGAATGTCGTGGACATTGGCCAGTCTGTTGCCTAACTGGCCTTTCCCACCTGCTGTAATGAAGGGAGTCCAATGGCTGATGAGCCAATTCCAGTTCTAAAGCTTGGCTTTTAGGAGCATCTGCGTAGAAGTCACAGCCAATGAGACAGCATCTCCAGGAAATCCAATACTCCGCAGTAGTGTACAGTGCTGTGGTTTCTTCATGTGGCTTCTGTGGTCTGCCTGCTGGCAGAAACCTGCCCAGCTCTCTCACCCAGGAGCCCTGCAGCCTTGGACCAACTCCCTAAGTTTTCTTTGCCCTCTTTTCCTCCTCTGCAGTATCACATTGACAGTAACAGCACCTACATCACAGAGCTGACATGGGAACTAGAGAGTGCACCTGGGCCAGACAGCTTCCCACTGATGGCAGTCACAGTGCTCTCAACTCTGACAGCAAACCACAGCATCTTCCATCCGGTGCCCCTCACTGGCCTGAGCACATACCTTGGACAGCTCCTGGCTTGCCCCTCCCCTTGACCTGTGTCTAGCTTGTGCTCCCAGCCCACATGCCAGGTTCTCACAAAATACCTGCTAAAGAAGCAGAGATCTGCAACATACGCCCCACGAACAATGCTCCAATTTCCACCTGGACATCTTCCTGCTCCACTTCCTCTAAACTGGTCCTCAGTGAGAATGCAAACCCAAGGTGCCCCTGTGTCCACCACACCCAACACCCACACTCACTCTCTCTCTCTGCTTGTGTATTTTACCAGGAAAGTGCACATTTTCTGCTTTCCAAGGGACTCTTCATGGCACCTCCAAATCATAAAACAACCTGGACCTTCATGGAGGCTGAGAGTTTGGGGGCAATGTAAGCAGGGCGGTGCTGCAGAAAGATTCCTGGACCTCGGGATGGGATAAGGGTCTTCTGTTCCACCTGACTTGTCTGCTTGGCTTCTTTGTCTCCATCTGTGAAATCAGAGCCACTGGACCACTCTTCCACAGGGTGTTCAGAAAGACAGCAGCCCCAAAATGTCACTGGATGAAGAAAGTCTGGCTAAAAATTTGGGAAATGTGGCTGCTTTCATCTCCCCTTGCTGGTGATGAGTGAGAGTCACCTGAGAAGTCTTTCAACTTGAAAGCAAAGTTGTTCAAGTTCACCTTTCACAGGGGTTTCCAAGAGATCTACAGCAGAGCTCCCTGTCCACATCAGTCTCCCATTGGCCTCCCGTGGAATTGGGTGGCAGCCTCTGATCCTAATTCTAACAGATGCATTTCCTTCCCAGGAAACTGTAAATAAATATCTAAGGTGCAGCCATCCCAAGGAGTGTCTTCATTTCTTGGCCTGAGAGAGAAAGAAAAGGAAACCAGAACCATGTGACCAGCCTGACACAAGTCAGAAAAGGAACTTATGGCCCCTGACCTGGGACTGCTGGAACAGAAGGAAGAAGGGGTCCAAGGAAGATTCTGGAAGCTCAGCGGGAGTTGCCTTCCAGCCATAATAAGTCAGGGGCCACCAAGCAAAGCAGATTTTGTTGCATTATTTGAACAAGGCTCGTAGGCAGCTGGACTTTTCTCTTAGCTCCCACCCCTCTGTTGCCATAAATTGAAGCTAATCCCCTGGGGCCCGGATCATAAGAATAATCCTCACATCTGTGTGGGCTTTTCAGCTTTCCAAAGCTCATTCGTGGAATTATCTCATTAGCTCCACTCAGTGCGTGGGAGGGGCTCACGGATGACCATCACCCATTTGGCAGATAAGATGCTGGGATTCAGAGAAGGAACTTTCTCAAGGTCACACAGAAAGCCAGTGGAAAATTAAGGCAAATACACAGGTCTCCTGACCCTCAGCACAGGACTGCTCCCATGAGAACAGTGCTGTCTTACAAAGAATACCCTGAGACTCAGATCTCTCTCTTTCCCCATCCAAAGCCCACAGCTGTGCCTGGCCCAAAGAAGGCATGGGAGCCAGGCACCAGTGGTTCATACCTGCAATCCTAGCTTCTTGGGAGACTGAGATCAGGAAGATCCTGGTTCCAGGCCAACTAGGGCAAAAAAAAAAAAAAAAAAGGCCCCCATCTCAACAGAAAAAAATCTGGGCCTGGTTGTGTGCACCTGTCATCCCAGTGATAATGGGAAGCTTAAAGTAGGAGTATCATGGAAAAAGCAAGACCAAAACAACCACAGCAAAAGGGGCTGGAGGTATGGCTCAAGAAGGAGACCACCAGCTTAACAAGCACAAAGCCCTGAGCCAAACAAAAAAGGCATGGGTCCATCCCCTGCCACTATAGGAGAATAGAATGCAGGTAGAAAGCCGTGATGGGAAGACCATGGACTCCACACCCAGCTCCAGCTTCCTGGTCATCAGACCTCAGACAATGTGCCAGCCCTCTGCATGGACTCCTCACCCCTCAAGTGGGAATGATAACATTCCCACTTGATAAAAGTGGTGCCACCTGCCTTATCTGCTCATTGGTCATTCAGGTAATAACTCCCCACCTTTTGGGGACTGCCCCCCACTGCCCCTGCCATATCCAGCCATATGGCTCTGAATGTAGCTTTCCACTTCACTTGCTTGTGTGCAGGAGTGGCACAGAAGTAGGCCAGTCAGTCACAGACCTTCCCTGAGATGAGATGAAGGAAGAACCCCTCCCTTCTGTGGGTGAAGCTGAGAAGCTGTGACTCCAGCCTTGTGGAGAACGGTGGCCTGAGAGACCAAGCTGGAGCAGCAGAGGGGAGATGGGGCAAGGCAGCTGTGGCATTTGACACCCAGCATGCAGTCACCATGGGAGGACTCCCTTCCATGGGTGAATCACAGGGGCCTGCAAACCCCATGGCAGCTCCTGACACCAGCCCCCAGTGCTCATGCTGTCCTGAAGGTGCAGCAAATGGGAATTATCACCCTGCTGGCAGGGCCCTCAAAGTGAGGGAAACACCTTGGACAGCACTCTGCGTAAGGAACAGAGACCTATGTCCCCTCTGCCTTTGAAGAGTTCCACCTCTCACCTGCCCAATGAGTGATGGATTCTCGGGCACTCGTCCTGTTAGGAAGCCTCAGGAGGCAGGCATCCCAGACCCAGACTCCTGGGCTGCACTTCCTCCCCTGGCTTAACTCACGCACTCAGAGAATAAAAGGGGAAGGAAGGCAGTGGAGAAGCTGAATCAGGTGATGAGAATAGACCCAGGCTCTTCTTTTTCCTCCAAAAGGGGCATGAAGATGATGTCCTAAACAAGAGTTATGGCTATTATGAAATGATGGGTCTGAGACCCCCTGCAGCCTAACTTTCCCCAGGGAGAGACTGACAGGCCAGATTGTGTGCAAGGGTTGGAGAGGGGCGTTAGAAGACTGAGTCAGAGCTGCATGTGGTGATGTACACCTGTAATCCCAGCACATGGGAAGCTGAGGCAGAAGGATTGAGTTCCAAGCCAGCCTGGGCTACATAGCAGAACCCTATCTAAAAGAAGAATATAAAGAAAAGAAAAGTAAGCCAGAACCATCTCTCAGTAAGTCCTGCCCAGACAGCCAACCACTCAGCCCTTGGCCTTCCCTGCCTCTTCCTCCATTCCTCCAGTTGCCTGAACTTGAAGAGTCCAGTGACCAACCAACCCTCCTGATTTGTTGTCTGAGGCTGCTCCCCACCCCACACACATGCTCTCCACACTGCCTGGCATCACTAGTCTGTGACAGAAACCACTGTGGGCCAGGCTCTGGCATCAGGAGTGCAGCACCTCACGTCCTTGTTAACATCTGTCTCACCCTGCACCCTGAACCTCTGTTCCCACTCTTTCCCCAGGAGGGCCTGGCACATGTCTAGCTAGCTTGGTTCAAATCCAGCCCCAACCTGTGTCTCTGTCCATGGTTCTGAAATTATTTGCATGCTATGGAAAGACTGTTTTTCCCAACCCCTCAGGGTACTTGTTGGGTCATCCAGATATTCACTCAATAAACATCTTTACAAAGTGGCTTTGGCTGTATAATAAAGCATCCTAATATTTAGTGACTTAAAACAAAAGCATTTATTCCATCTTATCATTCTGTGGGTTGCCCAGACTATATTGTTCTGACCAACTTAGCTGATGTGTGGTCAGGCGGTGGTTGGGCTGGGGCTGGAGGACTAGCTGGGCCTTACTCATGGGCACAGTGATTTGCAAGCTGTGAGTCTGGCCTCTCCACCTCCTCCCCTGCCATTTCTCCTGCACATTATCCCGGGCTTCTGCATGCAGGACACAGAGTTCCAACCTACAAGGGAAGGCAAGCTGTGATCCACGTGTTCTCTCATTAAGTCTATGCCACATTTCCAAATGTTTCATTCCAAAGCATCGCCGGGACAAGCCTGCAGTCAGAGTGGGAGGAGCCTGGACACAGAGGAATGGTTGTAGCTGTTTTCAAACCATTCTCCAATTATCCTACATCACCCAAGGCACTATAAGGCTGCAATAACGGCATGACCCCCTGGCGAACCTGAGGAGCAGTGACTTCCCTGCTAGCACCATTTAGCTGAGAGTCCACTTGACCTCTGCCAAATCATTTTTATAATTACACCAGAAATGACCCCTCCCTCCCAATGTGTGGGGCCACACTTCAGTTCTTCCTGACTCAGAGAACTACTTTTTTAACTTCTAAGTGAACAAAAAGCCTTCCAAATTGTAATTCCTCTCCACAGTCTTCAACAATAATTCTTGGAGTTGTGGATGGCTGGGCCAGTCAGTCTTCAGTTACCTCCTTGGATGAATGCAGAAGATCTCTGAGTAGAATTCCCTGGGCCCCAGCTCTCCAGAAGGATGAAATCTTAGCAAGTCTGGGCCAGAGCAGTTATTTCAGAAGCTCTGTTTACTGTGCTTGCCTTTGATGGTGCTGACATCTTCATAAAGAAGCTGAGATGGAGGGAGTCTTGCCCAGTGTCACAGAGGCAGCAGGTTCCTGGCAAAAATTTAAACCCAGATATCCTAGCTGCAAAACTGGAGTTCTCTCCACCACCATCACATCCACAGAGCTGCAGAGCATCTGGACTCAGGGTCTGGGTGCAGGCGTTTGATCCCAGCTCTGCCCCTGATTCCCGGGTGACCTTGGGACGCTCACTTGTCCTCTTTGAGCTTCTGTTGTCTCATCAGCAATGTGAGCGTCATTGGACACCTGCACCTGCTAATTCAGGCTCGACCGAGGTGAGTGGACCGCAAAGAGAAAGGTCAACCAACTTCTGAGGAGGGTGATTGTAACAGCATCTCTCAAAACATGGCATGTGTGGTGTTTGATCAGGCAGTTCTGCTTCTAGGAATTCATGTTAAAGAAATATGTTCACATGTGAATAAGGAAATGTACAAAGCTGTTTATTTCTGCATTGTTTATAATAACAGAAAAATGGGAAATAATTTATAGGTCCCAATAAAATATGGTTATAGGAGGAAGAAAGATCTACTACTGAAGAAATATGTCCAAGATTGACTATTTTGAAAGAACAAAGTAGATCTACATATGATGGCAGAAAAAGATAACTTAAGCACATTTTAAGTGAAAAAATACATTTTAGGATAATAAACAAACTTACATATGCTTATTTATGTCTAAACAGAGAGAGGGAAAATAACTTAGATGGCAGTTTAACAATTGCTTTCTCTCGCAGCATTAAAGAGATGACTTACCGCTTTGTTTTGAATTTCTGTACTTCTATGTTGTTGAAATTGTTCGCACACATACATTATATATTTATACAAAGTATTTGAAAAGTAAAGAAAGAGCAGAACCCTAGTGCTGGGAAGCACTTTGAAGGTCACCATGGTCCAGACAGAGAAGCTAATTTGTCTGTCACATGGTTGTAGGGCTGAAACCCAGGCCTTAACAGTCCAAGCCAGTTTCTTTCTTTCTTTTTTTTATTATGTTATTGTTGCACTGAGGGTACATTGTAACATTTGCAAAAGTTCTTTCTTACAATATATCATAATTGAATTCAGCCCCCTCCATCAGTCTCCTTTATTCCCCCCTCTCCTCCCATTCCTGGAATAGATTCAGCAGGCCTCATTTCTCCATTTTCATACATGAGTACATAATATTCCACCACATTCACCCCCTACACCCTTTCCTTATATCCTCCCCACTCCCCAGGCCAGTTTCAGAAAGCCTAGAAGCCTGACCGATCATTGGTGAACTAGAAGGGAAATAGCCCTGATTGGAGTGTAGACACCGCCATTTGGTTCTGGGTCAGCCACCTACCTCCTAGGCAGTCACTTAACTTTTCTGAACCTCATTTTCAGCACCTATAAGATGGGACTGATGATTCCAGTTCTCAGGGCTTTGCCTAAGCTTCAAATGAGACAGGTGGGGAGGCAAAACATGACTTGAACACCAAGAAGGTCCATGTCCAGTTATTCAGTCCCCTTCTCTGAAAAACTGGAATTTGCAAGGCACAGCTCACTTGGTTGTTTGAGACTAGCATAAAAATGTGATATCATCACCTGTCGTGCTCTAGCAAATCAGCGCAGAGGCCATGGTCACAGAGGGAAGGCCCAGCAGAGAGCACTGGGCCTTCACAGCTCATCACTATGGTTGCAAGCAAAAGGTCTTGTGACCTGGCTGTCTCCCCACATGGCCTGTCTGTTGACAGCAGTGTCCACCTGTCCTTGGAGCCTGTTAGAAATACAGGACTTCAAGGACTGGGGCGTGGCTCAAGTGGTAGGTGCTGGTCTAGCAAATGTGGGGCCCTGAGTTCAAACTCCAGGACTGTCCCATCTCGAACCCGCTGAGTGATAATCTGCGCTGGATCCAGCTCCCAGGTGTTTCCCACAGGTGCAACACAGGTGCATTGGAGAAGCTGCCTAAGCTCCAGGACCAAGGTTTCCTGAGGGTGGTCCATTCATGCCATGGGGTGGGGGGACCTGAAGTCAGGCAATACCAGAGTAAGTAGTTTCTAACTGTAATGTCCATTTATAGCAAATGATGCATCATTTACAGAAATGATCGAGCCACATGAATTGGTACTTTTTAAAAAGTGAGTCAATGGAAGGAAAATAATCCCTAAGAGTCTTGTGCTCAGCCCAGGGTGGAGTGAAATGACTGATAGTGGAAGGCTGCTACCAGGAGGCTTCCAGGAAGGCTTCGGTGAAGAGGCTGCAGTACAAATAGGCAGGGACTTGCCCAAGGCCACAGAGGGAGAGTGTGACCACAGGGCAGGACTGGGCAGCCCCATCAAAGTTGGCACTCCCCATTGCTCCCTTTGCCCTGGCTGCAAACCTAAGCTGGAAGTGGGAGCTGTGGTCACAGCAGCAGTGAGAACTGGGATGTGTGCAGGTGACATCAGGCAGGAGCCAGTGTCAATGGCTACTACTACAAATAGGGCATGTGTGGCCAGCAGAGTCATTGTGGGAATTGCTGTCTCCCCTCCACCTGAGAGCAGCAGGCAGCTACCTCTTTCGTCACGCATGAGCATTTTGAACTGGTCTGTGCAGGCTGAAATACTTTGCCAGGTATTGTAACTCAGGCCTGTAATCCCAGCTACTTGGGAGGTGGAGGCAGAAGGATTGAAAGTTTGAAGCCAGCCTAGGCAAAGGTAGCAGCAAGACCCTATCTCAAAAAAACAAAATAAAAATAAAGGGACTGGGGGATATGGCTTAAGTAGTACAGTACAAGAGGTTCTGGGTTAAATCCCCAGTGCTGCATAAAAAAAGAAAAAAGTGAATGCTTTGCTGGTTTCATGAAGTATTTATAAGTAAGGAGACAATACTAGAAAGGAGAATTATTTTTCTTCCAAACCGAGCTTGTTGGACCTTGCCTCCGATCACCAGGGTAAGGACCTCCAGCTTTACAAAAACAAAGAAAACCCTTTATAATATTTTAGGCTTCCCTTCAGTTTTTCTCAGCCACGATTGATCTACCTGAGGTCTGGTATTTCCTATCTCTGTCCATATTTCACTTTTCTATTGCAAACTTATATCCGAGTTCCCATCCCCCCATCCCCCAATGGCCCTGTTCCCAGCTCCTAACCCAGGGCGTTCAAGACCACCGTTAGTATGGCCCTGCCTCTCTTTCCAGCTGCCTCCCTCCACTTTCTTCAGTGTTCCAACTAAAATGTGCTGATCCAAATGTGGCCAAACCCCACCTCTCAAGACTTCATCACCTAATGGTCCATAAAAGCCTTCTGAACTGTTTAAATCCTTCTCTTTCAAAGCTGAGTTGAAATGCCCTTGCCTCCAGGAAGCCTTTTTGGATTGTCCCCAAGCCGTCTCTGGGACTCCCACAGCCCTACCTTGTGTGGGGTGTAGCAAGGCCTTGGTTCACAGGGCTGAGGGAGGTTTTCTCTATGATCCAGGCTCCCGCCCAGCCCAGAGTCTGACTCATGGAAATCCCACCGGGATTAGGGACTTCTGACTCAGGCAAGTTCTGATCTGCTGGGAATCCGAGTCAGGGCTGACGCTGGGCTAAGTCCCTCACCTAGTCCCTCCCCTGGAAAATGGGAATCAAAGTTCACCTTGCCTTCTCAGGGAAGGCAGGAAAATGGAACAGCAATTTCCAACACGATTAACTTCTACTCGGTGTCTAGCAAGTCATCAATGCATCACAGCTCTTATTAGTATTACAACTAATAATAAAAGCAGCCGCTGTCTGGACTGAAGGATAGATTCGTGGAGATTGGAACAGGATAGCCATCGAGGTGTCATGGTCCCATCCTGTCCACCTGCTCACTGGCCCCTCTGCTGTGTGACACCTCCCGCGTACCCTGCCACCCCCACGCCACCAGGTGGTTATGTCTGCCTAAAGCCCTGCCCTGTTCTCCCCCTGCATCTTCAGGAAAAATCACAGGCACTTATGGTTGCTCCATATTATTTGGGTTATGATACACTAATCCGGTCCTAGCTCTCGTTTTGTGGGGAGGGAACCTGTCACCAAGTGGAAGAGGCCCTCACCAGGGGACCAGGCTGGAAGAGAAGGCAGACCAGGGGGCAGCCCCTTCCTTTCTGTAGACAAAACAGCCCACACCTGTCTGGGAACATGAACGATGTCCCAGTCTCAGATGTGCCCTCTGGGACTGAGCAGGGTGCTTCACCTCCTAGGAAGGCAGCCAACTGGCAGACTGGAGGAAAAGGGGATGGTGTTCCAGGGCTGGAGTTCAGCCTTGCAGAGCAGAGGTGTGTGAGGGGGAGTGGTCTGACTGTCTCAGTCAGACCCAGGAACAAAGAATGCAGGGTAGTTGATTTGAGACCCAGGGGGGAGCCAGGGGACAGGCCAGGTGACAGCTCTAGGGACAGGGTAGACAGTGCAGATTCCCAAAGCCCACAGTGGTCATTGGCTCCTCCAAAGCATACCACCCCCATGGGGAGATTCTCTTTGCTAGTTCCCTCTGTACTGCGGGGGTCAAGACAATGACTTGGGTGCCATTCCAAACATTACTGAGTCCTACCTGGGACGGACAAATTGGCCAGTGTGTGTGGTTGAGGGTGAGCCAGGAAGTGGGCTTTGGAGGCCAGGGGTGTCTGTACAACTGGTGAGGGTCACACTTCCAGGTCAGAGCACTGAGCAACCCCAGGAGAGACTGACTACAGACCACGCATGGTCTGCTCCCCTCCAGGATGAGCCATGGCCAGATAAGCTGCTGTCCAGGTGCAGATCCAGGTACAAAAGGCAGGGTCAGACTCAGGAGTGAGGCGACTTTAAGAAAACCCAGAGAGTCTCCCCACGCAGAGGACCCGGGTGGGTTTTCTTTTAACCCAATCAACAGTCTGGACTTTTTTCGGATGCCCTTTCTGGGATGGTTGTCAGAGCTGTCGGCCACCCTGCCCTGGCAGGCGGTTAGCCCTGCGCTGTTTCCATGGTGCCATGAGCCAGGCAGAATCAGAAACCAGACTGCACTGCTGTGGGGGCCTCATTTAGAGAGTTCCCGATTTTATGTTGGCATAGCAGAGTGACTGCTTTAATGGCCCTGACTGGTCATCCATGCACACACACACACACACACACACACAGGTGCGCGCGCATGCATGCATGCATGTACACCCATGCATAGGCCACACGCACATATGTGTAAGTGCACACATGTGTGCACACACAAGTATGCGTGCAGAATACACATGTGCACACACAGGGCACACATAGGCACGTGCACACACGTACACACACACACCTACAGTCATTACCTCATGACCTCACTACTCTCACCAAAAGCTGCTGTCTCTTTCCCCACCCTTAGGTCTGGGTTAGCTTGAGATTGCCTTTGGCCTATAGAATGCAACTGAAATGATATGACTGTCATCTTTAAGCCTGAGCCTCAAGAGGCCCTGTGCCTCTGTCCCTAGCAGGGGCAGATGGCCAAGCTCCAGGCATGTGAGAGAAGCCAGCCAAGAGTGACAGAGATTTGCTGGCTCCCTGCAGTGGGACATAGGCTGAACCTCAAAGGCCAGTGGACATTTCTCAGGAAGCCCAAATCCCTTTCCCTCGGCCAGGGGACTCCTGGACTCATAGATTGAGAGCCAGAACACAGCACACCACAGGCCTGAAGCCCTGTCACCCCTGACAGCTCCAGCAAGATCACAGGATGAGGTGGCAGCTCCTGACCAGCAGCACTGACCCGGAACCAAGACAGATCCGGTTCTGCATCCCAAAGCAGCCCTCTGGTTCATTTGAAAATCAGACATCCTCCCATCGATCCCTTCTGCGGAGCTGTCAAGCCGCTGCTTCCTGTGTCAGCCAAGAGGAGGGAAGCAGTTCATTTGCTGATCTGCCTGCGGCTGAATGAAACCAAAGACGAAGGGAGCACCTCTGCCAAGGGGGGAATGTGCCCACTCAGAACAGCCACAGAGAGACCCAGGCACAAGGCAGGGGAGCAGGGGAGGGCAGGGAAAAGGGGTAAGATGGAGAGCTCAAAGCTTCACTCCTCTCTTCACAGGTGGGGAAACCAAGGCACACAGGAGTCGGTATGCTCAGGACCATTTAGTAGTCTAAGGGAAGACTCTGACCTAAAATGATAAACTCCAGCAATTATAGAGTGTTTGTGATGTGCTAAGCACTTAATGTGCATTACCTAAGGTGTCCCTTGCAAAAGGTATAAGGTTCTATAATATTCCAGATGCTCATTTTACAGATGAGGAAACTGAGGCTCAGAGGTTTTGTTAAATAGTCCAAGATCATAAACCTGTAGTGTGTAGGGACTTGAACTCTGCCTAATTCCTAAGCTGTGACTCTTAACCACTGAGCAGCACCACCTCTGGGAGGTAGAACCAAGGTCGCCCAAAGACCAGTCTGCTACCCTGCAACATACAGCGGTGCCCAAGCTCTGCCAGTGTCCCCTGGGGAGAGTATCTCTTTCTCCCTTTGTCTGTATCTCCATGTGTTTCCTTCTCCATAGGTGTCTGCATCTCTGTCTCCATGTCTCTCTGTGTACTCGGGAGTGTCTTTCTTCTGTGTGCGCACGACCCTGAGTGTGTATGTGTGTCTGTCTGTAGCTCTCTAAGTAACTGAGGGATGGAATTCCGCACTGAGTGGGTGGATGGGCGGATGGGTGATGGACGGACGAGGGACTGCTTCCATCCACAAGCAGCAAACATGGTAATGAGCGAACATCCCAACCGAGGCGTCTCTGGCAGTCAAGTCTCAGAGGGCCATTGATCTACCCACCCCCACCACGCTCTCCCTCCCCAAGGTCTAGACTTTCCATTTCAGTCTTAACCGAGAGCTGCTTCCCCAGGGCTGGAGGGCTTGTATCCAGTCTCATTGCTGATACAGATCTTTATCTGCCCTGGGCTTATAACTGACATTTAAATTACTCTGCAAACAACGAATCAATATTTATGGATTCCTGGACCCATGCATTTGCCAAACCTGGTGTCCTTAGTTTCTCCCTGGCAATGGGGGAGCAGAGGAGTCAAGGTCAAGACTCTCTAATTAGAAATGGGGAAACTGGCTGGCTGGCGGATGGCTCAAGTGGTAGAGCCCTTGGAGGGCTCCATGGAGGAGAGCATTCTAAGAGGGGAAACAATGCCTGCTTAGCAAGTGTGAGGCCCTGAGTTCAAGCCCTAGTACCCAAAAAAAATTAATAAGAGGGGAAAACAGCCAGCACCAATGATCCCTGAAGGCACTGGACAGGATTTAGGGGTAGAATAAAAGGTTCGTGGTGGGGAAAATGCCATAGAAAGTGAAACTGAAGCATGGTTCTGGAAAGCCCAGGGTATAAAACCCAACGTGTGTCTTAGGGATCCATGCAAGGTCTTTGAGATAGGGAGGCACCCAATAGAGCTGTGCTGCCAGCAGACCTCTGGGAGAAGTGGGAAGCCCTGGGTGGAGTGGGAAGTGGGGGCTCCATTGGTGAGGATGGAGGTTGGACCAGAGGGGCACTCCAGCATGGAATGGACCCTCGCTCCCCTGGACACAGCTGGGTCATTACTTTTTTTCCTCCTTCTTTTGAGCATGGCCCTCACCTGCCTTGAGAAAAACAACAGCCATGAGACAGATGCTTCCAGGGCCTCTTTGGCGCTGTGAGTTATGGAGGTGGCCTTCATCTCGGAGACTAAACCGTTTATCACCCTGGTGAATTTAAGCTGGTTCCAGGAAAAAAGACAAGCAATCTCTTGTTCCTGCATCAGCACCAACATTGGTTCCCAGGCACCCGATTTATTTGCCCAGCTGCCCTTGCAGGCTCCACTGCCGGGCAGTGAGTCACCTCCTGGGGGAGCCCAGCCTGGCATGACAGTGGGATGTCTGCAGGGGGCCATCTGGGGGGACACAAAGAAGCTAGTGCAGGACCCAGGAGTTGTGAGGCCCTTGGGGTGGGGTGGGGGGTCGGGGGGGAGTGGAGGTGTGCAACAGGAGGCCTTGCTAGCAGGTCCGGTTTATCCATCAGGCTCAGTAGCAGAGCCTAGAGCCTGCCCTGCATTTGGGGATCCACAAGATATTTTAATTCCTTTTAAAGTCAGAAGAGGTCCGGAGGTGTAGCTCAAGCAGTGCAGTGCCTGCTTTGCAAGCATGTAGCCCTGAGTTCAAACCCTAGGGCCCATGGTCCAGTACTCAGTCCCACTATCCTCCCAGTGGGAATGGGAAAAGCCAGGCATAGCTGGGGCCAGACTCACCTCCTTGCTTCAAGATTGCAGACCATTCTGTGCCCCTCAGCATCTGTCTGTGAAATGGGTTCAGGTTCTGGACCTGGCAGGCGGAATGAGGAGGTTAGAGGTGTGTACCACGCCCGGAAGAGAGGCACTCAGCTGTGTCCACGCTCCGTTTACACCGCTCCTCCCTGGGAAGCTCTCCTGACGGTGCTGAGCCCCCACGTGGCCTCCACCTGGATGTCTGGAGCAAAATGACCCAGGAGCCTCAGCTTACCTCTGTTGTTCTCTGCAGGCCAAAGTCATCAGGAGATAGGTGTGGAGAGGCTGTCCATGCAAGCTGTCACCAGCAAGAGGGCAGGGGCCACATGCAAATCAATCTGTGCCCCATGGCATTTGGCACAGAGCCCCCAACCAGCAGGTGTTCACGACTATTAGTGGCTGGGAATCTCCAGGTTCCTGGTGAGGGTCTCTCTGCCTGGTGTTTGCACGGCAGGTTCCTCATTCTTTGGGTGCATTAAGACATCACCCCCACAACGGGGTGGGGGGCTTCTACTGGCCTTTCAGCACTGAGCTGCATTAACATGTTTCTTGTCCTCTCTCTCAACACATGTAAGCCCCTGAGAGTGGAGACTTGGCCGATTTAAATAGTCATTGTGTCACGTCATACCTAACCCAGGACTAAACTCTCAAAAGTACTTCTCAAATGAATAACTGAGTAGATATGTAAATTAATGATCTAATTAGAAATGTCGTGTGTTTAGACTGCACTGACACTGGGGGCGCCATTAGAGGTTTCTGTGTCCAATCTGCTCCATGCCTCCTATAGCCAGTGCACAGCTGCGAAGGCCAGGTGAAGGGAGTTGGGTGGGCAGAGCTCCCCTGTGGAACACTCAAAAGGCCCCGAGAGACCCAGCTGGGGACACCGCACTCAAGGGCTGCCCCCTCCACAGGGACAAAGACGTTTGAGAGCCTCACTAGGGCGATTCCTGCACAGAAGGCAGTGTGGGACTTTCACCTAGCTTCAGCAGAATCTCAGCTTGGCTGACTGTTACACACTATTCAAAAGACTTTGGTTCCACCCTTAATAAACAACAAGTGTTTATTAAGCTGCCACAATGGGCGACCAAACACACAGTGAAGACCAAAAGCAGCCACTGCCCGTAGAAAACAGGTAAATTTTTAAATTACATAAATAAGAAAATAAAAGGGGAGGGGGGAATTGTCCAGAATGTCAGCTCCACAAGGAACCTTAGACTGGCAATTAGAGTGCTTCAGAGTCACCGGGGCTTGTGATGCTCCCAAGCCACTGCTGTAGCCAGGTCATGCAGAGCACTCTTTGCAGGGCGGGGTGGGAGGTGGGAGCACAAGAGGCAGGGTGGGTACCCCTACTTGAGAATAAGAACTGCTGTCTGGGCAGCGCCAGTACTCTGGGGCCTGGAACTCTCTTCTCCCACCCAGTCCATTCTGAAGGAATGAAGGTCCTCATAGCCTCCCCTCACCTGGAACCACAGTGGCCCCTGATGTTGGGGTGCATGTGGATCAAACAGAAGGAGCCTAGCTTTGCACCCCAACTTCTCAGAGATAACTGCAGTGCCGGGCTAGACAGGCTATTGGCATGAGTGTGAACGCATCTGTGAGTGTGTAAACGTGTAAATGAGCGTGACCTAACTGAGTTGAATGCTTGTGAGGAATGCACACGGCTGTGTGAGGTGAGCGGTGTGAGTGTGTCACAACACAATGCATGTGCCATGTAAGCCCTGCTCCACCCCAGCTGGGCCCCTCCATCCCCCTCCCCTCCCCTCCCTGACTCTGGAAGGCTGCTGGGGAAGGGGCCAGATGGTCTCCCCTGACCTGCTATTTATCATCCCCGCAAAAGCTTATTCAGTTAATGCTCCTTGGCAATTCATTGAAGGCTCTGTTTGTTTCTGCTGATGAGGACTGTTAATTTGCACAGCGGTCTCATTAGGCCTAAACCACCAATTAATTCCTTTTGTTCTCATTAAATGGCTGATTCCTAAACATTTGAGGACAACAATGGGCTGCCCAAACCCAACTGCCAGCAGCGCAGGGGGTGGGGATGCTGGGGGTCCTGCGGAGCAGGTATCTGTAAGGCCGTTCCCAACCCCAGGTAACTGGCATAGCCATCCTTGGGTCCTGCCCCCAAGCTGAGGCCCTGAAGATCATGATCTAGGAGGATCAGGGCTAAGAAAGCAGAGGACAGCCAGTGGCACCCAGCAGAGCACATCCCTGGTAGGGACAATGGTCCCTGTGCTGGTGCCCCTCGGGGGTGAGGGTGGGGGCACAGGGAGGTGGAGGCTGGCTCTCTGCCCCAGTCCATGCTGGACAGGCTCCCAGGGATGCCCTAGACAGTGTCTCTGCAGTGTGGGACCTGGCGCCTTTGTCTGATGTCCTGGATTACTTTAGGAAGTCACCATTCCAGTCCTTACTGTCGAGAACTGTGAAGAGCCTGCAATTTTACCCTAGTTGAAGCTAGCAAGTCAGCCTGCCATAGCTTCCTGGACTCTAGCAGAAGCGATGAAACTCCTGAGTCAGAGACAAGGCAGCGTGAAGTTCACATTCATGTTCGTGTCAGTTTACACTGATTCCTCCTGTCTTCTAGTCCCATGGGGCATTGAGCTGTCCGGAGAGATACTGTAAACACAGCAGGTTTGGTTCACAGCTAAGGAACTGGAGATTGGGAGGGTCCCCATCCTTTTTAATGGGAACCCCAGCAAACCTGCCCCATTGTTGTCCTTAACAAAATGTCATTTTTATCCTACTGGACAAAGGCAAATTTGACTTTGACCCAAAGGGGATGACAAGTTCTCTATCTTCCATGTCTATTCACTGTAAAACACCTTTGTGAAGGTGACCTAGACAAAAGGCGCAATAGAGAACAGGGGACCCGTGGAGCATTGTCTCCCAGAGTGCACTTGAAAACTTCTCTGAGAGAGAGAAGGCCTCTGTGTGTGTGAGCCCTCGGTACTCAGAGCTCGGTGCAGCTGGACCTGGTGCCCTTTGCCCTTGACTCGGGCCAGAGGTAAGAGTCTGCCCCAAGTTTTGTCCTCAGGACTAGAATACTTGTCTTAACAAGTCAAGAACAAACCCCCTGCATTCATATGTAAAAAATATTTTTTTCCTCCAGGTTTGATCTTCAAAGACCTAGAACTGCCACAATGGACTTGAGGCAACAGGCGGAAGCCAGGATGTAAGTGTGGTGCACATTGCTTGCCCCCTTAGGTGGGCATTGGCTCCTGACCAACTTAAAAGAAATAATAGAAATGACTCAAAACAAAAAAAAAGACAAAAAAAAAAAAAAAACTCTTCGACCTTCTTGGCCCCCGTGAGATGACTACTGTGTTGTGTGCCCAGTATCCCCCTCTTTCTTGGTGATAGCACCCTCATTTCTTTTGGGAGCTGTCTCTCCCCATCATGTACACACCCCTGAGATTACAGGGGAGATCACACAACCAGAGAGGAACCTCCACTCCTGGAGCATGCATGTGACCCAAGCTGGGTCAATCAGAGCCCTTCTTTGGGGTTTTCCAACTGGGTGGGCAAAAGAGCATCTTTTCCCCCTCTGTTGACAGAGTTGGGAGTCACAGATGGGAACTTGAGGCTGCCGTGGCGCTCAGTCTGTAGTCTGAGACACTAACAGGGATGTGAAAGGAGAGACGGTGAGGGTCACACCAGTGATGGTGATCGATGGAACCTGACAGGTCAATGGAGCCTCTCTTTTGCCTGACTAGTATGAAATGGTTGGCCATGAGTTGTAACTTACAGTCCAAACGACTACTTTCCCAGTCGGGTATAGGGACTGTGGACAGATCCTGTATGTCCGCACTATGTCAGCTCTTGGGGGACGACAACGAAATATAGTCAGCCTCGCACACACGATCAGTCCATGCACCACGCCACAGACATCATGTAATTAATAAAGGATCACAGAGTTCCCAGCCCCATCCTCATTTCCATCCCACGCATGGAGCTGAGCCCGTGGAGCCAACCAATCCCAGAGGCTCAGCCAACCTTTGTCACCTGCTGGCACATCCACAGCTCCTCCCACGCCCATCAAAGCTGCCCCGGGAAAGCAGGGGCCGCCTGGCCTGGCAGATTATTCCAGATTATTCGGATGCTCTTCCATATGCTCCTTCCAAGTTCTCTTTAGGATACTTGTTCTTCCGGGGCTCAGGGCGTGGGAGGGCAGGAGGTGTACACTCCTGTTTATCAACTCACGAAATGCTTGCTTTAAATTAAAACCCACACATGCTGGCTCACACAGGAATAATACAAAGACCAACTGTTTTCCTGCCTCCTGCTATCAATGCCAGACTGATTTAAACCTGCTTTCCTTCTCATCTGGGGACTTCCATTCTGGAAGAATCTGGTGATAACCTACTTCCTACAGCTCCCGATTTTGTGTCTTTTTTTCCTCTTTTTTTTTTTTTTTTTTTTTAATTCTGGAGACCTCCTCAATTCAAGAGGACTCACAGGCTCAAAGGTCTCTTTGTACTTGTACTGTCTGCTTTCCGCCAAACCCTAGTCCAAACAGTGCGACTGTTTAATCAGTCAACATGGCACTAGTGTGCATGCTTTGTGCCAGGACTGGTGCTAAGTCCTTCATATACATCATGTCATCTAATCTGATCTAATCCTCCTGGTAAACCTGTTATCACCCTCTTCAGAGGAGAAGTAGAGGTGGGAGATGGAAGTGGACTGACCAGCTCAAAGTCAGGCAGCTCTCGGCAGTGGCTCTGCAGCCCCACCACACTGCTGGCTTTGGAGCCACACCCTGCAGCAACCTGTCCCCAGCTGCTCCTCCACCCACCTGTGGCCAGCAGGCCAGGATCACAGACCATGCTGTGTGCACGCTAGATCCAGCCTTCAATGTGGACAGTCCCAGTGGTCACTCACCTACAGGGACTGGATCAATGGGAAGACAGTTCACTCCAGTTGCTCTTGGTTCACTGAGGAGTTAAATAGCCACCACTCCATTGCTTCACTATTGTGGGCATCAGCTATTTGGACTGGGCTTTTCTGGGTGACCTGCTGGTCTTATCTGGGGTCACTCATACAACTGCACCTTTTGGGCTGCTCATCTGGGGCTAGAGGATTTAAGATGGGTCCAGGTGTCTGGTGACTGGTCCCCATGTCTGTCTGGAGCTCTCTTGAGGACAGTTAAGTACCCTAAGCATCAGAGGGCCATGATGTCTGGCCAGTTGGCCAGAGAGAGTCACAGGGTAGAGAAAGAAGGTCTAGATGGGGGAATTCATGGCCACTGGTTTTGCATTCTGCCAACACTTGGGAATTAAGGTGTACTTAGCCAGCGTTCTTCAACCTTGGTACCACCAACATGTTGAAACAGCTCATTCAGATGGTTCCTGTCATAAGAGGATGTCCTGTGAATTACAGCATATCCAGCAGCACCCCTGGCCTGTACCAACAAGTTGTCCGTGGCAATCCTTGTATGTGACACCCTAAAATGTATTGCTGAATGTTTCATGGGGGGGTACTATTTCCATTTGAGGATTATAGCCATGAAGTGGGGGCCCCAGAAAATCTGTTCACCAAGCTCCTGCTGGTTGGTCCCTTTGGGTGTTGTGACAAGCTATCCTCAGTACTGACCAGCAAGGTGGGGGCTCTGGGAGTGGGAGGCAGGAGGTACAAATTAGAATAACAGCCTCTCTCTTTTTTTTTTTATGTCTTTGTCTGACATCTTAGCGAAGCTGCAGTGACGCCGCCCAAGAACAACAGGAAGAAGAAAGTCAGCCAAGAAGGACAAAGACCCAGTAAACAAATCTGGGGGCAAGGCCAAAAAGAAGAAGTGGTCCAAAGGCAAAGTTCGGGACAAGCTCAACAACCTAGTGCTGTTTGACAAAGCCACGTACAACAAACTGTGTAAAGAAGTTCCCAACTATAAGCTTATAACTCCAGCTGTGGTCTCTGAGAGGCTGAAGATTCAGGGTTCTCTGGCCAGGGGAGCCCTTCAGGAGCTCCTTAGTAAAGGACTTATCAAATTGATTTCAAAGCACAGAGTTCAAGTAATTTACACAAGAAATACTAAGGGTGGAGATGCTCCAGGTGCTGGTGAAGATGCATGAACAGGTCCAGCTAACTGTACATTTGGAGAAATAAAACTTTATTAAACAAAAAAAAAAAAAAAGAAAGAATAACAGCCTGTAGCCAGGTGTGATAGTGCACACCTGTAATTCCAGCATGAGAGGCCAAGGTAGAGGCTCTCCAGTTCCAGGCCAGCCTGAGCTACACAGCAAGACCCTGTTGCAGCCCCTGCCTTCTAAAAGCCTATTCAGTGTGGGCTCTGGTGGTCAGGCCAGGGCCAGTAGAGACTATGTCTGTCCTGCCAGCCAGTGGGGAGGACAAGCCAGGCTACAGTAATGTGTTTGGGTTCTGTGATCACCTCTCCCACCACTCCTACCATGTGCTCCCCAAACCACAGCCTTCCCCAGGGCTGGCCTACAGGCTTCCTAGGCAAGACCGGGACGGTCCAGTCCTGATGGCCTGGGCCTCATATTTGCCAGCTCCTGCCAGCTCTCTCTCCAGGCATGCTTGGGCTCTTTCTATGTGGACTGAGAACTGTCCCCAACCTGGCTATGAGCAGCCTCACTGTCTGGGACTCCCTTGGCCGATCTGCTGGGAAACACCCCAGCTCCTCCTGGGAGCCCAGAGTCTGACCACCACCCTTGTCCCTGCCACCTCCCTAAACAGCCTCCTTTCCGATCTACCCACACCCCTCAGTCTAGGCTCCACCCAGCAACTGCGTGATCCTGTTACAGCCTAAGTGTGATCATGGCCCCTCCCTGCTCAACTGTCCAATGGCTGCCATGGTCTCTGAGGCAAAGTCCAAATCTGCTGTGTTTAGCCTATGAGGCCATAGCAGATTCAGCCTCTTTTGCTCCTGGACCTCACCTCCTGCTGGTCCCTGCCTTTCTCACTCTGATCCAGCCATGCTGCTCCTTGTCGCTCCTCACACATGCCAGACAAGCCCCCACTGCAGGGCCTTTGCCCTTGCTCCAAGTGTGGAATGCTCTTCCTCCACACGTGCTCCTGTTCCCTTCTTCATACCGCTCAGGTCTGTTCTCAAAGTCATCATTTCAACGAGTCCTGTGGCTTAGTCCGCTCAGGTTGCTATAACAAAACACCACAGACTAACTTAACCAATACACGTGTATTTCTCAGAGATCTGAGACTGGGGTCCAACATCAAGGCGACTGTAAGTTCAGTTTTTATTGATGAGGGCCCTCTTACTGGCTTCAGATGGCCACTTTCTTCTTGTGTTCTCACAGGGGACAGGGAGAGAGACAGAGAGAGAGAAGCACTGTCTCTTTTCCTCTCCTTAGAAAGGTACCCATCCGCACATGGAGACCCCACCCTCATGACCTGATCTAAACCTAACCAGCTCCCAGAGGTCCTAATCTGATCACATTGGGGTGATCAGATTTGATGTAAGTTTGGGAAGGGACACAAACATTCACCTCATAACATCTTCCCTGGCTACTCTTCCAAATAATGTCAGCCCCTCTGCTCCATTCTCTCTATAGCCTTCATCACCCTGCAGCCTGTGACCCCTTCTTTTCTGCTTACGGTCTGCCTCCTTCACAGGAATGGAGGTCCTGAGGTCAAGAATTTTGTTTCTTTCATCCACTGCTGATGCCCAGTTCCTCTTTTGGGTATGCAGAGGGGTTCAGGGAATTTGTTTACTAAGCAAATTAAATGATTGGGTGCATCAATAAATCCTGTGTAGAACAGGACTTCTAGAGCCCAGCTTCCTCCTTCCCTCCCCTACCACCATCCTGCCCCTGCCCTGCTGAGGCCCTGCTGCCTGTGCACCCCTGACTGCCCTGAGCCTGCAGGCCACGTGGGGCTTCTCCTGGGTGCTCTGAGCCACCTGGGAAGCAGCTAAAGGGCAATGCCACAGAGCCCAGATGGGGACAGAAGGACACACCCCACTGCCAAGGTGGGGCTGTGACCTGACACCTACAACCACATATTCAAACACACACACCCCACCCACTGTCAGTGTTAACCCATCTCCAGGGGCTTCACCCCTTCAGCGGGAGGAGGAACTCTTGGGGTGTCAAGCAGCTCCCCTTGCCTGAGTATTGCACAGGGAGCCAGCGCAGAGGAGGGAGCCCTTCCTGGAGTGTGGACATCCCTGATTTGTAGGCACTGACAGACACACAGGCGGACTCTGTTTTGTCATGCTCATCCAGCCTGTTTGAAAGCTTTCACACAAGATTTATTTACTGTGGGTCACCCCACCCTCCAGTCCTGGAACTGGAACCATTGGTCTCGCACATACTTATTTTTGTAACTTAAAAGAAAACTGGAAAAACACTACAGAAAAAAATAAATGCTTGGATAATAGAATAAGCCAGTTTTGGAAGTGGAAGAAAGAGAGAGGCAGAGAGGAAAGACGGAGGGAGGGAGGGAAGTGCACAGCTGGCACCGCTCCCCTAGAAGAGACGGGACTTGCACTCCTCCTTCCATGCACTGACCACCTGTGACTCTGGGGGGTGACGGTTCCTGTTGGTGCTACTGTGTGCTAACTGTGAGACGAGTGTGTTCCCAAACTCCCTCCCCCCCAACCCTCCCACACCCAGTTCTGGCGGGTCCTTCTCCTGGACTGGCCACTTCTTTGAGGGAAGAGAGGAGACACTTTCTACATGATACAAGGGAGAGAAGGGGGCTGGGCTCTGGATGGGGTGGAGAGAAGAGTTACTGCTTTGGGGACCCAGGGGAGCATAAAGGAAGAGGGAGGAAAGGAAGGAATTAGTGTTGGTGTGGACTATGTGTTGGAATCCCTTTCAACACCCTTTGAGAAGCCTATGTAAAGAGTTCTTTTCTGAATCACCTGGGATTATTGGACACTGTCTTGTAAATACCACCTCACTGAGGCTCATAAGCACCAGGCAGGTGATGAAACAGCATCTCTGGTTGACCAAAGACTTTGAGGAAGTCACTTCACAATGAAATGGGAGGCAGAGCAAGCGTACAGTCAGGTCTGGCACGGAGCTTCATAGCAAGCAGACAAATTCGGACTGCTGAAGAAGAGTTGGAGTTGGCATTGACTGACACCAAGTCTGGCATCCCTCACCCATGGCCTGTACACCCCCTCTAGCCTGTCTGCCCAGAGCAGTGACCTTGGGCTTGGCACCTTGGAGTCCCAGGAAACACTGCATCGCCCTGTTCCTCTCAGACACCGAGTCAGCTGGCTGGAGAGCAGCGAGTGAAGCACCGTGGTTAACAAGTCAAACTCTAACGTGTTTGACCCCTGGACCAGCTTTCAAGAAACACTGGGCAGGGCGGATGGGATCTCCAGTGGCCTGGTCACTCTTGCACTGCCAAGGGTGGGTTCACAGGGCAAAGGGTCAGTGGGGAGCCCTCAGGAGGCCTGAGTCAAGAGGGTGGGTCTTTCACGGGATCCACCGTGCTGCCATCCATGGAGCTCAGGGCAAATGGGTAAGCCTCAGACCCCTCCACCATTTGAGCAAAGCTGCTCATTTGTTTTAGTTCACATATGGTATTTGTACTTATTTTTGGGTAGAGCACGATTGCTTATTGGGCCTGAGGTCTGAGGATGGATGGAGAGCACCAGGACGCTGCTTGGTGTGTCAGGAGCAGTGATGACCACTGGGAAGGCAAGGGAGGGAGCAGAGGCCAGCTTCAGTCGATATGGGGTATTGCCTTTGGGGCCAGTGGATGTCATCAGAGGCCCACTGTTACACTCTCAGTCTCCTCTTAGTCCTTGACAATTCCTTCCTCTTTTCCTGAGGGGCTCCTATCACAAAGACGTTGAAAGCTGGGCACCGGTGGCTCATGCCTGTAATCCTAGCTACTCAGGAAGCAGAGATCAGGAGGATTGCAGTTTGAAGCCAGTCCCAGGCAAATAGTTCACAAGACCTTATCTTGAAAAACCCTTCGCAAAACAGGGCTGGTGGAGCGGCTCAAGGTGTAGTCCCTGAGTTCAAGCCCCAGCATCGCAAAAAAGGGCATTGAGTAAGTCAATGACATGTCAGTGACTGCTTTGGGAGACGAGGCTCTATCCACTCCCTATGTGTGCCACCTCCTCTGACAACCAGCTGAAAAGTGACCTGTGTAGACACAGACTCATGCAGAGCTGAGCACAGAGGGGATGGGGCAAGCGTGAAGCCCCCGCTTCACTGTCAGGCTGCTAAAACCTGCAGCTGTGGTGCAGCTGTAATATTTGGGACATCGTTGATGTGTTGGTTCTTCAGAGTCACCATAGGAAAGCTCAGCCTAACACCCAGTATCTCTGAAGGACACCAAAGGCCATGTGATAAACCCTGCCACACAAGTGGCCAGAATGAAGTCCATCTGCCAAATCCTGTTTGATTCTGTCACTTCACGCCAGTGTCTCCTGGAGGGTTCAGACCAGCGCCTTCCTGTAACCACTTTAAGCTTGGCATAAAGTAGGTGCTCAAGAAACACTGGTGCCCTGCCACTGATGAATGAATTTCCAGGCTACCTGTCCACTGCTGAGACAAGCAGGGACAGAGGGCTCAGAGGCTGCTTGGTGGCCAGCCCTCCCCAGCTGCTGCATGTTGGGTTTCATCTTTGTTTTTGTTTCTTCCCTGTTCCCCCAAATTGTGCAAGCCCAGGGGATGGAGAAAGGAAAGGACCCAGATACCCCAGCGGGTGGTCCCTCTCCTCCCACCGGGAGTTTCTCCTCCTCTGAAGTCAATCTGCAGGGCCTCACAGCAGAGCAAACCCAAACGCAGAGCAAATTAGTTCTATTGACCTGCAATTAGAAGAATTGATTCGAAAAAACTGTGCAGTTTCTAACCCTTACCATAGAAATCACTCCACTCAAAGCTGCCGAGGGGCCAGGTCTCCCCCATCTCCCTCTGTAGCACTGCACTCAGAGACCCCTGAGGCTGGGAGGACAAAGCAAGGGGCCCGGGCAGGTACAGGTCCTCCCGAGCGGCCCCTAACCCCACATCATTGGTCCAGAAAGAATAATGGAAGTGGAACTCATAGTTCTTGCTTCCACCTGCTTAGACAGGACCCTAGCCCTCAGGGGCTTCCAGCCTTTGTGCTTCAAACAATCCTTGGAACTATCACACAGGCCCTGCCAGGTACCATGTCACCGCCCCCCCCATGCCCCGTGTCCCTGTCACATGTATCTGGCCCATCCCTGAGTTCAGCCCCGCTGAGGTGGCCAGCCGTTTATTCAGGTGTGGGCTGCCAGCATCCCCTTCAAGGTCACAGGCATCTCTCACAGAGCTTTCCGCTGCCTTGGACAGGGCCTGCAGACAGGCAGTGCCTACCACACGGCCTGGACAGTGGGACGAGGCAGGAGTGGAGGCCTCAGGGAAAACCCTCTTCTGAAGGGAGCTGGGACCAGTGGATAAACCCCCTCAGGTCCCAAGCAGGTAATTCAAGAAGCTTCCTATACCCTGCCCAGGGGTCTCACTAGCACTGACCCTCAGTTTCCTCCCTCCTGCTTCCCTGTCCTCACTCTGGCTTTGGGCGATCCCCTCCTCAACAGGTAACCTGTGCAACTTTGGGCCTCAAGTCTGCTCCAAGGGGAACCAGAATCAAAAGCACTGCACAGAAGACTGTGCCCTTCCCGTTCTCCTGCCTGGCACCTTCGCTGTTGGCACAGCGCCTTGTGAGCTCCACTGTGCCTTCCAGGATCTGGTCAGGACTGCTGCATCCTGGAGGCCCTGGAGCAGTGCGATGCTCGTGCCAGGAGAAGAGGGCTGGTCTGCTGGAGGCACCGAGGCCAGGACACCAGATCCATCTAGTTTTACTAACAGCAGGCCTTGCCATCCTCCCCGGGACCTGGGCCAAGGGACAACCCTGGAGTTTTTGGAATACCCACTTGCTTCTGGAAGCTGGTGTGGTCACTGGGCGAAGGTCTGCTTCCTTAGGGTGAGACTCCCAGGAGGCACTTCTGACTCCCTGAAAACCCATTCTTGCCTGTTCCACCAGATCTTCCATGGCCCATTGATGGTTCTAATGGTTGACACAGTGTAGGTTTAAGTGAGGATCCTTAAAGAAACACAGCAGAGCTCATATGGGTCAGAGCACTCTCCTCTCTGGAGAACTCCAGCCCTCATGGGATCCACAGAGATACTTTGGACTCCCTGTCTAGAAAACTCCACTCACACTGGCTGAGCTGTCATGAAAGAGCCCCAACCAGAGCAGCTGCTTCAGAGGAAGGATGGGCTGCGCAGTCCCAGGCCCAGCTGACTCAGCTGCTCTTGAGGCCACCACGGACCCGGGCTCCCTCAGTGCTCCTCTCTGCCAGCCTCAGGCGTTGGTGTTGGACCTCGGGCATGTGCCTTCATGTCTGCAAGGTGGGTGGCTGCTGCAACTCCAAGCATCACACTCTCCATCCACACAGCAGTGTACAGAGGCCAGCACAAGATGAAAGTGACACACTTTCCCAGAAGTCCCAACAGGCCTATCCTCGGTGGCCTATCCTCCTCACTCTCCCTCCTCTTCTTGGGCCTATGCTGCCTGCTGCCCTGCTTGGGCTCTGTCTGTTGTCAAGGAAGGAGCACTTAGAAAGGGTGCCCTCACAGGCTCCAGTGGAACATAAGGTATGTGCTCTGGCGTCTGATGCCTGGGTGATGCCTGGGTGAGGCAATCTGTGGGCCTATGCTACTTCATGCAGATGGAAAACCACAGAGAGGGCAGGTGCCTGCCCCAAGGTTACACAGCCATGGCAGAGCAGAGCCCCGAGGTCACACATCCAGCAGACCTGTGACTTGAATGCCCCACTCTTGTCCTAGGGCACACAGCCTGTCGGTGATATGAGGGCTGGGCAGCCGCAGGAAGCAAGGCCTGGGCCTTGCTATGGGGGTAAGCCTGCCAAAGCAGGGAGGGAAATGACCACTCCTCCCAGACGGGTGGACAAGTGGAGTAATCTTCTCTAAGAAGGAAGGATTAATGAAACTCCGTGCTCCGGGGGCCTTACACACATGCTCTGCCCTTCTTGGGTCCAGGCTGTGCCCCTTGCGTCAGTACCCCGCCCTCTCTTGCTCCATGCCCCGCCCCTTGAGTCTATGCCACGCCCCATGAGTCAGAGCTCCTCCCCCTTGCATCTCCATCCCCCTCTGCCCTCCAGGGAGTCCTTCTGTGCTCTGGCTGTAGCAAGCAGGAAAGTGTAAACTGTCCCCTGCTAGTTTAACATGCGACAAGCAGTCATTAACAGCAGCAATCAATTCCTCCAGGATGATCGCTGTTGCACAGGAACTTAATGGAATCAGCGTGGTCATTTTTCATTTGAAAAAAAAAAGGAGGGGACAGTGGGGCGGGTTGCAAAGGAATGAAAAAACCGGCCCATACCAGCTCAGGGCAGCTCCAGGGGCCCCTCCAGGGCGGTGCAAGAGCTTGAGGTGGCAGCCCTGTGTTCTGCCTGGGTAATCAGTCACCAGAGAGGAGACTGGAGCCCATTAGGCAAATGGACCAAGATGGATGTTTATTTCAACAGTGCAGTCCGGGAGGATTAGGAAGCAGGGAGGGCTCTCAGCCATGGCTGATTGCGCCTGGGCAGGAGGGGTGGGGTTCTGGTATTTGGGAATGTGGAGGGCGGGGAGGAAGTGACACAGGGATACCAGGAGGTAGGAAAGCAGGGTTAGGATGCAGTGTGCAGCAAGAATTGGAGGCTTAACTAACAGCACGATTGGCTTTCCTTCAGTGAACCGGAAAACTTCAAATGTCGCCTTGTTCCCACTGCCTCTGTGTCCCAAGATAGTGAGAAGGTTGGGGACAGTGCACTTTCTCTGTCTTCAGGGAAGCACCCTCATAGGGCTGCTTCCTCTGCACAAGGGAGCCCTGCTGTGCTGGGGGTGCCCATCTCTTTAGAAGGAAGGACATCTGTGGGCTGCATTGAGCTGATGGGGGCACAGGTGACATGGCTAGGACTCACTAGTCTCCCTCTCCCCAGAGCTGCAGGAAAGTTGCACCCTGCAGGCTTTGCAGAGGGGAGCCCCAGGCAGCATCTTGCAAAGGGCTGTCCTGGGCACCAGGCTGTCCTCAGAGTCCTGGAAGAGCTTGTGTCTCCAGAGTTCGGGAGAGGCTGGCGCAGACTTCTGGAATCAGACGCCGGACAGCTCAGCTCCAGCTGTGTTGAACACCCACTGGACCCTGTGTCACCTAAGCAGATCTGCCCCCAGCCCTGCCAAGGACAGAGACTGTGCCAAATGGAATCCTTACCATCAATATGCAGGGGCTCAGAATACTTGTTCGGGATTCTGCAGGGCAGGGCCAGAAACAAACCCACATCAGTCTGACTTGGACTTGGATGCAGAAAGCAAGGCACCCTTGGAGGCTCACGGGGGGTGGTGCGTCTTTAGTTGATCTTTTTCTTTCAAGTCTCACTTAGGAGCAGCTCTGTCAATCAAAGGGAAGAATTCCACATCTCCTGTTCTCTTGCCTGCATTTGTTCATTCACCAAACCTTAACAAGCCAGTGTTCTGTGTCCAACGGAGTCTCAGTGCTTTGGGGACAGTGCAGAAGCAGACATGGACCCTTGGAGGCCTCAGGGATCTGACAGCAGAGAAGAGCTGCAGAGGGACAAGCTTTCCTGCAGAGGCCAGACTGGAGTCTTGGTCCTGCCACTTATCAGCAGTGGCCTCTAGGACAAGTTCTTAGCTCCCCCAAACCCATGTTTCTCTCTGTGTACATTGAGAATAAGGATTGAAAAAGAGAGGTCAGGGTTGGACACCAGTGGCTCATACCTGTAATCCTAGCTACTCAGGAGGCAGAGATCAGGAGGATCAGGGTTCAAAGCCAACCCAGGGAAATAGTTCATGAGACTCTATCTTGAAAAAAGCCCATCACAAAAAGGAACTGGTGGAGTGGCTCACATGGTAGAGTGCCTGCTTAGCAAGCATGAGGCCCTGAGTTCAAACCCCAGTGCTGCAAAGAGAAAAGACAGGGATTATGACATTATTTCTGCAGAGAAACTACTGTATATTTACAGTCCACAGGACAGACTCAACACAGTTGCCAGATGAAATTCTTTAGTTTCTTTTATCCAAAGTGTTTGGGATTTCAAGTTTGTGGACCAACTATCTGGCTGGGAGTGATAATGGTAGCTACTATTTCCGGAGTCCTTGCTGATTTCCACGCATCAACTCATGCAGGCCTCACAGAAGCCCCCTGAGAGCAAAGGCCAGAGTGTTCCTTCCTTGTGGTAGAAGCTAGAAGACGACACAGAGGCTCACAGGTACAGGCAAGATCACACTGGAAAGTCAGGCTCCAACATCTGTGTCTGCTCAGGTGAGACTCTGACAGGGGCTCTGGCAGCACCTTGCTGGCCTCCCTGAGTGCCCTAATTCAGAGAAGAAAAGCAACTTCCAGGGTCACTTGTCTTCTTTGCAGCAGGACTGGGAACAGAGCAATGTTTCCAGACTCCCAACCCATGTAATTCTAACACATATGCACACAGGCACACTTCTAACACACACATGCATACATGAATGCACACACAGGTTCCCCGCCAGCCTCCACCTCCCAGCACCCACCAGAAGCAGAAACCCACCAGCGGAGGAACTACAAAGATCAGGGTGGGGCTTGCACACGTGGCCCCTTTTCTGCCTTTCTGTCCCTGAGTGACATTCTCCTGCCCCTGGGTCCTCAGCACCCTGCTGCACCCAGACCCTAGGGATAAAAGAGTCCTTCAGGGGACAGCAGCCATGGAGGGCCTGTCACTGGGCAGGAAAGCCTAACTGAGTTAGTGACCCATGCAGCACAACTTCCACTGGACAGTGAATGTGCACGTGGAGGTAAGGGAGACCTAGGAGCAGGGGACTTGGAGCCATCAGGTCTGGATTCAGTTGTAGCTTTTCTTATGAGGCAGATAAAAACTGGAAAGGATCTTCACCATGTGATCTCAGGCCCCTGAGGCCTGCAAAAGATAACAGGTACCATTGGCCCTCTGTATCTGTGAGTTCTAATCTGTAGATCCAACCAAGTACATATCAAAAATATTAGGAAAAACATGGTGCCCATCCAGAACACAGACAGACTTTTCCCTTGTCATCATTCTCTAAATAATACAGTCTGACAACTATCTACACAGCACTTACACTGCATCAGGTGTCAGAAATCACCTAGACATTATTTAAAGAATGAGGGAAGATATGGTTTTATGCAACTGAGCTTCCATTTTATAGAAGGGACTCAAATGTCCTCAGATTTTTGTGTCCCCATGGTCCCCCATGGGTATCAAGGAACAAATGCCTATCAGGGCCTGAAGGGTGCTTACCACAGCTGGAACTGAGCTGACCGGCTTCTGACCCCAGAGACCTGCTCCCAGCCTCAGTCTTGCTCAGATGGCAAGACTTAAGGCAGAGTGGGAACAGCACATATTTTCTGTGTCCATCACAGGAGGGAGCCCTACCATGCTGGAAGTGCCCATTTCTTTAGGAGGAAGGATAGCTGTGGGCTGCATTGAGCTGGTTGGGGCACAGGTGCCATGGCCAGGTGTCTCCAGAATTCGGGAGAGGCCCTAGAGCCTGCGTTCTTATCCCCAGGGACACTGCCCCTGCCCCAGAGGCCATAGTGCCTGGAGAGGGATCTCTGCAAACCCTAGGCTCCCAGGTAAGAGCAAGAGGACTCTATCACTCTGTTCCCCACAATGCAGTGCATCTGGTCCTTGAACACAGGGCAGGTGAGCCTGGCATGGGAGCTGGAGTGAGAGAAGAATTGGGGATTCCAAAGAAGGCCTTAGCTGCCCTTGCCATGTGGGGGACACTGGCTGGTGAAGGCGCTATCCTTCTGGTTGGCTTCTTTGGGGCTTCTTGGTGCTGCTCAACCTGGAAGGGAGTCACATTGTCCTGGAAACAGCCTTTAGCTGGGCGTGAGGCCAGCTCCATTCCAAAGAAGCCCCTAGCTCCAGACCCGCTGTCTGGGAAGCGTAAGCTTTAGTGACAGACAAGCCTGGCTCTGAATTCCAGCTTAGCATTTCCCAGCTGTGTGACCTCAGGCCGGCCATCTGACCTCTCTGGGTCCCTGCTTCCTCATCTCCAAGGTTGGGGAAATGTCCTATCTGCAGGCTTGCTTGCAGAATTGAAGATACTGTCCACAACACACACACAATGGTGCCTGGCACAGAGTTGCCATTGGGTGAAGGGCAAGAGATAAAGTCAAGAGGCCTTGGTGGGCAGTCAGGGAAGTCGGGCCTGTCGTAGCCTATTTGAGGTGTGTGCTTGGAAGAAGCTGGGATGACACTGAATGCAGACAGTTAGGAGAAGCTCCCATAAAAATTTAATTCAATAAAATGGCAGGGCAAAATGAAATAGGTGAAGCTTTTTTAAACTGCAAATTAATGATCTATAGTTATAGCCATAATAATAATGATAGCTACCAATTATGGAATATGGGAAGGCGGAGTCTGAGCCAGCAGCTGAGAGCAGGAGGCCTCCTGAGATGGGCACACTGTGACATAGTACAGCTAGGGGGCTGGCTTCAGCAAGGCTGTGGGGCAAAGCCTGGCTCCTCAACTCCTGAGTGTTCACTCCAGCGTCCAGGCCTCTCCAATTATACAGAGAGCAAAACATAAAGAAAAGCAAAGAGGAGCCAGCGCCATCCTGGGGCTGTTCAACTTCTCCAACCCCTGCTTCAATGGAATTAAGTCTTCCCTTTCTGGGCCTCTGTTTCCTGGGTCTGGTCTGCGGCCAGGCCAGGACCGCCTCTTTGCATTCCAGTATGGATCAGAAACAGACAAGACTCTGCGCTCTGAGGACTAGTTGAATTTGTGGGTGCTGGAGCCAGGCTGCCAGGTTCAAACACTGGATTGGCACTGCTGTGTGGCCCTGGGAGAGCTCCTGCACCTCTCTGTGCCGCTGCTTCCTCATCTATAAAATGAGTGGCTAAGAATAACACCTCCTTACTGGGGTTTCTTGTGGGCTTAAACAAACGAACAAATGCAAAACATTTAGAACAGCGTCTAGCACTTGGTAAGTGCCCGGTGGCTTTTGTTCCTGTTCTTATTTTCTCTGCTCTATATGGTCACTTCTCATCCGTGGCCACAGTGATTTCCTCCCAACAGAGGCAGGAGAGCTCCCATTATAGCCAGGCCCGCTCTAAGCTCTTTAAAACCCATCAGCTCCTGAAAGAGCCCAGCATTGAGCGGCACACAGTAGGCACTCAGTAAATGTCAGGAGCTCAGAGCATCCAAGTTACCGTCTCAGTTGACTTACAAGCCCTCTCTCCTTGGTTCATTTTTCTAAATCAAAATTCCATTAGAAGTAAATTGACTGCCCTCAACAATGTCGCCCTGTTTCCTAAAGAAAACACAATTTATTCTGCCTTCTGCATCTTTTAACATAGACAGAGTCCATTTGCAGGTCACCCAATTAACTCACAGCCCCCAGGGTTGTTTCCCCTGTCCCTTGTATCCAGCCAGCCCCCCTGCTTTCGCTTTAAATGCTTTTCTTTCATAGACTATGCTCTTGACTCCTACCTGCAACCCCTCACTTCTGAGCTGTGACAAGTCCCTCTGCTCCTCTCCTTCTCAATCAATCCCACCTAATAATCCTGAGGATTAACCCCTGCCTGCCGAAGTCCCATTTCCATTTCCATCCTTGGAGACCATCTTCCTGCCTGACCTCACTGGAACAGTGTGGCTGGCTCCCCCAACTCTGCTGAGAGCTCTTAAAGGTGACACCTTGCTTTAGGTGCTACAGGAAGCTCACACGCAGCTCCCAACATCTGACCGGGTGAGCAGCCTGCAGCATCCGCTTCTCAGTGATTGATGGGCACCTGGCCTCACATCCTCCAGTCCGGTGGCTGCTGTGTTCTCAGTCTGAGAAATGTTCTGGGGCCTGATTTGCCAGTCTGAGTAACTAGGTGTGGCACGAAGTGTCAGCATCTAATTACTTTAACCATTATTAATAGGTCTGCACTAATTATCTCTTGCACATAGGCAAGATTTTACAGATGAGAAATAGAAGGAGAGGGGGAGTGAGGGATGAGCCCAAGGCTTCCAGCTGAGTGGGCTGACACCCAGAGAACTAGAACTTTCCGGGGTCCTCCTCTGGAGGAGGGGATACAGAGCTGGGTGCTATGGCTAGGACAAGGGAGAACAGTCAGGCCTAGGTGGCTGAAGCCTCTGCCATGCCTCTCCCTCCCCTCTCCCAGAATGCAATCTAGTGAAACCTCTTATTAAAAGTATCCTGAAGGTGATAGACATGTCACCAAAGATTTGCTCATTTTCTAAACTGTCATTAAAAAAATTTATAGTCAGGGGAAATCTCAGTAGTGGAGGATGGAGGGTGGGCAAGAAGAGAGGGAAGATGATTTAAAATCTGTCCCTTAATAAATTAAAGACATTCACTTGCAAGGGAGGGCTCAGAAAGGGAAATTGCTGGAAAGGCACTGCTTTCTCCACTCCTGGGACCAGGGGTCCTGGCAGGCTGCTAGACATACCTAGCATCTTCTTCCTCCGCCATGTCCACCCCTCTCCCTGGACCTCCTAGTCAGTCTGCACAGCCTATGTCACCTTCCACCCCTCATCTCCAGGCCAGCAAGGTGCAATAAACCTAACCCCTTCCCCCAATGCAAGTGTTCATCTCCCAGCCTGAGGGGAGAGCCAGGTTCCAGGACTGAGGCTCAGAGGGGAAATGGCACTCTCCCTTGTTCACAGGAGCAACCCTTACCTCTCACTGGCTGTGTGTCCTTGAACAAGTCTCTGAGCCCAGTGTCTGGGGATTCTGAGCTGCTGTGGGTATCAGCTGTGACACTCAGTGCTTTGCTCAGTGATGGTCTTATTTATTGTCCTTATCATCATTGTCATATCACAGCAACAGGGATGGCAGGAGGACTAGAAGCTGGCAGGGCTCCTGCTTTAGGCCTGGACCCACTTCAGCTGCTCAACAACAGACCACATCTCCATTGCCTGCCCGGCCCTGGGCTAGCTTTGATGGGGAGAGAACATGGCCAAAGTCCTGGAATGCTTCAGCCTGGTGGAGGGGACCCACTAGTGCCATGAGTGTGGGGACCCCTGGGTGGACTTGATTCCTCCAGGGCAGGTGGCAGCCTTGCATTCTCAACCTGATGGGAGTTCAGAGGCCCGTGTGTCTTACTTTGGCCCAGAGGACAGGGCCAGCAGGAGGCCTCTGGGGAAAGGAAGAGGGTGTGCCCAACATAGCAGGGTGAAGGCTAGGGTGTGGGAGCTCAGCAGGTGCAGGCAGACCCACTGAGAAGGGGAAGTGGGAGAGCAGGTGGGGCCAGGTTGCAGGCTGGGTCCTGGGAGTGAGGTTCTCAGGCCTTTGCCAGACCTGCAAGGTGCAATAAGTCCATGCCTCTCCCCCCCAGTGCAAGTGCTCAGCTTCCAGCCTGAGCGGAGAGGGTCTGGCGCAGGCAGGGGGCAACCTGAGATGACAGCCAGGTTCCTGGAATGAACAAGCCTCACACCAGCCACAGGGGTTGGCAAGCTGCCTGCTGCCCCTTTTCTTTTGTTATAGACACAGTGTTGTCCTCTGTTCCCTGGTCTCCAGACCAAAGACATAGTGAGGGTGTCACTGGGCTGACTTGGAGAAAGAAAGGAGCACTATATATTCACAGGTGCCTGGAGGGGAGAAGGGAGAAGAGGGTTTAACCTGAATGGAAGGAGGGAATACAGAACTTATCTAACACACTTAGGGCACAACTACTGCGTCACTGTGCAAGACAAGTCTGGAGAGATCCCTGGGGTGTGTGATCCTCGTGGGCTTCTTGGAGGAGGAAGAGTTGCTTGGGATGGGCTTTGCAGGTGCTGTGCACACAGGTAGAGGGAGAGGGCAAGATGTGGGGCCAGCAGGAGGGCTCAGGAACTCAGGAGCCAGGACCACTGCTGCCCTGGCCTGGGCCTGGGAGAGGTGGAGCTTCCAGTTTCTAAGGACCTCAGGAATGAGGACTCCTTACTCCTGGCCCCCAGGAAGCACCCCCACCACCACCACCAAGGCATTTTGGAGGATTGGTTACCAGCCTTTGCCTGCCTGCCAGCCTCTGTGTGGAGTGGAGTGATGGCAGGGCACATCAGACCTGGGCAGCCTGACCAACGGGCACTGGGCTTGGAGAAGTTTTGCCTGTGCCACAGTCTGACCTACATGCTAGCTTTGATCCTGCTCCTTTCAGGCTCCTCTCTCTCTCTTCTCTCTCCTCTCTCTCTCTCTCTCTCTCTCTCTCTCTGTCCCCCTCCACCCCCACCCATTCCCTGTTTTCCTCTGACACACTTTTTTATGCCTCACTGCCTTATTTCGTGACTGTGGCTCTGTCTTTGGCTTTCTGGGGTTTTCTTTTTTTTTTTTCTTTCTCTGTTCCTCAATATCATTATCTCTCCTTCTTCCCTCTGTCTGTCTTTCCCTCCCTCCCTCTCCCTTTGTCTATCTCTCCTTCCTCACTCCTTTCCTCCCTCTTCGCTCTCTCTTTACTATTCTTCATTTCTCTCTCTCTCTCTCTCTCACTCTCTCTCTCTCTCTCTCTCTCTCTCCCCCCTTCTCTGCTCACCTGTCTCTCTTTGCCTGTCTCTTTTCCCTGTCTCCCTCTCTCTCTCTTCCTCTCTCTTTCCATATTCCTGCCCTGCTTTGTTGCAATATCTATCGTGACCCTCTCTGTGTCCTGACACTAGCTGGCAGAGGCTGCAGTTTCAAGCTGGGGGGCTTTGGATGGCGCCAGGCAACCTCCTGGAGGCTTCAGCCCTGCAGTAGGCAGCCCCCTGCTTTAATCCCAGGGATGATCTGACATCTGACTCTGGCTTCTTAGACCTCCTCTGCCTTTGATCTTTATCTTTCTTTGAACCTGTGTTGTTAGACACCCATTGACTTTAGATGTTCTCATCCTCCCAGGCAGTGGGGGACATGGCCAGGAGCCTGGCTGGGTCACCCCAGAAATCACATCACTAAGCTCCTTCCAGGGCTTGGGGCTCCTGGCTGGATGCATCCGCCAGCCAGCAAGAGGTTGCTCACTGCTCAGCAAGCCTGTGACCTGCATGCGGATGGTGGCTGTGTGGTGCAGGACTCAGGCTCAGAATCTCCCCAGCTCTAACCCCACTCCACCATCACTGCCTGCTATGTCTGGTCAGGGCTAACTCTGAGGCTCCACTTTCCCCTCCCCTCATCTCATGGATAAAATACTGTTGCAATTACTTAGTATACAGCAAGTGCCCAAAAGCGTCTCACTTCCTCCCCCATCCCCTCTCCTCTCTCCTTGATTTCATGGAAGTTCGGGCTGACAGGAGCAACAGGACATCCCGTTATGACAGGGCCTTGCTTGTCATTGCTGCTTAACGGATGAACTGACACACAGGCTCACCTGCCTTGCCCTCCACACCAGGAGCATGCAGCTGTTCCCACAGCAGCTCCAGGCTGCTCAGCTGTCCAGGTCCGTTCATTCATGGCAGGACCCGCACAACATGAAGTCATAAGCTCCCACCATGCCTCACCTTGTCAAGGTCTTGCCCAGATCGACTCTGTGTGCCTCTCACCAGTCTCAGTCAGGTCACAGATGAAAGGCCAAACCCACTCATGGCGACCTGGCACATCAAGGCCAGCCCTGGTCTTCTGACCCCCCAGGCTAGTCCACCAATGGGCACCAAGAAGCCCTATGGACAGCGTCAGACTGGACTCTACCAAACTTGACTGGAGCCTGCAAGTCTGTTTTAGTAAGCTCTGGGTACAGGTGGTCTCCAAGCGGTCCGAGAAGCACCCCTCCCCAGCATCTGGGGGGAAGGGAATGAGTCTTACTCAGCCCTCATCCCAAAGTGGCAGAAGTTTGGCTCATGGTGACACAACCTGGAGCAATTAGGGACAAGTGCTTGTTAGAGGAGTGGCAGGGAGACCAGCTGGGCCTGGAGACATGGGTCTGTGTCTGATGCTGGGGAGTGCATCTGTCACCCCCATGAATTACTTGCTGGGTGAGGAAGTGAATCAGGAGCCACAGGCTCTCAACCTTGGCTACACACTGGAGTCTCTTAGGGGTTGAGCAAACACCGATGCCTACAGCAAGCCTGCAGAGCCCGAGGGTGTGGGTGTGGCCTGCAGTATGAGATGTTCAAAAGCTCCCAGAGTCACCGGGCATGGTGGGGCTTGCCTGTCATCCCAGCATCTCTCCGGAGGCTGAGATCAGAAGGAGCACCATTCAAGGCCAAGCAGGTGAGTATGTGCTGGGAAGAGGGTTAGGGAAACCTCAGCTCAACAGAAAAAAGCTGGTCACGGAGGTGTGCACTTGTCACCCAGACATGGCAGGCGGGAAGCATAAAATAGAAGAACTGGAGGGCAGGCCATCTAGAGCAAAAAGTAAGGCCCCTATCTCCAAAATAACCCAGAGCAAAAAGGGCTGGAAGTGTGACTCAAGTGGTAGGGCGCCTGCCTAGCTAGCAAGTGCAAAGCCCTGAGTTCAAACCCCAGGACTGCCATCATACCTATAGAGCAGGTGTGACTCAGAAGTGTCATCTGTGTGTGTCCATGTGTCATCTGCTGTGTGTCTGCTTGTGTGTCATTGTGTATCGTGTGAGTGTGAGTCTGCGTGTATGAGAGAGAGAGATCAGGAAGGCAGTGGGGTGGGAAGGGCTGCTGGGGTGAAGAAGGCCCCCCTGGGGACACAAGTTCCCTCATGTTGGATAGAGCCAGAGCCCAGAGAGGGTGATGACTTGTCTGGGGTCCCAAAGCTGGACCCGGGTCCCCCCCCCAGCAGCTTGTCCACATCCCAAGATCTAAGAGAAGAGGTGAGAAAGGAAAAGCAGAGCAGCACTGTGGGCCCAGATCTTGCCTGACAAGAAATATTGCTTGGCTTTCTTGCCTGTTGCAAAATGCCATCCGTGGCCTGGAACTGCCTGTGTACTTCAGGAGAGGCTGTGGGGGACGAGGGGCCTTCTGAGAACCAGTTTTCCCCATGGCTGCTCCCTCCTTGCAAGCAGAGCTCCTCCACCCTCAGGTATTTCAGGCACAGAGGATGTGCCAGCATGGAGAGAGGCCAGGTACGGTCCCCTCACCAAGGAGCAAACCTTCAGGTAATCCTGCAATACCCTGGGGCTGAAGACAAGGCATCACTCTGGACTGAGCTACAGGGGCTGCCTCTGACCAGCTGCGGGACCTGGGATGCATGATGCACGTAAGCCCTGGTTTCCTTATCTGGCAAATGGGCATGAAACACCTGCCCAGCCAACTGCAGAGCAGCTGGAGTCTAACAGGTGAGAGCCAAATGTGGCAGTGTACCCATGCAGGAGGTCCTTCCCTGGCACAAGCTGAGGAGTGCCCAGTCACCCTCTGTCCCCAGATAGCTTCCTCACTTGCCTCTAACCCTTGTTGTCTGACTGTACTATCTAGCTTTCCAAGTTTCAGATAGATAATTCCGTGACGTACAACTGAGGTTTCTGTTGGGAGGGGAGGCCAGAGCAGTGACAGCCACCACAGGCCTTCCCCCACGACACTTGGCATTCCAGTGTGACTTGTCATCAGTCAGCAGCGGGAGGAGGCCACTACTGGGGTGGACCTGGAGGGTCCACGGAAAGGCAGCTGGCCACCTTGAGCCTTTCTGGGCAGCGGTGTGTGTGGGGGGAGCTGGTTAAGTGCCCTGGAGACCTGGGAGTCACAGGAGGGGAGCTGTTTAGGGGGTCGGTGGAGACTGAGAGCCCATGACCAGCCTGATTTACCAGAACCTAGCCCAGACGGAAGGATCCAGACTCTGGCACAGACAGGCTATGTGTGTTCTCACCACATCCAGGCCATCGTACCCACCTTTGCGGGGATGGAGAGCAGTAGAAAGGACTCAGGTGGAGTCTCTGCCACGCACCCACTGGAGGATCAGGTCGAGTCCCCACACCACTGAGTGTCCCCTAGAAAGTGGGGGTGATGAGTGGATAACCATCTCTAAAGCATGAGGATTCTGGGAGAACCACAAAAAACATGTCAACAATAATAATAGCTTGCACTTGTCCAGCACTTATCAGGGGACAGGAACTAAGGCTTCACAATTATCCTTTCAAAGGACCCCCCCACTACAATCTAAGCATTATCCCTGCTTCTGTAGAGAGAAAATTGAGGCTCGCAGAGGTTAAGCAATGTGGCCATAGGTCACACAGCTTGAAAGTAGCAGAGCATTTACTTTGAATCCAGGCCACGACTGCTCAGCTGGGCACAGGATCCGAGCAGATCCAAGCTGGAGGAAACCCTCAAAGCCACCTGCCGACTGCTGAGTGCAACACCCCCCACGAGTGCTACCCACACTTCTCCCCTGTGCCTTGACTTCCAGATAGCTCCCCACCTCTAACGAGCCTTCCCCAGACATGGGGCATCGACTCAGCAAATCCTGCTCTCCTCAAAGGAGGTGTCAAGACCCAGAGAAGCCAAGCGATCTGCTTAAGGCTACAGTTCACATCCAAGGCCTGCAGAGCCAGAGTTTCAGCCTCTTAGGCTTTTTGCAGCAAGGTGTGCACCCCACGTTCTTGGTGGAGTTGGGCCTTGGGTGTTGGGAGGGGGGTGTGGTGGGGGGAGAGTTGATGTGTTCGAGATTTCCTGCATTTTAAAAGCATCCAGGTGTAGCCAGGCACTGGTGGCTCACTTTTGTACTCTTAGCTACCTGGGAGGCTGAGATCAAGAGGATCATAGTTCAAGGGCAGCCTGGGCAAATAGTTTATCTCCAAAATAACCACGGCAAAATGGACTTGGAGGTGTGGCTCAAGCTGCAGAGCACCTGCTTTGCAAGTTCGAAACCCTGAGTTCAAACCACAGTCCTCAAGCATCCAGGTTTGGCCCTTGACACCTTGTGGTCTGTGTCTAAGGAGAACAGGTAATTGCTCCTGAGGTATGTTCTAGAAGCTAGCAAACTCCCCCCCCCCCATTTTCTCTTCCCTGGGACATAATGGCTGTGCTTAAAGAGGTTGAGGTGTGGGATTCTTTCGTGTCTGGGGCTGCCCTTCAGCACTCCTCTCTGTGGGTATTTTTAGTTTCATTTAATTTGGCAACACTGAGCACTTTAGATTTCACCATGATTAGTTAGAGCTTGTGTGCATGCTGTTTTTCTTCTTCCCCCGCCTGCCTGTCTCCCCCAAGGGGCCTGGGTGTTGTTTTGACTTTTATGTGTTACAATAAAAACTTTCATTGTAGCAAAATGTTTGCTCGTCAAAATTAGCTTGGTTAATTCCAAAGAATTGTTTCATCTTGGCTGCACAGGCACAGGGATCCTTTTTACAAGATGGATTGGCCACCAGCCAGCTATCTCAGGCTGACTCCTCTGCAGGCTCATCCCCCTGGAATTTACCTTTAAGGAGAAAGACCCGCCTGGCTTTCCAAAGGCTCCTCAGAACGCATTCCGCATACATTCCGGGGGTCCCATGCTGTGCCTGTGCAGGGCAGAGACAGCCAGCAGAGTGTAACGCTTGGTTTTGTTGTTTTTAGAAGCACAGACATGAAAGTTAGCCCCGCAAAGAGACAGACATGCTTGGGCACCATCCAGAGTACACACGCAGACACAATACGCACACAGGCACACCCACAGAGGTCACACTCGTGGCACAGGGGGATACCGTCACAAACATGGACTCATGGGCACAGAGATGCAGACAAGCTGCTGACTTGGGTGACATGGGAAGGCAGAAATCAAAGGCACACGCCGCCAGGCCCCTCAGCCAGACTGGGTGGGGAACTGTTGAGGACCCTCCCAAAACATCCTCAGGCCAGTTGCAGTCTCGCCTCACTGAGACTCGCCTGCATCCTGCATCTGTCACTCCAGTGCCCAGGCTCCAATGTCCTCCTTGCATGATTGCCCCACCCAGGTCCCAAGCAAGCCAGTGCTCCTGTGTCCATCCAGACACGGGTCAAGCAGACCCATCTAGCAGCTATCCCACTCTTTCCTCTCCCCTCCCCAAGCTAGGTCTGTGTTAGCCAAGGTGGCAGAGGAAGCCCACCGAGGCCTGTGAAGGTCAGATGACCATCATTAGGTGGAATCTTTGCCCAAGTTTTTGGATGAGAGGCTGTGTAAGAAACTGGTCTTTGGGAGCCAAGGACAGGGCACGATGGGAGAAGAGGCTTGCAAGACACTCTGCAAAAGGACTGTTTTGCTTTGACTAGCCTCAGGGTTGATGCTCATTGGTGGCTTTAAACCATCTGGGGTTATTTAATGGGATATTGTACCTCCTGTCCCCCAAGCCTTCCAACAGCCTCTTCTCACTTTCTTGTGTTCCATGCTAAGTGAGTTTATAATCAAACACTTCTGGAAGAGAGCAGTTAAAAGCTGAACAGCCACCATGTGCCAGGCCCTGTGCCTGGCATTTCAAATGCTTTCACTCATTTAGTCCCCAAAAATCCTGTCACCTCAGTAAGTTTGTCCCCATTGTGCATGCTGGAATATTGAGAAACACTGGAACAATGCAAACATGGCTACCTCCGACAGCAGAGCCAGAGAAAAACAACACGTATGGCTGGCTGCCCAGCCCCAATGACCTTCCCATAATGTCCAGTAACCTCCCCATCCCTCTTCGCAGTCATTTTTCTAATGCCCATCCCCCTCTGACCTCCCTTTTCCCACCGCAGGATGCTTTAAAACCCCACCCTGTAAGGAGGGGTGCTCTTGCCCCTCTCAGAGTGTAACTCTGATGGCCGGGGGTCCCTCTCAGGTCTCCCCCCCCAATAAAGACCTGCTGCTTGCGAAGGTCGCAGATTCTTTCTCGGTCTCTCTCTCTCGCTTCTTCGTTTTCCTTTCAGTGCAGAGAGTAAAGGTAGGGATAAGCATGGTCAGTATGGACCCGTGACAAGTTCCTACCCTGTCTGATGGGGCTCAGTGGTTCAGGAACTCAGTGGCTCAAAGCCACTCAGCTTGTACCAGAGAGCAGGGATTGGTCTCAGGACTGGCTCCAAAGCCAAGCTGGTGGTCAGGTGTCTGAGAAGTGCAGCCTGGGAAAGGAGGTGGCTCCATTGGGGCCTTAGGAATCTCTGGCTATAGTGTGGGTGGAGCAGACACGCTGGGTAGTGGGTGACCTAGGGACACAGCAGCAGCAGGGAGGGGGAAAGACATGAGAGCAGTGCTTAGCTGTTGAGCTTAGGCTAAGATACAAAGGGGTCTGAGATCCAACTGCCATGGCTCCTTGCTGGACAAGGGTCCCCTACCTCTCACTACTCCCTCCCTCCCACATTCTTTTCTTGGAGGAAAGGGACATTGAATGTTCGTCCCCTCTAAACCATGTTGAAATTGGATTGCCACTCTGGCAATGTTGAGAGGTGGGACCTTTAACAGGTGGTTAAGTCATGGGGTTCTTAATGTGTTATCACTACAATGGGATCCTTATATTTGATCTCTCTCTCTCTCTCTCTCTCTCTCAGGTCTTGTCATGTAACCAGGTTGAGTTCCACCACCTTTGATCCTTCTGCCTCTGCTTCCCAAGAGTTGGGATTACAGCCATGTATCACCACACCCAGCTGAACCAATATATTTCTAATCATTATAAATTAACCAGTGTCAGATATTCTGTCATAGCAACTCAGAACAGACAGAAACACCCTCAGACCAAGGGGAAAATGGGTCATGTAGCCATCTCAATGTTCAGCATGTGCCAAACACATGGCAGACACAAGATCCCCTGCGTTCCCAGCACAACCAGGTAAGACAGATGGCGATGGGCCACTGGTAAATCCTGTACTGACCAAGGTGAGGAAGGAAAAGAACAAAGCCCGGGTACCACAGCAAGTGAGCAGATGGGCAGGGCCATCTCCAGGCACCAAGTGAACAGGGATGATAGGAAGGCCATGAACAGAACCTTGGTAGGGTCAAGGAAGGGCAATTCCAGGCCAGGGGATCAGAGCAGGCAAGGGCCCGAGTGTTAACCAGCGTTGGGAAGGTCACGTGGCCAAGAAAAGTGAGAGGAGGGGAATGGAGGATGTGGCTGAGAATGTAGCCAGAGCCTGTCATGCACGGCTTTGAGGGGTACCCTGTGGGCTTCTGAGGTCAGTCTGCATCTGTAAGTAGTGGGGACCACAGTGCAGGGGGTTCACAATGTCCTCTGGAAAGTCTCTGCTCGTGCTCTTCCGTCTATGGTTTTTGTGAGCACAACTTTCAGCTCTCCACCTGGGGCCAAAGTCCTCCTTCTCAGCACCTATTAGTGCAGAGCCTTGCAGAAGCTGCTGAAAAACTCTTCCTACACTGCTGTGTCCCAGCCAGCGCTGGGGACAGGACAAGGGCTTGGCCCAGGACTGCTAGGTAGACAGGCAAGACTGAGTCCTGCACCTTCTCCGATTCCTCCACCGTGGAATAAAAATGCCCCATTCTGGAGCAGAGAAGGTCAAATAAACAATGGAAGTGGTCATGCAGGTAAGAATCAATGCACATCTGGAAGAGTTTACTGCAAAGTTATCTGTCCCCTGCCGGCCTGGGACAGGGTGTTAACTGATGGGTAGGGAAGGAGAAGGCTCCCCTGATGGGGCACTTGTGCCTCCTCCCAGATCCCACTTCCCATTCTCCAGCCCTCTGGCCAGACCTCATCCGGGATCTGTCCTACAAGAAGCCACTTCACCTAGAAGCTGCTGGGGCCAACCCAGCAGCTCCGTCCAGCACTCTGGTGTCTAGCATGTCCCCCAGGCTGCTGCTCAGACAGGTGCTTCATGCCTCTGTGCTGTCCAGGGCCAAAGCTGTAAACAGAAGCACAAACCCACTGTGCCCTGGAGTAGTACCTGGAAGAGACCTAAGGAGCCCAGGATCCAGCCAGTGCCGGGATCCACAAATGGGAGGGTGTGACCCAGTGACCCAGCAGGTACTCCCCATGCCCCCTCGCCTCTACCTCTCAGCCTGATTTCAGCTTTGAGTCAGTACTGCTCTGTGTGCTCAGTAAGTACTTCTTAAAAACTCAAATGATTTTTGCAAATGATGCATCTCCTCTATCACCCCACTTTTAGAACCTTAAGATGTGTTTTTATGGTAAATGGCAACACGTGGAAAGTATACAGGGAAAGCTGACAGAAAAGCCAAAGTGGACAAGCAAGGGGCTCTGAGGACCTAAGTTTTATTGTTCAAAAACACAAATAAGCACAAACTTTGCTGGTGAGTGAGCTAGGTTGTGGGGACTCAAAGCTAGCCCACACCACAGGCCACTGCGTCAGGAGAGCTCTGGGGTGGGTCAGGTGGCTCTGAGTGTCCACCTGGTCCCTCTCAGCTCCTGTCCTGCCCTGGCCCCCCGAGGCCTCCTTCCTCCGGCACAGCTCTGACAGCCTGTTCTGGAGGCCCTGGCTGCTGTAAGGAGCAGCCATCCTTGAACCAAGGCAGGGCAGCATGTACGACCTCATCCGTGCACTGTGTACAAGCTACTGTCCTCATAGGCCGCTGAGAGAAGTCAGGATGAAATACCCAGGCAGGAATCACCAGGCTTCACATTCCCACACCCACCTTGCCTGTGTCCGCAGACCCTGCACTGAGCACTGGGGATGCAAGATGAATGACACGCTGTCCTACCTCCAAAATCAATGCCTTCCTCTGGAAACTGACTGAGCTCTGGTGGCTGGAGAGAGAAGAGGCCTGAGTAGTGACAAGGAGGCTGGTGTGGTGGCTAATCTTGACTGTCAACTGACTGGACTGAGAAATGCCTAGGAAATTCATAAATCAAACTTCTGGGAGCATCTAGGAGGGTTTTACCGAGATGATTAACTAAGGGGAACCATTCAATAGACTGGAGGGTTCAAATGGAAGGAAGAGAAAGCCTGATGTGCAGGCATTCTCTCTCTCTCTCTCCTCCCCCCCCTCTGGTTCCCAGCCTCTACAAGATAGACAACTTTGCTCCACTACACTCCTGCCACCATGATGCTCTGTCTCCCTATAGGTGCACACAGTAGAGTCAGGGGGCCTCTAAAACCATGAGCCAAAAGAAATCCTCCTTTAAGATGTTTTTCTCAGATATTCTGTCACAGTGATGAAACTGACTAACAAAGAGAATCGATGACAGAGACATTGGGTTGTTGCTGCATCTCATCCTGACGATGTGGTTCAGAAGCCTTTGGAAAGAGGAAAATTCAAGGCAGTCCAACATTCAAGCTGGTGCCCAGGCATGGTGGGAGAAAGATGTAAAGAACTTTCAGTTTGGCCAGAAAAGGAGCTTGTTTAAAGTTGGGGCCCAGGAAGGGGTGGTTTCTGAAGAGAATAGCACCATTAAAAAGAAGCCAAATGGGCTGGTCTGGGGATGTAGCTCAGTGGGTTAGTGTTTTCCCAGCATGCACAAGGTCCTGGGTTCAATCCCCAGTACCATACAAAGAAGAAAGGAAGGAAGAAGGAGAAAGAGGAGAAGAAGAAGAAGAAGAAGAAGAAGAAGAAGAAGAAGAAGAAGAAGAAGAAGAAGAAGAAGAAGAAGAAGAAGAAGAAGAAGAAGAAGAAGAAGAAGAAGAAGAAGAAGAAGAAGAAGAAGAAGGAAGAAGAAGGAAGAAGAAGGAAGAAGAAGGAAGAAGAAGAAGAAGAAGAAGAAGAAGAAGAAGAAGAAGAAGAAGAAGAAGAAGAAGAAGAAGAAGAAGAAGAAGAAGAAGAAGAAGAAAGAAGGAGGAGGAGGAGGAGGAGGAAGAAGGAAGAAGAAGCCCTGTACCTTGGAAAGAGGCCTTCAGGGCATCTCAAGACTCCAAGATGCAAAAGTATAAACTTGTCTGAAAGACATTCCCTTGAGAAGAGAGCACTGGGTTGACTTCACCATGCTCAGCCCCACCCCAACCCGGAGGCCGCTGCAGACCTGTCCAAGGGGACCAGCTACTGCTGCTGCTGGCAGAGGACCTTGATTTTGTCCGTGTGATGCTGGCTTTGCAGGCATGAAGAATGCAGCACTTGCGGGGTCGTGGATGCTTCCACCCAGATTTCAAAGAAATGCATGAGAAGCCAGGCAACGTGAAGCAGGATGGGATTCCCTGTGGCAGTCCCTAAGAGGGTCGTGTGAGCAGCTGTGAGAGTGAAGCCAAATGATGCAGTGGAGACCCCAGGAAGTTGGAGATTGCAGGAACATGGAATGTGTGCCAAGGAAAGCCAGAGGCAGCAAGCACAAGCAGCACAGGAGAGAGGAGAGAGGCCATGTGTCTGCAGCCTGCAATGCAGTGGGGGCAGGGAGCTCACATCACACCAGTGTGTGCCCCAGATGCTTACTGTTTGTCCTACTGGGTTTTGGTCTTGCTTTGGTCCAAGCCTTCCTCCCTTTTGGAGTGGGAATGTTTAACCTATACAATTGTATCTTAGGAGCATAAAATTATAGAAAGTTTTCTTCTTTAATAGGGGCTCACATCTAAAACTTGCCTCACGTCTCAGAGGAAACTTTGGACTTGGGCTTTTGAGAAATGCTGGAACTATCGAGACCTAGGGAAAGGAACTGGTGCATTTCCAGTTGTACACAGGATAGTTGTAGCATGTTGGGTGGAATTACGACCTTGTTACTAGCTTTACTTAGAGGTTAAGGATGGTTTAAGGACATGTGTTTGAGTGTCAAGTAGACAATAGGTAGACTTGTGGTGGTTGATCTTGACTGGACTGAGAGATTCCTAGGAGACTGGTAAATCACTCTTCTAGTGTTGTCTGTAAGAGCGCTTCCAGAGAGGATTAACTAAGTGGGGGAAGGCCTGCTCCAAACGTGGGTGGCACCATCCAGTAGGCCGGGAGCCTAGATGAAGCAAAAGGGTCAAGAAAGAGGAAGCCCACTACCATAATCTCTACTTCCCAGCCTCCATGAGGTGGAAAACTTTGTCCACCACATGTTCCTGCTCCCATGGGGTTCTGCCTCACCGCCGACCCATAGCAATGGAGAAACGGCCATGGATCGAAACACCTGAAACCATGAGTCAATACCAATCTTCCCTCCTTTAAGTTGTTTTTCTCAGGGATTTTGTCACATTGATGGAAACTAACACAGCTGGTGTCTCCAATTCCTGAAGGACTTTTTAGGTCCTTAAAGAGCCTATGCAGGACGCCAAAAGTCCTGGAGACTCGGCCTCAGGTAAAGCAGCCACGTGAATGTGTTATCCTTGTCATCGTCATTTACTGAGCAATGTCACATGTCCCAGTTTTCTAAGTGCTTCACATGTGTCTTAATTCTCTCAATAATCCAGAGACAGGGTTGACACATTTCTCCAGGTAGGGATTCTAAGCAGAATCCCAGGTCGCTGGCTGCAAAGCCGGGAGCCTTCATTCTGGGATCACCTTGCCCCATTCAGGCTGGATGCAAGCCCCTTTGATGCTATCTGCCTTGCTTACCTGGGCCCACCTTGTCTTTGCTTTTTTTGGCCCTCTGAGTTTTCTGGTCATATGGGAGGCACACCAGACTCTTCGGCCCTGGAGCCATCTGTGCCTCATTTTAGGAGTCCCTGGCCCCTTGTCCAGGCTTGTGCCTATGGGCCAAGCTGGAGTTCATGTTAGGTAGAGCTCCAGAATGGGCTGGTTTGAACTCTACCATCCGGAAATGTGGAGCCTTGTCTGCCGGAAGCAGACTTTGGAAACTTCTCTTGCGAAGCACTGGGCTGCATTTCCCCAGCCCCCCTCCCACTTCTCTCACCCATCAGTTTCTCCTAAATGGCCTCACACTCGGGTGGGACTGTGCTCTGGCCACTGCCCCCTGTCCTGAGTGAGGCTGCAGTAACACTAAGCCACACAAACAGGGCCATGTCCAATGGCAGCAGCTGTTGCAGCTGCTTCCTAGGCCTCATTCTGCACAGCTGGACCCAGGTCAGCCTGACCCAGAGTGACACTGCGGGCTCAGCAGAGCACTTGCCAGCCATGGGTATGTGACTAGTCAGACAGGAGTGGCCCCAGCAGCTCTAGAGGCAGCACAAAGGAGGGGGACAAAGTGCCCTTTGGGGCCACATTCAGATCTCTGTGACTTCAGGCAGCTTCCTTCACCCTCCTCCCAGCTTTTCCCCCTGTGAAAGAAGACATGGCAGACTCCAGAGGAGCTGTGAGGGTGACGTTGTTACCTCTTGGCAGAGCACACGCAACTCTCACACGTCCCTTATGCTCCAACAGCAGTGATTCTGGGAAACACAGAGAAGGGTCTGTGGACGTGGGCATCACGTTTCCTGAAGGCCAACAGATGCGAGGTCACTTGCCATTTGTCATGTGAAGCGCTCTAAGAGCAGCCTCGAGCTTCATCCTAACAAACATCCCTCCCATGCAGGAGTCAGGGGGCATCTGCAGAGCACCCCCTGGAGCCAAGCTCTGCCATGCAAGCAGCTCCTTCCAAAGAAATGCATTTGAGCTGAGGGCCCTGACTTATGGCACTGGCATGGGGGAGGGAAGGAGGCCCAGAGCTGATGGTCACAGCACAGATGGGGGCCAGGTCAGTCTGCAGGACAAAGCTCACCAACTCCCATGGGTGATTGAGATCTGGCTTGGAGTGTAACACTCCTTGGCAAGTGACATGAGCAACGCCTAACTGGCCACAAAGCATGTCTTTGCCTGTTTACGTCTCCAACCTCACAACCCTGAGAGATGGCTCTGTTTAGATTTATTTCACAGGCGAAGAAATTGATGGCCATGAACTGGAGATGTGGCTCAAGCAGTACAATGCTTGCTTTGCAAGCACAAAGCCCTGAGTTCAAATCCTAGCCCCACCAAGAGAGAGAGAGAGAGAGAGAGAGAGAGAGAGAGAGAGAGAGAGAAACTGAGAGCCAGAGAGTTTGCTTCCCCCAACATGGTCAGCATATTAGGGCAGATCCAGAGTTTTGCCCACTGTAAGAAGTGTGTACAGCAATCTAACTCTAGCATGGCTGCATCTTCCGAGTGGGTAAAGTCAGGGAGCCCAAAGGCTAGCAATTGTTTACCTGCACAAATACTTACGATTGCCCAGGTCCAGTTCTAAGCTCACATCCTTGGGGAGATCCTGGTATCAAAGGGTGGGAGATAAGAGAGGCAGTGACAGGTGTAGATCCAGTGGTGCCTTCTCCCCTTCCCCCAGGGAGTCCTTAAATATATCCAGGAGCACAGCACAAGGGAAAAATCACCTCTGGGAAGGTGGAGTTTCTGACCTGTCAGGGGGGCTGAGGGCCAGGCTGGTGGCAGCTGGGGAAACCAAGATAAAGTTAGGTCGGATACCAGGAAGAATAGAGATGCCTCACCCTTGTCTGGTGTTCCATGGTCCCTGAGTGAAACACGGGTCTGTTCTCCTGAAAAAGAGCTTTACAATTCTGAAGCCATCTTGCTTCCCTGTTGGGCAACAGGGCCTAGAGAAAGCGCCAGAAAGGGGTTGGACATCTCTTCGTTTCATTTCCCAGCAGACAGCCCGCTTTCTAGCTGCTGGGCTCAGGACCATGCAGTACTGCGCAAAGCCTCAGTTTCCTCCTCTGTAGAATGGGCATGAACAGGAGTTGCCTGCTGGGGTCATGGTAGATGTCAAGTGAGGTGAGGCTTGTGACAGACAGCACACACAGCAGACTGCTGCCCAGTAAGTCCATTTGCATGGTTAAAAAAAAAAAAAGTCTGAATCTTAAGCAAAACGTGGAGGAGACTGCAGGAGGGAGGTCATTCCCAAGGAGCAGGATTTCTGCAATTCTCATTCCTTTTCTTCCTGCCTTTCTGAAGTTCCCAAATATGCCACATCTTCCTGAATTCATTGTGTCATTTGACAATGAAGTTTAAAACAAGCCCAACTCGCACTGCGGGGGAGACTGCCTCCACACTGGGGAAGGGAACAGAGGGTGGGCAGAGCAGAGGTTGATGTCACCTCCCTAGGCAGTAAGGACCCCGCCTGGGCAGCCCAGGCGCTGTCTTGCTCCAGCTGTGCCTGGCTCAGACAATGCGAACACACAATCATTCATTATAACTCAATTACAGTGATTAAAGCTGGTGGCACGCAGAGGCAGGAGGGAGTGTTGCCAACAAAATTTACACTCCGTGTCATCAGAGAGAGATAACAGCAGCTGACGGCCGCTGCCTCCCCTGCCATCTGCTCAATACGGCTGCCCGAGGGGCCAGAGACGCTAATGGTGGCCCGAGTGAGCGGCACAGAGCTGCTGAGACAGACTGCCCCAGGCTGGGCCAGGACTTGTGCCCAGCGCTCGGGCCAGGGGCGCCTGGACCCCTCCCCACAGAGCTGGCAGCCCAATACCCAACCTCGGTAATGGGGCTGATGGGAGGCAGAGGGGAGGCTGCTCTGGGGTTGTGCCTACCAGGGCAGGGGCTGGGAATCTGAAAACTGGCTTTCCCAGATGAGGAAACTGAGGACAGATGAACAAAGGGCCAACCCAGTGAACCTGCAGCTCAGCCCTGCTCTGGCTTCCCTGGGAGTGGTACAGAGAGAGAGAGGTGGGGAGTTGGGGCCACTCTGGGTTGGGAGACAGGGGGAGATGGAAGAGCCAGGCTCAGGCCTGAGACCCTGGGAGCCCAGAACAAGCCAAAGATGGTGGCAGGAAAGTCCATGAGGGCAAGTGCAGGGGTACTAGGCACAGGCAGAGCTGTGGGGGACATGGGGAGGTAGGGGGGCCCAGTGCTCAGCAGGCAGCAGTCACAGACATGGGCGAACTCTGGTCATGGTGACCAGGAGGGACTGGTGGGCAAATGGAGGCTGAGGTCTGTGCTGCCTTGAGGCTGACAGGGGCAAGAGCAGAGTTGTCTTTCTGGGACTAGAACAGCAGTGGCACAGATCACCCAGAACACTGGGCTTCCAGCTCTGCTTTCCAGGAAACGGGATTAAACCTGCTTTCCAGGTTTCAGGTCTAAGCACTGACCCAGTGGACGTGACTGCTCCCTCCCCACCCCATTGTGGAAGGTCTCTTCTGAGCACTGTGGCCAGTGGGGGCAGCACTGGAGGGGCTGAGGTCTCTCTTCCCCTGGTTGTCCCGTATTCACTCACCCAGTACGTTTTCCAGACGTGTCAGGGTCTGAGACGCAGTCCCTGTGATCACATCCACCCTGCCAGCTGCCCACTGCCTGCCACCCTGCCCCTGCAGGTACTGTCTGACACCACAGGAAGAGCTTATTTCCTAACGCCCACATCTCACCACAAGTCAGTGTCTCCTTGTTCCCCCCCAGGGCATGTCTGACCCCAAGGGCTTCTCTCCTGAGTCCCATCTCCCCACCTTTCCCCACCCAGGGCGTTTGCACATGCCACCAAAGCTGGGCACCCTGAAGCACTGCCCTCTTCTGTGCCTTCCTCACCCCACATGTTCTTCACAGCCCAGTTCAGTCCTCATCGCCTCCAGGAAGCCATCCTGTCCTGAGGCCCAGAGGGTGCCCTTCCTTTGGGCTCCTGTGCCCTCATTCTGGTGACCTGGGAGCACTGATTGTGGAATATTGGGGTCATTTGGAGCAGAGCTATTCCCCACCCTCAATCTTGGCAGCAGCGTGGGGGCAGGGGCCAGGGCCTGCTCAATTCTGAAGTCTGGGGCCTAAGCCAAGTAAGTCTTAGGAAACGTTTGTTGACTGCAAAGATTCTGACTGCGGGCAGACAGGTGCTGACAGAAAGACTGCCTGTGAGGACTGGCTCGGAAGAGGACAGAAGGTCATGAGATAGGTGCTCTCTCTTCCAGCTCACACCTCTGCCTGAGTCCATTAAGGGCACCTCAGTCCCTGCTATCTGACCCCACACTGTGCGCCCGCTCTGTGGATGGGTCAGGCTGATGGCCCAGAGTGAGGCCTAGAAGTGCTACCTGCTAAGGTCAGAGGACCACTCAGAGAGAGCAGGCTAAGGCCTTCTCTTCTCTTCCTTCACAGGTCATGCCACCCAGGGAGTGGGACAGGACCAGCTGAGGACACTTAGCCTCACCGCAGAAAACATGAAACCCAGATAGGAGCACATCGCCCTGACTGAGAAGCACAAAACTCGGAATTCCCCGAGAAGAACCGAAAGAGGAAGCCATAGAGGGGCGGGGCTGGGTGGGTGGGGAGGGCAGCAAAGCAAAAACCCACCATGAGGGCCAAGAGCCCTGGTTTCAGGTCAGGCTCAACTTGGCCCCTGTGTTCTGTGTTCCTTCATTCTGCAAATGTACTAAGCACTGGGGACACAGAGGGACTCAGGCTGACAGGGTCCTGCCGTCATGCAACTTCTATTCCAACTTATTATGCTCTCTGGGCCTCAGTTTCCCCATCCGTAACATCGGACTAGATCTGGGCTTTCCTGACTGTGCCATGGGAACAAGGGTGTGTATGATGATCAAGGCCCCAAATGCCATCGGCCCACAGGGTGGGGTGGGTATTCTTTTTCCAGTGTTATGGTTGAATGGGGGCACTGAGGGTTCCCCACCGCTCCTCACCTCTGGTCATCTGTCAACAAAAGGGTCTTGAACCTCTGCTGGAGCTGTTTTCATCTCGTCAGCCGGACGCAGATTGTGAAAGCTGAAAGGCGCTGGCTTGTCATTTAGGCCCATGATATAAAGTTTCCTTTTCATGTTGATATTTTCTTTCAAAAGGAAAGTTATTTAAAGCAAATCATAGGCTGGTAGATTCTAGACCAGAGCAAATGTCATTAGAGTTTCATGTACAAATGTGCAATGTGTGTGATTCTTGAATTCTGTGGATCAGGTGACTCTGCCCAAGTTGGGGGCAGGAGTCAGAGACCTGAACACCTGTGCCTCCTGGGGCGGAGCCAGTAGGGCCAGAGGAGGGTGCCTCTCCCTGACAAAAGGTGATGAGAGTTACAGAGCAGAGTCTCGGGTAACATCTGTCCTTGGGGCTTCCCAGGGACTGGGGAGTGTGTCCCCAAACAAGCTTGAATGCAAATTACTTTCGTTGACAAACAAGCAGCTCTATGTAGCATATGCACAGCAGTTGGCAGCTCTTTGCAAGCAGTGCCCTGCAAGAGGAACTAAACGGTCTTTCTGTGCAGCCACCATCAGCAGTGACCCCAGCCTGGGGTGTTCTTCCTCCTCCTTCCTCTCTGCCCTGTCTATCTCTCTGCACCTCCTGGGGGACACACGAGGGGTCCTCTAAGAAGTGGCCCCAGCCCCAGCACAAGGGATCTACAAACCCCTCAAGCCCATCTGGGAACAAACTGGCTTAGCACTGCAGAGGGGTTCTTCAGTGAACAACGCCAGCTCACCTTTCAACACCCAGGTCAGCTGGGACCTCTGCAAGGCCTTCCTGGATGCTTCTCCTGACCTTCTAAGAGTCCCCTGGTGCCCTGCTGAGGGCCCCAGAGCATACTGTCCAGGTCACTCATCACTGTCCTACCACCACCATCGGGCTTGTTTCCCACCAGCACGTGCATTCTGTGCAAGCTCGATCCATTTTTCTCACGCCCCAGCCTCCAGCACTGGGTCTGAAGTGTCCATCGTTCTGAGCTAAGGCGTAGCGGAGGGCAGGGCTTGGGTTAAGGTTCTGAGGCTGTCTTCGGTTCTGTCCCCGTACGCTCCTGTTTAGGGGAAGACAAGTCTTCTTTGAAAGCATCGTCCCTGAGATCCACAACTGCTTACCAAGGGCCTGTCCCAGGACAGGTGCTCTGCTAGGAACCAGCGACACAGCAGCCAACCAGGCTCGACCTCTGCCCTCAGAGATCCAGACGAGTGTTGAAGAAGTGAGGCGAACACCAGAAGGACACAGCAGGGAAGGATTTCAAATTCACCATCATTTCGATGTAAATCACTCAGAATTTAATCTACTTTGAAAGGAGATTGAGAGTGAAGATCAGTGAGGTCAAATTTTAAAACCTGTAACCCTGTATTTGAAGCGTCAGTCACTCTTGTGATATTAGTAATGCACACACACCACACACCACACACCATACACCATACACACAGCACACACACCACACACACACACACACCACACACCATACACACAGCACACACAGCACACACACCACACACACCACACACACCACACACACACACCACACACCATACACACACACACCACACACACACCACACACACACCACACACACCACACACACACACACCACACACACCACACACACACCACACACACCACACACACACACCACACACACACCACACACACCACACACACACACCACACACACACACACCACACACCATACACACACACCATACACACACCACACACACACCACACACCATACGCACACTACACACACACCACACACACCACACACACACACCACACACACACCACACACACCACACACACCACACACACACACCACACACACCACACACACACACCACACACACACACACACACCCCACACACACCCCACACACACCACACACACCACACACACACACACACCCCACACACCACACACACCACACACACCACACACACACACCACACACACCACACACACACACCACACACACACACACACCCCACACACCACACACACACCACACACACCACACACACACACACACCCCACACACCACACACACCACACACACCACACACACACACACACCCCACACACCACACACACACACACCACACACACCACACACACCACACACACACACACACCACACACCATACACACACACCACACACCATACACACACACCATACACACACCACACACACACCACACACCATACACACACACCACACACACCACACACACACCACACACACACCACACACCATACACACACACCACACACACACACCACACACACCACACCACACACACCACACACACACACACACCCCACACACCACACACACACACACCACACACCACACACCATACACACACACCACACACACACACACACCACACACCATACACACACACCCCACACACTACACACAGACACCACACACACCACACACACACACACACCCCACACACACACCACACACACCACACACACACACACCACACACACCACACACACCACACACACACCACACACCACACACCATACACACACACCCCACACACTACACACACACACCACACACACCACACACACACACACACCCCACACACACACCCCACACACACACCCCACACACACACCACACACACCACACACACACACCACACACCACACACACCACACACACACCACACACACCACACACACCACACACACCACACACACACCACACACACCACACACACACACCACACACACTTCTTAGCTTTCCTACTAGGCCCCCAGAGCAATGGCCATCCAATTAGCGTCCAGATCTCTAATACCGTTTTCCACTGAGAGGATCCAGGGTTCTTTGGGAAATGGCTGACTCCACACCAGGACGGAGGTGTGCAGGCTGAGGCAGGCCCTTCTTTGAGCAGAAAGCAGTAAAGCTGTCAAAGTCTGCTGGGAGAGCTCAGAAGACTCAGAGAGCATCAGGAAGCCCCCAGCAAGGATGATTTATGACCAGTAAGGACACGCCACTGAACTGAAGCATCTCAAATCTATTGCAATCCACACATCCATAATGACACCGTAAAAAAGAACACTTTGTTCGTCCACTTTTGACGGTGCTATGGAATTAACTTATTGTTTTGAAAACTGGCACATAAAGCAAACAAATTAGGTGTTGATCCTACATTTCATACACAAGCTGCTTCAAGGTGACCAAATGGTTGAGGAAGACAGTTTCTCTTGGCAGCAGATAGACGGGAAAAAAGAACATAATTAGAGTATCACCCTTTTGTCCTCCCTAAAGGAGAGCTGGCTCTAATTTCCTCTTGGCCTTTTCCCTTCCTGAGTCACTCTCTCCTGCAGTTCCCTGAGAGTCCAGCAATGACAGGACTGACCATAAACATCTTTATCACAGAAGACTGAAACTACCCTCAGAGCAACAGCAAGTTTTGCTGAACAGATCACCCCATGATGAGATCCCTTGATCTGATGGAGGCAATTATCCTTGATGGGAACTGAGGCTGCATCCTAGGGCAGAACAATCATCTCATGGGAACCAGATTGCCCCCCTCAAGGAAGGACAGTGATAAGAACTTCTCCAGAATGACCTTGCAGAACCAGATCTGAGATATTGATCAATCAGACTACTGGCCTGGCCAAGATTACCTCTGACAACTATGCAAACCTCAAGCTATGCAAACCTCCAACCTCTACCATTGTTTCCCTTTCCTATAAAATCTCAAAGTTCCTGGCAGCCCCTTAAAGACAAATCTTAGGCCATTTGTTTTTGACAGGGAAATTTGAAGTTCTGCAGGAACAGTGGTACCAAACAATAAGAAGAGATGCTCTTCCCAATGTGAATGCATTGATTAAAGCTCCTTTCTCTATCCTTTACCTCCACTCATCTCTTTGATTGACATATTGGGATGGATGACCTAGCCTAGTCCATTGTGATTCCCAGAGCTGGGGCCTTTGCCCTAAAACTCTGAGAGCAAACATTGGAGGGCCAGCCAGGAGAAGGCATGCATTTTAAATGTTAGCTGCTCACAGCACTTAGACCCCCAGATGAAGAGGAAAGATTAAGCAGTCACACATAACTGATCAAATTACTATTATTCCAGAGATGTTTTCCTGTCTTTCACTTTGGGCCAGCATTGTCTGCCTTCTACTGCCATTTGGTGGAAAGAAACAAGCATTTGTATGCACAGATCTTGAGAGTAAGATTGCTGTGAGTCTTTTTTCCCATAGTATACATTGGACCTCATTCTTCTTTCTTTTTGGTTTGAGTTCTTACAGGCTATTCTGGGCTTAGGTCATTTGTTTTTGACAGGGAAATTTGAAGTTCTGCAGCAACAGTGGAACCAAATAGTAAGAAGAGATGCAAGGTATATGAAAGAGCCAGGATGTCAGGGGCATCTCTACTGTAATTTGTGTGACATTGGGGAAAATTATGTCCTTAATTGTATCAGGATGCCCTCTGGGGAGAATTCTAGATGGCTGGTCTAATTATAGCTATAAACCCTATGACTAAGAAAAAGATGATATATTATTATAGTGCAATATAGTCTAGGCATCCCCTAGCTACAAAAGACAGTGGCTCCCAATGCATTGTTGAATTTTATACTATTTTACATTTGGAGTAGTTTTGTCAAAGATCAGGAAACTGGGTTAAGATGCTTGAGCTCCAGCATTTCAATATGACAATGTTGATTAAAATCCTTTCTTGCTTTTCCACCGTTACTTTTCCATTTGATTTCTAGGGCCAGTGGGCCAAATCTAATTTGTTGGGATTTCTGCCCCTTCCCCTACTAGGACTAATTTACACTAATAATGAATAAATGAGTGGTTACACTAATGACCGAATGAATGTAAATAATGCCCATCAGTGACCACTAACATCCAAAAGGAGAAGAAGCTTGATACTATGTGTTTCCTTATGAACCCAGCATGCATTCGTGCCCTCCCCCAAAATCAAGGCCCGAGTGTAACCAAGCTCCAAGATCTAACTACAATTTAGCAATCAGTAAAACTCAGCTGTGAGACACTCTAAGGACAAATGATTGGTTTCTTCAATAAATTAATGTGTGTGTGTGTGTGTGTGTGTGTGGTGTGTAAGAGAGAGAGAAACCTAAAACAACATATCAATTATACTTGTACTGTATAGATCTTATTTGAAGTCAAATAAATAAACTTTCAAAAGATTATGAGAGCCAGGAACTGGTGGCTCATGCCTGTCATCCTAGCTACTCAGGAGGCAGAGATCAGGAAGATCGTGGTTTGAAGCCAGCCCAGGTAAATAACTTGCAAGACTCTATCTTGAAAATACCTAACACAAAAAGGGCTGATGAAGTCGCTCAAGGTGCGGTCCCCGAGTTCAAGCCCCAGTACTGTGAAAAAAAAAAAGAGACAGAGACAATAGGGGAACTTAGAATACACATCAGATGTTTGATGATAGTAGAAATTACTATTAATCCATTAGGTGGTTTAGTGGTGTAGGGTTATGTTTTTACATAGATCTTATCTATGTAATGTACTTACTGATTTAATGAGGAAATGTGGAACTCTCTGGCTGTCATGCCAGTGGTGGTAGCTGGATGGAGGTGGGTGAGCTGAAATGACACAAGGTCACCTTGAACCGATGTGTTGAGGCTGGATGATGGACACATGGAAATTTATTACACTGTTCCCTCTTCTTTGTATCTGTTTAGCATTTTTCACAACGAAAAGCTAAACTCATCTAATCCATGCTGCCTGCCTGGAGCGGCTGGCTCTCACAACACAGAACTGGTGGCATTGCTAAACACAGAGGTACGCCTCATCTAGCTTTCAAACATCTTTCTTTTAAAAATAGCATAATTAATTGTACAAAGGGGTTTCACTGTGATATTTCCATACTTGCATATAATGTTCTTTGGTTGAATTCACCCTACCTAGGTTACTCTTTCTAACTCCCCTCCCTTCTCCCTGCCCTCTTATTGACAGTTTTTAGTGGGTTTCATTATGGTATTTGTATACGTATATGTAATGTACTTCAAACTATTCACCCCCATCACCCTCTTTTTCCCTCCTCCTCCCATTGGTTCCCCCCAAATAAATTGTAAAAGTTCCCCTTTTAAAATCATGCCATATCAATTTTCCTTATGAGCAAAAATACATAGTATTTGTCTTTCTGAGCATGGCTTATCTCACTCCATATGAATCCAGTATCGTCTGTTTTCCTGCAAATCACATAATTTCATTCTTCTTTACGGCTGAATAATTCTCCATTGTGGTGTAGGAGCCCATGGGTTGTTGGGCTCCTAGGCTGATGCCATAGCTCGGCTACTGTAAACAGAGCTGCTATAAACATGGACGTGAGGGTGTCTCTGTTGCATGTTGACTTATATTCCTTCAGATATATACCAGATAGCAGGATAGTATGGTAGGGCTCGTTTAGTTTCTTGAGGACCCTCCACACTGAAACACAGAGTGGCTGCACTAATTTGCATTCCCGCCAGCAGTGTATAGGGTTCCTTACAACTCCCCTCTGGCATTGTCACCAGCATTTGTTTTCTTGACCTCTGCCATTCTCACTAGGGTAGATGGAATCTCAGGGTTGTCTTGATTCACATTTCCTTTATGGCTAAAGATGTTGAACTTTCTTCATGTATTCAGTTAACATTTGTACTGCTTTTGAGAACTGTTCAATTCTTTTACCCATTTGATTGCATTATTTGTTCCTTTGGTTTAATTTTTAGAGTTCTTTATACACTCCGTATATTAACCCTTGTCCAATGACTAGCCTGCAAAGATTTTTCTCCTATTCTGGTAATTGCTTCTTTTTCTGGGCAGAAGCTTTTCTGTTTGATGCAAACCCACTTGTCAACTCTTGCTCTCATTTCCTAAGCAACTGGCGTCCTATTCATGCTGGGTGAGATCCAGGTGACGTGGTGAGCTAGGGCCTCATTCTCTGCCACTGAGCATGGCACCCCTCCCCCATGCTTTTTAGTCACCAGAAACAACCGTAGAGGTAATTCCTAATGAGTCCTGGGTTTCTTTCCTTTTCCTTTCTTTTTTGGTGGATTGGAGTTTGAACTCAGGTCTTTATGCTTACAATGCTGGTGCCCCACTGTTTGAGCCACACCTCCAGTCCGTTTTGCTCTGGTTATTTTGGAGATGGGGTAATCTCAAACTATTTGCTGGGGCTTGCCTCGAAACACAACACTCCCAAGCTTAGCTTCCCAAGTAGCTAGGATTACAGGCATGAACCACAGTCCTTTTTTTTTTTTTAAGTCTTTAATTATGAAATATTTCAAACATGCAGAAAAGAACATGACGCTACAAAGTTACCATACAAATTTCTAAAATATACACAATTTAACACTCTTTTGGGATTTTTCTTTTCTGAGTGCTGGGGACTGAACCCAGGACCTCACAAATACTAGGCAACTGCTCTACACTGAGCTACACCTTCATCCCTGGATTTTTAAAAAAATAGCGAGATGGGGTCTTTTCCTGTCCATTGGCCATCCTGCTTCCTCTCGTGTAAATGCCTGCCTCCATCCTCTAGCTGGATTTTTCTTGGATGTTTGCATTCCTGCACAGATTTGGAAGTGTTCATTATAAATCTCAGATACCATTCTTTGTCAATGATAGGTAATGCATTTTTTATGTTTTGTTATTTCTTGTTTGGCATTTCTTGTACGAATGCTATAAATTTTAATCTAATCAAATTGATCTCTTTTTCATTATAGTTTTGGCCTTCTAGATCTTGCCCAACAATCCTTTTCCTCTTCAGGGTTCTGAGGTAGTTCTCTAATATTCTATCCTAAAAGCTTAAAGTCTTTAACCACTCTAGAACTTATTTTTGCATCTTGTGTGGGACAGTGGTCCAGTGGTCCTGCCATTAAAACAGCCTGTCAGCTGAGACTGCAGCTCAGTGCACACACACAAGGCCCTGGGTTCGATCCTCAGTACTGTGGCAGCCGGGTACCACAGTACCCTGGGAGAGTGCTTTCTCTCACTGCTGCTAAAGCAGCTATTTGACAGCCACTTTCTCCTCTACATAGAGGACTATTTATGGACTCCCTATTCTGTTCCACTGTCCTATTAGCTGAGAGATCACTGGTTGTGATTACTTTATGATGTCTTGCTACCTGGCAGGCCAGGTTCCTTATTGCTTTTCAAAATTATATTTGACGATTTTGCTCCCTTACTTATTTATTTTGGTGGGACTAGGGTTTGAACTCAGAGCTTTCACTTACAAAGCAAGCATTCTACCGCTGAAGTCACAGCTCTGGTCCATTTTGCTCTGGTTATTTTGGAGATGGGCTCTTGCAAACTATTTGCCCAGGCCGGCCTTGAACTGCAATCCTCCTGATCTCAGCTTCCCAAGTAGCTAGGATTACAAGTGTGAGCCACTGGCTACCAGTTCCCTTATTCTTTATACGTATTTAAGTACATTAAAACATTCAATTTGGATTTTGTTTAGTATTGCATTTATAGATTGTTAAGAAAGGTAGCTTTCTGAATGAAATCACATTTTCTCAGGGCTGGTGGAATAGGTCAAGTACTAGAGTGCCTGTCTAGCAAGCCCAGCAAGTGTGAAGCCCTGAGTTCAAGCCCCAGTACTGCCAAGAAGAGGAAAGTAAATGTATCAGTCACTAGTATAGTTTCTAATTTAAAATCATCTTCAATAGAATTTTCTCCATAAAGATCTTGTGGAGCTTTACTTAGGTTTTACCATTGGTAGTTTTTATTTATCACAAATACTTTTCCTTATATTGTATTTTCTCATTGGTTACTGGTTATGAATAGGAATGCCATTGATTAATGAATTTTGATCCGAGATCCAACATCTTAAACTATCTTATTTGTTGTATTGTTTGTATGGTCTCCATATGTGCACACATGTCATCTGCAAATAATTACAATGTTGCTTATTTCAATCATTATGCATTTATTTATTCCTTTATTTATTGCATTGGCTAATATCTCTATATAATGAGTATTTTTGTTTTTTACTAACTAAAATATTGCTTCTAAAACTTTACCATTGTCAAGTATTTGACAGCAGGCTTTACTATAGCTATTTATTAAAGAAATTTTCTTTTGCTGGTTGTGATGGTGCACCCCTGTAGACCCTGTCTCAAAAAAGAAAACTTAAAACACAAGCATAGGTCAAGTGGTAGACTGCTTGTTTAGCATGTTCAAAGGCCTGGGTTCAGTCCCCAGCACTGGGAGAAAAGGTATTTTTTTCTAGCTTGGTACTTTTAAAAAGAGTTATGAGTGTGTGTTGACTTTTATAAAATCTTTGTTCTGTTTCATTTTTTATTGGCAATACTTTTAAGCCTTTCAGGTGCCACAGAAAATAGTGTTCCCCAAGTATTGGTTTTCTCTGGCCTGCTCTTTACGCTGTTCAAATCTTTTCTATCCTTCTATTCTTCTCTCAGCATGGTATACCAGTTCCTCTTAGTGGTGTGTTCAAATCTCCCCTTCCTCCTTATCATTTGGTCAAGTTTTGCTTTCTGTAGTCTTGGGGAATTGTTCTGAGATCAGAAACTCCCCACTCTGCCTTGAAAGTCCATCAAATTCGAGGGCGCCCCTTTCTTCCAGGAAAGCTAGCAAAACCATTTTATCCTAATTGACTCCAGCACATCTGTGCCCACCCCATTCTTCGCTTGCTGTCTTATCACCGGCATTGGAGATGCTGGCTGGACCTGCTCTTTTCAAGACTAATGACCTGTTGTCAGCAAATATTGGAGCAGGGCAGTCTCCATCTGTGACCCCCAGGACAGACAGAGCCCCAGCCCTTACCCTGCCATCTGGCTTCGGTAGTTATCTCCCAAGTTCCCAGTTTGAGCCATCAGCTGTCTGGAGGAAGCTCAGGGTGAGCACGTTGTGCAGCCGTATCCTAGAGGATGTGGGGAGGCCTGAGCTGGGCAGAGTACCTTCTGTCTCTGGATTTTTCCTCCCATGCTCTTCCCTCTGAAATTGCTGATTTCCTATGGGATCTGTCCTTCTCAAGCTTCTGAGCCTCTCTTCATGAGGCAGCCAGTCACCCATCCATCCATCCATCTACACTCACTCACTCATCCATCCATCTACACACACTCACTCACCCACCTATCCATCCACCCATCCATCCACACACTCACTCATCCATCCATCTACACACTCACTCACCCACCTATCCATCCATCCATCCATCCATCCATCCACACACTCACTCATCCATCCACACACTCCTCACTCACCCAACTACCCATCCATCCATCCATCTACACACTCACTCACCCACGTATCCATCCATCCATCCATCCATCTACACACTCACTCACTCATCCATCCATCTACACACTCACTCACCCACGTATCCATCCATCCATCCATCCATCTACACACTCACTCACTCATCCATCCATCTACACACTCACTCACCCACCTATCCATCCACCCATCCATCCACACACTCACTCATCCATCCACACACTCCTCACTCACCCAACTACCCATCCATCCATCCATCTACACACTCACTCACCCACCTATCCATCCCCTCACCCACCTATCCATCCATCCATCCATCTACACACTCACTCATATCCATCTACCCACCCACTCATCCATCCACACACACACACCAACCTATCCATCCCCACCCACCTATCCATCCATCCATCCATCTACACTCACTCACTTGTACCCATCCACCAACCCACTCATCCATACACACACACACACACACCCATCTACACACTCACACACCAACCTATCCATCCCCTCACCCACCTATCCATCCATCCATCCATCCATCCACACATCTATCCATCTATCCAGCAACAATGTCATATAAACCCTACAAGCTATGTGACCTTGGGTAAGTGGAACTTCAATTCCCTCATCTACAAAGTGAGATAATAATAAATGGCAAGGACCTCACAGGACGGGCACAACTACAAAATGAGATAATTTTTATGAGACTCTGACTGACACACACTAAGCACTCTAGAAATACTATTATCTTTATCACACACTAATTCACTCAACTAACATATGTGCTCAGTTCTAGAGATACAAACCCAAGTCCTTGCTCTCCACGATCTCACTGTCTGGAACAAAGGTCAGACAGGCATTAGAAAAGACAGTACCATTGTAATACATCCTGCTTAGTATTAATGAGAACAAGAGGAATAGGGGAATGGGGAGTCAGGGAAGTCCTCCTGGAAGAAGTGACACTGAAGCTGAGTCCTGAGAATAAGCAGTTCAAAGAAGGGCATTCCTGGCTGAGAGAGAACCACATTGAAACCCTACAACATTCAAAACCAAAACCTGCTTTTCAGGGCAGTGGGAATATGTGACTGGTGGCAAGGGGAAGCGATAGACATGATGAGGTCAACTCTAGAGGTGCAAGGCTGGGAAAGTGGTGTCAAGGCCTCCTGTCACCCTGCCGGCAGAATCATTGATTCACTATGGACGCTTTAGGAAAGTGCTAGCAAAACTGTGCGCGCAGGGTCTACACGGGCAAGAAAACAGAGTCAGGATTTGTAACAAGCCCCCAGATGCAGTCCACATGCCAGTCAGAGGGCATGGAGGGCCGGTGGTGGTGGGGGAGAGGGCGACTCAAGAAAGCCCACGCGGTGTGAGCATCAGTGTCGGGAGGCTTGGTGAGCTTTGCTCAGCCCAGTGGTGATGCTGTGTCCCTGGCACGGTCCCTCCCCACCACTCACTGACTTGCACCAGAGTCTGGTCATCTCTCCTTTTTTTTTTTTTTTTTGGTGGCACTGGGATTTGAACTCAGGGCTTCACACTTGCTAGGCAGGCGCTCTACCACTTGAGCCACTCTACCAGCCGTTTTGTGTTGGATATTTCCAATAGGGTCACGAACTATCTGCCATGTGCAGACCTGGACAGAGAAGGGGGTGGTCCAGTGGGGGCTGCTCCTTTCACTCAAGGCGGGCAACCAGTCGGGGTGGAGCTGTGACTGCAGCCTCAGGGCAGACTCTTCCTGTCCCCTCTCCTTTCCAGGTCTTCAGAGAGACTATGTGACTGCTTGTGCAAATTGATTGATAAGGACTGTGACAAAGGAGCTGGGTCCCACCAGACTTTGCCAGTGGATGCATGAATCCAAGCACCTGGGACCGGGCCCTGGGGTATTTTACTGTAGTGACTTCCCCATCCCCCCCCTCCTAACCATTCAAAGTCACACCTTTGTGATCCAGACACAGGATCTACCATCGTGCCTAATGTGTTAAAAACCTGAAAAAAGATGAGTGCTTTCAGGGTCCCAATGTTCAGAGACACTATGACATTTCATTTACAGTCCGTTACGTTTAATTTTTTCACAAAAAGCTTTGTGTGGACAGCCATACAATATGGTTATCCTACTGTGTGTTCCCCTCAGAGACCTGTTTCACCCATCTGTGCAGAGGAAACCCCAGTCCCACCCCACTGCTGCACGGTGTTTAGACTGGGTAGGTGACACAGGCTCAGGACTGCAGAGCCCTCCCTGTAGTCCCCCAAGGGACAGGGTGGCAGAGGGAGTGCTTTGACACGGAGTTGCTTACAGATGTGGGGGGCTCTGTGACAGGGGAGCACAACGCCAGGTCAACCATGGCCCTACTTCCCTCGAGCGCAACTGACACACTGGGGAAAAGCAATTAAGACGCAACAATCAAACCAACGTTTAAATAGCAACTTTTAAAAATATAAAAGCAGCTCATTACAATGACTTCATTTTGCTTTTCTTTCTTCTACCCTCACCCTCCCTTCCGGCTACAGCCTTAACAAGAGGAGGCAGAGGAACATCTGAGACCCAGACAGAGAGAAAGAGAGGAGAGACAAAGACTCCAGAAGCCCCACACCCCGTCAGAGCGGTACAGGTGCCAAGCCAGGTCTGCGTTCTGTGCAGACCTCTGCCTACCGTGGGAGCAGCTGCTCAACTGAAGACGCCCAAGTGGCCCAGGACCCCTCCTCCCTTCTCGCCAGACCAAATCCCCCATTATAAAACAATCCATAAAAATGCAGTATAAAAATTCTCTTCCATACACTACATCCACGGAGAGCCCACCACCAGGGCTCACACGACCTTTAGCTTTTCTTTAAAGAACAAAAATAGACCAAAACAAAACCAAACAAAATCCTAATACCTCAGAACATTCGGTACCAGAAAGAGGTACCTACAGGAGACGATATTCTACTTGTCACCCACCGGGACCCAGTGGAGACGCTGAAAGCTGTAAGAGTCACAGACCACCAGGCCACATCACCTCTGGCTCTTAGCCCCACTGCCCAGCCCAGGAGGGGTGAGGGGCAAATGACCTGACTCACAAGCCTGGGGTTACTGGTTCCCCTTTAGGGAAGGACGGGCTGAAGGCAAGAAAGGAGGAAGGCATTTTGTAAAAGGAAATCACTTCTAGTTCTTTTTATTACAAAAAAAAAAGAAAGAAAGAAAGAAGGAAAGAAAAAGGAAAAAAGAAAAAAGAAGCACCCACACCAGTTGCTGTTTTTCTCTGGTAGCTCCCTGAGCTGAGTTGCCAGTTCTTTTCTTTCGTGTGGTCCTTTTTAGGCTGCAGTGGAAGAGCCGGAGAGGGGGGTTCCTTTGAACCTCCATTACCCTCCATTACTCACCACAATGACTGAATGTGCACCGAAGAGAAAGACAGGCCCAGGAGGACAGAGAGAGAGAGCAAGACAGACGCCTGAGAGAGGGAGACACAAGGCAGACAGCGCCACAGAAAAGCCCCGTTCTTCCTGTGAATGTCAGCCCAGCCCATCTCAGCACTGTCCATCAGTCAGTCTGGCTCGCTGGCAGTCCATCTGGACAAGCCTCATGGCCAGGCTGGTCTCTGGCTGCAGGGTCTTATCCCACCCAAGGCCTTCTCTACCCACTCCACCCCCTTTCTGTTGCACCCCTCTGTCACCTTTCTCCGATGGAAACTCCTGTTTAAAAAAAAAGAAAAAGAAAAAGAAAAAGGAGCCACTGCAGTGAGTGGACTTCAAATACAGCAGGCGAAATACAGGGCGAGATTCCTATGGGAGGGGCTCCTCCCCCACTGGCCAGTCCACAGTAGGAGTCTTATTTACATTTTCACAAACCTTGTGCCCTGCACGATCAGGAACAAGACCCCCCACCCCAGCACAACAACGTGGTCCAGAGTCCCCAACCCAAGGCAGGAAGGGGATGGGTCAGAAAAAAAGGGGAGGAAGAGACAGACTCAGGAGAGGGTCTGTGGGAGAACTGGAGCCATGGCTTCCAAATAAATCTATTTGTAGCATCTGCCAGCATTGGTAAGGGGAAGAGGAGAAAATCCACCGAGTCTGCGAGACACATCAATCCATGCCAGGAGTCCAGGGCACGACTGGCACATCTTCTTTGCCTGTCGGAGCAGCCCCAGGACTCACTGCCTGCTCACGGCCCTCCTCCGCCATCCTCAGGTCCTCGCCCAGGTGTCCCTGTCAGAGCCGTGCCGGTGTCTCCCAGAGTTTGACAGCCCTGTTAGAGTCCTTGTTCAGTAGATGACCTCATAAACTGTGGCCTTCTTGTCACCGGAGCCTGTTACAATATATTTGTCATCCGCCGAGATGTCACAACTCAAGACAGACGAGGATTCTTTAGACTGGAGGAGGAAGAGAGAGAGGCAGGAAGGGGTGAATGAAGCCACCCTGCGGGACGGTGGGAGGTGGTGCCAGCTGGAGCCTCTCCAAAAGGAAAGGCCGATCGGGCTCCAGAGAGGTCTTCAGAAAGGAAGTCACCACTGCAGCCTCTCCCAAGCTCACCAACGGGAAGGCGCGGGTCTGAGCTGCAGCACCACCAGGAGAGCTCAGCCTGTGAGCCAGAACCAGCACCTGGGCTTTGAGGCACTCACTGCAGCCAGAGACTGGGAGAGGGATGTGTGTGACATGTCAGCACTGGTCAGAAGTGGCTCGTTGTGATTGTGTGGGTGTGAGAGCGAGTGCGAGTGCATGCGTGTGTGTGTGAGAGAGAGAGAGAGAGAGAGAGAGAGGGGGAGACAGCATGTGGGTCCCCGACCTTGAGAACTTAGAAGAAGCCATGTCCCTCTGGAGGGACACCTCACACTGGATGGATCTCCAGGATGGCCCTAACTTGAATGGGTACCACTGGCTGTAAAGAGTCACTCCCTGTGCTCAGCTGCCCAGAGCACCAACCATGAGAGCCCAACGCCAGGCCAGTGCCAATAGCTGGTGCCAGATGAATCCCTGCTTAAAAGCCTTCACCCTGAGGGGCACAGGCCATTGGCAACAGTCTGTGTGTACCACTGCAGTTCCCAAGCCCTAGCTCTGGAGAACCCATCTTGGGTCCCCATCCCATCAAGTTGGTAGGGAAGGGGCCCAGGCTGGTCTGCTCCCCACTCCCATCTTGGCAGTCACATCCTGACTCAGTAGAGAACACCAGTGGGGGGGGGGGGAGGGGGTACATACCTGGAAGATGCTGGCTCCATAAGGCGTCCTCCAGGCATTGAGGAGGTTGTCCTTCCCAGTGCTCACAAACCACTTGCCTGCAGGTGGAGGCAAAGGAGCCCTCAGACTCACCCCAGACATAGCTGGCTGCCATGGCAATGCCCCCAGTGCGAGTCTCCACTTGCGAGACACATGGACACCTAGAGGATGCCTTTCTCTGCTATTCCGAGAGGGCCAGAGGGGCTGGGACGGGAAAAGATTCCCAAAGATTCCTGTGAAGCCATTCAGACCTACTGGCCCCTCTAAATCTACTGCTAGAAGGTGACAGGAAGTACGGGAAAGTGCAAGGCCCTAAGAATATGAGACCCGCTGAGGACAGTGGGTCAGCGGGAGGTCGCTAGGGTTCTGTGCATGTGAACACACATGCTGGGCACCGTACTCTTCCCAGTCACAGAGAAAAACCCGCTAGGATTCTGACAGGGTGAGATGTGTGCATGGATGCACAGCCCACAGCGGAAGAGCAGCTATCAGATGGCGACCACTGTGGCTATACCCCCAGAGGTACAGACCATGTCCTGTTCCTTTGTCCACAAAGGCTGTCAGTTACAGGCTCTGGGCAGTGCCTGAGAGCCAGTGCCCCAGAGTGACATGCGAGTCTGAGGGACAGGATGAGGATGACAAGATCCACACTGGGTGTTGCTGGGGCAGCAGCTGAGGGTGGCGGTTTGGTTCCGGCCAGGCTCGCTGCTGGACTGAACTCCTGTATGATCTGGGCACCTCACCACACCGCTGGCTAGGGCCTGCCCCCCACCCACACCAGGCCTGGACCCCTGCTCACCACAGTAGGCGAACTTGAGAGAGAGCACACAGCTCTCGTGCAGGTGCAGCTGGTACTTGTCAGGCTTGGTGTGGTGCAGCACCTCCACATTGCTGCTTTCCATGCCCACAGCCAGCCACTCCCCAGTGGGGCAGTACCCCAGCGAGAAGATCTGCAGGCAACACAGATAATTCAGCATCCTCTACCCGCAGGGCCCAGTGCTCAGGGCCCAAAGCTTGGTCCCTTCCAGTCCTACCCCACCATTTTGCAAACCAAGTCCAATAGCTAGCTGTCCAATGCCCCAGAAACCCCTCTCTACAGGTGAGGGAAGTGGGCTTGGAGGTTGCTGACTCTACAAAGTAGGCATCAGAGCCAGGGTTCAAACTCAGAAGTCCACAGACACCTCACTTCCAAGGGCAGCCTCTGCCACTGACTTCAGAAAACTGTCAGTAAGTAGAACACTAACAGTGAAGAGTCAAGTGAGTAATGAAAACAAGTCAACACCCAGCATTTCCCGAACTCTGCCTGTGAGCCAGGCTCAGGCTGGGGCTTTGAGAGGATAGGTGTCAGGTGCTCACACCCGACCTGGGAAGGAGCTACTATCACCCCCATCCCATGAATGAGGAAAGCTAGAACAAGGTGTGAGTAGCGGAGCCAGGAGTGAACCCCCACAGACGGGTCAAGTGTGTCCAACTCCAAGGCCTTGCCCATTCTACTCCACTGCTGCTTCCTCCAGAAAGCCTTCCCAGATGTCTCAGAGTGGTCCCAAGTCCCTTGGCAATGGCAGTTCTGTGGGGGCCCCAGAGCGGAGGGGAGCACACTGTTCCAGGGGAGGGAGGTCTCGGACTGTGAACCTGAGAAGTGAAGTCGTGCTGCTGCAGCTGCCGGCCCTCCCGCAGGTCCCAGGAGCGGACGGTGTTGTCCAGGCCCCCAGTCCACAGTTTTGTGCCATCGTGGGAGATGTCTATACAGCTGGCCCCATCCGTGTGGCCCTGGAACTGCCTAGGAATGCCAAGCAGGGAGGAAGGGTGAACATCAAGAAAGCAAGGCCCATTAGGGAGGCAGCACGCACCAGCCAGGGCCCCTCTCACACCCACTCAGAGGTGCTGCCCTGGGCCAGGCCTCCTGGGGAAAGGGGGGTTACTCCTGATTCTGAGTCCTCCAGGTGAGCCCTTCAGGGAGCCCACCTGCTCGGGAGAGGTAGAACTGGAGGCTCAGGACGGTGAGGAAGGCCCTAGAGAATTTTGTGTGACGATACTCACGAGGAGAAAGCAGGCCCCTGCCTCTGGGCGGGACACAGCTCCTCAGCCCGTCCTCGGCACGTCCTCTGCGCGCCAGCCTATGCTACTCAGTCTACACTGACAAAGATGTGCCAACGTGGGGCTGGCTACTGCTTTGGCCCCCTTGCACTGGTCCACCATTGCATTTTCGGCGTGACTCAGAAGAGGACACTACACACTGTCCCCAGTTTACACAGGGATTAAGTGACCTGCACAAGGTCCTCACAGAACCAGGACTCAACCTCAGAAACTCTGATCCCAAGCCCCACGTTCTGGCCTTTCTCCCACCTTGCCATCTCCACTGACCAGAACTCCACCCTTGCAGATCTACACGAGCTCTGCCTTCTCCCCACCACCCTCCCTCCATGGCCCCTCAATCAAGGAGGGGCATAATCAGAGCAAGCTGCCAGGCTGGATGACTGTAAAGCCCCTAGGACAAGGCACGGACATTCCCTCCTGCCAGACTCACCTGACCAGGGTCTGGTTGTGTAGGTCCCAGACAGCGATGTTCCCGTCGCTGCAGCAGGAGAAGCAGACTTTGGCGTCAGGGCTGATGGCCAGGGCGTAACAGGCAGGAGCAGAGGACGTCAGCTCGGCTTTGATGCGCGGCGTGGGTGAGGCTAGATCCCAGATGGTGAGTGTGCTGGCCTCGCCACCCACGATCAGTGTGCGCCCATCGGGGAGCAGCTTGCAAGAGCGGATGTAGTTGTCTCTGTTCTGGAGGGAGAATGGCAGGGTTAAGCACTGCCCACTTCCTCTCCTGTGGACCAGGAAAGCCACTTCAGGTGGCACCCAGCACCCTTGCCACCCAAGCGCACAACCTCCCCTCAAACACTATTGCCAGACTTCTCCATTCCTCAAATTCAAACCCCTTCAGTCTTCCATGACATTTGTCACAAACAAACTCCAGGTGGGGGTCAACCCCATTTATAGGTGGAAGGCAAAACTGGGGCTCAGAGAAGTTGCCGGCTTGCCCAAAGCTGCTCAGCCAACCCAGGGCTATGTGGCTCTGCCCTGTGGCCCAGGCTGCCCTGCTCTCCTCTGTCTCCTCCTCCAGCTGGAGGAGGTGCCTGCACCAGGCATTCTCACCAGGCAGTCCAGCTGGGAGATGGGGCTCTTGCTGCCCGGCTGGCTGATATCCCAGATCTTCACACAGCCCTTGCCGCCTGTGTAGACGTGCCGGGTGGGGTTGCTGATGGTCACAGCACACACCACCTCCCCGTGGCTCAGCGTGTTAATCTGCCGGGCGTGTCTGGGGATGCCAGGGCCTGCCAGGGCGTCGTGGGGGAATGGCACCGGCTGCATCTGCCCATCGGCGCTCACGTGGAAAGAGTAGGCTCTGCAAAGCGAGGACCGGGGGAGCTGTCACTCCTGGCACCCACCTCTGGGGCCCTGTAGTTCCACCAGGGTGGGGACTGCCTAGCATTCCAACCTCAACCTTTGCTCTCACTTATATAGCCAGCCTTGCTCCAAACCAGCTCTCAGGCCCACAGGTGCCTAGGAACAGCCCTTTGCCACCATCTATAAAGTCCCTAGACATGCCAACCCTGGAAGGAACCCAGTTAAATGCCACTTCCTGCTTTGGGAGCCAGTGGGGTTGGGGAGGAGATCTGCCTGCCCCTCTGGCAGTTAACGGCAGGGGACACATCAGAGACCTAGGGGTCGGTTTGGTTGGCTGAACTTGTAGGTTATAGTGGGGCTTCTCAGTGGCACCAAGATTCTTTCTCCATGGCTGTGAGCCTGTGGAAGCACAATGCAGCGTTCGCACGTCATACATCTGCTCGACCTTCCACCTCTCCAACAACCACCCACAGAAGTGGAGGGCAAGGGGCAACGGACTCTGTGAAGAGCAGGGAAGGGCTATGACCACCAGGGATGGGGAGGTCTATCCAGCAGGTGGAAGCCAGAGGAGTTCCCAAGGCTTACAGAAGCTGTGGGTGCTTTGGTGAGGACAAGTCTTTCCCCGCCCCCGCCTCCGCGGACTGGGCTCAGCAGTCCCGGTTGTCCTACTGGAGGAGTCTCTAGGGCGATCAGGAGGGTGGTTGGGCAGCAGGTTCCTGGGTTGCAACCTGGCCTAAGTGTTGTATAGGGAGTGACAGAGGCCTTCCCAGGGGCACGTGCACAGGGGCGAGCCTGTGCTTAGAGGATGGGGGTAAGTGCGGTGTGTGTTCTTCCCTGCCTGCCCCAGGGAGGATAAGAAACATAGCCAGAGCTTACGGTTTCCCTCCGGGAATGGAGGCAAGGCTGGAGGGCAGGCCTGTGGCCCGCATGGGGGGGTGGGGATCAAAACCAACCTGCAAAGAAAGCAAGCAGCTCTCAGTCAGCATGTCACCACATATCCCCTCACGTTCTTCTCCCCTGCCACCCGCTGGGGCTGCCACCCAGACTAGCCTCTCCACAGAAGAGCTAAGCAGAGCCTGTTTCAGAGCAAACGAAGGCCAGGAAGGCCAAGTGCCCTGCACAGGACAGTGGCAGGGACTAGGTGGCAGTCCAGACCCCCTAGTTCTTAAATCACTATCCTCCCTACCCTGCAAGGCAGCTAACCCTGCCCCACCTTTCTCCTTCCCTGGTGTCCTGTGGCCTGTCCCGTGGAGTAGAAGCTGTCTCAGGTACAGAAAGCCTGGAGAGAAACTGCCCTGGAAGAGGGCCTCTCTGCCAGTCCCAATCCCATGTGCACCCACACCAACAAAGGCTTCTGGCTTTGATGGCCTGTCCCACTTTCCATGGATGTCACTCTCATTGGGCTCGCTACCCCTCTCAAGCCCAGGAAGCAAAGATCAGCCCCAAGTCCTAGACTGCAAGGGGTGGGACTTGGGTGAGGTTGCCTGGCAACTAACGGGCAAGTAGGGTTAGGAAGCCAGGGCTGCCAATCCACAGCCTGCACCCTTTTAACCACGTCTCAACTGGTTCTGATGACTGTCCTCGCCACAGGGCAGCTGCCCGTTGTCCACACCCCGAGGGCCTCTTTGGCATGCAGGGAACATCACACCCCAACCCCCACCAGCTCCCTACCCCCTGCCCAGTCCCCCAAAAAGGAGCCAAAAGATCTACGTACAGCTCCAAAGCTCACCATTGGCGATCGGCCATAGGCAGCAGCTGCGGCGGCAGCAGCGGCACTCATCTGGGGTGGGATGCTGTGGAGACCCGCGTAGGCGCTCGGGCTAGTGAGGGAGCCGTTCATCTCGTGGTGACTCATCATGGCAAAGGGTGCCGCGTAGGAGCTGCTGATGGAGAGGGGCGTGCGCAGGGCCGAGGCTACAAGGAGGTGAGCATCAGTGGGGAGGTGGCTGTCCGGGGAACAAGTGGGCCACCCCTCCTGCCACACAAAGCTATGGCCGCCTCCTTGTCCAGCAGCAATCGTTCTGGATTCCAAAGCTGCCCGCTCTAGGTGGTCCTTACACTGAACCCACCCACTGGGTGCCATCGGAGGTCCAAAATTGGAGCTGAGAGATGTGTCCTTCTCTTTTCTTACAGAGCAGGACATGGAGGCTCAAAAGTGGTGGCTTCTTCAGAGCCTCACAAAACCGATGACAGGGGCGGAAACAGGTCTACTAGTGCCCTGACCCGTCTGACAGCTCCTTCCACATGCCTAGCCCAGCAGTGGCCCCATATTCCCTGACATTAGTGCTGGAGGACCAGGTGACCAACTCTTCCTCAAATTGGCATGAAGTCTCCAAAGACAGACCCTGAAAGAGCCCCGGCTTGGACACCATCCATGACCCTTCAGCTCGCTCCCTCCATCAGATCAACCCAGCCCCATGGTGCCTACCCATTATACCTATCGGGTCCATTCCTGGAGGTTTGCCGGGCATTGACCGCAGCCCTGGGGTTGTGCTGGTGCCTGGAGTGGGGGCATCATTCCTGGGTGTTGGTGTGTTGGACTTGAGCCCAGGTGTGGAGGATTTGTCATTCTAAGGAAGAAAGATACAGGGATTAGGGGAAGAAGCCATGCCTCTCTCCCCGAGACCTGGGTACAAAACAGCCCCAGTCCCACATGAAGCCCAGCGCTGATCCCAAGCTCTGGATCTGCTATTGAATAGCAATCAGTCTGGGAGGGACTACAGCAAGAGTTTCTATTTTCAGTGCAGCAACGGAGGCTCTGAAATGCTCACTAACTAGTGTGGGGTCCAGCCAAAAGGCAGTATAATCAGGATGTATTTTTTGAATAGGGCTCAGTGTTTCTGCCCAGGCCGGGCTGGACTGCAGTCCTCCTTTCTACAGCTTCCCACATAGCTGGGACCACAGGCACGTGTCCATGCATGCTTATTTTTCATTGTATTTTTCAGTCGTTACAATTTACATGTTTATTTATTTACTGGCAAGTGGTACTGGGGTTGAACTCAGGGCCTCATGCTTGCTAAGCCACTCCGCCAGCCCTGGTTTATTAATTGAGGTGGGTGGGGTTGGCGGGGGAGGAGGGGGGTCTTGCTAACTTTTTGCCAGGGCTGGTCTCAAACTTCTCTCTCTCTGCCTCCTGAGTAGCTGGGATTGCAGGCATAGCCAACATGCCCAACAAGATCAGGATTTAAACCTGGGGCCAAACCCCCAGAGTTGTATTCTCTCCCCGCTGCCCCCTGCCCTCCAACAGCCACCACTGCAGCTCGGACCCTCGCACACCTCCACTTTCCATGCACCCCCTCCCCACACCTCAAGATGCCAGGGCAGACCCCACATACATGACCAAGGTCTTTGGTCTTAGAGGATGGTGTACTACTGGAGGAGGCCACAGAGGCGGGGCTGGTGGGGGCGTCCTTCTTCAGGCCCCGGGCCTTGTCCAGCCCATTTTCAGGAGGGGAGTGTGCAGGGCTGACCCGGGGCGTTGCAGGGTCCTGAAAACACAAGCAGTGTAGAGAAGCTGTGACCACAGCCAGCCTAGGGTCTTCCTTGCCTCGGGACTGGGAAGGCAGAGGCATGGTGGTGGAAGAAGAGCCTGGCTGAAAGATTGAGGGCTCCAACAAAGGGGGCAACTAGTTGAGTCAGAGATGGGGGAGACCAAGGTCTGGGGCTGGAGCAAGTGACCTACACAAGACCAAAACACAGTGCAGGACTCCAACAGGCGAGGTGTTGGCCTTGTGTAGGGAAGTGCTTTCCTGCTGAGGCTGAAGCCTCACTTCATGAGGTGAGGTGACAGAGCAGACCTGGAGGACTAGGGGAATAGCAGACAATTCCTAACCATGATCTCTCAGGACCCAAACATTCAGCCACCATGTGGCAAAGCCCCGCCCTATTTCTCCTGACCTGCCTGTCCTGTCTGATGCCCCAACACCAGAGGCTCAGGTAACAGAAAAAGCAGACCTTACTCCAGGGGAAACCATACCAAACCACCCAGCCACCAGCCTGCACCATGGGCCTGCCCTTACCTCATTGGAAACATCCACCACCAGATCGTCACTCTTGTCACCATCACTGTCCTGCAACCAAGAAACAAGCCAGCCGGCCACTTAGAGGCCATGCCCTCCCCACAGCCAAGCCACCCCCTCCCACCCCACTCCCTGCCAAACCCCCCAGTCAAGATCTGAACTGGGCAAAGCCCAAAGTCCGTGCAGCAACCACTGCGCCCTCCACAAGTAGTGCTCAGGGGTCAAAGTCAGCCTTCCTCTCGGCTGTTTCCAGCCCAGCCTCCTGGGTTCTACGGCGTATCTGCCCCCATGCTCAGAGGGTAGCCTTGCCAACACCTGCCGTTACCATACCCCTGGGTCCTTTAACTTGTCTCTCTAAAGGCAGGCCTCCTCCCCGGCTGGCTTTATGTCACCATCACTCGCCAGGTGGTGTGCAACCCTCTTCTCGGCACCTCACCCTCTGTGGTGAGTGACTGGCCTCATCTCACAGAGTCACAGCTATGGGATGTGAGCAATGTGTCCAAAGTCACAAGGCAGGGCCTGGTGCAAGCCCCGTGAATCCCAGCTCTCACCCTTGCTCAACCAGGCAAAAGAAGACACACAGCCACATTGCCACTGGGGTCTCCGGTGCCAGGAGCATCAAATTATCAGGTTATTAAAGCCACGACTGAGTGGCCGAATGCCTGGGGCAGCCTATGAGGGCTGCAGGGCCAACATGTGGGGGTGCCAGGGTAATCCTCTGGAGCAGAGAGGCACTCTTGGAGCACTGTGGTGGTAGCTGAGACTACTGGCCATCTGGAACAGCCCACAGCTCTCCCCAGTTTCCACAGCAGTTGGGACAGCCTCTGTGTGCAGTTCCTCCACAGTGGCTCACCTGCCTGCAGTGTCTGTGAACCTCCTCCAGGGTCACTGTCCCACCTGTCCCTCTCAGACTCACTGCCCTACCCCCAGAATGCTTGGGCCACAGCTGGGGCCCTGTCCCACCCAACGAAAAGTTCTGGGACGTACATATCGGCTCAGGCTGTCCTTCTCGTCTGCTTTCCGTTTCTTGGCTTCCATGCTGTAGTCTGCAGAGCCCCGGTGCTTCTCACTGGCACGGAGGCTTTCTGATGGTGACACCGAGTTATTCTGCAAGCAAGAAGGGGGTTCAAGGTCAAAACTGTGAAGTAACATTGCACACAGTCTCTGATACAGCTAAGTGCAGGTGACAAAGGGGCCAGAGGAGGAAAGAGAGCATCCACCCTGTGTCTGCAGACCTGGCTTACTCAGGGCCTAGATACGCAGACCTTCCTCAACTCCACAGCCTAGGTCCCCAGAGGCATCTACATTCTCTCGGGAGCAAAGCACTGCTCATTGAATAATTAACCTGGCCATGAGTCCACCGCCCCCTGGCCTGAGGCCGTGCTCTGTGTGGCTCACTACCCCTTGCACCTGCCACACGTCTGTGCTCAAGAGAGGGACAGTGGAATCTGCACCGTCTTGAAAGATGGGTCAGAACTGACTGGCAGGGCACTGAGTGTTGTTGCTTCATCATGAGCCCGGCAGGAATTGGTGACTGACAGGGACGGAGGGTGCCAGCTGCCAGCAAAGTCTTAAGTGTGCACGAGCAGCTGTGTACCCTGCAACTCCAACCACCAGGCCACCAGCAACTTAGAGGGACAAAACACCCAAGTCAGGAAGCCTTTCCCTCTGAAAGACAGAAACCGCCTGAGGGCACAGAATCATCCATCCCCTCTGTCTGGGGGATGGAATCATCCATCCCCTCTGTGCTGGGATCCCCAGCACACATCTGGGCTGGGGATGTGTGCAAGGCAACACCGGGGAAGCCCAGGGTTTCAGGCAGGAAGAGCTGAAGGGATTCTCCCTGAGTGTGAAGACAGCCGTCCTGGAAGCTGAGGGCATCCCGTGGCTGATGCTAGCAAAGATCCCCATGAGCAAATCTTGGGGGGACCAAGGCCCCTCCAGGATGCTGCTGAAGATCCCCCTGTATAAGCCTAAGCCATGCTTTCTTTCACTTCCTCCCTCGCCCACCCACCATTTTCTAAGCACCTGCCCTGACAGGATGAGCAAGACGCACTTCCTACCCTCCTTGAGCTTTCAGTCTAGCTGCAGGGAAGAGAGATGCCTGCTGGGCTACTGCCCTGGCAGAGCAGAGACACATGACGGGGTCACATGGGGACACAGAGACATCGGTTCAGAAGAGAAGAGCATCAAAGGCAAGCATGGGCAGTCTTCACTTCTTGCCCCCCTTTTACAGCAGGCCGGTGCTGCTGGCCCGGGGATCGGGGGCAGGGGCCAGGGGGCCCGGGGAGGGAAGGACCGGGCTGGACAGCCAGTGGGTGGCATTTGGGGGACCAGTGTGGGAGCCAGCCTCTGAACTTAATTTCCTTTCCTAAGCTGGTTTCTGGGCAGCCCTCCCCTGCCAAGTTTCTGCCTGAAGCAAATTAAAATGGCAGAGTTATCAAGCCTTGAAGAAAAAAATGGAGGTTATAATGGAACTGCAGCTCCACCTTCCCCACAAGCCGGGCCGGAGCAGCGGTGATGCGCGCACGGCCGCAATTCAATTAGCTCCTGCAGGCTCCGGCAGAAAAATCGCCGTCATTTCATTTCCTCCCACGGTGGCGGCCACCCCGTGCTAAGCAGAAATGCCCGCAGCCCCCGGGGCTGGGGGCTGGGGGCTGCTCGCGGCTCCCCGCGACCCCGCACGGGCCCCGCACGCGGCCTGGGAGAACAGCGAGCTCTTTCTTCTCATGCAGCCAGGCTGAAAACCCTCCGCTACCGCAGTCATGTCAGGCGTTTAGCGGCATCGATCCAGCCCGCCTCTGACTGGCAGGCGGCCAAAAAAACTAAGTATTTTTTATTGCTTCGGCTAGGCAAGGAAATATGAATGAAGCTACCTCTAATTGGACTCCAGACTAACCCCTCTGGGACAGCTTCCAGCCTGTCCACCCGTCCCCCTCCCGCTACGGCACAGCCCTGTCCTTCCTGCCCTAGGCCTCGTCTGTTGACAACCTGGTTTCCAAAGGCTGCTTATTTCAGTCTACACTGTCCAACACCATCGCCACAAGCACACAGCCCAGCCCCCTATGGAGGCTGATTCATTCTCCAGCAGCCCCATTACTCTGAGTCTGTCCTGCCTGGGTGTCAGTGTGCATTGTGGGGTGGACAGCTTAGCTTTAGTCTACTCTGGGGGGTCCCTGTTGGCTCCTAGCAGAAAGCTTTCATCTATGGGGGGGCACAAGGCTAAAAGCAAAGAGAAATAAGGATGGAGCAAAGGCAGGAGGCTTCGAACACCCATCTACCTGGGGGAGGTTGCTGCTAACCAGGTAATGACACCCAAATCCTGTTGGAGGGATTTTCCTAACAGAACCGAGACGGCCAGCCAGGCAGGAATAATTCCCATGGTACACATAAAAAAACTGAAGCTCAGAGAGACCAAGGGAGCTACCAATGTGTCACAGATCTGGGGCCAGAGCTAAGCCTCAGGGGCTCCAACCCAGTCTAACTTCTACCTAGGCAAACTGCCTCCCCAAAATGTCAGTGTTTGAGGAGCGACACTGAAGTCATCAAATGGATTTTCAATTATTTCTTTCTTCAGTACCTAGCTGTTCCTGGGCCCAAATGGGGACCAGGATTTCCGAGCACATAGGCAGGGTGAGAGAAGTCAGCAGCCTTACTGCTAATGGGAGGTTTGAAATCTCAGCCTGGGTGGAGGGAGGGCTCGGAAGAGAAGGCAGGTGGGGACAAGGGAGCTGCCCGAGAAGGCTGCTGTCTGGATGGTTGGTTAACTGCCTGACCTTCCAAGTCCTACTTAACACGAGGCAATAACCAAAGCCATCCTAGCAGATTAGGTGGCCCCAGATACAAGGGTGGCAATGAGGAATAAAATAGCTCTGCTAATCGCTGGAGGATTTTTTTTATCCAGACTCCACTGCGCTGATTCAGAAGGCTTATTCACTTGAAACAGAACCTTGGAGCCTCAGTGCGATCAGAAAGATTTACAACAAATCTCAGAGCTGGCAGACACACAGGCGGCCTGGCCTTCATGCCTGCCTGCTAGCACTTTCTTAAACCCAGTAAAAGCTCAGAACAGGGAGAAACCTCCAGCAGTAAGGAAATGAAGATTCAGGGTCATGCTGGAAGCAGGCGTTCACACTATGGGGTAGGAAAGAACCATGGCCCAGGGTGGGGGAACAGCTGGGTCCTTAGCTGTGGGGCTTAGCCCAGTGACTGCACAAAGCCCCTTGGAAGAGATGCAGGGCTGGTCGGAGGGTGATTCAGGCTGATAATTTCCTATAAAAGGGAGCTACAGCCAAGGTCTTCATTTAACAAATGATGGACTAAATGCCTAGAGAGATAAAGGGTTTCCATAACTGAAGGTCACCTGACAGGTGACAGCAACAACTCCTATTTTATGGTAAGAACTAGCCCCCTTCCACTGGGTCTGGATTAAGACATCGTCACCAGCACATCAGCAATGAAGCCAAGTGTCCCAGCTCTAAGAACATGTAAACAAACAGCAAAACCCTCAGCTTCAATCAGCAGAGCAGAACAGACAGCTCCCAAAGCCAGCATGGACACCACAGGCTGGTGTCAGCCCACAGCCATGGGAAGGACATCTGGGCCAGCCAGAAGCTCGGCAGTCCTCCCTCCTCCTCCTCCCAATCCAAACACACCCCATAGGGTCCAGATCACCTGCACTTACCGCACTAGATTCTCTCTCTTTGGGGAAGGAAGCCAGGAGAGGAGGAAGGTCAGGATCCCCAAGGAAAAAAGACAAAAAAGAAAGGAAAAAGGTCAATCTCAGTACAGCTGGCTTTGTGATTTGCTCAAACCACTTCACTGCTTTTACAGGGCAGAGGGTTGGCTCTCATCGCCAGAGGCAGCCAAGGCAGGGCCATTAGGTGATGCCTCTGTTTGGAAATTAACCACCCAGATCCCAGTGCCCACTTCCCTCCCTAGGCTCCAGGGTGGACTGGGAGGCCTTTGGTCTGGCTCTCCCCTGGCTTACTCTTTAGCAAACTCTCAAAATCTCACACTTGGGAGAGATGTGCCATGTAAAACACTGCTGAGAACATTAGGGGAAAAGAGGAATTTGGGGGTGGTTTGGTTTTGGTTTTGTTTTTAATTAGCTGCTGTGGAAGGCCCTCTCTCTGTGTCAAAAGCTTGGCCTCTGGCTTCTAGGGCATAGCTCCAAGTCTCTGGTGCCAGGTGGCTTGGAAGGTACTGGCCAGGTGGCAGGGCACACAGGCTGACAGCTTCTACACCTTTCCCTTCTGGATCTACCATCCCCTCGTTGGGGGGGGGGGGGGCGCGGGGACAGCAACCTGTGTCTTCATGAGAAAAGCCAGGGTAGGGGCTGGGGGAAAAAGTTCTGATTCTGAGTTCCGACTTCACTAAAACGTGGCCAACTAACAACCTGTGAACCTACTATGTGCCTTTCCCGAGGCTTCTGCACTGGTAAGACCTATGCGCTTAGGACAACATGGAGGAACTTGCCCTTGGTTCCAGAGGGATGGGTGGTCTTTACAAGACACTTTCTAGGGACAGAATGAAAAAGGATGGCAAAAGGGCTGTTTTGAGGTCCCCACTCCCAAATTCTCAAGTCAGGGAACTTCATAAAGGACCCTGACTAATCAGGAAGTCTCCCTAAAGCAGAGGGGCTGGACTGGCCCTTCGAGAACAGGCAGGGGTGCTGCTGGGAAGAAGGGAGTGCTCCATATGAATGGGCAAAGTCTCCACCCCCAAGTCACCCCACAAGTCAGGACATGGTGGAGAGGGCTGGGATGCTCGTTTCCATGCACCAGGGACTCAAAGAATGGCTCCACTCCTGGCCCTAAGGTGACAGCATTTGTCATGTCCACCTACTGTGGGTCTACAGGTGCCACCGCCCAGCCCAGCACCGCACCTCTGTGGTCCAGTTCATGATGGTTCTTCTCATCCTTCACCGCCAGGTGGGCCTGGCTGCCCAGGGCGCCAAGTGCTAGCAGCCCAGAGCTGCTCCCCGTCACCGGGGGGATCCCAGGAGGCTGGAGGCCTGATGGGTGGGGCGGCAGCTGGACTGGGGGACCGTGGGTGGCATGGGAGAGGTGCTGCGCCTGGAGCTGCTGCTGCTGCAAGGAAGGGGGTGGTGAGCACAGCCGAGTGACCAGGTACTGAGTGTGGCTACCTCCTCCCTCCCCCTCCCTCCTCCATCAGGAGGCAGCTAAGGAAACACCCCCAAAAACTTTGCCCCCAGCTCAGGCCACATGCGCCTCTTGCTGAAAGATGTCTGTTAATGGACTGCAGTTTAGATACAAGGTTCATGTCTTTAAGCACCCAGCCCTAGCCCCAGTGCAGGATGAAATTTCTCAATGCCTGCTCCAAGCCCAAGATAAATAATGCATGCATTTATAAACCACAGTTACAGGGCTCCCCCTTGGTGAAGGGGGATCCACTAAAAAGCTCAGAGTGCATGTACACATGCCTTCAACACCACAGCCAGCACCTCCCTCCCGAAAGCTGCATCCTGGTGAAGACACTAATTCCGAAGAAAGCCAGGCCTGGCTTACAGAGCTATAGCAGGGAAGTGCTGGGAACAAGATGGGTCTGGGGCCAGTTGGATGAGCACTGATGCTCTCTGACATCACAGTGGAGAATGGAGAATCAGGAGAGGACCCTTTGGGACCAGATGGAGCAGGGACCGAGTCCCAGCTCTGGCACTTACTAGCTGGGTGGCCTTGGGCAGGTGTTTCAGCCCCCTGAGCCTGAAATGTCCTCATCTGTAAAAGGGGGAGGTAGTACCCACTGCAGAGGACTACAGAAGGGCATGTTGTCAGGCCTGCCCACAGGGCATCCGGATGCTTGCTAGCATTTTCAGAGTTTACAACTGGCATCCCACTGTTCTCACCACCTTCCTCCCTCTCACCTGAGGGGGCCACACAGAAAGCCCCTGATCACTCAAAGGACTGTGCCTCGAGAACCATGACACTGTGGGATAGGCTACATGGTGCCAAGTGCTGCTCAGGACAGGAGATCAATCTTAGGAGTAGCTGGAACCTTGGGCATGCTGGTCTCCAGCTAGCCACACATCTTTCTTCTCAAGTAGCGCGAGAAAAGGGAGTGAAAACTTCTGTGAACGTGCAGGCGCTTTCCAAATTCACCTCTAATCCTTCTGGATGCTCAGCAAGGGAGGGGCTGTGCACACGGAGGCCTAAGGGGCTACCAAGTCCCCCACTACTAAGTGGGATTTGGACTCAAATCTACCAATCACCACCCTCACCCAAAGAGGGCTGCTAAGGAGATCCTCAAGGCAAGAGAAGTTGGGGCAGTGGGTGGGAGGTCGGGGGAAGTTGACACAGAACAAAGATCTGAAAAGCTCCAAGACCTCACTCTTGACTGAAGGAGCTCATCTGTCATTGTGAGCCAGCTTTCTGCCAACTCCTAACAGACAACAGGACCCAAGGAGGGCCATGGGTGTTCAGTCAAGTATTCGGGGCTCCTGTTCTCCCCCAGCTAAGTTACACACTAACTGCCAAGTTGGCTCTACCACCAAAGTTAAGGAGACTCATTGCAAGCATGCACCCCACAGCACCAGAGGACTCCATCTCTCAGTTCTAGGTGCAAGGCTGGCCCCTGGGCCGTCACTGAAGAACAGCAGGGCACCTCTGATCGTTTGTTGCTAGGCACTCATGGAAGCTGTCAGTGGACACTGGCCCCAGGGTGGTCTGACCCCACATCTGTGTGAGACTTCACAATAGACATAAGCCAAGGGGGCCCTGGGAGCTGGAATCACAGGAGTCCCTTGCTAAGGAACTCAGACTCTGCTCCGATGGGGACATAACCACAGCTTTTAAATAAAGTGTGATTAAAAAAAACCTCATTACAAAAATAATACACACTCACTCACTGTAAGAAAACACTACAGATAAGAATAGATTTGTAAGTTTTGTTCGTTCAACTGCCTTTCAATCCCACCCTTCCAAGATTCGCTGTTGCTGTCTAGATTTTTCTTCATGAAAATCTACAAACGCATTTCTACACAACACAAATGGGCTTTTGTTAACCATACTGCTATGCAACTTGATTTTAATTGAAATGTAAAGAAATTGACTCTCCTTTTAAATGACTACTTAGTATTCCGTGGTTGGACCACACAACCTTATCTAAGATTCCCAGTTAAATCAGTCCCCAGTATGACCCCTTTGTTCTTAAACAAAGGGAGGCCCCTTAATTCTGCTGGTGACAACTATTTATTAAGATCGCAGAATGCAAAGACAGAGGCACTGAATCCACTTTTCATAGTGCAGAACCACAAAGATCCCTTGAGGAAGAAATGAGAAAGAGGAAGAGGAAGTTGGCCTCAGAGGCAGCTTTGCCGGCTGTGGACACAGCGAACTTCCACGCACTGCTCTGTACATAGTCCCAAGACTTACTGAAGACAGGTACCTAGGGACGCCAGAGTTGAACAGTTCCAAACACCCGACTCTTACCTTTCCAGGTAAGGTCTCCTCTGCTGCCTGACCTTCTAGGCACGACCCTGTCCAGTCAAAGGCCATCTCCTCAGGACGCCTCCCCACCCTCTTGGTCAGACAGACCTGTCCTCTCTCAGAGTTCTAAGGCTTACACTCTGGAGGCAGACAGCCTAACATGGACTTCCAGCTCTAGCCATTATCAGCTATGAGTCCTTCTTTGCGCCTCAGTTGTTCATCTGCAAAGTGGACAGAGTGGAGCTTGTATCTTCTTTCACATGTGAATCACACTCGTAAATGTACTGCTGTAGCAACCAGGCTGACAGATCCCAGGTGCAACCACTTGTGCAAGCTGTGCACTCCAGGAAGACAGGGCCTTGACTCATCCATGCCAGTGCCTCTAACAGTCCTGGTGCGTTTCCTGTACACATTTCCTGGGTGAACAAGTAAAAGGCTGGAAAAACTATAAATGGAGAGGTAAGTCAGCAGAGAGCTCTGTCCAAGGGGACGAACCGCCTCCTTTCTGACGTCCAATCAGGAGCAGCTAGAACCGCTGGTTGGAATAGGAAGCATCAGCCAGGTGGGGAGGTGTCCTGCTTCCCCAGAACATGAACCAGCGAGCCAGCAATGGAAGCTGGGACAAAGGCAGTGGCAGCAGGTATCCCGCAAACAGCAGCTTTCAAAGTTGCTGAGCCACCAGGACTGGCGTCTCGGATAGGAGTTATCTTCTTTGCTACAGAGGAAAGGAATCTTCCATGCAAATCTGACGTTATTCCTCTTCAAAGTCACGGGCAACCACTCCACACAGCCGGAAATGCCCCCGTGGTCTCCTTGGGGTGGTCTAAAGGCAGCCTCAGGACTGGCCCAGCAGACTCTGGACTTCCTCCTTTGGGATGAGAGTAGATGCCAGGGCTCGCCAGGTGGAGGGTCTGCCACCACACTGGCAATGCAGAGTGAAGCAAAGCTTTCTCCCCCGGGGGCCAAGGGCAGCCGACAATGATCCACCCTACATGAATTCTGAGCCCATGTCACCACCCTAGCCCTGGCAGGCAGGACACAGCCATCCATCTTCAGGCTGCATTTCTATCCCCTGCAACATGTCCTCCGGCTTCAGAACACGATGTCCTCAAACCTGGTGAAGTCTAGTGGGAGGGCGACATTCCAACTGGGAGCCCTCTCCGTGGTACGGGAATGGCACCAACCAACCTACAGTCTGAGGCCACCTGTCTCCAGCCTCTACTTGTCCTTTCTCCACCCATGACATGGAAGGAGGTTGACAACTCCCCGCTTCCACTCCTAACCTCAAAGTAGGGGGAGCTAGGAGTCTGGAACCAAGCCACTTCTGAGTGCTGTCTTCCTCCTTGCACACTTCATGTCAGAACACACACGTCAAAGATTGGTCCCCTGGGGTGCATGTGGGTCCTCCATCCTCCACGTGTGCCAGGCATCCATGGCAGGAGACTGACAAAAGGATATTGGTTGCTACCTGATTAAATAAATGCCTCACTTCTGAGGGTCTCAGTTTGGGTTAACCTTAGTAAAGCTGCTTAACCACTTCGCTTCCAGAGCCAAAGTAGCCAAGGACTCCCTCCTTGGGACAGCAAAGACAGGGTCCTACTACACACAGTGTGAACACCTTCCGACACCACCCCCTCCACCGCTCCACAAAGGGACAGCAGCCAGAGATCCCAATTGTTCTTGTCTTTCGCACAGCTTGATGGTCACCACAGCTCTACGTGGAACTGAGCCTTTCTGGGCTGGGGTAATAATGTTTAGAGCTCACAACAACCCTCGTTAACGCCACTCAAAGATGGAAAACAGGCTCCAGAAGCTGAGAAGGTGACTGAGACAGCAGCAACTGCAGCCAGGACCCAAAGGTCCATCTCCATCATGCCCTTTGCCCCTGCCCCCGACACAAACTGATGGACCCTCAGGCCCAGCCTCTTCACCCTGCCATCCCCTCTTGCAAATTTCAATCAACTGAAGCCAGCTTGTCCCCTCCTAGAGAGAACACAGAAGCCTCAGGTATGGCTTTGCAGTGCCTCGTGTAGTCTGTGACAAGCCACAAGAAGGTCTTCCTCCCTTCCCTCCCACTTAAGAAAAAAAATTCAGCTGCTGTTTCATTAACACCTGGTCCTCTAACGCTTCCCTGAGGAATGCAGACCCAACTGTTAGTGGGCAAGGGGAAGAGAGCCCCCCACCCCACCTCCCAGCCAAAGACCTCAGTCCATCCCAGGACACTGTAAAAAGCAGCTCTGGAAACAGTTGATTCGTCAGCTCACAGGAACTTGGATTACTGCCTTCTGCAAGGTGACGCCCAAGGACCACATGCCTCATCTTACACTTGGGAATTGTGTCCTTCTAAGTTAAGGGTCCTCCCGTTACGTGGCTCTCAGAAGTCAGGGCAAGAAACAGTAACGGGGTTACAGTAACTGAAGTCTCGCCAGCCCAGATGGCAGGCAGAAGATCTTTGGCCCACCTCCCCCAGCAGACCCAGGCTCCCTGTGGGCCAGCAGGCAAGTGGGCAGGCCTGACTAGCAAGCCCGGCTCCCTCTAGCCACCCTTCCCTGTCCTCTCCACACACATCACCTGGCCTTTCTTACTAGAAGGAAGATGCCACGGAAGACCTCATGGTACACTGTGCCCATGCCAGGTGTCACAACCTGATTCCTGAGTCCAGCTGACCCGTGACCTCCTCCTCCTTCAACTCCAGGCCCAAGAGACCACAAACGAATGAATGGAGCAGATGTGCCAGATGAAACCTGCCTGACCTTCTCCATCTGTTCACAAACAGGGAAACCGAGGCCTGGAGGAATGCCCTGCCCCCTTCCCTGCTTTCCCACCTCACTTTCCAGAGACCACAGGCTATTCCCTCTCCTCCAGGAGATAAGGAAGATCCTGCCAGGCTGCCCCTCCCTAGAGTGCAATCCCACACAGTCCCCAGCATGGCATGCCTCAGCTGTCCGTAACTCCTGCCTTGTGAGGCTCTGTCAGGCACAGAGATTAGACCGCTGCCTGCTTAATGACAGGGCGATGGTTGCATTCACTCAGAGCCTGAGAAGCAATTACCTTGAAAATGGGGGTCACAGGCCCCACTCGTCAGCTTTAATTGAATTCCAATATCTGCCTCGGGCTGTCTTGACCTAACTTGTAGCTTCCTAAATGCTGCTTAAAGGAAGTGGAGCTAATCCAGGCAGCACTTCTCCCTCAATTTTACTCCTTTCTTAAAACTCAGGAAATTATTTCCATAGGAGGATTTTAATTCCAAACAGGGAGGCAGAGGAGCAATGGGGCCTCCATGGTGGCCTCTGCAGGGTTAGATGGATTCGTCCTGGAGACCTCAAGGGGAGGTCTGGGGAGGAGGGTGCAAATGAGGAGACACAGAGAGGGGATTTTAGAAGACAACTCAGTGTGTCCCATTCCCAGCTCCTCACTACCACATAACCATGGAGACAGAGGACACAAGCTATGCCCTAGGGTGCACCAGGCAGGTGGGAAGAGCCTGGGACCTCTGGCCTGCTAGGTGGCTGATCCTCTGTAAAACAAAGGCACTGGGCTGGGGCAGTGGTTCTCAACCAGGGGCTCTGCTCTGCAGGTGTCAGCCAAGGCTAGGGGTACTTGTGAGTGTCACACATGTATATGGGAGAACTGTTGACACCTAGTGGGTATGGGCAAGGAAGACAGCTCAGGGACCACCCTGAGCTACGTGATGCTAAAGATCCTTCAAAGGCAAAATATCATGGCTTCCTCTCTTGGGGTGCTGCCTTCTAGCACCACATATGCCTTCCTTATGCTCCCACTTCTAGACTCCTTTCTGACCCTCCCCATGCTAGGCAACGGTCTACTCTCCTCCCATACCACCAGGACTCAACACCAGAACTCAGGGTCCCCCAAGCCGCTGGCAGCACCAGCAGCTTCCATAAGGGAGACCCACACCCAGCTGTCTTCACCAAAGGACCCGGTGACCACCATGAGTCCCAAAAAGTGTTCCTCTGTTACTCTAACTCTGACCTCTCAGCAGTCCTTGGAGGAGCAGGGAAGGCCAGAACGATGAGCTAGTCCACCCTTCCCTTTCACAGGTCAGAAAGAGAAGCAGCCTCCCAAGGTCAGGCAGGGATGAACCATGACTAAAACACAGGGATCCAGGTTTCTACCCCTGGCAGAAAAGCTATAAGTCACCACTCATCCCACAAAGCCCAAGGAAATCTGGGGCCTCCAGGGCCACCTTGAAGATTTAAATGGCTTCACATAAGAACGAAAGGAATGACAAAGACCAAGCAGTGTCCCAGGAAACACTAGGGTTGAAGAAGGGACCTCCATCAAAGTGTCTACTGCTTCTCTAGCAATGGCTATGCTTCAGAATGACCCAGAAAACTTCAGGAACTCAGACCTCAAGCCCCACCTCAGACCTATGAAACCAATCTGGGAAGAGGACCCTCTATTCTTGTCTGGGGGACACGGACCCTACTGTGGACAGAGAAACAGAGATCCCACCTAGCACTTCATTTTAGGGACAAAGGTATGCCCCAAAGTCACAGTAAAAAGACACTTTGTCTTAAATACTCTTTGCCTCACACCAAAACAACAGCAAGAGAAAGACGTTATTTGAATCCAAGAAATTTGCAGGGCAAGGAGGTACACTATCTGTAATCCCAGCATTTAGGAGGTGAAGGCAAGAGGATCACAAGTTCAAAGTCAGCCTGAGCTACAGTTCTGGTCCACATGTAAGACTCTGTCTCAAAAAGCACCAGAGGTATGGAGCTGGATAGAGTCTCTAAAAGGGAGAGATCCAGCACCCCACTCTCCACTGAGGGCTCAGACCAGCAGTGGCCCTCACAGAGCCCTCTGGGATGACCTTTCCTGTGTCCAGGTGAGATGGGACTTCTAGGTCAGTAGAATGTATTTAGGTGTCCCAGCTGGAACTTACAAGGGCACATGAGGAGTGCTTAGTCATGCAGCCCAGCACAGGGAACAGCAAGACCCAAACCCCAATTCCACAGCACAGTGCACAACAGTAAAGCAGAGACAGTTCTGATCCAGGCGGCCGAAGAAGGGCAGACCTCTGTCAGGAGGAAGCAGATGGGCCCCGGGGCAGGCAGGAGGAGGTGGTGGCCAGGTACGGGTCATTCGGCCTGGCCTCAGAGGTGATTCCAAGTCACTGTGCTGCTCAATGTCAAGAGCAGCAGAAGCAGGGGACGATGAGGCTAGTAAGCTTAGAGGTGGACTTGAAGTGTCTAGAATTCCTTTAGTTTGGGGACTGGGAGGTAACTGGGGGCCACTAGAGAGAGAGCCCAGATGGATCCGTGCCCATGGGATGCTCGGGAAGCCAGAGCTCTGGGGCTGCCATTCTTTGAGGCCAGCGAAGATCAGGATCTATCTCTGGTCATGGAAAGTGAGAGGAGTAAAAGGGCTATACACACGGTGAGAGGCAGACTGGCAAGTCCACGTACCCCGATGATGGCATTCAGCTCTGTCATGGTCACCTGCTTGGCGCGTTCCACGGCCTGAGCCACCTGCTGCTGGTGCTGAAGGGAACAGGGTGTGGTTAGTGTACTCAGACGCAGCCACCCTTCCAGGACGGACAGGACTGAGAGCACCAGAACCCTCAGTGACCCCAGAGAAGACAAGAGACCCGCTAAACAGACCCGGGGGGACAGGCAAATTTCACTCTCTTCTTTAAACCTTTCAGATAAGTGTGTACTACCTTTTATCATCAAAACTTCCTTTTAATTATTATACACCCTAAAATAGAGATGAGTGTCAGGGGATGGCTATTAGCCAACCACTCACACAAAAAAAAATGCATGCTGCACCCAGTCTGGGGTGGATATTGTGTATTACATAATAGTTACCAATTTCGCAACATGGTATCAATACTGTAAAAGCATGTAGGAAAGGAACCTGTGTTTAGGACATGCAGCTAAGGAAGTCAGTAGTGAATTCTTGGAATGTCTACAGTTTACATTCAGAGGGTTCAGAGGAAAAGTACATGAATCTTTATGTACAAACAGAAAGAGAAAGAAAAACAGCAGGAGTCCTAATGCAAACCACCGCTTCTGAGTGGTAATGACTTGAAGATTTACCACTTTTAACAAATGTGTCACTCCATGGGACAGGCCATGGGAAACCTCTGTACTTTCCACCCAGTTCCAGTTGTCCTGAACCCAAAACCGTTCTTTAAAAACTAAAATCTATTAAAAAAAAAAAAAAGGTTTCCTTCACTCCTTCTGCCCTAAGGTACCGGCCACACACACAGCCAGCTTCCCTACCCGGCTACAAGTTCCCAAGCTGCTGCCATGTCTGATTCTTCATGATCAACCTATTCGGTAATTGGTCAACACTGCCTCAGAGACCCTGGACTCCTGAGGGAGCCAATGTGGGTCCAGCCACTGAGGGAGAGGAGGAGAAGAAGACTTTCTTCTGCTAAGGTGGAACTGGTCTGGACAGAAACAGGGCCCACCTGTCTGTCCAGTACCAAGAAGCCTCCTTGGAGATGCCTCCCTCAAATAGCCCCTAGCCCTGCCTCTGCCTCCCAGGGGGTCTCAGGAGTGCATAGAAGGTGACTCTGGTAACCACGCTGTGCCCCTGGAGTGCTGGCTCCCCACAAGGAGCTGGTCACTGGCACCAGGAGCCTAGCCTTGCTTGCTCCTAGGTGTGGGAAGTGGGAAGGCAGAGGCTGTCAATGCTGCTGAGACAGAGGGCCTATTGCCTATCACTGGTGCAGTCACAGCCCGATACGGCACCCTCCCTGGACTTGGGAAGTAGCAGCAAATGGTCCCTCTGAGGCGGCCCCTGCCTCCAGCCCCCAGATCAGCTGGAGAAGGCTCTGTAAATCCTCAGGACAGGGGTTTGAGCTGCAGTGAGACCCACCAGCCTCTAAACTGGCTCTTAGAGAAAAGGAAGCAATGATGTAAGAAGGCCTTACCTCTTGTGACAGAAAAGGCATGATCTGGGCTAAAATTGTGTTCAGTCTCTTCGCAATCTCTGTCTGCAAAGGAAAAGAAGCCACGTGAAGCTTGGCACAAATGCATCAACTCACTGAACCATCAAAGACAAGTTCAAGGGAAAACGCCCACACCACAGCCCCTCGTCAGGGGCTCCATCCTTCCCAGCCACTAGGTCGACAGCACAGACATCTCTCCCAGCTCCCCGGCAACCAGGCTGCCCGTATGTTAGAGAGTTCCCATTTCTCATCAGAGGTGGTCTATACATTTGATTCTGCGTGGAATCCCTGATTAAATCAAAGCAAAGCAAATAAAACCACTCCACAGAGAGAAAAGTACAAGGCAAGAGCAAAAAACAGTTTGGTAATGAAGCAAAGCTTTACTCATTGGTACCCAACCACCAGGGGTAGAGGGGGACGAGAAGCCCTGGGCACCATGGGGAAGGGTTCCCTGGGGCCAGGCTCACATGCAGCAGTGACATGCAGTTTACTGGGCCTCCCTGGTCCCCCACTTTTCACTGTCGCCGCTCCATCTGCACACAGACCAATCCCCCCCCCCCCCCCCCCCCCGTGCACGTGCCATTCAACCCGTAATGCTGTGTCATCTTGTAGAACACAGCATTACCTTGGCTAAGAACCTGCTCAGAGGGGACCTGTTAGTTCCTTGATCCAGTCCCCCCAGAAAAGACCACACTTAGAAAAACACTTGTTTCCACAAGGTCCCATGCACCCCCAGGTCTCAGGTAAAAACTAATGCTAAGTGGTTAACAGTTCACACAGGAAGGTCCAGACCCACTGTCGGGCAGCTCTCAGAACTGCTTCTCTTATCTCATCTGAATTCTGAGCCCAGACTGAGGTCCCAGAGCTGGCTTCAAAGCTGTCATCAGCACAGGGCAATCTTTCAGAGACAAAACCATGACAACCACTGGCCTTTCAACAACCTGTGATCATCTGCAATCTAACAATTCTGGATGAGAAATCCACCCATGTGCACTTAAATTAAAACAGCACCATCTAAAGCCATACCAACCGAGTCTGGACCTCAGGAGAGTTCTCAGGCCAGCAACCCCTCCACCCTGGCCACGAAAGAGGATGCCTCGGTTTATGCAGAGGGCAGGCCCTTGAATGAAGAACCTGATGGGCTTGGTAGCCCTGCATCCTGGTTGCTCTCCAACCCAGAGTCTGCCACAACAGCAGGGGCCAGGGGGAGGACAGGGGCTGCTGCTGGCAGCTCCGTGTCTGGAACCCCAGCTTCTCGGGATCAGGGCCAGTGCTTCCCAGCAGGCTGCATTCCAGCATTTGGAGTAGAAGAGCTCTGCTGTGAGGACTGTCCCTGGTCCTTAGACTAGCTGTGTTAGTAACAAAGCCTATTTCCACACTTCCCAGAGGGCAGGGGGAGGAGCACCCTAGATCAGGCCCAGTGGGACCCACACCTGCTTGCTGTGGCAGAGTCTCACAAGGACACCACACATCAAGGTTCCTCAACCTCAATGCTTTTGGCATTTCCAACCAGAAATTCTTTGTTGTGTGCTGCTCTGTGCATTGTAGGATTTTTAACAGCATCCCTGGCCTCTGCCTGTCATTCACACCACAGGACTCTACTACTACATAATTACTGTATGACTCCACCCAGAGAAGCAGGAAGAGTTGTGTTCCAAGACAGGTCCTTTCTCCCTCTGTTTACTTATCGGAGAGTAGGGAATGGAGATGAAACATACAAGTCAGGGTTGTATCTGGCATGAAATATTCTAGAAAAAACCCAGCCAGTCTGCATCCCAACCCAAGCCCACACAGAGCAACAAGTTCACACACAGCACATGTGTGTGTGCCAAATAAGAACAGAAAGACCAAAAACAAAACGCAAACAAGCCAGCCTTGCTGCTTAAAAGGCCTCTTGCCTCCAAGGTCTAGATGACCATCATGTGTGCTCAAGAAACACCTGGCCAGAGAATAAAATTGTCAGCCTGTCCATGTTTCTTTTTTGAGACTTCATAGTGCAGAGTGACCTACTGGCCACAATCTCCAGTGTGGGTGGGCAGCACCTGTGGGAGAGGCCATGGTGGGTAACTGCGAGTGGGAGTGGGCAAGGCCCAAGCCCTTCACCAACAGTAAGGGGTGCCCTCAAGCTAGACCAACTGCAAGCCCCCTCAGTGGGTCTCTGGCTGTTTCTTCCTTCCCCACAACTCAAGAAGGAGCAGGCTCTGAACCCTGTTAGCCACTTTGGCCTACAACAGCTCATAACTGGAAGGTTAGGAAGGGCTCCTGGCTGGTGCCTACTCCCTCTAGCAAAAAGGTCAATGGGCGGGGTCTTGGTAGTTAAATAAGAAAACAAAACAGAGCTAACCTTCCTTCTTCCACACAGTTTTAGCAAACACATGCTTCTCACAGTGGACTTTTTCTGCAGGGCCTGGTCCAGAGCCTAGCATCCTCTAGTTATGAGGAAAAGGGACTGCTGAGAATTTGTACAGCCATGCCAAGTTCGAGGCCTGGTACCCATGCCACCACGTGACCATAAATGGATTGCTCAAAAGCCCTAAAGGTGACTCAGAACAAGTTCCCACCGAGTCACCCATCCACCCTACTAAAATCAGTTCCTGTCCCCTTCACCTGCTTCTCACCACCACCAAGGGCCATCAGTATGTGCCAGATGTCTGGGATAATGGCATCTCTGGGTCCCAATGATGCAGAGAGCCTTCCACTTGGCAGGAGGGATTCTTGACACCTCCACAGGGCTGCACAGGGGTGGGGTGCACAGAGGGGTTGGTTTTATAATAACCAGGGCTCCTTGTCTTTCAGCCCTGGGTTTTTGAGGGAGAAAACACACAAACCCCATCCCTCCCTGCTGTAATTTTGCCACCTGCTGTTGAATATAAGGACTTTCTTGGTTGCCCCAAAAAAACAGAAGCAAGAATTGAGTCTTTCACATCTGTTTGTAGGCTGCCCAACCCAGAGAATGGCCTCTGCACCTTGCTGAGTCAAAGAATGAAAAGAAAACTGTTCATGAAACACATTTTCAAAGATGGTGTTAGAGAGAAAAGAAGCAACTGGACATACAGTCTTCTAGACAGAACCACGCTTATCAAGAGTGGTAGTAATAACAGCATCAGCCTAGCCAACCACTACTAGATTTTTCCCCTGTGAACTCAGGCAACCCTGAAGGAATGCACTCATTAAAATATCCATTTCTCAGATGGGGAAACTAAGGCTCAGCATCTAAGTGACTTCCCTAAATGACTTCCTGCCAAGGAGGCACATTTCAGCATTGAGAGGTCAGAGAAATATTTTCCGAAGAAAAATGACCATCGAGGTTAATGACTGACAGCATTATCTGCTTAGACAGCTGTCCAAACAGCATTTGATCCAACTCCAACAACCTCTTACACATCAGCTCCCAAAGAGGAAAAAAAAAAGAATCAAGACGTGTGATTTCCACAATTAGGGCAGGTCATACATCACACCTTGGAACCAGATCGCACGTTGGAACCTCCTCTTGGCAGCTGGGTACAACGTGTTATCAGCCTGGCGGCTGTGATCCAGGAGGCTCACCTCCATCCTCCCTTCCACCTTGGTCAGGCAAGGCCAGGTCTTCAGAAGCATCTGAGAGATGGCGGGAGGGGGCAGACAGCTTCTTCCACATTCTGGACAGGTGTATGGGAAGGCTGATGCGGCCTTTGAGTTGCTTTTCAAGCGAGGTTCAAAGAAGGCGGCTTTGCTGCTGGAAAAACACTGCCCTCAGGAGTCACTAACCTACCAGACTCAAGACAGAAAGAGTTCTGAGAACGGGGCAGAGGGCCCCCACATTCAGAATCTGCTCTACCAACTGGGCGCTGGGAGAAACATCTGCCCTGCGCCTCTGTGGAGATTGTTAGGCAAATAAATGACAGAAAACAGGATGGCGGGGGGAGCGTGTGATTTCCCAAAGAGCAATCTGCTCCACGCGCCTTAGTAGCTCTCGTTTGCACACTCATCTCGTTAAAATAGGGCCTCTGGGCGCCATCTCGCTGTACACCTTGGGTCCTTGAGCATTCTACAGTAGCCACATGTGCTGTGACCCATGACCATGAACTAAGGGGACAAGGCCTGGTCCTGATGCTCAGGCCCTTCCGCACACAGCCAGCCCCTGACCTGTTCCCTTCAACCCACCGTGCTCTACACACTCCACAGCCACCCCACCAGGCCATCTCTCCACTGTGAGTTCTAAACTACACGTGGACTCTGAGGGCACACTTCACTTTCATCTCAGCCAAACAAAAACAAGGGGCGTGGAGAACCTGCCACCCTGAAGAGCGCGTTCCGCTCCAAAGTCACCCAGAAATGACCTGGCTTCCACTCCCAGCTGTCTCTATCTAGCTGTGTGGCTTTAGGCAAATCACTTCTCTCCTCTGGGCTTTCATGTTTTTGTCTGCAAAAGAGATGAACTCAGTAACTTATTAGGTCCAGGAGGTCCGATATAGGTCTTAAGAGCACCACGCCCTTCCGAATTGCTCTGTGACTTCACTGAGGACCTATTTCTTCCCACGTCCTCCGGTAAAACAGTTCATTCCATGAACTCCAAGAAGAAGTAGGGAAGAGCCAAGCCATCTTGCTGGTTTCCAGGCAGTCAGTGGGCAAGGCTGTCTGGGGAGCTGGCTAGAGCAAGGTCCCAACATCCTGTCTTTATAGCATGGCCCTTTCAAGTCTGTCTAACAGCAAAACTGCACACAACTGTCACAGTGCCTCCAGGCAAGAGTGAAAGCATCACATCTCTAGGTGTTAAGCACCCCCTTCCAGATTCAGCGATGCACACAGAAGCTGGCCGGTGAGGGTGAGGCTGAGGCTGAGGCTGAGGCTGAGGCTGAGGCAGCCCGGCACCGACTCTTCCTGACTTAGTGGGAAGTAATTCCATGTCTGTTACGCAGGCAAGTGGCTGTCCCATGCTACTAGGCTCCAGGTTCCAACTCTAAACAAGGACTTCTTTGTAGGAGAATCAGGACAGTGTCCTAGGAAGGGCAATGGGGTGAAGTCTGAGACCCATCTGTGGATGTTTTGTGGAGGGAGAAGAGACAAGAACAGACCAGCCCGTTTGCAACGTGAAGCCATATGGCAGCAATGGTTTTCATCCCAACTGGGTCCCCTTAGAAAGATGCTTGGTCTGTGGCCTCTAGTGACTCCTCTGGAAACCCTGTGTATTTGGCGTGGGGTCTCAGTCAGCTCTGGGGTTTTGAATTTGGATCAGGTTTGACCTGATTCCCTGAGCATTCCAGTCCCAGGGTGCTGGAAGTGAGTCTGCTCCATCTGGGTACTACAGAGGTACAGGAGGAGCTAGGGTGGGGGTGTACAGGAGAGGTGGCTCCAGCCCCTGGGTTCCCAGCAGCCAGTCACCCAGCTGGAACTGGAAGATTCTGGAACAATGTGTCTGGGCAATTTTGACTTGAAATATTCATTGTATCTCCTAGGCAATTCTAAATTGATGGCCCCTCAATTATTGACTAAGATGGTGTTCCTTGCCAGGCAGTTTCTCCTTGGGCTGAAAAAAAGCTGTGTTTATCAACAGAAGAAAGAAAATCCAGGCAGGGGGAGGGGTGACCACCAAGAAAGCTGGGGTGTGGATTCCAGGCCCCATCCCTTTGGCATTGCCTTGCCCTGTCCTGCTGAGGTGTAAGAAATCGGTAAATAAACGATCCACTTCGTTCATTCGGGGAGATAATGCCCCCTGCTCCTGGGGGGGCTGGTTTACATCACAGACCACTCAATGATAGGTGAGCCTCCTTAAAGGCCCTCTTAGCACTGACATATCGATCAAATTATATATAACTACAGCGTCATTAAATATTTATGCCTTCTGAGGAAGCCTGCTGAATTCTTTATGCTGGGAGGACTTGTAGGAGGAAGGTCCAACCCTCAGCTCAACCCTAAGGATCTGTCTCCCGGCACCAGGGAATTGGAGGGTGGCAGGGCAGGCCTGGGATGGACACCCTGGGTGCCAGCCCCCCATGCCCTTCCCGAGCTAGGACCGATGAATGGCAAAGACCCTGGGCTGTGGCAAGACCCTCTGTGCACTTCCCTGAAAGGAATTCACCTTCCCCTATCTTCTAAGAAGTTGATGATATCAGGGACTGGGAACAGTGGGGCCCAGGGAGGAGGCCTCTGAGAGGCGGGTTGGGGTGCAGTGCCTCACCAGCCCTCTCAGCAATGGCCCAGGTGCTGCGGGCACATGAAGACCCTACCCTGAAGAGTATCTACGGAACCCAGAGGCAGAACCCACTCCAGTCCCAGGGAAGAATCTGGCCTGAATGACAGCCATTTCTCAGACTCTCAGTTTCCATCCACTGGGCTTCCTGTTAACAAGATCCAATAATCTTTAAATATTTGTTCACTTTAATTTCTTGATTCCCAAACACATTAAACTCTGCTTTGCCTCTACCCTCCATGCAGGATGGCTCTCAAAGAGCTTGCTTGTATAGAGAACAGTTTGGCTTTTCAGATTACACCTTCCCCCAACACTGGCCCTCTACCCCGCCCCCTTCCTACTGTTCCCTCCCCTCAGATAACCCCCTGCCCCTCCCCCACCCTCCCAGACTCCATTGGCTAACGCCTGCCAGGAGGAAAAAAATCCTCCATTCATCCCTGTGGGGTTGCCATGGCAACCCCCAGCCACCTAATCCCCCTCGGAACATTATGTAAATCTCCTCTTGCCCCTCAACAGGCTGTAAAAGTCACATTACCCTTGCAAAGGCAGCTCATTAAATTTTGGGAGTCTCCTCGTCAGGTCAGAGTTAAGACATTTTGAGGACAGGGGCTCTCTGGGAAACCCAGGAGCATGACAGGAAATGGGGGGGGGGTGCAGAAACAGAACCCCCTTCTATCCACCCACCCTGAGTTCACAACCAAAGAGCACATCCCTCCTTAAAGGGTCAGAGGGGGCTCTCTTTCCCCAAATAAGGACAGCAGAAGGACAGTGATAAGATTTCACAAACCATGAAAATCAAGATCGCTATTTAGGAACTGGCTTTATCCATCTGCTCCCTCTCAAAAAGGACATCCTCCCAAACCACCACCACCTCCAACCTCTCATTGCACACGTGAAGCGTGAGGCCCTAAAAGGGCAAGGCACTGGCCCAGATCACCCAGCAAGATGGAGGCAACAGTCCTCCCAGCTCTAGAGCTAGAATTCCTCCTTCTATATCCAGGGATCCTGGTGATTCTGTCCCGGGGGGACATCTGACAATGTGTGGAGACATTCTGAGGTGTCACAACTGGCACAGTGCTACCGACAACTAGTGGGTGGGGGCAGAGCCACTACTAAAATCCTGTGATCCAGCTCCCAAAGTCAATGGTTCCCAGGCTGAGAAATCGCACTGGGACCACGGACGGCCCTAAGCAGAATGGGTCTGGAGTCTGCACGTTGATACAAATAAATGTCATTGGTCACCATGTGAAATAGATGTGGGTCCCACTTCTGATCCCGCTGTGGGTCCAGCAAGTCCCTTGTCCTCTCTTCTGAGAGGCCAGTGTTCCTGTCTGTTCCATATGCTTCCAATGGGATTGGAACCCCGCACTGGGGTGAACGTATAATATCCGAGACGGACTCAGTACTCCAAACACCAGGGACCCTGTCCTCCCTCTAGGACCCTGGCAATTTCAGGGCTCTGATCCACTGTGAAGTAGCCATGGCTGTCTGTGTGCTAAGCAGGTCAAGTACCTCCTCTCAGAGGCTCTTCGTGGGACGCCCCACACTGCACTCCCCACCAGCCACACGGGCTAACTCAATGTAAGCCCAATTCAAACCTCAGCTCCTTAGCCAAAGAGCCACACTACAGGAGCTCAACACAGGCTGAGCAGCACAGGTGCACATTCCCATCAGAAAGCTCCACTGGACAGCCCAGTTCCAGGAGGTCAGAATTACAGTAAGCCTGCCTTATTCTCGGACTTATTACAGATGATTTTGACCAGGCGCAGCCAAGAAAAATGTTAAATCAAAAGAAATTTCAAAACCCCAAATTTTAAGTTTCCATGAGCATATCCCACAGCTCAGTGGATGGGGAAAAGCCCCTGGTGATTGTCAGTTGGGTTTAAATCTTTGTGCAATCTGCTGAGTGTTTCCCTGCCCTTAATTCTGTGAAGAACTGCCTCCCAACAAGCCAATGGTGCCCAAGGTCAAAGCGAATGTGTTTAACTGAAGCGGTAAAATGTGAGTATGAGATTTGTTGGAATGTCCTTAGCAGGAGCTGGGAAAATGCATCCAGCATCTGCACAGAGCCCTGAGCCTGTGCAGCTCCTAGGAACCAGATCCCCGCGGATACCCATCATCTTGTTTTATTATGCCCATTGCAAACTGAAGCTCACAGAGGTCAAGCACTGTCCCACAAGTCACACACCAGGAAGGAAACCCACGCTTGTGTGGCTTTGGCTTCTCTCTGCCCTAGGAACAACTAGATTCTGTGTCCTGCACCTAAGGCTTAGCATCCCATGCAAAACCAGGTGCCTCCTGAGGAAGAGTCTGAATACACTGGAACTCCCACCACCATGCCATACAGCTGGAAGAGACATGCCTGGACACACAGCGCTATAGCAATTTACAGGGCCTAGCCGTAGAGTGAGGAAGAGCCAGGAAGAGGACTCTGCAGAAGTGGGTCCTCTTTGGAACCATGAGCAAAAGCCCAAAATGCTAAGGGAAAAGAGTCTACACATCCCCCCTTAGGAGGTCCCTGGAGAGACTGGGTTGCTAGGTACCACACACAAGTACCAGGTGACATGGTGGCCAGTGTCAAGCCAACAGTGGGAAGACCCTGAAGGCACAGGGCAGGTCTCTGGAACTTTAATCCAAGGTGCTTCTCCATTTCAAGTCAAGTCTGGCTTCATGGAGCTCCCCCCTTTCTCTGGGGCAATGTGAGATCCCAAAACTTGGGGGGAGGGGCACTGTGACCTGACTTCCTCCGACTTTCCCTGGCCAAAGCAGGGAAACTAGCTGAACTAGCTTCTCCTTGGGAAGGGAGATTCAGGAAGGGCCCCCTCTAGGAGAAGGAGTGAAGGCCAAAGAATCTGCTGACCCACCAGACCTGCATGGTCACCCCTCCACTTCCTGTTCTCACCCTTACCCTATTCACCCGCCACTTAGTCCCCTTCCAGACCATGTGATATCGTCTGCCACTACTCTGAGTGTGCTGAGTGTCCTCCTCCTTCCTGGACAGAGGCCAGGATGGCAGATAGCTCCTGCCCCCCACTCCCAGCCCTTGTCCACTTGTGTACTGAACACCTTCCTCTTCTTCTTCCTGGGCAGAAATCACCACCGGTTCCCAACACACCTGTGTGCTCCAGAGCAGGCTGCTGCCAGGTCAGAGCTGCAGTGGTCAGCAAAGGCGCTGAGGACAGTCCCTGGGGAAGGACTTGCGGAGCCAGCGATGACCTCCTCCTCCTCCAGCTTTTCAGTTACTGGGTCGGCTGAGTGATACAGAGTCAAAACCCAAAGCCTCTTGGCCAACCAAGACAGGCTTCCCTGCCCTGCCCCGAAGTTGCACAAGGAAGAACTCTAGCTGCATCTGAACCCCTAACAGTCAGGTGACAAGCTCAGTTTGCTCATTTATTGCTCCATTCCTTCCTAAGCCAAGTTCGGCATGGGTCACCGGTCTCTTCTTCATTCCTCATTCTTTTCTCTCCCTCAGGGCTCTCAGTTGTCTCATCCCCTTCCCTTCTTCTTCTTCCCCTTTTGCACTGAAACTATCCACAGTGTGAGAAAAGGAAAAAAAAACAAAAAAAGCTGGAAATACATCAAAGACACTTTAAAATGAAGGGGCAGGATAGCTTCTAGAACCGCAGCTTCTGCAGCCAGGAGGCCTTAGAACACAGAGAGGAAACTACAGTCCATTAGTATTCCGTAAGGTCAGGGAGAACTCTAAACCGCAACACGACCTGCCTCTCTGAGGTCCCCATGAGTGCACAGTCACCCAGAATGGGTCAGCACTGTGCAGGGGTTAGTCAACACATAGTACCGATCCTCAGTGGACACACAGCCTGGTCACTTACTCCCCCACCCTAATTGAGAAAGCAGCCCTCCAGCCCCTGGTGTACACAGGTCATGTCCACACCCAGCTGTCCGAGTGTCTGATGCATCTGTCCTGATGAAGATGTCTAATCAGCTTTGCAATCAAGCGCTGCTCCAATACAGAGGCTACAACCCTACCATCTACAGCATTTGCGAGCCACTGTGTCCCCAGCAAAGGCCTTCCCCTGGGATTCTCTGGCTGACCCTGTGTCAGTCACATGGTGGGTGAACAGTGTCAGTCACATGGTGGGTGAACAGTAGGATACTGTGTGGACACTCGAGTCAGATCACCCCAGGCTCCTACCCTCTGCAGGAGCAACAGGGCACTGTCCACAGCTGCAGACTCCAGACCCCTGAGAGGCTTCTCTGGCCTCACAGGCTTCACCCCTCCCTTCCCACAGTGGTCTCTGGTTCTTCTTCACCCTTCCCAGAATACAACTGGCCAAGGGCAGCTTACGATGAGGCCAGCTGAGGAATAAGGGAGGAAAGCATCTGTCCTCAGGCAAATGAGATCTCAGGCTACCCTCAAGTCTGGTATGAACCCCGCTTGAGACAAGCAGCAGTCAGGTCACACACCTATAATCCTAGCTATCTGGGAAGCTGGGATCAAGGTTCAAAGCCAGCCTGGGCAAATAGTTCAAGAGATCCCTATCTCTAAAATAACCAGATCAGAATGGGCTGGAGGTATGGCTCAAGCGGCAGAGCAGCTGCTTTCCAAGTGTGAAGCCCTGAGTTCAAACCCTGGAGTACCAAAAAAAATAAAATAAAAAAAGGTACAAGCCACACCCAACCCACCCTCATGGTTTCCAGACAGGCCACCTGGGCCCAGAGGCTCCGCAGAATAAATGATTTCCTATAACCTGACCAGATCAGGGCTTAGGGCCCAGGTCTGACTCTCCTGCACGCTGACCTGTCCGCCAGAGGCCTCTGCCTGAACATTCAGTCACAGCTTGGTAGCCCAAATCTCACACCGTTTTAGCTGACTATGCAACATTCCCAGTAAACAAGAGTTCAAAATCAGTACTGATGAGAACAGATTCCTTAGTAACCTCCCTGAGAAACCCTCAGCTGAGAGTCTAGTTTCGGTCTGGAACGGTGGGTGCCTCAAAGCAACAAATCCACCAGATTCCCCTCAGTGCTGTGGAGGCAGGACACCCCCCTCCCCTTCGTCCCCCGTTTCCCTCAGCTCCAACGTAAAGGGAACATTGACTTTGAAAGGCAAGAGAAAGAAGAGGAAAACGAGAAAGGAAGAAAGCACCCTGCCTGTGTCTCAGAGCGTTGGTTGAAAACAAGATATTGTGCCTTTAAGCATATAAAAACAAGGCCCTTGAGCTCACAGTTCTCACTCTGGTACACAATTATAGGCGCTCTCAGCTGTCTAGCACTACTTCAAGTGCGCTCTTAAGCCAGACTGTCAATGGCGTGTTGAAAGCTATTTTGCTGGCTGCTATCATTAATAGCAAAGTGGAGAGCCAGGCTGATGAGAATTAAATATGGGGGAGGGGCGGGTCAGGCCCAGTCATTACGGAATTACCCGTATGAGAAAGGAGACAATGCCACTTTGGGGAATAAAGTTTAAACCAGTGCATTACGGTGAGGAAGCAGACAGTGGATGGTGCAGACACCCACAGAGAACGTCCCCTACCCCACCCCTCCCTCCCGCAGCAGATGGACCTGGGCCAGCCCTGGAGAGCCATATGGAGACGGTGGGGGCCACTGAGTCATGAGTGGTGAATGTGAGGGCAGAGAGGCCTTGGAGATCACTGTGCTGCAAAATGTCACCACCTCGTAGGTCCCCGCCCCACACCATTCCAGAGACTGTGGCTTCCTGACTATACCTCGAAGCCAGCCCAGGACCTGCTGTCACCTGGAGTATCCTCGGCTGCTGGCTCTGCCTAATAAATAAAATCTGCACTCCAAGTACCAGCCTTCTGCAGTGAGATCCTCTCTGACCTGACTGATTTCCCTTTCCCAGAAAAACTGAAGCAAGCTGGTGCCAGTGGCTCAGGCCTGGAATCCTAGCTACTCAGGAGGCAGATATCAGGAGGGCCGTGCTTCGAAGCCATCTCACCCAAATAGTTCATGAACTCCTATCCCAAAAAAACCCATCAAAAAAAAGGGCTGGTAGAGTGGCTCAAGGTGTAGGACCTGAGTTCAAGACCCAGTACCGCAAGAAAAAAAAGAGAGTGAAGCAAGCGTGTCACAGTGCTACCTTAGCACTTACCTCACCACCCAGCAATTACTTATTTACATGGCTGACTCCCCAGCAGAGGGAATGGTGTCTTGTTCAGTTGTGTAACCAAGCCCAGCCCGCACCAGGCACTTCCCAGGCCCCTAATAATCGTTTTGGGAAGGAATCCAGCCCCTCATTTCACTGATGAGGACATGCCATGCCACAGGAGGCAACCTGCAAGAGCAGCAGCCAGCCCAGGACTAAAATCCCCACTTCTCGCTCACAGGACTCAGATGGGGACACGGAACGCCACCACAGACAACCGCTAAGTTTGAGAGAAGAAAAACCCACTGTGTTCACTGAGCACCTTTGCCCTGCTGCGAGCCAGGGAACTTGGCAGAGGGGCTTCCTCCACAGCTCCAAAATAAGGTAACATGAGGAAGCCAGAGCCACATCTCAGGGGAAAGCCTGGCCCAGTGACTTTGTCACCTTCTGGCCTCTGGCGACCTCAGATTTTGTACGAGACAGAAAAACACTCCCCTACGCAGAAAGGAAAAGAGTATCTATTTCTTGGCTGCCTTATTCCTTCAACAAAATGGAAACGAAGCACCTCTCTAAACTTGACCCTTTCTGGGAATGGGAGGAAGAAGACCAAAAGAACAGGAGCAGCTCAGAGCCCTCCAAGGCCCCGTGAGTCCATGGAAAGGTAGAATGAGCCAGGTTCTCACAGGCTCAGGCTTTTCGACATGTAAGGACAGGGAGCATCTCCTAGGGGCATCTCAATAGTCCTATGTGTAAGCAGCACAGAAGTCCCAGTCCACACGACTCGGGCAAAGTTTCCACAGAAGCCTGGTGACGGGGAGGCGGTCTCCAGGGGTGGGCAGCCTCCCTCCAGCTGGACAGGACAGAGTGGAGGACACTCTGAGCTCAGCAGTCCCAGAAGGTGAGTGAGGACAGAATCCAGTTAACTGAGCGGGCACGACCTAGGAGGTGATGCGTCTACTCCAGGGAGCGGAAGCGGGCGGAAGGGGTTCTTCGCTGCCAACACTCCAACAAAAAAAATAAACTTCACGCTTCAACCCTAGGGCACTGTCCTAGTATAAGGACCTGTGTCCCCTTCATCCTTGAGGGTGGTCCCACCTTCTTGCACCCCGGGGAGCCGCTTCTAGCCCCCTACACCTGCGCTGCAATCCAGAAGTTCAAGCTGTTTGGCCCAAAGGTCTTCAGCCTGAGCCCATCCAACTAAGGTGAGAGACTCTAAGAGACAGGGGGCACTGACAAGTGGAGGTTTCCTATGTCTCCCTTCAGCCCCGTGTTTACGGCCACCGTGGTGTGGCTCAGGTAAAAAATTCACTGGTTTTACACCCTTACCTGTCTGTGAACTTGCCCTCTGGGGTTGCCAGTAATACATTTTGTGTTATTACTATACATCAAATCATTAGTTGTGCAAATGGCTGGTGGTTGGGGCCAAGGCTGTGGACACAGAGGGTTCGGTTGATATGGTTACTCCACCTAAAATGGGGCTTTCTGGGCTTTGAGGGAGCCAGGTTTGCTGCCTGAGCCTCTCTGGCTAATAACACAGAGTGAAGCAGTAGTCATTAAAGACTAGAGTGCTCTTCGCTTCTGGAGTCTTGCCAACAAGAGCCCTGGGGTTGGGAGAGAAGCTTGCAGTGGCAGTCTTACCGCTTCGGTGGAGCTGCATGTCTAGGTACACCAGCTCCCTCTTCTCTGGGCCTCAGTTTCCTCACTGGTAACTAGCCAAAGGAATCTTCCAGGTCCCTGACTCCAGAAGAAACTGGGTTGTTCGGTTTACAGACAAACATGGACCATCAGGTGTTGGCACAATGTTGCTCCCAAACCAAAACACCTCAAGTGTGCATTGCAAACACCAGGGTTCACAGACAGAGGGTGAAAGGGCAACCTGCCAGCGTCTCGCAGGACCAGCCTCCAAGCCCACGCACAGGTTGTTCAGGAGCCCAGTTCTAAGTTGCCTTTGTCATTTGTGGCTGACACTGGAGGGCCACAGCAGTAACTAGATAGGAAGTGAGGAGCTGGTCAGCCATCCTCACCATCCTGGCCTCACTGAATCACCCTTGACATTCTGCCTGGAAGCAGGAGCCTGGAGGAGGCAGTGACCTCCTCGAGTCCCAGGGCAGGCCTGTGATTCTGCAATCTGTGCTTTACCATAATTAGGGAGGAAGGCAGAAGAGTAGGAAGAGAAACCATTTATTACTTCTTTGGGATTTGACAGCTTGGAAAAAGGAGAGAGGGAGACAGAGAAACGGGGAAGGAGCCAGCCAGCCACAGAGTTTAACCTCCCAATAAAATAAAAGCAAGCTGGACACACCTCATCAGCTGCTCTCTGTCAGTACTCAGCCCATCTGGTAGAACTTGAGGTTCCCAGTTAATTGGCATTTCCCATAGAGCCAGAGAAAAGGAGCTTTTTAAAAATAAAATAAAAAAAATGCAGTGTGGGGTAGTGTGTGTGTATGTGCGTGGGGGGGTGCTGAGGCCCGCCCCCTGCACTTCCCAAGGTGCTAGTTGTAGATGCTGGTCCCACCCCCCAGCCGTCTGCTTAAAGATGAAGAATCCTGCCTGTTTGTTCCAGGCAGATGTAATCACACGAACAGTCAAGTCTAGAGGGCAGGACGCGGCATGAATAATTCAGGCACTCCAGTCACTTGATTGTGTGTGCAGATAAAACACCAGTCAACCGCTAAACAGGTCAGCTGATAAACTTGTTTGCTCAGGCCTAACCACCATCCGCCAAATGCACCCAAGACCCACACTACAATTAGTGGCTGGGCTTTCTTCTACAGAACCTCGCACACCTAGGGAGTAGCCAGCACCATTAGGTCAGGGTTGCAGGGTTGCATTTCTGGGCACAGGGTTTCTTCACCTCCTTGACTCTTTGTTCCTATACAGCCACAGGGTGATCTCACCCAACCCAGAGCACACGCAGGCATGCTGGGAAGGGGCTGGAAGGCAAAGGTGAGAAGCTGCAGAATCCACAGGCTGTGATTTGAGTTCTAGCTCTGCCCTCCTGACCCCCCCCCCACCCCCCACCGAAGCTTGGGTTTCCCCACCCTATAAAAAGAGGGCGAACACTCCCTGTACCCACCACTGGCAACTGACAGGATTGATTTAAGTAGACAATGCGGCCAAACCTCAGGCATTCTCTCCCTAACAGCTCTGTTTGGGGAACAGCCAGGAATCCCAGATGCACACAGCTGCTCTTTGTACAACCCCACCACCAACGTTAAGATGTTTAACCCTTCTGGGCTGAAAGTGTCCCGGGGATTCAGGGAACAGTTTTGCTCTGCCAGCCAAGGTTGTTTCTTGGTGCCAAGGAAGCATTCACTCACAGACATGGGGAACACCACCTTGTAGACCTCAACATGCAACGACATATTACACCTTAATTACAAAGCTCTTAGAATAACTGCTGCTATAAATTTTAAACCTGGGTGCAATTACCCTCTTTTAAACACACCCAAGATACTAAGTGCCAAGGAAAAAAAAAAAAAAAAAAGGTAGGGCAGAGAAAGGAAGTGGTACCTATGTGTTATTGTATCCCAAAGACCTTGAAACATCTGGGACCCCAGCCCCATTTCATGCATTCTTCCTGAGCTAACCAGACTTGGTCAGTGCGGGGCAGAACCTAACTCTATTCTTCCCAGGAAAACCTTCCTTACATAGAAAGCAGGGTCTGTTTATTATCTCTGTGGACCAAGAAGTGAAAATGTGGCAGCCTTCATGCGCCTTCCTGGGGAACAGTAATCCCTCAGGAAGCCACAAGCTGGCTTCCCACACTGCTCAATAAACCCAGGCCCCTTTCTGGCTGCCCCTCACCCATCAGTGGGGCTCCCTCCAGGAGGGAGAGAAAACTGCAGATTCAAAGAGCTCTATACAAAGCCACTGGAGCGGGCAAGAATCTGCACACTAACTAACCCAGGTCACCTGCCCTTCTCACCTGCCTTGAGTCCTGCCCCTTTAAAGAGCAAAATTTAAACCTTGTAAACGACTGTTAATTTAGAGCAGAAAATCCATTCACGTCACGGTCACCAAAGGCTAGATTGAGTCAACAGCCTTCTGAGATTTCAAAAACACCAATTGTTAAAAAGAACAACCGGGCCTGTGCCATTTATGTGTGCCAAGTCAATGCTAATCATCCACCAAGCCAAATTAGAGGCAGCCTCTCCTTGGAACACAAATACACAGACAGGCCTCTCCCACAGCTCTGCCCAGCCCAGGACTGGTTACTGATATGCACGGAGATAAAGGGTGTTTGTATTTGCTTGGTTTGAGGTATACTGTTATTAGAAGAGTGACAATACCAGGTAGTTTACATATCCATCAAAGGACACCACACTAGCTAAACTGGTTTGACTTCAGGATTTCAAAGCTGATCTCAACCTCCAGCAATCTCAAAAGGCCTGGGGAGGCTGTCCCTGGGCAAGTGACTTCACCACTGAGCCTCAGCTTCTTCTGTGAAATGGGGACACGGCCACCTTCAAATTAAGACAGGGATGGGAAAGTTGCCTTAAATATAAGGCATTACATTAGGTGCGTGTCATTCTGGTTTTATGTTTTTAAGTCGTTGATGACTTCATTCCCTTACATTTCGACAGCTCAGGCTGGCTTTTAAAAGTCCTTAAAGTTTAATCTTATCGAGGCAGCACATCACATTTTTTTTGCAAGAAAAGAAACAAACAAACAAAAGCCCCTGTTATCTCCTCTTGAGAATTTGATATTAAAACAGATAAAAGCAGCCAGCCACCACTAGGTTCTCAGGATCTATAAACAGACCTTTATCCTCCACCAAGATTCAACATCAGGCCTAATTTCGCAAACTCCAAGGCTAAAACCTCAAGACATCCAGTCCAAGAATCAGCAAGGCCTCAGCACCTGGCACTTCAAGGACTGGAACCACTCACACCCTCCAAGTGGGAGCAACAGAAGAACTGGGCTCCTTTTCAAACAAGAAGGGACCAAACAAGTCCACTCAGATACGTCTTTTATCTGAGAAGAATGAAAAATAATTTCACTCTTTTTTCATGAAATACATCTCTTAGAAAGAAAAGCACTTACCTGTTTGTGCATTTCAATGTTCAAACCATAGGACATCTCATAGTACTAAAAGTAAAAAGAATTCCCGTTAACAGACATCACAGAAATCTGCTCATTTCTCAAAATCAGTGTTCTTGTTGTGAAGGTTTACATCAAGTCATACTTTTATGACACATTGGTCACAGAAGTTTAAGTCAAACCCCAAAGGCAGCCTACAGGGAGAGGTTTAAGAGCTGACATGGGCAGCGAGTGGGCGAGTGTTTGTCTCAACACAACACTACACACAGTAGTAAGAAAGGCTGGGCCCTCCCACGAGCACTGCGTCCCTATATCCTGTTTATACAAGGTGCGGGCTCAGCAAGGAATGGTGTGTACACTGGGCCCTCTGAGAGTCCATTTAGTACTGTGTGGAGGGGAGTCACTTAAGTGCCTCCTGTGTCCTCTTGCAAAGGGAAGGCCTAAGGTGCTGGACAAAGGGGAGATAGATGATGGTCCAGCTAGGGTCCAAACTCTCAGCCAGGGATCCCTGGGGAGGGGAGGGGAGGCAGAGAGCTGTAAAAGGCTCCTCCACTCCTCAGAAACCCCCAGAGGGAAGGAGGGCACTTCTGCCCCACTCTGGCTGCATCACAGGACAAAAAAGTTTCCAAACACCCCCAGGCGGTCTCCAGGAGAGATTTTTTAGCCCCGGGCTGATCCAATCCTATCTTACTAGCCAAGTTAGGGCAGCCAACCCTCCGGGAAACCTTCAAAGCGCAAATTACAGCTGCACAAAGGTGGTGCCGAGGTCCCGGGTCTGGAATGTGGGTTTCTCGGTCTGCCCGTCCTCTCGCGGCCCGCCTCCAAGGGGAGGGCCGGCCGGGGGAAGCAGGCGAAGGGTGCCCTCCCGCGGGCTGCCCTGCGGCGGGGCCCCGCGGGGCCGGCGCCCTGCCCGGCCCTCCCCGCCGCCGCGCGCGGCTCCCCGGCCCTCTCACCATCACGTAATGACGCTGCATCTCCGTCTTCTCGTTCGCCAGCTTGTCGTACTCCACTTTGAGGCTACGAGGGCAGGAGGAGCCGCTCAGGCCTGGCGCCCGCACAGCCTCCGCAGGGCCCGACCCAAGGGCCGCTGAGAGCCGCCATCTCCACTTCCCTGACCCCCAGGGGGTACCCCATTACCCAGACACCGTTAAGGGGGGCTGAGACAACTGGAAACTTCCCACGGCCGGGCCAGCGGACTTGCCGGGCCGCTGGCACGAGACCCCGACCCTCCCCGGGGGTGGCGCCGGAGCCCCGCAGCTGCGGGCCACCAAGGGTTAAAGTGGCGCGCACGGAAAGGGGAAACAAAAGGCGGAGGCCCAGCCGCCCCGCCGCCTGGGGTCGCAGCCCCTGAGTCCCCGCGGGGGTGGCAGGAGCCATCCGTGCCGCCTCCCCGCCAGCCCGGGGCGCCCCCGCCCGCCTTACCTGTGATACTGAGCTTGAAGGAACTGGAATTCGTCTTTGATCCGGTCACAAGACTCCGCCACCGTGAATTTAAATCCCGGCTGCCCGGGCTGATGGGGGGGAGCCTGGAGCCCGCGGGGACGAGACAGGGAGGGCGGGGGCATGAGACGCGCTCCCCGCGGCCTCGGCCCTCCCCGCGGGGCCACCAGAAAGGCCACCTCTCGGCCCAGTTCCTTCCCAGCAAGTTTCTCCGCTCCCTGACGGAGGGGAGGGGGCGCCCCGACCCTCCGCAGTGGCAGCGGGCTCCCATTCCCAAGTAGGGCGCGGGCGGGGAGACTCGCCCGGCGAGTTGGGAGACTTGGGGGAGGGGGAGGGCAGGCCGCCCCCAGCCACTCGGGCGCAATTACCCTCGGCTCTCAACGGCGCCCCCCAACCAGGCCCCTTTGTGTGAGCGCACACCATAAAGGTAGCAACAAGCGACATGGAGGTGCCAGATAGACTGCCTCGTTTACCCTGCCATGATAGATGCTTAAATAAACCGAGTTGCGATTACTCACCGGATGTCTGCCTTGCGGATACATGGCAGGGAGGGGTCGTGATTCCGAGAGCGTGGAAACGCCGAAAGCCCGCGCCGGGGAGGTGCGGGGGAGGGGGGAGCCGAGCCCGAGCGGGGGGCGGCCGGGGAACCGAGAGCTCGCCCCCGGCCCCCCCAGCCCGCTCTCGCAGCGAAATCCCAGAGTCGGGCGCCCGCCCCAAGTGGAGACAAAGAGCCGCGGAGCAGGCGGCAAAGTCGTCGGCGGGCGCCGAGGCCGGCGGCGGGCGCGGGCTTTGTGCGCCTAGGGTTCGGCGGGCTGCGGCCAGCCGCCTTCCCCGAGCTGTGTCGACAGCGTCAGATCCCGGGGCTGCGTGGACATCGTCGGCTCCCCGGTGGGTCCAGCACGGGGTCCGGAGGCCGGCCGCCCCTCCCGGGGCGAGCGCGGTGCCTCGCTGGATCACTCAGAGCGTTGAGCCTGGAGGGGGGCGCGCCAGGGCAGCCCCAAGTATCCGGGGTGCGCGGGTCCGATCCCAGAGGCAGCTGAGCCGGGGGTTCAAGCGAGAAGAGGGAGGAGACAGGCACCGAGGTGGTGGCTCGGGGCGGCTGGAGCGCCGAGGGTGAGGGCTGGAGCCCGGCGCGGGCGCTTCGACGCCCCCCCACGGAGAGGAGCGCCTGCTGTTCCGTCTGCTACTGCCGCCGCCGCCGCCGCCGCCGCTGCAAGCCCTTCCCAGGGCCGGGGAGGAACTCCGAGCTCAGTAGGTGAAAATCAACCACCCTGGCATCGTAACTCCAGCGGGCAGGAAAAGCCTCCGCAATGGGGTCCTCGCTGCCGGTAGTCCGAGCGCCGCGTCCCCAGCGAGGAGCGCTCAGAGCCACCGTCGCTGCCGCCTCTGAGAGCGCAGGCAGGAGATCGCTGGAGGGGAGACACAGCCGAGACCGGGAGCTCTGCGGCTTCCTTTCCCTTCGGCCCGGCTCTCCTTTCCGCGACCCGACAAGCCCCCAAAACACACGCACTCAAACACACGCACTCAACACACACACACATACACACACCAAAAAAAGTGCCTCGGACCCGCGGATACCACACACAGACAGGCCAGGGGGACGAGCACGAGGTCTGAACTGCCGCGAGAGCAGTTCCAAATAGGGACTGAAAAGTAACAAAATAATGTGGCAGCTTCGCTCAGCGCTGGCCAATGAGAGCGCGGAGCACCCACGTGGGGCGGCAGGGCTCGGCCTGCGACTGGGCGCTGCCGGGCGCGACGTCACAATGCCCTCTTGTGTCTAAAACTATGCATGAAAAGTAGCAATCAGGCCCTACCCGCTGGTGACTTTCGCATGGGAGTGAAAAACAGCGCTCCTCAGATCAGGAATTAACCGAAAGACATATAATAAATAGATATATATTATAGTCCTGGGCTGCTAAGGGTTTTTTCCCTTTCTTTTTTTTTTCCCACGATCTGCTAGCAAATAATTATTTGGCGGGAGGGGGGAAGATAGAAGACAGAAGAATAACAACAAAAGAAAAAAAGACAAGCTGTACAATCCTCAAAACCTGTGGCTGGTAGTAATGTATCAGTTTATTCTGCAGTGGCGGCGAACGATTTTTCCCTCTAATCTCATTAGGTCTGCAAAGCAGCCCAATTAGATACTATAAACAAACAAAATCACTTGTCACTTTAATGTTTTCACTTCACAAGATTTAGGACCGATAAAATGGTGGTTCCCAAAGTTGCCTCCGACCTTTAAATGTTTTGTTCGGAACTGAGGGGGTCCCTTCCTTTACTCCCTCCCTGCCCCCCTCCATTAGCCCCCAGCTTTCCTTCTTTGTTCATTCGCCTTCTTTTCAGAAAGCCAAATAAACAGCGCCTCTGATGCGCAGCGGCTGCCTGCGAGGGGAAGTCTGAGGAGCTCTGGCGTGGCGGGCAGCGCAGATGGAAGGCCCGGCTGCCCGCGAACAACAGGCTCAGTTCGCGGCTAGCCCCACTCAGGGTTCCTTCCCCGTGGGGACAGCGACGTCCTGCCCGCAACCTTGCTTGGCGGGCTCCTCACTGCGCTCCTGACCCGAGGGAGTGGCGAAAGGAAAGGGTCAGAGCCCTCCCGGCTGCGACCTGGGAGCTCCGAGCTCAGATCGGGTTTACTCGGCCTGCTCCAGGCAATACCACCACGTTGGCAGCCGCCTGCGGCGTCTCTGTCGCCGGCCTCGACGCCCCGGAGGCTCAGACGCTCCCCCGCCTCCCGCGCGTGCCTCGCGCACCCCTACTCCGCGCCTCACGGACTCCCCGAGCGGTCGCCCAGGCCACCGGATTCCGGGACCAGTTTGCCCGAAAACCGATAGCCTCGGTCTCCTGCGCTCGGGGTAACATCAGGGCAGACTGACAGCCTGTGCACGCGGTCCTCGGAAAGGCATCGCCGGGCGATTGGCCCAGGTGCCCCTCGGGTCCCTCCCCGGCCTCTCCGCGAGCTGGCTCGCACGCACGCACCCCGGGGCGGCGGCGGGGACGCGCGAGCCGGCCGCGCGTCCCCGGATCTATATTTTCCCCTCATTAGGAGCCGGAGGTTCGCTTTTGCATCTTAATGAGAAGCTGAGAGCGAGCGGGAGCGCGGAGGCCGGTGCGCAGGGAGTTACACGTGAGCGCCCGCCTCTGAACTTAACCTCTCCGCGCTCGCTCCGGCCGCCTGCCCCAACCGCGCTCCTCTCTTCATTTATTTATTCTCTTAGATAAAAACATAAATCGTGTGCGGCGCGCACCGAAAGGTGGGGGGAGTAGGGAGAAGCCGGCTCGACAGATGCGAGCATCTGGCCGCAGCATTCATTAGACACAAAATGGCTCCTCTTTGGAGCTTCCTTTTCCCCTCCCCCTTTTCTGCCCTCCCCTTTACGTCACGGGTGGGCGCACCCGCTTCTTACTTGCCCCTCCCTTTTCTCGCTGCGTTCCCCACGTGGGGACCGCAGGCCACACCCCCAGTAAGCCAGAAAGACCAATCACATGCAAGCATAGGATCACTGTACTCCTGATTGGTGAAGCTTTCAGGTGCTATCAGTCCTAGGCCAGAGCTGTCAATCAAAACCACGCGGGGTGGGGGAGCGCTGACAAATGCCGAGGCTTCTGAGCCTCCCGCTTGCAAATAGTGCTTGGAATGGCTGCTTAATTAGCTTTGAATGGCTTTTCCTTCCAGCTCAAACAATCTGTCACTACCATGTGGTATAAAGGAGCCATGCATAAAAAAGTAAGCAGAGGCTAAATATCAATTTGATTTTGTGTATCAAAGGAATATTTTATTTTTCTCCCTAGTAATGAAACGTATCAATTTAAATAATAAAAGGTAAAAACACACACACACAAACCCCCCCCAAAAAAAGAAAGAAAAGAAAAACAAAAAAAAAAGAGAAGAAAGGAAAAGAAAACCCAAACTCCACGGCGTTCCGACTCCTGCGCAAGCCTGAAATAGGTAATTTCTGCGGCCCACGTTCAGGAAGAAGTCTGAAGACTTCCCCCCACCCCCTTTAAACTTGCATTTAGTGTTTTGTTGTCCTCTGGAAGTCTAGCAGTAAAGGGGGAGGGGTGGCCTGTAAAGACGGAGGGGAGGTGGGAATGCGGAGAAGGGGGAACTTTAAAGGGATCTCTTTGAAGCTGCTAATCAAAGTGCAGGGGTTTTTAAGACCCCTTAAACTGGGGGTTCTACAGCAGGTCTCGATTTGGGAGCCAAGAGGAGCCGGGGGCGGGGGTGGGGTGGGGGAGAGACTGGGTGTGCGTCTCGCCCAGATTTATTAAACACAATGCCTTCAAGATGCCAGGGACGCGGCGCCTCGCCGGGTCTCCCACTCTGCGTCTCCCTCCGCCTGGCTCTGACGGCGCCCACCCGCTGGCGGCGGGGGAGACCCGGGCTTCCAGGTCGAGTCCACGCCGACTGTGTACAGAAAAGCCTAGCACCTCTGTCTCGGGTCTGCGCTCTCAGGCCCCGACTGGGGTGCTCCAGGGGACCCCACGAGACAGCGTGCTCTTGCAGGACAGACCCACATCCAGTTCACCTGCTAGCCCTGCGCCAGCACCCGGACTGACAAACTGCTGGAGTCGGTGGCTGCGGTTGACAAGAGGTGGCTTTGCAGAGCGCCGCCTCCACGGCAAAGCCGGGCTGTAGAAGCACGCTACGCAGTAAGGAGGAAAAGCCCTTCCGCGCTTAATAGGTACAGGCAGGCCACTGCTACCCAGGCCCCACGCTCTTCGGCCTCACCTCACTCCCTAGGGAATTGGCCTGGCCGGTGGCCCATTTTATAGAGTAGAAAAAGACAGGTTGTGCAAGCTTAGAACTATGCCCCAAGCCAGGCAGAGAGGTCAGAATTGGAATCCAGAGCAGCCGGCTGGACAGCCAACCTCAGAGGCTCCTTTCCTTGCACAAGCTCAGAATTTGCTGAAGGAAAGACTTCATTCATTCATTCATTTGTTCGTTCATTAATTCACTCCTAGCCCTTTCTGAGGGTCTGGCTGCTAGGGCAGACTGAACGCTGAGCAAGAGGGGGCAGGGTGGGTAAGTAACCAGACCAGCACCCCTTAACTCAAAGCTGGCCACTACTGTAACCCTTACACCGATGCCACCCCACAAATGAAAAACAAGGAGAAAAAAATGTTGTTTCTTTTATGCTCCCCAAAGAGGAAAGAAAATTTTTTTCAGCATGTACACAACACCCTGTCCAAAGCGCTTGACAATTATTTTAAAGAAGGAGGGGAGTGGAGAGAGTTCAAACGTCTCTGTCTCCAGTTCTAATTGGAAACGTTTCAACTGTTTATGTTACAAGAAGTGTCAGGGTCATTTGCTACCGGAGAGCTGACTTTTCATTGGCTGCTTAATTGAGTACCTCGGAGTCCACCCCACGTGGGAGAGGAATTCCTGGCACATTAAAAAAAAAAAAAAGTCACCCGGGTGAAAACGAAAACCCGACCTGGATTTACAGAGTGGAGATTCCCCAGCCCCTCATTTGGGGTGCAGGATGACTGGTGAGGATCTCAGCCAGCCCCAAGGGCCTTCCTTCTGGTTCTTTAAAAATAAATGTCAAGCAGTTTGGATGACTGTTAATGTATGTTTTTCTCCTTTTGCCAGGAATTAGAGAGTCTGGCTCTGGTCAGCCACCAGGCTGTGGTCTCCTATTTGAGGAACTGATCACAGTGTCTTGGGTGGGGTTGTTAACCTCTGGTTCATCCCTTTCCCTAGAGCCTTCGCTGGCTTTGATTTTTTTTTTTTTTTTTTTTTGAGGCCTCTTGTTGGAACTGCCCAGAGGACAGAAATCTCTCCACCCCACCTCTGGTGGATTCTATAAGGTTCCTCTCATTCTTAACTTTGCCATTGTAATTCTGTCCCCTTGCCCCCACTCTCCATCCTCCAGTCATCCCAGAGCTTCCTCCACAAGTAAGCACCCACCACATAGCAGGAAGAACAGCAGTTTGTGTTTACCTCCCACTGACCAGATAAGTCCCTCCACAACTGTTAACGCATTTAGTCCCCACACAAAGAATGGAGCGGGCCGCTTCATAGGTAAGCAGTTGATACACAGTGCTACAATAACTTGCCTAAGGTTACTTCAGTGACTGGTGGACTTGAACCCAGGCAACTCGGCTCAAGAGTGCACACTGTTAGCGAAACGCACCTTGCTGTCTCCACTGGCTTTGTTTTCCTGGGAATGTAACTCAGGAGGGACCACTGTGTCTAGACAGCCCTAAGGGGTCACAGAGGAAACCTCTGCAGAGCTCTTCTGGAGACACCTCCTTTTGGGAAAGGAAGCAGAGAGGCTCATGGAGGTGGAGGGACTTCCCAGGGTCTCCCATCTCCTCTTCTAACTCTCCTGCTGGTTCCAGCTATGTGACCTGGGGAAATTTATTTAATCTGGCTAAGCCTCCATTTCCCGTTCTATAAACCTGGAGGGTCAATGGAGACTTACTGCTGGATGTGCTTGGTACAGACCTAGCACGTTAAGGGATGAAGTAGTTAGGCATGGCAGCCATGACGATGGTGGAGAACCAGCCAGGGGATTCTACTCCTCCATCGTTTTTCTGAGTGCCTGGGTGGGTGGGGAGAGAGGGCCTCCTCCAAGCCCTAGGGGAGCACAGACCAGTCACCCTACCCTTATTCTATCTGTACCCAAGCCCAAGGGGGAACACTGGTTCCCCGGGTTCTCAGCAAGGCTCCTGAGGTCCTAGTACCTTCTCTCCCCCTCCCTCTCTGCAGCACCCATTCTTTCCCATGGTCCTTAGGTGATCTTGGACGTCCCTACTACCCCTGGAGCCCTGGGGCACGTGGGGGAGAGGAAGGAAAGAGTGGGGACGGGACAATTCAGAGCTAACCACCAAAAGTGGGAGGAGGTGGGGAAAGAGCTGACTGCTACCACAGTGGCGTTCAGAGCACTTCTGAGAAGGTAAGCCACAAGAAGTGAGTATATAAAAGTACAAAAGCAAATTGTTCTGAGGGGAAACCGGTTGTGAAAAGGGGCTTCTGGGAAGACTTCCTGGGAGGGTGGAGCTTCAGCTCAGCCCAGCAGGATGGATAGACATCCCAATGGGCAAAGGGAGCCAGGATGAGCAAATACTTCTAACACAGTCTTTCCTTTCCCCCTCAGCCTGACAGGAGAGTTTCCTTTCCTTTGTTCTGCCACCTGGCACGATGCTATCTGCTCCCCAGGAAGGGAGCTAGGAACTTGTTTCTCTAGGACCCTTGTCCTCACCCTTATTCCCATCTCAGGACCCTTCCAATCCAGCAAAGGATGTCCCTGAAGGCTACCAAGGTCAGGAGGGAGGAATCCATTCTTGGGGGCCTCAGTTTCTATACCTGTAAAATGGAAATAGTGGCGCCTGATTGCTTACCTGCCAAGAGTTACAGTAAGCCTACTGACTTTTTTGGAAGTACCAGAAGAATCTAAAGAAGCTCTTACCTTTGGGATTTACACAAGACCAAACTACTCCACTTCTGGCTGAATGGAGGCCCTGGGTGTTTACAGTAGAATCTGTGCAGTGCGAGGGAGCAGGGTGGGGGTTGTGGTCAGGGAAGCCGCCTATAGTGTATGACCCTTCGTGTGGCTTCATCGAGAAGAGAATTCTAGACAGCAGCAAAGAGGCCCAGCTAAAAGACACCAGAGGACTGGGGGCATTCTGTTTGCCTGGTGGTCCAGCAGGCAAAGAGAAAGAAGCCACCGCCCCTCCAGAAAGCTCAGGCAGCCAGAGCTCAGGCAATGGTTCACGAGGAGACCCTGGTGTCCTCTTGGGGCTTTGTGGGGGGCAGGTGTACAGAGTAGGCATGGAATGTGTTTGTTCACCTGTCTAGGAGGCCCATGAAACTGGACACTTTCTGACACCTCCTGCGGTCAAGCTGCATGGCATCCTGCTGTACCCAAGGTGCCCTTTGCTGACCTCTATTGACTAATGGCCCTGGGTTTCTGTGCCTCATGCCAGAACCGGGTAAATATTTATTAAAGTGATTGAGCGTCCTAATTAAGAGATCTGTGCCATTTCTTTCTTTCTTTTTGCTGGTATTAATGCATCCAACTTCACAAGGGTGAGTCCTATGCCACAAGAATTATCCAGGCCAGAGGAGGAGCCCAGATGTCTGGGGCCCCACTCTGGCCCACACCCCTTGTTTCTGATGGTGGGTCTGAGTCACCTGAAATACACAAGGTAGCGTCACATGTGCAGTATGGACAGGAGCTGCCCTTTGACCCCAGATGCCTCTAATCTCTAAAGCCCACTATATTTTCAGTGGCCCCTCTATGAGTCATTCAAACCAACCAGCTCTGCGTTGCTATCATACGTAGGGGTCCAGCAACTTTAAACACTACCCTACAGGTTAGTGATGGAGTAGTTAAGCCCAGCAAAATGTCTGTATGAAGGGCTAAACCTAGAAAAGTCCTGGGAGTCCCTGGCAGTCCCTACAAGTAAGGACAGCTGGCCTGAGCCCTCTAGGTGTCTGTGTCACACTGGGAAGTAGTGACAGCATTTGCTGTTGGCCTACTCCTGAAAGACATTATGGTGAAAGGCTAAATAGCATTAGGTTGTGTGGAGTTTGGTGGGGAGGGCTGACCCAGTAAGAGCATATTCATTTTTCCCTTGGGGGGGTCTCTTCCTGAAGTGGGTATTCTGTAGAAGGAAGACTGGGGCTTAGAGAAGGATGGGCTGGAGCGAGGGGAGGGTGGTGTGACTGAAGGACGAGCTGCAGGTAGACTCTGGGGTTACCTGACTGATAACTAACCCACCAAAAACAACTGTGGAATGAAGCAAGGTACAAAAACCGTATCTTTCCTTTTGTCTGTGCTTTCAGCTTAAAGGCCACGTCCATGGTTATGCAGACAAGACACCACATGGAAAGCAGGGAACTTCTCCTCCTCCTCTGACAAGTGAAGAAATCTAGGACCAGCAAGACTCAAGGCGCTGGTCTCCCAGCATCCACGTAGACGTGGTGCCTTCTGATCAGTGTTGGGTCTGCTGGCAATGGAATCAGTTCTAGCCATAAACCAGTCAGGTTTCCCAGTCGAGCGCTGTGGAGGTCCTGGGATCTTCAGAGTTCATGGTCAGGGAAAAGTTGGGAAGGTGGAGAGAGTGGCCACGAGGATCCCCTCCCCCACTCCAACCGGGGCAACTTCAGATTTTATCTGCTTTACAAAATTGTTTGGGGGGTAAAGGGGCCAGGTTCTAGGGCTAAATAAATATATATATATATATAATATATGTAATTAATTATATATAATATAGAATATATATATAATATATCAGTTTTAAAAATCACTGAACTCCATCATAGCTGTGCTGTGTAGACTGTCTCAGTGTCGTTGGCCACAGAACTTAAAGAACAGGGCTGCAGCATCTTGTGCAGGGATAGATACTGCACAGAGAAGAACCTGTGCTGTCATCATACCTGGGAGCCTGGTAGCTCTAATTCCACATTCCCCAGCTCCTGTGTAATGGCCTGACAGGAGAGGGACACTGAGAAGGACCCACTCCCCTCCCCTTCCCAACCCCTGCCCAGAGCTGTTGGTAGGACACGGAACAGCTCAGATATTTTATTATTATTACGTTTTTTTTGGTGGGACTGAGGTTTGAATTCAGGGCATGAATGAATTCACATGAACTACCATGTGAGTTATCCCCTGGCCCTATATACATATTTTATATATTGAATATTATTTATATCCATCGTTTCTTTCTAAAGCTTGTGTCCATTTGTTTATATCCTTGTCTCCCCCAACCACCCCCATTCCCTGTCCCATCTGCCACCCCCACACACTGAGAGTTGAACTCAGGGCTCCTGCTTACCAGGCAGGCACTCCACTTCTTGACCCCCTAGCCAAGTTTTTGTCTTTTTGTTTTGTTTTGTTTAGTGTGGTTTGGTTTGGTGTGGTATGATGTAGTTTGGTTGTGTTGTGTTATGATTATTTGGTTTTGGTTTTGTTTTTAGGAGAGAGCAAAGATTTATTAGGACACCATTCAAAAGGGAGAAAATGTCTAGCCAGGGAACAAGATGGCAGGCCAGGGCAGAAAATTACAGCTCAGGTCTTGCTTGAGCTGATCCTAGTATGAAATGGTGGGGAAGCCCACAAAGGGAAAACTCTTGATTGTGCCGAGCCAGACCTCTCTCCCTTTGATGGAGGAAGCAAGGGAGACCCAGAGAGGAGTGACCTGCTTGTATCCCTCAGCTCATGTGTGGACCTGGGCTTCCACACCAGCTTCAGGGTCTGTGCCCATAACCATTGCACTACCCTGCCCAATACCACCAACCTGTCTGCAAAGATCCCAGTGACACAATGCTCTACTCTCAGCTAAGCAGGGTCTGGGGCTTTCTGCTATGTCATCTAACTCATCACCTGGACCTCCTGGCACTTGTCCTACATCCCAGTCTCTTACTGGGTGCCTTCTCGTATGTACCACAGAAGCTAGCAGCTGGCCATCAAAATCAGATTCCTGGATTCCCTCATGGCAGGTTCTGGATGCATACACGATTCCACAAAAAGATGCTCTCAAATAAGACGAGGAGACAGGCATCATCAGTAGCCCACGCTTATTAATCCTAGCTACTTGGGAGGCTGAGATCAGGAGGATCAAGGTTGAAGGCCAGCCCGAGCAAATAGTTCCCAAGACCTTTATCTCCAAAATAACCAGAGGAAAATGGAGTGGAGATGTTGCTGTAGTGTTAGAGTGCCTGCTTTGTGAACATGAAGCCCTGAGTTCAAACCTCAGTACTGCCAAAAAATTAAATAAATAAAAATAAAGGAAAGACAGAGGAGACAGCAGTAAAACAGGGCTGTTTCTGGCTTTACAGTCATCTTGGCTGGCAACCTGTTTGTGGAGATTGTGGGTTTTCAGGACCCGTGTTGTGTTGTCTATCGAGCCTTCATAACTGTCAAGGCTGTTGTGTGTATGTGTGGGAGAGTGGGTACAGCTTTCTCAGCTCGGACTCTTGGTGGAGGCAGATCTTCTTGGAGTCAAAGGTTCTAAAAGTGGCTGCCTGTTTACCTCTCCTCCTGACTGTACCACAAGAAGCAGCCCTTCACCTCAACCCTGTAAAATTCCTGGAAGAGAATATCCGGGAACATTGGATGTGACATCAAAAACACAGGCAACAAAAGCAAAAATAGACAAATGGGTCTAACTCAAACTTTGAGCTCAGCAAATGAGACAATCAGCAGACTAAAAAGACAACCTACAGGATGAGCGAAAGCATTTGCAAATCACATATTTGCATACATCAGTGACTCTTAGGACTCAGCAACAAAACAATTCAATATAAAACTAGGCAAAAGATGTGAAAGCTACTTCTCCAAAGAAGACATCAAACTGGCCAAAAAGCCATGAAAGGATGCTCGCTCTTGCTATCAGAGAGGTACAGGTTGAAACTATAGGGAATCATCACCTCACAACCATTAAAATAGCAAGCATAAATGGAAGGAAGGAAGGGAAGGGTGAGGGAGGGTGGAAGGAAGGAAGGAAGGAAGGGGCACCGGTGGCTCATGCCTGTAATCTCAGCTACTCAGGAGGCAGAGATCAGGAGGATTGTGGTTCGATCAGCCTGGGCAATAGTTTATGAGACTCTATCTCAAAAAAACCCATCATACACACACACACACACACACACACACAAAAGGGCTGGTGGAATGGCTCAAAAGAAAGAAAATAAGTCTTGGCGAGGATGTGGCAAGATTGGCCCCTGTGCACTGCTGGTGGGAACGCAAATGGTACAACCACTATGAAAACAGTTTGGCAGGTCCTCAAAATATTAAAAATAGAATTACTGTGTGACACAGCAGCTCCACTTCTTGGTACATACCCAAAGGAAATGAAAACAGAATCTCAAAGCAATTGCAGCATTGTTCACCACCATCATCTCAACAAACAGGCCAGGCATGGTAGCCACACCTGTGATCCCAGCTACTTGGGAAATGTAATAGGATGATCATGGTCTGAGGCCAGCCCTGGGCAAAACCCCAAGACACTATTAAATAAGTAAAGGAAAAAAAAAAAAAAGGGGCTGGAGGTATGGCTCAAGTGGTAGAGCACCTGCCTAGCAAACCTGAGTTCAAACCCCAGTGCAAACGAGAAAGGAGAGAGAAAGAGAGAGAGAGAGAGAGAAAATGTGATGCATAAATTCAATGGAATATACAGCCTTTAAGAAGAAGAAAATCTCATCACATATTACAACATGGAGGAACCTTGAGAATATTATGCTAAGGGAAATAAGTGAGTCACAGAAAGACAAATACAGAACAGTGTGAATCCACTTTTGTAAGGTATCTATTCAGAGAAACAGAAAGTAGAAGCTGGTTGCCACCAGAGCGGGAGGGCGAGTAGAGATGCAAAGTTTCAGTTTTGCAAGATGAAAAGTCCTGGAGACCTGTTGCACAATTCTGCAGATGGGTAACATCACTCACCTATGATGAACATGGTCAGTTTTATGCCTTGTAGATTTTACTATATATATATATATATTAAACAAAGAGAGGCAGTTCCCTCAGCAGGTGACCTCTGTGCCTGGCTCCTGGAAACCCAACCCCTGGCTCTCTCCCTAAGACACCAATTCCTTCTATTAATGTCTGTTTCAAGTAGTGGTTTCTGGTCCCAGTTTCTCCAGCCAGTCCCTCCTGTGTTGTCCTCAGCGGTATTTTATCTCTGCTTGATGTTACCCGTTTCATAGGAATTACTGATACTGGTGACACATGACACTCAAGCTGTGCAGACAGGAAATCCATGCCACCTAGCAGAGGAGGGCGCACTTCGCCACCCAGAGCTTAGAATCCTGACTCCTACGTTTTTACTGGGGGACCTGGCACAAGCCCCTTGTTTTGGTCCTATCTCAATTTCCTCAACTGTGAAATGAGGTAATTTGAGGCCCTCTTAGAGGGTTGTGAGACCACAGCTGGTGGCAGGTGGGTGCGAGGGAGTCAAAGGAATGAGGTCACATCAGTAGCTTTGTCTCAGAGTGCTCAGCCTCCATCTCTATCAAAACACGGATGGGTCTACCTAGAGCTGGTTCTCTGCCCCCAGAGCTTAAATATGTCTCACGTTAACCAGGAGACTCGGAGGCCCGAACTCTGGAAGTCAGTGCTAATCTGTAGGCCTCCAGGAACGGAGAAAGTAGGGTGAGTGGACTGGATTTCTATTCAGCAGGACTTGCATGAGTGGAGGAGGTGACAGGGTGGGGTCTGGCTCATCCAGGGCCAGCAAGGGCCAAAAAGGGAGTGTGTGGGGGGGGCCTGTGTCCACCACCTGCATTCTTCCTCCAGATGGAGACCTCGCCGGGACTGGGAGCCAGACCCAGGCTGCGGCACGGTTGGCATGGCCTGGTGAGCTGCAGGTTCAGGACTCCTAACTGAGATGGGTGCAGTGGTGCACACCTGTAATTCTAACTGCTGTAGAAGGTGAGGCAAGAGAGTCCTGAGTTTCAGACCAGCCTGTGCTACACAGGAACTCTGTGTCATGAAACAAAACAAAACAAAAAGGAAGGAAGAAAGGAGGGAGGGAGGGAGGGATGGAGGGAGGGAGGGAAGGAAGGAAGGAACGAAGGGAGGAAGGGAGGGAGGGAAGGAGGAGAAAAAGAGGGAGAGAAGTTTGGAGGGAAGGAAGGAGAGGAAAGGAAGGAGGGAAAGAAAGGAAGGAAAGAAGGGAGGAGGGAAAGAAGAGAGGGAGGGAAGAAAGGAAGAAGAGAGGGAGGGACAGAGGGAGGGAGGGAGGGAGGAAGGGAGGGAGGGAGGTAGGCAGAGAGGGAGGAAAAGAAAGTCCTGAGCAGTTTGAAAGCACCACCTGGAAGTCATGGGGCTGGAGCGCTGCAGAAAGGGTTCCAGCCCGGGTTTTCCAGCTAACCTTCCCCGGCAGGGTGGAGCAACCCCTGGAAGAACATTTTAATCAGCCACCTTGTCTCTGCCTCTCTTGGCCTTTGCTTTCATTGTCAGAGTCTGTGTCAATAGCTGGAAATCCAGGCAGAGGCACAAGTAGACATCTCGCCCCATCCCAAGTAGAGATCTCACAAAGGGCAGGGCTCCCTCTTTACACAGAAAACAAACAGGTCTCCAGGCTCCCAGGGGCTGGGGGGTGGGCTGGCCTCAGGAGGGGGAGGCTTGAGGGAGGGGGAGAGGGCAGCCAGCTGGCTCTGCCTGGCGGTGGCCCCCACCCTCCTAGCCTCCCACTTCTCTTTCTCCTAGCAGATCAGGACTTGGAGGGCACCTGGGCAGCTCTTCTCTGCAGAGTGCAGAAGGCTCAAGCCTCAGTGTGCTCTGCTGGGCCCTAGGGATTCTACACTGTTCCTTCCTGCCTGCCAGGGTGACCTCTAAGCAAATGGAGCTCTGCCACCCTCCTGCTCCCCATACCCATAAGGTGGTCCTGCTGCACCCCCGGCCTTTGCCTGAATGCACTCCCCTAGTGGCCCTAACAGAATCCCACCCATTGTTCAAGAGCCTTTTCCTCTGCCTCCCTTGATCGGAGCGACTTCCCCTTCTGCACTACCTGGATGTCTTTCCTTGTGTGTGATGCTGTCGCCCCAGGGTGTCCTGCCTGTGCAGTGGGACATCCTGGCTCTCTGCACTCTGAGCCCATTCACCAGATCTTTAAACAGCCTTTTCCAGGGCACACAGCACTTTTCATTCGTGCGTCCTGTGGCTCATGGACTGCCACCACTGGCCCAACTTGAACAGGACACCAGAAGGGCCCAGGTGTCCATAGGCAGGTAGCGGATGACAGCTTTGGGGGAACTCAATTCACCCCACACTTCCGAGGGACCCTGTTTCCCGGGGACCTTGCAGGACACCACCACCACCTGGCTCAGCACTGAGGATAGCCCCTGCTCACCCTCCCCGGCACCCCCCCACTCCCCTCCCCTGCTGACTCTGGGGAGGTTGGGGCAGGAGTTCCACTTCTTCTGGTTCCACCTGCTTCCTCTTTAGGTGGAATGCTGGGCCGGGTGACAGCGAGGTCAGCTTCTGGGGAGCGCACCAAGAAGCTATCACCCTTGTGCCATTGACAGGAATACGAAGCAGAACTGGAGTTGGGGCCCACGCAAGCAAACCCTAGGCAGAGGGTGCTTTCCACATCTGACACACCAGCATCCCCAGCCTACCTGGGAAAGAAACAGACCTGGAATGTCCCCTTACCCCTCCCGCCACCTCCACAGAGGGTGGCCTCAGGACAGGGCTTCAACCTTTGTAGTCAGGGAAGCAAATGGCTCCACTGTCCACACAAATGATAGATCTCGCCCCTTCTCGCCCCCTCCACTGCATCCAGCAGGTCTCAGTCACCATCTTATGTCCACTGGGTGACTGCAGTGGCCCTTACAGGCCCGTGTCTTCTCCTCTCCACCCTCTCTAGTCTGCTCCTAACAGAAGTCAGGAGAGTCACTTCACCCTGCTGCTCCAAGCCCTGCCCTGGCTCCTGGTTTCTATCTGAGGCCCTCCGCGATCTTTCCTTCCACCTGGAAGGATCTTTCTCTGGAAGTGCACTGAGCTACTCTCTCCCTCTCCTTCATGTCCTTGCTAGGCCTCTACCCTGCCCTGGTCACCCAGTTTCATACTGAAGTCGGCCGCACCATTCCTGACCCCCCACCTCTCACGCTTGACTCTGTGCTCTTACGTAGTCTGTTCACCTTCTGGCATACCATGACACTCACTTAGGGTGACTGCTATTTGTCTCCTTTCCTAGACTGTGAATTCCATGAGGCCAGGGACTCTGTAGCCATAAAACAATGCCTGGGCATGTGGAATACACTCAGTAAATATGTGTGTGTGTTGCCAGGTATGGTGATACACGCCTGTAACCCCAGCTACTCGGGAAGCTTAGACAGAAGAATCTCAAGTTCAAGGCCTGCCTGGGCTACCTAGTGAATTCAAGGCCTGTGTGGGCAACTTAGCAAGACCCTGTCTCAAAAGAACAAAACAGTTTTATAAATGTGACTCAGAAATGGAGGAGGGCTTACCTAGCGTATGCAAGGCACTGGGTTCAATCATCAGAACCAAAAACAAAGAGGGGATTGAAGCCAATCTGTGAATGTGGACGACAGCCCAATGTATGTTAGTGGGTGGCCGTTAGGAGCACTAGGCCCAGTGTCTGGGCTGTGGCAAGTGCTCAGAGGATATTCCTGTGACTGACATGTCAAAAGGGGGATCCCTGTGAAAGAGGGAGGCTACTCCTGTCCTCTCCATCCTGCTGGGGTGGGGGGACCTTAGCTGACAGAGGCCTGGCCTCTCCACCCCAGTGCTTCCCTGCCTCTGTCTGTACCAGAAGGTGGTGGAGGGGTCGGCCTGGATTCTGGATTCCGGATTCCTACAACAACTCTGCTTGAAGGAACAGAGGTCTTCTAGTCTAGCCCTGTGCTCATTCGTAGACCAGCCAGCCCAGTCTGGTCCTCTCCCTGAACCTCAGTTTTCCTGTCAACCTAAAACTTCTCTTTAAAGAAAAGTCTGGGTATTGGGAATCCCAAAGAAGGAGTCGCAGTCTGGCAAAGGACTTCTTAGAAAACCAGTTGGCAAAATGTTTGAACGCGGTAAGTCTCACATGGGCGCTTTCAGTATCCATTTGGTTGCATTTGTGTTAAATCACCTTTGCTGCACAGAACAAAGTGATATGGACATTGAAAATGTCTTGGAAAATCTGAGATGTATTTGCTGTTTCCATTTCAGCAGGTATTTATTGAGGATATAGCATGTGTGACTCTGGGAGACATAGGACAAGACACATCGTCTACCTCCAGAGAGGTCTGCAGTGGGATTGGAAGAGGGCCGGGGACATGGGATAAAAGCCCTATCATCCCCGGCAGTTGTGTGTGACAGTAAGTTGTGCTCCTTACTGTGTGTCCTCATGTAAAACCACGTGATGCTCATGGCAGCTTTGCTTTGAATATTTCTATTCATAATTGCCCAAACTTGGAAGCAACCATCATGTCCTTCAATACGTGAGTGGATAAACTGTGGTCCATCCAGGCAATGAAATATTATTCAGGAATAAAAAAGGGTAAGTAAGAGGTATTAAGCCATGAAAAGACACTTAAGAGACTTAAATACGTGTTACTAAGTAAGAGATGCCAATTGGAAAAGGCGACAGACTGTATGACCTATGGCATTTTGGAGAAGGTGACCGGAAAAAGATGGTGACTGCCAGGGTTTAGTGGAGGCAGGATGAATAGATGGAGCATCGAGGGTTTTTAGGGGGTGAAACTCTGCATGACTACAATGGCGGCATTCACCACATAGTACAGAGTCGTGTCACATGCTTGTAGGATAATATGTCATTATGTATTTGTCAAAACCAGTAGACTGTAGGACAGTGCAAGCACTCATAGAGTGTCCAGTGTAAATCTGGGGCCCTGGGTGGTAACCGCGCATAGTGCACACTGATGCATGTAGCAAACAGGTCTGGTGAAGGACGCCGATAACCCAGAAGTTCTGCGAATGTGGGGGCAGGAAGTAACCTCTGTATTTTCCATCCAGTTTTGCTGTGAACCTAAAACTTCTCTTCAACAAAAGTCTATTAAACTTTTTAATTTATTTTAAGATGTGGAGGCGGGGCGGGGGGAGGGGGGTGTTCATCTTTGTAGTTCAGCCTGGCCTCAAACTTTCCATCCTCCCATCTCAGTCTCCTAAGTGCTGGGAATACAGGTGTGCACCACCACGTCTGGCTCTATTAAAACTTTTTTAAAAAAACAAATAGCTCAGAATCTCAGAATTAAATCAGAGGTACACAGTCGGGAAACCAAGTGCAGATGAACCCCACCGATTCAGACTCTGGGAGGAGAAAGGTCCAGAGGTCCCATTCCCCACTCCAGCCTGTGGCCAGCCTTTTAGGGGGCTTCCTCATTAAGCTGCCCCCATGGGAGGCTCTTTCAATGGGGCACAGCTTTCCGGACACCTCAGTGGGTTCCAAGTAAAGGTCTTTACGTGGTCATTGCCTACCCCTCCGTGCTGTCTCCTGACTTCAGGTGGGGGCTGCACAGCCCTTCCTCTACTCACTCAACAGCTGACTCTAGTACTCCAGGGGGCTGTGAGGTCCAGATGGGGGGGTTGGGGTGTCTGGGGTGCAGGGAGGAAGGTGGGAAGGTGCCTGACCTCCCGGGGCCAGTCTGAACAGTGGGCTGGCTCTTTCTAAGCCTCCTCTCCTCCTCCTTCCTGGGCATGGCTGATCTGGGGGGTCTGGAACTAGGGGCGGCTGTCTCTGGACCCCGAATCCCTGTCCCCTGTGCTTCACCCTGGCCTTCTGTCCAAAGGGAGCAAGAGATAACCCAGAGCCCTGAGCCCGTGGGGGCCAGCCTTGACAGGAGCCCCACAGTGGGGTAAACTTTTACTGCTAGAGGCCCCCGGACAGGAAGGATACTGATAAGCATCTATGGGCTGCCATTATGAGGGGCACAGGGAGCTCCACTCATGCCACAGAGCACCTGCTCCATCTCACCAGCTGAAAAGCTACCAACCCTCCCTATGAGGATCTAATTAATTTTTTCCTTGTTACTTTCCAGGGCCAGTGATTGTGACTGTCCCTGTCCAGACACCATACCACCCACCCATGGTCATGGGCAAGTGCCACCCATCAGCTGCCCTCACTGCAGAGCTAGTTATGGGGAACTCCCAGCAGGCCACTGTGTGTGCTTCTCCTTTTGCCAGGAGCACACTTTGATCTTTTGTTACACTTTAGTTCAGAGCAGCCCCAGCTTCCCAGCCTGGCCACACCTGCTGTCACAGGCCGTGTCTCCCCTTAGAGCTGAGTGTGGGCCATGTGGTAAGGACTCGGTGAGATGTGAGGAGGTGCATGGGACGAGCTAGGGCATGGCAGCTGTGAGAAAGGAAGGGAGGACCCGCCATGCTGCGTTCCTCTGTTGGCTCTAGTTAGGATGACATCTTCTTCCTGCATCCTCCTTTCAGCCTTGGTAGCGTCAAATCACTGCCTGTCTCTGAGACACACCTTACTCTTCATCACTGAGAGAATCTCCCCAGACCTCCAAGCCTTTTTGTTCATAGCAAAACCCTCAGAAGTTGCAACCCACATCTCTATCTTCACACGACTCCTCTGCCTTTGTGCTGGCCTCCTTTTTAGCATCTTCCCTTCCTTCTTAAGGCCTCCATGCTGTGTTCTGATTTCCTCTTGCCTTCCACTTGCAAATCTAGCTTCCAACACAAATCTGCAGTTGGTCACTAACATCTTAGTATGAATTAGTGTGGAGGCAGCCAGAAGCAATGGGAAGGCGCTGGTTTTCTTTCATCATTCAGGGCTCATCTCAAACCTCAGTCAGAGTCTTCTGGAATAACCTCTTTATTTATGGTGATAGAATTTAATATTATCTTCATCGCCCTGGCCACAAGCTGTGATATTTATTATTTATCTCCTCCTGTCTCCTTGGGGGCTTACTAGAATGCTCACTCTAGCAGGGCAGGGACCATCTTCGTCTTGTCACTCTCTCACTTTGGTGCCTGCCACATTGGTCCTCAGGTTAGATCTCGGATGCGTGGTGATTGCTTGTCCATGTGGAAGTCTGCACACTGCCCTGCCCAGGTAGCTTAAGCTTACTGGGGACCCCTCCCCCTGCTCTTTGTGCCTCTGTGTTCTCATCTGTAAATGGGGATAACAGTGCACACCCTTCTGGATTTCCAGCCTTAGCCTCATGTGAGGATCAGATGTGATGCCTGATGGGAGGGGTGTGTGGGCAGGTTAGTCACAATGACTGTCCAAATGCCATCTGCCTCCCTGCCTCCTCCCCAGGTGGCGAGGGGGTTACCACCTGGGTAAAGACAGAGGAGAGGAGAGAAAGCACCACCTAAAGAATGCTACATAATAACCAGCTGAGTAACAGTAACAAAATAACACAACCCAACTGCCTTTGTTAAGTGCCAGTGAGGCACAGTCCCCCAACAACCTGGCCAGGTGGTCCTGTCCTGTGGCGTCCCTACTGTACAGGTGAGAAAACAGGCAAGACAGGTTAACTTGTCCAGGCAGCAGAGATGGGATCAGGTGTTAATTTTTGACTGAACTTTTGCAAACTCTCTGTCTAATAACTTTGCTGGTTTAGTTCCACCACCATTTATTCGCTGGTTCAACTTCAGAGTTTGTGTCTAAGGGTGACTTTGCCCTGTGACAGACACTGGGAGCCCAGAAGCAAGTGGGACTGATGCCTGCCCAGGAAGCCCACTGCATAGAAGGGGAGGCAGGCAGTGGTATGGGTGGGGGGCAGAAGAGCTAGCTTCCTCCAGATCTCCAGCTGCCCCGAACACTGTCCAGGGCGTGCATGTGTGTGCTTATCTGTGTGCATGCAAGTGTCTTTATGCAGGTGTGTGTACGCACTTGTGTGTGCATGCATGTGTGCAAGTCACAGCTCCCCAGCTGGTCAGGAAGCTCTCTGAGTGGAGTGAGGGCTGTTCCTTGCCAGCAGTGTTTATCCTTGACGAACACAAGGTTGTGAAACCCCAGAGCGGTCAGTTGCTCGTCCACAGTCATTGACCACTTGCTTCTGTGCCAGACCCGGTGCTCAATGCTGGGGGTGCCTATCCTTAAAGGCCGTCTGGGGGGAAGGGTGGGACCTTGGAGGTCAGTTTTTAAGGTCAACTGAGCCCAGAGAAGGTGGGACACCTCCGGGGTCAGGAACACAGCCAGTGATGGAGGCAGGGTTCAGGTCACACACCTTCAGCCCAAGCCCTGGGGGTCTGCCCAGGGAAGGTGTGTGGAAGGAGCCTGTCTGCCCTCCATCCTCCTCTACCACCTGGAGCTGCACCCACATGGTTTCACACGCCGGACTTGCCAACCCTAACAGAAGCCACTGAAGGCGGCTTTTCATCTTCAAAGCCCGGCAGGCTGTTAGTCCCCTCTCTCCTGCCCTGGGTGATGGAGATAAGTGGTCTTGGAGGAGGGGAAAACCTGGAGGGATGTGGGGCTGAGTAAGAGTCTGAGGGAGGAGTGGAGCAGCCCTGGGTTCTGGAATCTTCTCCTCTTGACACCAAGCCCCTGGGCCTCTTCCTTTTCCGTTAGGACAGAATAACGGAGGGCAGGAGCAAAAAGGTGTCACAGGAGAATCCAGAAGTTTACAACCTGAGGTTGGAATCCCAACCTCCTCTTGGGCAAAGAGTGCTCTAAGCCTCCATTTTCTCTCTGTGAGTGGGGATGGTACAAACACTTCCTCACATTGTGAAGGATCGAGGGAAGTCAGAGTCTGGCACAGAGAGCTCGCTGGGAAGAAAGAAGGACCCGGTATGGAGTCAGGAAAGATGGAAGTGGAAGTTGGGGGCCGACAGGGAGGACAGGGACCCTATGCCTCATTTGGCTCTTTGTTTCAATAACGGAAAACTCCATGTGTGAGGTGCCAGGGGTGACGACACTTCTGTCTGCCCGGCCTCCCCATCTGGGCCACATGAGCCAAACCAGACAACTGTGGCCACAGGCCTGGCCTCAGGGTCTCCAAGAGCCAGGTTCGAATCTTTACCATTCCACTCACTTGTGTCACGCTCCAGCCAAAGTGAGGAAATCACCCACTGCTCAGGGTGACTGAGCAAGGTTCTGAGCGGGAGCAGCAAGTGGTTCAGTGTGGGGTAAAACGATCATCAATGTTATCAGGAACCTGAGGCATGGAGCCCATGGCCACCTGGGGCAGGGAGACAGCCTGCCTCCAACTAACAGGTCACCTGTCCTGTCCCCTCCATAGACTGGCATGGAACCCAGCAGGGGAGGACTGCGAACTCTGTGCTGTCTTTGAAAGCCATCCCTCTAAGTGTCGAGCCAGTGACCCCTTTTTGCCCATCACTCTCGCCCTCCTTAGGGTACCTGAAGATGTTATTTAGTGACCGTTTTATCTTCATGTTGTCTCTCCAAATCTTTCAAGAGCAGAGACTGGGTTTGGGGTGTGACTGGGCCCCCAGTGGCCACGATCAGTAAGTGTGTGATTAACACACGCTGCTGGTGATAATGTAAGGGGTGGAGTGTGAAAGTGGAGGCATCAGAAGGACATCTCATGTGTGTCCTGCCTCCTGTCTGGAGCCAGGTGAAGAAATATTGAAAGAGAGAGGACAGGAAAGATGCCCCAATGAGAAGTTGGTGCAAGCCAGCTGATACTCTTCCTCAGTCCTGCTGACTGGGATGGGAGCACAGAGAGGCTGCCAAGCAGATTCCCATGTGGCTGGGAAAGGCACATCCCCTCCCTGGTCAAAATCCCCACTTGGCTTCCCAGTGCCTGTGCCAGGAGTCTGTGGTCCAGTATCCGTGGAGAGGGAATGTAGATAATCGGTAGGTTCTTTCTAGGCCTTCCAGCTGCTTGGTGGGAACCCTTGCACTGTGTGTAAACCTGTGTCACATTCAGACTTCATCGAGTACTGCTGTATTCTAAAGGTCGGCCACTGGCGTCCCTGCCCCGCAGGTGTTCGTAGCACCTGAGGGAGACACAAGCAAAGAAGCAGGCAGTGTAATCAGACTCACCTAGACCTGGGGTTCTGTGCCTGCAGGAAGCATTGAGGTTTAAGGCCAGGAGATACAAGGGTGGGGACCAGCGAGAGGCATCCATGTAGAGGGACAGCGGCCTCCAAAGCCCAGTGGGAGTATGCAGGTTCCAAGACTGCAGTACTTCTGCAAGGCCTGGCAGAGAGGGAAAGGCCTTCTGAACTGGACATCACGCCGAGGGCAGCAGGGAGCCCTTGAAGACTCTGGAGCAATGAGTGGTATGTTTGGGAAACTTCCTTTCTCTTTTGGCTAGAATAGGCTTATGTGAACCAGCATTGGTCATACTGTGGGAAAAAAACATGGACTGCCGGTTTATAAATGTGGTATATTCAGCAGAGAAAGCCTAATAAATGATGGGGTCATTAGAGAAATGGGACAAAAGTCCTCTGATGGTGACAACTTGGGGGAGTCTTTGTCCCCAGCCCAGTTTTGCCCTCACTGCTCAGAGATCCTCTTTCCAGTCAGGACACATGTGTGCGTGTTATATCTGTCTGTCTGTGTGTATGTATGTCTCTGCCTGTGTGTGTCTGTACTTGTGTGTGTGTCTGTGTGTTTCTGTGGGTGTCTTGTATGTCTGTGTGTGTGCCTGTGTGTCTGTGTGTCTGTGTGTATATGTCTGTGCTTTTGTGTATGTGTGTGTGTCTGGTGTGAGTATGTGTGCATCTGTCTGTATATCTGTGCCTGTATATATCTGTGTCTGTATGTCTGTGTATGTGTGCATATGTGTCTGGTTCCTATGTCTGTGTCTCTCTATGTGTATGTGTGTGTCTGTATGTCTGTGTATGTGTGTGTGTGTGTGTGTGTGTGTGTCTCTATGACCCAACTCTGGACACCCTGCCTGTTTGGGTCAGGGCCCCCTCCTCCCTGCTACCCACTCCAGTCTCTCCAAACTCTCCAAACTCTACCTATCCTTCAAAACCCCAGTGCTGCCACCTCCTCCAGGGCCTTCCAGCCCCTGGGACTTCCTCTTTCCATATAGAGGATTTCACAGGTTTCTAAGGCAACCTGAGTCCCCTGTTGGCGTGTGGTAGAGCTTTGTGTGCTCAGCCCTTCGTGGCTACCAGGAGAGGATGGGTGAGTTGAGGGTGGGACCTGTGCCTTGGTGTTTTTGGACTCCGCAGTCCCTTAGCTCTGTGCCTGGCAAGCAGCACGTCCTTAGTAAGATGTGTGTTCAGTGCAATCGTGTTTTGTCGTGGGCACCCTAGACCTGCCCTCCTCTTAGTGGGAGCAGGACGTCCGCTAAATTTCCCCATGGCCATTTCCTTTGGTGGCTGGTGGCCTTCTTGACTGGCCCTAGTGCATCTGCCCATTCCCTTCCTGGGCTCTCATAGTCCTTTGCTCCCATCTCTGTTTTCTTCTTTATTATATTGAGTCAAAAAGTTATTTTTTTTAAAGGTATCTACTCTCCCACCTTTTTGTCCACACTCAACCCAGTGTCTAAGGAGATCAATAAGTGTTTGTTGAATGGAAAAAAAACCTCACTGGCAGGAATGCAAGACCATGCCCCAGGCACATTAAAAGGGAGCACAATAGCTAGTTGAATCTGCTTCCTTCAAAAGAGCCATAGACCCTGGATGCTCCATCCAGACGCCCAGATGGCAGGGCCGGGAGAGTTCCAAGTCAGACCTATTGAGAGCACTTCCTCTGCAAGGTCTAGGGTTCAGAAGCAAGGCATTCGCCACAAACAATTGGGCCAGTGTGAGAGGATGCGGCTGGCAGGGCGCCAGGGCCTCGCGGGACTTTGAGCAGTTACTAATGCAAATAGAAAGGAAGAGACTTCTCCCAGGGGCAAATGTGGTCACCCAGAAATGGAGCCTTTGGCAACAAGCAGGAAAAAGGAGGTCAGGCGCTGTGGAGATTGTCCTGCTGTGGAGAGGCCTCTGGACTTGGAGTCAGGAGGCCCAGGTCTCAGTGGGGAGCTGGGTTTCAGATCAAGGTTTCTGTTCTACTGCCAACCTAGTTCCCAGTGACATTTCCTGAGCCCAGAATTAGTTGCAGGGTACAGCAAGGAATTTTCCTGATTGGTGAATTATCTCTGTGAGCTCAGGCTTCAGAACAAACCCCCTTCCCTCATCATTGAGGCGTCTCCCCTGCTATCCCCAAAAGACCGTCCAGCAGCTCCCATCCATTCTCCACTGCTATCCATGCTCGTTGGCTTCCCATCCTCACCTTCTTCCTTCTGTAGTGCCGTCTCCTGACATCACAGCGTCTCACATACCTGGCCCTAGTGTTACCCTCTCTTTGAAGGCTTTCTCTGATCACCACAATTTATGGGGACCCAAAGAGAGCAAGAGCAGCAGAGAAAGAGAGACAGAACAAGGCAGGGACAGACAGAGCACTGGTCTGTGTGACTAAAGAGGCTACACAGGATATTCATCCACAGAGTGTGCTCTGAGTACCAATTATCAGCCAACCGCCCGCCTGGCGCCAATGGCACACGTGGTCAGCTCTCAGTACATCCCCGGGAAGGACATCTTTCTTACACCGTTCTAAAATGCACGTTTGTGGTGGCCACCAGCGCTGTCATCCTATACTTCTGGTCCTCTCCTTCTGGGTACAAAGTAGAATCTCATTTCCTGACCCCATGTGGTTGGGTGGGGCCCTGTGAACATTTCTGGCCAATGACTTGTGGGAGGGAGCACTGTGTCATTCCTAGGTGAAGAACCTGTCAATCCTATTCCCTTCAGTGGTGACAGGCCAGCAGCACCGAGAAGGTGACTGCTTCCTTACGTGCTTTTTGCCTCCCGACCCTTGATAGGCATGTAGTGTGAGCAAGAAATGCATTTTCATTGTTCTAAGTCATGGAAATTTTGGGCTTGTTTGTTACTGTTGCATCACCTACTCCATGCTGACCAATACATGGTTTCACAGAAACTGAAATCAAGATTGCATGGGGAGGCCTAAATAACCGTGGAAGAGAAACTGGAGACGTCATTGTGGCCAATGTCCTGACTGCTTGACTGGTTGTGAAAGACCGTGAAGCCATAGTGAACAGCTGGACATTGTGTTGTTGATCTTAGAGTGCAGGGGAAGGCTTTAAAACACAGTCATACTTAATCTTTCAGAAGGGTCATTCTGGCTGGGTGCTGGTGGCTTACACCAGTAATCCTGGCTACTCAGGAGGCAGAGATCAAGAGAATTGCAGTTTGAAGCCAGCCCAGGCAAATAGTTCCTGACACCCTATCTCAAAAAAATCCATCACAAAAAAGGCCCAAGTCATAGCGCTCTTGCCTAGCAAGTGTGAGGCCCTGAATCATTCCAGAAGGATCATTCTGAAAGCTGCTTTGGTCTCTGTTGGTCCATCTGGAAAAATCAGCTCTCAGCCCTGGGAGTTTTCCTCGCATACACAGAGACCTTCTGCAGGTCAGCCATGTGCACCCGGAGTGGTCCATCTGTGCCTCCACAGAACAAGCAAGGGTGAGTAGAAGAGGCTGCTGCCAGGGGGGCCTGCTGGCTTCTTATCTATTTAAATGACCATAAAACAGCACGGAAAGAAATGCCAACTAACAAGGTTAAAGGAGTCTTAAAAAACAAATGATGCCATTTCTGTCCTAACTCACAGCTGAGTAAAAATTTGTCACTTCAGTAAGCATTTTATTGGTAATTACAGAGTTACTTTATTTGCATATTACAGAGCTGCTAGCGGCCCTAGTGAAAGTGTTTAATGTCATACAGCATCTTGGAAGGAATTACTCAACCCAGGGAGGGAGAATTCAGTAATTATTTTCTGAAAACTGGAATTTGCTAACAACTTTGCAGTAGATCACTTTGTGTCCCCTAATACAGCAATTGAATAATAAGTAACTGAGTGCCAAAATGACTCAGGCAGCAGGGCCTCACCCTGCTTTGCTTCCTTTGAAGGGGCAGTTAACCCTTGACTCCAGAACCACTGGGGAACACGGTCCCTCTGGGAGCCAAGTAGAGACATTAGGAGGTGGCACCTATGTCATTTTCTCATTTTCAGAACAGGGTCTGGGAGCAGGAGAGGACCTGGCTGTCCACTCACAAGTCGAGCTTGGGGAGGACCCTGGAATGAACTTGGCTGGGTTTGCAGCCAAGTTGGGCCCAATGCTTTTTGTGCAGGTGTCTTGGACAGCTTCCTCAGCCTGTGCAGGTCTCCGTGTGCTCATCAGTACAGTGGGGGTCCTGATGGAGCCTACTTCACCTGGTGACTGTGGTGATCACAGGCCATCACCTGTGTAACACAGAGTAAAGACAGAAAGTGCTTAGTAAGTATGTGCTACATTGCTCTAGCCCCAGGACTCACCGCCACACCAACAAGGAGACCAGCCAGCCCTGTGAGCAGAGGACTTGAACTTAATCCCTCTGCCTGCAGGGTGAGGAGATGGTGGGGGTCGTGTGGGAGGGGGGCTTCCTGTACAGAGCCAGAGAGCCTTCATTAGATGCAAGGGATTTTCTCCTGGGATCTCTCCTGGCTGCCATGAGCCCTGTAACTCTGGGGCTCTTGTAAGTCTCTGAGAACACCCACTGGTTTCTCACCTGTAAGGCAAAGAGAGTGACACCTAGCTGAGTGCCCAGGTTCGCCATGTGCCCTGCTTTGGCTGCCGGTTTGCTATAAAACAAAGTGTTTTGTGTTTTTTTTTAAGCTATTGAGTGGACACAGACCTGCTCTGAGAAAGGAACACTGTGATTTCAGACTTGTTCCATCTTAATTTGATTTATAATTAATTTGATTGATACTTCATCTGCAGTGGTTTGGAACACTTGGGCTTTCAGTCTGTCCCTTTGTCAAGTATTTAATGATATGGAAACAAACACTGAAGGAGATGCTACCTATGGCCTCCATGTCTTCCATGTCCCTGAAGTCCCCGATGCACAGGCTGCGTGCCCCTCTGCTCATTCTGTCTGTGAGATCTGCTCAGGTGTGGCTTTCTGTTTTATGACATAAAATGCCAGTCCATGAAGATGAACGCCAAGACGTGTATCTTTTAGAAGATTCGCCTTCCCATCTCCACCCCAGGCCTGACCTTGCCTCCAGGTAGGTTTGTGAAGAAATAGTCAATGAGCGAGACAAGACCAACCCCAGCACAGGGCCTGTCACCCAGGACTGTGAGTAGCAGTCCCCATGCCCGGGGTGACATTGCTGGAGAGTACACCAGGAAGCTTCTCTCATTACCATAAGGTGTTGGTTCATATTAACATTTTGGGGGGGGGTGAGGGGCTGCACTGGGGCTTGAACTCAGGGCCTCACACTTGCTAGGCAGGCACTCTCACCATTTGAGCCATTCCACCAGCCCTTTTTTGTGCAGGGTTTTTTTGAGATAGGGTCACAAGAGCTAATCGCCTGGGACTGGCTTTGAACCGTGAGCCTCCTGATCTCTGTCTCCTGAATAGCTAGGATTACAGGTATGAGCAGCCAGTGCCCCACTTAACATTCCTTTTGAACTCAGATACTGAGTGGGCCTTATATAGTTAGTGCATCTCTGTACCTTTAGGGGCCTTTGCAGAGACCGTGTGTGATAGAGCTGTCCTGCCTCTCAGTGCCTGGAGGGTAGGGTAGAAGAGTGGTCAGCGTCTAACAACAGGTGAGGTGAACCCAGAACATGCCTTCTCTGACCACTTCCGGGCACCTTCAGCCTCTGGTAGGTGCCGGGGCTGGAGGGGTGGGTGTGGTGGGCACCGCCCCATGTGTCAACAATGGTAATTTTATGGCGGGTTTTTTTTTTTTTTAATGGTACTGGGGATCGACCCGGGGCCTCATACTTGACCACTTGATCCACACCCCAGTCTAGATTTGGTAGTTTTAAAAGGTGGCCCTATGGCTAGTGTCCAGTCCTCAGATGGTCTGTCCCTTGTTTTTGTAAATTTCTGGGGCTCAGCAGGTAGCATTTAGACAGCTCTGAAAGCCAGAGCACCCCTGGCCCCAAGTGGCATCCATGATTCTCTCTGTGACCTGGCCAAGTCCAGCCCTTCACTGCTCCATGGAAGATGAATTCCATGTGGTGAGTCTGCCAGCTTCCAACGCAAGCTGCCGGGGTCAGCTCACCAGACTGAGGAGACCTGGCCCTGGGGCCTTCTCCTGGTTTGAGGTCCAGCTAATTTATGCCCCCCTGCAGGTGGACCATTATCAACTCCCTGTGCTAGTGTTGCAAAGGCCTGCGGTGAGGCCACCTGGAGCTGACCCATGAGCTCCTCCACTGAAAGGGAGACAGAGAGGAGGCTTGGGTTGGACTGTGCAGGTGTCACCAGGGACTCTCCAAGGCGGGTAGCTCTCTGTCATGACCAAGTCCCACAGGCTTCGCCTGGGGCGTCTAGCAGGGACTCCAGGTGTTGTAGACTCCTGCAATCTCTGATCAGAAGATTTCCAAATTCTTTGTCTCCCACATGGAAGCAGCTAAGGAGAACACCTGGACATAGTGAGGGAAATAATGAAGTTTTATTATAGGGATTACAGGTAGGGTCTCTGCCAGGTGGCATGGAGGCATCACATGCAGGAATAAAAGGGAAGGATTTTATTTTAAGTTGGTTTTCTATCATCCTTAACTTGGAGGTGGGGAGAAAACCTGTGTCCCTCCCTGTCTTGAAAGGCCTTTAGGCCAGGGGGAGAATCTGAGCAGACTCATGTACACACCTACACTAACTCTCTAGGTCCGTGCAGGAGGAAATTTCCACCCTAATTTTAATCTAAAAAGAATTTGCAATTGAAATGGAGCGGTCTGGGCTCAGAGGAGATGGCAGGTCAGGGAGGGGGCGAGCTGGGTGCTCTAAATCAAGCTATACGGGTTTTAAAAGTCCCAAACTTTCCCTAATGTCTAGTCTGCCTCCCAGGGAGAAGCAAAAAGGCACAGGGAAAGAAGTACAAATCAGCACAGAAGGGTCTTTGGGGAATAAAGTAAGCAGAGTCCATTCTCTCTGTGAGATGTCTGAGGACCACTGAGCAGGGGACACCTTCTTCCTGCCCACCTGCGGGCATTCAGGTGACCCTCTGCAACACCCCTTTCCTCAGGGCATGAGTCACTGGTATACCCACCTGACAGCTCTAGGCTGCGTAGTTCTCATTTCTGACTTTGTCTGTCATCCATTTCTGTGGTCATTTGCTATTTTGTCTCCAGTATCTCTCTGGTGAGAGACCTAGAGGCCAGAGGCCAGGTTTTATATCGCCTCTGAGGCCCCTCCTGGGCCTGCATAAGACAGAGTTTGCAGCTCTGGTTTGCTGTGGGCAACAGGGGCCGGTCAGTGCAGTGAAGCTGCCTGGATGGAGGAGAACAAAGGCCAGGCTGGAAGCTCAGGAGCCTCAGCCCTAGCACGGAAGTCAGGAGCCCGAGGGGCGATCTTGGAATGGGAGATATGGGGATTAAGACTCTGACCTCAGATGGCAATTTCTTGGCCCTGGCTGGAGTCCCTTTGGAGTCACCAGCAGGAACACCATAACCTGACCCTGCAGACAGTGCCCAGCTGAGGGCAAGCATGGAGACAGCATCACACTGGCACCTGTCCAACACTGGCTCTCTGGGAGGGAAACTGATCCTCATTGGTAGAGCCGCCAATTTTTGTGCCCCGCCCCCATCTTCTCTCCATGTCTCATTCTGAGCCATGGACACCGGCTCTCATGAGCTGTGGGAGCGGGCGCCAGCACACACCCGTGCTTCTGAGGCTGTGTCTCCCGGCGCTCCTCACCTGTGCCTTTGTTCCTCTATGGATCCATTCCACCACCTGCCTCGCAGAGCAGCAGGTCCTGACTACGCATTGTACACGTTAGGAAACATTTATCACTCCAGATTCCCCAGTCTTACCCAGACCAGTGAAATCAGGGTCTCTGGGTACAAGCACCAGGGCATCCCTTGTTTTGGGGGGCATACCATGTGATTCCAAGGGACCGCCAAGTTTGAGAAACACTTTTAAAAAGTACAATGCCAGTCTGGGACAGGCCTTGGTTCATTTGCAGGACTTCATAACTGTCCACTGGAGCTCTCTGCAGTCATCATTCAGACATCATCCCACAGATCCCTGGCTGTCCCTATCCCTGTTCCCACCCCTTCAAGGCTCACCATTCTGCTCCAGGTGACCTCATCTCTTGTGAAGTCCCCTTCTCTCATCTCTACTTCCAGCCCTGAACTCTCTCCCAAACTCTTCCTGCCGTGCCGTGACCACCTAGGACACCCAGCTTCCTGAACCTGCACGTCGATCACCTAACACGGAGCCCTCTGTCCACTCTCAGTCTTCTTTGTTTATGTTCTTATCTCAGGGTATTCCCGCTCAACAACATCTCTTCCTTGCTCTCTACCTGTCCTGCTTGTACCTGGGGAAGTCTGGAGCTCATGACTCTTTGTGTTCCTGCTCAAGCTACCCCAGCAGCATTAGCCTGGGCTTTTGGGAAGTTGCCATCTGGACCCTGGCTCCCTGCACCCCCACTGATCCTCCTGAATCACTCCTCTCCTCAACCACAGACCGCAGTTCCTTTTGGCCTCCAGCAAAGACACATCAGCCTCCATATCTGCCCCATTACGGGTATCTCTCCAGCTTCCTGCTGATTACTTCCCAGCCCCACTGACTGCACCGTGCTCCCTACGAAGCTGGCATCTTCCTGCTTCCTGCCTCTGCTCCAGTGGTCCACTGCCTCCCTACCTCCTCCACCCTTGGATCCCTACTTATCTTGCCCACACCCAACCCAAACGTCACCTCTTACATGAAGAGTCAGAATGATTCTTTCCCTATCCCAGCTTTGCTCCATGTGGTCAACAGTCAGTCACTGTGGCTACCCCTTGCCCATGATTTCAGTCAGTCCTCATTCGCTATTTCTGCCACGATCTCTGTGCTCAGTGGAGGTAGAGAACATTCCAGTCGTTTATGTACTCTCCCAGTATTTAGCAAACACCTAGAAGATGGAAGGTGCCTACTACACGTTGTGATGAGAATGGACTTATGAATGAATGAATGAATAAATGACTAGCAGGTGTTATGAGCTGTGTTGTGTTCACCAAAACTTCATATGCTTGAGAATATGAAGTCGTCCATATGTCTCCTGGCACGTGACCTTATTGGAATATGGGGTCTTTACAGAAGGGATCAAGTGGGCATGAGGTCATTAGAGGAGTGCTGACCCTCTGTGGTGGGGGCCCTGATCAGAAGGGGGATTTGGACTTGGATCCACACCCCGGAAGACAGGTGAAGGCAGGCACTGGGTGATACTTCCACGAGCCTAGCAGCACCCAGCATGCAGCAGCCGCGGAAGCCTGGGGAGAGGTGTGGAGTGGTTTCTCTGTCACAGCCCTCAGAAGGAAGCAACCCTGCCCACGCAACACCTTGACTGCAGAACCTCTCAGCTTGTTGTCCTCTGTTGCCACAACCCTAGCAAACTGCTAAGCAGGTAATGAGTGTGTCAGAACTCCCACCCAAACCATCGCTGAAAGGTCATTTTTATCCTTCAGGCTGGTTGCATGCTTACAATTGGCGGGTACACTGATAAACACAGGGCACTGTCCCTTCTCAGAGCTTCTGTTCCAGTGGAGAGAGAGGCAGTAAACAAAAAGCACATGCCTGGCCAGTGATGATGGTGGCAAAAGCCCTGGATGTGACCTCTTAACTCCGTTCTCCTTGCCTTAAGTGTGCCATGAGGACTCACTGATAAAAAGTTCCATCTCTGGTTTTTGCCTATGTGGGACCCAAGAACAAAATGAGATTTTAAATAATCACAGTATCTTTTGTTTTGTTCTTCCCAGCCCTCTGGTAAAAAGAGATATATATATATATATAATTTTTTTTTTTTTTGTGGTGCTGGGGTTTGAACTCAGGGGTTCACACTTGCAAAGCAAGCCCTGTACTGCTTGAGTCATGCCTCCAGTCCAAAAATATATATTCTTTATAAATTAAAACAAATACCTTGGGGCTGGTGGAGTGGCTCAAGTAGTAGAGTGCCTGCCTAGCAAGTGTGAGGCCCTGAGTTCAAACCCCAGCACCGCAAAAACCAAATAAAAACACACAAATACCTAATGCACGTGGACAGGCATGTACTCCACGGTCGGTGACCAAGGTTGCCCCAGGGAGGCAAGGTGTGTTTATGCTTGTGGGGGAAGAGGGTATGTCCTGTTTCATTGCAAATGGACTGAAAGGCCCCTTGGAGCCGAGAAGACACACGGGAGTTGCCAGGTCACCCTGGCTGGTCGGAGCACGAAGCAAAATCCTTCCCAGAGTACCCGGGAGCCCTGCTCTAAAACAAGCTTTCACCCTGCCTGAGGAGCTGGGCAGGGAGGGGGTGCTTCAAGTACAAGCCTTTGGATAATTTTTTTTTCGGGGTGAAGAATCACAAAGACTCCAATTTGAGGCTCTTCAGAATTGCAACACTTCATCTAGCCAGTGTCACTAGGGAATGAGGAGTTCCACATAAGTGAGTTTTCCAGATAATCGAACTTTATTCCCTCAAGAACCAAAGCTTCAAAGAAATTAACCGTGCTGACAGAAGGCTCTCTGCAGCATGCTACTCTCTGTGTAGACCCAGGGGAATCCAGACACAGCTTCGTCCCCTTCTCAGTAACTCGGGTATAACCTCCACCTTGACATCTGATTCTGGGTTGGCCTGAATTACAGTTGCCCTAGGGTGGTGGCTCTCAGGCCCTGTTGCGTGTTCGAGTTATCTTGAGAGCTTGAAAAAAACCCAATACCCAGGCCATTAACTCCAACTCCCTGGGAGGCAGACCCAGGACTGAGTGCCTCCCACAGCCCCCGCCCCGCCATGTCCAGATATGTCCACATGGAGACAAGTTTGAGAACCACCAACCTAGTTCCCTCGATACAGCAATATCTATCACAGTGACGGCCACACAAGTGACTGCTCCAGTCACCACTCAGTCAGTGGCCCACCAACCTGGGCTTCATTCATTCCTGCCATTATCTGGTGACCTCAGGTGTGCCTTTCCGATGGGGAAACTGAGCCTAGGAGCAGCAGGAACTTGCCCCACTCACTTTGTGTGGTGGCAGTAGAGTTGGGATGCTCTGTCCCGTCTCATCCCCAAGCCCTGCCTTGTCTTGGTCTTGCTTTGCATACCCAGGCCCTTCTTCAGTATGGGTTTCTAGCAGTTCCTGTGTGCCTTTGGCTAACCATGTCTCACCATTCTGAGCCGCAGTCAGTCCCAGGCTGGGAGTTCAGGATACTCGGCTTGTGCAAATTAAGAGTAAACAGGCCCCACTGGAGGCCTGAGAGCTGGTCCCTTCTGAGGGCAAGGAACTGTGCCTGGTAAGTAAGCTGTGTCCTTTCTGAGGATTCATGAGACCTGCATACTAACAACTCAGTTCCCTCCTCTGCCCTCCGTTTCTCCTCAGGACCCCAGGCACTGGGTGCCCTAGCTGGACACCCATGAATTACAGGGAGGGATGGAGCCCTTCCACATCTGCTTTGGCATTGCTCTGGCCTCATCTCCCCCCCCCACCCCCGGTCCTTCTAAGGGGCTTCTCACAGCCCCTCCACTTGTCCCCAGCATCTGGTCCTCTCCTTGACGTCAGTCATGACCCACTGCTGTCACATCAGTTCTGCAGTGGCCTGGGCCACAGGCCACAGGAAGCTTAGAGTGACCAGGGCTGTAAAGTACCTAGTGCCTATGGCCACCCAGGATGTGATGTGCTGCTGCTGCCCCTCCTAGGTGACCCCAACAATCCTCCCCCAAACCTGGGCCTCCATCTACTAGCCCTGCTCCGGGCCTCTGGGCTAAGATAGCTCCTCCTTAGAGCAACCAGCTCAGCTCTGGTCCATCCTCTGCAGCCTTGGCCTTGGTAGGGAGAAGTTTACATTCTCCCGAGGGTGAGGCAGGGGTCCTGGGGGAAGTGTCAGACAGCATTTCCAGGGGACTGCCTTCCCCTCCTGCCCTTTCTGAGCTGTCCTGCAATCAGCTCACCTCTGGCTGCCTGTGTGTCTTTGTCTACACTCCACAGTCAGGCCTGGACTCCTGTGTACCAGGTCCCCTCCAACTCAGTCGGCTCCTGCAGGCCCAGCCAGGGAGCATAGGGCAGTGTGTCCCCAGTGGGGCTTGATTCTGTCTCACCACACAGTTTCTGCTGAGCGCAAGCCAGGAAAGACCTGAGCTTGTGTGAGCTTCCAACTGCAAAGAAGTCAAGTATTTCAAAACCTGCTCTTTCACCAGAAATGGCTCTTCAGAGGGGCCCAAAACACACAGCCCACTGTTTGCACTTCAAAGGGCAAGAGGCCCAGCCAGGCTCTGCGGGCAGTCAGGTCTTCCCTGTGTCAACAAGAGAAAGGAAAACAACTTGCTGTCTGGGCCAACCTGACAAAGGGGTTTTCCGGACTGGGGCTGGAGGAGGAGGGCAAGGGAAGGAGCTGCCAGCTCCCCTGGGCGCGCTGCAAATGCTGTGGAGACCCTGGGGCTTTCTGTGAGCTCACAGGAACCTCTGGGAATTTCCCCCAGAATAATAAAGCTGGTAGTTCCAGCCGCAGCCTGGGCTGTGCCAAGCCCTTCCCAGGCTTTGTCCTCTAATCCTGATGGCCTTGGTTGGACTGTTAACAGCGATGGAGTCTCTGATCAGAAGATTCTCAAATTCTTTGCAGCCCACATGGAAGCAACCAGGCAGGACACGTGTGCATAATGGAGTTTATTAAACATTGGGAAGGGAGTTGCAAAACGGCTTGGTGAGGCCAGGTGGAAGCCAGAAGCACAGAGTCTTTCTGTTTTCAGGCACTTTTAAAACTTACACTACCTATGGGAAGGGAAGAACCAGGTGATTCCCAACCAATAATCGATAAGAGGGAGGGGTATGGGGGTCCCCGGGCCAGGTGAGGGTGGATTGAATTGTCCCCGAGCTAGGGTGTGAGTCACCTACACACATTTGCCATTGAAAAGAAGGCTCAGAGACAGAGAGGACTGTTCAACCTGAGATACGATATTAAGTCATAAATTTTCTAAGAGTCCCGAACTTTCCCTAAGTCTTGACGGTCTCAGGACCACTGTCCTCTTCTTGTAGGCTGGAAAATGGAAGACCTAAGAGGTTAGGAGGACACAAGGTAAAAGGTGGAGCTGACTGCGGCGCCCCTGGGGCCAAGGCCTGTGCTCCTTGGTGTGCGAAGCTTATCCTCTCTCCTTCTTGTCTTCCTCTGTCACTGGGTCCAGCCTCTGTCCAGGTGGTGATGAGGAAGGCTAAAACTAGGGAAAGTTCAGGACGCATAGAAAAATACTACATCTCCGATTAACCGTGCTCAGGCTCAGGGACCACCCTCACTGGCAGGGAACCACCCATGCCCCCCTCCACTCGTTGATTATTGGATGGAAATCACCTGGTTCCTCCCTTACCATAGATTAGCATAAATCTGAAAAGCACCTGGAGAAGTGACACACATTCTGCCTCCAGGCTCCACTTGGGTCCACCATGTTCCCTTCCCTAACTTTTAATAAACTCCATTCACACCCTGTGTCCTGCCTGGATGCTTCCATGTGGGACACAAAGAATTTGGAAATCTTCTGCTCACAGACTCCACCATCAACCACCAGCAGTGAGGCTACTGAGAGCAATAAACACAGCCCTTGCCTTCATGGAGCTGCCAGTTAACAAGTGGAGGACCCCACAGACAGCTGGTTGCCATGTGAGAGTCAAGGCTCCCCTGCCCCAAGACTCCCATGGGCCCTGGGATGGGAGAGGAAGTGCTTGCTTCCCCAGGGCAATGTCTGTGTTACCAGAAAGTCTAGCACTGTTGTACACCTTGGCTCTTGTATCTGGCAAAAGAAGAGTTCAGGAAAGATATGACAATGTAGTAAAAGTGTAGTAAGGTTCATTAGGAGAAGAGTTTAGTGCAACAGGACAAAAGTGGGGAGAAGTGGAGAAACAAGGAGAAACCTTTCCTGCTCCCCATGCGGGAAGTGGGAAGGGACTCACAATGGTGGTCTCATCTCTTAGTGTGCTTTCTGAGCTGCAGTAAGATAAAGGAGCTGAGTGGCTAAGATGGGTGCTAAAACAGGGAGGAGTCATCCAGGCCAACTCACACCACAGGGACAGAAGTGCCTTAGGACTTCCATTTCCGTTCTCCTCCCTCCATCCCTCCACCTGTCCAAGGAGCCTTGGACGTGTTAACATCTCAAAGGGAAGGGCGGTGCAGATGGACTCAAGTCTCCCAGTTCTAACTTAGCATCTGAAAGGAGATGGGCGGGGTGCCTAGCTGCTTGGGCTGTTCCGTTTTTACTTTCTAGTTCCAATGTCTTTGGCCCATTGAATAACTAGTAAAACAATTTAATTTCCCTGTCTCCTCATCTGTCCTGCCTCACCCATCACTCTTGACTGACTGCTACCTAACATTTGGAAGAACAGGCAGTGTCCCAGGTCTGGGGAAGTCTTATGTGTCTAGCAGACAGGGGAAGAAGGCCCTGTAACCCTGGACCAACTAGACGCCACCAGATGTTTGTGGTGACCACAGGGTTGGCACAGATGCCAGGGAGCCAACTATTCTCCCCGAGGCCTGGAACAGATGGAGGGTGGGTGCTGGGCCTCTGTGGAACTCTGAGGGGGCTTTGAGGAGCTCAAAGGATGAGGCAGGCTGCCCAAGTAGCAGGTGCTCTCTCTCCACCCCTTGCTGGTCCACTAGGGACCCATGACAGCAGTCAGCAGGACAGCTCTGGGCGCATGTCAGAAGGATGCACGCACTCTGTGGTGTGAGCTGGAGGACGCCTTTCACTTCCCTCTGTGGGACTCAGCTTTTTCAGCAGAATCTGAGGTGGGCAGGATGTCACTGGATCCTTATGCGAGATGGCAGAGAGGGTAGTTTGCATCATGGAGTCTGCCTTGCCAGCAGGAGGAGGCAGCCTGTGGAAGAGGGGGGATAACCATGAGCAAATCATTTCAGTGCTATAAACTGAGCCCCTCTCCTGGCTCACTGGTGGGTAGCTGTGAACATGAAATGAAGTCCCAGGCATAGATGTGTTCTTTACGCTGAAGCTACAGGAGAGTTTAGCTCACCTACTGGTTCAAGGATCTTAGGCACCTTCAGCCCAATTCTGTCATAAACTAGAAGAGGAAACAGAAGTTCAGAGTGGCTGTGACTTGTCCAGATCTGAGTCCGGCTTCTGGATGAAGTCTCTTCCTTTCACCACTGCTGCTGTGGCTGACTCAGAGGTCTTGCAACACTGGGTCACATTGAAGGCTTTACCACCTTCCTGCTGACCCCTGGCCTGGAGTGTCTCTTTTCCTTCGAAAGAAAAGCAGAAGGAAAAAAAAAAAAAAGCCAAAGTCTACCAACCACAGAGTGGTGGCTTCTGAGGAAAAGCCACTGATTGTGGCCACCAGGGCTGTAGCTCCACAGAAACCCCTCTTAGTGTCTATGCTTGATGGCTTGGTGGCCAATGTCTTCCTGTCACCAAGCTCCTCCAAATCGCAAGGGAAGGTTGCTCTGACGTGTGAGTAGCTGCAGAGACTGAGTGCTAGCGAGCCAGCTCCCTGCAACCCCAGCTGAGTGTTTGAGCCTGTTACAGATATCGCCATATCTTACAGGGAAAGTGACAGTGGGCAGGGTGCCAAGAGGGGAGATAAGTGGGCTGCTGGGAGGAATTAATATGAAGAAAGGAAGTGGTAACGAACTTTGAGCCAAAGCAGGGTCCTCTGACATCGATGGATGTGGTTCCCCGCTCCCCACCACCACCCCAGTCGCTAAACTGAATGACTCTAGGGGAAGATTCATAGGTGGGGTGGACATAAAATCCGTCTTCTCCTACAGGGAAAATCCTATGAAAATGGCCCCAAGGAAACATTTGTGTCTACCTAGGGCAGGATTTGGGGCAGAAGAGGTGACCTGAGACAGGAGTTGCAATTGAATCGTAATTTCTTAGTGAGGTATCTCAGGCTAACCAGGTCCAAGCTACTCACCGCTTAGAGCATCTGTGTTCTTTGTAGCCACTGAGATGCCTTTGATGTGAAAGACTGAGTCTGCTACATGAATTGGGGTTCACCTGAACCTCAGCCCTTGGAGTTCAGCTAGCTGCTGTGGGGACTCACTCAGTGTGCCAGACTCCAGGCCAGTTGGCAGCTGTGGATCCCGGGCTGTCACCTCCACACCTCCAGGCTGTGTACCAGGTGCCCCGGCCTTTGGAGTCACGTTGGAGAGAGGACAGGCCCGGATGGAGGGAGGACAATGAAGACAATGGGAAAGGGCTGGCCTCTGAAACTGGGGCAGAAGATGGTTCCAAGACAGAAGGGTGGGAAGAATGGGCTGGATGTCAGTCACATCAAGGGACTTCCTGGAATGATGGATTTGCTAATGATGCCTGTCATCCCTCTAAGGCCCATGTGACTTCCCTGTGGTAGACCTGTGTGCATAAAAGGCTGTAACATTGCAGTCCAGTTTCAGTGGGCTGATACCCATATAAGAGTCCCCAGGTGTGCACCCCTTAATAAGTCCAGGACAGATGGGAGAATCCAAGGGATTCTGGAAAATGGGGTCTTTCACAACCCCTAGAGGCAGAGACTGCTATTGCCCAAGCCCAGCTCCAAATCACAACTCAGCAGGGCAACACCTTCCGTGTCCTCCCCGCTCTCACCCAGGGCTTAAATTGGAAACCTCAGAACTGCCCTTCCAGACTGACCAGGTTGGTCATCCTACTTCTGGTTTACAGCTGAGGTTAAGTAATTTGTCCAGCCTTGCACACTGGGCTCTGAGTCCAGGCTTGCCCGACTCCAGGCTGGGGCTTATAAGGACTGTGCCATGTCCTGTGGGGTGACCAGCGAGTTACTGAAACTCTCTTCCTGATGAGACTATGAACACTTAGAAGGCAGGAGCAACATCTCACTGGTCGTTCGGGTGGCTGTATTTAGCACACTCATTACAGGCACACATCATATTGGTCCCCATGTGAGGCGGAATGGCCCCATAATATGTGGGGTCAGTGTCAAGAATTTCAAGATGGCAAAACTGTGCATTAAACCAAGCACACAGCCTGTTGAGAGCGGCCCATGAAATGGGGCAGGCACTAGAGGAACAGGGAGGAAAGCAGCAAACCAGACTTAAGGGCAGTGTGTCCTGAGGACAGGGACAGCAGTGTTCAGGTGCAGTAAGCGCAGAGGAGCCCTTCACTCAGTGGCCTGCCCATCCCATGCTCTGTGATGCTCCACAAGAGTGCCCAGAAACGCACCTGGTACCTGCGATCTCACGACGTCACTCTAAGAATTTACAACCATGAAGTTCTTTGCTCTTAACTTATGAGGCACTGCTTTGTTATCCTCACTGTACAGACTAGGCAGCGAGGCTCACAGATGCTAAGCGACTTGGCAAGGTCACAGCTTCAACCCCAGATGAGTGGGGCTGAGTCTGGAAATTACCAGCAGAGTGCCTTGGTGCGATCAGCTTTGAAAAACTGACAATGTCCTGAGGATCCAGGCGTCCCCGACTCCCTGGGATGAGATGACAGGTGCATGATGGGACCAGGGGTCGTTTGGGCTCTGGGAAGGGCTGCACAGGGTGCCCCAGGGCCTGCAGACGCCTGAGAAACCTTTGCCCGAGGAGTGACATGGGTGAGGGTGGGACGGGTAAAGTAGACTTATTGCAACGTTCCTGTTTTTAATGAAGAAAATAAAATCAGCAGGAAATAAAGGGGAGAAAGGAACCCGGAGTCTCAATACCCATCTTGGTGGATGTAGGAAAAGTCTGCCCTTTCGTGTATTTGGGAGAAATGCAAAGTGATAGAACCTTTGTAGGAAGCACTCTGGCAACATTCATTAAAAAAAAAAAATGCACATACCCTTCATCCTAGCAATCTCACTTCTGGGACTCTAGCCCATGGAAATAAAAGGTCCATTAGGTAAAAATGGAAGTGCAAACATGTTTCTTGCACCATTATTTGAGTAGAGCATGTGTGTCCAAACCCCACACACACACACACACACACACACGGCGCTCAGAGCGTGATGACATCCTGGAACCGAAGCCTTGGAGGAATTCAAGTGTAACATGAATTAATGGTGCACCAGTTGACTGGGGGTTGGGGCTGGGACGGTGTATTGAGAGGGAAAAGCAAGACGCAGAAAAAACTGCGTAACCCAATTCACGTTTTGGAAAACACTAACTCTCGTGCCCCTCCTTTGTGTTTGTGTGTACACAGGCATAGGTAGCTATAGGTCTGGGGAGGACCTATGTAGACATGGAAGGACACGACTGCATGTACGTGGTGACCTGAGGAGGGGACAGTCCAGAATAGGAAAGGAGAGGGAATTCTTACAAGTAAAAGTCTTTTATCACTATGTTATCTTCCTCCAGCCAACACCTAGCTAGAACACATGTACTTCCCAGCTTAGTGGTAGAAACAGGGTCATGGTCACACAGCATACAGGAAACCTCTAACTCCAGGCCCCACAGATCTGAAGTCCTGTTTTTCAGGTCATATCTGGCATTCTGAGGGGGCTTTCTGTCCAGCACTGGGTACTGTCAGTCCATTGCCTACCAAACCCAGCAAGGCTCTCCTAGGGCCATTGCTGAAAATGTGAGCACTGTCCCCACAGTCCCCAAGCACAAGATGTGTCCTCTAAGGCCTTGGAAGTGGACGGAGCTGTAGGAGATACTGTGCACACAGTGGCCTCATCAGCTCTTGGTCCCTCCTCCCACCTTGAAGGGAGTTCTTGGGCTGCGTGCACAGGAAGCAAATTGGGTTAACTCAAACAACAAAACAGAACTGAGTAGAAGAATCTGGGGGAAGCCACAGACGGAAAGAAGGGTAAAAACCAAGTTGTGGCCCCACAGGAAGTGGTGACTCCTGAGTGTCTCGGTCACAAAAACTGTCCGTGTCAGGGCTGCTGGCTCTGGTGGGCTGAATCAGCCCCATCCTTCCTGCCCCATGGCCTCCAGTCTAGAAGCAGAGTCCCAGAAGAAAGTCTGTTGGTCCTGTGACTGTCCCCTGGTTAGGGTAGGGCAGCAGGAGGAAGGTCCCAACAGAAGGAGCTGGGGCCACTCCCACCCCAGTTTTCTACAACTGAGAGGGAATTGGGGGGAGGGGATGCTGAGGGGAGGGGAAGAGGCACTGGGGTCTTGGAAATTCAAATGTTTAGTTTTTCACTGCCCCTCTCTATTCTGGGGCTAGGGAGGTGGACTGGGTTGGTTTTTACCTAAGATTTCCGGTAGTAAGCAATTCAAGCTAGCTTGCTCAGAAAAGGGGGCCTTCTCCCAAGGAATTTAAGGACTTAAGAAGGGCCACTAGCACCCAGCTTCTCCCTAGGCCTGTCTCTGTACTTGACACTAGCATGGGAACTTGAGTTGGCTTTCTCACTGCTATCTGAGCCCCTCTCTCTCTCTCTCTCTCTCTCTCTCTCTCTCTCTCTCTCTCTCTCTCTCTCTCCGTGCAGACTGACAGTCTGCCCTTCATGCCCACAGAGCTGGAAATCTTCCACAGCACCTTCTTTTACATTTTCACTATGAAGAAAACTATCTGGCTGTCTTTCAGCCTCAATTACAAATTTTTCTAAGAGGGCACCTGATTGGCTCAGCTTAGGCCAGGTGTTCATTCTTGCTCCAATCAACAGGGCAGGGTCAGGTAGTGTAAATGTGGCTGCTGAGAGATGGGCTGAGTGGGAATTTCTCACCTGGGGCAATGGGAACCCCAGAATAAAATAGAGGGAAAACCAAAATCTTGAAGTGCTGTATCAAACCAGGAGCATCTGTGAAACCACAGAACACCTGAGACAAAAAACACAGGCCTCCTATGGAACTGGGGATCAGGGCAGTGAACAGAAAAGTGGGAGAATCAGACCAGGAGCAAACAGGGAGCCATGGCCTTGGAAAGTTGTGGAAATCACCCCAGCACCAGGTCTTTGCTATTTGCATTGAGCAGTTGTGTCCGGGGACCATGCGTGATGCTGCCATTCATGACCAACTTGGGGTAACAATTTCGAAGATGAATTTTTCCTTTTCCCATAATAAATATATGCCCACAGTTCTAAGAAATTAAAGAACTCTAAAAGGCTTCTTTCACGTGCAAAGCCGCCATCTCCACCTCCACCCCCCTCATCCACCCCACCCCTCCCGAGGAAGCAAGGTCAAATCTCTAAGCCATTGCTTTTCCTGTTCATCTTCAGATACTTGTCAATGCCTCCCGTGTCATCCCCAGACTTCTTGTTCTGGGAATTGAGGATTTAGTTCTTTTATGCACTCCTGTTCTATTTCTGCTCTCAGCACCCTACGATACATTGCAGTGTGGGTCTGAGTTTGTTACTACAACGATGAAATGCTGTTCCCCCATGATCCACGCAGTTACCATGAATCTAACTCTTCTTTGGTTCATTGTTTTGCTTTTTTTGGTATTTCTCTTTGCATTTTGAATTTGCTTGGGTGCCTTTCATGTTGTCCTCTGAAGATTTACAGCAGCATATTGGAATATACACACTGGTTTCTTTTATCCTTGTGTTCTCATTTCTTGGTTTATCCTTTTGTTTGACTGAAGCACATCCTAGAGTAGCTTTGTAAGAAAAGATGCATGGGAAGTCAGGGATTTGCTGGTGTGAAATGCGCTCATTCTGTCTTCATATTGCTTTACAATCGATGGGGCGGGGTATGAACTCTGTTGGGAAATGACATCCCAGCAGGCACATTGCAGGCCTGCTATGGAGATGGGCGGGGCCTTGGGAGGGCACCTGCTCCAGATGTGGGCATTTAACTGTCGCCAATGCCTTCCGCACAGCACATGGCATGGATTTTTGCAGACTGGGTGCTTTCAAGCAGTGAGCCCTCAGGAATTCCTTCTCACAGGCCGCCCCCTCTGCACGGTGGGCGGAGGTCCAGAGCCTCCTCCATGGCTGCTGACTCATGACCACTCACGGCTCTGCCTCCAGAACCCAGGCAGTTGGTGAAATCTCTTATCTCCGGATGTCGCAACCCAGTTGGGACTTGGGATCTTATCTGTGTCCCTGCTTTACTGTCAGCTGAGTGAAATGTTCTCGTGAGAGCAGGTCAAGGTGTATCAAATCCACCATGTTTGACTGGATTGGAACTCTGATGTTTTTCCTACTATTAAAACACATTTTTCAGGCTGGAGGCATGGCTCAAGTGGAACAGGGTATATCTAGCAAGTATAAGGTCCTGAGTTCAAACCTCAGTACTGCCATATATATATATATTTCCATGTAAACAAATGTTTTATGGCTTTCTTTTTTATTGCCATATAATATTTTATACCCCATCGGGAAGATGTCCAGTGTTTACTTAACCGAGTCGTTATTGCTAGGCATTTAATTGGTTTAATTTTTATATAATGAACACCTTTGTACCTGTGGTTCTTTCTGTCTTTCACTTTGTGTCCTTAGGATATGTTCCAAAGGACATGAACCTTTTCAAAATCGTGAGAAATTTTGCCATAATGCTGTCCAGAATGTTTGTTCTGGTTTTGCCTGTGGGCAAGGAGAGAGGAGGCTGTCGAAACTGCCTGGCCGCTCTCCTGCGCTCCTGTGCGTGGTATCCCGTGGTTTGCCCTGGTGCTGATTTCCGGCAAAACTGTGGAAGCCAACAAAGCTGTCCATTCTTGCTGAGAAATGCCTGTATCCTTTTACTGGCCAATTTTTAAAAGAATGCAGATTCCTTCTTTTCCTACTTTTTTTGTTTGTTGTTTGTTTTTTGAGATGGGAGCTCTCTCTATGTTGTCCAGCCTGATCTTGAACTGTTGGTCTCAAGTGAGCCTCCTGCCTCAGCCTCCTGAATAGCTGGCCATACAGGCATGTGGCACCATGCCTGGCTCCCTGTTTTCCTTTCTTAGTCTAGCCTCTGTGTAAACAAAAACATATGGGGAGAAGAAAAATCACTTCTAAAGATTTGCTTAAAAAAAAAGATCGCATAGGTAAAAGCGCCTCGGTGGTTAGTGACGATAGACAGGAGGACTTGCAATGTCACCTCGGTCCTCTGGAGCAAAGGCTGTCCATATGACAGTAGGGCCACCTTCAGTAGTCTGAAGACTGGTAGGCCTTTACTGCTGGGGGCAGGGTGAGCCATTCATTCAAAACCCATTTTACAGATGAGGGGACAGAGCCTCAAGGCGGGGCGGGGGGGGGGGGACAATCCAGTGCCACTGAGAAGCCAGTTTGTGACCTGGAGAGCCAAGGGTGCTTAGTGCCACCTGACCATGATGCTTCCCTTGGGGTTGGGAATGCTGGAGTCACACTGGCGTTTGTCAGCACCTTGTTTGTGACAAGTAGTGTCAGTGGTGGCACAAGGTAGGCGTGGGTGTCCCCCCAACAAGCACTCTGGGGAATCTGTGGCAGTAGCTGCTGAATGGATCCTGGACTTTGCAGGGAGCCACGGCTACTGTGAACTGTGGCTCCTGGTGCCACAGCTGTCAGAGGCCTTCCTGTGGGGATGCCTGGACATTGGTGCCAAGAGCCTGGTGACTCCCAGAGGTGCTGTGCAGACCCCCGGTGTCCTCCCCACATCCAAAGCCTCACTTCAACCCTTATTCTGGGATTTTCCAGGCCTCTAACTGGGTCTGACCACGTTTGTGGTGCCATCATGGATGGATGTATCTAGCAGTCTGGGGCTTCTTATGGACCCCTGTGCCTTTCCGTCCAGCTGAAGGGACAGGCTCTAGTGTCACCCACCTTGATCCCATCTGGACTTCATCACTGGCCCTTGGCCTTGAGCGCATCAGGTTCAGAGCCTCAGAGGCCTTGCCAGTACAACAAAGTTGTTAGGTTGAACGTGGGAAATTGCTAATTCCCAAGCATTTTTGACGACAGAAACAACAGGTTCCATGTGGCACCTACCTGACAGCACTTTGAGGAGTAAAATGAGAGCTGGCATACCCAACACCCAGCACATATCTGAAATAAAGCCATCACCAACATCAGGGCTATTTTCTTGACTCAGGGCTTAGGTGAGGAAGAGGAAGTAAGCATCCATGAGTTGAACGTACCTCTTTGCTGTCCTGTGTACGTCATGTCTTTTCATCCTCCCCACAGCCCCAGGGAACGCTGGCGTGATTACCTTCATTTTTCCGGTGAGGAAACTTACAGGGAGGTTGACAAAACTGCCCACACCACTGGGCTTGGTAGCACGAGCCTGTAATCCCAGCACTCGGGTGCCAGAGATGAAGAGTTCAAGGATAGTCTAGGCCACATAGTGAGACCCTACTCCTCCCCACCACCACCACCAAAAAAAACGGGAGAGGCATGGCTCAAACTGAAGAGTACTTGCCCAGCACGAAGTCTTGAGTTCAACCCCAAATACTACCCCTCCAAAAACATTGTCCCAAATCACACGGGTAGTTGGTGGCTGAACTGGGATTGGAATCCCGTTTCTAACTCTGGAGCCCATGTGACTTGCCTGGAAGTCCCCTGCCACTTTCTGAGTTCATGAAGAAGGAGTCTTAGGAGTCGGGGATCTTAAGTGGTCTTCCCCCCAATTTTAAATTTAGAAAATAAAGGCTATTATGAATTATCCCAATGGATAATAAGCCTCAGGTATATACTGTTTCGTGAGAGCTCATAAAATAGCTTGAATCATCAGATTGCTGAGAAAGGACTCGTGTGTCCACTTGACAGAGGAGAAAACCGAGTCTCAGAGAGGTTATGAGACTTGCCTAAACACACACAGCAGACGACAGAACAGCTGGATTCACCTCCAAGTCTGCAGGACTCCAAAACGGCTCTCTCTGATGCTGGGCTGCACGTGTGCAATCTAAGTACAGCCTGCCCGCTGCTGCTCCGCTGCAGGAATCTTCCAGCCAGGGCCTGCACTTCACCTGCCTGCCCACAGCTGAGTCTGGACTCGTGGGCAGTGATCGGTCCCTGTGATCGTGGTATGGTGGCCTCCCCTGCAGTAGCCCCCCGGCCCCCAGCGCACGCACGCCACACACAGCTCTGGGGGAGGTAAGGCCCTCCTCACTCAAAATAGCTCTGTGTTATTAGCTGCATTTAATTGAAGGTGTTTCGGGGGCAGCCTCCACCGGGCCCAAAGCAAATGGAAAATGACACACTGTCAAATTAATGTCCCCAGACCATGATAAATGGCTGGGCCTGGTGAGTAATGGTTCCATTTCTTGTTTTAAGGGGGAAGGATGTAGCCAGGCTCCACGTGTCTGTCCCTGTTGTATGGGGGGAGCTCAGTGGTGTCCTGGGGACCAGCCTCTCTGGTTTCTGCTGAGGCTTGCTTTCTCCCCTCTTCCCGTCCCTGGAGGGTGGAGATTGCAGAACAGCTCGTGTGCCTCCAGGCCAATGTCGAGGAAGGAAGGAGCAGGAGATAAGACTAATCCTTCACCATCCGCCCAGTACTTCAGAACGCAGTCACCCTGTTATCTCCTGTGATTAGTGGTGTTCCAGGCCTGCTCCTGACCTCCGCTCATCCCCATGCCCTTGATCTCAGCCACGCCACCTGCATGCTGCAGCCTTTTGGGCAACAGGGCACAGTCGCTGAGTGCCTGTTCTGTGCCAAGCTCTGGGCTCAGCCCCTGCCCTGGAGGACACAGTCAGTCTGGGACAGCCAGAGCTAGTCAGGCACTTAGATCTTCTCCAGCACAGACACATCAGACAAGGCCACAAACAAGACAAAAACAAGACCACTCCATAATTGTGTCTGAACACAGACGAAAACGAGACCATTGTCCAAACCACAGAGCTCCAAGTATCCCCAGGCCTGGCTGATACCTGGGCCTGCTGCTTCCTTTTCACATACAGCTTCAGCTCTGCTGGGCTCTCCCCTCCTTCTAGAGGAGGCTGAGCAAGGCACCTGGCGTAGAGTGGTTCCCCCTGGCTTCCTGATGGCTTTCATCCCACGGAAAGCTCTGTGTCCTTGAGTCCTGCCATGGACACCAAACACCCGCCCAAACTCTGTGCCTCATTTCTTGCACCTTTTCACTGAGGTGTCGGCCGATCCCCACCAAGTTACAACAGGTAACTCCCACCCTCATTCAGACCCAGCTGTGCTCCTGTGGACTTGGCTCGTTGCATCGTCATCACCAACGCTGGCTGCAGGGCCAGGCGGGGTGATGGAAGATACATTGTCCACACACGATCTGTTACTAGAGCCAACGTGCCAGGACATTCACTCAGGATTGGAGGAGGTGATAGGAGTCGCTGTCTCCCATCCAGGTTCTAACCAGGACTGATCCTGCTTAGCTTCCGAGATCAGATGAGATGGGGCATGTCCAGGGTGGTGTGGCCGTAGACACGAGCCTGCTGTCAAAGAAGGAGAAACAGGAACAAGTAAGACACAGGGAAAGGGGGCACAGGACAGGTGACAGGACCCTGAGCAAAGGCCCAGAGGTGGGAACAGGCATGGGGCAGTAGTATGCTTTTCCTTTTTCTCCTCTCCTCAGTGAATGGAGAGACTGCTTATCCCTTCAAAGCTCGTGGCACATGTCACCTTCTCTGAGCAGCCCTCCCAGACTGCCTTCAAGTCAGTCCCTTCACTGCCTGGGCCTCCATTTCCCTGTTAATAAAATGGGATGATTGGACTATGTCAGTGCTTTCAAAAAGAAATACAGCCCTTTGTTGAAAGTGACCTTATACAGAAACCCAACAAATTAAAGCCACAAAAGATAGAAGCTAGGTGCTGAGATTGAAGTGGGGCTGGGGGCTTGGGCTCAGCCTGTTAGCAAGGACTGAGGGGCTGGAGGGGGCCCCTGGAGACTCTACGGGCTCCTCAGGGCCAGCTGGAAAAGCATGAAAGGGACAAGAGTCTCACCTTTTAATTTAGTGTCCCCTACCTTCCGGAAGCTACCCAGGGACCAAGGTCATGTCCTAGTCAGCTGTCCAGTTCCATGTCCCCATGTGAAGGGTACTGAGCAGGTGCTAAGACCAAGTGGCCCTCACACCAGCCCTGCTCTCCCACTCTTACCCTTGGCTCACACGAGGCTGACAGGACTGGGGAGGCCCAGGATAGGAGGGGCAGTACCCATGGCCATGTAGCCTAAGTGGCCAGCCTGCTTTCCTGACCCCTCATCTCATTCAGCATTTTCCCACTGTGGAGGACAGAGGCTCAAACAAATGCTCTGTCTGTCCCTGTCGTCCTTCCCAGCCTGAGGCAATATTGAGGGCTCACAGTGGGTCTACCAGCTCCATTATTGCCAGCTAGCTGCCCAGCTGCGGAAGGGACAATCAGTGCCTGGTGATACTTCACAGAAAATTGGTTGTCAGGCCAATAAATGTATCCGATTGGATTTTTGACATCCAGGCAAACCCACTTGATTGAAGTGCTAAAAAGGAGTAGGCGGCAGAGCCGTACTGACCTAAGTAGGTGCTGTCTCCCCTCTCTCCTTTCCATTTCCATCCTTCACTGCTCTGGAAGCACCCCCCTCAATGGGGGCTCCCTGCAGGGAGAAGGACAGCTGAGCCCAGCGGAAGAGGGATCGCCCTCCCTTGGCTCTCTCTTCAGGAGGCTGGAGCCCCTCCTGGGCCGCCCTTCCTCCCTGGCTGTCAGTGGACATCAGTCACCAAGGCCTTGCCATCCCCTGTCCTGGGGAGTGGAGTGGGAGGAACCCCCATCATTGCACAGGCTGCTTTTTAAATCTCTGCTCAGCCCTCCCGAGTTTGGTAATCCTGGCTGAGTTCATGTCCACAACCCCAGATGTGGCTCCACCTCACCACGCTCCCATTTGCATTAGTTAAAAATGGCAGGCTGATTAATTAGGGAACATGGGACTTACTGCTGGATAGTTATCGGGGATGACATAATCACAGCGGGTGATGACACAATACCCCGCCTGCGTGGGAAACACTCTGTTCCATTATTTTTAGATTGCAATCACAAAATATGAGACATTTTAATTATTGGAATTACTGCAGAGAGAGAACTTTACTGAGTCCGTTGCTTCATTCTGAAATCCTTCCTTATCTTGTTGCACAAGTTCCGTCTGATCTTCTTCCATGATGATGGAACTCTCTGGAAGTCAGTCACTGGTGCCTGAGATGGGAAGGGCTAACGGGATGAAGAGGGGATGAGAGGTGGGATGAATAGCGTCTGGCACAGAATGAATGGTCAGTGGGTCTTTTCCAGCCTCCCTCTTGCATCCTTTCCCTTCCAGCCCCAAAGCCACCATCCTTGTGTAAGCTCTCAAGACATTTCTAGCATCTGGACATGCTAGTTCCTTGGCCCCCCCACCCCCCATCTTACACGTGACCTTGGTATTCTAAAATCCAGCCAGATATTGTCATTCAAAAGTAACAATACCTGGTCATTCTTGGGCTCCCAGAACACCAGCTTCCAGCCTCAATCCCAAAGCTTATCCCTCTGTACACACCCCTTCCAGGGTCCCCCAAGCACCCAGAATGCCCTCCACCTACATCATTGCCTGGCCCTGCCCTCCAGGCCACATTCTGTTACTTCTCTTTGTTTGCATCATTTGTACCCTGTCCCTGGCTCTCTGATCCCTGGGACTATGCCTTGTGTCATTCTTCTCTAGTGCTGTCTCTTTCAGAGTTAGGCCATGGGTCCGCAGGCACCAGTTGGACAGCACACAGCTCACTTTCTGGTGATCTAGTGCAGAAAAGGCCCTATGTGTCCCTGACATGCTTGCAAAACCCTAGATCTGTAGGTGTGCTTGGCAAAGACCCAAGGACGATATAGTATTCCCTAAACGGGGACTGACCTATTCAACATGGCTTAGGGGTCTGGCAGGGACCCTGGAGTGTGTCTGAGCTGCATGGGGGAAGGGGAAGTTCGGCCATTTGTCCTCCTTCTGTGCCTAAAGTTTCTCCGGCAGTCCTCTCCCCATTCGTGGCACTGGGTCCTCTGTGTCCTTGGGTACAAAGGAAGGAGCATAATGGTCCTGAGAGCCCTTCCAGCTTGGCCATTCCAGTTGAAGAAGTTAAGTTAGCTGGCTAATTGGCTCTGAACAGGAAGACAGGCTGCAGTCCCACTGACTCCCCAGTGTTGGAGGCCTCTTTGCAAAAAGGCCTCTCCCTGCTGCTCGAGTGTCTCTGTCCTCAGCCCTGGTCATGCAGGAAGCTGTGCCTCTAAGGATTCCCCACCTGGACAGTGTCTCTCAGACTCCAGCAGCCATGAGTGTGGAGGGCCCCAGGCTCTACAGGGGTGGAATGGTGACCCCCAAAAGATAGGTCCGTGTGCCTCTTAATTCCAGGGACCTGGGAAAGTTATCTATTTGATGAAAGGGTCTTGGCTGATATTAAGAATCTTGACAAGCTAATCCTGGAGTATGCAGGCGGCTCTCTCTCCACTGACATACAAGCAGAGGGAGATCAGAGACAGATGGGGCAGGAAGAGTCAGCGTGACGGTGGAGGCAGACTGGAGCCAGGCAGCCTTGAGTCAGGGAACACCCCAACCCCCAGGAGCTGGAGAGTGACAAAGACTGATTCTCCCCCACAGGCTCTGTGACACTTTGACTTTGGTCTTCTGGCTTCCAGAACCATGAGGCAATACATTTGTGCTGTCTTAAGCCACCGGGTTTGGGGACTGTATTAAAACAGCGACAGGAAAGGAATCCAACCTGGCTGCTGTTCTGCCCATCTTGGCAGGTGGGCTGGGGGCCACTCACCCCTCCCCACACTGCGCTCCTGCTGGCTTCCTACCCTGAACAGGCACTGGGCAGGGGCACTGGCCTTCAGGTAGCTTCCCTTCCTAGAGGACTCCCTGCTCACTGTGGCCACATCTCTACCTACTGTAGACCTCTGGCTACTTTTCTAGGGTTCCAGCGTGTGCTGTCTTATCATCAGTGCCCTCTGTCACTCCAACAGAAGGCCAGGCCCTTATCTACTGCTTTACAGAGCTAAGAGAAACTTTCAGAGACCACCTGGCCGCTCCTACCTGTTCCACAGAGGCGAATGAGGCCCAGAGAGGTGGAGTTCCTCAGCCTCCTCAGTCAAAGTTGCACAGGGGGTTAGAGGGAGAGGTCCCTGGGCTCTGGGCTCCCAGGCCCAGTTCCCCTGCTGCACCACCTTCCTGTCCCCTCAGGGCCTGCCCCTGACCTTGGCTTGGTGAAATGCAATCTGCATTCCAAAATGTGCTTCCCTTCCTGAGTCTCTCAGCCTCTCCCCAGGATTGAACTCTGTCCAGGGTCTCTGGCTTGCCTGAGAGACGCACAGGTGCCAAGAGGACACCCCCACCCTGTGACTGTGCCTTGGACTCCTCCACTCAGGGCCAAGGGTCTCTGTTTAAATCTGGCAGGCAGGGCACAAGGAGGAAGCGCCTCTCCTCCAAGTCTGTCTGGTCTTTGTCCCTGCATAATTCACAGAAATTTCCAGCTTCTCTCTGGACTTTGCCTCCCTCATTTGCAAATGGCAGTTAATGACTGGTACCTGCCCGAGGAGGCCTCCACTCTGTCCTACAGGGTGGAGGGTAATAGCCAGGGTCCCTCAGGTCCTAGGAGTCCCTGCAGCCTGGAGACGTTGATGGGAACAAGCCGGCAAAGGCAGGAGGTTGGATCAGCTAAGGACTAGGACCCCTCTTCAGGTCATCTCCCAGCTCTGACCAGCCCTCATCTGCAAAATGTAGGTCACAAAATCTCACCTGTCAGGGTCACAGGGTTGGAGTGTATTAGCTGCCCCAGTGGGGGAGGGACAGTCCTGTCCTTTCACCCTTCATCATTGGCTGTGGGGGATTAAGAGCCTCCTGTCTGGTCTACAGTAGGTTCTTAATAAATGCTCATTGCCTGCAGTGGGAGCGGTGTGCCAGGCTGACTCACCCTGAAGGCTGCCAGGCTTACTGTAAGGTGGGGCTTGAACGGCACATGTGGTTAGACAGAGCCCTCATGTTGCTTACCAGATCTCCAAGACTTGCCATCGAGAGGAAAGTGGGCAAGATTTGGTAGTGGGCAGGTCCGGGTTAAAATGTCTATAACTGCCACTTACAAGCTGTGTGACCCTGGGTGGGTTAACCGTCTCTCAGTAAAATAAGGAAGAGGAATGCCCTCTTCCCGGGGTTTCTGTGAGGATTAAGAGAGAGGATGTGTGCAAGGCACCCGGCACAGGAAAGCCAATCAACACCTATTAGTAACTTCCTTGGCTCCGCCCGCTTTCCTGCCCACAAAATTGAGAAGAAGGGGCTACTGGTAGGTGACAGGAAGCAGGGAGGGCTCCTTGGAGAAGGCCAGCTCTGTCCAGGCTCTGAGGAGGCTGGGGAGTCTGAGTGCTGTACTGCAAAGCTTCATTCCTCCAGAGGGCATCTCCCTGTCAGCCGAGCAGTGGGACAGACGGCTACCCCATCAGGCTGTCTCTAAAAATAAACTTCCATCTTGCGCTCAGAGCTGGCACATGCTCAGGGCTTCCTCCTGGCACTGTCCCTGTCCTGGCTGGTTGTGCTTGGGCTCTGTGTGAGGCTTCTCAGAGAGGTACCAGCCATCCCACCTCACAGACCTGGGGAAGGTGTGACGTGGCTCAGAGCCAAGGGCTCCTGGGCCTAGAGAGTGGAAGCTGAGGCCAAACTCTACCAAGGCCAATCTTAATTTCACAGCTGATGTCAGGGAGGGCAGAAGGAGGAGGCCCTTGGTGGTCCCATGGTCCCCTAGGGTCTTGCCAACAACCTCCAGCCTCTGTCCACCAGGTTCCTCCTTCTCCCATGGCTGCCCAGTCATGGAGGCCCACTGCAGAGAGGTGCCACTGCAGAGAGGTGCCACTGCAGAGAGGTGCCACTGCAGGCCTGGAGGGGAGAAGTGGCCAGGCATTCTTTACTGCTTGCCTATCCATGATCTCATCTGGCCTTGACACCAGCCATCACCTAGGAGAGGAGAGCAGGGCCTGAAGTGGGCTGGCTGATCCTCTGCTCAGTAAGTGACCGGCCCCCTGCAAGTGTGAGAGGACACACACACAGGGCGAGTGGTGCACACAGACTCTGCACCTGCCCTGCTCAGACAGAGCTGGTTCCAATTCACACTAGCCATGGAGTTTTAAAGTAAGGCTCCTCTTTTAAGAGAGGGTCTCACTGTTTTTCCCAGGCTTGCCTTGAATCCCTGGCCTCAAGTGATCCTCCAACCTCCACCTCTTGAGAAGCCAGGACTACAGGCATGCACCACTGTGGTGACCACCTCTCTAAACCTCATCTGAAACTGAGGTTTCAGGATGAAACCCTTCTGCCCTCTCCACCCCCATGGAGTGGCCTCGAGGGGGAATGGGCAGAGGTAGCAGCAAGCAGGCACAGAGTGGGCATGCCCCAAATGTTAACTCCACCCCCCATCCCAACCCCAACCCCCAGATCCTGCCTGGCCCCGGGGCTTGCTAGCTCCACCCTAAGGACTGGGCACCACAGCACTGGGCTCCTGTGACTTCCCAAGCCCCAGAGTGGGGAGCTGAGAGGTAGTGGGCTGTTGGGTCTGAGAGCGTTGCCTGGTCCATTTCTGGGTGAAGAGGAGAGAGAGCTGAGAAAGCGGAAAGGAAAGGAAGACCATGGCGAGTGGGGAGGTGGGAGGGAGGCATGGGGAGGTGGGGGGCATGCAGAGATGGGGAGTGAGGTGTGGAGAGCTGAGAGGGGGTGTGGACACTAGCGTCCCACTTGCTGGACAGTGAGGTCTTCAGTGGCACAGTGTCTAAGGGCTCAGCACCCTGTGAGCTGAGGGAATCACTTTCCCTTGAGCACTGATTGTCCCTCTGAGGCTTGGATGCTGCTGTGGGGGACTCCTGGAGGCCTCCTCAGGGGGTTCGTGACACAGGGGGCAGTGAGCCCACCACGGAAGGCAGTGAGGGTCATAGTGACGATCACCAAGGTTTCGTGCTGTGCAATTGTCACGGGGTCACAAGAGACACCAAGTGAACATGGGGCAAGGCCGGAGTCCCTGGTAACACTCAGTTTACTTCAACAAACCTTTGCTGGGAACCCACAGGTGCATTCCCAAGTGAAGGTGACAGGGGTCCCTGCCCTTCGGGGTGGGCTGAGAGTGAACCCCTCAGGCTCATCCCCAGCGCCCTGTACCTGGCTCTGCTGGGCGGGCTGGATCCAGAACCTGAGATGACTGTGCTGGAATCATCCAGGGGAAGAGTGGAGCTGGTAATGAGCTGCTGAGAATGCTGGGAAAATCTCTGCCGGCTCCTCCTGGGGCTCGGCTGATGAGGAAGTGGCCCTGGGGGCCGGGCCTGGCTCACTCTCCACTTTCATTACTGCCCCGAGTTTCCACCCTCAGTTTCCATGCCAGGCTCGCTGCTTCCTCTGGGGGATGCCAGGTGGGATTTGAGCCCCAGCTGTGACACCTACTAACTGGGGCTTCTTGGGCAAGTGACTGCACTTCTTGGGACCTGTTTCTCCATGTGTGAAGGTGGTGTGCCAGGGCGTCCCTTTCAGGTTGCTGCATCCATGAAAGAAGACAATGCTGCATCGTACCAGGCACACACTTCATAGGCAGAGGGCATAACAGAGTGCTGGGAAGATGGGGTCTCCAGAGCCAGACACCCTGGTTCAAGTTCCAGTCCTGCCCTGTGGTGTTATGCAGGTTAGGGTTTCTTTCCCCTGCCTGTTCTTAGCCTCACTGAAAAAGAAAAGAGAGAGGGTCACCTTCATGGAGGTGGGAGGAGAGTGGCATGCAGTGACCAGGAGAAAGGACTGAGGACAGAAAGATGGAGTGGGATCACCTAGGAAGCCAGTCTTGGCTTCTTGAGCCTCTGAGCTCTGGCCCCCCTTCCTGTGGATTTCTGGCTATCAGAGGCCAAGGGCAGTGTTGGTTCTGCCTGTACCGTAGACAACTGAAATCCCAGTGCTCTGTGGCACCATTGAGGCTGGGGGATAGGCTCCAAGAAGGGCCCTTGCCACTGTGACAGCCCCAGGATGAAAGGCTGAGCGGGCTCAAGGGACCATCCCTGGACCAGGAGGCAGGAGGCTGGCTCAAGGCCAGTTCTTCCTCTGGGTCTTGTTTTCCTCATCTGGGAAACATGGCACTGGCCACTTGTGCCTGCAGGACTGCCATGTAATTCTGCATGTGACGTGACTGCAGACCACCCAGCATCCCTACCTGTAACCATCTTCAAGGCCTGGGGGCCAGGCCCTTTACACCGATGTCTACTTACTCATTTAATCCTCGCAAATCTTGTATCACCACCACTCTCACCGCACAGCTCGAGAAACGGCACAGAGAGACAAAGCAAGCTGCCTGACACCACACAGCTGTAAAGGTCGGGGCGGGGATTTGAACCAGGGTGTCTGGCTCTAGAGACACCCCCCCAACTGATCTGTAGTGCCTCTGTGACATACACATGTAATATTCGGAGTGTGGCCCTGGGGCAAGACTGTAACAGTAACGAGCGGATCCAAATGGCCAGCTGGCCAGGCAGCACCTCCAAAATCCCCGTGGGCTCCCTCACCTGGCTGCCATGACCCTACTCCCAGGGCTGATGCTCTTCATGGCTGAGAGCCTCAGGCCTCCTCCAAGTGTCCTCTCACCTCAGGGCGGCACACTGGCAGGAGAACAGAAGCTGTGTGACCTCTCAAGGTCAGGTTGTGAAACCTACACAATGTCCTGACCACCACCTGCTATTGTCACAGTGAGTCCAGGCTGAAGGGTGGGGACAGATCCCACCACTTGATAGGAGGGGACTCAGACCTTGTGGATCTTTCTAATCTGTCGCTAGATACCTGGGTCTGACTCTCGGTTTGGACCCTGAAGCTGTGGACTTGGTTGGTCTTGCGGTACTGGGGATTTGAACCCAGGGCCTTGCACATGGTGGGCAAGCACTCTACTACTTGAGCCATATCCCAGGACCTTCTATATTTGTTTTTGGGACAGGGTCTTACTAACTTAAGCGGGCTGGCCTCAAAGTCAGGATCTTCCTGCCTCTGCCTCTTGAATAGCTGGAATTACAGGACTGCACCACCACACCTGGCCCTGAATTTTGTGTTTTGATCACCTTGCTGAACCTCAATTTCTTCCTCTGCAAAATGGATACAGCTAATCCCCCTGGTCAGGCGTGCCATGAGTAAGAGAGAGGAAGCATAAAGCGCTGTGCACGGGCCCAGGTATCCCCAGTCTAGACGTGGGGGCCCGGAGGGCCTCTGAGGAAACTGAAGAGGCCCCTGTCCAGTGGACTGCAGAGTGCCAAGCGGAATCTGTGTCCTGACTCCCCGTTCAGTGCACTTTCCACTACAAGGGCCACCACTCTTAGACTAAAGCAGAAAAAATGGCTGAGCACCGTGGCACACATCTATAATCCTAGCTACTCAAGAGGGAGGCATAGGTAGGAGGACACCCAAGGCCAGTCCTGGCGAAAAACTCAAGACCCTATGTGAGAAACAACTAAAGCAAAAGATAGGTGCTCCAGTAGGCGGAGGGTGTGTGGTTTTCCTCACACTCGCCGGCCGTGCTGGAGTGATGCCCGCTTCCCCAGTCCTGCTGAGAATGGCTCGGGGGTCAGGAGCGCCAGGGCCAGGGGGCAGTATTTTCCCTGCTGTAGGAAGGAGGACTCTGATCTTGGCTTTGACCTCTCCTCTGAGCACAGAGCAAGCAGCATGTTCCAGGTCTTCTTCCATTTCACAGATGAGGACGCAGGGTCCAGAGCGGTCAAGAAAGGAGCCTGGAGTCACACAGCAGGGCCGGCGATGTTTCCAGGTTTCTCTGCTGCCCAGATCCTTGGGGTGTCTGGACAGGTTTGCCTGGCCAGCCTGGTTTCCAGGCTTCGGCTGGAGATTTCCAGGGCTTTCTGTCTGGCTCAGGCTGCAGGCAGGGGGTCCTCAAAGCCAGCTCGGGGAGAAGGCGCCTGGGCTCTTTGTTTGGATCCAGATAAGGGCCTTTTCAAGTTTCCTGAGCCTCTGTTTCCACCCGCAGATCAATCATGTCTGCTTCTGGTCTGTGCACACGTCGGCTGGCGTGCACGCAGACGGAGGAACAGCGGAGGACGACGGGTTGTTTAGATCCCTGGAGCCAGCAGGCTTGCAGCTCCCTTTCCAAGGCAAAGATGTGACACAAATCTTCCCACGGCCTGGCCAAGTCTCCCTCGTGCATCAACCGTGGGGGAGGTGGTGGGGGAACATTCAGGCCAGGTCTGTACCCAGGGCCCAGCCATTAAGGAATTCATTAATCAGAGTCCTGTTTACAGCTCTCTGGCAAACACTCGTCCTGCACTGGCTCAAGCCAGACCAGGGCCTTCCTGCAAACTGCTGTGACGTTTGATAAAAATATCAGCTGGGGACAGAGCCAGGAGGGAGGTGTGTGTGTGATTCATGCCGATTTGTGAGATGTGGTGTGGGCCACAGCACCGGAAAAGGTTGGGAGACTTACTGTCACTAGCTCCCGGTGTCACCTCGAACGTGTCACTGCCCTGTCACCTCACATCTGTATTGGGGGGATTTGGAGTGAGTCAGATGGCAAATCTGTCAGTCCACAGCTTTGTCCCAAATGATCTCCACAGGATCGCCAGGCATGGTGTTGAAAAAAAAAAAATGGAGTTCCTTTGCCAGTCTTTACAAACTGCAGATTTCACATAAAAATCCAGAATTGTGGTGACACTAGCAGTATATTCCTACATGGTGATGATGGCCTGGAGGGGAGTTCCCTGACATCTCCCGATGCCACCGTTAGCACCAATCCCTGCTTGTAGGCACAGGCCTAGTGTGTACAGTTGTTCAGGTTGTTCACTATGCAAGGCACTCAGCTTTGAAGTCAGTGGAGACTGAAATCCTATAATCTACCCGGCACAGTGGCTGGGGGGTTCTGTGGCTGAGAAACGGCTGCTTTCTTTTGTTTCTTACAAAGTTATCCTTTAGGCCAGTAATGGTCCTGTCTGGGCCTATGGAGGTCCTGTAGTTAGCCTTTTCCATAGGGATTGGGGGTGAGGCTTCCTCACAGCCAGGGCAAGAGGACACAGCAGGGCCAGGACAGCTGCCTGTGAGACCCTGGGCGAGTCTCTGCCTCTTCTGTTGAAGAACAAGGGCGCAAGCCAGCTGACCCGGAGGCCCTGAGGCTGTGGAGGACGCGATTCAGGAAGGGAAGCAGCTGCGCCCATGGCCCAGGTCCTTGAGGGAGGCACGGGGGGCACTGCAGCCCTGGGGCCAGGCTGGGCAGACTCCTGCTCCATTCTCATCTCGGGGTTTGTGAGGCTGGAACCCCCAGCTACTGCTGTCCCAGACACGCAGAGGTGGGGCCAGAGTCCGGGCCTCCTCGGCTCTGGGAGCCTCCGGCAGCTTCCTGGGGTCCTGGTCCCACAGCCCAGCTTGCTCTGGAGAGCAGGGCAGGGATGGAGTGGCCTGGGACCTCTGGGATTGGCCCCAGGCTGAGTGAGAACTGGATGAGACCTTTGCCTCTTGGGTTCCCTAGCTGGGAACTCCTCTGATCCCTCGCTGATGGAACTGCAGGTCAGATCCAGCTCGCTGCCTGTCTGCAGTCTCACTGCTCACGGTTGGTCACTTCAGCCATTTTTGTGCCATAGTAGCAGAGCTGAGTAGCTGTGGCCCTCAAAACCTAAAAGACTTACTCTCTGGCCCTTCCCAGAAAAGGCTTACTGACCTTTCCCTCTCAGACCCACCTGAAAGTATCGTTGGCCCAATTTCCCTTTACAATTGAGAGAAATGGGGCACAGAGAGGTTAAGCTGGTGGCCCCAGGCCACACAGTGAATGAGAGGAAGAGGGAGTGTGTAACCAAGAGTTCATGCTCCTTTCCTGAGGATGGCCATTCTTCCCAGTAGCCAGGACAGTTTGTAACCTCTCCATTGGCCATTTCTTCCAAAGCCACCGCCCTCCCTGGGATGTAACGGTTGACATATTTTGACTTGAGCATCAGAGGAGGGCTTGCATAGCAAGCCTGACTGTAATCTTCGAACCCTTTGGAGTGGGGCTATGAGATAGTGCTTATCTCCCTGCTCACTGGGATCGTGGACCTCCGGGTTTACAACCGGGGAGGGAAGGGTTCACCAGTGGCAGCCACACCCAAGGAGGACACATGTGACCAGTTCAGGACAGGGAAGGGACCACGCCCTTCCGGTCGCACAATGGATCCTCCACAGCGGGCAGGTCCTCCTAGCATAAAGATTGCTTCATGTCGATGGATGAGCTCACGCCTGTCATCCTAGCTACTCAGGAGGCAGAGATCAGGAGGATCACGGTTCGAAGCCAGCCCCGGGCAAATAGTTCACAAGATGCTATCTCAAAAAAAGACGGTCACAAGAAAGGGCTGGAGGAGTGGCTCAAGTGGTAGAGTGTCTGCTTAGCAAGTGTGGGGCCCTGAGTTCAAACCCCTGTGTCACAAAAAAGAACAAACTAGACCTTGGACATGAGTCAGGAATGCCACTTAAAATCTGTGCACATGTAGTGATTTTTGAAACTTTTTGCAACTTTGCCATGACCCATCTTTTCATTTTATTGTTAAGTGAAATTCTTAAATACTTCACATCACCTCTCGTCTCATGAATTCCAGCCTGCTTTTGTCTTGAACGATCTGAGAAGACGTTTGAAGAAAGAAACATACGTTTGTTGATACAACTACACCAAGTTAACCTTTAAAGTCAGAACCGAATACCTGAATGGACACCACGCCCTTTCCTGAAAGTGGCTTTTTATGATGGCAGTGACTAAGGACACAGCCATAAATCACAGGCCAGCGGGGCAAACACCGATCACCTTGGTTTACATGCTGAACCAACAGCTCTGGCAATGTACTCAGTTACTATCGCATAGTGGGTTGAGCACCAGGAAGGGCAGAGGGTGAGGTATAAAATAAACTTGTAACTCAGAAGTCATCTTTGGGCGTTCAGAATCTGGAAAGCAGACTTTCTACCCATTGCTTGTTCTCAGCTGCTCACAGATTGAGTTCCACGCTCAGAGTTCTCCCACTGACGCAGAGTGATGGACACCGCCTAGGGAAACTGAGGCGGGAAGAGGCGGGGACTTCACACAGCACCCGGTGCTCAGCCAGGTCTCTGGGTGAAGGGCACGCCAAGGACCTCAGCTGTGGTTAATTCTGAGGCTTTGCCACTGAACCCACAGGTTGAGTCCTGAAAGCAGAGTCACAGCTGTATCCCCGCAGGCAGGATTTAGGGTGTCAGGCCCTGGAGGTGGGACGTAGATGCAGGAGGGAGGGGCCTTTTTTGGGAGCTCGAGGGGGGACCAGGACAGATGCTTGCTTTGGGAGCCCTGGGCCAGCCAGGCAGCCTTGGAAGTTTACAGATTTCTCTGTGCCTCAGTTTTTCCACCTGAAGAATAGAAACACAGAGCCTGTACCTGGGCTGTGCCTGCAGGAGTGTTGAAATGACAAAATACCCCCAGGGTCCCGGCACTGAGGAAGCCACTTGGGGTGGTGATTATCATTACTTAGTTCGGCTTACTCACTACACTGTCCCCAGCTCAGAATCACAAACCAGGTGAGTGGTCACTTCTTCACTTAATAACTGGAATTCCTTCCTCAGAACCACCGCTAAATGTAAAGCCATTAGAGGAAAAGTTAGACGCCATCTGTCCACCCATGCCCGCCTGCTGTTTTCAGGCTGCTCCTCCAGCAAGGACAGCACCTGGGAATTTCTGCCTCTGCAGAGCTCCATGGCTGATTGTAACTCAGGCCCAGGCCTCAGATCTCCCTTTCCCCCAGAGATCTGGAATGTGACGGGTTTTACACCCAAATGGGGTTTTGCAATCGTGTTACCTTCTGCAGCCCATTTTACAGGTGGGGAGACTGAGCCGGAGCCTGGCTCCTGGTCATTGGTGGTGCTGGCTTTGGGCCCCTTCTGAGGTTCTGCACTGTGACCTGTGCTTGGGAGAAGACAGGCTTTCCTGAAATCAGGCCTGGGGGATGGGAACAGGGGTGTGTTCAGGTAATCAGATATGGAGGATGAAGGGCTCCCAGCCTGGCCGCCAGGGCGACTTGCACAGGGGCCCAGTGCATCGATTCACACCTTGCGGTTTCCCACTTAATAAATCCTAGGCCCTCTCGGTGTGAACGGGAAGAGATTACTAGGCCAGGTGTTTGGCTGGCGCTGCTAGGCGTCCGCACAGCTCGTACATCACATCTGATCCGATGGAGTGGCCTTTGAGACACTGGCTGGCTTGGTTGAGGGGATGGATTCAGGCAGCAGGCAGAGGTGGGTCCCTGGTCACACGTGCCCTCCTCAGCCTGCCCAGCTTCTGCCTGGACCCTGAGGTGAGAGCTGGAATGACGCCCCTGGGAGACCAGTCTGCTCCTGCTCCTTCAGTTGCAGGCTTTGTGTTCAGAAAGGTTGAGGCACACTGTCCTCACAGGGCCTGCGGTCTCCCTGGGGGGCCAACACACTGCAAAGAGGACAATGATGTGTAGCGCGTGTGCCTGCATGTGCACGCCTGTGTGCAGAAAGTGTGCAGTCAGACTGAGAACTGGGTGGGGATGAATCAGAGAGGAGGCAGGAAAGAGGGAGAAGAGGAAGAGGAGGAGCAGAAAGTGCAGGGGCCACAGTCAGAAGCCTCCCATGTCTTCATTTTCTAGCTGCCCCTATGATTGGTGTGGCCTAGGGTCACAGGCACTGTCCGTAGCATCTGGGGGACAGCCACACACAGGAGCGAGTCTCCGAATTGCAAAGGGGCGGCTGATAAGTCTTTCTCATGCTGAGGTCTCAGTCCCCACGAGGCTCCTGCTCGTCCTTCCCACATGGGACAAGAGCTCCGCCTCTCCCAATTTTCCAGTTCTCCCACCCAGAAGCTGGATTCCTGTAAAAATTTCCAAATATTAAAAAAAGCCTCTCTCAGGCCAAACAACACACATGGTGGGCCAGATTCCGCCTGCCCAGAGCTGGACCTGGTCTCTGCTCAGAAGAGAGCTCAGGCCTGGTGTTGCCCGGCTTCTGGCACTTTCTGTCTGTGGAGTTCTGGCCAGGCAATTTAATCTCTGAGCGTCTGTTTCTTATCTTCAAGATGTGGAGCAAAATAGTCACCTCCGGGATTGACGATAACAGCTCCCAGGTCCTCTGACGGGGACCAGCCGGGCGCAGGCACATTGTGAGGGACCCACAAGCACCAGGCCCCATGGTCTGCAAACTACTCCTTCTTCCCAGGCAATACGTCCTAGTATTTGATGTTCCCTTTGGACATTTTTCCTCTTGGAAACCGTCTCCTTACATTTAGGGCAAACGTGGACAGTCTGTTACTTTGAATCAGGGACTGGCTGGGGTGTCATTCACTCACCCAACGTGTGTGAGGACAAAACATCAGGCATGCTCAGGCAGGTACACCCCACCCCCGTGTCCCCTCGCGAAGAAACAAGCTCAGAGAAAGGGGAGGCTTGCTCAAGGCCACTCCAAAGCCATCCGTGGCAGAGCTAAGAGGACAACTGTCTGTTTCATGGCTTCCAGACCTGCGCTCCCTGTATGCAATCTCCCTGCTGTGGATGCGTCTCCAAAACTGGGGAGAAGCTCAGAGGGGCCCAATCCTCTCCAGAGTGTGCTGCCAGGCCTCTGCTGGGCAAGCTGGAGGCCGACAGTCCAGCCTGTGAACTTGGAGGTGCTCCTGCAAGCTCTCCCAAGCCTGGGAGCTCTGAGCTGGAGCAGGAGGGCCTGGGCCACCTGTGCCCTGATCTCTGAGCCAGGCCTTTGCATGGTCCCCTTTCTAGGCACATCTGTTCCCTCTGCATCCTGGGCAGGAGTGTGTGCTGGCTCAGGGTGAGGACCTTGTCTTAGCTGTCACCCTACTTTCTGTGACTAATCCAGTGCCCAGAGAACACGAAGGAAAGGCTGACTTCCGGTTGCCGAGCTGGGAAAGCTGATCTGAGACCACTGCATGCGGGCCGGGGTCAGCACGTCTGCTTAGAAAACGCGGGTGACGTGTGAAATGAATACCGGCTCTGTGGCCCTTTGTCCTGGTGACTGCTGCTGGGAAGATGCAAAGGGCCAGTGTTCTTTAGTCACCCTCTTCCTTCCTCATGGCTCCACCTAGGATTTGAACCACACTTTCCTCTTTTCTCCCTACCCCATTGCCCAGGGACTTCTTGAAACACTTTCACTGTTCTTACCCACGCTGCTTTTAAAGGAACATTCAGAGCTGAAGCTTTTAGGTCCATCGACACTGGACACACAGGAGCTAGTGGCCCCGGGAGTTCATGCCTGCAGGGCTGGTTTCCCCTGTCCCTGGGCTGCCCTCGTACTTGGGCAGAAGTTGGCCTGTCTTGCCCTCCTGCTCTGCCCTCTCTCCCTTCTGAAACCTTGTATGTCTCCTGGAGAACCTTGAGGGTCTCCACTGAGGAGGGCCCAAGGTGTCTTCCCTCTTTAGAGATCAGTCTATGGCATGGAGTTTTGGGGGAAGAGATGTGGAGGGTGTGCTGTGTCAGGGATGGGTGATGCAGCTGGTATAGCTGGAGGAGACGGAGTTCATTTCCAAGTAGTTCCAGAAGGAGCAAGGATAAAGTGTGGTTTGAAACAGAGGAGTCTGATGTGAGATTCAGAGTAGCTCAAAAGATTGTTCTTCAGCTGGGCATGGTGGCTTATGCCTGTAATCCCAGCTAATCAGGGGGTAGAGATTGGGAAGTCACCATGAGAGGCTAGCCCAGGCAAAAGTCTATTGAGACTACATCGCACCAAATAAGCTGGGTGTGGTGCTTATGCCTATCATCCCAGTTATTTAGGAGGTGTAACTAGGAGGGTCTCAATTCAGGCTGGGCTGAGCAAAAAGCGTGAGACCCTATCTGAAAAATAACCTAAATCAAAAAGGTCTGGGGGCACCACTCAAGTGGTAGAGTGCCTGCCTGGCAAGTGTGAGGTCCTGAGTTCAAACTCCAGTACCGCCAAAAAAAATTCCTGTCCATTATCATACTTTCACCGTGGGTCCCCTTGTTGAACCCAGCACAGCTTCTGACCAGATCTGTGACTTGGAGAAAAAGCTTGCCAACAAACAAACAAGGGAACATGTTCTAAGGCCCCAAGGGGTGACAGCAAGATGGTCCCCAGACAGTCAATTCCATCCACACACATCGTCCATGGACGTTGGTCAGACCATTCACCTCAGGTGACTGGGGCATTCTGCCTCTTGCTGTCCATCTCTTCCTGCATGTGTCATCTTTTGTTGCAACGGAGTCTTCTGCAAACTGTGCCCACTACACTCCCTTTCTTCCCAGAGTGAGGGACATCCAGGTCACCTAAACATGAGGAACTGAGAGGAAGGTGACTGGACCCCACTCTGCTGCAACCTCGGTCTCCATGACGCCCTTGAGTTTGAAAACATCCAAGAAAAAGGGGGGCATGGAGGGGGTGACACCCAGATTTAGAACAGGGCTGGGCACAGGAAGGGGCATAGATAAAGGTCCTTTGACAGCCAGTTCATCTGCTATATTAAGGCCATGGGAGTCTGGCTATGCTGACTATTCATTGGAGGGGTGTGTGTGTGTGAGGGAGAGAGAGAAAGAAAGAGAGAGAGAGAGAGAGAGAGAGAAAGAGAGAGAGGAGTAGGACAGAGTGAAGCCAACTGCCCTCTCATGGCCAGGTAGCTTTGATCCTGAGGCCAGACCAACTGTGTGAGTGACTCTTAGATGTTTCCAGGTGGCTTCTAGGAAACTGGCACAACCCACAGAGGACTGCGGATGTGTTAAGGTGCCTTCTCTTATCTCTCATCACATGGTTTTATTTCGGGCCAAGGTGTAATCTTATATGCTTAAAAAAGCTAATATAAAAATACTGTGTTTTTAAAAAGCAAAAGCAAATAGAAAACAAAATTTAAAAAGCCGGGCGCGATGACTCATGCCTATAAATCCTAGCAACTCAGGAGGTGGAGAGCAGGAAGATCACAGTGTGAGGCCAGTCTGTGCAAAAATGTTGAGACCCCATCTAAACCAGTGACTGGGCATGACAGTGCATGCCTGTCATCTAAGCTACATGTCATCCAAGCTATGTGAAAAACCACAGATGGAAGGGTTGAGATCCCAGCCTTGCTGGGACATAATGCAAGACCCTATCTCAAAAATAACCAACATGGCAAGGGCTGGCGGAGTGGCTCGGGTGGTAGAGCGCCTGCTTAGAAAGGGTGAAGTCCTGAGTTCAAATCCCAGGACTGCAAAAAAGTCAATAAAAACATTTTAAAGACTACGTGAAAGTCCACTGTGTGACAGTGCTGTAACTCACTAATCTAGCCTTCCGCCATGCCATCTTGTTTGCACGCTTTTGCTGTCGTAAATCTGTAACAAGCACTGCTTTCTTTTCTAAACATTTTTATTCGTGTATGATAGCTATGCGGGGGGTTTTGTTGTGACATCTCCATGTACATACATTGTACCCTGGGTTGCTTCATCCCCTCCGTTATTCTCCCTCTCCTCCCACTCCCCTTCTCAAAATGACAGCATGTATCAGTGTCGATGTTCATGCAGGCGTAGAAAGTACCTAACCATGGTCACCCTCCTTTACCCTCTTCATTTATCCTCCCCTAACATCACCTGGTACGTTCCCGTCCTTGTTTAAGGTATTTCATCTGTAGACATACTGTGCTCAAATCACTCAAACTTCCCCGTCCCGTATTGTTGAACAGTTTTCAGTGTGTTTAGTTGTGTCTTGTTCCTACACGGCTGTGATATATTTCATTCTTTTCTTCTTTGCCTCCTCCCTTAGTCTCCTCTGACACTCGAATTTGGCCACACTCCTGATGGTTTTCGTGGGTTAGATTCCTGGACTGGGATTGACTGTGTTACAGGAACTTTTGTGCAGTTCTCAAAACTTAGCCCCACGTGACTTTCTAACGCAGGAAGGTGCTGTTGATCCCTACCTACGTCCACACAGAGTAATGTCTGCTTAAAAAGTTTTTGTCAGCTTCATTTGTCAGCTTAGTAGTTTGAGCATGATTTAAAAGTTATTGATGGCCCATTTAAAAAAATTATTTGCATTTTCCTGGTCATTCATTTGCATTTCCCTGTGAATTTCCGCGCATGCTTTCATCCACTGGTGTTTTCATTGCTGTCTTCACAATTGGATTGAATCTAGATGTTGAGCTCCATCCTCTGTCTTATTTATTACGACTGTTTCAAGTCTGTGAGTCCTTTCAGCTTTGTTGCTTGGGAGATCTCAGCTTTCCTTTAGTTACCCTACTAACGTCTCCCATCTTTGTTCCTTCCATGTTCTGTGCTCCCAGACACTTCCCCTCCTCATTCCATGAGCTGGTAAATATTTATCTTTGTTTTCTTCTAGACTTTTATGGCTTTGGTTTTCACATTCAGCTCTTTAATCCTCTGTGATTTATTTTGGCATCAAGTATCATGGTGCAGTTTATTTAATTTTCTAAATAGCTAACCACTCACCCCAGCACCAGCTAACCAGCAATGCCCTCGCTCCTGTGGCTGGGAATCACCAGCTGGTGGACCATGGTCTGTACCTGTGTGCCAGCAGAACCACCTCCTAAGCTTCGCTTTCGGCTATTTCTTCCCTCTTCCAGGGGCCTGTCTAATAATTCTGGGCTAAGAGCACACTGGTTTTAGTGATCATTACTTTGCATTATTAATTAGTAGTAGTGTATTTGTGGTGGTGGGAAGCAAACCCAGGGGCTCCTGCCTGAGCTCCATCCCCAGCCCTGTAACTCTGTATTAATTCTGTCTTGCAGAGAACAACTCCTGTCATCACACTTCATTCCCTAAATTTTCCTGGCTAGCTTCTCTTCCTTTTTCCAGGTGAAATTTAGAGTAACTTAGAAATTTGGAGTAACTTGACCGAGGCCTTGATTCTATAGCGATTTTTCTAAATTTCAGTAACTTCGACATGGGTTTGGAGGAGGAGCGACCATCTTGAGAGTACTTACGTCTGCTTCCCGGAATGTGTGGATGTCTGCTTCTCACTTCCTCTGCTCCACACGCTCGCTGTCAAGGTAAGTCACACTTGTGGTCTGTCGGCCAAACGTATTCTGGTTCTTGTTGGAAAAATGCCCTTTACCTCGGTCCTCACTTAGCAGTCTGAGTGCTACAGCTCTCACAGTCTATCTTTTTCTTTCAAGAGGTTGTTCAGGTAGACAATTGTCCCCTCCGGTGGTGACTGTGTCTGTCCTTTCCCGGAGCTGTAAGTCGTGTCTTCTCAGGTTTTCTCGTGTGCACGAGGGCTCACTGAACAGGGTTCATTAATGGGGTGTTACAGGATCCTGGCCCCATTTTGATGCAGCACCTTGGTGGTTCACCAGAAGGTGGTATACTGGCTGCCTGACTTGAGAAGGTTTTAAAAATTGAAGTAGGACCATAGTTTACTTGGATTTCTTAATGAGGCATTCTATTTAGTCCCCTTTTCTACTTCTTTAAAACCAATCCCACAGCACTTCTCCTTTAAGCGATCGATATGCCTTATCTTACCATATTTCCTGATATCGAACCATTCCTGGGATACAAGTTACTTGGTCATAGTCCATTCATGTTTCCACTCAAAGCTGGTTTTGCTTTGCTGATAGTTTAGGATTTTTGGTGCCAATGGAGCAGGTTGTTTAAAAGGCAAGACACGGAATGACACTGCCTGGATTTGAACCATGGACCCACCATGGCTGGCTGTGTGCCCCCGGGCAAGTTCCTTGCCACTCTGATCTTCAAAAGTGAGGTAAAGCTGGCGTCCACTCAGCTCCCAGAGCTGTGGAGATAAAATGCACAAAATGTCTTTCAAGTTCCTCCACATTTACCTCCCCTGACCCGACAGCCTGTGACTTGGGCGTCAGCAGTTTCATTTGACAGTGTAGGGAACCGAGGCGCCAAAGGTGACATACCTTGCTGAGTGACAAAGCTGGAAAGTTGGTGGTGAGATCTGCCTGATGCGCATCCTGACTTCCTCTCAGTCACTGAGACCTGTGTGTGGTTTTCAGAGGCTGGCTGTTTGAGTTCTGCCTGCCTTACACCTGCAGGACCTTATTTTCTGTATCTGAAAAACTCCTACTTATCCTTCAAAACCCAGGTCAGATACCTCCTCCTCTATGACACGTTCATATCTCACCCAAAGGTCCCTTCAGTCACAACACATCTAATACTCACACTATTGACCTGGTCACCGCATTTTGCAGTGTGTCATCCTCCCCTGGGACCCAGTGACCTGCCCCCAGCTCACCTCTCCAGGAGTGAAATGAATGGTGCCCCCCCCCCAAGTGAGAAGCAGTGTGTCTGGGAAGAGAGGGCCAAGCTTTGGAGATAGGCGGGGTCTCGTTCAGCCCTCTACCAGGACCGGCAACTTGTCTCTCTTCCTGCAAGCCTCATTTTCCTCCTCTGTAAAAGAGGAATCATAGAAGTCAGTGTGAAAAGACACATGGGTAAAGCCCTTAGCACGGTGCGTGGTATCTGCTCAGTGCTCCATGAGCACCGCTCCTTCCCTTCCTTTCCCCTGTGCCCCCTTCTCTCTGGGAGAATGGCAACCCTCCAGGGCAGGGACACCTCACACAGGGCACCTTCCTGGAGGACCTAGCACAAGCTGGACCAGAAATGCTTGTTGATGGAGTCTTCCCACAACCTTGAGAGAGAGGCAGGAATTTGTATACCCATTTACAGGTGAAGAAACCGAGGCCCCTATGCAGAAAATGTGCCCCAGGTTGCAGAGGTACGTGGTCACACAACCAGCTTCAGAGCCCAAATTGAGCTACTTTCTTCTCTGGCCCCTTAACTGATTTGCTTCTAGGATGCATCACTCGACCCGCAGCCCCTGGGGCCAGGCCCAGAGGGAGATGTTGAAAGAAAGTTCTGTGGTTGAAAAGCAACAGGCCAAACAAAACTCTTCCGCGTTTTTTGGTGTTTAATTCTGGTGCTCTTTCAGGTCACAGGGCGTTCAGCACTGGGGCTCTGGGGTCAGCCAACCCTGGCACTGAATCCTGCCTGGCTCTGCCATTTATTACCTGAGGATAAGGTTAATGGGTGACGGTCAGTTTTTCTGAGCCTTTGCAACACAATCTCCAAGCAGACCCACGACCAGAACACCACCCGCGACACCAACCACAGAGCCAAGCTAAGGGCGCTGTGCAAAGCGTTTTCTCCCAGGCTTACAGACGAGGAAACTGAGGCAAGAGGATGGAACAGGAACTGCACAGATGTGCAGCTGTGGCCCCTTGGCTGCAGAAGCTGCTATGATTGGCTTGGAGGACAAGCTCCAGCTCTGGGGAAGGGCGTGGGGAATGGGGAATGGAGTTCGGTGAACAGTAGCCCTTCTTGGTCCAGAGTCCACACCTGATGCTTCAGTAGTGGACATGCGTGGCCCTGGTGACCCATGGCCCCACGGCTGGATTACTAAGGTGAGGCAGGACGGCCGGGCTCTGGTCTGGCAGTGCTGGGCTCCCATCCCAGCTCTGGGATCAGTGCCAACAGTGGCCTTGGGCCCTTGTCCTCAGGCAGGTTACTCTGCCACTTCAGTGACATGGAAATAAGTAATAGCCAAGGGGGAGTTAGGCTCACCTCCTAGCATTGCCTAGCCTTACAGCCAGGGACACCTGGGCTGGGCATCTGTGCTGGAGGGGAGGAGGAGAGGGTGTCTCCCACAGAGGCCTGGCTACCGCTCCTTCCTCCTGTCTCATCTCCAGGCCATCTGCCTTCTCCCCCCTCTTCCTCTGCCAGAGCCTCAACCTACCCCACCTGGTCAGATACACATGCAACACACACACCCTTCCATATGCACACACTTACATACACACATACACACTTGCACACAACATACTTGAATACATACATGTATATACACATTTGCATATATACACACTTGATACACACACCCAAATGATCTGGGTTCAGGTTCCCCCAAAGCCACGGGAGGCCTGGAGCCAGGATCATTGAGCCCTGCTGTCCACCTGTGTGTGTGTTGGGGGCGCTGCTCCCTGGGACGGTGATGCTTGGTCCTGCCCTGGGGAGGAAGACCCAGCGGGCAGGGAGAGCTCCCAAGGTAGGGCTTCTGAGGGGGCAGAGGGAAGCTGCTCTGGCAGCCCTGCCCCCCACAGTGCCCCATCAGCAGCAGCTCCTTCAGGGAGCTCCAGGACCTGAACCCCCTCTCCCCACCGCAGCCCCAGTTCCCACTTCCATGGGAACCAGTTCTAACCAGTTCCGAGTGACCAGCTGCTCTCAGGTCCATAGATGGAACCAGTGCAGTACACACACATGTGCACACACAGACACACATGCACACCCACATCTCTGCCAAGGAAAGTTCTAGTGTTCAAGGCTGTCACCTCCTCTAACACAGTCCCAGTGCTATCTCTCAGGGGCCCTGAGAACCTAGTGGCCTTGTGCACTGGGCTTGGAATCCCCGATGAGCCCCTGTGCCTTTGCTGTGGCTGCTGTTGGAACAGCCTGGTCTGCAACTTCCCTATTGGGATCTGGCCCATCTTTCATTTCCACACCTTCCCTATTCCCCCTAGCCTCCCCCTCATCCCAGCTTCCTCTTTCCTCTCTCTCCTCTCTCTCTCTCTCTCTCTCTCTCTCTCTCTCTCTCTCTCTCTCCCCCTAGCTCCTTATCTCAGCCTCTCCAACAGCACTTAGGGCTGTCTACGTTGTATCCCTAGGAGATAAGTGCTTGTTTTATCCCCTTAAGAACAACCTACAAAACACTTTGTCAAAGAAGGTCTCTTGACTTTTCCAAGTCGCCCTGGGGTTCAGGAAGCTGGGTGACATTATGAGCTCTATTTTGCAGGTGCAGTTCCGGGAGGCTGTGGAGTCCAAGGCCACACAGCTGGAAAGGGTTGGCGTTGGGCCCTGACTTTGGGTCTTCTAGGCAGAAGCTTGCATTCTGGTCTCCTTCCACCATCAACAGCCCTCGAGGGCAGGCACGTAAGTACCTTTTATCAAGATTTGTTCTCTGAGTGGATGGGATGGGTTGGAGTGGATGAAATATTCCTTGAGTTGTTTCTAGAATGTGAGAAACTCAGCCTCTGGCTGACAAAAGGCTGTTGGTTCTGCCTCGGAGAATACAGGAATTGCTGGGATGCTAAAGGACCTGTTTGGGCCCCTCCCATCTTTACCCGGGCTGCACTTGGTTCTGGGCCAATGTTCTTGAGCCATCTCCTTCCCCTGCCATCAACGCTAAAAAGCGCCATGGTCACCTTATCGTTCAAGGTGGCCTTGATCATCTTCCCACTGTCCCAGACCCCTGGCAGCTCAATCCCAGGAGACATGGCTGCTCGCAGTAGGCGAGATACCCTCAGGACTGTGGTCAGTCTGTCTTCTATGCCAAGAAGCAAAGGAGTCTGGGGGTGAGGAGGAGGAACAAAGGAAAGATGGTGTAGTGGCAGAGGGTATGGGGGCCATGTTTCTGGCAGAGATGGGCTGTTGGCTGCAATGCCCAGGCTTGTGGTCCTGGAAGAGGGGCCCTGGCATACCCAGGAGATCTTGTAAATCACTCGTCTGCTCGAGCCACAGTCAGCCTGTGTGCCCTGCTTCCTCAAAGGGAGACTGCGAGCCAGATGAAATAACGGTGTGTAGGGAGCTGGTAAGGCACAAAGACCTGTAGTCTTACTTTATGGATCTGGTAACTGGCTTCCCCTGACAGACTGGAGACACCAGCAACTAATGGCCCAGAATCACTGGAGGCTCTCACCTCCCCTGTGCTGAAAAAGGATCGAGTCCCAGAAACAGAGGCAAGAGTTCTGGGTTCTAGCTCTGTCTCTAACACTAGCTCATTGTGAGGATGAGCAAGATATGTCATCTCTCTCTACAAAGAGCAGTCAACTCTCCTTTCTCTGTCCCCTCAAGCTCATCCACCAGCAGGACTTCAGCTACCAGCATAACCTCTGACCTCCAGAACACATCTCCTGCCTATCCTTCTTCCCGGGCCCAGAGCCTCCTACTCAGGAGGTCCCAGAGGGAACACAGGCCTTTCTCCACAAGCCTGAGCCTCCTCTTGTATTTCTTGTCTTGAGAAATGATTCCATGTTATGCAATTCTGTCACATGACAGATGGTGAGGAAGCTGAGGCCCAGAGAGAGAGGAGACTGGTTCAATTTGTTGACGGAGCAATCAGTTGACAGAGAGGTAACTAGAGCTCAGGTTTGCTGACTTGGGATCGGACTTTCTTCCACCGGGCTGGGAAGGGACAGGAAATGGTTCCACTAGTCTCTCGATGGCAGGTTTCTGTCGCTCAGAATGGGCTAGGCCATAGCTCAACACAACAATGCATGGTTTCTTGCTCCTGGAAGGTTCGTGGTGGGTTGAATGGCTCGGACACATAAGAGTGACGTCTAAGAGACCACTGTCAGATGTCAGTTCATGTGATTATGGAGTCCAAGGAACCCCATAACTGCTGTATATGAGTGGGAGCCTTGGGAAAGCCCTGGTCTGGTCTGACAGCTGAGGGCAGAAGAACTGCTGGTATCTACTGCAGCCTGAGCCTAAGACTGGGGACCAGGAGCACCCAGGACAGGAGACCGATGTCCCTGCCAAGCCTCAAGCAGAGAGGAGCAAATCCTCCCTGCCTTCTTCTGCCTTGCCCTGTTTGGGTGCACGACATTGGGACGGGACCACCAAAATGGGAAACACAATGCAGTTCACTCAATCCACCGAGCCAAATGGCAGTGCCTTTAGAAAACATTTTATAGCCAGGTTTGTGGCCACACCTGTAATTCCAGCATGCAGGAGGCCAAGGCAGGAGCATCAAGAGTTTGAGGCCAGTGGCAGGCCAGTCTGGGCTACATAGCAAGACTTTGTCTCAAAACAAGATAAAACAAAACAAACAACAAAACCACTTCACTGACATACCCAGAAATACCCAGAAATGGTGTTTAGCCAGTTATCTGGGCATCCCAGTAAAGTTGATAAAATTAACAATCACAGTCACCTTCTTCAGCCTGTAGGCCCCAGGAGCTCCAGGACAGTCTGACAGCTGGAGGAGGGAGCTGGCACTAACGCACTGTCGAAGTTGCCATTACTGGTTGGCCTGAACAAGTCAGTGAGCCCAGCCTTTTCACAACGGAGGCTGGGGAGGCAGGGGAGCACAGAAATATCCCATAAGCATTAACTGTCTGCTGTGGGTATTGACCCACCACAGCTGGGGAGACCAAAATCGTCAGGAGGAAAAAGCCTCTGCCCCCATGAAGGTCATGTATCTGGGCATGGCCAGGCCTCAGGGTGGCCAGGTATGCCTCTGAAGCTGGGCACCACACCCAGAGAGTGACCAGTGCTACATGTAGGCATCTTCACTGGGCAGGAGGCAGGGGAGCAGTGCAGGATGGGAAGTCAGGCCTGGCAGCCCAGCTCAGCCAGGCTGGGCTGGGGTGAGCGGTGCTGGGAGTCAGGCTGTCCCTGCCCCACTCTGCAGGACTCTGCCATATCACAAGTGCTGAGCCTGGCAGGCAGAACCTGACGGGGCCTGTTAGATATGTTACAGGCCCAGGGCGGGAAGCTGTTCTGATTAAATTTGGGAACATAATTGCAGGGTTTGTGCTGCGGTCTCATTATGGCTTTTTTAATCTTGTTAACCTCTCCTCCCCACCTCCCAACCCCCCCTCGCTTCCCTCCACAACCACAGGCTGCGGCCCTAGAACAATATCAGGAATATTTTCTGTCTCTACATCATGGCTTTCTCCTCCTCCACACTGGATCCTAGAGGCAGGATAGAGGAAAAGAATGCTACATGCTCCAGCAGGGGACTTTCTGTGGCTTAGTCACGTTGTCCCTTGTAGGTCAGTTCTCACACACCCCAACAGAGCTGGTTGGTGCTGTTAGGAACACAGAGGGGGTAGCTGGCCAGGTTTTAGCCTCAGGAGCTTTCTAAACGAGGCCCCTTATTACCTGGGTCAACTGCAGTGTACTGAGTGGCGACGGGGATTTTGGGAGTCTGAGTCTATAAAGAAGAAGGCAGCCTGGGAGGAGGGAGAGAGCTGGAAGATCAGGAAGAAGCAGAAAATAGAGTGAGCCTGGCACCGGCAAAGGTGCCAGCTGCACCCTCTGCACATGGACTGCATTAGTTAAGATGGGCCCAGCTACAGTGCAGTAACAAGTAAGCCCTCAGCTCAGTGGCTGCACACAACATTGCCGAGTTGTGTTTGAGAAGAGTTCAGTGCAGGTTTGCTGAGGGTGATGATGGAGGGGAAGGAATAGATTAGGAGGGTGATCTGTCTGATGCCAATGGAGGCCATGCTGGCAGGCAAGGCCAGCATAGTGGGAACAGTGAGACTTTCCTGGCCTCAGCTTGCCATGGCCCCTGTGGTGTGGCCAGACACTGGGGGAGTGGATACCTTCCCCTGTAGGGCTGAGGGGAGAAGGTGCAGTGGGAGTAGCCAGAAGTGAGTGTTCATACAGAAGAGGAAGAGGTCTGGGCTGCTGGGAGAATGGAGAGCAGGCTGGGGCAGGGAGGATGCACTCCCAGCAGCCCTCTGGCCACCCTCTTCCCTCTCTACTTCCCCTCCCTCTGTGACTCAAGGGAGGGCTTTTCTGAGCCCTCTAAACTGCCCCTCTCCAGGTCAGCCTGTCCAACGTAATGGCATGTCCAGCTGGCCAGACACTCAAATGTAGCCTCCAACCCAGGCCTTTGCTGTCAATTGCTCTTCCTGGTCCCAACCAGACCAGGCAAACATTCGTTCTATGCTTGGACTCTCCTCCTTGCCATGTCCGTCCTCCTGCTGACCTGGCCCTCTGCTCTCTTCACTTCCTCTCTGGTCTCCCCACAGCTGCCCAATTACCTCCTTCTCTAGTTGCTGACCCTGTAGCCACAGAAGTTTAAGTCCTAAAATCTTGTCATCAGCCTCCCTGCTTCATACCCTTCTCTGGCTCCCTGCTGTGGCCCCCTTCACCCAAAGATTCCTACATCCCTCATTCCCAACCCCCCAAGTTCAAAGGGTCCAGCAAACCTTATCTTGAGAATAATACATCATGCTCTCATAAAGGTGCTGAGCCTGGAGCTCACACCTTCACCACTCCCCAGGATGGGCTCAAGTGCCACCTCTTTCAGGTTCACCCCTCCCTGAACCCCTTCAGCGATTTCTCCAAACCTTCAGCACTTTGCAAGATCGACCACTTTCTGGCCCAGGTTGTCACAAGTTATAGCCCTGTTTCCTCTGCTCCATCAGCTGCAAGTTCCTACCAGCAGCCCCCTTTCTCCCTGGTCAGTGTCGTACCCCAGCTACACAGTTACCACGCAGGTGGGCCCCAGTGAAGTCCTGCATACTGTTGAGTGTGTGATATGTGTTGAGTGTGGCAGAGCCTGGATGTGAAGCTAGTGCTTTCTGGACACTTCCACACACCAAGGGCTCTGCTGAACAGGGTAGTCTTGCTGTTTGAGGACAAAGAGGCCCGGATGGAGGATGGAGGATGAAGAGCCAGGTGACCATCAGCCAACAGAAGTATACACGCTGCCTCTTGCCAGGGTCTCACTCAGGTGGTGGGAAGGGACATGCGTGTGGGTGGCAGTCCCCTCAGGGCAGGAACTGGGCCAGGTATGGGAAAGGCGCTCTCTTCCAAGGCTGTCCTGGCAGAGGGGGTTATGTTTCAATAGCCACCTTGGGAAATACTGTCTGAGTTCATCAGAGCTTGGGAGGGCAATCCTCAGAGCACATGGACAAGGGCCAGCTAAGCCATAGTCCTCATTCGGTGCCAGAGAGTTCATACCTTCCAGGGTAATACTTTGCCTATCCAGACCTTGCCAGGCACTTGGCCTGTCTCCTGCTTCAGCCCTCTTCCTTGCCTGCTCAGCCAAGCTGTGTGGAGGCTCCAGAACCCTGCCAGTCCTTACCACCCATCTTCTTCCAGCAAAATATACGGGACCTCCACCCTGCCAGCATTCCTTCCACGTCAGCACCAGACACTGGCCTGTCTTTGCGCTTTGGTGAAACTGAGCTGGATGGGGTGGTGTTAAGGGGACCACTGACTGGAAGTCAGGACACCTAGACTCTGGGCCTAGACCCCCATCAGGAGAGTGGAGGTTGGGGCTAGCTGTTCTCAAAAGGCCCAAGGTGCTGGCCAGAAAATGGAGCAATTGTGACCAGAGGTCAAGAACAAGTGTTAATCCAGTCTAATGTCTGCTGACCCATACACTGTGCCCAGTCCATACCCCACACTTTGCCTGCTGAAGCCAACTTTCCCTGCCCCATTATCTTCAGCTCCCAGAAGAGGAAACTGAGGCTCAGAGCTCTTCCAGAGACTGAGTGGGGCTGGAGCCCCTACCTCTTCCTCTGGACCATTGCTACATCTGCATGACTTAAGGCTTGGGTTGCACTCAAGCACTCTGACACCTGCCTACTAAACTTAAACTCAGCCCTTCCAAGTTCAAAGATGGCACCATGTCCCTGGGCTCGCTCCTTATTTCCTCCCCTGCTGCTCTGGCAGGATTTGCTCTGTTACACACGCAAGGCTCAGCTCCTCATCTGAGCTGCAGCTTCCCTGAGGCCAGAGGCTGGGTTTCACTCCACCCAGCAGGGCCCTGGCCACAGCTGGTGCTTCCCAGAAAGGATGCCCATAATTAGAGATGGAGGTGGGTGGGGTGACCCCACCCAGGCGGGTGTGTTTCTGGAAGCCACTGCTGAGGTGGTTCTGACAAAGCTTGGGAGGGCGGGGGAGGGGCTGCCCGCCTCCCCAGAACCACATTGCTCCTAATGGGCTGCCTTCTTGCTGATGAGAGAGATGTTCACTGGGAACATCTTCTCCTAACAGAAGAACCTACACACTCAGCGATGAGTGAGTAATTAGACACTAATTAATTTGCATTTCACAAGACCGTCAGGGAAGTTAGGAGAAAAATGCTACAAAGATGAAAGGCCTCGTAAGGAAGGAGCCTGCAGAGCGGGGATGGAGCTGGGGAGGGACCAGCAGGTGGAGCAGGTGGCACTGTGGCACTCAGCTGAGCAGGTGCGGATGTGTCAAGTTCTGCTCTGCAGAACTGCTCTGCACAGAGGCTGGAGCTGCCCACCTAGAGCGTGGCCTGGGTACTTATTTGTACTTGGAATGAGGGAGGGAGAGGAGAAGAGACAGAGAGAGAAACATGGACACTTCTGACTTTCTAGAGTTGGTGGGGAGGGGGTGGCAAACTTTTTCTGCAAAGGACCCCATGGTGAATGGTTGAGGCTTTGTGAGATATGTAGTCTCTGTTGCCTGGTCTTCTTGGTAGAAGAAGCAAAAATCATCTTAGGTCTAGGGCCATACCAATGGAAGTCACTGTCGTCCTTGGCCTCTGGTCTAGAGCTTGCTTCTCAAAATGGGGTCCAAAATGGATTCTGTGTTTCTAAGCAGTTTCTAGGTGAACATGGAAGCCACTTTGAGCATGGAGTATCTACAACCACTGCACAGGGTACACTGGCAGGAGGCAGGGACAGCTGAGGGCCTGGATGGTGGATGCTTCTCTTGTTTGCAGAACAGTGGCAACATGGGGTCTGCATGCTGCTTACACCCATCCCCCTGCCCCATTCACAGAGGCCTTACTGCCCATCTGCACAGAGTGTGGCAGGCAGGCATCCTGCAGCTGTCCACTCCATCAGCGTCTACCTGAGCTGCAGACACCCATCTTGCCAGGGCAGCCTGTACCTGATGAATGAGCAAGAATGATGTGTCTTACTTGTTTGCTGCTGCTGTAACAGAACACCAGAGATTAGATCATTTATACAGGAAAGAAGTCTAGTTAGGTCATAGTTTTGGAAGCCAGATGTTCAAGACTGGACAACTGCTTTGGGTGGGAGCCTCTGCAGCAGCACACAGTACAGTGGGAAAGAAGAAGGGCAAGCAGTGTCTGTGGGAGAGAGAGATACGGGGCTTGCCTCATAACCAGTCCAGTGAGAAAGTCATTAATCTCTCCTAACCACCTACTGGTCTGTTAAAGGCCCACCTCCACAATGACATGCAAATTTCAGCAGGAGTGTCAGAGGGACAAGCCATATTCAAACCACAGCAGGTATAAAGTCCTGGTGACTTCACTTGACACAGAACAGCTCCCTGCCGGAGCCGAGGCCTTGTCAGGCCCACACTGCAATCCACCCCCCATGTCTCTTACCTGGCCCACATTCTTTCCTTTCTTTTCAGTGGCACACCCCAAACTCCCTCCCAGGGTCTGCTCCCATGGATGGAACCTATGATGCAGGTGACAGGAGGCCACCCTGGCTGGGGGCAGTCACCACTGTTGTAAGTCACCATAGCAGCCAGGGTCTCCCAGGTCTTAGCCTCCCAGGGTCCTGGCATGGCCTGGAGGAAGTGGACAGATGGGGGAGGGAGCACAGGAGCAGGAACTCACAGACCTGGGTCTGGCCTTGACCAAGTCCCTAGCCTGCAGTGTGTCTCCAGAATACTTCCTGTATTTCCTGTGATGCTGTAAAAAGTTACCACGAGGTTGGCAGCTTAAAACAACAGAAATCTATCTTCTCGCAGACTGGAGGCCAGAAGGCTAAACTCACTATTGCTCTACCGAAATCGAGGTGTCTATCCGTAGGGCTGTGCTTCCCCAGATCCTTTCCCAGATTCTGGTGGCTGCAGGTGACTTGGCTTGTGGCCTTGTCCCTCCCATCCTCCACATCAGCATTGTCAAATCTCTCTCTGTCTGACTTCACATCACTTCTGCCCTGGTGTCTGTGCATGAATTCTCCCTCTGCCTGTCACGTGCAATGGTCTTAAGGCTCACCCTGATAATCCAGGACCATCTCCCCATCTTAACCTTAATCACATCTGCAATCGTTGGGTCCTGTCTGAAGGACCCAACCTTCATGGATTGAGCCTGGTTTTCTCTGGGCCATTGCTCAGTCCGTACACTGGCTGTTTGCTCCCTTAGCAGGCTCCAGTCCCCCTTCCTGAGCTACACTTCTATTTGCTTGTGTAGCTGGGACAGTCTTGTTCCACCAGCATCATTCTTAGTGTGGTGGTGAAATACCAGCCCTTTACTAGTTCACCTTGTTCCTCTCATTAGCAAACACCACCACCTCCCTTCCCCCACACTTGGCCTTTGCCTTGCATTCTATCATTTGCTCCTGCCCAGGGGCTGAACACTGAGCACTGTCACAACCCGTACTGTGGAGGTAAAGGGACCAGGGACGGAGAAGTTAAGCAATTTGCCCTTGGCGACAAGACCACCCCTCCGGTGGTCTAACTAAAAGTCTCTCTCATCTCCATGGTCTAAATAGGGGTTCTCTGTGAAACTATTTACAAAGTTCGGACCCTTTTGAACCTTGAAGCAGTCTCTTATCAGATCCTACAAATTGCAGACATAGCCAGGAAGGGCAGTCCCCCAAAGCTGAAAATCCAATGACAAGAGCCAGGGAATGTAGTGCCTCTGGGGCTGTGACCTCTGCCATAAGCACAGCCCAGGCAGGAGGAGGGGACATCCCAGGCTCGACCTACCTGCTTGACAACACGTTTCATCTTGGTGGCTCTTTGATTATCCTTCTGACTCTGGGCTGCTTGGGGTTTTGGATACTGGTGCTGATGTTCCTGTTGAACATATGGCTGGATTTCTTGGCTAAGCCAATGGGCAGGTGTACCTTGCCTGTCACAGCTGCAAATATTTGTATTCTAACTTTAACTTCAGTCCCTCAAAGTAGCTATATCTCAACTGTTGTGTTCACTTATGGAAGTGCACAGGCAGGAAGGTAGATGGGCATTTGGAGAACATTTCTGCCATTTGGGAATGGAATTTAGAAACCAGGCTGCCAGCAGACATCGAGGTGAAAGGGTAGGAAGCTGGTCCGAGCACATCCTAGTCCTTTGGGTACAAAGAGCAGCAGGAGTAAATGGTCAGAGGCAGCTGGGGGGCAGGTGACGTGGGGTGTCAGCTCAGCTGGTGCCAAGAATGGGAGTTGGCACAGTGCAAGAGGGGATGCTTTGGGCAGATGGCTCTGGCCACGGGGGTGGGGGTGCTTTGTTGATCACACCAAGAGCTTGAACTTGATTCTCAAGGGCACAGGCACCTCTGCAAAAAAGGTGCACAAAAGTGATGAGTTTGTGGCCTTAAGAAATGTTTCTGGCTGTGGCAATGGACCCAAAAAGAGTCTGAACTCCTGAAAATAAGAAAGAAGAACTGTGTTTTCTCTCTCTCTGTATTTATTTAATACCTGACACTGCATAATTATACATATTATATATATATATATATATATCGACATACATTTTTAGCTATGGTCCCCTTGTTGTATACAGATCTCTTGGACCCTACTCCTCCTAACAGAAATTTTGTGTTCTTTGACTGGTACCCACTTCCCGTCACCTTTCTCTGCTTCTATGACTGAGCTTTAATGAGAACACTCAGGATTTGCCTTTCTGTTTTCGGTTTATTTCACTGACTCCAATGTCCTCAAGATTCTTCCATGTTGTCACAAATGACAGGATTTCCTTCTTTTTTGAGGCTGAATGCTATTCCCTTGTGATTTAGACCACATTTGCTTTTTATTTTTATTTTTTTGGTACTGTGGTTTGAACTCAGGGCCTTCACCTTGAGACACTCCACCAGCCCTATTTTTGTGATGGGTATTTTTGAGATAGGGTCTCATGAACTATTTGCCTGGGGCTGGTTTCAAACCATGATCCTCCTGATCTCTACCTCCTGAGTAGCTAGGATTTCAGTTGTGAGCCACTGGTGCCTGGCTAGGCCACATTTTCTTTATCTCATTTGTTGTGATATGCTTAGGTTGGTTCTATGTCTTGACTGTTGTGAAGAATGCTGCAATTCGCATGGGCACAGTTGTTTCCAACAGACTGGATTCGTTTCCTTTGGTAAATGTACTCAGAAATGGAGCTACAGCTTCATATGGTAGCTCTCTTTTAGTTTTTTGAGAAACCTCTACACCGTTTTGTACAGTGCAGCTGCAGAAATGGCTAAAAGGGAGCACCATCAGTGTGCATGGGTTCCCTTTTGTGCACCGTCCTGCCATACGTGCTGTCTTTTATCTTTTTGTTAATATTCTAAGAGGTGTGAGGTGAGCTCTCATAGTGGTTCCAGTGTGTATTTCTCTATTAGAGAGGCTGAACGTGTTTCCTACGTGTGGACATTTCTACATCTTCTTTTGAGACATGTGTGTTCAGATCTCTTGACCCTTTTTAGCTGGGTTATTTGTTTTCTGACAATTGAGTTATTTGAGTTCCTTACGTATTTTGGATATCGACCCTTATCAGCTTTGTAGTTTGCAAATATTTCTTCTAGTCTGTGGCTGTCTCTTCTCTCTGCTGGTTTCTTTCCTTTGTCGTATGGAAGCTTTTTAGTTTGATGTAATCCCGTTTGTCTGTTTTTGGCCTGTGCTTTTATTTATTTATTTATTTGACAGTACTAGAGTTTGAACTCAGAGCCTCACGCTTGTTAGGAAGGTGCTCTACAAATTGAGCCACTCCACCAGCCCTTTTTTTGTGATAGGGATTTTTCAAGATAGGGTCTTTCAAACTATTTGCCTGGGCTGACTTCAAAACCAAGACCCTCTGGATCTCTGCCTCCTGAGTAGCTAGGATTAATGGTGTGAGCCACTGGCACCTGTGCTTTTGGTTTTATGTATATAAAAAAATCATGGCTAGACCAATGTTATACAGCCTTTCCCCTACTGTTTTTTCTTTTTTTTTTTTTAGTACTTTTACAGCTCCTGAACTTATGTTTAAATCTTTAGTCAATTTTGAATTGGTTTTATAAGAGAATTGTGGGTCTAAATTCATTCTTCTCTATGGGAATACCCCACCATTTATTGAAGAGATTGCCCTTTTCCTGTTGGCACCTTTTGGAAAATCAGGTGCTTGCCAGTCTGCTCTGTTCCATTGGTCTGTGTACCTGTTTAGGCCAGTCCCACGATGAGTTGATGACTGTAAGCTTTGCAGCGCGTTTTGCAGCTGGTAGTGTGATGCTTCTGGAAACTGCTCTTTGTCTTCAAAATTTCTTTGGTTATTTGGAGCCATTTGTGGTTCCATTTGAATTTCAGGACCGTTTATTTCTATCCCTGTGAGAAGTGCCATTGGCGTTTTCACGGCGATTACATCAAATGTGTACGTTACTTTGGGCAGTGTGGTCATTTCCATAATGCTGATGATCCCAGTCCATGAACGTGGTATACTTTCGCACTTATTTGAACCTTCTTCAATTTCATTCACCAACGTTTTATAGTTTTCGATATGCAGATCTTTTACCTCCTTGGTTAAGTTGATTCCTAAGCATTTTCGTGTTTGTGCGTAGCTATTGTAAATGGCACTGCCTTTTTGGTTTCTCTTTTGCGTAGGAAGAACCGGATTTGAGCAAGAGCAAATTCGGTTGCTGGTTGGCTGGAGGCTGAGTAGGAAGAGGAAGAAAGGAAGGTGCCTGGGTGCAGCTGGGGTGAGTGGGTGCATGTGTCTTGCACAGAGACAGGACAGCAGGACTGTGCATGAGGGAAAAGGGCCATAGCAGAGCTTCGCTAAGAGGGGATCACAGGTCAGGAATAGGCAATGGCTGAGAGTGACAGAAAGTCCCTTCATCTTGAGGCGAGACACTAAGAGCTGAAGCTGGGTAGGGATAGCAGAAGGGGCCTGTGGGCAAACCCTTGAGCAGACACCAGAGCCTGTGTCCATCGTACCACGCCTCGCTGTTGGCCTCTGGCAAGTCACATTCTTTTCCACCTCAGCTTTCTCATCTGCACAATGTAAAGTTTGGGCCACATAAAGAGGTTCCTCAATGGAGTTGGAACCTCAATGGAGAGAGGATGTTCTGACCCTCTGGAAACTGTGCAAATCCCCCCATTGTGTGGGGGCTGGCAACATCACCTGAGGAGGGCACTGATGTCAGACCTCACAGGCCACACTTGCAGTTGGAGGCCTGCTGGCAAAGCTCTTCTCTACACATTCCAGAATTGGGTCTTGTCTCTCACCCAACCAGTTCCTGGAAGGTAGAGATCTAGGTCACATGTGTCCCCTCACATCATCTGTGCAGCACACATGGTGGCATGGAGGCTTCTCAGAATACCAGAATTTTCCAGAGGCTCTGACCCTGACCAGCCCACACGTGTGTCCTGTTACAGCCCTTGGGGTCTCCAGGCCCTTTCTCTCCTTTATCTACCCTGAAAACTTCTGCTCTTCCTTCAGTACCCAAAGTCTACCCTCATAAAGCCTTTTGGGAACCCCCAGAGCAGCCCTCACCCCTCCAATGCCCAGTTTCCATAGATGAGGTATCTACGCCTTGCAAACTCTCGCCCTTCTGGGCTAGAGGTCATTTTCTTTTTCCTGTCTGCTTCTGCCCCATAAGCCTTAGGACACTTAGGCTCTTCAGAGTCCCCAATGCCACCTTAGGCGCTGGTGTTTAATGTAAGTTAGTTTCTTTAGTCACCTAGAGCTACGGAGTGATTGTCAGTTCCTGTTTCTGATCTCAGATTCCTCACTGGATCTTGTGGGGTGGGGGGCGTGGAGGGAAGGTGCTGTCTCTGCTGCCCAGAGGACGAGTGGCAACAGCCAGCAGCTGCAGGCCAGACACCGATGCAAAACACCTACAAGGTCTTTTCCCACCGCGTCCAGATGACGACCGTGGGGTGAGACCAATAAAACACTGCATGGGTCTTGTCGAACTCAGCCAGGGAATGGAAAGAAATGCCCACGTGTCCAGGCTATTGGCACAAACCTTCTCCCAGGCCCTTTGCAAGCCGGGCTGCAGGAATGTGTAGAACAAGCCTGGCCAACAGGCTGGTCAGCCCATTTTGTGGATGAGGAAATAGGATCTGAGAGTTTATGGACCTTACTCAAAATCATTCTGCTGCCTTTACCCCAGCACACAGCCCCTGAGGTTAAGGCTGTGACATGCGGTGTGATGTTTGTCTTGGCCGTGAGCTGATGGTCTTGTGCCTACCAGCACCGTTCAACTGCAGCTCGCCCTCCTGCACACCCCACCTGAAGGCTCGGCCAAGATCCACTTCCCTCCCTGCCTTTTGTGCCCCGTTGGGCCCCATCTCTCTCGCCCCGTGCTGCAGACTCACTTGGAAGGAGCAGCGGTAGCCTTTGAGCCTGGCGAGTGAGCTGTGTGCTCTGGGAGGCAGGCTTCTGGGGACAGGACAGGGGCTCTGTGGCTGGCAATCTAGAGCTCCCACAGCCTGGCCAAGGACATGGTTGAGGTAGCTGGAGGCATCTCGAATCGTCCCTCCAATCCCAGAGGAAAGGCTGGCAGACTGAGGAAGACAGCGAACCCTGTGACCGAGCAGTGTGAAGGCTGCCAAACCCCAAGGCTTCGCCGATGGCAGGCTGGCTGCTGGAGCACCCCACATGGGCTGGTGAAGCCAAACCCACAGCCGGGAGAGGCCTGCCCTCCCAGATATGTAAACCAGCACAGCTGAGTCACTGGCCCAGCTGGACCCCGCCACACTAGAGGACTGGAAGGCAGGAAAGAGTTCCCAGCCAGGGCTGGTGGCCTCAGGACACCCTGGAGTTAGCTGGGCTCTTTGAACTGATTGAAGTAGACTTGGCCACCCTTCCTGGTGAGGAGGTGTGTTTGGTTGCTGTCGTATGTTGAGGAGTTGAGCGAGGCTCACAACACTGTGGAGAGGACATTGGAGTAGAGATCAGAGCTCTGCACTTTGGAAAAAGACATGCGTGGGTTCTAATCCCAGAGCAGGTCACTTCTCTCTCTCCCAGGCCTCTCCTTCCCACTCATTTATATGGCACACAGCAGGGCTGCAAGCAGATTAGAGCCTCTGTGCCACGCCTTCTGCAAGGAAGGAACAGAGGATTGTGGCTCCCTCGGTCAGTGTCATCCTTGCTATGGGACCTTCAGCTAGCCCTGCACCCACACCCACCTGCAGAGGGCGGAGAGCTTAGGGAGGGGCTACAGTCACCTCCTGACCTGGCCTGGGGCTTGGGTAGAGGAGGGGCTGGCCTGCGGGCAGGGAGGCCTCCTCGCTATGGGCAGTGGGAGCGCCTACTGACCTGCCCTTGTGCAACCTGGGAAGCTGGTATGCCTGAGGCCAACTCGGCCAGGACAGGTAGCAACAAGGCACTTCTCTGCTCGCCCTGTGCGCATTGCAGGGGTGTAGAGTCCAGCTCAGAGCAGTAACAGGACACCATTCTGGCTGGGGTGGCGGGGAGAAACAAACCACCTTTCATCTACTATCTAAGGTGCCCAATTGAAGGCCAGTGCTGCCCTTCTAGATCAGGGTGCTTTCCAAAACTTCCAGTGAGGTGCAGCTCCTGAACTCTGGGCAACAGGGAAGAGTGAGCTTCTGGATGCAGACCGATCAAAGGAGGGACCTAAATGCAGGAAGCCACCTAGGCAGGGGCCCAGGGAGCACTCAGGACCAGTCACCAAGCAGGTTTCAGCTCTGGGGTTAAAGAAAAGAATGGGAAGCTGAATCTGTTGACTGGACCCCAACACACACACACAGAGTTAATTCTCGCGCCTAGAGTGGGGTGCCAGAGCCCTTTCTTGTTATAAAATGATGATGTGCCCTTGTGGGTCTGGAACAACCTCAGTCTCACTGCCGCAGCCGTGTGGAATCCAAGCCCAGACTGGAGAAGGAACTCACTCAAAATCACACGGCATGTCACTGACTGTGATTTTGACTTTTATTACCCTTTTATTTTCCTAGACCATATCATTGCATAATTGTCCTCCTTTTCCAGCCAGGTCTTGACATGCACTATACGACCACCAGTGCCAGGTGTGTTTGGCATGGTACAGGGAGGACAGAACTTTCTCCAGAGGGAGAGTTCATGTGAGGTCCACAAGGCAGCAGGGAGCAAACCGGTGTGGGGTGTGGGTACGGGAAATAGTGTAGGTGGAGGTCTGCAACAGACACCTACTTTGTAGTTTGTGTCTGGGTGTGGAATGGGCTGGACCATCTAGGACAACGTGCTATCTTCAGGCAGGTGATGCCTGTTTGACCCCCGCTTGGCCAAGGAAAATCTCTGCTGTCCCAAGGCACCAAGGATGTAGAGTGGGCACTGATAGAAGCCACATTTCCTGCTTCGTTGACCAGAGCATCAAGGAAGGCCCCCTGCAGAAGGCAGGCCTTCTGTGGTGCCTGGAGGAGCTAGCTGTGTGTGTAGGGTCTCTCAGGGGAAGAGCCCTTCTCCAAGCTGGGGCCTTGGACAAGTTCCCCATTCTGGGTTAAGAGTGATGCAGGAGACCACGAAAGGCATCTGTCAGCTGAGCTAAGCTGTCACCAGCTGTGACAAGTTGCCCAGGCCATTCCCCATGTGTGTCGCCTGGGTAGTCTTGGCCACAGGCTGGCCTGGGTGGGTTTCAGGGAGCCTGAGGAGAGGTGAGACAGGGACCTTGGCCTGAACTGAAAGGTAAACTTGAGTTAGCCTATTGTGCCCCAAGGACAAAGGGGGAGAGGGGTACCTAGAGCTCTTGTGGTTGTAAAATGATGACATGTCCTTGGGGGTCAAAAACAATCTTACAGCTTACATAGAGCCTGGTCCTTGGGGACTCACTGGTCAGTGCAATCAGACCTACTGTGTGCTAGCCATTGCTGGAGCTTGGAGCCCAGGGTCTAGCAGGGCAGACCCACGCACTGTCCAGCACCATTGGGCAATAGGTTTTTGCTCTAAGGGCATTGCCTTTAATGTATGGTTGGAGCCAGGAGCAGAAAGAAGGAGGGAGGCCTGAGGATGGTCGGGGGAGTCAGATCTGGTCTGCAGTGAAAGGGTAGGGGCTGAGCCCCCAGGGTGCAATGCCGTGGGGTGGGACCGGCATTCCTGGGGTTGGGAACAGGTGAGGCTTGATGCTTGGAGTGTGGGGACTCAGGGAACAGGGTTGGGGGGCCAGGAGTAGGTGGAGCGGGAGCCCAGTGAGGGGGGCAGAGCTGAGGCGGTGTGGCTGGGGGCAGGGAGCTTTCTCTTCTCCCTGCGTGTTCTGTTCTCAGCTGTGTCCTCAGATCCTTGGTCTTGAGCCTAAAGGAGGACACCACATCCAGAAAGGACCTTTAGTTCTGTGCTAGATCTCATTTCTGTTCTGACACCTAGGCAGATTCTAGTGGAACTCAGAGTCCCCTCCCCACACTGAGATATAACTCAGCAGGTGCAGGTAGGGACAGTGAATTTGCCTTTCAAGCCGGCTCCTAGGCAATATGGATAGAGCCCATTGGTCTGAGGACCCCACCTTGAGTAACAGGGGTCCACTTGGCTCCCTGGGGATGCCTGGAGCAACAGCCACCTGGGAGTTCTCAAACCCCTCAGGCTGGTACCTTCTAGGACTGTTCTTAGGGGCTCAGAGCCCAAGTAGGGGGACACGAGGGAGTGCAATATCCCCATCTCCGGCTTTGATGCCCGGCAAGGCCCAAGGTCACTTCGTGGGTCAAGGATAGAAATAGAGCCATGTGAGGATGAAGTTTTCTGACTTTGAGGCATGGGGCACTCTGAGGACGAGACTGAAGAAAGGAGCCCTGGCTCTGTCTCCTGCCTAGAACACTGATGGGGAGTGTTTCAGACAGCAGGAAGGGGCTTGGAGGTCAGTCAGTAAGTGGAGATGGGGTAGGGCACACACAGAGCTCAACACCATAAAGAAAACTCAGGTGAGTTCTGATGGCAGGCAGGCCCTTCTCCTTCCTCAAGTGGATTGGAGGAACCCTTCTGAACGCGGTGGCCAAGGGACCTTGTTGGTAACCGTCATCTGTAAAGCACTTAATAGTCATTGCAAGGCTGGGTAATTGCTCTGGGTGTGTGGGGACCAGCCCATCTATCAGGGTGTCATCAGCCTCCCCAGGGACCTGAGTGTCAATAGCCTTGCCCAGAGGAAGCACATGAAGCAAAACAAAAGGAGCCCTCCCCCAGCAGCTCCCTGAGGGGGGGTGGAGGGTGGCACTCAGAGGCAATTTCCTGGAGCCCCCACCAGGCCTGGGAGAGTTGTGGGGGGGGGCCTGGGGAAGCTGGGGGGAGGGCAGCTCTTTCCCCTCCCCACCTTCCCCAGGGCTCTGCCCTTTGACACCAGCCCAATTACAGCCTCCTTCTAAGAGACTGGTAAACAAAACAAGGCTCTAAAAGAGGAGAGATTGCCAGCTGGGCGGAAGAGGCTTGGGGGAAGGGCATGCACAGGCATGGGTGTCAGCCTGGGCTGGGATCCCAGGTCTGCTCTGGAAGCTGTGTGACTCTGGACAGCATACTCGACCTCGCTGAGTCTCAGTACGGTTGTCTCTAAAGACATCTCCTGATTGGTCTTTGAAATTAGGTAAAAATGACAGTCATGAAAGCAATTTGGGGGAATGAAAACATGGAATTCAATGACGCTTTCTGTGGCGCCAGGTAAGAGATGAGATCTGTGGTTAGAGGTGTGTCAGATCTGTGTTTGATCACAGTTATCTGCGTGTGACCTTTGGAGACACGCTTAACCTCGCCAAGTCTTGACACCGTCATCTGTATAGTGGAAATATTTAGGGTATTTCTCCCCAAAGAACGCAAATTCAAAGGAGACAGCGTTTGTAAACTGCCTGACTGCTAACAGGCCTCTCGTGTTCCTCGGCAGCCCTGCCTCAGAGGGAGGGTGGGTGGCACTGCTGCTATCTGCAGCCAAGTGTCTGCCTCAGGTGTGTGTCACCATGCGGCCTGGGGCAGCCCGGCCAGGCCGAGGACCACTGGCAAGCCCTGGATGACCCATAGCAGTCCGCCCAGAGGTTAGCTCAGGAAAGCCTCAAATTATACAATTTATGAAACCCGATCCAGTTTTCCGACTGGAACGTGTGACAGAGAGATTACACTTTCTCTGTTGCAATTATGGTAACGTTGATGTGTGGACAGATAGCTGGCAGCGGGGCTGTTCCGAACCATCTATTTATAGGCGAAGACTCTTGCTATCTCAAGGCAGACATATGGACCATAAAGAGAGGCGACAAAAAAACAGGAGGGGGAGCACCAGCCTCCGTTGGAATGAAAAGACACCAAAGGAAGCCGTAATTAGGGCTGGGACTGGCTTATGTAAATCAGGTAATACTTTCAAAACAGAGATGAGATCGGGTTTTAATAAAGCGTATTGGAACAAATGGTGGATAATGACTTAATAAATGTAAATACAAATATTTTGTTCCATCTCCAAAATGAGCAGCCTAGCATCTGCCAAGCTTGGGCCTGGGCGAGGGGGCGGCACTCGGAGTGACTGGATTCTTGCACTCCCTCAGCAGGCTTGGGGATTTTAATTTTTAGCCTTCTGCTAAATTACATGGGCTGTCAGTCAACTGTGGGAGATATTTTGAGTAGAGAGATTTATACAAACACAACAGAACACACTCGGAAGACTCCACACAGTATCTTTACACCGGCCGGGATGTAAATCATTGGTTGTTCGCAGCCCAAATTACAGCTTTTCTGGAAATAGACTGTAGAGAGATTATTCACCAGTAGGAGGAAAATGGTGGCTTTTTTTGTTTTTTTGGATGCCCCCTCTCACCCTAGTGTGAATCAGAGATGCTCTATGGTTGTTCTTTTTGGTACCATTCCCTAACACCTCCCACCCAACTCCAGCATCAAAATCCCAGGTCGCAGACCCACAATGCATGGGCCAAAGTGGACCTGCAGTCGTGTGAGTGTTTGTTGATGTGCTAAACAATGTTGACCTGTCGGCCAGGCATGGTGGTATACCCCTGTAATCTCAACCCTTTGGTGACAGAGGCAGGAAGACCATGAGTTACAGGCCAGCTTGGGCTACATAGCAAGACACTGTCTCAAAAAAAAAAAAAAAAAAAAAGAAAAGAAAAAGTTAATTGAAAGTATTTTAAAAGTAAGTGTTCTCATGAAAGGATGTTTCTGGTTTCTCCTGAGAGATCAGAAGTTCTAGAAGCCACACAGGGGCTGCTGTCTTGTGTGGTGATTGTCAGCTGGAGTACATGCTGGGCAAACATGGCTTCTGTTCATCTTCACTGTCCTTGAATTCCTAAGCTCTGCCCACTTCACTTATGTCTACTGCCTGGTCTCAATGTTGTTACGTATTACATTGTCTTTATTTTTCTGGTTAAGTAGACCTAGGTGAATTAGTGATTTATGCATATATTATTCATATTATTTTCAACTGCTTTTCCTAAGTCTTGGTCTGTTAATATCAATTTAACATGAATGTTGAGCACACCTGCATGTATACCTACGTGCACACACACATCCATACATATGGTTTGAGTGTGTCCTCTACAAGTTTTTGAGCTGGAAGCTTGGTCCTTAGTGTGGCAAAGTTGGGAAGTGGTGGGACCTTGAAGAGGCACTTAGGTCTTTGGGGCACTGCCCTAGGAAGGAATTCGTGTATTCTCATGGAGTGAGTTAGCTCTGGAGAGAGTGGGCTGCGAAAAGAAGACCACCCTCTCACCATGTGATCTCACACCATTAAGCTGCTTGCCATGTATGATGTGGGAGAGGGAGCCCTCGCCAGAGCCATCACTGTGCTGTTTAGACTTCCCGTCTTCAAAATATGGGCTAAATATACCTCTGCTCTGTGTACAGTGTTCAGCCCCAGGTGCTTTGATGTGCCAGTGGAAAAAAGATTTATATCACAAGCACATGCACGCGCGCGCGCACACACACACACACACACACACACACACACACGGTAGGAGAGGTATTCTTGATTCCATTTTATTCTATTTCATCTTCTTAATAGTGTTTTTTAATGTACTTATTTTGGCAGTACTGGGGTTTGAACTCAGGGCCTTGTGCTTGCTAGGTAGGTGCTCTACCACTTAGGCCACTCCACCAGCCTGCTAGTTCATCTTTTTAAAAAGATGATGCTTGTAACACTGATGTTTTAAACTGGACAAAATTAAAGCTGGTAACTTTATGTCAATTCCATACAGTTCACAGGCCTGCGAGATCCCAAATGGTAGATATTTCTTATCAACATCATCATGTAATCATAGATTCTTAGAGTGGAGGGCAGAGCAGAAGGCATTCATCCATACCTCCTCACATACACGTGTTCTTGCCTCCCATTCCTTCCTATCTGTTTGTCCATCCCACTATATATTTGATCAACTGTCCATATACACATCTGCTTGCCTATTCATCCATTTATATATCTGTCCATCTACCCATCCATCCATCCATCCAGTCACCCATTCACCCACCTCTGCACCCATTTACCCTCATCCATCTATCCACCCATCCATCCATCTATCCATTCGCCCACTTCTGTACCATTCACGATGCATCCATCCATCCATCCACTATTCACCCCCAACCCCATCCATCCACCCACCTACCCATCCAACTACTCAAACCACGGAATAGTTGCCTTTTCTGCTAGTCTATTCTCCCCAAGTGGATGTCAACAAGTTCCCCTGTTCTTAGGTCACTTTGGCTGGCAGAGTTCTTCCTGAGACGGCCTGAACCCTCATAGAAGCACATCTCTGTGACCTCCACCCACCATCTATATGTGGATGCATCTGCAGATATTTGGCCCTCACTCTTCTGTCAGCTCCTTAACAGAGCTCTCTGTTCCCCTTCCCAAGCTTCATCCCTCACCAACGACCACCAGTATTTTCCTTTACTGAAAACCTCCTTGGATTCTTCCTGTGTCTCTCCCTGTACCTGAATTCAGGAACTCCCTCTTGATCAGGCTCCCTGTTCTTCCTCAATACAGTTCTTTGCTGGGGCCCTGGGCAGCCCAGAGATGGGTGGGGCGCTCTGCTCTCTCCCTATTGGCGCTGCTTCTAGGGCCTCATTTGGAATTTGGATGGCCTCGCCTCACTGATGATGCAGAGGGTTGCCACACTTCTTTCTTGTCTACAGGCTGGTGCCGGGTCATTCCCATTCGTCCATTCTTGGTTGCTGTGTGACATGTAGGGAAATGAAGTTGTTTTGTTTCTGGTGCTGGGGTTTGAACTCAGGTCCTCATACTTGCTAAACAGGTACTCTACTGCTTGAGCCACACCTCCAGTCCAGGAAATTAAGGTTTTTAAGATCAAAGTTTGATAAGAAGCAAAAAGCAGCAAACAAGAGGGCCTTAAGCTGGAGTTGGGGTAGGAGAAAAATGGGGCTCAGAATTAAACTTTACTCTTTTGCCTTCAATGAGCTACAGAGTGGGTCTAAACAGTCAGCAAACCGTGTGCCCTTCAGTGCCCACTCAGCAACTCCATTGCTTCTCAGGGCTTTTGCCTTCTTTACAATCTAGTCGGCCCCCTCTGTCTACAAGGGCTTGGTCCAGACACCCTGAGGAGACCAGAATCCATGGATGCTCAAGTCCCTGACATCAAATGGCACCGTAGTTACACGTAACCTTGGCTTGCCCTCCCAGAGGCTTTAAGTCATCGCCTTATGACACTTAAAGCAAATTGTCATCATACTGTATTTCTTAGGGTATAACGGCAAGAAAAATATTCAGTACACATTTAGTACAGATACAATTTTTTTTTTTTGTTGGCTGAATTCACAGACGTGGAACCTGCACACAGGTGTCTCTGTGTCCTCTCTGACCCTCACTCAGCCTGGACACTCAGGTATTCCTTCCTCAAGGTCCCCCTGTGTAGGACCAGGTGCTCCGTGGGCCTGGCCCTGGTCTCCCACTGAGATGGGGTGGACTTGTCCACTTTGAGTCACCAGCAGCCGTTGCAAAGCACTCTCAGCACCAATGGGCCAGGCAGGGTGTTTGCTACATGGCAGCAACGTAGGAGGACCTTTTGGGGGAAATGGGAGGGGCAACTGGAAGATACTAGAAGGACATTTCAAAACCTCATGGGTGGTGCTGGACCAGACACACTTCCTTCCCTATGGGATAGGAAGGGCTGCAGAGGAGCCAGTATGTCAGAGGAAGAGTGACAGAGGACGTCCTACGTACAGGTGTGACCTGAAGATCAGTGATGGGAGTGAGGCTGTGATGGTCAATTTCAGGTACTACCTTGACCAGTCTTAGGGATGCCCAGACATCTGGGAGGATGTTCATGGTGTGTCTGTGAGCAAGCTTCTGGAAGAGGCTAGCCTTTGAATTGGTAGAATAAGTAAAGAAGATTGCCTTAATCAGTGCAGGTGGGTGTCATCCCGTCCACTGAGGACCTGGCTCAAACAACAGGAGAGGAAGAGGGACTTTTCTCTTTGCTTGAGCAGGGGCACCCATCTTCTCCTGTCCTCAGACTATGGCAAATCTAGTTCTTGGCCATCAAACACAGACTGAATTATGCCACTAGCTTTCCTGGGCCCCCAGCTTGCAGATGGCAGCTTGGGGACTTTCTGCCTCCATCTTCATGTGAATCAGTCTTGCATAATAAATCTTTCTGGGCTACACACGATGACTCACACCTATAATCCCAGTTTCTTAGGAAGTAGAGATTGGAAGGAACATGGTTTGAGACCAGCCTAGGCAAAAAGGCAGCAAGACCTCATCTCAACAAAACAAACTAGGTGTGGTGGTGCACACCTGCCATCCCAGCTACTTACAAGACATAGGAGGATCAAGGAGGCCTGAGGACAGCCCTAGGCAAAAAGCTCAAGATCTACCCCAAGTAACAACAACAACAACAACAAAAAAGAAAGCAAGAGCCCTATCTGAAAAAATAACTAAAGCAAAAAAGACTGGGGGCATGACCAAGTGGTAAAGTGCCTGCCTAGAAAGAGCAAGGCCCTGAGTTCAAATGCCAATAAATAAATAAAATAAACCTCGTTATCTTTCTGCATCTTACTGGTTCTGTTTCTTTGGGAAACCCTGACTGGTACAGAGGGAAATGGATGGCCACATGGAGGAAGTGAGAGTGGGAAGGGGTCATCTGGTGGCAAAAATAACAATAATTGGCTGGGCACTGGTGCTCATGCCTGTAATCCTAACGACTCAGGAGGCAGAGATCAGGAGGATGGCAGTTTGAAGCCAGCCTGGGCAAAAAGTTCGTGAGACCCTGTCTCAAAAAATCCCATCACATACACACACACACACACACACAAAAAGGGCCGATGGAGCAGCTCAAGGTGTAGGCCCTGAGTTCAAACCCCAGTACTACAAAAACAAACAAACAAACACCCCAATAATCATGGCCGTCAGCTGTCAAGCACTTCGTGTCAGACACCAGGCTGACTGTGTAATACAGTTATCTAATTTCATCCTCCCCAGAGCCACTCGGGAGTGACAGGGCAGTGCTTATTTTCTTGTTTACTTGGAATATCACAGCCTCAGCTCCCCTACCTGCTCCTCATGAAGAAAATTCTGGATTTACCTCTGAGGAAGGTGGAGACAGGGAAAGGGAGTCCTGTGCAGGCCCTGTATGGTTGGGACTGAAAGAGGATTTTTCTTTTTAGCCTGTGCTATGTGAGAGACTCAGGGCAGAGGACTGAGAAGTGAAGAAAAGGGATTTTTGGGGGTGTGGGGGGAATAATTGCGGATTATTTGAGAGTCCCTAGTACAAACAGAATATCTTCTCAACTATTTCTGGCTGCTAAATTGGACTGGACCACCTGGGCCCCTGGATTTATAAATGTAAATAACACCTATAGGTGTTATTTCCCTTATTTTACAGGTAAGGCAAGTAAAACTAGGACAAGTCAATTTGCTCAGGGCCACACTGCTGAAGTGGTGGGGCTGGGATTTGAACCTGGGCTGTCTGCCTCCACATTAAGTTCCTCTTGTTCTCTATGTTATGTGTTTCCCAGGCCCGAATAAAGACAGAAGCATTCACTCACAGATGTTTAGGAATGGAAGGGCCAAGGGAGCATCCCTCCCAAGTGTTTGATTAGCAAGCCATTGAGGATCAGGGCAGGGATCGAACTGTCCATGAGTCAATAAGGCTTGAGATACAGCGTGGGGACCTGGGCGTCCTGCACGCAGCAGTGGCTGTCTTCTTTCTTTCTTGAGGGCAGACGTGATGTAGACATTGCACTGCAGCTTCACCAGAATCTTCATCCCTCCTAGTCCTCAGAGGATTGCTCCCATTTGATGGAGGAAACACAGACTTGCCTGCATCCCAACAGCCCAGAAACAGCAGAGCTGGGGTTTGCAGCCTGGCCTGTTGGACTGAAATCCTGTGATTCTCTATGGCTCCTTTCCTGCACTGGCTCGTGGTTACTAATGTGAAAGCGTGTTTTTTTGCTCTCTAACTTCCATTTCTAAAAGAAAACAATACTTTATTTATGGTTGGGTCAAGCATGTAGCTTCCTGTAACACTGCCAGCGTTTGCAATTGGTTTCCAAGAGGAAGGATGCAGGAGGTTGGGGTGTAGAGAAGCAAAGACTCCCCCGCTGGGTGAGGTCTCTGACCACCATGCAGAACCCAACAGAGAGGCCTGGGGTGGGGGGATTATTGCTTCCTTTTCCCCCTCTGACCTGGGACCACTGGACCCCAGTGCACACATGCTGGTGTGCGCAACACTACGCGTACACACTTTTTACTTCTTGACTTGTACCACGTGCAGCATATCACACAGGCACGTGGCTACTGCAACAGGGACAAGTCCAGTGGCTCACCTCTGAAAGAGCAGACTGGATGAGCTCCCACAGAGCACCAAGGTCAGGTGCAAATGGTGTGTGCCTTTGAGGGGCGGTGGGAGATGCGGGGAGTGACAGAGCTTGGAGGACCCAGTCATCCTGTCCAGCTGTGAAATCTGGAGGGCTCCCCGTAGGAATGGGATTTCAGGAGGGCTTTCAGAAAACACAGATGTCTTGTCTGTCAGAGACCTGCAGCAGTGGCTAGTCTGGATTTAGGGGTTCTCTGTGTATGTGTATCTCTCCCTTCAAGATATCCTCTCCTGTCTTCCAGTTAAAAGCCCATCAACCAAATTCTTCCAAGTGCTTTTGTCATCTTAAATTCTCTGATCTTTTCCCCCCTTCGCTTAAGTTTATTGTGAATTCCTTTTGAAATAAGTCATAATTGCCTACTGTCACAACAAGAAAGCCACTTGACAAGCATGTATCCTGAGTACCATTCAATGTCTATCAGTCAGCTGGCTCTGGGGCTGGGAGGTGGGAGAAGAGTCCAGTAGCCAGACACGGAGTTCCAGGGCCCTGGATCACCCCCCTAATCTGCCAGAATGTTGCTCTGCCCTGCCTACTCAGCATGGGGGGGACACACATGCTGCCAGGGGGCATTTAAAACCTCCCACTCCTTACAGATTACATTCAAACAGCCAAATCCTCATCTTCCTTCTGGACGACTGGAATTTTGGAAGTCACCAGATGACAAATTATTACAGAGAATGATCAATACATTGTTCATAGAGCTGGCATGTGGGGAAAAGCAGGCTGACATACGCAGAGACAGTCTTGGAAGCATCAATTAAGCAATAAGTAAATATTTCTTGAGTGCTTACATAGGGGAAAGGCAGCATAGCCCAGCCATGAAGAGGGCTGGCTATGCCGTGAGGTGGATCTGGGTTTGAGACTTTGATCCACTGCTGTGTGGTCTGGCAGGTTCTGTAACCCTGTTGCACCACAATTTCCTCGATGCCATGGGTGCCTACTTTTCTGGTATTGTTGTTAGGATTAAACACAACAGTATCCGAGAAGTCCTAGCATTTGCCTAAGCTTCAGCCACATTGCTGGGGGCTTGGGAATAGGGCCCCCTCCAGCAGGGTGCAGCTCTCTGGGGGGATGGGCTCCTGCCCTGTGTACCCTGTGTGGCCATGAAAAGGAAAGAGGTGCCAAAGGCTCCTCCTGGTAACATGTCAGTGACCTTTGACGTCACTGAGCACACAGGGTTTGGTTTCTGAGCTGATCTTCTTTGTGTCTCTCCTGGATTATCACATTATTAAGGAAGAAATGGACCAGTCCTCCCATTGAGCACCTGTGCTGGGTGGTCCCTGATGTCTCTTGGGCTGCTCCCAAACCAGACTTCCTCAATCCTGGGAAAAGCACCAAAATCCTGCTTTCCTGCTTCTTTCTCTCTGACTCCCAGGGATGCATTTCCAGCCCCTCTTGGGACAGAATGGCAGGATATTTGGGAACATGCTCCCCCACTTGGAGCTCACTTAGGGCACTCTAAGAGCAGACGCCCGCCTCAAGTGGATCCTTGGCTTTGCCTTGACTCATGCAGGGTTCCTCCCCCACAGCCTGTCTGCACTGACCTCCTGTGCCAGGACATTCTCCACTCCTCACACTCAGAAGCCAAGAGGGCTGATGGGAGGGGACTCAAGGCCAGCTGGGCCTGCACTTGACCCTGCCTGCCCTCCCCCACAGGGTGTGGGACCAGTGAAGTGGGCGTGGGTGGGGTGCTGACTCAGCACCAGGGCCAATGACCCTACGCAAGTGCTTGGGCTGATTCCTCTGTGGAGTCTTGCTGTGAAGGCTACATTACTGGCAACTAGGAGGGTGGGCAGGCAGAGGGGGCTCAGCCCTGGGTTCCAGCACCTGAGGTGGAGGATAAGCGGGGCTGAAATACCCAGGAACACATGGGCATAACACAGGAGGGGGAGCCAGCCTCAGATCCCAGGGCCAAATCAGGTAAAGACGCAAAATATGCAGAAAGCTTTAATTGCAAAGATCAAGGGCTGAGAGAGGAGGCGGGCAGGAGCCAGAAGGAGGGGAGGAGGAGGTGGATGGGGGCTCTCTCTCCAGCACAGAGGATGTTGGAGATAACAGAATTCTAGATGGAAAGAGCCAAATATGCAAATAGATGTACAACACGAGGTGGGAAGGATTTGCAAAGCCTCTCTGTGGGTGTGGCAGGGCAGTGGTGCTGACACACTACGCTGAGTGCGCTGAGAAGCCACCTGGACCCTGCCTGCTGGATGGTGTTTCCTAGCTGGGAAGCCACTGTGGCCTGGTTTGTGTAGCTTCCCTTCCCAGAAGGCCCTCTCAGTCCAGTGGGAGGACTTCTTGCTGACTCAGAGGGCAAGCAACAGCTGAGCAGGGATGGCAGCACCACTGCCAGCCTGGGCATTCCTGTATGGCCACTGCAATGCTTTGGCGTCTGTATTCCAGAAGCCCGGATTGGTTGGTGTGGTGAGAAGTTGGGCATGGGATGGTAGGGCTGAGTCCCAGCTTGCCGGCTTCCCCTGGGTGATTCAAGTCCCCACCCCCCACCCAGTCTTGGTTTCCCCTGTTGCCCATGAAGGGACTGAACTAGATTTCATTTTAAACTGTAGAGTCCAGGGAGAATGAAGCCCACAGGAAACGCCATGGGTATCCTTACCCTTCCGCCCAGGTTTAATAAACACAGTGGCGCTGTATCTGCTCAGCCATTTTCTTCCTCTACTTTCCAGATGGGGGCTGCAAGACCCCACCTCCCTCTCTACAGGGGCCCCTCCTCCAGCCCAGGGTCCACTGAAAATTGCCACCTCTTCAACAACCCTTTCTGAGATGTGGGGCTTCCACGGAAAGCCTCTGGCCCAGGATTCTCCCACATCCCGTGTCTTGTGTGTCCCTACTCTGAGGACTCCATTCTGGCTCCCTCTTTCTTCCTGTTCTCCTGAGCTTGGCCCTGGGCTGGCTGCAGAGGGGAAAGCCATTAATAAATGAATCTCAGGTTCCCACCAGCAGGCAGCACTCTTGAATATCTAGTGCTACTGTGGGTTCCCAGGAGATTGACAACTGCCAGGTTGATCCCCTTCTTCCCCAGGGAACGGGGCTTTATTCTTCCAGAGTCCTGTCCTAATACTGAACTTGATTTATAACACTCTCAGCCATGACCTGGGGGTGGGGAGGGACGCTGTGTGGGGGCTAAGTCAGGGAGATGGGAGAGTCCGAGGTGGCCTGAGGCAGGCAGATGGGAGAGACCCAGGGTCATTGTCAAGAGAAGCTGTCAGTAGATGAGGGATGAGGGTATCTTGGCTTCCCAGAACCAGAGATCCACGTGCGAAAAGCAGTTCAAGGTGTCTCATGCAAGGAGTCTTACCAGGTGGAAGTTTTAGTAGGATAAAGTAGGGAGAAATGGGGAAAAAAAAAAAATGGAGAAGCATTTCCTGCTCCCCAGACAGGAAATAGGAGTAAAAGATTCAAGATGGCAGTTCTTATCGGTGGCCTTTGTACTTTCTGAGCTGGGAGAATTCACTGCTCTTCTAGCCCCTAATCACTGGACAATAGCTCTGGGTGGCCAACGTGGGTGGTGTTTATTTTTCTAAATACAGAGATAGGATCTAGACCTACCTAGAACATAGGGCTGGGGAGATGGCTTAGTGGTAGAACACTTGCCTAGCATACACAAGGCCCAGGGTTCAATCCCCAGTGCTGAGAAAAAAACAGAACAAAACAGGGGCAATAGGTAATTTTTAGGACTTCTTATTGCAAGAACATGCCTTTCTTAGGCTGATTGCCCCCGAACTGTCACTGCCAAGTTGCCTTTCCCATTGCTTGACCTCAGGTCAAGAGGACAGGAGTTACTGAGGTCCCCACTGACTGTGTCACTGAGGACTCATGATCACCACCCAGCCTTGTTCTGCTATGGCTGGTCAGGAGGCCCACAGGAGATGAGTGGTGTCCTCCTTGGGGATGCCATTTTTAGGATCATTGCCACCACGATAACAGGAAGATAGGGCCCTACCTAAGGAGCAGAGGGGGCAGAGCAGCCTGGTCAGGCCAGCATTGCATGGAACTTTGAGAAGACAGTGACTTCTGGGTGGCAGGAAGCCACCCTCTGCCAGGCAGCAAGGACTCTTAGTGTAACAAGGCCCTGCCTGATCCATCCTGACACAATCAGCTACTGTGACCACCAGAACACACCTGGGACTTGGACTGTTTAATAATTACGCATATCTCTCCACCTTCTCCCAGTTCTTCCTCTGTGCAAACCTAAGTAAGGCAGAGGTCGGGGGAGATGGGTTGGGTGCCATCTTGTCTTTTCCCGTGGTGCGCCTGTGCCTCATTCAATCCCCTTTCTCTGACTTCCACCATTACTGATCTCTCTTTTGGCAGCTAGACTTGAGCCTGGGACCTAAAACTCCTGCAACATTTTCCCACCACTATGTGGCCGGTGAAGTGAGCCCAGACAGGGTGCGAGGGCACTTTGAGGGGATAAGCAGGATTAATGGTGGGCCCTGGCCACAGCACAGGTCTCCCAACTGCCAGGCCAGGACATCCTGCAGCCTCTCTGGATTGCGTCTGCCTAAAGCGCGTCAGGATGGATGGTCAGGGGGGCGTGTGTGTTGCTTTAGGAACTATAGTTGCCATTTTGAATTATGACATTACAGTAAATCTTTAAGAATGAAGCCGTACACTTTCTAGCTGCACACATAGGGCATGGCTAAGCAGAGGCCAGGATGGCCCCTGGCTGGTTGCAGGGAGCAGCCCCTCCCGCTCATCCTCAGGGAGGCTGTTTGGAACAGAAGACCAAGTTCAGTCTTTAGTGTCAGAGAGACCTGAGTTTGAATGCTCCCCCCTATCACCCAGCAGCTCTTTGGCTTTGCAAATGCTGTCATCCCTCTGGATAGTCACATCTCCCTCCCCAGGGTGGCTGCCTGCATTTGGTGTCTGACAACAGTCAGTGCTTAGCAGAATGTTTTGGGTAAGCCTCCAGTGTGCCCTTGTGGGCTGGAACAAGCCCTGCTGGTTCTGGGAAGATAAATGGACCTGACCCTGAGCTGTGGAAGGCAGGCTTTTAACCACAGGCACACCCTTCCTTTGGGCCTTGCACAGCTAAGTCTGCATGAATGTTCTGGTCTTATACTCAGCTCAGCTAAAGAAAGTAGAGGGGAAGGACTGATGGTTTTTGAGTTTGAACTTTTAGAAACAAAGTATGGCCTATCCCTGGGACCAGGCTGGGTGACCTCAGCAGAAAGGACAGTCAATATCTCTCAGTCTGGCCAGTCATTTCTCCTTCCTCTGAGGCTCTGGGTTTATTTGATGAGGGGACATGGACCCTCCTCTTCTTCTGCCTGCTCTTCCCTTTGCTTGACACGCTGCCCCTCCTCCCTGGTCAGAAGGTTGGGTTCTGAGGCCGACGAGTCCGGCTGGGGGACGATCCATCAAGCAAATGAGCAGACATCGCTTCCCCCCACTGGTACCCTGTTCCCCACCCCAGACAGCATGCTCATGGCATGATATCTTATTCTGCTCACCTAGAGAATAAAATTAGACATCACGTCAATTCCCCAGAGTCTTGTTAGATCAATCCGACTTACACAAAACAGGCCAGACAGAGTGTGAGGTTTCCATGAAATTAGGCTGCGTCCCCAGGGGCTGCCTTGGAGCTACCCAACATTTCAGAAAACTGCCAGGTACCCCTCGGCATAATTTATCAATTACACACCATTCAATTTATCGCAGGCAGGAGGTCTGGCTTGGGATGGAGGGGACACTGGAACAGTGTGTGTAGGGACAGAAATCCAGATTATCCATTCCCCCTAGCTCTAAGGAGTGAAAGAGCTTGGACATGCCCTTTATCCTCCCGGGACCCCCAACCACAAAGGAAGGGGCTTAGCTCAGGGGACCTAACTGACCTTTGTCCAGTTCTAGAGTTTTCTTGGGTAGTGAAATTCTAGATTTGTGTTTTCTGAGTGCTGTGGTGGGTGGAGACAGAGATGCCTGGAGCTTGGACCCTGCCAAGTAGAATCTGGCAGAATTGAGGTGCCCGGGTGCCAAGGCATCTGGAGGCCACACCGAGGCCGACCTCTCAAATCTGCCTAAGGTTGTCACACCAATAATACCATTTTTTACATCGTTTCGTCACATCAACTTTTCAGAGTGCCTCTGCTTTATGACAATTGACACAGCTTGCTGTGACAACCCTGCTTTACTGCTTGCCAACCAAGTGGGTGCCCAGGGAACAGGAGGAAGGGTCCAAGGACACAGAGACCATGTGACATTGCTCCTGTGGCCTCTCTCCATCCACCACCCATTCCCACCCTCTCTGGGCCTCGTTGTTCCAAGCATACCTACCTTTCCCTGGTATAAGCAGGACTTGTTGTACTTGTCTACCTGCCCGTCTGATGACTTTCTCTCCATTTCTCAAGCACTCGGTCTGTGACCTTCACTATCATAGATGTTCAGGAAGTGTTGATGGAAAGGAAAACACAGGCTCAAGGACTAGAAAAAGCCAGGTTTTTAATGCCTGGTTCCTGACTCCCCTCAAAGTTTACACGCAATCTATTAAGCTATGTTCTGCCACACTGTCCTGTACTTTTTCAGGTGCCGTCTCACCCCCGTCTCGCTTCCACCCTTCTGTGACCGGGGATACACAGGTAGGCAGGGCAGGGCTTGGTCAGCCATTCTGAAGATGGGGAGACTCACAAGTGGGTGGATGGACTTGTCCAAGGCTATACAGCCCCTGGCAGAGCTGGGGGCCCTGCCGTGATAGAGGTGGGGACAGGCTCAGACAGGGCCAGTTCTCTGTCCAAGGTTCACATCTGGTGAGCCCTGGGGCTCACACTTGGGCCTTCAGATTCCAAAGCAAATACCAGTACCCAACTGCTGGTTGGCTTTGCTTGGTTTTGTTTTTAATCTTTATGAAAGGGCTGAAACGAATATTGCAAGTCTGCCTACTGAGTGGAGTTCCCACAGCAAAGTGCTCACCAGGGTGAGATTTCCTAAGCTACTGAGGCTGAACCAAAAGCAATTTTGCCCTGCTGAAGTTCTAAATTATCTGCCTGCAAATATCAGCTCTGGTGATGAAACCTAATAAGTCCTCATTATCTTCCTGGAGGAGGGCTGCAGTGTGGAGACAGGAGGAAGTCACAGGATTGGGGGTAGGGGTGCTGTCTGTGGTTCCTGAACAGAAAGGGCAAAAAGGTGTGTGTGTGGGGAGAAGTTGGGCAAGCCCCCAACCAAGAAGGCTCTGAAGTGTGCAGAGCTGCCCTTTTCCTGTTCTGGGAACCTACAGGTAGGTTTTCTGGGGATGTGTGCACCCCAGCTCAGTGGCCCCCTTAGCTTGTGTGCAAGAACTGAAAAGCTTAACGAGGCTGGGCAGTGCCAGCTCAGCTTGGGGGTGTCTGTGAGGGGAAATGCTTGCTGCTATTGTCTGGAAGCAAACTCCTCAGCCACTGCTTTCTCCAGCCTCCAAGGAAATGGAAGCCAGGAAGCTAAGCAGCGGCTGATTATGGGGATCCACTATTATTAATAACCCACAAAGGATCACTGCAGGCTGCTAGGCGAAGTGAAGCCCTCAGAGGCTGGGCGGTGCAGGGCTGCTTCTTAGCTCCCGCCCTGCTGCCTCCTCCAGGCTCCCTCACCTCCCTGCTGTGTGTGGGTGCCCTGTCTGCCTAGGCCTGGGAGCTGCTGAGCCACAGGAGGCAGAGCCCTGTGGGAGCCGTGCCTGCCAGGACCTTAGGGTGAACAGGAAGAGAATGCTCACCCCACAGTACCCCACATATTTCAGTGTCTTTTGGAGCAGGTCAGTTAGGCATCTTGCCAGAGTAGTGTATGGCAGAGCTACTCACAAATTACTGCTAAACCCTGTCTGCCACCTGTCTCTATGAATAAAGTTTTATTGGGCACAGTGGCCTCTGTTCTTCTATATATCATCTATGGCTACTTTTAAGCTACAAGCCCATAGCTGCAGTCTGAGAGTAAGGAAAAGTGCATTTCAGAGCTGACTGGTTGTGGATTCGCATGTCACCTTTACTTTTGTTCTGCAGGCCCTTGGATGTGGCCCTTCTCCTGGAGCCTCAGCCTTGCCATTTGCAGAGCAGGGATGATGGTCTAGCTTGTGCATGGTGATCCCGGAGTGCTTCCTCTGTGCCAAGCCCTCTTCTGAGAGCTTTGCCAGTGCTGGCTGTCATTTCTCACAGCAACTCGATGAGGTGGGATCATTATAATCCTACAGAGTTCCACAGAGAGGGACAGAGGTCAAGAAAGGTGTAGTGACCAGCCCAGGATAACACAGCACTGAGATTTCAACAACAGGTGTTGGCGAGGATGCGGGGAAAAAGGAACCCTCTTACACTGTTGGTGGGAATGTAGACTAGTACAACCACTCTGGAAAAAAATTTGGAGGCTACTTAAAAAGCTGGACATCGATCTAGCATTTGATCCAGCAATACCACTCTTGGGGATATACCCAAACACAGACTGTTTCTTAATTGCTGTGCCAAATGGCCTCTCACTAGACCTTTGAGACCATGACCTTTGAGATGGATGAACAGGTCTGGGCATTAGACCTGGGATATGATAGGAGCTCAGTAGATGTTAGCTTGTCCCTCCCCTCATCCTTGTCCCCAAGTTGTTTTGCTTCCTGCATCTGCCCAGCTAAAGGATCCTGGGCCCTTTGAACAACAGAGATTTACTTAGGTCACTGCGTCCCCGCCTGCCTTCACCAAACCTGGGCACACGCTGCTGTGTGTCTCCCTGGCGCGCTCCCCTCTTCCCCGCCTGCTGTGTCCTCCCTCCCTCTGTGTAGTTAATAATAACATATCCTGTTCTGTCTCAGATGCATATCAGTGGTGTGTAATTATTTATGGAGAAATAGACAGATGAGTCCTGGTTTGGAACGTTTTTGCAGGCAGCCCTACCTATCACTTAGTGTCCCTCTCTTCCTTAGTCTAATAACACTTTAGATCCCAGGGCCTTGATTTATTAGGTAATTTGTTTCTTCTCTGTGGCTTGTGCCTGCCTGTCATCAATATAATAGAATGACGAAGGTGTGAGCTATAGACACCAGACATTAAAAACTAGGCAAATATTACCCATTTCGACTCCTCGTCCAGCCACAGTCAATCCCTCACAATCCCAGCCTCTGCTTGTCAAAGGAGAGGGAAGATTACAGAAGGACACCCCGGGCCTGACTTCTCACAAAACGGCTCTTTGCAAATCGGGCTGGTTGGCTGCTTTCCAGAGAAAATGCCCAGGAGAGTCGATGTGTGCGTGTATATGCATAAAAACATACACACATGCACACACCCCCACAGTGTACACATGCACACACACAGTGTACACATGCACCCCCACAGTGTACACATGCACACACACAGTGTACACATGCACACACACGTGTACACATGCACAGACACAATACAGTGTACACATGCACACACACAACACACAGTGCACACACACGTGTACACATGCACAGACACAATACAGTGCACACATGTACACACAACACACAGTGCACACATGTACACACAACACACAGTGCACACCAGCACGCACACAAGCACACATGCATGCACACATAGGAGTTCAACCAGAGAGACTGAGAGTGCAGAGGAGGGAAAGGGACAGATTTTATCCCAGGTCTGTCACTCTCACGAGTCAGGGAGCTGGGCCACTCACCTGTCTCTCGGGGCCTCACCTGGCGACTGAGGAGGTGGATCAGATGAGCTACCAGAGCCGCTCTGGCCTTCACGCGCTGAGATTCGGTCAAGGTTGCTGAGAATGTAAGAGGCAGAGTTGGCAATTGAACCCTTGCTGCCTGACGTCAAGATGAGCGCTTTTAACACTTTGCCTCGCCGCTGCCCTTCATCATAAATGTAATCACAAGAGTCAGCCTCTTCGCCATCGGTAGCCCCACAATCACTGAAATAATGTCACTAATAAATGATCTTTAATTACATCTTCAAGAGAATCCTCAGCGTCATTACCTCCAAGGCCATCTCACCACCATCTTCATCATGATGCTAATTTCACTGATGTGTTATGGATTCCAGATTCCACGAGCAGGGTGTTATTTAACCCTCACAGCAATCCCAGAAAATTGCCACCATTACGATTGTTCTCATTTAACAGACGAGAGAATTCAAAGTGGCTCAGAAATTCTTTCCTTTTTTTTTTTTTATTTTTTTGATGGCACTGGGGTTTGAACTCATGGCCTTACACTTGCTGGGCAGTTGCTCTTACCACTTGAGCCACTCCGCCAGCCCTAAACTTAATATTCCACAGTACATGGAGATAGATAGACAGAGATATTTTGCAGTACTGGGGTTTGAACTCACAACCTCACGCTTACTAAGCAGGTGCTCCACCGCTTGAACCACTCCGCCAGCCCTCAAAGTGGTTTGAAGTGGCTAAGTCTCCTTTGGGAAATCCGGCAATCATAAGTACCTGAATTCACCGTTGAACTCATGTTCGTTTGTCGCCAGAGCAAGCTTTCAATCACCGTGCTATGCACCGTCAGTGTCCTGATCAAAAACACTGTCGCTGGTGTAAGCAGAACCACTGTCACCCACACCCGCATCACGACGTCACACAGCAGTGTCTTTTACCCGCTCTCTGTGGCATCACCAGTACCAACATCATTGCTGACGATGGCCTCACCAGGACCAGAATCGATATCACCAGTGTCATTATTACCAATATTATTACAATATGAATGCCGTCAATAATGGGGTGTCATTGCCACACCAGTACAGTCCTTACCAAAGTCATAATCAATACTACCTTTAGAGTCACTGCTAATAAGGACGTCACTACCAATATCACTATTGTCACTAGCAATATGATGGTCACTGTCACCATCACCATACAGTCCACCCCACTGTATCATCAGGGACGTCGCTGACCTCCCCATCCAAGGGGAATCACCAGTACTGTCAACAGTGTGGCCAGCTCCCTAGTTCGCCATCACACAATCGAAGTGAATGAGATCCACCTTCAATTCAATGGGTACCACAAAAGCCAACACCCGGGCCATTGTCACAGACACGATCGACCGCGTTCCTACTCTGGGGGGTTGAACCGTGTTCGGTCTTCTGCCCTGGTTGTCTTCAGATGCCCTGTGAACGTGTAGGAAGCCTAGAGAGTTGAGGCGTGGCCACACAGCCATTCAGAACCATCACACGTGCAAAACTTCTCTATCCGCGGTGAGCTGATTCTTGTTTCGGACGCCTCCCACCTGTCTCGCCCTGCAGAGCCAAGGCACCGGCTGGTTCCGCAGTGGATGGGCCTCCCTCTCGCCTGTGCTGCTATGTGATTTGTTGGAGTCTCTGATGCAGCGTTCACAGCCCATCTTGCTTATGTGCCTGTCTCCTGCCCTCGGATAGAAGCTCTTGTCTTCTACACGTGTGGGGTTGAAGGAACTGGAAGGCAAGCTGCTCCCTGTGAACCATGGGACGGAGTGCAAGGAGCATCAGATGGAGCAGACTGCAATCCATCATCCCTCACTGCGCAGCTGTGCCTCATTCTCTTCCCCTCCCTCCCTCTCCTTCTTTCTCCTTCCCTCCCTCTCTCTTCCGTTCCCTCCACCACCCCCATTCCTTCCTTCCTTTTCCAAATCTAAGAGTCATTCTTTTTCCAGGATCCTGGAAATTGGTGGCTCTACCTACCCAGCTATCTCTCCAAATAGCCCAGTTCCCAATTCAGACTGCATCTGTTCAGCTGAAACTAGAGTTCTCTTTTGAAGTGTAAGTCAGGCCAAGCATGGTGGTTCACGTCTACAATCCTGGCTACTCAGGAGGTGAAGATCAGGAAGATTGTGGTTGGAGGCCAACCAGGGGAAAAAGTTAGCTAGATCCCATCTCGATCAACAAGGTGAGTGTGATGGTGCAGCTATGTGGGAAGCGCAGGTAGGAAGACTGTGCTCCAAGGCTGGCCTGGGCAAAAATCTGAGCTGCTGGGGAGTGTGCGTAGCTGAAGCGGTAGAGCCGTGTAGAAAGTAGCAAGTGAGGCCCTGAATTACAAAAACAAAGCGTAAGTCAGTTCACACTAGTCCCCTTCTCAAGCCTCACCCGTGGCTTCCCACCTTACACATCCAGCCGCCTCTCAGGCCTGCAAAAGCACGAGGTCCCCTTCATCGCCTTCCCCGGGTGCCCTGTGTACCCCAATTCTTGCTGCGTCCCAGAGGGGCTTTCCAAGACCACTGTGCTGTGTGAAGCAGAGTCCCCCCGTGGCACACTCTACCTAAGAAACCCACCATGCGACGCAAATGAATCACGATCTGCAGCAGGGACCCCCTTGGCATTTTGGGCATTTTGGGCCCATCACCACTCTGTGTTGGTGGGTGGGGGTGGGGAGTGGATGTGCGGGGGTCGGGGGGTGGGGGCGAGGTTAGGCAGTGTCCCGGTCTCTCTTCACAAGATGCCATTAGCAAGCCCTCCCAGTCACGAGAAATAAAATGTCTCCCAACATTGTCAAATGTCGCCTGGGGGTGACCATGCCCCTGACTGGGAACTTCTGATGGACTGTCACTGCTCTTCTCAGAGGTTGGATTCGTCAGGGAACAGAAGACACCGCAGTGGGCTTCTGCTGCCCCCTCCGCCGGCCTTTTTGGCTTGGAGGCAGAGGAGCGGAGGAGACAGTGAGTATAACACGAGTAGATTTGTGTCTGGTCACGTGCTACAGGGAAAGGGACAGCAGGTGAGGGGTGGTCCAGGGGATGCGGTGGGGGGGTAAGTTTAAACAGGGTTGGTCAGGGTCAGTCTTGTTACAAAGGGCTTGTTCTTTTTTGGTTTAATTATTGCATTTATCACGACACGAAGTTAATTTGAAGCAACATTCACTTGTTTCTTTCTCGTCTGTCCTCAAATCCAGGCAGTGCTTTCCATGAGGTCATAAAATGTTCCTCTCCTGTTCGACATCTTGGATAATCAGCCCAGGACCGTGCATGACCCACAGCAAGCACTTAGTAGCCCACGTCAAACAGGCTTCCGGGGACACTGATGTGGGGCCATGGACCACACTTGGCGTTGTACAGCTCCAGCAAGAGCAGGAAGACGACATCTTTGAAGGGGGCAAGGGGAGGAGGTAGGTTGACAAGGTCCACGCAGTGGGCAGGAGTGTGCTGTCTGGAGCAGGGGTAGCAGGCTGGGGGTGAGACCAGGTTGGGGCAGTGGAGAAAAGGGAACAGGCTGGTGGCGGGCAGCAGGGACCAGTCCTCAGCATCTGCCCTGTGCCCTCCCTCTCTCTCTCCCATTTGCCCCATACAAGGAGGCAGCACCGGCTTCCCCGCTCAGAAAGCCAATCCATTCTCAGCCTAGATAATTTCTGCAGTACCGCGGGTTTCTTCTGTCGAGTGAGACAAGTCCGATTTCATGAGGAAGACATGAATGGCTGTAATCAGATACAATGTTTGCTACGCTAAACAAAATGGGCAAAAGAAAAAAAATACTCAGGCAGCCTATAATTATGGGTGTAATATTTCAGCGCATTAGCAAGAAATATCTCAAAACCTGCTTCCCCGCCTTCTCAGCTAAAAAGTTGAACGCTGAGCTAAGAAGGCAAGCCAAGAGCACAGAGAGCTGGGGCGGGGGCCTAATTAATTGCTTATACTGCAGGGGACTGGCAGTGGGTTCTGACAGTTGTGGGTCTTTCATGTACCAGATGAAAAGAGAGATTGTCCTCCCCGCAGGAGTGCGGCTCTGCGTGGCTGCCCTTCCTTGACGCCACCCTGCCCGGCTCAGTTCTTTGAGGGGCCTGTTACACTTGTCAAGTCAGGGACTTTTGTCGGTGGTGGTGGTGGGTTGTTTTTGAGACAGGGTCTCGTTGTATAGCTCAAGATGGACTCAAACTCACAATCTTGGCTCGGTCTCCCCAGTGCTGGGATTACAGGTGTGTACCACCAAGCGTGGCACACATTCTGAGGTGTTTTTGGTACTATAATGGTTGGTACAATATAATGTCAGTGATTCAATAACGGTGATAGGACCTTTAAAAATTCCATCTCATTTCCCCTTTGGGAGCAACAGATGCTGACGCTGGTGCTGGCCCCGACTATGGTGGAGTAGGGAGGACCACACAGGAGTTATTGAGGGCCTTCTGAGGAGGACTTCCCTGGAGCTACTGGGGTTCCTTTGTCCGGTGCCTTGGGCAAGTGTCTGACCAGTAGTGGGAGGTGAAGGCCCGGCCTGGCCTTCTCAGGGTGACAGAGAGGAACTTAGACTCAGGGGCTCCCATCAGGACCAGGTCCAGGCTGGCTCCCTTCCTGCCCTGCCCTGCCCCCAGGGTTCTCCCTGAGAGCTCTTTCTTCGTAACTTACTGACAGCCCAGTCCTCTTCTCAGAGTCCACTTCTGGGGTGCTCGACCTCTTTGTCGCCATTTTACTCAAGGGGACAGGAAGTCACTCCAGGAGCTCAGCTGAGAAATTGGAGCTAGGATCCCAAGTCCTGCTGCAACGGGAGATTTAACCAGGTTCTGATCCCAAGAAGCTGAAGAATGAACTCCCTGGACAACGAGAAAAGTGTAAAGCAGGAGAGTTTATTGAGATAGAAGAGTGTGACGAGAGCCCCCAGAGTTGGAGGGGGTCCCAAGAGAGGGTGCTCGAAAAATGACGTGACCTGTGGTTTTTATCCTTTCTCTCCAGGGTGTTGCTTAATCACAATGCTAATTAGGTGTGCAGAAAGCAGCATTTTGGTTGTTCTGATTGATCGGTCCAGGTCCTCATACCCTCTGTCCTGCCTTCCTTCTTTCCACCCCTTTTAGGTCACAGGGAGGTTATAACGGAGGTTTCCAGGGCCCCTTCCTTCTATCTCACTATTCCATGAATCCTGGCCAGGTTTCACTTTTGGGTTTTTTTGGTGGTGGTGGTGGCACTGGGGTTTGAACTCAGGGCCTCATGTTTGCTAGGCAGGCACTCTATCACTTGAGCCACTCTACCAGCCCTGTTTTGATTGGATCTTTTCTAGATAGGGTCTCATGAACTATTTGCCTGGAGCTGGGTTCGAACCTCGATCCTCCTGATCTCTTCCTGCTGAGTAGCTAGGATTACATGTATGAGCTACTGGCACTGGGCTGAGGCGACACCTTTTATCAGCAGCACCGTCAGGACATTTGCAGGTCCTGGCTTCCCAGGGAGTCTTTACAGTATGTGCTTCAAACCTGTTTGACCCTGACACTGCCCTCTCCACCATCCATCGACTGCCTCTGCCTCTGCAGTGTCAGATGTCTGTCACCTATCATGCAGCAACCTGCTTCCGCCAGGCCCAGGCATGGGAGTGCCCTTCTTCTCTCTTCTCAGAAGCCATGATTCTGCTGATGCATCTGCAAATTCCTCGGGCCCAACCCAGGCCTGGCGGGCTCTCAGGGTATGTGCAGGGAACAAGTGAACGAATGAGTTAGTTGCCGTAAATGTAACTCGTCACCTCCACACCCTTTCTGGTCGCCAGTACGTGCATGGAACCAGAGCAGATTGCCTCAACGGCCACCACCCTGCATTCTGGAAGTTGATGGTGTCCAGGCGATTTTAATAACTAGATCGGGCCTTTTCCTTGGGTGTTTCTAGTTCCCTGCCTTTTACCTCAGGCTTACTTCTGCAGGAGTTGGACCAGCTCCTGTGTAGATGTTCATTCTTTTACTCTTGCAACCATCTATCTATCCATCCAACACAATCCATCCATTCATTTAACTCCATCCATCTGTCCATCTGTCCATCCATCCATCCATCAATCCATCCAACAAAGCTCTCCTATGTGCCAGGCCCTTCCCTCAGTAACAGTTCAGTGGTAGAGAAGGATCTGTTAAGAAGTCAGTCATCCAACAGTATGGTTTATAATATCCTACTGGGCCTCAGTGGTTGAGGAAGACTTTCCAAGGCACCTGACCATGCTCTGCCAGGAGAGTCATGAGAGCAGGAAATACGGAGCCACAGGAAGGCCAGAGATGAGTGAGCGCCTGGGAGGTCCATGGAACAGGGCGCTTGCTGTTGGGGTGAGCCCTGCCTCATCACTTCAGACTTGGTCCTGAGCTTCTGAAGAAGAGGAAGAGGGTCAGGATCCTAGAACAGCAGGGTACCTGTGAGACAAATGTGACAGTGACCTGACTTGTGTCTATTGGAGGGTCACTCTGGGGAGAAGAGGTTGGAGGGGAGGAGGCCAGGGGCAGGATGGATTGGTAGGTGGAGGGACCACTGGAAAGCCAAGTTGCCCATGAGGTCCAGATGGTACATGGGTTGCCATGGTGGCAGCAGGAAGGCGGGAGGAAGGCACCTGTGCTGGAGGACGAGGTGTTCGGCACTAACTGGAACTTGATGATTGATGGGACAGGAGGCAGGGAGGAGGAGCGTCCTGGACAGCTGCTGGTTTCTGGCTTGTCCAGTGGGGTAGACTGGATGAGAAGGAGCCAGTGGGCATGGAGCCGAGAGCCTGGAACAGGGAGAGGAGGGGCTCAGTCTTGGACCAGTTGGGTTGAGATGCCTGTGGGGCTTTTCAAAGGGGTTGTTCAGGTCTTTCCTGGATATCTGCATCTGAAGCCCTGGACAGAGACAAAGGCCGGAAGCCCTCTCTGTGGTAGGCAGGAAGCCCAGAAAGCCTGAGGAGACTGAGAAGGCGTGACACTGCTATCTCCTGACCCATGCTCCATGCTGAGCACCGGTCTGGGTGGTGGGCATCCCCCTTCCCGGCTCCAGCCAGCATGCCCACTGTCCTCCCACACCAAGTCCACTCTGTGCCATGCATGTCCTGGTCACACTGGGTCTTCCTCCTCCTTCTCCTCCCCCCACTCTCCAGAGCTCACTGGTCCTGGATGTGCTCACTACCACGAGACCAGTCACTCTTTTTAGAGGGTTCTTTGATTTGGAGGAAGAGAGGTGGCTCTTCTTCATTTTTTCATGACTTAAGTTTAATTAATTTAAAAGCAAACTAATAAAACAAAGAAAAAACAAAGACTTTGCCTATGTATTATTGGCTAAGGAAGCATCATTAAGGAATTAATGTATAGTCCTGAGTGAAATGCAGCAAGATGTGGAGAAATAGGTGTCAGAATCTGATATAAAATAGCAATTATCCATAATGAGAGACTTGTTATTCATACACTGATAAGTAAGAGTGAAAGAAAATGCCAGGTGCTGGTGTACATTTCTGTAATCCCATCTACTCAGGAGGCAGAGATCAGGAAGATCGTGATTTGAAGCCAGCCTGGGCAAATAGTTTGAGAGACCCTATCTTGAAAATATCCAACACAAAACAGGACTGGTAGAGTGGCTCGAGGTGGAGGTCCTGAGTTCAAACACCAGCACCACAAAAAAGAAAGTGGGCTTTAGGATTGCTATGGATAAACCACAAATTACATATATATATATATAAAATTATATATTACAATGATATATATTATATATATATATATTTCAATTTGCTGAAGTAAATAAGGAAAACACCAGCATTTATTAATTTGGCCCATGATAGCACAAGGGTTTGGAAGGTTTACTTCTGTTTTTATTCTACATATAAAATATTTTATAATTTGCTGTAGTACAAAAATAATAAAAACTATTGTAAGAGAAAGAAAATGCAATGTAAAGACACCATGACATAAATGTGCTGTAGAAGCCATTATGTATATTTCCTTTCAAGTGATTAATACGGATTATAAATTATTTTCTATTAGGTCAAACTTTTCATTTGAAGACTTAGTAAAGCTCTAGTTGAGTGAGACCTTGGAATTGGCCATATGAAAATTCATCAAATGAGTAACGGGGTGGGGAGGGGTTAGTTTGATTAAAGCTTGATACATACAACCCTGAAGTACCAAGGCAAAACCCCCTTGGACTGCCAATATACACTTAATAAAAAAAAAAACACATGAAGGTCAGGAGGGAAAAATAGGTCTTTTCCAGGGATGGGTACCAGTGGGAGGTGAGTGGGCACAAGGAAAGGGAGAATGAGGGTGTATTTGGTGGATGTGTTTTGTATCCATATATGAAAATAGAAGAATGACACTTGTTGAAATTGTTCTAAGAGGGAGAATGATGGAAGCGGTAACCTAACTAAGATATATTATAAGCACTTATGTAAACAACACAATGTATCCCCGTGCAACTATTATATGCTAATAAAATGTATGGAAATCAGTTTCTTTGATTTCCATGGACTGTTGCATGTGTGTAGGTTGAAAATCTTGACTCAAATGGCCAGTGAATTAAGGGATTGGAATTATATCGAATATAATCCCTCAGATTATTTATAATTCTCAAGGTCGTATTTCCCAACACAATCACATGTCACGCAGGGAAAATATAAGTCCTTTGAAGGTAAAGCTCTGGATCCAGTTCTGGTTAAAAGTAACGACAGTAAATAGAGGAAGCAGAATTGTTCCCATAAAATATCTATAATCAGAAGTTTAGTAGCAGGAAAGTTCAAACAGCAGGATTAGAAAAAAGCCACATGGGGCTGGGGATGGAGCTCAGTGTTTGTATGTGCCCAGAGTGAATGAGGCCCTGGGTAATCGACCTATTTTTTTTATCATAAGTTTTATTAAGGAAACATTCGTTATGTGGGGGATTCACAGTGACAGTTCCGATTAGGCCTCCATTGTACATTGGTTAGATGGCCGCCATCGGAGGGACTCTCCCAGCATAGAGCCTCTCCGTAGGAGCTCAGGGACCAGCCTCCCCCTCCCCCGCCACTGCTTTTGGAAATGTTTCATTTTATGCGCTTCTTAGCAGCTGTTAATTTAGGTAGAACTTAGTAACTTCTGATATAAAAATGAAAAGACACAACTTATCCTGACAATTAAACAGACGGACATATCTACATGTAGCATTCCCTTGACATTTGCAGGGGACGGGGTCCTGCAACCCGTTGGGAAGCCAGGCTCCAAGGATGGTCACGTCCTTTACATGAAACGGAATGGCATTTGTATGTGAGCCATGCACACCCTTCCATGTGGTCTGCAGCATCTCCGGGTGACTTAGCATGCCCGCCCTGGGGAGTGGTTAGCGAAAAAGGCAAGAAAAGCGTTACGTCCACACCTCCTCGGCGCCCCTGCAATACCCCCCGGCCGTTTTTCTTTTTCTTTTCGCCTAGTTGAATCCATGGATATGAAGGTGGCCTATATATATTTTTGATTAAAAAAACGAAGCCTACTGTCAGGTTAATTCATCAAGAGCAATTAGTAAAGAATTCAGTCACTATCAAGAGAAAAGATCCAGGGGAAACTTTTCACTTCTTCCTGATAAAAGATCCAAATAGATGATGTGCGAATTCAAAGTATTTGTTGCTTTTCTGCCTCTTTCCACACTACCTGACCGAGGCCTGGTTGACTCTGTGGGCTGAGAAATCACAGCTTCCCACACTGCCTCAATGGAGCAGAGCCCTGCGTCATGCCATGTGGCTTTCTTTATTTCTGTCGGGACCGCGGCTTACGTGGACAGTCCTCTGTTTTCCCAGAGTCTCCACTGACCTTTCCTCCTCTTGCTGCTCTGAGGGTCTTGTGCCCGGATTTCACCACAGCTCTCAGCATTCCAGCTTCTTACTCACAAGAATTGGGTCTTGCTGTTTTCTTTCTAGGTCGTTCTTCACGGGACCTCTGAATTCTTGTTCTACTTGGGCAAATTTCTGTCTGTACACCTGTCTCCTGGCGCCGCTTTTCATCGTTGTCCTGGGTAATTCTATACTTTCTTGAGCCCATGGTCTTCCTCTATCTTGGATTCAGTTTTCAATTTGCCAGATGATTTTCAGAAAAGGTACCTAACAAGGACACGGGTGAGGGGCAAGTAGTCTGAGCTCTGAATCCTGAAATGGCCTTGCTATGCCTTTGCCGTTGACTAAGGAAGTCCAAATGATTTCCCCTCCGAAAGCTGCAGACATTGCTCTACGCCCCTGCATAGGAAAAGTCAAGGGCCAGCTCAGTTTAGGTCTCCCAAATTTTTTAAAGAAGTTTTAAAGAATTTCTCTTGGCTGCTAGAATTCAAAGATTTTTCCAAATTTGTTGAGAAGTGTGCGTCTTTTTTTCATTACACCTGCTCCATTTGGTGGAAACAGAAGGTGGTTACTGCTCTCTTGTCTGGCCTGCTTTCCTTCTCCTTGGAAATTGCCACTAACTCACTCACCCTTTTGGAGATATGGGAGAAGCCCTTTAAAAAGGGACCCTTCATTCCTGCCCCAGAGAAGCCATCTCTCCAGCCAAGAGAAGGATTTTGGGAGACACATAACCTGACCTGGGCCAATCAGAGTAGTGTTTGTAGACCAGACCTGGTACTGGCAGCGAGACGTGTGTATGCTCTTTTCTCTGGGTGCGGTAGCCACCATACAAAGAGAGCCTTCCTGGGAATGAACACAACCCAGAGGAACAGGGAGGAGGGCTGGTCAGGGAGAGAGAGAAAGAATTGATGAGCACATGACTGACTTTTCACTTTGGAGCCTCCAGAGGCATCCAGAGACGAGCCAGATTCTCCAGTGTTCATTCTCTCTTTGAGCTCTGTGAGTTGGGTTTCTGTCCAAAGAAGCCAAATGAATCTTGATAATGTAGTGATCCCCTTTGGCTTGGAAATTCCCATCTTTCTTCTGCGGAGGGGAATTTACTCCTACTGTTTGATTGTTTTCTCCTGCCATGGCTTCAGTTCTCTCCTTCCGAAATTCCTATTCACTGCATATCAGCTTCTGGGATGCAGTCCCCACCTCTTCTTTTATCTTTCCTCATTAAAATAGACCCCAGTGGCATTTTCCTCTATATTCTGAGACATTTCCTAGACTTGACTGTCGAGCACTCTGATTTGCTCATCTGTTCCATTCCAGCATTTGTTTTAGTAACTTCTTCATTTTAGCCAACATATCTATAATTTCTAAAACCTTTTAGATTCTCTGATTGTGTCTTTTTTCCTGATGAACTGTTTTTCAGGATGTAACATCTTCCTCCCAATGAGTTAACATCAGCTCTCTTCTGTTCGCTGTACGTCTGTATTGTTTTGTCCTCTAAGTTCCTTTGTTCAGTGTGACCCTTCTCTTTTAGGGGGTTTATTTTCCTAGAAACTTGGTAATCCTCAGCCAGGCATGAGGATGTTTAGAAAAGTGACTAGTGGGTCAGTAAACTGGCCAGGATGAACTCCCTCTGGCAGGTCTGCTTAGAAAACAGGTGTCTCTCTTTTCTCCCACTGGGATGGGGCCTGAGGTGCCTGGCAATGCCCTTGAATTCAGAGCAGAAGTGCAGGCTCATGTGCCACTACTGCTGAAGTCAGGATGGCTTTTCCTGTATGTCTAGGGTGCCTTAGTGGACAGGAGTTTTTATCTGTGAGAATCCCCTAATTCTTTAACTCTTCCAAATCACACATTCAAAATCATAGGACTAGCCAGGTATGGTGGGTCATGCCTGTAATCCCAGCATTCAGGAGACTGAGGTAGAAGGATCACAAGGCAATTTAAAAAATTTTTTTTAATCTTTTCCAGGGGCTCATGTATGCTAGGCAAATGCTCCACCACTGAGCTACATCCCAGCCCCAGGAGCACAAGTTTGAGGCCAGCCTGGGCTATATGACAATACCCTGTATCAAAATAATGATGACAATAGGACTAATGGAAGAAATGGGGTCAGGGCTAAAGTACTCAAAATTCATGCAACACTATAATCAGACCATTAGCAAAAAATAAGAACTCCAAGAAATTATGCTGTTTTGAAGACACATTAAAATTTCTTCCTTATAGGTTAGGGGCTCAAGTGGTAGAGCACTGGCCTAGCAAAATGCAAAGCCTGCATTTTGGATTTCCTCGTACAGCCAAGAAAAAAGTCTTCATCAAACAACAAAACTAGAGTAAATATAGGGCTTTCCTTCAAAAGAAAAAGAAAGAAGAAGAAAGAGAAAGTAGCTTAGTAGCAGAGGTATGAGGGAAGGCATGGGCTCCTACTTATGAAAATGAAAAATGAAGGCCATGCGGAGAGAATGGGGAGAGATGCATCACAAGCTGCTCCGAGACAGTGCAAGGGGTTCTGACGGGAGCGGAGGTGCTCGGGGTTTCCCGTGCTGTGTGCGCCTCTGGGTCCACAGAAGGGGCTAGGACACCTGGCCCCATTCTTCTCCAAGCACTTTTGATTGCCCCGAAGTCTCCTTGAATTTCTGACACCTTTTCCAATGGGATTCTCGTATGAAGAGATACTAAATTCTACGTGCTCCGTCTACATCCCAAAGTGGATTTTGGTTTTTGGCTTTGGCTTTGGCTGAGGCACTAGACAATGTGGGGCCCAGTTTATTACCTGGACATTAGGAAGGAGGGGAACATCAGTCTCACTGACTTCGAGGGTTCAGGGGTTCCTATTTGCTCGCAGAAGAGAACCCCTAATTTGGCAGGTGAGACAGTGAAGTCAAGAGATTGAAAACAATCTTTTCCCCATGGTTACCCAGAGGCCCCAGCCTCTTGGCTCCTGGGTCCCATCTCTTTGCAGGGCCCGTTACTCAGCAGCCTGCAGGTGGCCAGGCCAGGCCTGCAGTGCTGGGGGCAGAGCAATGGAGAATTCGGAAGAGGCAAAGATGGTATAAATAATTCAGTGATTGCCGACCATGGGCCATTAAATTTTCCATGATCTGTTTTATCGTAGCTGCTCTGTGGCATTCATCACTTCCAGTTGAGATGCAAACCAGCCATTTCCCTCTGCCTGCAGGAGCTGGCCACTGCTTGCCCTGGGAATCCAAGGCCATGACAGCACTGGCCTTAGGCCTCTATCATGAAAGGTGGCAGGCGTGTCTACACCACAGCAGGTGTGCAGAGCCTCTCTCCCACACCTGTTCCTTATTGAACCACACAATGAAGGGACCATTGCCTTTCAAGTGGGGGGGTTACACTCACAAATGGCCTCACCTGTAGACTCTCCAGTGGTCAGCAAAGACATGATGTGCTGGGCAGGGGAGAAGTGTTCAAAAGACTCATTCGTTCCCTGTAAATAATAACAGCCACCATCTGTGACACTCTGTTTTGTCACTTTTCCATTGCTTCTTGTTCTGGGAGGTCCAAAATCCTGCAGTGACCCAGACCTCATGAAATCTGAGGAAAAAATGTAAACTGTCAACTTCAGGATCATACTATTTAGTGTCCTAAAGGTGGTGAGTGTGTCACTGTAGGTGGGGAATGAGGTTCAGAGAGGGAGGTGGCCTTGGTCAAAGACAGCCAGCTGGTGGCAAGGCCAGCACAGGGCCAGGTTTCAGGACTCTCAGTCCCGAGCCCTTCTCAGGCCCTGGATCTTGGAGTCATGTGTTTCTTCTTTTTGTTTTTGCCTTTTGGCTGTACTGGGGGTTGAACTCAGGGCCTCGCACTTACTAGGCAGGTGCTCTGCCACTTAAGCCACATCCCCAGTCCTAGGCTTGGCTTGGGAGGAAGAATTTCCCCTATTCTTGGATTCTGAGATCATGGTCTCAGCTAGAGCCATATGCTTTCCCCATCATCCAGGGAACCCCACAGCTCCCTAACATCCTCTTTCCATGTGTGGTTCCTCCCTCATCCCAACAGACGCAGAAGGGAAGAACCACGGGCATCGTTTGGTCGTTCTACTCCCTTCTACTCATGAATGAGTTTTTGGGGGTTAGGAGGATGCATGAAAACAGATAAAACCGAGAAGGAAGAGCCCTTAAATCACATAAGACTCCCTAATGAGCAGGAAAGAGTGGTGGAAACACTGCAGGATGTGTAGACAGATACAGTGGGCAGTAGAGAGCCTGCAGGATGTGTAGATAGTTGCACTCAGTAGCTTTGCACCCCAGATTTGCTATGCATCACTCATGTGCACAGTGCAAATCACATCTCCTTTCTGGTCCTTAGTTTCCTCACATCTGAAGTGGGGGTGCCAACTCTGAATCCATGGGCTTTTACGAGGCTTTGTGGTTAACCATGACTGCACACCAAGCTACCCGAAACCCAGTGGCTTATAACAACAGCCATTTGTAATTGCTCAGGGCTCCGTAAGTTCACAGCCCCCATCTCCTCTGTGATCTGCAGGTCTGGGCGGGGCTCCTCAGTGTGCGAGGCAGCTGGTTATAAGTGGCTGGGAAGGGAGGTCTCAGCTCTCTCATCCCCCAGAAAATAGCTTGGGCTTCCTCACGGGGCAGGTTCGGAGAGAAAGCACAGAAGCACGCCCACCCGTGGAAGGTTGGATTTGGAACCAGCAATCACTTCTGCTGTCTCTTGTTGGCCAAAGCGAGTCACAGAGCCATCTCCACCTTTTAATGGAAGCAGGAGCAATGAGAGGCGCTGTACAAAGCACAGGGTCCTGACAGGGGACGCAATACTCCTGTCCCCTTCCTGCGTTCATTCCACCCGTTCCCAGCTCAGTGAGGCCAGCTCCACCTGTCCACCAGCTTCCCCTTGGCTTTCCCGGGTGACAGTCAGTGCCTAGAAGGGATGGGCAGGTGGGGGACAGGAACTGTGAGTGACCCAGATTGAAATGCATCTGGTTTCACTCTAGTAAGTTATTGATTTGGAGTGAACACGTTCATTGCCCTCTCTGGACTCAGTTTCCCCATTGGCAAACCAGGGATGACCTAGAGGAACTAGAAGGCTCTTTCTAGCTCCTGTGGGACTCTGCAGGAACTGTCCCAAGTCTCAACTCTGGGCCCGGGCCCTAGGAAGGCAAGGTGCTGACTTCTCAGCCAGTCCTGGACCGACTCCCTGTCAAGCGCTTGCACTCGGATCTGAAAGTCCCTTTTGTAACTGAGGTGTGGGTAACATTAAGCTGCTGGGAACTCTTCTTGTCCCCGGGCCTCCTGGAGAACCTTTGGCTTTGCTGAGGTTGGATCATGCTGAAGTTCCCCGCCCCCACTGTTAGCAGGGGCTGCCCCAACATTCGTGCTTAGAGAGTTCCCCAGTTGATTTCCTGGGAGCTTTTTGGTGAAGTGAGCTGTGATTCTCTGACAGCTTTGGAGGGTTTCTTAGACCTAATTCCCACCCCAAGCAGGAAAGTTTCTGTTTCTGGAAATATGACCGAAACCTCTTTATCGCTCAGGTGTCATCTACCAGGAACTGGTAGGCCTTGGGGAAGTAAGTGTGCTTTCAAAACAGGTAGGAAAAAGCTTCCATACACAGCGTCCTCTCCAGTCTTCCTCTTGGTTACTGCCTCGTGATTGGTCCTTGGAATTTCACATGAGATGAGCCCTGCAAGGGGGTGAAATTTATTATTTAGATGCAGGGAAAATTTATAGGATGTGCAGGCATGAGTGAGCAAAAGCCAGGAGGTGAGAAAAGAGGAAGCTGTCTTGGTGAGTCGGGTGGCCAGCCTGGCAGTAAGTAGAAGGACCCTCAGTTGGTGAGGCAGGACATAGGTGCTCAGACCTAGGTCCTCTTTGCTTGTATGCCTTCACTCATTCCTCACTCACTCATTCCCCATTGCACCCCTGCTGTCAAAGGCACAGGGCCAGCTCTTGACAATAGGGTGGTGAATCAAAGCCTTGCGGTGTAGAGGGGGAGACAGGTACTAGTCAGATGGACACCCCAACAAGAGTACAGTGGGTGGGGACAAGCAACATGAGCAATAGGTACACAGTATGACAAGGCCTTTCCTGGGGGCAGAGCTGACCAGGTCAGGGAGGTCAAGGCAGGCATCCATGACATTTGAATCATGACGGATGAACAGGAATAAACTGCAGGAAGGGGGGAAGGGAAGAACATTTTAGTCCTAGGAGACAGCATATGCAAAGGTCCTGGGGAGGGCAGAAGGGAGCATGTCAGGCAGAGGGGCAGCTGGGGAGGGGACATGAGAGAATTTTTCCTCCATATTAATGACTTAGGTTTTTAACTTCAAAATAATGGGAAATGACTGCCAGACACTGTGGCTCACGCCTGTAATTCTAGCTACTCAGGAGGCAGAAATCAGAAGGATTGCAGTTTGAAGTCCATCAGGACAAATAGTTCGCGAGACCCTATCTCAAAAAAACCCATCGCAAAAAAGGTGATGGTGGAGTGGCTCAAGGCGTAGGCCCAGAATTCAAGACCCAGTACCAAACACACACACACAAAACCCCACTAATAAGAACAGGAATTAGGCTATGGCTACCAATATGCTTTTGGTGCTGATGCTCAGGCAACGGGCAAAAAATGGATGGCAAGGGGCAGGAGGGTGTGGGAGGGCAGTTGGAAGGCTACTGCATCTGTCCAAGCAAAGGGTAGACTCAGGTGGCAGAGATGGAGACAAGTGAAGGACACAGATTTTTGACAGTCACACACCATGGGCTGGGGGTAGATTGGTCATAGAGAGCAAGAAGTAGAGTTTGAGGCTTGAGCATCTGGGTAGAGTCCATTACCATTTCCTGAGAGGGGAAGGCCAAAAAGGACATTCCCAGAAGAGCTGGAGTGACCTGTGAGTCCCATGGGTAGGGACGATAGGAGGCAGGTGGCTCTCTGGGGTCAGTACAGGATGACTGTGCAGTCTGGGAGCTTCCCAAATCATGTGGACGGTGACTAAGCCAGGGTTGGGGAAGCAAGTGATACAGGGCCTCTCCCGCCCCGAGGAAGGGGATGCGGTGAACCCAGGAGAGGAAGGAGGGTGGGGGAAGGCGCCCTAACCACAGGGGACATGCAGACCCCAAGGATGAGCATTAGTGCCAGGAGTGAGTGGTTTCCGCTGCCAGGTTCTGCCGGGGCCAAGAACCTTGTCACTGGAGATGTTTGACTTTGTGTCATGGTGGCACAGAGTGGACAGTGTCACTCACTCCAGGATGCTAACAGCACCCCACCAGTTCCTCTCAGATGTTCTCCAGCTTCCAGGGGCTCAACCGTGTGACATTCCCCATATTTGTGGTGCCACCTGCAATCAGAGCATGGGAGAAACTTCACAGGGCTTCTATCAGCTCCCAGATGATGGGGCTTTGGGACATTTTTATGGCGAATTTGGAAAAAAGGGGAGGTGGCTGGGAAATGGCATTTTCCAGCACTGTGCCATCCATCGCTTGCCCCCAACTGCACTTCCCATCTCGTATTCACCCCTCCCCCAGGAGAAAGTGGAAACGGGGGGGCTAAACCATCTTTTCCAACCCATGGAGCAGCATTTAGGAAAACCACATTTCTCTGGGCTCTGATGAAGCCTGTAATCTGGCATTCAATTCCAGCCATTTCAATTAGATTCAAGTCAATTCAATCCAACTCAGCCAATTCAAATTAATCCAAGAAATTTACGAGTCTGTCAGTCTGCTGTGCGAGGCAGGGTGGGAGACAGGGAGAGAGCAAAGCTTCAGGGCTGGAGTGACTGGTGTCTTGGAGAGGACACTGGCCTGCAGATGACAGGTCCTCTGTGACAGGCCAGGTCCGGGAGCATGGGGGCTTCCCCTCAGCCAGGAAGGAAATGGGGCAGGACTAGCATTTTAGAGAACCAGCTTTCTGAAAAGAGGCCCCTTCTCCCTTTGACTGGTGACACAGGGCAGCAGGAGGAAGGCTGGGCACAGAGTTGTAGGAGGTGACCTACATCTGTACCTGCCCAGCTCCCCACAAACCAGTCTGCTACTCCCGTCCTGTTGTGGACTCCAGAACACTGGATGGACCAGAGGCCGCTCCCTCTCCCCCTGCTCTCCTCCAATGGGAGCCTGCAGAGGATTAAAGCAGGAGAAGACTGGCCCCAGGGACTTGTGGCACAAGCTCAAACACAGCCCTGCTGACATGGGCATCTGCCACTGAAAGGCTGGTGGAAAGGCACTGGGCAGACAGGTCATGGAGCAGGGGGTGAGGATGCCCTAGAGCTGTTCAGATTGCAGGACTGTCTCCTGCACCCTCATTCTGCTCCTGCAGACCCAGAATTTCCAGCCAGGCATGTGGGAAGCCAATGTTCTGCTCAGGGGGCATCCACTGATGTGCCGGTAGCAGGTGGATTTTGCTGCATCAACAAACCTCATCCTTATTCCTTGCTAGCTGTTCAAATGTGGTCTGTGGCAAAGCAGTGTAGTTGCTTTTGTCACTTTTACTATTTATTCACTCAACAAACATGTCTAGGTGTGTGCCAGATGACTGGGCGATAGGGCTAACTGGGACCTACCTGGTGCATGCGCTCCTGTTCTTCACTGGGACACAGTGCCCAGGCTGGGGAGTATGAGGAGGGCTTTCAGATGCATGGGGAGGGCCATCAGTCCTGGAATATGAGCTGCTCTGAGTGGCCAGGGGCACAGACAGACATGCTCTTGGCCAAGTCCTTCCGGCCAGAAGGGCTAGAATTGCCCAAGGGGCCTCTGCAAGTTGGTAGCAGCTCCTGCTCCAGAACAGAGCAGTTCTATCTGTTTCTGCCAGGCTGCCAGGCTGTGCCTCCTGCTCCAGGTCTGAGCCTGCAAACATTTTTCTGGCGCTTGTGACAAAGGCAGTGATCAGGGCCAGGCACTAGGTTGGGGGCTGGGACAAGGAAGATGGAACTGCGTTTATTCAAGGACACAGGGAGGACCAGCCTTGAAAGGAAGGCTGAGCTCTGCAGGCCCCCAGGAGAGGAGTCAGAGATGCAGGCAGCAATTCTGGGCTCGGCCTGCAGGGGCGTCTTTCCCAGCATAGCTGGCGGGACTCCCTTGAGGGGCTGAGTAAGGCTGCTGTTTTGTCCTGGGCCTGCATCATGCTTCTTGGGTGTAGCTGTGTGGACTCGCCTCAGTTTCCTCACCTGTTTAAGGGCAGTAGCCCTGGTTGCTGGGGAGAGTGAAATGAGTCCGTGGGGGGTGACGGTCAATGCTGGGCAGAGCTGCATGCGTGGAAGGGCACTGTGAACACGGGAGCTTATTAATAGAGGCACTGCCTTGTCAGTCCAGGCGCTTCCTGGGACTCTTCCCAGGTGCAAAGCAATGCCCAGAGACTCGGCAGTGCCAGCTTCCCTGTCCTGGCTGCTCCTCTCTCATCATTGACCTCAGCCTAGTCTGTTAGGCCCTGGGCACTGGCATCTCTCCTGCAGGGTGATGCCTGGGCCCTGGACCTTGAGCTCCGGCCAGGCCTGAGTGGGCCCCCAAGCCACTTTCCAGGACCAAGGGCTGCTGGAAGCCAGGACTACCTGCACCAACCTGGCAAGATGCTCCAGTTGAAAGCCCTCCCTTGTCACAGTGCTGCCCTCTTTGGGCACTCTGGGCCACTCTGCAGGGAGTGGTTTGAGAAACCTTGGTTATTCTGAAGTAGGGACAGCCACAACCCAGGCCACAGCAACCCTGGCCTGGGCAGTTTATCCTTGGCTCCCCACTTCCTTTCCAGTCTCTCCTCATCGCTCTCTCACCGCCAGAGAGCTGGGGTCTCGCCCCTGAGATTCAGGAGATTCAGACCTTTCCACCCCAGTCTGGTGGAACAGCAAGGGATTTCAGAAATCTTTGAAGCCCTTGCTCCATTTTACAGAAATGAAACATGGCTGGGAAGGCCCCCAGGCTTCCGGGCCTGGAGTCACACTGGGGATTAGGAACGTAACTTGTTTCCGTTCCCCAAACACTTTGAACTCTAAAGGACTGTACCAGGCAGTGTGTGACCCAAAGCATACAACAGATGACCAGCAGAGAAAGAACCCATTTCTTTAGTGTACAAAGTCTTCTTGCCTGGCAACAAGAAAAAAATAAAAATAAAAACCACAATAACCCAATAAAAAGGGAATCGACAGCTTTGGAAAGAATACATAACTGACTTCTAAATTTATGAAAAGTTACTCAGCCTTACTCAGAAGAGAAATGCAAATTTAGACTTCAATAAAAGACCGTCTTTCAACCATCAGATTGAAAAAGATCAGAAGCGTGGTAGGACTCCAGGGCTGAGGATGCCAGGGGGACATAGGACCGGCAGGAATGGGACCCAGGGTCATTGGGCTACATCGGCCCACACTGCACGTGCCCTTTCCTGTGACCCAGCACGTCCCATCTGGGGATTTACCGTGCAGAAAAACGTGGGAGGTACGTGTTCCGCCATTTGTTGCAGCATTGTGTATAAACGAAAAAGATTATGAATAACTGAACACTGATCAGCAAGACACGGAGCAAATGAGCAGTGTCCACACAATGGGTGTGAGGAACCACACCGATGACCTCAGAGACAGTGCACTGAATGTCCGGACCCGATCAGCTCACAGCGTCACACAGAGCATCAGTGACTATCGTTTCAAACCAGTTTTCAAGGAAGAGATCCCAGGCACGATCTCACAGCTACTCAGGTGGTGGAGATTGAGAGGGTTGCAGTTGAAGTCCAGCCAGACTAAAACCTTTCAAGGTCACATCTCAATCCAGAGTTCGGTGTGGTGATACACACTTGTCATCTCAGCTACACGGCAAGCGTGCACAGGAGGGTCACAGTCCGGGCCAGGCCAGCCCGGGCAAACAACTCGAGACTCTACTTGAAAGATAACTCGAGCAAAAGAACTGGGGGTGTAGGTCAAGTGGAAGAGCACCTGCCTACCAAGTGTGAGGCCCTGAGTTCAAATCCCAGGACCACCAATGGGGGACAAAAGAGGAAGTGGTCTCTATATGTTCCTATAAAGATAAAACTCCAGGTTGCAGTTATGTACTGCTTAATGGCAGGGATGTATTCTGAGAAGTGTGCCAGGAGATGACTTTGTCATTTTATGAACATTATAGAAAGCTTACAAATCACTCTAGAGATGCCAGCATGAGATGTATCAGGCTGCTGTAACTCTAAAATAGTGATACAAGTGCCAGGTGCCTGTGGCTCACGCCTGTAATCCTAGCTATTCTGGAGTCAGAGGAGATCACCATCAGTGGCAAAGTGCCACTTACAGAGCTTCAGGCTCAAGAGAGACCATCACACTCCTCATTGCTTCCAGTACTCTCCTGTTCAGAGAAACTTCCAGAGTAATGATCCCTGAAAGTATAGTCTTTCCTGCCTCGCTAAGTCATTTTGATGCAGATCCAACCCTCACCTGTATCACACTGAGCCTGGACTGAATCTGCAAATGTCTCTGGGGGAGAGGAGGGAAGGGAGCTCAGGGCTCAGTGGTCCCTGGGTGGGGGCTGTCTGGGTAAGAATATCCAGCTCACCTGGGTGCTGGTGGCTCACTCCTGTAATCCTGGCTACTTGGGAAGCTGACATCAGCAGAATTGTGGGTCACGCCAGCCCAGGCAATCTCCAAAATAACCAGATCAAAATGGAGTTGCGGGTATGGCTCAAGTGGCAGAGTGCCTGCATTGAGAGTGCAAAGTCCTGAGTTCAAACCCCAATCCCACCAAGAAATAAGTGAATAACAATAACCAGCTCACCACACAACCAGGTTCCACTAGGGTGCTTTTACTTGGTTTAACAGATTTGCTTCTCACAGCCATCCTACAGGCAGATACAGTCATTAGCCCCATCGCCTAGGTGGGGAAACTGAGGCACAGACAGACTCACAGCTTGGGGCCACACTGCTAGAAAAGAAGGGGTTGGAATTTGACAGCCGGTCTGGCTCAGAATGAGGAAGAGAGAGGGAAGTCAGTCAGGGGAAGGCCCGAGACAAGCATGGCAGGGAGCCCAGATAAGTCCAGCCTTGGCCATGGTTTCTGAACCTTTCCTGCCTGCTGTCACCCCTTCTCACTTTAGACCAAACTGGCTCCTCTGTCCCCATACCCTGCCTTCTTCCCACGAGTACACTGTGGCTGTAGTCATTGCTGCTTCCCGGAGCCCCTGTCTGCATCCCACCCGCCCCAACCAGGATCTTGTCAGGCCAAGCAGAAGCCTAGCTTCCTGGGAGCTGGCTTCAATGGTAGGCCCAGCCACCACTTGCCTTCCTCAGTCTCCCCACCCCAGCCTCTGCCTGCACCATGTCTACCCTCCCCGGGTGACACAGCAGGGTCTGGTTGGCAGCCCACCCTCAAGACTGAGGAAACTCAGTGTTGCCTGGCTGGTATCTCCCTACAGTGTCACAGTGGGCCATCTGGACCTTTGCTTGCCATACTTGGCTTATTAAAGCCTCCTCCAGGAGCCTGAATGTCTAGAGGTGGCGGTTTTGGAAGGAGGCAGGCCTTGATGGACATTTCCACTCCTCTGCTCATGGCTAGCTGTCGGAAAGTCCTTTAACCACCCTGGGACGTTCACCTGGGAAGAGAAGTAATAAGTCCCATCTTGAAGTTGGTGCAGAATGCAGTGACACTTCAGCACATTTTAGTGCCTGGCCGTGCTCTGAAGTAGCTAATGTGACACGTCTTTTCTTACAGGGACAAACCCCAGTCCCTTCTCTGCCGTGGCCTGTGTGGGCCACAGCAGGCTCTTGTAATCAATTGTTGGTGTGTGCTGGATCCGTGGTCCCCTTGGGAAGCTGGCACAGTGGGATTATTTTCTGCACTTGGCAGGTAAAGAAACAGGCTTGACACTCTTCCCAAGAGGGCCACCAGCATACAGAGGCTCTCCCTTTACCCCTTTCCCCCGTTCCACACGCTGGGTCCAGTCATTTCCAGCGCTACTTCCCTGGTGCCTTGTTCAAGCTTCATTTGGGTCCTTTCCAAAGACTCTCACAGCCCCGCCATGTGGACAGCCATCCGCCTGCCTGGGCTGGGCTTGGTTGTGTATTTGAGGCATCTGCCTCCCTGCATAGTCCAGCTGTCACTGGCCAGCCCAGTGTGGCACAACCCGTCCTCTCTCGGGGCCTCATGTTTTCTGTTCTAGGTCTCCAGGGGCTTGGCTTCTCTGTGGTACCCAGCATGGAAGGTGGCGTGTTGTCACAAGGGAGTGGCATCATCATGTCCACAGCCTGCAGGCCTTCCCAAGAGGGGATGCACAAGAGCTGACTTGCTCAGGGCCCCTGGGAAGCCATTTTCCTCCGGGGGGGCCAGTTGACTAGAATGAGCCTCTTCTCAAGGGGCAGGGAAGAGGAGAGGGGCAGAGAGCTGGGCTGGCTCGGGGCAGGGGCAGAGGAACCCCTCCTACTGAGTTCCCCATCTCAAGGGCTGCTCTTTTCTCAAGGACAGTTTCATCCTGAGGTGAATCAGGCCCAGATGAGGGTGGACTCCCACTTTACTTTCCAGAAGTTTTAGCTACCGGGAAGGGGACACCTGCTTTTCTCCAATTAGCCCCAGGAGAGATGGTTGGAAAAGATACCCAGCCCTCCCTCGGGACAGCTACCACAGCCTCCCCCGAGCTCCAGATAGGGCCATGGGACCCATGGAGGAGGTGCCTGATCCTGCAGTACGGAACCACGCCCAAGCTGCCAACATTCCTGGCCTTGACCTCATAGGCCTCTCTTAGCACATCCAACACCTGGTGATTGAAGAATTCCTAATTCTCCCAGAATTACATTCATGAGCTCAACAACATCAGTTCCATCCTTGGCTCAATCATGCATTCGCTGATTATCGCCAGGAATGAGGATGGGGTGCAAAGTTCTACCCTGTACCCATCCTCAAGGACTGTAGTGCCCTGGATTTGTTTCAGTGTCAGCTGACCAAATGAGCCATGGTGGCTCAGAGCCCTGCCTGCAGCCAGCCAGGCAGCCAAAGTTCTGGAAGACCTTGCTCTCCAGCTTTGCTGTGTGACCTTGGGCTAGTCACTCAACTGCCCTGAGCCTGGGCTTCCTTGTCTGAAAAACAAGGAAGAAAGAATAGAAGGAGACAAGATGGAGACAAGATAGTTCAGAGTGTTGCAGATGGGAAGGTCATGTGACCAGAGCTACAATTTCACCCCCACCTCATAGGTATAGGTAGGGCATTTGGGACAGGAGCGATGACCTGGCAAACTGTATACCAGCTCATTTACAGAGGCTTCCACACCTGGCTCACCTGGCGCTCACCTGGAGGCCGGCCGGCAGGTGGAGCCTGCTCTGTATCCAATGAGAAGAGGCCCGAGAACCTTGGGGCGGTTGTCAGAGAGCAGGCACGGTGTGAGCCTGAGGTGTGTGGTACAGGCAGCTTCCTGCATGGTATGAGCAGGGCTTTGGGGGCAGAACATTGTTTTGGAACTGGGGGAGGGTGTTTCAGGGGACTAGGAGCAGCCTGGGCAAAGATTTATTTTAAATACAGAAGACAGGGGACCTAAGTGACAGCCAGACCCCAAGGTTCTTAGCCTCTCTGGGCTAATTTCTTGCATTCTTATGTGTGAACACAGTTCTGAGCACTTCTCAGCCATTACCTTATTTAACCCCATCACACCCCCGGGGACCAGGGACACGGGGGGGGGGTTGAGTGGCTTGCTCAGACCACATGGCTTCCCAAGGGCAAAGGGAGAACATGAACGCAGCCAGCAGAGGTGGCCGGACACACTGCTTGCTTCTCAGAGCCTCAGTTCTAGGATCGTGGAGCCTCTGGCCCTTAGTGGGTGTCAGTGGACAGCTGGCAGCGGGAGCTTTGGGGCTCTGTAATCCATGCCTCCAGCCTGCGTGGACCATCATTAGCTCTGTGAACAGCAGCGTCCCTGTGGCAACCCCGCTGGGTCTGCCCCTGACGCTGGGCTGGCAAGTAGCTCCACTGGGCACATGCACCCAGGTCTCCACCCAGGTTGGGCACTGAATGGGGAAGGCTGGGATTTGAGGAAACAGTGCCTCTTAGCCTCTCAGACTTCACTGTCCCCATCAGCACGGGGACATCACCCTGTGCTCTCCACTAAAGACGCAGGGTTGACATGCACGGGGATTGGCAGAAGGGGCCCCCATTACCATGCGAGGAGCAGAAGCACCAGGGATGTCTGTGCTGGGTCAGGTGCTAGAATCATAGATTCCATAGACATGGGTTAGATGCAGAACCCGAGGCTCAGAACCGGGGTGTGTTGACACCCCAAAGTCACCCACATAGATGGACCTACTCCCAGAGCGGTGCTCTTCCAGTCACTCACCCCAGGAGGTGACTGAGCTCCACATGCAGCCTTCAAGATGGCCTCAGGCTCACCAGTGCCTGTGGGGCCAGAGGTGCCCTGGCTCAGCCCAAGACTGAAGGAAGACACGGCCAGCCCATGCAGACCAGCACTCAGAGGGGTGGGAGGCTGGGGAACCCCGGGTATTTCCTGGGGGAAGGCTCTGCTATGTCCTCATCTGTCCTTTTGTGCACTTGCAATTGTGACCCAGTGAAGGGAGGGGGTGAAGGCAGGGTGGGGACCCCTCAGATTTCCCTTGCCTTCCCTAACATGGAGTCTTTGCAAGGGCCAGGTTCTGCTGGGCCCTTCCTTCCATCTGCTGTCCCATTTCATCTCCACACGGTGGAAAAGCCTCACAGCTGGCACCAGTCCCTTGATGGAGAGGAATCGTCTAGTCCGAGGTGAGGCCCTTTGGGGAGAGGGGGCTGCTCTGCAGCTGGGAAGCAGACAGGGAGGCAGAGGCGGCAGCTCCAGGGCACATGGCCACGGTTACTCCCAGGTGCTCTATCACCCAGCCCTGTCGAGAGGGGCCACCTTTGCCCTGGGAGTCCAGAAGCAGCACAGAGGTGCCTGCAGCAGGGGGGCCTTGCAGAGAGGGCTGCCAGGGAGCACTCAGGAGTTTGCTGGAATTTGGAGGCGGACTCTGGGCTCCTTCCAATGTGGTAAGACTGTATCTCATAGGGCAGGGATCCAGTTATGTTTGCTTATTTATTTACTTATTCTCAAGGCATTTTTATTAGCATACATTAGTGGGGGATTCATTGTGACATTTCTGAGTATGTTTACATTGTGCATTGGTCAGATGACCCTCTCCATCTCCCCCTGTCAACTCCCTCCCTGCCCCACTTAAAGAACTGCAAGAGGCTGGTTTCATGGTTCTGTTTTGTGTATGTGTATGAAGACCATCAGCCATATTCCCTCACCGTCACCTCCGCTATTCACCCTCCCCGCTCCCACAAATACCCACCACCCCACATTACCCACCCCTCACATTATACCTATTTCACAGCCCTGTTTTTCATGTTTAATTCCAAAGTCAGTGTTCAAAGGGGTTTCTTGATGTATCCCAGCTGTGAATGCATAGTGCATTGGTCAGTTTAGCCCCTCTGCTACCCCCCTCACCCCTTCCTGCCTATTACTCAACGGTTTTCAGCACGTATTGTCATGATGTCTACCTGCACAGATACGCTGTATTTTGGTGGTGTTGATTCTACCATTCTCTTTTCCTTTCCCTCCTACCCTGAGTTCCATATTCCAAATAGTTCCACTATTACAGACATGTTCTCTATATAAGTGTGTATATGGTCATGTTTGCTTTTGTATGTACATTTATCTGTTGAATCTATCTTCCACATATGAGAGAAAACATGGCCTTTGTCTTTCTGCACCTGGCTTACTTCACTTAGCATGATGTCCTCCAATTCCATCCATTTACCTGCACACAACATAACCACATTCTTCTTTATGGCTGAGTAGTACTCCATTGTGTATATGTACCACATTTGCTTATCCACTCATCAGTTGTAGGGCATCCCAGTTATGTTTAATTCCATTCTACAGGTGGGGGTCTGCCCTGGGGCCCCCTCCTAGCTGGTAAGCTGTGAAGTCACATGTCAAAGACAAAGTTCACTGGTTTGAAACTCACTGGTAAGCTTGATGTTGCCAGTGGCAAAATGGTGGTGGTACTCACTTTGTATTTGAACCACCTTCTCCCTCCTTCCCTTCCTTTCAACTCCTCAAAGACTCCTTCGTCTCTTCAGTCCCACTCAGATAGGAAGGGCTGATTCTCGGAGACTCTGATGACACCCTCCTCCACCATCCAAAGGAGCTAGACCTTTTTTTTTGACTGGGGTTTGAACTCAGGGCCTCATGCTTGCTAGGCAGGCGCTCTACCACCTGATCCACTCCACCAGCCTTTTTTTGTGATGGGTTTTTTTTTGAGCTAGGGTCTTGCAAACTATTTGCCATGGCTTGCTTTGAACCATGATCCTCCTGATCTCTGCGTCCTGGGTAGCTAGGATTACAGGCATGAGCCACTGGCACCCAGCGAAGCTAGACTTTAAAGCCACCCCTGGAGAGGGCCTTGCTGATCCCAGGCACACTCTGCAAGGCGGCTTGCAGCTCTGCATTGGAAGGAAGCGAACCCAAGGACAGGGAGCCAATTCTGACACCAAGAAGCCAGGCCAGGCTCAGTCTAGCACCACAAAGTGGCAAAGAGGAAGAATAAAACACCGCCTGGGAAAGAGTAACGACAGGGAAAAATACATTTTCATCAGCTCCTCTTCTCACGGCTGAAACCCCGCAGCAAGTTCGCAATTCCAACCGCGGGCAATACATCAAAATAACTTTTGCTGTGTTTAGCCTCATTTTGCTGAGCCGCTCAGATCCAAGTTAAAAAGCAACAGGTACCGTGGTGTCTCTTCCAGAAACAGGGGAATGGTTTTAAAATGCAATTATGGGGGCTGGTGGAAGGGAGGGGAAAATGTTTTCCTTCGATTGATGTATGATTGTCCCCCATGCTGTTTGGAATCTATTTTCCCTGCACTGCTAAGAAGCGCTATTTACGGGGAGCCTGACAGACGGAAGCGATTGGGTTTGGCAGGTCTAAATGTATTATTTTAGCAGGTCTCCAAGGAAAGATCCCAGGAGGGGTGCTGGCCTCTTAAAGTGCGGGGGGACAAAGGGGCCGCTCGGCACCCACCCTGCTTGTCAGGCTCAATCGGCCAGCCTAGAAGCAGCCCCTAGCTTTCTGGAGAACCATGCCCGCCACTTCCCTCTCCTCCTCTTCTTCCTGCAGACCTGGGCTCCCCCACGACAGGTCCATCAGTCATCGGCTCATCCAGCAAGGACATGTCCCCCTGAAGAATCTGATCTGCCCGGCTTCTTGTTAAGCTCGGCGGAGCTTCTGAGGGACCTCTGATCAGACAGGGGACGAAGGAGCTGGGCCCATGGGGAGACGAGGGCCAAGAAGGGGAAGAGCACAGTGTAGGAAGCCCAAGGCAAGTGTCACCAGGTCACACAGGGTGAATGTGCAGGAGGACATCAGTGACAGAAAACAGGTCCTAATGGAAGGAAGTCATGGTTCCCAGACAATGGGGCCGGGAAGAAATGGGACAACCAGTGGGCACACAAGGCTGGATCATGCCAGGGGTAAGACGATCCTATGTGGTGACTGCGTGTTCTCCACGGGAGCCCCAACTGGCTGTACCAGGCGCTGTTCTGAGCCCAATGTCCAACGTCACTTAATCCGCACAACAGGGCTGCAGATTTGATTACTTCCTCGATTTTATAGATTCATCTTGCTCCAGGTCACTCAGCTAAAGGAGCAACAGGGCCCAAACTTGAACATAGCCCCCGAGCTACTCTCTGGGAGGAATCCAACAGGGGCTGTGCTCGGCCAGGGATAGGAAATGAGGTTTACCGTGACAGGAAGAAAGCAGTCATTTAAGTAAATAGATTAAAATACAAAGCGTGAGACAGTGCAATGGCAGAGGGTTTGCAAGGTCCAGAAGTAGCTCAGAGGGGAGACTGACTACATTATATCTCTTGGAGGGTGAGGCAGGGAAAGCTTCCTGGAGGAGGTGATACTTAGTCTGACTTTTAAAGAAAGAACAGACGTTTGCTGTCTGATGGAAGGGGGGTGGTTCAGGGAATAGCAAGTGGAGATGAGGGATGAGGCCTGGGTGAGGGGCAATTTAAGAACCACGCCGTGGGCCGGGTGATATCCGTTGGGGAGAGGTTGGTTCCCGCTTGGAAGGACAGGGGTGCTGGGGTAGGGAGAACCAACAGATTATTCTAGCGAGGACAAGAAAGCAAAGAGTTTTCTAGATCTGAGGCTCTTGCCCTCAGCACAGTTGACAGTGTGAACCAGGTCATTCTTGGTTGTAGAAAGCTCAACAATCCCTGTAGAGCTTTCCCTACCCCTTTCTTCCAGTCCCCACAATCCAAAATTGTCTCCCAGGTGGCGAGTGGTGACACTGCCCCCGACTAGAGACCTGGTCTAGCTGCTCCTCACCTCAGTACACAAGGAAGGGAAGAGCATGCCGTGGGTGGTAGTGGCGGTGGCAGTGGAGGGGGGCGGTTCTGGCTGGACTGTGTCTTAGATGACAGAGCCCTGGTTCAGGGAACTTGGGGGCAGAGGAGAAAGGCAGAACAGAGCAGGTTTAAGACCTCATGAGCAGCTATTTTGATCCCGAATGGCAAACACATACTATGTTTTTATGCCATGACAGGCACAGAAAGTGCTGATCAGTCAGAGAATTCTCTCAGGGCGAGCTCGCTCCGTGTGCCCTCACAGGGTTCCAGACAGCCCTTGCTGCTTAGGGAGTAATTCGAATTGCCCACCAGGGAGTGAGATTCTTCCCTGGGAATTCTTGTCTTTGGCCCTAGGGACTTCCTTGTTCCAAGTGGCCCCCACCTCCAATTTAAACATCCTTGATTCCCACTGGAAAGGGGCAGGCTGCCTTTTCCTGGCGAGGCTAAGAATGGTCTTCTACCTTCTGCATTTCAAACAGTGAGGACAGCATGGCTGCCTCCTCACTGGGTGAGGCACAGGGCAGGGCATGAGGCAGTGCCAGGGCCCAGAGAGAGTGATGGGCTTCATGCCTGGCAGGGGTGGGATGACTCCTTTCCCATTGCACCGGGCGTCTAAGACACTGAGGTTTTGATGGCAGTGGGGTGGCAGCCTTTTGACCCGTTTCCTGAGCACCTGCTCAGAAACAGGACCAAACTGCACTGCACTCATGACTTCCTGCAAGTAGACCTCAATGCCCTCCCCTTGCAGGTGAGAAAACTGAGGTTCAGAGAATTTAACCAACTTCCCAGGGTCACAGAGCTGACAGGCTCTGCGAACAGGGTAAACACCTTCAGTCACTAACCTTGACCCCGTGCTTCTACATCCCTTGTCCACCTGAGACTCACCTTTAGACGGAGAAGTAGAGGAGCAGAGAGGAAAAGCTACTTGAGACGAATACTGCAAGGAGTTCAAGGCTCGCCTGGTTCTGCCGCTCAGTAGCTGGCGACCCCAGGGAAGTTGTTCAACCATGCTTTGCCTCAGTTTCCTGGTCTGTAGCAGGGAGATCACAGCCCCTGATTGATAAAGGTGGGGCAGACATTGTGAAAGTTACATGCTTAGCACAGTCTCTAGCATGCAGTGGTGCTCAATAGATGTCTGCCTGTAACTGATGGGATCAGTACCAGCGTGATGTGGCCTGGAGTTGGGGATCACCTATCTCTACCCTGGGCTCTGCTGTCTGCTCATGGTACCCACTTCTCCAAGCCCTGCTTAAGGAAGTTATGGGGCCATGTGTTTCTCTCTAAGTCTGAGGTGTCATGGCAGGCTGACCTCAGCCCCACACTGAGCCAATGTCACTGGTAAGGCACAGCTTGTGGTCTGTTGACAACCCTGTCTTCCCAGCCCTAGAAACCACAGTGCATGGGGCCCCACAGGAGGCAGAGGCCCTTGGTGGGCCCGCTCAGGAGCTCTGGCAGCCAGGGGAGGGGACAAGAGCAGCATCAGGACTGGTCTTCAGTGGAGGGCTGGCAAGGTGAGCCCTGGGGCAAGCCATAGTGGGGCTTGGCATAGGAGGCGTTGGGTTGCCTGTCCCTTCTCCTGGTTTTGGTGCAGTGCCTTCCCATTTGAGTCCCTGCCTGCTAAGGGAACAGCCCCTGGTTTTCCTGCCTCCTCTGCAGCAGAAGTTCTCCTACCTTCCTCTGCCCTGTAGGCGTCCACTCTCACACTAGACTTGACTACAGTCAGGCACCTGAAGGAGCAGGAGCTGTGGAGGCTCCAGTGCAGGGGGCCAGCAGCCAGTGGAAATCAGAGTGCAGCCACTGCTCAGCAACCACACTGACCACTGTGCTGGGGACCTTTGGCCAGTTTTGCATGGTGGCTTTGGGTTTGGGTCCTGGCTGTAGAACCTCCAAGTGTGGGTCTCCAGACCCACAGAGACTGAGACTCACTGAGACCAGGCAGAAGTCTCAAACAAAACCCTTTTCTCTTAAATGGACGGATTTCTACAATTTCCTATTCCATGTGCCACCCTCCCCCAACTAAGGATCTTCCTGAGGGAATTCATACAGGGTTCTGAGGCTCTGTGCCGGGGAGTTTGTACCTGACGTTTGTATATGGGGAATAAGGGTGAGATCAACACAGAGGGCTGCCTTGACTTGCACATGTTTACATGTGTGTATGTGTGCACATATGTGTGTGCATACGAATGTGTGTGCACGCATGCACATGTGTGTGCCAGTACACTGTGCATATGTGTATGCATGTATGCTTATGTATGTGTGCATGTGTGTTGTGTGTATGTGTATAAGTATGCACATGTGTTTATGAATGTTTGTAAGTGCCTGTATGTGTGACACTGTGTATTGCATGTGTACACTTGTATATATGTGTACACTCATGTGTGTTTGTATGTATATATGTGTCAATGTGTGTTTGTGTGTGTATGAATGTATATTTGCAAGTGCGTGGTGTGTGTGCACATGTGTATTTGTGTGTGTATGTTTGCGTGCAGGTGTCTGTGTGTATGCATGTGTATTTATGTGTGTATGTTTGTGTGCGGGCATGTGTGTGTGTGTACCTGTATTTATGTGTGTGGTATGTGTGCACATGTGTATTTGTGTGTGTGTGTGTATGTTTGTGTGCGGGTGTCTGTGTGTATGCATGTGTATTTATGTGTGCATGTGTATTTTGTGTGTGCACATGTATTTATATGTGCACGTGTGTACACATGTATTTATATGTGCATGTGTGTGCACACGTGTGTGCACATGTATTTATGTGTGCGTGTGCGCACGTGTATTTATGTGTGCACGTGTATTTATGTGTACACGTGTGTGCACATGTGTTTACGTGTGCGTGCGTGTACACGTGTGTGCACGTGTATTTATGTGTGCATGTGTGTGCACATGTATTTATGTGTGCACGTGTATTTATGTGTACACGTGTGTGCACGTGTATTTATGTGTGCGTGTGTGCACGTGTATTTATGTGTGCACGTGTATTTATGTGTACACGTGTGTGCACATGTGTTTACGTGTGCGTGCGTGTACACGTGTGTGCACGTGTATTTATGTGTGCATGTGTGTGCACATGTATTTATGTGTGCACGTGTATTTATGTGTGCATGTGTGTGCACGTGTGTTTATGTGTGCGCGTGTATTTATGTGTACACGTGTGTGCACGTGTGTTTACGTGTGCGTGCGTGTACACGTGTGTGCACGTGTGTTTACGTGTGCGTGCGTGTGTGCACTTGTGCATGCAGGCAGCCACAAGAGGAGGATGTGCAGCTGGAGAATGAGATGTGACCAGCAGGCAGTCTACTGATGGTGCACCAGTAGGGAATTTGGGACTGATTATGTGACACATGCTCTTCCTGTCACCTGCTTTCTTCCCACCTCTGCATCCTGGTACAGGGTTTCAGACTGTGATCCACCCTCTGTCTGGGCCTATCCAGCACCAACCACAGAGGACAGGCAGACGGACAACCCCTCTGGAGGACCCACCCCTTGGGCCCAGGCGGAAGACCCCAAGGGACTCCAGCATTACAGGATTTCAGGGAAGGAGGGGACTTCCCAGCCCTTCCAGCACAGGGCTCTGCATGCTGGGACCAGACAGTGAGAGCAAACTGCAGGCCAGAGGGAGGATGACTTCCTCATATGGCCCCTGTGGTCCTCAGGGCAGAAAACCCAAGTGGGTGTGTGAGCTCTCGCTCTCTCTTTCACGCACACACAAACGCACACGCACACAGAGGTGTGTATGATGCAGTCAGATGGCACACTGTGCAGGGGGCCTGCCATCACCTCTGTGCCCCGGGGACCCATCATACCCATCCTGCTGCTACAGTCCCAGGACCCACAGTTCAAGGTCTTGGGTGCCTTCCAAAACCAGGTCTCAGTATTGGCAAAGGAAAGAATGTTCCAGAAGTGGCCTTTGGTAGGGTTCACATGGGTAGGAAGGCTTGGTCTGGCACAGCAGGTGGGGGCAGGCACTATGGAGAGAGGAGACTGGAAAGGACCCAAGGGAAAGGCAGGAGGAGAGAGCTGGAGCAGGGCGGAGAGGGAGATGAGAGGGAAGGGGCAGAGACCAGGCAGACAGAGCATGGACGTAAGTGAGGAAGCAGGAGGCAGGGAAAGAGGGGTGAAGCAGGTGCTCCAAGACCAGTATTATGGTCACAGCCCTCCTCAGTGCAGCCTGGTGCTCACAGCCTCGGCCTGGGGGCAGCCATTCCAGCCAAGGTGAAAAAGGACAAGACTGCAGTGGGTGCCCTGGGTGGCAGTGCTGAAGACTGTCCCTGGGCTCCACTGGGGCTGCCAGCAGCCTGTCCTCCTAGGGCAGGAGTGACCCCACCAGCCATCTACAGCACCAACAGGCTGCCTAACTACTCACGGGGTTGGGTGCAGTGCGTGTGTGCATGGCGTGTCTGTAAGACTGAGTGCATACAGCCTGAGGGTGAGTGCGTGTGCATGCCTGTGTGTCTGAGGGTCACAGTGTGAGCTTTTGTGTACTCGTGAGTTAGCATGAGCCTGTGTGTGGTAGCCCTATTGGTTCACAGGACAACTCTGAAATCTTTTCTTGCTGTGCAGGCAGACAGACAGAGTCCTGGGTCATCTCTGGGCCTGGGGACCATGGGACCGGAGAGGCAGGGAGATGCACAGCCCTTTCTTTCTCCCAGACTAGAGGAAGGGAGCTTGAAGCCCTCACTTAATAAGACACCTGGTGGACTGGAAGTGTTGCTCAAGACGTAGAACGCCTGCTTTGCAAGTGCAAAGCCCTGAGTTCAAACCCCAGTACCACCAAAAAAAAAAAAAAATACCTATGCAGCACCACGGCTGTTGCAAGAGGAGAGACAGGTATATCCTATCTAAGCTCCTAATGATTAACTAAGCCCCCTCCCCACATCCAAGCATGCAGTGCCCCACTCATTCTTTTCAGTCCCTCCTCATCCTCCCCACCCCAGGACCCAAGACCACCTCCCCAGTCTCCAGCTGGAAGGAGCACTGCCATCATGGCCTTTGAGCCTCATCCCTCTTCCCTCAGTCCAGTAGCCTAGGTGGCTATTTAAATTTTTCTTTAAATAACGTTAAAAACTCTAGTTTCTCAATTGCAATGCCCACATTTCAAGTACTCAAAGTCAGGTGTGGCTGGCGACGCCCTCACTGGACAGCACACATCCTGAATGGGAGGAAGGAAGGCAGGAAGTGCCATTGGACAGAGTTGGGCTCCCCTACCTCCTGATGCTGCCTGGATGCCTGACTCCCTGTGCCAGTCCATAGAACCAGGCTCTGCTCAGACGTCCCTTCCCAGAAAGCCTCCTGTCCACATTGTCCCTTCCTGCTCCAACATGGGCCTGCTTTTCAGCTCCAGTTCAACAGCTCCTCTAGGACAGGGGCCAAGCCTTATTGATTCATTTCCATTCTGCCCACACCTCCTCTTTCTAGTAGCCTAGTTTCTCTGCTGATCCACCCACTCTTGTTTTCTGTCTTCCTCACTCCTCTCTCAGTTTCCTTCTTCCCCTCTGTGTCCTCTCCCCTGCTTTGCTAGAGAGATGCTAATTGCACCTGCAGTTGTTTTACTGCCATAGCAATGAGCCAGTTGCATGCTATTTTGAAGGGGCAAATGGCAAATTGCAGGCATAAGGAGGTAATTTTTGACACAGAGTTCTGCTCAGAGAACTTGGCCTCAGCTCTGGGGTAAGGGGGAGGCCAGAGCTGTGAAGAACAAGGTCTGGATGTGAAGTTCTTCCAGGTGGGGTGAGGTGGGAGGCTGGGGGATTTCCCTAACACAATGCACATCCTCCCAGCACAGGACCAGGCCAAGCTGCTAGCTTGACTGCTAGTGATTTTCATTTTGTCACTAGCTCTGATAATCACAAATACTCAGCGAGGGAGGTCAAGTTGCTGAAAGGCAGGAACCTGACCTCCAGACTTTACACGTCGGCATGGCAGGTGGATCCTAAGTCTGGTCTGGGAAGCCACTGTTAGGGCTCAGGGTGGAACCCCAGAGCAGAAGTGAGGTCAGTCTCTGTTCACTGGCTGAGTACTTGGTGAGCAGGGGCATCATGTAGTCCAAAGAGTAAAGGTTATTGGATTTCATGGTGGGGTCCAAGGCTTAAACCTTTCCAGTCCCTTTCCTCTCAGAGTCAGCACCATACTTCTCTCGGGCAGGTCATCACCGTGGGCCAGTCATCTGTCTCGAGAGCAGCTGGTGGCAAATCTGGGTAGTGAGTATCTGGGGCCTTGGACTTGTAGGGTCTTGTGAGAGGTGACAAGAGCCGACCCTCGTGTGTGCCCTAGATTCAGAAGTCTGCACTGGGTTCAGGAACCTGAGTTCTGGCCAGGATAGGACTCTGAGATACAGAAAATCCACCTTCGGGGACTGGCATCAGTGTCGTACTGCAAGGCCTGGTCACCGTTTCATTGTGGTTCATGTGTGTTTGAAGTAACATGGGGAATGGGGAGAAGACTGCTGGCATCAGTTGTCGTTCCCGTCTCCCTGAGTCATCCTAGAGAAGGAGCAAGGAGTCCCCAAACAAATTAATCTTCTGCTGTGCTGAGCACTAAGCTCACTGTTGCTGGTGCCACCAAGGGGACAAATCAAGGGACACTGTCCTCACTGGCTGTGCACTGACTCCCTGTGACACAAGAAGTCAGACAAAGGAGGTATTATAACAGCGTGGGGACAATCCAGGCCAGCATTCATCTTCCCACTGGAGAGCTCATGGATTCTGCCGAATGGCTTAAAGGATGAACAAGATGTTGCTCCGCTGTGGGCCTCAGTTTCCCAATCTGTAAAGGGAGGAGGTAGGGCTTGAGGTCTTTTCTCACAAGCTGAAAGTCAGTGCTGATGGGGTCCCTCTTGCTCTCCTGTGTGACCCTTCTCCCTGTCTGTGCTGTCAAGGTGCCTATACCTAGTCCACCGAGGTCTCCCAGTCCTCCAAGGTACCATCCCTGTGAGATCTGGCACTCAGCCACCGCCACCTGAGCTGGGAGTCATCTGCAACTGTCCATCCTGGCCTTGGCTTCCCTGCTGAGGGACGGGATGGACTTTGGACCACCCTTTTCAGTTATTTGGCATACAAGGTCAAACTCTGCAAATGGCTGGCCTCCAAAGCCCCAAACCTCACAAGGCTCTCATGAGTGAGGTAGGGTATGGAAAACCCCAATCCCACTGCTCTGGTGATGGGGTGGCCTTGGGATCACTCAGAGCTGGAGCTGGGAAGGTCAACAGCTCACCTTCCTGCCACCCCACCCCCTCTACCAGCTCCTCCACCCTCAACAGGGCCACCCAACTTAGTGTGGAGGCCACCAGCCTTCCCCTCCTTCCCCTCGTTAATTAATTCACCAGAGGGAAGGGAGCTGTAAATACCCGGCTGGGAGAAAGTGCCAGCTGGGGCGGGTCTGCTCCCCAGCCGGCTTCACAGTCCGCTCTGGTGATAGAGGTTAATGAGTGCCAGCCACCTCGCAAACATAATAACGACTAAAAATAAAACAGGAGGAGTGAGGTGCCCTCCCTGGTGAGTCAGATGCTTCCAGTTGTAATTTCCATTCTGATGTGGAACTTTCCTGCTCCTCCTGCTCCCAGGGATGCGGTCCTCCCCAGAGGAGAGACAAGTCTGTCCTCAAGAAGGAGGGATGGTGTTTGAGAGGGAGGGCAGCTGGAATCCAGGCCTGGCCCCATGGCTTCCAGGAGGCCTAGGACACCCAGAAGCCACAGACCCTGGGCCTGTTAAATAAGGGAACTGAGGCACAGCAAGGGAACCTGACTTGCCAGGAATCTCCCAGAAGAGCTAAGAGCTGAACCCTGGACATCCCAATCACTGCTGTGACCTCTGTTCTGCTCAGCCCCTGCTGTGTCACCATGAACCTGCCCTCCTGGACCCCTCCTGTGCTGGCTTCTGCCCCATCTACCACACCACCCTACACCCTGTCCCCTCCAGGGGACCTGGAAACTGGAAATCCCCCATCCATGTGCAGATTGATAGAAGGTTCTTGTCACCTGCCTCTGTCCTTGGAGGTCATCCTGGCCCAGGTGGCAAGGGCAGGTACATGAAGGATCTCATATTGAGTCTACTCTTGGGGGACCCATGCCTTGTATTAATTGAAAGAAGGTACCCCTCTGCCAGGCACTGGGCTCAGCCAGCGGGCCCATGTGGACGTCAAGCCCCAGCTCTCCTCCCCTGCCAAGTGCCTTTGGGCTGTGCACACACCTGCATGCTTCTGTCTTTCTGGTGGCCAGCCGAACCCCCAGAGGCTCTCCAAGAGGGAAGAACATTCATGAAAACCAAATGAGCCTTCCTCCTTTGTCTCCCCCTCCCCAAACTCCAGTCCCCTCTCCAGCATATGTTGTGAAAGGAAAAAGACAGAAATAAACTTGAGTGCCTTGGCTGATTGAGTTGCTTTTTCTGGAGGAAGAAGTGGGACTTGGGGACCAGGCACCTCAACAGGACAGGAGGAGAGCCAGATTCCAGCCTGCTGACCCGAGGTTAGGTCTGTTTTGTCCCTCTGGGTGTCTTGGTGTAGGAAGAGAGAGGCCTCACTTAGGACAGCAGGGAAGAGAGGAAGGCAGGAGGAGGGGTGCCCTGCTAGCCAGGGTGATGGAGCAAGACCCACCGACAATTTCCAGGACAACACCCGCCCGGTGCTCTGGTCACACCATGGGTCTGTGACGTTCTGTGTGGCAAATGTGAGCACAGATTAAAAACCAGTCTGCCCTGCTATTGCCATGTCTAGTTACTCATACCTAGCTGCAGGCTTCCTAGAGAGGGAGCCGGCTCCATCTTGGCTTCATGGGCCCCACACGCCTGTGGAGAAATCCCTTATTCTGGGTTTTTTCTTTTTTTGTGAGTTTTTCGATTCTCCAAGACAAAAGCTGTTTCATCCACCACACCAAAAGTGTGTGTGCACAAACCCTGGCCTTCCCGCTGCTCCCAGGGCCTCACCATGCCCGTCCCCCCTCGGCTCTCAGGCGTAGCCCCCTCTACCCATGGCCTCCACCTTACTTCCATCCCTTTCTCTTGGTCCCTTCTCCCAACCTTCAGACTCACGGTGCATCCACACCTGTCCCTTCTGCCCTGACAGACTTTTCCTGCCCTATGGGACCTACACCTCCCCAGAGACCCACTCACAGCCCCTTATCTGCCCTGTCCTCTACCTGCCCGCCTCCCTCCTGGCTACCCACTAAGCTCGTGTCTTCATCCTAACACATCCCTTGGCCTCCTGGCTCCTTCGGCTAGCATCCTGTCCCATCTTTTTTTGCAGTCAAACCTGTCACCTGAGGGGATCTGTGCCCTAGTGACCCCACCACTCAGCTCCCAGGACAGCTGGGCCCCTCTAGGTCCTTTGGCCACCTTGTTGCTAAATCTGATGGACTCTCCGAGCTCCACGTGTGGGCCCACTTCCTCCTTTTTGACACACTTTCTGCCTTGGCTGTGGACACACGGCTCCCAGCTGTCCTCCCCTGCTGCTGGCACTGTCTTTATTGTGCTCAGCTTCCTCTTCCTCCCAGACACTGGTATTGCCCACCAGGCTGTTCTCAGCTCTCTGTCACTCTACACCCTCCTGTCCACTCCCCCATCTTCACATGCCTTCTCTCAGCATCAACCCACATCTTTCTTGTCTGCCCGGGCCTACTTCCTAGCGGCGGGACAGAGGGAGAGAAAGCAGGACTCTTGCTGCCCAGTCTTTTCCAGTGGCTTTTGGGCCAACCCAGTTCCCAGCTGGAGTAAAAGGGTCCTGAGGTCAGCTGCTATGTTCTCTTTCCTTATAACCCCACCGACGGCCAGAACAGTGCTAGGGAAAGCATTAGGCGTCTGCCCAGTTGAAAACACAAGTCTTACCCACATAAAAAATGCCTCGAGTGTTGGAGGTTACCAGCGGTTAGGATAAGGGTCCCTCGAAGAGGACATGATAACCCAGTCACGCCGCCCGAGTGCCTCTCCTTATAGCTGTAATTCTAAGGACCCTAGCCCCATACTCCCTCTCCAATGCCACTCCTCATATGACACCCTCCTTGGCTCCCCACTGCCCTTCCTGTGCTCTCTGGCCTTATGAGACTGGCCCCATAGTCCAGTGTCCCATGACTTCTTCTTGGGTACTTTCTTTGGGCTCAAGGACACATATAGTACTTTTTCCCCTTTTCACTTTTTAAAAATTCTACTGACAAACTCCTACCTATCCTGCAAGGCTTTCTTAGAAATGCCCTCTTCCGGATAGCCTTCTCTGATTCGTCCAGTCCATAGTGGTCTCCTTTTCCCCAACATACCCCAAGAATCTGTAGCCTGAGTCATAGAAGATTATGTTTGCCACATTGAATCAAAACCACTTCTTTTCTTGAGGCCAGGTACTGTGGTTCATGCCTGTGATCCCAACTACTTGGTCTCCAAGCCTGGCCCAAGCAAAAGCAAGAGACCCTATCTAAAAAAAAATAAATTAAAAAGCAAAAAGGCTGGGGGTGTCTCAAGTGGTACAGCTGCTTGCCTAGCAATCTCAAGGCCCTAAGTTCAACCCATCAGTACCGCAAAACCAAAAAACCAACACACAAAACCCATTTTCCCTGCCTCCCTCCATACTCAGGACTCTTTCTCAAGCTCCATCTGCAAGGCAGCAGCATGTTCTCTGTGTGTGTCTGTGTGTGCTTTGGATGAGCCAGTGACAAATGGATGCATGAGTGGAGAGCAGCCGGAGAGCAGAGTGGTTAGAGAGGCAGCCTCTGGAGTCAGTCAGACATGGGTCCAAACCCAGGCCTGCCACCAACTAGTCACCTGTACGGCCTGGGCAGCCACTTCCCCAGGACAGCTTTGGGGTCCTCATTTACACATGAACCTGAGAGCAGTCACTTTACCAAAAGCTGCAGCAGGGGCTCAGCAGGAGCAGGTGTGCCAAAGAGGTGTACGAGAAACCGGGCACCTGGTCAGCAGCCACCGGCGTCTGCTCTGGGCAGTGCTGATCCTCATCACAGATGTCCCCATTATGGGGACAGGCAACCTGAGGGCTGCGAGCATGGGGGCAGCCGGGGCCTGCCCCATATTTCTCTATCTCTACTCATTTCTTTTACCTCCCAAGGTCAGCAGCCATGTGCACCTGCAGTGACCCCAGCTGGAGCAGTGGAAACCTGAATCAAGGCCCAAGAGGCTGGGAGCACCAACCTGACCAGTGGGACCCCGGCACTGCCTCCATGGCACTTCCCTTTGTACACCATGCTGCAGGGACCAGAGGCAGCTTCACGGTGCCTTGCAAATACATACACAGGAATCAAAGGCCTCTGAGAGCTGCCACCTCCCCCAGTGGATACCTGTTCCTGCCCTTGAGGGGTCAATACACCAGTGCAGCAACTTAGAGTGCATTTGCCTGGACACTGTCACTCCTGGGCCTGTGGTTTATCCCCACCTTCCCCCAACCTTGGTGGCTGCAGCCCTCCCTGTTCTCCTACACCCACACTCTGAGTGGCAGCCAGCCAGTGGGACTGTAGGCCTGCCCTGAGCTGTGACCCTGGCAGGCGGGAGGAGAAGGGTGGGCAGGGTGTCACCCTTCAGCTGGCTGATGTGGAGGTCTTAATGAATATGAATGGCCTCTTCCTCCAGGAGCAGGCCCCATTAGATTCCTTCACACCTCGCCGAGCTCAGAAAGGTTACTCAGAATTAAATGTAAATCACATATTTACTGGTATGAATCAGAACTCAGTGTCACTTTCCCACCACAGAGAATTTAATCATGCCACAGCCCTGAGGGCCTCTGCTGTCCCGTGTAGCCTGGGCCCACCACCCGGGCCCCGCTGAGCTGCACCTGGACGAGAAGGTCCCAGCCTTTCTTCGTAGGGGTGTGGGCGGGGAACTTCCCAGAGCCTGGGAAAGAGCAGCTGGTGAAGTGGAGACCCGACCCTAGGGTGTGCAGCCCTTTGGTGCCCAAGGCACAGCCACCAGTCACCATCAGGCCAGCCAGAAGCACTGTCATGGGTTGATTTGTGTTGAATACACAGGAGTGTCGCTGCTAAGATGCCGCCAGTGACCTCTGCTTCCTGGTCACACATGCCTCGGGAGCCGGGGGGGCGGAGGGAAGAAGAGACACTGAGAAGGCTTCAGCTGTGTTGCCTGTGGTGGGAGGCAGCTGAGGGGAAGGGCACTGGCTCTTCAGCATGAGAACCAGACACAGAACCTGCCTCTGCCCTGGCTGTCTAAGGACTCCAGGAAATTCACCACACGGCAAGACCCTGGGCACCGAGTGCAGGTGCAGTGTACGTGCGGAGCTTTCAGCGACAGCCAAGGGCTCTGCAAGCATGAAGAGTGCGACCAGGAGCCTGACACATAGGCCTCTGGACAAAGAATAATGGCCAGGCCTCAGTTCCTGGATCTCCTGCCTGCAGCTACATGGCCCTACCAGTCCATTCACCTTAGCACAATGGAAATGCGAGGCCTTTTCTGATCGAAAGAGCCTCAGAAGCACACGAGAGTGACATGTCTCTGTGCAAACTATGCAGTACATGCATAACTAAGGAGCTCTAGATGGGTCACCTCCCTCAACTGGGGCAGGATGCTGGGGACATCTGCTTTCCTCAGGATGTCACAGCCCTTCACTTCCCAAGCTTTCTCACTTGGAGGCTGACCTGCTGGGAGCTCTGTGTTTGGAGAGTGCTTTACCGTTTGTAGAGTGACCGTGCAAGACACATCGTCCTGCACCCGGGGCTCCCTTGTGGTTTCTGGCTCCGCACGTGGAAGCTCACAGGAAGAGGTGACGCCCACTGATAATCCCAGACTCAGTTTCTCCTCCAGCACCCCTTGTGCCCAGGTGCCCTTCCCAGAGTTAAGTGCTCAGATTGAAATCTCTCGACTGGAGAACTTCCGAATGATCTAAAGTCTAATTGTTTTCTGGAAAACTGAGCCCACATTGTTTGCACAGGAAGCCAGTACATATTTGTGTGTGTGTTTGTGTGTGTAACCTAAAAACCAGATGTAGTTTTTTGCATACCAGGAAGCTTCTTTTCATGAATTTTGAGGAACACAGCTCCCTCGGGTGTGAAAAACCACTTTCTTTTTATAGTGGGGCTCAGTGATACAGAAGTTCTGGCTTTGTGTATGAACTCAACTTAGAGAAGTGTTCATGGGAACCCATCCGTGAACCCTCAGCAGGACCATGGCTAGGAAGCCATGATTTTAGGACAAGGATGTCCGTGGAGCTGTCTATGTCAGTTACCTGTTGTTGTGTAACAAATCACCCTAAGATTTAGTGGGATAAACAAAATTCAACTTATTAAGCTGATAGATCTTTGGGATTAGGAGTTCAGATGGGGCACAGTGGAGATGGTGTGACTCTGCGACACTGTCTGGAGCCTCGGCTTGGAAGGTTTGGATGCTTGGTGAGGGGGGACCTGAACTGTGGGGAGCAAGCGTGAGCTGGAGGCTTCTGCACCCGTCTGTTTGGTACCTGGGTTGGGATATGTCAGTCAGGGTGCAGTTGATCCGATGATCGGTGTATCGTGCATTGTGTCCCCATGTGGATGGGAACTCTCAGCACAGGAGTTCTAAGAGGGGGAGGACAAGAAGGGGGGCTTCCTGGAAGCCAGTGTTCCAGAGACCAAGAAAGGTACCTCATGTCCTGGCCTCGGGAGCCACACACATTGCTTCTGCCAGATTCTGTTGGTTATAGGTTACTCACTAAGTTCAAGAGGAGATAAATTAGTTTCCATCTCTAAATGGGAGAGTGACGGGTCATGTTACAAAAGAGCCCATGGGTGTTCCGGTAGCTACCGTTTTTGGAAATTACACTCTGCTACAAGATCCATTGCTGCTTTGAATTAACCTACTGAGAACTCGGTCACCCAATCAGGCAATCACCAAATGTGTGTGATGACCTGTTATGTACACGGTCCTGAGCCAAGTGACAGGGGAGGCAGAGAGCTCGGACACCAAGCTCACAGCCAGCCTCCATGTGTGCAAATGGGGATCCAGCCCAGAGTTTTGATGGCAAGAAACAGAGACCCAATCCAGGAAGCTCAAGCAGAGGAATGGCTATTGTCAGGAGACTCACGGTTACTAAGGAAAGCCAAGGATAGAATCCTAAATCCATGTCCAAGAATCCTGGGACTCCAGTAACTAAAACACCTTGTCTCCCAGGGCCACATAGGGGACTCTCTTGGTGAGTCTGTGTCTTCTTTCTCTGCTATCCAGATTCCTTTGCTCATTGCGAGCCCTCCCCCAGTGTTCTTCCACAGCTTATGGCTTCCTCATGACCCATAAGGCTGTCATGACTCAAATTCTACCTCCTGAACCTCCAGCTCTGCATCAACTGCTTTCAGAGGTCCGATCCCCAGTCCTGAGGGACCCAGCCCACCTGTCCCAGACATTTCTCATAGATCATAGGTTGCTGGTCATCCTGTAGCGAAGAAACCTTTGTGTCAGGTGTTTACCTCTTGGTCTACTCATCTGGGGTGTGGTGGCAAGGTACCCAGGGAATGCCACGGGATAAAACACAACTACTGGCTTTCATCAGGGTCTCAGTGGCAGACCTCTCCCTTAGCACACTATCTCTTACCTGTGTTGCTATGTGAAGATGGATAGAAGACACTGTAGAGTTAAAAGAGAGAGAGAGAATCATAAACTATCGTGTTAAAGCTTTTGACAGATAGAATCCCCCCCCCACACAGTCACACACATATACAGACACACTTGTATAAGTAGAAAATACCTCTAGAAGAATTCACAAGGGACTGGAGGTGTGGCTCAAATGGTAGAGCACTTGCCTAGCAAGTGCAAGGTCCTGAATTCAAATCCCAGCACCACCACCACAAAAAAAAATTCCACAAGGCACTAAACACAGTGGTTTTTCTCCTAGAAAGAAGGTTGATGGTAGAGGGGGTATTTTATATGCTTATTTTTAATTTTGAAATATGTTTAATTATTCAATAAATTAAGTTAAAAATGAAACAAATAAAATTTAGGATCCTACTAGACCTTATTAAGTTGCACATGACTAAGGAAAAGACATGTGAGATGGGAGTTCTGGTGGCCGCCATCTTGAGAAATCACATTCTGCTACAAGACCTGTTGTTGCTTTAAATTCAGCAACCAAGAAATCAGTCTCCCAACCAAGCAAATGCTTGGTTGTAGTGACAACCTCCCATGTGCAAGGCCCTGAGCCAAACAACATGGCAGGCAGAGAGCTTGGACACTCTGTGACCAAGAGAGGCCCTCGCTGCATCTCCGGGCTGCAGTTCGAGCTGCCTACCTCTGGGTCCATCTAACCTAGAAGGTCCAGTGGTGCTAGAGGTCTCTGTGGCAGAGGAGGTGCTGGGTCAATCTCTGGCATTCGAGAACCCCATGTTCTGGGGCGCGACCGTCATTGCCACAGCAGAGAACTTCCATCTGGGCACCAGCTGAAGTTAGCACAGGACACTGAATAACCATGGGACTGGACCCATAGTGAGCTGGCTGTCCTCAGGTGGCCAAGTCACAGACTTGGGTGATTTACTTACAGTTGAAATGGACCGATTAAGACCAAGCCCCATTGTGTCCAGAAGCCACGAGCAAAAGAGACGAACAGGTAACAGTTGACTAAGGCCTCTTGATGCGCCTGTGACTCAGTGGGGTGGGGGATCTCTATGGTCACATAATGGAGGAGGAGGACACACGTCATCAGTTGGAAACAGACTGCTCTATGCTGCAGTCCCAGTCTGCACGGTCCTAAAGGACAGCAGTGAGAGCCCTTCTGTGTGCAGAGCAACAGGCTCTCAGGGAGGGTGGGGTCCTGAAGGGATGCCCGTGCCACGTCCAGTGGGAATAAGCTGGGCAGTTGCCCAAGGACCTGGATGGAAGGAAGGAACTTTGTGGATGGAGGATGTGTGGGTGAGAACGTGCACCAGGAAGGTTCTGGGCTCTCAGCTGAACGCCTGCCACAGAGGAGGTATCTAACAACCAGGAGGACAGAATGACTTGTGTTGTGGAGCTCAGTCAACCTCTGTCCTCCCACCCTGGCCATGGTGGAAGGACAGAACATGTGGACATCCCCAGTGGCATGGGACCCTCTCACCAAGGCTCGTCTCAATACTGCTATTGGGAAATGTCCAATCCATAAACGTCCCCAAGTCATCAGTGTGAAATGATTCCTTTTGGGGAGGTTTGTGCCAGAGCCTGACCACCCTGGAGAGGACACTAGTTTGTCCTAATAGGATCAGGATTGTCGTACCCTCAGCGCCAACTCCAGCACTGTATGTGAAGGCTCTAGAAGGTTCTTTACCCATATGGCATCTGCACTTTCGTGACTCACATCGAGGGACTCATTGCAGTGCAGAAGAGATGTGACACAGGCATGTGGTCATGGATCCCCTGGTCTTATAAATCCCTCACTCACAAGTAGTGACCTATTGCAATGTGAAATGGCATGTTTCTGGCTGAGCCAGTGTTCCACTTTGGGAACAACCCCCGGTGGGGTTGAGGATTGTCCTTCAGGTTGTGTCTATGCACCTGGGCAGTGGGTACGAATTGGTGCTGGATCCCAGTTGCTGGAATGCATAGATCTGCGGGGTCAGGGGTCAGAAGCTCTCTCCTGTTTCGTTATTCCTAGAGCCCCTCCAGTATGACCTGTGCTTCCTGTGCCCACTATCCTTTGGCTCTGTGATGTTAGGGGTCCTGGTACCCAGGAAGCTGCCACTTTTGGGGTTAATACTTCTAAGCAGGTGACACAGTAAGGGCCCTACTGGACTTAAAACTGTGATTACCACCTGTGACTTTAGCTTCTTCTTATCAGGGAACTGGTAAGCAATGAAAGGACTTGCAATCCAGGCAGGACAAGTCACCCTGACCAGTATAAGGGGCAGTTCTGTTGCTCCGGATAGGAGCAGGGTCCTCTGGTAGTGTCTCATGCTCCTTGGCTCAGTGACAAAGATTTATGAGTGAGAAGTTGCAGGAAGAGCAGTTCATAATGATAGGACAAAGGGTTCGGAGTTTTAGGGATGGTGGCCTGGGTGTCTCTCTGCCTGGTGAGTGACACAGAGCAGCCAGACTCCTGTTGGTGGTGAAGAGTCTGAAGATAGAGCAGAGGTGAGGCTGAATGGCTGTCACTTAGGGCTTGGAACCAGCTAGAGTCACAGAAGCAGTGACTTCTTTCAGCCAGCTTTTTGCCTTCAGACATTTGTCAGAGACTCTGTGGTCATTTGTCATCGCAGAAAAAGGAGGGCATCCCATTCTCAAAAAACCTGAGGCCCCAGATTGTAGCATTGGAGCCGGCCATGACCCAAGGGCAGATGCAGAGTGGGGGCAGGCCAGGTGACAGAGATGCTTCTCAAATACTGTGGTCTTTTGGGTCTTGTCTGACTCCAGGGTCTTAGACATTTCTTCCCCCACATTCTGCTGCAAGGCTGACTTTGTGTGACTCTAATCAAATAAGATAGCACATGACCTCTTCTGACCTTGCTGTACACATATCCCTTCTGTGGAGGCACCTTCCTGTTCATGGTGAAACCTGAGTGCTACTTGTGCCAATCAGCATCCAAGCACACAGCCAGGAGGCCCTGATGCAGCAACACCGACAGGGTACCTTCCAGCAACAGTGCTGGAGCCTAGGGATAAATTCTCCCCTGGATGCACGGGCCTGAGAAGCAGTCACCATGGGTCCCTGGAGGTGAGAACTTCCAGCCGGTCATGTTTGATGCCACTGGGTGGCCTCAATCGCTCGTCCTCTGGAGCTGGCTTTCTTGGCTCCAGCTGTGCTTGTCCCAAGCCTTTGCCTCAGGGTTTGCTTTACAAAACATAAAGCCCCTTTCATTTTTCCTCCAGCTGTACCCATGATTGCTCCTCATTTCCTCACCGGGGTTGTGAGGCTGAAGGCGTTCAGTGCGTGATTCAGAGCTATCCAGTGAGGAAGGTGACAGAGCTGGCACGGGGCTCTGAGTCGAGCCTGGGGCTCCGTCCCAGTGCAAGGCTGCTGCCCTGTGCAAAGGCTTTGGGAGATGGCAGGGCTGAGGGCAGTGAGTCTGGGAGGGGAAAGGCTGATACTCATCCAGGACGGTCCCGCTGAGCTGCCATGAGCAAAGGTGGCTGAGCAGTGAGACAGGGATGGTAAGCTGTGGGGTGGCTGGCACAAAGTCCTGCACAGGATGACAAAATCGAGATCCATAGATGGACCCTGCGTGAGTAGTCTGATGCTCCCCTGAAAGAAAGCATGGTGACATTTGGGGAAAGGCAGTGGCTCAAGTCTCAAAGGAAACAAGATATCTCAGGAGCTGCTCCTTTCATTGCTTATCAATGGAAGTCCCAGAGGCCTCCCTGCTAGGCCTTCCTGTTCTACCTCCTGGCAATTCTTGTGCTCAAAAGACATTGACCAGAGGGCGACGGAATTATGGCAGTCTCTTAGAGGCTCAGGGGTGCTGTGTGTAGTCAGATACATGTGACACTTACACACTGGTCAGCAAATAACAACAGTGTAACCTGATTAACTTGAGACAGCATTGTCCAAGCTTACTAGACAACGTAACCTTTCAAAAACCTCCTTTTCTGAATAACAAATATTTCCATCTTGTAGCACACTCCGTCCTGTAAGAGTGGCTTGTAGAAAAGGAATTGGGAAAACTCTGAGCTAATGAAATCTCCTCATTTAACTGTGAAGGGAAACCACAGACCAGAGAGGTGACTCACTTTGTCCAGAGACACACAGCAGGGGCTCACAGACATCCTGATTCCTTGGCCAGGGCTCCTTCTTCCACCTGGGAGAAATTTCCAATGCATGAGCATTGCCAAGCTATTAATGAAAGTGAGACCTAAATTAGCTTCAGAAAATGGGATTTTAGCATTGGAAAGTTTTTGACTATTAAAATTGGAAATGCAAATGAGTTTATGTGCTTGAAATTAGCAAGTAAGAAAGAAGCCCCACAAATTCTAGTCATTGAAACCCATGGCACCTCTTGGGACCTCAGTTTCCCCTTTGGTGAGGCCGGGCCAGCCAATTGCTAAGGTAGTGAAATTCAGAGATAAGAGTTAAGTAGCAAAAAGGACTGGGGACCCAGAGTGGGGAGCCCCACCCCACAAGGGCGAGACCAGCTGGCTAGTCATGGAACAACCCCTGGCAGCTTCTCTGCTGTCAGCCCAGGCAGTTCTTTCCCCGATGCTAAGTTCACATCTTACATCAGCTTGCAAGGCAGCACTGATTAGTAATTAAACGACTTAAAAAAATAAGGCCATTAAAGCTAATGCCATCAAAATCAGAACCTCGGGCACTGGCTCATAATTATGAGTGTACCTTGGGAATCACAGCAAAGGACATTTACATTTTAACACGCACACTGCGCAGGCATTGGTCCCCCTTCCCCCACTCCTGTGCCAAGAGCTGGGGGACCTGCTGCTGCTGCTGCTGAATCCATTTGTTTTCCAGCTTGCTCTGATCCCCCCCCAAATCAGGTCATTTTTAAGATGGTGATGGGGAGCAGTGAGGAGAGGATTTGCATGAGGGGGTCTCAGCCCTGCCACGCCTCACCCTATAACTTTGGACACAGTTTTAACCACTTTGGCTAACCACCTGATTTTGCTCCTCCTTAAAGCAGGGCTGACAGCATCCCTCTTGCTATGGACTCGGGGAGTCACACGGTTCTAGCTGGAGCACAGTCACTGCTTGGTACCGGTAGCCATGGTCACATCTGGGACTTGGCACTTAGCAAGTGTTTGAGCATCATAACCTGAAATGAGCATCTTCTGTGTGGCTGGTCCTGTGCTGGCCACTGCTAGGGACTGGAGAGGAGGACATGGGGACTTGGAGAGGAGACATGCATGAATAAACATGAACTCATCGGGCTCGGCCAACCCAGGTCTCAGGGAGGGGAAGTCACAGCTGAGCACCAGGGCTGGGGAAGAGGAACTGGCAGCCAGAGTGGCTGGGCAGGACTATAGCCCTGGGGACCTGCCGGGTCTATGACTGTTCACACCACCCCTAGATATCAGTGTTGATGAAGCAGCAAGGTCTCATTGGCTCCTGACGACAGCAGAGATACAGACATGGCCCAGAAGGTCTGATCCACCATCATACCCCAGACCTCAGTCTCCCAGGGCCCCCACTGGTGACCAGTGTCCTTGTGAGTCCTGATGCAGAGGAGTGTATGGACTGTAAAACTTCTAGTCCCCACTCGCCCTCCCCTCTGAGGGTGGACACTTGGCCAGCAGTCCAGTTAATCTGAAAGGCCTGCCTTCTAGGCTTCTGCAATGTAGTTCTTTGCTGTGTGACCTTGGGCCAGTCACTTTGTCTCTCTGGACCTCCACTGCCTTGTCTATAAAATGAGAGTTGGGCAAGACAATTCAGGGGCCCCTCCCAGCCTTGACTCTGACTCTACATGAGCTGTTGTATTCTCTGGGATTTTTAGAAAATAAAGCACCTGCCATGGCATGCTCACTGAGACTTTCAACTCTCATTCCCCCAGAGACTTCTGTCCAAGGGCTAAGGAAAAAAGCTGGGCACTCTTAAAAAAAAAAAAAAATATATATATATATATACACACACACACACACACACACATATATATATAATATCAGGGCCAGACAGACCATTTTCAGACAGTCCCTGAGGCCTAGTCAGCTATTAAAGATGGAAATTATATATTCATAACACAGGATATTGCTGCTTGCTTATTTATAACTTGCTCCATTTCAAGAATATTTATTCTAGACGAGGAAGCTTGATAATTTTCATCCAACCTGCTCTTCATAGCTTAGGGCAAAAGACAGAAACAGCTCAATTGAAGGAGTCGCTTTCTATTATCAGCAGGTAAGGAAGGAGCTTTGCCCTTCTGCGGGCCGGGACGTCAGCCAGAGGCGTGCTGTCAGTAAGCCTGCACCTCAATCGGCTGCAGCCTCCAGCCAGGACCTCACCAGCCCTGGGCACAGTCCTCTCAGCCAAGGAAAAAAGCTCTGTGAGCAGCAGCACCCCCCCCACCCCCCCGGGATGTGCTCAAGGTCACAGGACTGGCATGTACAAGTACCCAGGGCTGTGTGGACTCGGGCACCCTGCATCTCCACCCAGCACCAAGGAGTGAATGGGAACTACTGAGTACCCACTATGTGCCAATCTCTGGACTAAGTGTTAACCAACCACCAGGATTTTATGAAGCACCTATTCCTTGCCCAGTGCTGGGTGGTGCTGGGCACCCAGGAAGAGGAGGCAGGAGCGGGAGCCAGGCTCCTTCCAGGGAACCAGAACACAGAGCACTGCCTTACCAGCTGGTCCCACACTCTGGAGCCCCCAGGTTCATTGGCATTGTTCTCACTGGACAATGGGGAACTGGTTCAAGGTCACCAGGCTGCTAAGGAAAGGGCTGGCCCCAGAATTGGATGCCTTAGTTAAGACTCAAGAGCCACACTCTTTCTATGACCCCAAACCTTGTCCCATTGGAGTCCTGACAACTGAGGCTCCCCTTCCCATTCCCCATGGGCCCTGAGGCTGGGAGTGAGCCACCCCGGCAGGCATCGTGGCAGGGGCCCCAGCACAGAGAGAAGCAGCAGACTCTAAGTGCCATGCCGTGACACTGAATAGAGCTGTGGGCCACGATGTCTCCCAGGCCAATAAACAAAGACTCACACTTCCACACAACAGCACACACACTTGCAAGGCACACGCAGTGCGCACATATGCCACACGCACACAAAGAGTGGCTCGAGTTCTGCCCTTTGTGACTATCCTCAGTTACACACCTGGGCTCGCTCACTCAGTGAGCCTGAAAAAGCGTGTTTGTGTCGTGTCATTTATTTATTCTGCAAGTTTTTATTGAGCACCTATTGCATACAGACCCCAGCAGACATGTGGGTTCCAGTGCTGAACAGTGAGCCAAACCAACTCAGCTGCTGCCTTCCTGGGGATGGGGATTGGTGGAGGACCCAAGATTCATGCCCGGTGACCTGTACCTGTGAGGGGTCAGGAGCACCGTGAGAGATGAGCGGGAGTTTAGCTCGGCCAGGCGGGGAGACCCATGAGTTCAACCTGTTCCTGCAGAGGCCTGATAGCCAGCAGAGGGTTCTGGAGGCCCTGGGAGAGCCAGGCCTTCCGCTCCTCCACACTTCACCAGGACAACTTCTCTTCCTCTTCTCCTAACTCTCTTCCTCCTGTTTCTCGCTCTTTCTTCTCCTTCTTCTTCTTTTGTGCTGGGGGTCAAACCCAGGACCCTGTGCATGCTATCCAAGTGCTCTACCACTGAGTAACACACTCTAGTCCTCGAATGGGGTTTAAAAGTGTGTCTGAAAGTCAGAGATGGGGGTGCAGAGGGAAGCCCATGGCAAGTGTGTGTCTTGTTGACCTCACCATTCCTAGGCAGCCCCGGTTCTGTAGCCTCCAGGTCCAAAGCCGGGGTTGTCTGGAAATCTGTATTCTGTAGAAACCTGCAAGCAGATGCCAGCTGAAGGCCTTTGAGTTGTTCTCCTGGAGATTTCACCTGGCATGGGTGCCTGGAGAGTCACTGGCCTCTAGGGCGGAAGTGCTCAGACCATGGTACCTGGAGGACTTTGAAAATGAGGGGGAGTTGTAAAGGCTCAGAAATGTGAATTGCTTGGGCCTGGGGGTCAGGGTACCATGACTCCTAACTCTTCCCAAGTGACTGTGGTATAGCCAATGTCTGCTTGTCTGTGTGTGTGTGTGTGTGTGTGTGTGTGTGTGTGAGAGAGAGAGAGAGAGAGAGAGAGAGCTGCTCTGAGTGTTAAATCAAGGTATGGTTGGGGGGCAGGAGGTAGGGACAAGGGCAGGAGGCTCTGAGTGTGGTTTTAACCACCCCAGCCTGGTCTCTTCCACCACCCCTCTTTCTGAACCTGTTTCCAAAGCCCCCATTCCATGCCAGGCCCTGTACTAGATGCTGGGACGCTGACATTCTTGTCCCCAGAGTGCCCTGTCCTAAGTAATGCTCAGTGTGTGCAACAAGATCGTCTCTGTACACATCCCAGCTGTAGCCTGCTCACTAAGGGCAGGACACTTGCAGGTGTCAGGTGACAAAACCAGAGGAGTCTCCTGACACTTCATTTTCCTACCCGAGGTCCTGGAAGAAGAAGGGACTGTCCCAACTTCACACAGGTTAAGGACCACAGATGGCTGCACATGTGACAGAGGCAAGGGTCCCAGGCCTTGCTCAGGAGCCCAGAACAGTGTGTGGGTGCAGTAGGGACAGAACACGGCAGGAACTTGGGGAAGGAGTGTGTAAGGTTGCTGCATGAACTCCCAGGGGACTTAGAAGAGGAGGAGGTGGGGGGAGACCCCTCAGAGCCCCTGAAGCAGAGAACAGTGCCCACGAGAAGGCAGAGTTCATTTAGTTTTCGTTTACAAATGTGGGAACTGAGGCCTGGTGCAGGGGCGTGTGTCCAAGGTCACTAAAATGCTCAGACACACACAGCTGCATGCATAACATGCAAACACACAGACACACAGAGATGCAGACGCGATACAATGTGCACATGCACACATGTACACACTCAAGTCAACAAAGGCAGAGACACATGGGCACACACAAATACACACATAAACTCACACACATGTGCAACACAGACACACACGGACACTACACGACACACACTCACAGCTCCTTAGACATCTACCACCTCAGAGTGCTTTCCACGCTGCTTTACACCTCGATCTGAGTGTAGTTTATTGATCCTTTGGTATTGAAAAATTTATTTCTGCAGTTTTTAAACCACAATTTTTGCTCAGGATTTCCTAAACCTTAATATCAAATGAATCATAGTGACATGAGGTGTTTTTGGGGGAGAGAATTTCTTTTTATTCTTTTTGATCAATAAATGATTTATAAATGCCTTTAATAGAGGTAAATGAAAACCAGTCTTTACCTCATTATGAAATGGATGTTCTTGACCTTTGAAAATGAGGTTTGTCAGCCTGGAGTCTATAGCTTCTATCAGACCAGGAAGCTCTGCAGGGTGCAGGCTGCTTCACCCTGATGTCCTGGCTCCTAGGCGTACCTGGTGGGGCTCTGGGGTCCCTGCCCCTGAGGGCTCTTCCTTCACTTGCTCCCAGTGGGGTGGCAGGGCTGGGCAGCCACTTCCCACAGGGGCACACTCATTTTTGTGACCACGTCCCCTCTACAGTGACTTACAGAGACCTGCACACACATGGCCCTACATGGGCACGTGCTAAGACAGGCACACACAGAACCTGCCTGCGTACACACTCCAAGGCTCTTTACCTGCTTCCTCCCCGCCCCGTGAGTGTGTGTGAGAGAGAAAGAGAGAGAGAGAGGAGAGAGAGAGAGAGAGAGAGAGAGAGGAGAGAGAGAGAGAGAGAGAGAGAGAGAGAGAGAGAGAGAGAGAGAGAGAGAGAGAGAGATGAGAAGTCCAGAGACTTTATTTTATGGGAAGGTGGGAAATAATTATATTTTAACTCTAATACCTAAGGTTCAATATAATTTTTTTTAATTTATTTTTTGGTGGGAATGGAATTTGGACTCAGGGCCTTACAATTGCAAAGCAGGTACACTCCTGCTCCTTTTGAGCCACACCTCCAGTCCATTTTATTCTGGTTATTTTGGAGATGGAGTCTCAAAAACTATTCCCCCGGGCTGGCCTCAAACCATGATCCCCCTGTTCTCAGTCTCCTAAGTAGCTGGAATTACAGGCATGAGCCACTTGTGCCCATCTAATACAATCTCTTCTTGATTCCTGTTCCCTCCCCCCTTGATCCCATGTCGCATTTCCTAGAAGGCCAATACATAAGGTGCTGAGCCCCTGGGGTGACATCAACACAGACGTAGGGCAGGCAAAGGGTCTTCCTCCTGCATTTCCCATTCAGAAAGGAACAGCTAAGTTTCTTCAAGTCAAAGACAGTGCCAGAACCCACAGACAGGTCAGGTTTAAAAGTCAAAGCCAGAGGAGGGTTACAAAGTACAGTTGCTTTCTATGAAGTCCACTGCGAATACCTCCCCCCAAGGCCAAGGGCAATTCTGCAGCACACAGGTACAGAGGCCTCCTAAGAAAGCATCCTGGAAAATCAGTCCTCATGGGCCATGTCAGGGCAGGATCAATCGATTAACAGAAAAGCAATCACACAGGAAGTGTGGAGTGTGGCTTTGCAACCCTGGGAACAAGGGGCCCCTGTGCTATGAGTCATGTTGTATAACTTAGCTTTGCTCCAACCTCCACAAGTTTCTCTAGCCCAAAGTCACATGGGGCCACAAATAGAAGAAAGCATCCCCCACTCTGTCCTCCTGGTAAGCCCAGAGCCCCACAGAGGACCTGGCCTAGAATTAATCCCTGTCCTGCCCAGCTCACAGCCAACAGAGTAAGGAGCAGGGCCTTGGACCAGAGGCAAGAGCTGTGCAACCTCAGCCTGCCAACTAACCTCTCTGGGCCTCAGCCTGGTTCCTTTATGATGCAGAAATCTGTTATGCAGACACAGATGAGGCTCCCAGGTTCCCAGAGGAACCCGTAACACAGGATGTGCAAGTCTTTAGTGGTTGTTCTTATCTGCGGCTTCTGAGACTTGCTGATCACATCAAAAGAAACAGTTCTTCAAAGGTGGGGAGAACAGCTAACTGCCTGGTAGGTGCCTGAACCATCAGAGTTTGCAAAGTTCTTCAGTTCAGCACCACCTCTGTGATGAATGCGCAAGACATTTTTACCCCATCCCTGCAGATGAGACCATCCAGGCCCCAGGAAGGGAAAATTGTGCCTGGGGTCATACAAACAATAAGCATATGGTGTCAAGACTCGAACGCAGCACAGGCGCTGTGCAGTCATGGCTCTCAGCCATGACTAAGGCAGACTTAGCCATGGCTAAAGGGGTAGGAATTGAAGGGATACCTTCATAAATCCCACCTGCATGGCGAGAGAAGACTGACCCTCAGCCAGAATGTCATCCCAGCCTGCAGAACGTCCAAGAGGCACTGACTATGGCTGCCCTTACTCTGCTCCGGCCACCTGGCCCTGTGCCTGGGGTGCTTAGGTAGCAGAATGAATGGGAAGCGGGGGGCCAATGGCTAGCTGGGTGACTGGGTGGCTGGATTTATGCGTGTGTAAATTGGCAATGGGTGATTTTTGCTTTGGAGTAAAACAATCTTTTTGGGGAGAGGGGCAGCATTGGTGTTTGAGGCAGGCACTCTTAAGCTCGAGCCACTCCACCAGCTCTTTTTTGTGATGGGGTTTTCAAGACAGGGTCTTGTGAACGATTTGCCTGGGGCTAGTTTTGAACCATGATCCTCCTGATTTCTGCCTCCTGAATAGCCAGGATTATAAGCGTGAGTCAGCAGTGCCCGACTCGAACGTGAAATTTTAATCCATTTAACAGCTCTGGGCTCAGATTCCTCAACAGGAAATGGACACTGGCACCTACCTCCCACGTGTGGTGGACCTGACATTGACCGTCTCTGCAAAGCACAGTGCACGGTCCCTAGCATGAAGACATGCCCCTGGCATGGGACTATTTCTGCCTCTTACAGGGCCAGAATTGCCCACCAAGCTGGCACCTGCTGCTCGTCCTGCTCACTCTTGCTCACTACCTCCTGTTGAGACTCTTGGCCATGCCTGGCAGCTGGTCAGTCATTACTGCGGTCCTGGCCAGCCTAAGTAGCTCCATGGGTTGGGCCTTGGTTTCCTATACCCGCACCTCCAGCGGTCACCTCGTGCCAGACCTCTAGGCTGGAATAAGTCAGCTACTGGTTTCAGCCTTTAGGATCTGAGCATCTGGGTAATGTGTGCTCGAGGGGAGACCTCAGCCCGTGGCTGGCCTCAGGCATAGGAGGGAGGGGGGAGGAGGAGTCTGGGTCTTCCCTGCTTCACCTCCACCTCTTCAAGAAAGCTGGTGGGGCTGCTATCTGCTGCTTGAAATATAAGCCCAACTCAGCTGGCTCAAACCCTAGGGAGGCCAGGTGCCAGTGGCTCATGCCTGTAATCATAGCTACTCAGGGGACAGAGATCAGGAGGATCATGGTTCAAAGCCAGCCTGGGCAAATAGTCCAATAGTTTGTGAGACCCTATCTCGAAAAAAAGCCATCACAAAAAAGGGCTGGTCGAGTGGCTCAAGGTGTAGGACCTGAGTTCAAACTCCAGTACCGGAAAAAGAAAAAAAGAAAGAAAGAAAAGAAGAAAAACCCTAAGGAGGTAACAGAAGGTCCAGAGCAAGGGCAGAGCCTGCAAGTGGCTTTACAAGGTGACCTCAGGAGATGGTACAAGATGGTTGCTGAAGCTCCCAGAAGAAGTTGAGCAGAGAGGGAGGTCATTAAATCTGTGAGAGAAACCCTTCCTGGAGGAAGCACCTCTCTCACCCTCAAAGCCAGGCTCAGACAGCCCCGCACCAGCGGGGTGCACTCCCAATCTCATTACTTTGATGTGTTTGTGGCCCCAGCTTGACCTGAACAAGTGGCCCTGGGTGGGGAACCCCACTCTCCTCCATAGAGGTGAAACTGCCACTTCATTCAATCTGTCCTCTGATGAGGACAGACCTGCTGGGCTGGCCTGGAATATTAGCTGGGTTAATTGTCCCTTCAAATGAACGACCAGTTTAATCGAGGACTCAACGCCTGCGGTCATCCAATCGTGGCTGCCTCTGGACGCACAGTCTCCCTAACAGCCCAGCGCCTGCATGCAGGGGGCTTGTGACTGGCTGGCGCGTGCATGTGTGTGCGTGCATGCATGGGTGAGCATGCATGGGATGCATGGTGTCTGGCGTTGCTCACGGGCGTTTGTTAAGAGCAGACCAGAGCTCAAGCTAGCAGACAGCATCTGACCTTGACTGCGGGCTGCAGGGCCTTTGCCAAGTAGCTCTTCCTGGCTTTGCTCAAGAGGGTTTGCAAAAACATCTCACTTGCAACTGAAGTGTGCATCCAAGAGGGTGGGGAGGAGTGGGGATTAACAGTTTTTATCTTTATTCCTTTTATTTGATCCATTAAACCCAAGGCTCCATGAATGCTAAGCAAGCAGTCTACACTGAGCTTCATACCTAGCTCGGTTAGCAGTCTTTAAATTATTTAAATCAGAGTCAGCTCATGAAAACCCACATTTACACACACAGACTCACACATGCACCCACCCAAATTCAGCTGCTGTTCATTTTCCCATTTGCCAAAACAACAGCTCACCCCTCCAAAAACAAAACAAACAAAAACCCAAAACACTTTCCTCCTGAGTTTTTCATGGGACTCTATCGGAATCTTCATTTTCCATTACACTTAGAAACTACTGACATGCCCACCACCAAGAGAGGCTAAACGCTTCATGACATCAGGCAGCCATGCCAGGACCCATGTGTGTCTCTGTTCACTGACACACACACGACTCAATGATGAGTTTAAAAACTACCTGCTTACTGCACAACCCATGTGACCTATGGCTGGATCTACCTGGGTACTGACGGACAGAGATTTACCTGAAGAACAGCCCCCCAAACCCGCTACTGTTTGTCTCAGCTTATGTCCTCCCCACCCCCGTTTTTTCCCTGCACACCCTGGCTACTCTACACGAGCATAAATAAGGCAGTCAAGGATGCACAGCAAGTGTTCCAGGGAGATTTCTCCACTTCTTCCCAGAGCCCCATCTGATACACAGAGGGCACACTGACTGTGACACCTCCTCCTGAGGCCCCAAGAGTGGCACTAACTCTGTCACTTGCCCCTGTTGGGCCCTCTGGGGGGGGTCTCTGGTTTTTCCTGTTTCCAAATTTTGTACAAATGGAACCATAGAATTCTTCATGTGTTCTCTGTGTCTGTTTTCTCTTGCTCAACACCGTGTCTGTGAGAGTCCTCTGTGTCGATGGGTTTAGCTGTGGCTCTCTTTTTCCCTGCAGGTGGGCGCCCCCCTGTATAAGACACCACAATTGATCCATTCAACCATGGGTGGGCATTGGAGCTGTTCCCAGTTTTAGGTTTTTGGAAATAATGCTGCTAGGTACATTCCTGTGGGGAATTACTCATGAGAGCTCACCTCCGTAGTTAGATACCCAGGAGTAGAACTGGTGTGGCTATCTTAAATTTGGGGTGGGTCAGTACGAGGACATGCCTGTCTCTTGTTCCGCACGCATGGTGTTCGGCCTACCGTGGTGCCTGGCATAAGAGCTGCTTTGCGAGCCCTCCAGCCCCGGTCCCAGCAGGAGACAGTGACTTTGCCACTAGAAGGATCTGGTGAAAATGAGAAGGAAGAAGAGCCAATGAAACCATTCCCACTCCTAGGAGCACCTTTAATGAATTATAAAAGCACCTTTGGCTCATACAGCTCTTTGGCCTTTCTGAAGCACTTTGAGGCACACTAGTGGTTCTCAGCCCAGGCCGCACCCCAGGATTCTTACTGAGTTCGGTTGGGTTGGGGCCTGGGTGTCAGTGTCTTATGAGTGAGTACCTGGACAACCCCAGGGGAAGCCAGGCCAGGGATCACTGACTGTGCCGTCTTGTGTGTGGCTCTCTGAATGACAGAGATGGTAGAATGCTGGAGTGGAGCAGAGGGAGAACGGAGTACACCATAGGGTTCACAGAATAACCATGATGCTTTGCTCCATGCCAGGAAGTGCTAGAGTTCACAGTCTCTGTCTCATTGAAGACTGTGGGAAAGGCATTAGGACCAATCCCACATTACCAGGGATGGCTGGTGACAAGGACACGGGCTGAGGGAGATGGGCACCCAGCCAAGGCTACCTAGCTGGTCAGTGGCGGTGCTGGCCCCAGAACGCAGTGAGTGCCCACAGGCAGCATGGCTCCCACACCCTGAATTCCTCCGGCCTGGAAAGAAAGGAAGGAAATAGAACAACGTGTTACAGTGGCTATGTTCGGCCGTTGTGCTTATGGGTGATATTTTCTTCTACTCTCCTTTCCGCAGTGTTCAAGTCTCTCTCTGTGATCTGTTAGGCTTTGAATCACAAGCCTGCTTATGTTTGTCTTGCCCTGAAGGCAAGTGACTTTGCCACCCCTGCTACCACTCATCACAAGGAGCCTGCTCTCTGTCAACTGTCAGTGTTAGGGAAGCTGCCAGCAGAGCAGGGAAGGTGTGGCTCTGAACACCGGGGACTGCTCTCCTTCTCCCAAGCCACCCCACTCCACTGAGGTCCCGACCAGAGCCTGGTAAGTCTAGGTCCAGTAGTTTTCCATGGGCTGACAAGAAGCCAGACTTGTGAGCTGCCAAAGAGACATGTCTGCCTTTAGCCTGTAGGCACAGAGACCAAACCTGCAGGTTCCCGGGCATGCCAAATTCCTGCAGGTTCCCGAGCATGCCAAATCCTGCAGGTTCCCGAGCATGCCAAATCCTGCAGGTTCCCGAGCATGCCAGATTCCTGCAGGCTCCTGAGCATGCCAAATCCTGCAGGTTCCCGAGCATGCCAAATCCTGCAGGCTCCCGAGCATGCCAGATTCCTGCAGGCTCCTGAGCATGCCAAATCCTGCAGGTTCCCGAGCATGCCAAATTCCTGTAGGCTCCCGAGCATGCCAGATTCCTTCAGGTTCCCGAGCATCCCAAATTCCTGCAGGCTCCTGAGCATGCCAAATTCCTGTAGGCTCCCGAGCATGCCAGATTCCTTCAGGTTCCTGAGCATCCCAAATTCCTGCAGGCTCCTGAGCATGCCAGATTCCTGCAGGTTCCTGAGCATGCCAAATTCCTGGTCTGCAGGAGCTGGGGAGGTCAGATGCTGCCGCCAAGCCTGCCTCCGGATGCCCGGAATTCCACCATTATCAACCCATTTCTCCATGGCCAGTGAGCATTGCCCTGGAAAGCTGAAAGACCAGAGAGGGGCAGGGGAGGGATTGCAAAGCGGGCTGCAGGTGATATTTAAGGACAAGCTGTGGAGGCAGATGCTGTAAACTGGGGCAGGGGAGGAGAAGGAGATGGACAGAAGGACAGAGGGCAGGAGGGAGAAGCTCCTGGAAGCAGGTGGACACTAGTCCCCATGACTGTTCCCTCTGTCATTTGCTGAGTGAGCAGAACCAAACTTGTCCTATTCCTTAGGTTGATGGAACCAAAGGTATATAAATGGTAATTAATTTATTTATAGATACACTGTATCATTATTTGAAGGTGACATCAAAAGGACAGTTTCACACTTATGTGGTTCCGAAGTCCAGACCATGGTCATCACGTGGAGTGTGCAGAAACGTGGGTTCTTGAGTCTTCCCTTGGTTAGACCTTGACCTGTACTTTCACAGGTCAGTCCCCAACTGAATTGTATACACATATGAAAATTTTAAAATAATATATCACAACTCTCATACAGTATAAAATGAACCTGGGCTAAAGATTTTATTGAACTTATTAATTAATGAGGAAACCATTAAGCTGTTAGAATCAACTCAAAGGAAAATACAAAGAGTCAACACACCTCTGCATCGGTCATGAGGACTCCGAAATGAATTTGTGGGGCACCACCATCTCTCAGTGTTCCCGGGAACTGGTTCCAGGAGCCCCCATGGATGCCAACACCTATGGATGTTCAGCTCTCTAATATAAAATGCTGTAGCATTTGCATATAATCTACACACATCCTCCCCCAGGCTTTAACTTTGGATTACTTCTTTTTTTTTTTTTTTTTTTCATTTTTCTTTTATTATTCATATGTGCTTACAAGGCTTGGTTTATTTCTCCCCCCTGCCCCCACCCCCTCCCTTACCACCCACTCCACCCCCTCCCTCTCCCCCCACCCCCTCAATACCCAGCAGAAACTATTTTGCCCTTATCTCTAATTTTGTTGTAGAGAGAGTATAAGCAATAATAGGAAGGAACAAGTGTTTTGCTGGTTGAGATAAGGATAGCTATACAGGGCATTGACTCACATTGATTTCCTGTGCGTGGGTGTTACCTTCTAGGTTAATTCTTTTTGGTCTAACTTTGGATTACTTCTAACCTAAAACCAGGTGAATGCTGCATGAGTAATTGTCATGCTGTGTTGTTCAGGGAAGCGAGACGAGAAAAACTGTGTATATGTTCAGAATAGACACGAATTTTTCTGCATGTTGATCCAGGGTTGGCTGAATCATGGGTACAGAGCCTCTAGACACAGAAATGCTGACTATAGATGCAAAATCCCCAAAAATAAAATCCATAACTATCACCAGTCACAATGCATTGCACATCACTTGTCTTTATATGGATACGATAAGTGTTCTCAGCAGATCATGAAATGCTGAGAAAATAAAACAGAAGGTACCCCGAACAGGACACCCAGGTATCTCTCTTGTTCCGCTTTTCCTCCATTTCAGTCTTTCACAGTTTTTCCTGTACATGTTAACGTTTGGTCAGTGTGCTGTAGACCCCTTTGGTGCCTCTCTATCATGACTAGGGCAGACTTTTGAGCAAAGCCCAGTGCCTCTCCACGCTCGGCTTGGGATTAGCAGGTGGGCCAGACCAGGCACGTTCTTCTTCTAGTCTTGGACTAGATGTGTGGCGGGCTCTGGCTCAGGTGCAACTTTGATTCATGATGCTACAGAACACCTACAAGGACTGAGACCTCGGCCTCCACTGGGCTCACGGGCTTGGTCGGGCTGCCTGGGCTGTTAGCAGTGAATTCTAGAACATGGAACTGAAATCTGCTTCCCTGTTGCAGTGATGGTGTTGAGAACGGCCCACTAATTGTTGGTTATCAGGACTTATCAACACACAAAACAAAACAAAAACTAGTAGCTGTGAGTAAGCAAGTGGCTCAAGGGTCTGGAGGTGGTCACCTGGTCAGGACCCCCTTGTCTGACCCCCATCATTGCTTTTTCAGGACAGTTCAGTGTGGAGGTTCAGAAGCAGGTGGGTCTCAACGTCCTGGGGTTGAACCTGGGTTCTGCTCCTCTCTGGCTCTGTACCTGGGCTGCCTGTTTAACCCTGCTGGATATCAGCAATCACAGGGCTTCCCAGAGGAAGCTCAGACTCAAAAAGGGGTTGCCTGTGGGAGCTGCAAATCAGGCTGAGGAAATAGCCAGGGCAAAGGCCCTGAAATGGGAGGGGCTGGTGTCCGTAGAGATGCTAAGGACCCCTGAGAGTGGTGGCCCTCAGTTGTTTGTGGGCTTACGAACTGCCCAAAGCACTGGATAAAACACCTCCAGAAATGACAATGCCACAGGTCTGGGGCATGGTTCAGGGACCTGCATTTTTAACAAGCATTCTAGGCTCATTCGATGATTGTTTAGGACCAATCATTGATAAATGCCAGGACAGAGCTTAGTGGGAATGGTACGAGGTGAGGTGAGTCATCTGACCTCTCCAAGCAGCAGGATGGCAGGAGGGTTGAAGGAGAGGAGACACACTGCCCAGCACAGGGCCTGGCGTGCATCAGGCACTCACAGATCACTGCACATCTTACTGGCCTCCCCATGTCAAGCCCATGGAGCCCCGATGGTATGGAGGACCGAATGCCAGGCTGGCCAGACAATCCTGCATCAGCTAGACCATCCCTTGGACCTGGCCTTGGGCAAGACCACCAACCTCAAAGGGCTGGTGGGCTACAGTTTCCCCTCTTGTGAAAGGAGAGTATGATTAGGTGACTCACTCTTACACAGTCAGTAGGTCCTCAACCAACGTCTGCCATCTTGAATTTCTCACACAGTAGAGCCAGGCTTCCCTCACCAATGCTCGGTCCCTCAGCCTGGACCCCCAGGGGGCTTTAAAAAATGCTATTTACATAAGTATTTCTTGTCAGTGGGACTCAGGCATTGGTAACTTTTCCAGTTCCCCAGGTGCACCTTGTGAGAACCAGCTATGCAATTCCTCAAAGGCTCTTTTATCCAGAGAGTCAAAAAGGACTCAGAGGAAATACCTCGCTCCCCACTTCTGACCTAATACCCCAGCAAGCATCCAAGACAGCAAGAGGCTTCATCATCACCCAGCACGCCACAGAACTCTGACTTACATTACTGTTGTTATTAATACCATTATTATTGACAGGGTCTCCCCACGTAGCCCAGGCTGGCCTCAACCCCCTGAGTGCCAGGATTATAGGCATGTACCACCATACCAAGTGCAAAACTCTGCTTTAAAAATAATTTTTAACGTAATTTTTGTTAAATACAAATATTTTGGTTTTGACAAGAATCTTGTCAAAGTCAAAATGCATGCTGTTTAAACAAAAGCAAGTAATATAGAATGACTTCTCACCTACTCCTGTCATGCTCCAAGGCTGCCATATTTAGTTTAATTTACTTTATGGAGATATAATTTACACAGCATGACACACACATCTGAACTGTGCCATTGGGTGACTTGTGGCAAGTGTGTCCTGCCCAGTCCGCCCCCCTGGGAGGTCCACTTCAACAGCTTGTATTTCACTTCTTGTGGGTTTTCACTGTCATGGGTTTATACTGACACTTTGTTTTATCAACTTTAGCAAAACTGGCCTGATTAATCTTCAGCCAAGAAACAGCTGAAACAAAGAGGACAGGACTCAATCAGCTGCTGGGGCGTTTCCTTTCTTTAGCTGTATAACATGTACGCATCATCTACAAATGTGTAACTGGTACACAGAAATAGCGATTGTACACAGTAGTGGAGCAGCATGCTGTATTTCAAGACATGGATGTTGTGTAATGCTCAAATCCGGTTCAAATATTTGTATCTTTTCCTTATGGAAAAGACTATAGAAATCCTTCTTGCTTAAAACAAATGCACAGTACCCCATTGTCCCTCTGTCACCTACACTGCAATAATAGCCCATCAGAGCACTTGCACCATCTCACCACATTGGCCAGTACCCCCCTTACCTCCCTTCCTGAACCTTTAATTTCTCATTGAAGTTTTTTTATTTCCCATCATTCCTACCCTCTGTTACTCCATTGGTTTTATTTGTTCTGGGGAGGAAAACATAGACTACTTCACCGTGTATAAATATATACCTAAAACCTTCCAGTCTCCTTTTATATATTTCTTGGAAGCAGTTCCTTTTTTCTTCCTGATGTCGTGCTGCCTGCGTCCCTGGCTCTCTGGCCTTTCCCAGCCAGCTGTACACAGGTCATTCTAGAATTCCTGTCCGTTACATCCCTGGGTTAATTCCACAGTGTTATCTCATGGCTTGTTCTCCATGACTTCCACACCAATTTTGCTGAAATATTCACATAACGTCTCAAAAACAAAGCACGGGAAACGAGGTTCTGAGTCTGAAAGTGACTCTTTTCCTTTGCCTTTGACGCTTTGGCTGGGTATACAATGTCACGTCCCAAACTATTCATGCTTAGCCCTAAGAGATGGAAGATGACCAGGAAGTTAAAAGTCCTGGTCTAAAACTGCCGGGGTTCAAATCTTAACTTCACACTTACAAGACCTAGCATGTCTTTAACCTCTTGGGCTGTAGAAATGCAGTTGGAAAACCTCTGCCTTCGATTAATAACCTTTCTTTGAGCCCCCTGAGCTGGGTGCTGGGGGGTCCCAGAGATGAACGAGCGGCAACTCTGGCCCCAGTCCTCAGGAGCCTCAGATACAGAGACAAACAAGGACGTGGACAGTGACAGTGTAGCAAGTGCAAAGGTCCTTCCAGAGGAGCCACCAGCAGAGTGTACTTGAGTGCTTCTTTAGGTATGCTAAACAGCTCATCCAGTAATTATTTAAAAATTAGCTTAGGTAAACTTACAATTAAATAGCATTACATCAAAAATAAACCTAACGAATGGCCTGGTATCGTGGTACATGTTTAATCCCAGCTACTTGGGAGGATTAGATCAGGAGGATCGCAGTTTGAGTGTAAGTGTTTTTTTGTTTTTTAAAAAGATAGTGAGTCCCCATCTCAGCCAACAAGCTGGGTGTGGCAGTGGACATCTGTCATCCGAGCTATCCAGGAGGCATAGGTCTGAGGCTGGCCTTAGGCAAGAAAAAGACCTAATCTGTAAAATCACCTAAGAGTCAAAAAGGGCTGGGGTGTGGCTCTAGTGATAGAGCGGCTGCCTCACGGGCACAAAGCCCTGAGTTCAAGCCTCAGTACTGAAAAATAAACAAAGAAACAACACTAAGGAACACTAAAAATCCCTCACTTCCAACTCCTGTGCTCCATGAGCGCGGTCTGTTGTGTTTGCACGTGGGCTATTACAAAACGGAGCGTTACTTCTTATCTCAGCTCCATTGCTTCAGAAATCGGGGTTCGAAACCAGCCACAGCAGAAATATTTACACCATGGAAACTGACAAATGCGGCAGAACAGGGCTGGACGTTGCTTTGCTGATTGTCCAGACTTAAGAAAAGAATGAAGGAAATGTTCAGGCCCAAACTTAAAAGCGTGTTTGTGCTGGTGACCGCGATGTCACGAGTGGCACATAAATTTGAGGACGTGTTCTTGCAATTCTCAAAAAATTAATCTCCTCGTCACATTCCTGAGCACATGCAATCCTCCATGTGCTTTGTCATTCTATTTTCATCTAGCTCATTCATGTGAATGAAAATTTCAACCAGTTCATGAAGGAATTCATTCATTTATTAATTGTAACAGTTTGGTTACAAGAGTTTAAGAAATACCAACAAAGGCATCCAATTTATTGGATGGGATTTATAAGAAAGAGTGTCGTATATTTTATGATTATTTGGGAGTTGTGTGCTGTGATCTGTTACGGCAGTGTTTTTATAATAAACTTCTGTGTGCAGATGTGAGCACGTGTCACTTGACACATCACAGAGTCTGTGATCGGACTGACCCAGGTGGGGATGCTGTGTGACCTGGGGTAATTTACTTTGCCTTTCTGGATTTAATCAGTAAATGGAACTATCAGAGTGTGGTGAGACCATCGGTAAAATCACACAGTCAAGTGAGAGGTGAAGAAGCCGCACTCAGAAATTGGGGTGCCTGCCCTCGAGTCCCAGTTCCTCCCTTCGGACATGGGCCAGGTTGCTGTTAGAGGGCTGAGGAACAGCAGCAGGAGGAGAACTTGTAGGAGGTCATCTAAAGGAACTGGCTCACTTGATTGTAGGGTTCAGCAATTCTGAAGTCTGCAGGGCAGGTGGCCAGCTGGACGCTCATGGGCAGCAGCTACCGCTGCAGGGGGAATTTCTTCATCTTCAGGGAAACCTTGATTTTGCTTTCAGGGTCTTACCACTGATTAGACAAGGCCCACCCAATTCTGAAGGACAATCCTTTTACTTAAAGCCGAGAGATTGCAGATGCTTTTACACATCTACCAAATGCTTTCCCAGAGACATCCAGACTAGAGTCTGATTAAGGGACACACAGCCCATAGATGCTATGTCTGCACAAACCCTAACCGTCAGAGGTGGGAACAACGGGAGCCCATCACTGACTGGCTGTGTGAGTGACAACCTGAGGCCATGTCCAGAGAGCTGGGAGAGAGATAAGAGAAAGAGGGCCACCACTGCAGGACCCAGGAGGAGGTCCTGTGGCCACACTCACAGGGAAACCTGCTGTACCTGGACAGCACCTGTTGGAGCCCCTTTGGGGCAGGTCAGGCTGGTTCAGTGGGGAGAGATGGTGGCTGGAAGGTGAAGTGGCTTCAGGTGTTAGACAGGAGGTTGGGCCACCGTGGCTGCTTTCTTAACCGCTGACCGAGGGCTGTGTAACTCATTTGCTGCCTCAGCAGGTAGCTGGGTTTAAAATAAATTCCAGAAGATCAAGTTCAAGTCTCTAAACCAGCAGCCCTAGATTCCAGCAGGCCTCTGACAGAGCTGGGTGATCTGCCAAGTATGTCTGGCATCTCCGACGTCACCTCAGATGCCCTCTTTCCCTCCTGGAGAAGATGCCCTCGTCCCCTCTCTCCTCTCCAGCTCTGAGACCCTTGGTACTTCCTCACCCCAACCCCTCACCAGAGCCTCTGTCCCAGCCGAGCCGGCCTTTCTAGACCCTGCTTCCAGGGCCTCATGGGTGTAGGGTTAGTTCTGCTCTGGGCCTCATGGGTGTAGGGTTAGAGAGCAAACGCACAGAACACATAGATGGTGGCTCATGACCCATGTGTCCCCGTTCCCTTGGAGCACTGGAGCCCAGGAGGGAGCAAGCCAGGAGACAGGTGGAGTTGTGGGGTGCCAGCACTCGAGCATCTCTGCAGGAAAAGATGTAGGTGCAGCAAGCATGCTTGCTCACACGGTTTGGTCCCAAGGAGAACTGCAGAGCAGAGAAATGTCTGGAGAGGGCTGACGCCTTTCTTTCTTACAGACGAAGGAACCGAAGCTGGAGAAGTGCGTGACTTGTCCTCACTCTCACTGCTGGGAAGCCACCAACAGGCTGAGCCAACACCAGGCTTCCTGGGTCGTGAACCCTGTCACAGCTAGCAAATGAGCAGAGATGGCGTTCCCAAGGCCAGGAACCACCAGGAATTCCAACAGGCCACCCACATCCCCCGGTTCCGCCTTCCCTGGCTGGCCCCATCCCAGCCCTGAGCTGGTGGCGTGGCAGCTTCTCTGCCAACCTTGCTCTCCAACTTGAACCTCAACAGTCTGGGCCACCAACCAGTCCAGACACAACAAGATAAGAAGCTGTGTTCTGGCTTGCTGTGGGTGAGTTCAGAGCCAAGCTGTGCTCCTCCAGGGGCTGAGGCTGGTCCTGGCTGTGCTGAAGACAGTCAGACACATCCTGTCTTTGGTGTCCCCCAAGGTCCTGCTTGCTCTATACCTGGCTACCTCATTAGCCTCCACACCCTCGTCTCTGGCCACACCGTGGCTTCGAACATACAACCCCTGGCCCTTGGTCTGCCACATATGCTTTTTCTGCTCCCGATAGCTTTGTTTTCAGGTCAACCCACTGAATAGCACTATCCCCATTCCAGCTTCCACCCTCCTGTCCCTGCAGCTTTCTGCACATTCTTCACAGTAGCTCTTAGAGTCGTGTAGACACGACACGATGACTTGGTGATATTCATCACTTCGTCTGAGAACCTCGCCTGCTGTCTGACACCAACTGTGGCTCAACCTACTGCCTGGCGAATGAAGAGAGGGCAGGGAGGGGGATGGGTGAGTGCTGGCTGGATGGGCTGATGGGTGCTTGATTAAGCAGATGGACGCTGGAAGGATAGTTAGGTTGCTACATGTTGGATGGATTCGTGGATGGATGACACATGGAAGGACACATGGATGAGTGGATGAATGGATGGGTGATTGAGTGACAGGACAGTCAAAGCAACCTCTTAACTCTGGAATTCCCATTTCCCCAGAATAGGGCCCTGCCCAGTGTAGGTCCCAGAGTACAGTTCCAGAAAATGCCTCTATGTTTCAGGTCCTCCTAAGCCACCTCTGAGAGAGGGCCAAGCAAGAGTTATTGGTGAGCCGGGCACAATGGTGCATGCCTGCAGTCTCTGTTACTCTGGAGACAGAGGCAGGAGGTTGTAAGTTGGAAGCCAGTCTGGGCTCCGTAGTGAGATCCTGTCTTAAAGGAATAAGTTAGAGGCTCTACTTGATGGATGAGCTGTGAAGTTTGGCTCATGGACACCCAGCTCATTGGAAGCACAGTGGAAATCAGACTCTGCCTCTCGATACCTTGTCTGAGTTCTGTGCTATGTGAAGAGTGAGGTCTGGGTGGCAGTGGGAGGCCTCACTACCTCCCCCTCCTCCAAGCAGAGCTGACAATGGAGACCCCCACGTACCTGTCCCAGCTGTGGCGGGGCCTCTGTGACACCTGCTTTGGTTGCCTGTGCATCGTGGCCCCTGAGTAAGGAGGGGAACGGAACCCTGACTCCCATACAGGACGTACCTTTTAGTTCCTCTGAAAATAAGGCGCGGTGAGAGGAAAATTGGGAGGCCTAAGCCTAGAAAGAGCTTTTCCCACTCCCACCTGGCCAGAGCAGGCCTTGGCAGTCCACAGCTGCGCTGTGACTTTCTCCTCTAACCTCACTGCAACCCGGGAGGGCAGCCTGAGTGAGAAAATGAACGCAAAGTCATTTTGAACGACCAATTAGATAATTAACCACGGCTTCTAATGTGTGAAAAGCCCTAGTAACCTTTTTCTCTATTATTATTATTTTTTTTTTTTTTTTTTTGGTGGTACAGCGGTTTGAACTCAGGGTATTAAACTTGCTGGGTCGGCACACTACCACTTGAGCCACACACCCTCCCTGTTAATTTGTACGTCTTAAACCTTATAGCAATACGTTCAGCTTTTAAAAATATTGCAAAAATGTATAAGAATTTCCCAAACGTTACCGTGTTGCCCTGTTTGCTTATTTGCTTTATAATTTTCCCTTTCTCTATATGTGTGCACGAACGTGCAGGAGTATGGGCGCACCTGTGTATGTGTGAGACACACACGTGTAGGTGTGTCTTATTTTTCTGAAGCAGCTGAAAGTGAATTTCAGAAGTGCTGTTGTCTGAACACTTCAGCATGTCTTTTAATTGCAAACAGTCCTGGTTTTTCAGGAACTTAGCACATCTGACGCGTCCAGCTGCTATTCCGTAGGCTGTCCCTCACACGGTGTGTGACAATGTGGCCTCTGGATTGGGACTAGACCATGAAGGTCCAGGAAGCTACCACAACAGCAGCACTGTGTCCCCTCAGAGTGCCCTGGACAGATGGTGATTTTTCCCCTCACTAGTGTTGTCAGTTTGGGTTGCTCAGCGAGGGTGGTGTTGCCAAGTCTCTTCACTGAAAAGTTGCTCTCTTTCCCTTTACAAAATAATAACTCTTATGAGAAGACACCACGAGATTGTTTAAAATTCTGCTTCTCGTCCACATTCCTTGTCCACATTTGTGATTCTTGTCCCAAACAGCTACTGCTCTGGGGATTGCCCAAGGGAGAAGTTCTGATCCCAGCATTCCATCCACATTTCTTTGTCGGAGTTCTTCTTTCCACAAGGGCTTTCCCTTTCCTTCCCTTCATTCACTCATTCGTTCATTCACTTCTGTAGGTATAGACTCAAGGATTTTTCTTTTGCTCTGAGTGGTAATGTGTCACTTAATTTCTTTTAATGATTTATTTTGAAATAACTATAGAGTCTCAGGAGATTGGGAAGATAGCAAAAGGTCCCATGCACTATTCACTTGTTTCCTCCCAGCAGCTGTATCTTACAAACTGGGGAAATGGACCCGGTCTCCTGCGTGTGCATGTCTGTCACTTTATCACATATGCAACTTCAGAAAGCACCATTCTGTCACCACAAAGGTCTACAGTCTCACCTCTTCCCACCTCCAATCTCTGGCAACCACCAATTTCTTCTCCAGCTCTATGTTTCTATCATTTCACTAATACTATGCAAGTGGAATCCTATAAAGACTGTCACTTTTTGAAATTGGATTTTTTCACTCAGCAAGATGTGAGAGTCATCCTCGTTATGTGTACCAGTATCTTACTTGTTGCCAGGACCCCATGGCTCACACCTGCAGTCCCAGCTACTCAGGAGGCAGAGAAGAAATGAGATTAGCAGTGACAATCTGTGTTGTTTAATATGGGGTGATTTTTGTCTTAGCTATATCACTGTATTGTTAGAATTTTTGACAATAGACATGTATCAATCTTTGCTGTTCCCTCCCCAAGATAGAATGTGTTTTAGCTTCTGTCTCCACACACACACCCTCAATACACACATGCATGTACCTAGTCTCTATCTTCCCAACACATTCACATACATTGGCAATTTGCTTAATCAGTAGTCAGTAGTGACGTTATTATAACTAAGTCACTACTATCACTCAGAGTTGCTTCACATACTAAACTAGTATTCCTTTCCCTTTCCTGCACACCGTTTGTTTTATTTGGAGTTGATTGTTGCTTTTGTTTTTTCCTATTACATTGTTTTCTATTCGTTAATTTAACATTAAAAATGGCCACAGCTTGCCTAACAAGACTTAGACGTGTTGCTGCACATCCCATATACTCTCCTTTTCATTCTACGAACAAGTGTTTCATGGATCTTTCTGATCTTTCTCCAAATGAAACTGTCTGTTCTTTCTTCTCTCTGTGTTCAGTACTGACCTCTGCCCTCAGCTGGGCTCGCATGCCCCTCATATCCAAGCTTTGGCCATGGTAGAAAGGGGTGGGTGCTTTCCAGAATGAAGCCAGAGGCAAGGCTTGGAGTTCTAATTGTCTGTGAGTGAATTGTTTCCACTGTATACTCCACCTGACAGACGTACAGGAGGCTGCTGCTTCCAGAAGCTTTTGAGAGCTCTGCTGTGAGATTCTAGTTGTTCCTCAGATTATTCCAGTGCCAACTTAAGAGTCTGTCTCATTTCTCCTGCTCAGTGGATTGCCACTTGTCCACCTGCTTTCCCACTCGCACACTTAGTGACTCTTATTTTCTCTCACTTTCCCCATACTTGTGGGTTTGTGCCTTGTAGATGTTTGTCTTTATTCTCTGTCTCACGTAGGAATCCAAAGCCCTGAATCCCTCCCCAGATCCAGGAATCCTGTGCTGAGAGTGGGCAGGCCCTGTGTGCACGAATCACTTCTGAGAGCCACAGTCTCTCAGAGGGAAAGAAGATAAACTTCCGGTGTGAAATTAACACACTTCCCACACTGGATTCAAAACGCCCTAGACCTAGACTGACTTAGCCATGACCTTCCTGGGCAAGCTTGAAAAGGCATTTCACCATTTTTGCTTGATCTCAATGTTCCTATCAGCAAAACAATGCAAAAGCAAAGCTGCAACCATCCACAAAGATAAGGGGAATCAGAGGAGATGGCGGGAACATACAGGATGATTTCAGGCACCACATGGATAGTTAGGATTGACATCACCGGTCTCTATTCAAGGAGCTGCCATTTATGCACCTGAGTGAAATGCTCAGGACCCAGATATGGAAGAGGCATGTCCCTTCCCTGGGGAAGCTAATGTCGTAGCAGAGGAGGCTGACAAATACACAGACAGCTCAGTATTGTAAACAAGCAAGACTGCAGACTACAGGTGAGTGCCTGGGACAGGGAGAGGCTGACGAAGGAGGAACAGGATGGTTTCACAGGACTGGGCAGGATGGCACCAGTCAGACAGCAGGAAGGTGTTCAAGACAGAGGGACCAGTATGAGCAAAGGCAAAGAGGCACCTGAAGACAGGAGCAGAGAGCACAGCTTCATGGGGTAACACTTTGCGTCTGGATAGGGGCCAGCCTGCACCTGCCATCTGTGGACCAGGGCAGGCGTAGCGCCTGTGGAAAGGTTGCTTCTGGTGGTGAGTTGCAGGGTGGCCTGGAGAAAGGCCAGTCAGAGCTCCGAGGTCTATCAGGATGTCCTACTCACAGCCTCAGGGAAAAGTGAAGGGGCCTCCAGTAGGTGAGGCAGGGAGGAGCCTGTGGGTTTCAAGAGATGTTTAAGAAACCACATCGTCATACCTGGTAACCAAGTAGGTACAGGGGTGAGAAAAGCTGACGGGTCTGGAGTCCCTGTAGGAATCCAGCTCTGAGGGCTGTTCCCCAGGCTAGAAAACACAAGAGGAGCCACAGGCTGGGATACAGAAGCAGAGAACTTGAAGGTTTCAGTGCGAGCATGTGGAATATGACAAGCCTGCAGGACACAGGAGGGGATGACCATGAGGGCGGTCAAAGTGAAAACCCGAGGAGAGATGAGAGATAGCAGCCATTTGGGTGTCAGCCATTCAAGCATAGCTACTAACATTATCACCGTTCTATCAGTGCTGTTACCACCACCATCGTCAAGACCACCATCATCTCCACCACCATCATGACCACCATCATCTCCACCACCATCATGACCACCATCATCTCCACTAACCCCACTGTTATCTCCATCGTCTCCTCCACCATCATCATAACCGCCACCAACCCCATCATCACCACTGCCACCAGCCCTTCATCACCTTCTTCACCATCATCACCACCACTATCATCTCCACCATTACCATCACCTCCACCACCATTATTCAGATTTTTAAAGATTACATTCTCCCAACTTTATAGACCTAGTCTCTTCCAGGACCAAGAGAGAAATCACCTGGGCTCTTTCCTGCCCACTCCCTCCCAGCAGGTATAGAGAAGCTGTGCACATTACATCCAGCTTGTGGGAAGTGGGCACCACCCACCTCGCCCACTCACGCATACTTTGATTTGTGCGTTGGCCCTCAGCCAGGCCCCGTGTCTGTGGAGACTGCAATCTGCCATCAATCTCAGCCACATATGCAGGCCAGGGCCCAGCCCTCGAATTGGTCAGTCTGTCCTGCTTCTCAGACCTATTTAGGTAATCAGTGCTCAAAGCAAGTCCCCACCCTGCCATCCATGCCCTCCCAGCTCTGAACTTCCATGCCCCTGAAAAGCTCCCACTCCAGCTTCACCAGCAACTGTTCCCTGGTCTGCCTGAGAGTTATGCTGTCCCCTCTTGACATCTCTGAACTCTCCTGCTGCCACCAGCCTTTCTTGGAGCTCACCTCTGCCTTCTCCTGTGTGGCTGTCCTGAGAGGCAGTCAGTGCTGGTGTGTTTGTGTAGTGAGCTCCTGGAGACTCCCGAAGACTCTCAGTTCCCTGAAGCTGAACCAGTCCCTCCCCCACCTTCCCACGGCAGTATGGTCTTACACCTCTTTTGGGGGTCAACCTTCAACACACTCTAGCTGTATGACCATGGCCAAGTCACCGGTTTCTCTGAGTTTCAGTTTTGCCATCTGTAAAATGAGGCAATTATCAACCTCAAATGATACAGCACACAGAAGTAAGCTGGGACATGGGCTGGCACATCCTAAGCGCAGACTACATTTTCTTTATCTTTTTATTTCCCTGCTGCGCAGCCTGCGTCCTCCAGGTTTTGTTGTTGTTTATGGTCTTGTCTAACCCGTCCTCGTTAGGCATTAGTTGGAGAAAAACAGATCCATATCACACATGCAGTCGAATCTCCCACGGCTCTCTGCATACAGTAGATGCCTGGTCAGTGCAAGGTAAATGACTGAATGAGTTGCTTACAGGAGGTTCAGTGGTTGCAAATTCTTGTTCCTTTGGGAGTTAGCCTTAAAGAAATGCATCCTCCATCTATGTGTGCCTTCGCCAACCCACCCACACTCACTTGGGGGATCTTTGCACCCCTCTTCCCTTTAATTGTGTGGCTATCTCCAGGCCTGGAGGAATTACAAGAGGTGTCAGTTACTCTGAGACAATATGACCTGACTCCACCAGCCTGCACCAATCAGTGAAGACTCCCTGGAGGAGGAAGATTAGACCAGTAGCCACTCCACAGACCAATGGAATAAGGATCTCTGGGAGCCGGGCCCAGACATCAGCCATTTTTGCAGCCCCCCACCCCGCCACCACGTGACAAGATTGGCAGCTGAGTTTGAAGACATCTGGGGTAGAGGCTGGTTTTGAGCCACAGGGGTCATGAGTGGGAGGAGAGGAGACATTTGTCCCCAGGAGCATTGCTGCCCTTCTCTGGCTGCTGTCTGTGTTCTGTTTTTTTTTTTTTTCTTTCCTTTTTTCACTCACCTCCAGCTCACTCCCTGCTGACAAGCCAGAACATTCCCTTCCAGTGCCTGCATTAAATTAATAACACCATGTAACCCCGGGGAGATTGTGAGCCTCCCTCTGCTCAGAGCCCCTTGCCCATCAGGGGCTGAGGGTACGGGAGGGGCAGCAGGATTTACACGGGTAACTCCACTTGAGACAAATGCCAGCGCTGCCCGAGACTTGCCGGTTGTGTAGCACAGACTCAGTGTGGGAGACAAGAGTGTTTTGCTGTAACTGTCAGGCTCTGACAGAAGCAGCCAGAAGGAAGCAAGGGAGAACATGAGAAAGAGGCAGTCGTGGCCCAAACACCCTGCAGGAAGGCAGCTCAGTAACCACATCTCTCCCCTAAGGATGGGTCCTGAAGGAGCCACCCTGGAAACATAGGGCACAGGTCCTTCTATGGAAAGGACTCCTGTAGTTCCCATCCTCAGGGGCCCCATGCCTGGCTGTTTGTTTCTCCTAAGGGAATCCTCAAGCAAAATAAGGCCCCAGCTCTGACATCTGGGGAATTGCTTGAAATGCATAGTCTTGGGCCCACCCAGGCTTCCTGAATCAGGACCTGCAGGTCAACAAGGGCTCCAGGAAATGGGACCTGGACTGGGGACACACCAACAGCAGCGGTGTGATGGGGCAGGAAGTCAATGCAGTGTTAGGGGTTTGAGGCCTGACTTCGCTTAACACCTCCCAGAACACCTTGAGAAAATGGTTTCCCAGTCTGTACGGGGGGGAGCTATGGGTCTGTTAGGCTCTATCATTATTATTATTATTATTATTATTATTAGTATCTCTGGGAAACATTTACCACTCTAAGTGGTTGCCACGATGGAGCAAGAAGTAAAAGCTATCAGGGCAGACTCAGGTTAGCACCCAAGGTGTGTCTGGAGTGCTGAGGGCTATGGAAATGACCTGGGTTCACTCTCATGGTGGCCATGTGTTAGTTCACGGTCCATCACTGCGACAAAACACCTGAGAGACTAGAGGAGGAAGGATTAATTTGGGGTCAGTTTCCAAGGTTTCAGTCCATGGTCACCTGGCTCTGTTGTCTATGAGCCCGTGGTGAGGCAGAACACCATGGTGGATCGTGTGGTAGATCAAAGCTGCTCACCTCATGCAGGCAAGAGAGAGAGAGAGAGAAACAAAGAGAGAGAGAGAGAACATGCAACAAAGCCCCTCCCTCAAAACCCATTAGGCTAGGAGTTAATCCACTGATGACTTCAGAGCCCTGGTGATCCAATCACCTCTCAAGGGCCCCACCTCTGACACTGCTGCATGGAAGACCAGGCCTCTGACACAGGAGCTTTGGGGAGACTTTTGCAATCCCAACCATAACAATCCCCATTTACAAATGGGGAAAAGACTGCTCAGGAAGTTATGAGAATCTACCCAAGGGCATACAGGCAGGAACATGGGGGCCCTGGGAGCTGAGCATTTTAATTCCAGAGCCAGACACAGTGCCTGAAGCTTTCCCCTCAAGACCACCCCTCCCTTGTTCTCCCCAAAGCCTCCCTCTCCTGGGCTTCCCTGAGTTCCCTCCCTGGGTCCCAGGTTGCACTTCACCCCCAGTGAGACTGTGATCCTGGTCACATGGCCCTTGGCTCAGTGGCCCACAGGGTTCTGCTGCTCCCAGCTTGCCACTGCTTGAGTCACAAGAGAGTAACAGTGAGACTTCTTTGGTAATTACCGAAATGGAGCTATGGCTACAGTAGACTGGAATTCAGAGACCAGGATTCAAATTCTAGCTCTGCTATTTTTCGTGGTCACAGGCAATTTACTTCAATGTTATCTGTGAGCCTGAGTTTATTCCTTGGTGAAATAACAGTGACAAATGCCTCCTGTTGGGAGAGATGGCTTGTTTAGAGGGTTTGACACAATGCCTGGAACATAGTAGGCACTCAGTCAGGAGTGACTGTTCCTCCTCCTTCTCACCATTGCCATCACGAAACGCTTCCCTACAAAGCAATCCTTTGCTAAACGAGGAGGTCCTGGTACCCAGGACATCAGAGGGACTGGCCTGAGCTCACTGAGCCCACAGCCTGTCCTAGGGCTGGGGTTTCCAGCATCTGCACACAGCTGCACTGGGGACAGGAGTGGGCATGGGGTTCTAGAAAGAAAGCTCTGTAACCAGGGGTGTTTTGGCTAGAAGAGGGTTGCCAAATTATCTGGAGAAACAGAAATTGTTGGGTTTTAAAATTTAAACCACTTTCTATGGAAATCACTTAAAGATCTCTCCCCTCACTTTTCTGTATCACTTTTCCCAGAGTTGTTTCATGGAGACTTGCAGTTGTGTTGTGAGCTACACTGGGCACCCAGCACTGGGGTAGAGGAGCCCATGGGGCTCGACACAGGCCCAGGCCCAGGCAGCTACCGGTGGTGATGGCTGGTCTCCCGCAGCTCCAGTCTAACAATTCAGACTCCCAAGGGCCCTGTTAAAATGTGAAGCAAATAAGGCTGGGGGTGTGCTCACAGGGCAGAGCACTTGCCTAGCAAGCATGAAGCCTTGAGTTCAAATCCCAGTACTGTTAAAAAAAAAAGAAAAGTAGGCTTGGGGGGCAGGAAGCACATGAAGTCACTGTGGCCCATGCCTTCCTGAGCGAGTGTGAGCTGACTCTTTGGATGAACCTGAAGTGGGGTGGCCTCAGTTGGAGCAGCAACAAGAGGGGAGAAGGATTTGGCCTTGGGGCTGTGTCTAATGCCAACAGGACAGGACTCAGACCATCCTGGTAGATTTGGGGGTTTAGAGGAGGCCACAGTTAGGTGGCTGAGGAGTGAATGCTCCTTGTGATCACTGAGAACACTCTGGAATCCATCAACAAGATATCAGCATGTATAAGTACAGAAAAGGCTTCAATCCAACCTCACTTCCCACAAGACACGACCCCCCATTGCTCAGTGCGCACACAGGTCCCTCTGACCTCCAGAGTGGTCCTGATATGTCTATCTCTATTTTTACCTTAAAGACAGCTTTTTTTCAACCCACAATTTGGATGAAGACGTGGAAAGCATGTGCATCAAATTTGCAGATGATTCAGGCTGGAGGGGATGAGAGACTTAAGGTTCAGGATGATCTCGACAGTGGGGAATGCTGGGTCGACAGCAACCAGACGAAATTTAGCAGCAATAAATCTAACGTCTTGAATGCAGTTTCCAAAAATCAATTGCACAAGAGCAGGGTGAGGGAGACCTGGCCTGACTACAATTCACATAAAAAAAGATCAGGAGGTTTTAGTCTGCCTCAAGTTCAACATGAGCTAGCTGAGTGATGAGGCAGGCTGGGGAGGGCAAGAAACCTAACAAAACACCCTAATAAACATTTATGCTGCATTAGCCCTTGGGGACGAGGGAGGGACAAATGACATTCTTCACCATTGAGTGTCAGGCCCAGAGGGATGGGAACAGTAAGAGTGATATGTACTGAGAACTTGCCATGCACCAAAAAGTATCTGAGCTCACAAAAATCATCCCCCTACAGGACACCAGGACACAAGCACAGCAGGGGCCAAGGTCACATGTCTAGTGGGTGGTGGCACTGTGCTCTGGACTGCTCCACTTTCTGCTAGACACCTTGTCTGCTTTCTCTTCCCCATTTTACACAAGAGGAGACAGGACCGGAACCATGAGGACAATTTGTCTGCAGTTACAGTGAGCGAGCTGCAGACTTGAGCTCTCGTGGGGCCCTCTCTTTTGTGCACCTTCCTCCTGCCACGCTGGGTGGAGACCAATACGTTGGAGAGGCTGGATGCTGAAAGGTGCAAAGTCTGTCTTGAGTTTCCCATGGTGCTTACTACATGGCAGGTTCCACCTGCCCTGCTTTTGTCAAGAGCACCTCACTCAGGGTAAACAGTGACCCTGCCTCATTGAGCTACTTTGGGATACTTACCAGTGAGTCTGTTTATGTTTCTAGGTGTTTTTAAAAAGTTGTCTTCCATGCAGAATGCTCGTGACCACTTCTCCGTCCCCCACTTCTTTCTAACTTGCCACAGTCAAGCAGACTTCCAATTAAAACACAAGGTGGACCCCTGCCATGTGCCAGGCACAGTGCAGGGTCTTCAGGAGCGAGCATCTCAGCTAAAGTTCACAATGACCTGGGAGGTGGGTTGTCACTGTCCTCATTTCACAAAGAGGAAGTCAGCTTATCAGGGTGACAACTGTACCAGTCTGCTCAGAACTGAGTGGGACTTGCAGTTTTAAAACCAGGATGGTCTCTGGCAAACCAGGACAGGTTGGTCATCTTAGGCTTAGAGAAGTCAATGAACTTGTCTGAGGTCACTAAGCTGGAAAATGGTAGAGCCAGGATTTAAATCAGTTCCCTCAATGCCAAGTAAATCTGGGTAGCAAAGCAAGCATGGAAAGGAAGAATGACTTTCTGACTTCCACTCAGACTCCTTCAGGACTCCTTTTCCTTATTTTCAGTTCTGAAGAAGAAAGCCAATTTCCTGCAAATGGGAAATGAGAGGAATATCCACTTCCTGGGGTTCCTCTGAGCCCTGCCTGTTTGGAAGGAACTAGAAGAGCGCCTTGCATGACGGAGATTCAAGACACCTCACCTGGCCTTGCTTCCTCTGCCTGGCACGCTGAGTCTCCGACGCCAGGCATGGAGGGTACAGGCTCAGATCACAGGCAGTACTCTCTTAGCTGCAGCACTCAAATGAATTTAGGAACCACATCTTGAGATGGACATTAACCATCTGGGACACACTGGCATGGCAAAAGGAGGGGACTTTGGAGGTGAGGGGCCTACTGATGAAGTCCCCAGGAATGGGCCAAGGAACTGAGGAGGAAGAGGAACTGGAAGGCTGAGTTGGAGCCTTTGAAAGCTGTGATGGGAAAGAAGGCACCAAGCTGGGAGGCCCTGCAGGCCAGCGACTGGTGCAATGGCAGAAGGTGTTTCTACAAGCTTGCTAGGGGTCCCCGCCGCCCAGCAGGCAGGAGGGGCTGGGTGACCATCTGCGGAGGGTTCTGTGGAGGGCAGTGACAGGGAGTGCGTGACTGGCTCAGGGCACTCTCAGCTCCCTTCCAGTTCTGGGACCCTCAGGCAGACGTTGGCTCCCTTCCCTCCGACTGTAAATATTTGTACATTCCCAAGTTGGAAAGTGGAGCTGTTGGCTTAGGAAGGTCAGGATGACAGGCTTGTTTGGGGGACAGTGTGCCCAGTGTTTCTTCAAGCTGTTTCCAACATGGGTTATTATCTGTGTGTGCAGTAGACACAAGCTGCAGTTGTGTGGTGTGTGTGGTGTGTGTGTGGGGTGTATGGTGTGTGTGTGGTGTGTGGTGTGTGTGGTGTGTGTGTGTGTGTGTGTATGGTGTGTGTGGTGTGTGTGGTGTGTGGTGTGTGTGTGGTGTGTGTGTGGTGTGTGTGGTGTGTGTATGGTGTGTATGGTGTATGGTGTGTGGTGTGTGTGTGGTGTGTGTGGTGTGTGTGGTGTGTGGTGTGTGTGTGTGAAGGGAGGATTGTTTAAGAGAAAGGGTACAGCAAGGGGAGGAGACATCAGAGCAGAGCCCCTCCTCTCCAGGAGGAGGGCCGGCCTTAGGGGTCGTTTGTCCTCCGACCCCTGCTGGGAGACATGGCCAGGTGAGTAGGGTTCAGCTCCTTCCCCAGGAGCTGGCGTGGGTGGACCAGGGAGATGAGAAGAAGGTGCTGGCAGTGGGTTCTCGTCTTCCCTGAGGACCACAGTGCACCTCTGTCATGGCTCTCGTTTCTTCCACTCTGTCCCTCCGCGACGCTGTCATCTTCCTTCTAAACACAGGACCCTGAGCCCCTGGCTTCTCTCCGTTTCCCATGTGGGCTTCTACTTTCTCACAAGGATGTCCCTCTCTCGGGCCAAAATGTTCTCCCTTTCTGCACTCCAGCTTCCACATGGGCTCCTGAGACTGTTGTGAGAGTTCCATGGAATGTACATGACACCCTTAGCACACACCAGGTCTTTCTGTTGTTATTCTATTAGGATGGCCAACTCCTACTCACCCTGGGAGACCCTGAGTCACCTCCTCTGTGAAGCCTGCCTTGTCTTCCCCAAAGATTGTTTACTATTGTTTTGCTCCTTTTGCCCTTTGCTGTAGGATTCTGTGACGCTGATTTTTCAGAACATTTTGCTATAATCAAGGGCTGGCATGCTGGCCTCTTCCCACTAGATGGACAGTGTGGGCAGGAACCCGTCTCACTAGTTCTATTCTTGATGGCTGCAGTGTCAGGTCCCTGGCAAGGACTCCAAAACTGCTGTTGCCACAATGAATGGAAAGATCAATAAATCCAAAGAGCCCTCCAGCTGTCCCTGAGTTGCCTGTAGGTTCTGTTTAGGATGACACCATCTTGACCTTCAGAGACCCACTGTTCTCCTCTGGCCATCCCACCTTCCTCTTCTCACTCCCTCCAAATGGTTTGGATCTGGGGAGGAGCAGTGGTTCAGGAAAATGTAATTACCGAGGGTTCAAGCATGGAAACATGTAACCACTTAAGCCTCCCTGCAATGTCAAGGGCATTGCTGAGACGCTCTGCTGTCCTGGGGTGGGGGATGAGAACGATGGCTCCTTCTTGACTCACAGCCCTGCTAATCCCTTCTGACAAATCGGCCGTCTGTCCTGCTCGCCAGGCATTATTTCAGGGCTCCCTTCAGGAAGAGCCGTCTTCCCTCATCTCAAGCAGGACTGAACTCACGCTGACCTCCTGGTGCTCTGCAGCCAGGAAAGCAGGCTGGGCTCCTTCCAGCGGGGTGGATGCCCGGGCTCTGGGCCGAAGGTTTTTCATCAGGACGTCTCAAGCATTTATGGGGGTGAGAAGGATGAGAATGGAAACTGCCCCTCCCCATTTCCCTTTGGCCTGGCTTGGCCTGGCCTTGAATGCTGGGGAAGGAAGGGCACTGCAGAACGGGGTGATGGGGCTGCCTGCCCACCTCAGATGAGGGCTCTGAAGCAGAATCTAGGAGCAGCCCCAGGGTCCCTAGGAGGGGTCCTGTGTGGCCTTGGACCCCCACTTGCCTCCAGAACCCAGCTTCCTCCATCCAGTTCTATGTAGGTCAGGCCTCCAACTCAGACCTGCTGGCTTGCCCCACCTCATCTGCAGGACAAGCCGTACTGCAATCTGGCACAGCAGAGTCAAGATGGGTGGTAGGTCTGACCTCACTGGAAAAGTCTCCCTCCCTCCATCCCTGTCCCCAGGCCCCACCACCAACCCGGGAATCTGGAGGAGAGAGGTAAGTCAGGCCGACAGCTATAGGAAACTCTCTCTTAGCTGTGAAGATCATCTGTGTAGAAAAGCGTCCTTCCCTTCTTGCTCCTCTCAATTACAAAATAATAAGATTGTTAAAAATCCAATGGCATGAACGTCAATATTGGCAGGACGACCACAGGAAATGTAATTGCACAACGGGTGCCAGTTAAAGATGGTATGAGTTCTTGCAGGCTTGTCTTAATTCTAATTAGGATAAAATCTACTGATCTTACAGACTTGCAAACAGAGGCTTGTCACCAGGCCAGACGGGGATCCGAACCATCCTTCCTGGGCCTCTTCCCTTTCTTTCCCCTCTGAACATCTCTGATTGGGGCTTTTTGCTGACTTTGAACACCAGCTCTCCAGTTTCCTTGGCATGTCAGAGGGCCAGATGTTTTTTATTTGAGAGCAAATTGACACATTAAATTACACTGTGCAAACATGAAAGCCAGCCGCGGGTAAACAGGCCGAGATTCATTGAATTTTATGGGTCACAATGATGTTTATGTAATTTAACAAATTCCTGCCCTGCTGCTGAGACTCTCCAAGAAGTATTAATTGAAGAAAGATGGGAGCTGCCCCGAGGTCCTCAGTCCCATCCACCCATCTCCGCCTCTCAGAACTCTTAGGGAGGCCCGCAGGTTTTGAGCTGGGTACCAGAATTTCCCATACTGTTGAGGAATCCTTACCAAGTCTCCTGTCTTGAAGGCATTCCGTATTTTCATCCCCACATGGAGCCTTAGGAAGCACTCAGACCATATAACATCCATTGGCATTCCCCGCTGTGCTTGGGAACAAAATAGGATGCTTTTCCTCTAGCAACCATCGTCCCCATCTCATCATCAGTTCCCATGATTCCATTGGGGTGGAACCCTCCCACTCTCTTTCTAGCCCTCGGGGGATGAGCACATAATCCAGGCCTGGCCAGTCAGCACTGTGTCTCCCCTGGCCTTGACAACTGGTTCAGAGATGGCAACATGGCAAATCTGCGCCATGAGCACCCATCCCAGCATTCTGCAGGAACCAGCAGAATGTGTGTTGGGAGCTGCTGGGCGCCATCTCGCCGCAGGTGGGAAAGCTTGCTTAGGAAGATCTAAAACCGGAGAAGGGTCAAATCCAAAAGATATATTTTGGGCCCTGATTCCAGCTGTAGTTGAAGTCTACACCAAAGTTTTTGGGTTATATGAGTTAATAAACTTATCGTTTCAGTTAAACCAGCTTGAGATGAGTTTCTGTCACTTGCCCCAAAGAATCTGTTCACGAAAGCAACAGATTCCTTTGCACCTCTTTACAGAACAGGATCTCACCCTGCCCTTCCTATAACACTCAGGTCAGCACCCATGGGTCCACACCCATCCCTGATTCCCTAAAAGCTTGCGTGGCCCCTCCACTTCCTGTCTGGCCAGGCCAGTCCTGCCCAGCACTGCTTACTTTCCTTTTATTGCCCTCAGTGCGATCTTCCTTATCTACCATCCTCCAAGATCAGGTTCAATTCTCCTCTCCACAAGGAAGAACTGTCTGCTATTCAGAACTCCCATCCCGGTAGGAGGGCCTGAATAGATCCCATATCTCTTAGTTCTTAATTAAATGAATTAAAGACCATATTGAATTTTTTGTTGTTTCTTATATTACATGGTTGTTTTTCTCTTCTGTCTCTCTGTACTTCACAGAGAGACACAAGCTCATAGATTATTAGTATTTGAAGGTATTTTAGAGGTCATAAAGATTTCTCCGTCTCCATAATTTACAGATAAGGAAACAGAGGCTCAGAGAGGTAAATGAGCTTGCCTGAGGTCACACAGCTACCTTACTGCCAGACCAGAGATAAAATTCCAGCCCCCTTCTTTCTATAACACCAAATTCCATCGATGTGATCGAACTGTTTTCTGTTCAGTATGCAGATAGCTTGAATTGGGTTGGCGTCTTACCATCTGTTAATGGAACCAAGTCAGCACATACAGAATGGTGGCCTTGACAGTCACAAGTGCCAATTTCAACAACCAGCTGGGCTGCACACCTTGCACACGTCCTTTTACCCCTCGACGCCTCCATTTCACAGCTGCAAAAATGAAGGTCTTACACACACTAGATCTCTGAGTTTGGTTTATGAGCCATTGACCCCTGCCTCAGAGAGATGGCCTGCAGTGCTATGTGGGAAGGACTTAAGGCAACCCTGTGCAGTAGGAAAGGGGGTCATGACCTGTTACCTGTTAGCAAGGTCTCTCCTGGGGGCAGGGAAGGGGGCCAGGTAGCAAGCACACCAGACATTCACCCTCTCGGGATGAGATGATTTTTTAGGTTCCCCCTGTTCTGCCTTCCTGGCTCATTTTAGCTCTGGTGAAAATGCAAACGGAAAGCTCAGAATCACCTTCAGGCCCCTGTCGTGCTCCACGGCTGTGGGTTGCCCTCTCTGCCTTCTCCTGCACAGGGCACCAACAGGAGACTTCCACGCACCAAGACCCACCCAGCGAAAGTTCATTTAGGTCCACTGAGCAACTGAACTGCAGGGTAAGAAGTTGGTGGAGCCAGCAAGGGTTGTGTCAAGCGGCCAAGGAGGGCATGAGGTCACAGAGGAAGGGAATCTGGAGTCTGAAAATCCACCCTGTGTTTGTTGTGTTGTGTCATCATTTGCAAGGGACCTCTTCCCTACCACATCCAGCTGCAATTGGGGAACAAAGAACCCCACAACTCTGGTACACACTCCCCAAGAAAGTCCTGAGCTACAGAGTCAGTCACTCGGGGGATGACATGTCCAGTGGGGGGGGACGACGCTCAGCACTGGGCTTTCCGCCCCCACCCAACTCTGCTCCCCCCGCCCCGTCTGGAGAGTCAGACATTCATCTCAAAGCCTGCTCTGTGTGCAGGTGCTAGAGATGCAAAGTGGGACACAAGCAGCATGCTCGCTTTCAGAGACAGATCTCAGGAGTCAAATCCAAGGCAGTTAGAGCCAAATAAATAAATGGGGGGGGGCGGGTTCTAACTACTTTCAAGCATGGCTCGAGTCATAGCACTGGAGCTTGGTATCTCTCTCTGCTCTCTCTTTCTCTCTGTCCACCTTTTGGTTTGTCTCCATGTCACAGGAGGCTAGGTGGACAGTGGAAACCCTGTCAATTTAGCAAATCCTCAGCAGGAGGAGGAGAGGCTTCTGATCGGCCTGGCTCAGGTCACATCTCATGATGGAACCAATCACCAGGACTGAGTGAAATGCAGTAATCTGATTGGACTCTGGGGCATGTGGCCAGAGAGCAGTCAGGAGCATCCTCATCCAGTCCTGGGGAAGAAAAGGTTCTGCCCTCAGAAGCTGCAGGTAAGGGCAGCTGTGTCTTTGCAGTGTGCCCTCTGGACAGGGGGCATTTCCTCTTTTAGGAAACTCATTAAGTCTTCACACTGCGTGGGCCTTCTTCCCTTGGCCAGGGCAGGGATGATCTCAACTCCTGGCTGGCACTTTGTCCCTGCCTGGGCGAGGGCAGGAAGCCAACGGTGGTGTAAGCAGCAGGTCTCTGGGGCTCTCCTTTTCTCCAGAGAACGTAATGGCATGAATGCTGACCACCGAGGCGGTGGGCCAGGTCCGAGTGCAGCAGCTCCTGAGGCTGTGGTCTAGTCTCTGCCAATGTCAACTTCTTTCTGTCTCACTTTAGGAGCTCATGGTTGTTTGGCTTCCCTGGCATCAAAGAAGTCAAAGTGATCAACTCCAGAGGGTGTGTATTTTTAAAAGAACAACAACAGCAACAAAATCAAAACAAAACCAGAGAGAGAGAGAGGGGGGAAAAAAAATTCAATGGTATTTCAGACTCTGCTGTGTGAGTTCTGAGCCTCACAGAAATGCCTGTTGATGACTGTGGTCAACCCGAATTAAACATCTCTACTCTGTTTTTAAAGCTAAAAAAAAATTTGAAATGACCTTTAATTAGTAGAGCCGCTTCTTCCCTTCCCATCAAAGCTGAGCAGTTCTTGTAGAGCTCCCTTTCCTAAAAAGGCCAGCTGGAAGCAAGGTTTCTCACATGGCACATGGCACTCCCTGGGGCTTTGTGGCTGCCCTGAACCATATCCCCTGCAAACCAAGGGGGAGGCGAGGCCATGGAGATGGAGTAGGGCTGTGGGTCGGGAGTCTGGCTCAATTCCCACTTTGCTCTTTCACTAGACATGAACTGGAGAAAGCGCCCTGAACTCTCCGGTCTCCTTTTCCTCATTTTTGAAGAGGGTCCTGACACCTGGCCAGCCCACCTATGGTGAAGGATGTGAGCATTGGGAAAGCACTGAACCCACTACAAAAGGAGGAAATTGTTGCTAAGCTCCCAAATGCCTCAAGTCCTCCTCCTCTTCCTCCCCCCTCCCTCCTCCCCCTCCTCCTCTCCCTCCCCCTCCCGCCTCCCTTCCCCTCCTTCTACTCTACGTCACCCTCTTCCCCCTGCTCCTCTCCCTCTTCCTCCCCCCCTCTTCCTCCCCCTCCTTCATTACCCCTTCCCCTTTATCTCTCCCTCAGTCCATCTCCTTATTCCTTCTCTGTCCCCTCCTTCCTGTAGAGGTGTCCTGTGGACACCTCTTCTATATGGTTTCCAGTCATGGGAAGCTCCAAGGAAGGTGGGGCGAAGGGGATGCTGGTGCTGGGGAGGTGGGAGGGTGGGTTCCCAGAGGACCTGATTGTGTAGGCGTCATCCCTGGGAGACTGTGTGTCTTTTCCAGGTCATCTGGCCTGCCTCCCTCCCTTGGCTGCAAGAGCTGTAAGAAAGCATTAGTGCTTTCGGGGCCAGCTGGTGGTACAAGCTCCAAGAAATGTTCTCTGTCAGCTGCCCGAGTTGGCCAGACAACTTATCCTCTGATCGGGGGTCACACATCATCTCAGGGGAAATGCTTATTTTTTCTGAAGGCCACAGGGAGTGAAGGGAGAGGAGGGTGGCTTAAAATAAAACACGCACAGACTCAGAGAAGACCAGAGTGCAACAGGGCTCACACGGACTTCAGGAGTAATTTATAGATGCTTCTGAAGCTGACATGACTTGCTCAGGCAGCTGGGGCCAGGCCAGGCCCACAGGCTCCATGGGTTCGAAAACTTCTGGCCTCCCTGCACTCAGCTTGGCTGATGCTGAGAAAGAGGCTCTGACTACAGCCCTGTGACTTGCAGCCATTGCTCTGAGCACGCACGACCCCCACAGTGTCAGGCTTGTAAGGTGTTTTTTGTTTTTTGTTTTTTTTATAATTTGCTTAGCTTTTGTTTTTTCTTTAATTGAGGCAAAATTTATACACAGTGGAATGCATAAAAGTTTTCTTCTGCTGGGCGCCGGTGACTCAAGCATGTAATTCTAGCTACTTAGGAGGCAGAGATCTGGAGGATCTTGGTTCATGGCCAGCCAGGGCAAATAGTTCATGAAACTCTATCTCAGAAAATACCCTTCACACAAAAAAGGGCTGGTGAAGTGGCTCAGGCCCTGGGTTCAAATCCCAGGATGGCAAGAAAAAAGTCCTTTCTTCTGATACACATTTATGTCATGCAACCAAGATACAGAATATTCCCATTGTCCTTGAAAGCTCTTTAGGACCACTTCCTCACATTCCTTCCCCAGAGGCAACGGCTCTTTTTTCTTTAATTTTTTATTAGCAGAAATTAATTGTACAAAGGGGTATTGTAATCATTACAACACACATGTTCTGTGCTTTGATCACAATCACCCCCTCTGTATTACTCTCTCCCAACCCCCTGCCCTCCTCTCTCCTTCACTTTAGGGTTTTGGTGGGCTTCGTTCTGCTATTTGCATGCGTTTATATGATGTACTTCTATAACATCCACCATCCCACCGCCAGTCAGCCTCTTTCCGCCTCCACCCTTTTGATCTTTGTGCCCAAGCTGAGTTTGGCCTGTTCTAGAAAGAACTTGGTGTACACGACAGCATGTCACGTGTTTTCTACACTGTTCCTTTCCCCCCGGCATAAGGTCTTTGAGATTCATGTGGGTTGGGAGCATTTGTGGCTTAGTCTAGTGCACAAAGGTACTCCAGGTTACTTAGCCAGTGCCTCTCTGTGCACAGACATTCTGGCTGCTTCCAGTCGGGGCTATTGTGAATAAAAATGGTCTTCCATGTGCACTGTGAGCAGACATTTATTTCCATTTCTCGTTGATAAATACCTAGTAGCAGGATTACTGGTTCGTTAAGTAGACCAGCGTTTAAGTGGACAAGAAGTGGATCACTGAAGTGGTTGTAGGTATTTCACACGCTCACCCTCAGTGTGTGAAGGGTCCAGGCCCACATCTTTAATTTCAGTCGTTTTGATGTGTGAGTAATAGCAATTCTTTGTGATCCGAAAAGTGACTCTCTGTGCCTCTGTGGCTGCCATTTCTATTCTACCCCATTTAACTGTCTTTCCTTACACCAACAACGTGGTGTTCTGGCTTCCCAGCTTGACAGGAAGTGTTTAAACCAGATAGGGTCAGTTCTCTAAACTTACCCTTTTCTTCCAATGTTGCTGGACTATTCTATATCTTTGCTTTTCCATAAAGTCTTAATGACATGCTTCTTGTCATTTTCTACAAAAAAGTTTGAGATTCTGAGTAGGATTGCTTTAATCCATAGATAAATTTGGAGAAACGTGACATCTTGACAATATTGAGTCTTTCAGTTCATGAACATGGAATATCTCTTCCATTCAAAGTCTATTTAAATGTCTTTTAAAGAAATTCAGTCACTTTATGGCAAATATTGTGATTCTTTGTGAAATTTATTCTTATTTTATGATTTGAGACATTGATGTAGACTGACCTGAAATGTTATTTTGTAATTTTTGTTGCAAATATATAGAAAATCAGTAGGCAATGTATGTTGACCTGTGCCCCATGACCTTTCTGAATTCACTTGTTATTTGTAGGAGTTCTGTGGAGTCCTCTGGTTTTTCTACATTAGAACAAATAAACAAACCAACAAAATAACCCGATACTGCCTGCAAAGACACTTTTACTTCTTTTGTTCAAATGGTAATAATGCTCTCTGGTCTGGTTTGTTTATCTGCTGCATGGAGCAGGCACCCTTACTTGCTGCATTTCCATCCTGGCGGGAAGCATTTCATATTTGCGTTATTTACGTTTCTCTGGAGTGTGAGTTTTTAATAGACAGCCTTTATCAAAGTGAAGAGGTTCTCCTCTCTTCCTCGTTTGCTGAGGTTGTCTTACTGAGAACTTTCTGAATTTGCCAACTGCTTTTTATAGATTTATGGAGATGTTTGTGTTTTTTCTCCTTTATCCTACTAGTGTGGAAAATTACACGGCTTGATTTCTCAAATGCTAAACCAATGTTGCATTCCTGGGACAAATCCTATAAAAATGGCGCATTAGCTCTTCTGTACGCTAAGAGATGTGCTTGTGGACATTGTGTTAAGGAGTTTTGTATTTGTGTTCATGAAGGATGTGGATCTACAATTTTCCTTTCATCTGTCTTTGTCAATTGTGATATCAGGATTATTCAGGGCACATAGAATGAGCTGGAAGTATTCCCTTGTTCTTTATTTTCTGCAAGAATTGGTATGGGATCTATACTGCCCTCTCATAAACTTTAAAGGATTAGTGGATGGCACCACCCAAGCCCAGTGTTTTCTTTGCTGGAAGACTATTTTGACAAAGGCAATCACTCTAATAAATATAGAACTGATCATTTTTGTCTCCTTTTTATATAGTTTTGGTAACGCATGTTTCTCAAATAATTTGTCCATTTCAACGAGGCTGTGAAATTTGACATTGAGCTTATTCATACGCCCTTTGGTACCTGTTAAATCTGTAGCGAAATTACTTCTTTCATTTGTTATATTGGAAGTTTGTGGGGCTTCTTCTTTTTTTATTATTAGTTTTACTACGGAGTTGTCAATTTTATTGATCTTTTAAAAGATCTAGTTTTTGTTTTCTCCTTGTTAGTTTTGCTAATTGGTTTCCACTTTCTATTTTATAATTATCATCTCTAATCTTCTTCCTTATACTTGCTCGGGATTTAATTATTTTCTTTCTGTACCTTCTTAAATTGGATGACTGGTTTTGACCTTTCCCCCCAGCCTAAGCATTTTAAGTGGTACAGTTAAGTATAGCTTCAGCTGTATCCCACAAATCTCGTTATTTTGCATTTATGTTTTTATTCAGTTTAAAGTTTCATCTCGTTTTTATGACAAGTGCTTTTTTGTCTTCTTTGCAATTGCTTCTTTATGTAAACATGTGTTGATAATTTACAAATACTGGGATTTTTCTAAATACGTATTTTATTGCCATCAAGTTCTTATTTCACTCCACCACAGATAGAGTGCATCCTACATGACTTCAGCCCTCCCAAACGTACTCAGATGGGCCTATGCCCCAGCAATCCATCCATCTTGCTGGTTGCTTTTTTGTACTTGAAAGGAATGTGTACCCTCTAGTGGGGCATAAGGAATTGCAAATATGAATGAGTTCAAGGTTGTTGATAGGGTTGTTCAAATCTTTTTATGCTTCCTGATTTTTGCTGGAGGGAGAGGGAGGAGTCCTGATTGTTTTAACAAGTACTAAGAGAAAATTGTATGCTGGGTTTTTGACTTCTGCCTTCTATGTCTCTAATGATGCCATCTTTTCATTATTGTGAAATGATAATTATCTTTGTCTTGATGCAGTCAGTTCTTTCTCTCTCTCTCCCTTCTTTCCTCCCTGCCTTTTGTTGGACTGGGGTTTGAACTCAGGGTCTTGAGCTTGCAAAGTAGGCACTCTACAACTGGATTCATTCCTCCAGTCCATTTTGCTATGGTTATGTTGGAGACAGGGTCTCTGAACTATTTGCTCTATGTAGCACCTAGCCCAATCTGGTTTTCCTGTTAATGCCTGGGTCTTTTTTATTCATTTACTTTCTTACATATCCATCTTGATATATAAAGTGTATCTTTTAGACAGCATTTTACATTCGTGTACTTCTGATCTCTTCGTTTCCTTTGCAGAGTTGACTGCGTCTTGACGAACACCTGCTGCTCTCAGCCATCGTTTATCTGAAATGTCTTTATTTTGTCCTCACTGTTGACAACTGTTTTCACTGGATAGCGAGTACTCAGTGAAGACGTCATTTCATTTTAAGTGCTTTAAATTGTCATTTCATGTGCTTTAGAGATCGCTGTTATGTGATTTGTCTTGTGTATGTAATCATTTTTATCTCCTATGACTGTTTTCAAGATTTCTCTTGATTTGTGGCTCAGCTATGATGTTCATAGGATGGTTGTGTTTATTTTTATTCTGCCTGGGACTCACTGGGTTTCTTACATCTGTAGGTTGCTGTTTTTCATCAAGTTGGAAGATTTACAACTTTTCTTTTCATGGCTTTGTTCTGTCCCTTTATCCCTTGTTTTTTGAATTGCATTTTCCTTTGATATGCCTATGAGTTCACAGACTCTTCTGTCCTTTCTAATCTGCTATCCAGTGAATTTTTTATTCTTCCAGTTTGTACGTTTCCATTTCTTTATTTTTTTCAATTCTCTGTTGACATTTCCGTATCTGTGTGTTCCTTATGTCACATCCTCTTAGGTTCTAAGCATATTTACCGTTGGTACTTCAGCACTGTCGTCTGCTAACATCTGGGTCATCTTGGTGTCTCTTTCTACTGACTGTTTTTTACCTTTATCTTAAATCGCATTTACTTTGTCTTCTTATGCCTAGCAAGTTTTTTTTTTCTTTTATTCATATGTGCATACAATGTTTGGGTCATTTCTCCCCCCTTCCCCCTGCCTCTCCCTTCCTCCCCACCCCCTCCCTCTCTCCCCACCCCCTTGCTACCAGGCAGAAACTATTTTGCCTTTATCTCTAATTTTGTTGAAGAGAGAGTATAGGCAATAATAGGAAGGAACAAGCGTTTTTGCTGGTTGAGATAAGGATAGCTATACAGGGAGTTGACTCACATTGATTTCCTGTGCATGTGTGTTACCTTCTAGGTTAATTCTTCTTGAACTAATCCTTTCTCTAGTTCCTGGTCCCCTTCTCCTATTGGCCTCTGTTGCTTTAAAGAATCTGCATTATTTTCTCTGTGTTGAGGGCAACAAATGCTATCTAGTTTTTTGGGTGTCTTACCCATCCTTATACCTCCCAAGTACACTCTCACTTTATCCTGTGATCAAAGTCCAATCCCCTTGTTGTGTTTGCCCTTGATCTAATGTCCACATATGAGGGAGAACTTACGATTTTTGGACTTTTGGGCCAATGCCTAGCAAGTTTTAAAAATTTTATAACTAACATTATGAATGATAGATTGTAGAAACTCAGGATTCTGTTGTCTTCCTCTTCAGAATGTTGATTCTTCTTACTTTTCCTTTTGTTTTTGTTTTTTTATTGAGACATAATATTTGCACATCTTTATGGGGTTCAGTATGAAAATTAGATACAAGGGTACAATATGTAATGATCAAATCAGGATGATAAACACTCCATATCCTTCTAGTTATTCTGAGATATTACAGATTATTGGGAGCAATAGTTATCCACTGTGCCATAGAAAACCTGAGTTAATCCCTCCTGTCTGTGTTTTGGTGCCTCTTTATGTAAAATATGGTGATTTTTTTATTCTGGCTGATAGTTAAATTGCTGTGTGATCACTCTGAACTTGCACTTCAAGACAGCATGTCATGTGTGGTTTACCTGAGCTATAAAATGAATCTCTCAGGTCTGGGATATAAATTTCATTTTGTAAACTTCATGGGAATCATACTCTAAGTTCTGACTTTGCAGCTGCAGCTGAGCCACAGCTAGACTCCCTGCTCAGCGGTCAGCACCTTGTGGCTGGTGCCCCACCTCATGCACCAGCTCAGGGACAGACAAGGGTTGAGCACAGTTGATATGCAGATTTTGAGCCTCCCCCAGATTCTCTCCTCGAGTATTCCCTCTCAAGCTCACTGGGCTTCAGCCTCTGACTCCTAAAGTCAAAGACTATGGTTTTCTATTTGCGTTCTACTTACCCTTGCCTTGCAGGCAGGGTACAGTGCCCTTAGGAGAAAAGCCATTTAAACACTAATTTCATCCATGAGATTATCTTCTTTTAAGAATCAAATGCCCTCCATTTTTCCATTTTCAAATATGTGTTTTTAAAAAAATTATTACATACATTAAAACTGATTTACACGGGAGATTTGATCAAATACAGGCTACTCTGACAGTCTGACATTACTAACATAGGAATTTAGCTACTTCACAATAGAAGTTTAGGGAAAGAAATGCCCAGAGAGGAAAAGAGACCTGCTCAATATCACACTGAGGTTAATGGCTGAACTGGTCTGGAAACCAGGTCCTCTGGTTTCTCTTGCTGCATTTGGTTGTTAGGTGACCTTAAAGGGTTATCAGATGAGACTGAGACAGTATCAAGGACCCCACTGCAGGCATGCAATGGAAGACAAAAAGTAAGGTGAGAAGTCATTCGCAGATTGTAGGTTATAGAGTCAGAGGCTCCACTCCTGGATACCAGGAGGGCCCAGGGGATCCACAGGGCCGTGGTTTCAAGAGCCACAGAGAGGCTGCTGCTCAGCCAGTTCCATATCTGGAGGCCAGATCCACAGGGTCCTACAAGGATCCATCAGAGCGAAACCACCATGGTTTTCCTCATCCATGGCGCCTCTTCTCCTGTGTCCCCCAGCTCTGATGGAGACTCTGTCATCCATTGACTGGGCTGTCCAAACTAGAGTGTGAAAGCTAGCCCTTGGCTCCTCCCTGTCCATTACAAAGATTGTCACAGATCCCACGTCCTAAATACCCTGAGTTCCTGTCCTCCTTCTGGTCTCTCTGCTCCCTGTTTTTGTTCATGGCTTCTTTTCCTTCTCCTTGATTTGTTGCTGGAGAATCATGACAAGTCCTTACCTCCCTTCACTCCCATAACTGCTAGACCCAGTCTGACCCTATGCCTCCCTGTCTTCTCAAGTCTACTGAGAACAGAGAGATAAGCATCTGGCTGTTATATGACATGAAAATCCCTAAGAGTAATTGTGACCCTATATGGATGGGGCACCTCCCCTCTGCTGGAACACACCCAAGGAAGAGGGACTTCCTTACTTGCTCTTGAGCTCAGATCCCACATCCCACTTGTACTAAGTGACAATGTCTAAAATTTAACTTTTTGGCTTTAGAGGGGGAGGGGAAGTAAGATTAAGTTTTCATAACAGAGTAAAGAACAAAAGAAGAAGTGAGGTGTTCAAATATGTGTGATAGCTACTTAGCACTGAAATCAGCTTCTAAAAGATGGGGGTAAGAAATCCTCCAGACCCCTTCCTCTTCACAACACCCATGCTGAAAGGAAGGTTAAAGGGTGGCTTAGTGCCTTTAAAACTGCAGAAAGTGGGAAAAGCAGGAAGCAGGAACTTAGGTAAGACACAGAAGTACATGCTCCTTCATTAAGGAGGGAGGGTCCAAGTCGCCCCAGGCAGCCCACAGGTCAGGGCTGGTTTCCAATAAGAGCAAAAGCCAAGGCCCTCTGAGAAATGCAGCATGACAAAGAGAGTTATTATACCAGACGTACTTATGTTCATTTCGCCCCCTCCTAAGAGAAATCCCTTGCTTCAGCCCTCAAAGTCTGATTAATAGTCCAGAGACACAAAATAACTTGAGCCATCAAAGGAGAGGCAAACCCAGAAGGAGAACGACATCAATGTTTCCGGAGACAATGGCAGTTATGGTCATTTCTAGGAAGCCAGAGGACCTTGCAAAAATTCTCTTAGCCTGATTTGAGGGTCCATGGGGACAAGTGTCAATGGAGGCTGTGGGATCTGGGGGAAGTGGAGCTCTGTGTTTCAGCTGGTCCAAGTACAGAGTCCCTGGAAAAGACCACACACACCCAGATTAGAGGGGGCCATGCTAGCTCCCCACCCCAGTGCTCCACCACGTCGGCACTGTCCCTTCCCCAAGCCTGGGTCTCTGGACCCCACACTTCCCCTTCTCTCCATGGCTGGTGGAAGGGCGGAGGAGATGGGGTTGAGGAAGTGCTTTGTCTACTCCAAAGGGCTTCACGTGTGTTTGTATTGAGTGACTGTCCTCCTCTGTGCCTTGGCAAAGCAAGTTCTGGGGTACAAGGTAGGCCTCTGAAGGTACCCTCAGTCTCACTGGCTCTCTAAGGGACTCGTCTTAAGCCAGCCGTGGAGTGTGGTTGTCATCAGGAAGGCCTCGGATCCCAGGCCATCGGCTCCTGTCCCAGCCTCTCTGTCACTGGTTTCCACGTAGCCCTGTGTCTTGGCCTTCTTCTGTCCTGTCTCACGAAGGAATATTAGGAAATGCAGTAGGATTTCGGTTCCCAACTGGAACTCCAGACCGTCCCCTTAATTGGTTTCTTTTGTTTTCTCCAAGTCCTCAAAAATGTGTTGACATCTATCTGGAGCAACTTCCATGGGATGCAGGCTGGCCAGCTCTCTCCATTAATGAGCTGAGACACAAATCCAGAGCCTCACCTTCCACAGCCACGGCAGGAGGCCCACCCCACCATGATGACAAAAATTAAACCTTGTCAGTGCCATGCCTGTGAGTAACCACGTCAGCTAGCCCAGGCAGCATGTCCTCACTGCCAACTGTGGCGTTGGCTGTGGCTGGACTTTTCCCTGCTCTCACCCCTGACTTTGGCTCACTTGTGGCCGGGCCTCTGCCCAAGCTGGCCCCTTGTTGAGCACGCCCACTCTGTAACCTTTGCGCTCATCAAAACTCAGGCGATCCCTAGCAGTTGGTTATCTGGACTTTTTCATTCATCCAACGAGCATGTATTGAATGCCTGCTGTGTTCTTGACCCTTTTTCTTGTATTCAGTCTATGAACACTTGTTAGGCGAACAAGATGAATACAGCCCATGTCCTCATGGATCTCCCTGTCTTTCAGGGACACAGACAACTGAAAAGGTGACTAAGGTATCGTGGCAGGTTCAGGGCAGTGACAGATGTGTCACAAATGTTATGGGGTCCCAGAAAGGGGCACTGACTTCTGGAGCATGTATATTTTGGAATAAAAACTTCCAAATAGATTCAAAATTAGGCAAAACTGCATAATGGTCTCTGGCATGCCCAACTCCCAGCTTTGCATCTGTTGTCTTGCAGTGTTTTCCTTCTGCTTCCCTTCACACTTTGCTGTTATTTTGAAGCAAAATCCAGACGTCAGACTATTTTATTCATGAGCCCACAAACTTTCATCACCTTCAGGGCAACATGACGTTAACGTTGGATAAATCCAAGTTCAAATCCTGCTCTCCACACCACAAACTGAAAACAGCACTGGACATCAGACATACTTAACCACTCTCCAGGAATCTAGCTGCAAAAGAAGGTTGTATGACTGCGCTCCCAGACTTGTTCTGATAATTAGATGGGACACTGTACAGAAAGTGCCCAGCAAGGGACTTGACTGGCACTACATGGGCGGTCTGTAGATACCTCTTCCCTGGTTATGTGTGCCCTGGATGAGTGTGAGAGGGTGGCAGAGCAGCTGTGTGTTGACTGACACTTCACCACAGGTACTGTAAGATGTTCCGGGAAGCTCCTGGGGGGCAGGCCCCTGACCACTAGACCCAGCCCAGGCAGCTGTTACAATGACACTTCTTCTTTAATGTCAGCTCCCTCACCTAGTCTTTGTATGGCAAGGACCGCCCACTGACTACACGTCCACCATGATGCAACTTCCCTGAAGACAGAGGTCACCTAGGTTTTGCCAAATTCAAGTCGTGAGATTGGCGTTACTTTTGCTTCTTGTCGCACATGGAGGGGTGAGGGAATGTCATGTGTGCCCCCATGCCAAGCCCCCTTCAAGCTCGCTTTTTGGAACGCTCTATCCTCTCTACCATGGGTGGCAGCTGGTGATAAAACCCCAATAACTCAGACAAATGTGACTGACGCCAGAGAGGAGTCAAGGGCTTGGCTGTACCGTCTGGGGCCAGCGGGCTAGCTGGGTCTTGGACCTTGCTGTGTGTTTACAAGTTCCCTTTGACAATTCAGTTTTGAAGATGGGCTTCATTAAAGGGCAATTATAGGTTAAGTAACTTGCTGGCTCGCTGCCTAATGTGGAAAACTCGGCTGTGACAATCAGATAGTTCTGAGATTAAGCAAGACAGCAATTGCTACTGAAAGAAGCAGCTTAGCAAGAGGATGGAAGATTCTGCCCAGCCATGACCTCATCCCAGCTGCCCCGTCTGGGCAGGAAGTCTGGATTCAAGGGCCCACAGGCCCTGAGACCCTCTGGCATTGAATGACCTCTTCTGGGAAAGGGGACAGTGGAAGGCAAAGCCCTTCCCTTTGGAATGTCCCTTCTCCTATTGTGCTCACTTCTTCCGAAGGCTTCTTTTGGGGACCAGGGGAGGTTTGTGCTGTGGCCTCTGTCTGTACCTTGACCTTTCTCACTGGTATACCTTTGCTAATATGCTCTCACGTCCCTCACTAGCCAAGAGACTTCCCTGGCCCAGAAGGAGTGGCCTGCCTCAAAACTCCCCGAGCACTGGGTATCAGATAGGAAGCTTTCTGTTAGGTAGCAGAAAATCCCACTCCAAAATGCAGAAAGGGGAATTGATTAGTTTGTGGAAGGCACAAGCCCAGAGGCTGTTGACCTCAGGCATGGCAGGATCCAGGGGCTCTGTCCTCTGCTTTTCTCTTATCGGCTCCATTTTCAGAGCCTCTTTCTGTACTGCGGTGAGATGACCACAAGCAGAACGCTGGTCCAGCAGAACAAGAAAATCTTGTTGCTACCTAAAGATTCTTCCACAGGTCCCAGGATCTAACCCAACTGCACCAGTGCAAGCCATGTCACTGGATGGACTCTTTCCCCGATTGGATGTTCTTGAGGTACAGGTGTCCCCTACCCCCCAGCCAAGTGGGATCTCTAAAGGAATCCATCCCTGAGGGTGAAAGAGGGATAGATCTCAAAAGAAAATTAGGGTGTTGTCACTAAAAGAAAGGGAACTAAGTTCCAGGAAGCAATAAACCTAAAGAATATCCTGCTGGCCTCTGCCATGCATTTGAACGTGAACTCTGTGAAAATCCCGCCTCCAGAAATATTTTTAGCACTGGTGGACAATGGTTTTGAAAAGTGATCCCCAGCCAGCACTGTGGACTTCTTCTGGCAGCCCCTCCCACCAGAGGCCACTGCTGACCCTGGGCTGAGGCTGAGGACAGGCCCAGCAACAGAGACAGCATGGAGCAAACCAGTGGCCTATGTTTGTGGTCCACAGTGACCAGAGCAGAGGCCTCAGCTGTTCACAGCATCGGTAACAATGACAGTGACAATGAGGAAACGCTGGCCATGCACCTGGCACTGTGCTAAAATGTATGTACACCCTTGGTAAAAATCCTACTGACAAGTGCTTCTCCATATTACAGATGGGTAAACTGAGGCACAGAAAGGTTAGGTCACTGCTGACAGTCTCATAGCTAGCAAGGAATAGAGCTGGATTTGAACAGTGGTAGCTGGATTCTAAGGCCAGATGTCAGCAGAATTTCTTCTCTTCCTTTATGTTGTCTATCTTTCTATTCTGTAAATCTTCAAATATGCTCAGACATGGAGAAAAAGGCTACATGGGTTCCTGCGTGCCCATCACCCAGTTTTGACGTCCATCCACATTCTGCAATCCTATTTAATCTACAGGCCATCTATTCTAGAGGAGGCTGGGTATTTGTAAGGCAGATCACAGACATCATTTTTGGTGTGTGTGTCTAACAGATAAGGATTCCCTACATCCTTTTAACCATTACATCACTGTCACACCCAACAAAACTCATGGTGACTTCTGGGATCTCCTACACAACACAGGGTGTCACACTTCTCAGATTATCTCAAAGGTCTCTCTCTCTCTCTCTCTCTCTCTCAGTGGGACTGGGGTTTGAACTCAGGTGCTCTACCACTTGAGCCACACCTCCAGTCTCAAAGAGGTTTCTTTAAATCAGGACCCAAATGAGATGAACAGGTTGCCTCAAGTGCCATGTCACTCGAGTCTCTCTGATGCCCCTTCCCCTCCCTGCATTCTCTCGCCAATGGTCCATCCCCCCCATTATAGACGGGAAACTGAGGCAGGGATCCAGGTTTACTCCATCAGCAGAGGGCAAAGCCAGGAGTAGGACCCAGCTCCTGGAAGACAAGTCAGACCCCCTCTCTTATTTATTCCCATCTATTTTTGTACTTGCAGAGAAGGTAGCAAGGAGGGTACCCCCCATGCTGTGAGTTCTCAGGATATAATTCACTTTAATCTTTGAAGCATTTGACAGCATTTGCTCGGAAAGAAGGAGCAACAAGTACATAATCACTGCACTAATTAAGCTGCCAAAAACACAGGCGTGCGGGAAGAGCACCTTTGAAACGGGAGCCCACAACGCATTAGCATCTGCTGTAAGCTTATTAATCACCTAACAGGCAATTAGCAAGCTGTTACTGTTTGAGGCTGCTATGTAAATAAATTCTTGGGTTAATTTCTTCCTCTGATAATAAAGAAAACACTATGAAAATTAGCTAAGCGACAATGTAAATGATCTTCACTGTTAATTATATGACAGTGTTACATATGCAAGGACCCCAGAGCTGATAAGGCCCTGGCTTCCTCCCTCCCCATTGCCCACTCCCAGCCCCCACCTCGTCTGTACTGCTTTAAAAATAAAAGTGTTGACACAGGTAAGGAGGGAGCATGGGGACCAGAGTCACAGCTGTTGGCTTGCAGCTTGCCCAGAGCAACTGCCATGTCTGCCAAGTGGGACATTTGCAGGCCCTGTGTGGCCTTGGGCTGGGCCCTGTTACCTCAGCTAGTAGGAAGGGAGCAGAGCAGGGGACAGTGGAGCAGGCCTGGGGTCTTCCCCATCCCATGACTGCTTGTTTCTAGGGGCTTCTCTGCAGCACTGAAGGATAGCCTCTAAACTCGTGTCATTGTCACCATTGGACAATTCCTGGGTACTGCCGTGGATGTGGCATCTGAGAGCCAGGCAGGGGCTACCTGGCTCATTCACCTGCTCAAGTATGGGATGACACAGTGTAGCTCTGGCAGTGAAGGTCAAGTCCTGCCCCATCACTCATGACCGTGTGACCTCAGACAAATGACTAAGCTTTCCTGGCTTCAGTTCTTCTGTGAATGGCGGTCCAACTATCTGCTGTAAATAATTACACAGTGTGATTCCTCTAAGTCCTTAGTCCAGTGCCCAACAGACACTCATTATTCCTCATCACTGATCCCCATCTGATCTTCACACAGATGGACATGCATGGCACAGCAAGCTTGTGCAAAGTCCTGGAGCTGTACGCGGACTTGCCATGGTGGGGCAGGAGACCCAGGACCTGTGCGTGGAGACACCTAGTCCAGCCAGCAGGCAGCATCCGGAAAGCCATGGCAGATGGGACACCCAGCTTCCTGGGGTGCGGGTTCCTGGCATTTTTTTGGGTGGAAGCGAGGCTCACAGTGGAGCAAGGGGAGGCTCAGCATCCCAGGGTAGGGCTGTCTTTGTAAGAAAGCTCTCTGCCTGGCACCTGTAATCCTAGCTACTCTGGATGAGGAGGATCCAGATCAGAGACCAGGAGGATCACAGTTTGATGCCAGCCCAGGCAAATAGTTTCAAGAGACCCTATCTCAAAAATACCCATCACAAAAAAAGAGCTGGTGGAGTGGCTCAAGCGGTAAGATTACCTGCCTAGCAAGCATGAGGCCCTGAGTTCAAACCCCAGTGCTGCCAAAAAAGAAGGAAAAGAAAGAAAAAGAGAAAGCTCTCTGCTCAGAGCCCTGTCTCCCTCTGGATATGGGATGGGGATTAGGGATTGGCTCCCATCAGGCCCCGCACATGGTGAATGCACGGTAGCTTGATATGGGGCAGATCAGGATGGCCTCGTGGAAGGGTCTGTGCCCCAGAACGCTGAGGCCCCCGAGCAGGACAGAGGGGTCTCGTCATCTACGGGGAGAAGCCCAGATCTCCTTGCTCAGCCATTGCTTGAGTTGGTCCCTAGAGAATCTCAATGGAGAGCGAGGTGACGAGGAGACGCCCAGTCAAGCAGCTTTCTGTTCTGGGGACATCGAAGCGCTAGCACGCCCATGTCCCAGACAACGTGCTCATGGCTGCCACAGTGAAGACCTTACCACCAGCGAGGCCAGCAGTCTACGTTTTGAATGGACAAATGGCACACCATCTCCTTCCCCGAAGGTGCACCTGTCCTATGACCCAGCAACCCCGGCCCCAGGTACACGGACCCTCGAAACCTGTGCCAGGCACACCGGAGGCGCGCACCAGAATGGCCTGAGAGTTGGGGGTGTCCACAAGTGGCCCTGTACGCATAAATGAAATATTTCATAGCCATGAAAATTCATAAGCCACAACCATTAACAATGGGCAGATGTCAAAAGCAATGTTGACGACTTTGGAGAGGTCGAATAAAGTAATGCCAGTCGCAGAAGCGTGTCTCTAATTCAATACCATTTATGTAGAAACCTCATGATTCCAGGAGCTGTACACGTCTGTCCCCCTCCGTGTATGATATACAGCGTGTGTATATGTGTATACCACATAGTATGTACTGTGTATTTATAAAACCAAAGAATAAAATAAGTCAGTCAACACAAAACTCAGAATTGTGGTTACTCTGGGAACACAAGGGATTTCAAGGTATTTCTTAAGCCATTTCTCTGGGTTTTTTTCTATTTTTATACCTTATGCTAAATAATACATACACACACACAGTGAGTTTGCATCCACAGACCCAATCAATCACAAATCAAAAAAAATTGTATGTATTTTTTGGCAGTACTGGGGTTTGAACTCAGGAACTTGCACTTGTTAGGCAAGGGCTCACTTGAGGGACCCCCAAACCCCCCCAGCCCTTTTTACCTTGAGTTTATATTTTAAATAAGGTCTTGCATTTTTTGCCAAGGACAGCCTACCACTGCAATCTTCCTATCGCCACCTCCCTCTCCGTAGCTGGAATTAAAGACGTATCACCACGCCTAGCTTTTTTTTTTTTTTTGAGGTAGGCCTTCACTAAGTTTTTGCCCATTCTGCCCTCAAACTGTGATCCTCTGCTTTCTGCCTCCTGAGTAGCTGGGATTGGAGGCATGAGCCACCACTCCCAGCCTCAAATTGAAAATACTGTTTAAAATTTTTCTCTACCGAATATACACAGGCTTTGTTTTTTGTCATTCTTCCCTAACCAATACAGTACAACAAGCCACAGCATTTGTGTTGGATTCGGTTTTATAAGTGATCTAGGAAGCATGCACCTAGGTGATATGCAAAAACAATACCATTTTATATAAGGGATGTGCGTATCCATGGGTGTTAGTGTCTGAGGGGTTCCTGACATCAATTCCCCAAGAACATCAAGCGATGACTAGTATAAAATAAGCATAGCACGTACATAAGTGTGTGTATATGTAAATGGATATACTACATAGCAATACTCACGCACATGTGTCTTTCTGTTAATCGAGACTTTTTTATATTAAAATATTTAATTCAGGAAGGCTGGACAAAAGACACAGGCAGTCCCCAGAAATGAAATGCAAATGCCTCTTCAGTATATGAAGAGAGGCTTGGTCTCACGTACAACTTAACACATGAAATTCAAACCACACTGAGTTGTCGCTGTGCCTTGGTCCCGGATTGAGAGACCGGATGTCTGGGAGGACGAGGATGGCAGGCGGCTCCCTCCCGGCTCGCTGGGGAGGAGCGTGACCCACTGCCGCGGACGGCGATCGGACAACAGGGATCAGAACCACAGCTGAATGTTCTCTTCCACGCAACGATTCCGTTTCCAGGGGCTTAGCCTTCCGGATCAGCTCCCAGGGCTGATCCTAAATGATTTAGCTATGAGAATGTCCACCGTCGTGATAATTTAACAGCACGAGATTCGAGTCACCCATGTCCACCAAAGGGACATGGGAGTACATCGTGATGCATCAACAGGAGGAAGCCCTCCAATGCAGGGGACAGCGCTGTGTCCAGGGCTTGTGGTTCAGTGAGTCCCAGTCCTGTGGAAACGCCTGCACACATCACCTGGCCATATAGTCACATGAGCATCTGCCCGACTCCGTGCAGAGTCCCTTTAAGAGATGCTCTGTGGGACCCTGGGACGTGAAGCAGCACAGAGAGGAGCCTCACGTCCCCTGCATGCATGTCACACGCGGTATCAGACCTGTCACATCCTCCCTGCCTTACCTGTCTGTTGCCCAGCGTCAAGCAGTGAGCTGCTCTGTGCGGGCACCGGCCCACTTCGCAGAGGTCCACTCGCCTCCGGCCTCTCCTCAGGCAGGCGGGGCCTGACCGCACAACGCCGTGCTCCAGCGCCATGGGCTCGGCCAGCTGTGGACCTGCAGCCTCCACGGGCTCGTCTTCAGCCAGCTGCTGACAGGACCGACAGATTTCTCCCCTTTCTGTGCTGCAGTGGGAAGCCTGCGACATGTAAGGTGGCTTCTCAGGGACGGTCCCTCAGGGTCCAGCCATCAGCCGTGCTTAGCTGCAGCCAGCTCGATGCTGCGTCCTCGGGGTCTCCTCTGCAGCTGTCCCCCACCACCACCTCACAATCGGCTCGCTCTCCCAGTCAAGTATGTCATAGAGGTCCCCTGCTTTCTCAAATTTGGGCAAAGACAGACTTTTTGTACGTCTGGATTTTGTTCCATTGTGTGTACCTACTCAGAGAGAGAAAGAGAGAGAGAAGGATGGATGGATGGATAGATACATAGATGATAGATAGATAGACAGAAAGACAGACAGATGGGGTGGGTGGGCAGATGGATGGATGGACGAATGAATAGATAGATAGATGATAGATCAATCTATTGATTGATGATAGATAGATGATAGACAGACAGACAGACGACAGATACCTGTGCACCCTTCAACTCCAGGGATTTGGGACAAGGGTTCCTCTACAGCTGACCATAGGGCTGGGGTCAGTGGCCACTTGGTGGTCCCCAAGAGGCAACCACATCGATCTTGGACGAAGGAAAGAAAATACTCTGTGCTTCCAACCCCTAATCTCACTTGAAAGATTACCCTGAGCCCCTCAGGAAAGGTTTCTTCCAAGCTCACACGGACACAGATCCAGGAAAACCTAAACTTAAACTGAATTTGAAGGTAAAAGGGTTTTTTGTTTTGTTTTGTTTTTGCAGTACTGAGGATTGAAGCCAGGGCACGCATGCTGGGCAAGGACTCTACTCCTTGAACCACATCACCCTTTTGGTTGTATTTGGTTTTTGAGGCAGGGTCTTGCTGACACTGCCCTGCCGCCCCCGAGCCCTCTGTCCTCCTGCCTCTGCCTCCCTGCGGCTGGAATTCCAGGTAGGTGCTAGCACACCCTGCTTAAAAATTCACATTTTCTGTAAAATACAAATAAGATAGAAATTTATCCTCTAATGAAAAAGTAACGCTACCAGAATGAATACCGAGATGAGAACAGTGGTCCTCATCTCTGACATGGACTGGACAGACTTCTCTCACCAAGGTAGCAAAAGGACTGAGCACAGCAAGCTGTGCAGTTCCTCCCGGCTCATTAGAGGGACTGAATCCTTTGTGCACTCTCTCCTGCGTCAGGGGCTTGGTTACAGTTATCCCACCATGAGAGGTGGAGGGGTCTTAAAGGGCTCCTCCTGCTAGTTCTTCTCTCTTTGGGTGAGGACACTGAGGTCAGACGTCGAGGAAGACAGACTGTTAGTGGCAGAACCTCTCCTTGGCCCTCAGTGTCCTCCCAGGAGACTACCATAGGTGACAATAATAGGTAACACACTGAGCGCTGACTGTGTCCTACCACTGTTCCAACACACAATCCTCCCAACCTTTCCAGGGAGCTATGATCCCAAGCTTACGATGTCCCCATCAGAGTCTCAGAGTAACTTGCTCAAGGTCACACAGGAAGTACTCAGCAGGGCAGGGCTTCCAGTCCAGCAGGCCAGCCTGGGAGGCTGTGTTCAACCACCACCCACCTAGCCCCTCTCAGAGCCTCACAGGCTGTGGACACCAAAAGACCCAAAGCGTCCAAGCAAGGCTGGACAGGACAGCCATGCCAGCTCCCTGTGTCCTCGGGCCCCTGTGGGTCACTCTCCACAGAACTGCAGACACTGTCCTTCCTCAGCTCAGCCTGCCTGTTCCTCTGGGCTCCTGCCCCCTGCCCTCCAGCCACACAGGCCCCTGGCCAGACATAGGTCACACACCTGCTGTTCTTCTGCCTGGTAGCTATTCCCTGGATGCCATCGGGTCACCTTCTCAGCAAAGCTCTCCTGTTACTGTCTGAAGTCCTCCTCTCCCTCTCTCTACTCCTGCTCATCCCCACCCTGCTTTACTTCTCCTCACGACCGAGGCTGTTTGCATGATCTGTTAATGATGTTCTAATAATAGTCATCTTCTAATGAGGCCCATTAGAAGGTGGGAGGTGGGGCTCAGGGCACACAGCCGGCACCTGGTCCGTCTTGGGGAAAAGGATGACTCAGTGGCCTTGCCCAGCTGTCCAGAGGCCTAGCCAGGGCTCAGGCCCCACTGTCCCCCATGAGCATAGGATAAGAATGGACAGGGTGGGTGGTACACTGCAGCTGAGGCAGCCCCTGCCCCTGCCTCCTCTAGGCATGGAGTCCTGGAGACTTCAGGGAAGCCAGATTTCTAGAGCACAGGTGGGTCAGACAGTGAGCACCTGGAAGATTCCATTATCAGGGTGCAAAGGGCAGATGGAGGGGAGCAGACTACAGTAGGCTTCAGGGCTGGGACCAGGAATGGCGAGGCCTTGTGGGACTCACCAGGCTCTCTGACTGAGACCTCATGGGCAGAGCCAGGGCCCAAATCCCAGGCTTGGGAGCCAGGCTCCCACTCCTGCCCGGTGGCCATGGGCAGCCTGCTTATCCTCGCTGAACTGGCCTCTTGGACTACAGAGCTGGGAGCAGTGGCCCCTGTCCATTTGGCGACCTGAGCGTGCCATGACCAGGTGCTGGGGCTTATAGCATGTGATGCCCATGTTGCCTTGGACCTGGGCCTCTCCTTCCTCCTTCAGTGCCTCTGTCTTCTCCCCACTTCCTCCAGGGTCAGGCTCACCAAGGACTCCCAGCTGGGATGTAGCCATGGGGCCAGGCTTCTTTCACTAAACGTAATGTCTTCAAAGCCTGTGCATGTTGCAGCACGGCTCGGTGCTCCATTCTTTTTTATGGCTGAGTAATATTCCTGCAGCCCTTTCTTAATTAATAAGGAAAACCATGCCCATTTCACTTTTAAGCAGGGTTTCCCTTGAGCCAGGCAGGTGGAGGCAGGCAAGTGTGGAAGGAATTCAAAGGGGGAAAAGGGAAGGTGGGGAGAGGGGAAGGAGCGGGGAGGGAGGGCCACCATTCTAGAACAAGGACAAATCCAAGTGCCACGGCTGAAGGAGAGCCATCTTCCAAGCCACGAGGTTGCATTTTGGTGACACTCAGGGATCAAGGAAAGGTAGACACCTGAGTTAGATGGCCCCTGGTTGAGCACAAAGCCTCAGGAATCACAAATTTTGTCCACTTGCTGTTCTCACACATATTCTCTGACAAGGCTGGCACAGCTGCAGCCCCAGGAAGACCACTTGGTCCTCAGACCCACATTGATCTTCAGAGAGGCCTTTCTCCATCCCTCTGTTGGGGGCTCACTAGAGGTCAGGGTCATCACAGGGGCTCCTCGCCACTGTGGTCCTTCTGAAACCTGGCAGAGGTTCCGGCTCCATCTGCTGCAGACTGGGACTGCAGCCTGCCGTTGCCACAAGACTGGGCTCCCGTTTTCCATTTTCCCTGAGCTTAGAGAGTCAGCTTTCAGCACCTGGGCTTAGCTGATACCAAGCCTGGGAGCCCGGTCAATTGAAATATTGACTCATGTCAGCTTCAGAGGCTTCGATGTCCCGGGTTTTATTTTAGTTTAATGGTTTTGGAAGTCATAGACTCTCTCCCAATTCCTACTGTCTGGTTTAGGGTTCTTCTTCTTCCTGCCCAATGCTGGCTTGGTGAGTGTCTCACAAGAGGCATTCAGCATTGAGCTTGATGCCAGGATCTCAAATGTGCGCGGTTAGCTCTGGTCTGGGGTGTCCAGATCAGACCAGTCTGAGGCTTCGGTTCAGAGAGAGAGGAAAAGACTCTTGTTGAGGCAGCAGGAAGGAAGGATACAGCTACCTCCGTGATCCTCCCATAGGTCTGGGCCTGGCCCGTGTCACATTTGAACCAGGAGCCTGGCCTCAAAGCCCAGTGAGTCTCCGGAGGGCAGCACTGTGACTGATTTTGAAACTGTGACAGTAGAACAGTTAATAAAAACCCAATAGATTTGCTATCTAGCATTCTGGAGCTGGAGACAGAGGTGCTCCACTGTGCTTAAATGAGTGCCATTAATCACACAGGGTGTGTGTACACGTGTGTACAAGCCCTGCCAGGCTCCAGCAGGGTCCAACTTCCCCTGTCTGCCTGCAGCCTCTACTGAGGACCCCAAAGCCGGCTTTCTTTAAAGCCCCAGTTCTCAAAGTGTGGTCCCCGAACCAGCAGCAGCATTGCCAGAGAACAGGTCCCAAATGCAAATTCCCCACCTCCCACACCACTGGCCACCCTGAGACTCTGGAGAAGACTCAGCTGTCTGTTGGGACAAGCACTCTCCAACTCAGACGCAGGCCCAAGTGTGGGTACTTGCTGTGTAGAGCAACCTGCACAGAATGAGTCTGCAGACACCTGGAGTTTTCAGACTTTACATTTCCTCTGTCCCACACTATCTGACAAATTCAGATAACAAAGGCTGACAGCTTTGACCCAGGTTAACAAAGTTCGTGTTGAACAGAAATATGGATTCCAAGCACTAGAGAGCTGAGCGCCAGCTGACGAGGATGGGGCCGTTGGGCCTGAGTCGGGTGAAGAAGGACCCTCTAGCTCAGCTCTTCCTGCAGGCTCAGGGACTCAGGACAGGAGAGGTAGAAAAGCACAGAGGTTAAGGACATGTGCTCTGGAGCCCGGATGTCTGAACTCAGATCCCATCTCAGCCCAGAGCAAGCTGTGGGACCTCGGACAAGTCACTTCACCTCGCTGTGCCTCTTTTTTCCCTCATCTGAAAACTGGGAATAAACCTAGGGCCTATCTCATAGGCGTGTTTTGAAGACAAATCAGTGAGTATGGTAAAGGTCTTAGATCAGGCCCCTGCCCCTCGACCAGGGACCAGAGGGGTGCCCTGGAGCAATCAGCCACTCCCCTGGGGCTAGGACTCCACACCTCTGTAGGTGGCCAGTACATGTGGCTGCCTGTTGGTCAGTGTTGGAACGCTCCTGTCCTGGCAGAAGCAGAGGTTGAAGATGGCCATGTGTCTCCATCGCTGCCACTGTGAGCGTGGGGAGAGTGACTGTGGGGACAGTGGCTCTGGGGGATTGCCTGGTGTAGCAGGAATCAGGGTGGCCACCAGGAGAACCCCAAGGAGCACGCCTACTCAGTTACTTGTATGCAAGTGCCCGAGCTAACTAGGGTGTCCCTGGAGCTGAAGTCAAACAAGTTATGGAGCTGGCTGCGTCCACTCACATGAAGGACTCTCCTAATTTGCATGAAGGCACCTGGTGGAGCAGTAGGACCCTGGACTTCAGATGAACACAGGGCCACTATGGATTCTGGGAGTAAGCCCAGCTCTGGCTCTCCAAGAGCCCCACTACCTTACAAAATGCCTGTGTACTCTAGGCGAGGGGTCACTGGTTGAATCCCACCCACAGAAATGTTTGGTTTTGCTCATTTGGGTTCTCTTCCTTCCTCCCTCCCCTTCTCTCTCTCTCTCTCTCTCTCTCTCTCTCTCTCTCTCTCTCTCTCATTTCCAGCACCTTTACAATGGAACATATCCTACTTTAGCCCCTGGCCTCTCCCTCCTGTCCTGTCCACCTGGTCCACAGACCCTGGAGTCTGACTCCTGTCCTGGAGGTGCCAGATGGCCTGGGGTAGGCCCACTGGTGTCTGGGAAAGCCCTAAGGGACACAAGCATTTGTTCACACCAAGCAGAAGTCCAGCCCCTCAGTCTGGTAGGTCCTAGTCAGCCTTCTGGCCCCAGCCTGGGCTTTCCTTCCCCAGGTGAGGCTTCTGAGAAGGAGAGGCTGCAGAAAACAGAGGCCACATAGGAATGACTGTCTGGAGGCAGGAATGCCAGGGGGAGGCCTGGGCACCTGGATTTCTGTAATCCTTGACCCTCAGAGTCCCTGCGTTCTCATTTGTTTTTCTGGGTCTCTGGCTATTTCCCTTTGAAGATAAACCTCTTACCCCCTCTAAACACGGTTTATCTTCCCTGGTCTGTGATGAAGGGAGGCTGGACTGCCTTCCGTGTGGTGGGGAGGGGTGTCTTTAGCTTGAAAAGAGAGCAGGCTGCAGCCCCAGGGAACAGAGAGGGCAATGGGGTCCCCTGGCTGTCTAGCCTGAGCTGAGCAAGCCCCTGTAGTCCCTTGTCACACAGGCAGACTCACCCAGACCTTTGCTCACACAGCCCAGCAAAGCCACTGGCTAGGCCACTGTTGTGAGAGGTTCCCACTCTGCTGATCAAGGCGGCCAGGCTGACACAAGGACAGGTGATAATGATGATGTGTTGTCCCCTCCCAGCTCACCTCTGCCTCTAGTCACCTGGTGAAGACATAGACCTCTCCATGCACAAAGATCCCCGGTGTTTACCAGACCATTCTCTTTTTTACCTGGATGAGGTTCATCTTAGCTATGTTTTTATTTTTAGTGTGCGTTAGAAAAATAAAACTTGCCAGGCATGGTGGTGCACACCTCTAATCCCAGCACCCTGCAGACTAAGGCAGGAGGATTGTTTTTCTAGGCTAGCTGTCTCAAAAAAAGAAAAAGGGGAAAGAGGGAAGGGAGAAAGGAAAGAGGGAGGGAAGGGAGGGAGGGGAGAGAAGGGAAGGAGGGAGGGAAGGAAGGGAGAAAGGAGGGAAGGAAGGGAGAAAGGACAGAGGGAGGGAGAGAATGGGGGAGGGAGGGAGGACGGAAGGAGGGAGGAAGGGAGGGAGGGAGGGAGGAGGGAAGAAGGGAGGAAGGGTGGGAAAGGAGGAAGGAAGGAAAACAACATCAAGCACTAGTTTACATCACATCAAGCAGCGGTTTAATGGCTTTATTGCCCAGGATGGGTCTGTTAAAAATGTTAGCGGATTTAGGGAACTAAAGTAAGCAATTGTACAGATGGCGTGTCAGTAAAGTTTCAAATTAAAGAGAGACGCAAAAGGCTGAGTTCGGGAAACTGTTACCCAGACGCCTGTGGGTCTCCCCACCTGGACTGTGGTCTGCTCTTCCTTCCTGGGTCCCGCCCAGCACCTACTGTGGGTTCAGGTCAAGAGACACTGAAGAAGACTGGCATTCACAAACATGGGGCCCAGTGCACCCAGACTCAGCCCTGGGCAGAGCAGCTGCTCCGGGGCTGGGTTTATGAAATGTGCCCACATCTTCCCTGCAGCAGACTCCAGTGATTCTCCCCTTTGGGGTGTATTTAGGGAAGCTGGGCTGGTGGAAAGGCAACACTCTCGCTCCCCAATGTCATAACTAGTGAGAGAGCAGCGCTGCAAATGAAGAGGCTTCAGAGCAGGTCTGGACTCAGGGTTCCCAGGAGCCATGAGGCCTGGTCACCAGCTGGGGGCTGATTTTGCACTGAGGGGAGAGGCAGACGATGCCTGAAATACCTCAGGGAGTCCAGGGCGGACCACAGCAAGGGATCTGAGTTCCCATTGCTCCCTGCAATTGACTCTGGCCTCTCTGATCCACAACCGGGATCTCCTGGAGGGAAACCCCCCAAAAGGGGACAAATGGCTGAGGACAGTCCCATCTGCCCCTCTCCGCAGGCTCGGGCTACAGAGCTACACTGCTCACACTGCTTTAGCTGGCACTGTCGGGAAATGACTTCAGCCAAGCATCATTTTTTATGTGCCTGTGGCCTCATCCATTTAAGTCACAATCAAAATAGCAGCCAGGACCAGGCGGTTCTATATTATATCACCAGAGCGAGAACTATTTGCCATCAATTCGCAAATACATTCACATTTAAGTGAAAAATTATGCCATCTAGGATCAAATATATCAGAGGCTGGGAGCCAGGAGGGAGGGCACGGGGGTCTGCAGGCTGCTTCTTTACTCATTAATGAAGCCTGTGGGAGGACAGGAAGCAGCCCTCTGCCTGCCAGTGGGCACCCGCAGAGGCCAGGGAAGGGACGCCTATCCCCACTGGATGTCAGGGACGCTGGCCCCATTCAGGCAGGCAGATGGCACCAGCTTCTCAGGGAAGAGGAGTGGCCACCAGTGAGTCAGACAGGAGCTGCACCCTCGGGCCCCTCATGTGGACAGTCCTGTGCCAAGTACCAGTGCCCAAGATGGCAGGGCAGTTGGGAGAAGGGCAAAGCAAGAGGGAAGGAGAGGAGGACAAAAGCCTTGTGTCACCAGGTGCCAAGCACCATGCTGGCTGCTTGTCACAGAGCATCAAGCGTTGCTCTGCATCCTCCAAGAAGGTGGTGATACCCCCATTGCCAAGGGATGGGCGTGGGGCTCAGAAGAGGGGGTCCACACCTCCAAATGCCTACAGCTTGTCCTGGGTAGAACTGGACTGGTGCCAAGTCGCATTCTGGGGAGGCCTTGCCTGACAGCTCACTGGTAGGTGCTGGGATGGGGGTGTGCGGAGAAGGGGCAGAGCAGGGTCTACTTGCTGGTGTCTTAGGGTCTTTGCTTTCATCTTTGACATGTCTGTGTTTTGAGAGGGGAACACTTGGCCAAGGCACTGACACCTGTGCTTTTTTGAAAGTGAGGGGTCAGTGAGAATTGAAAGGAAATAATGTCATGGGAGTTGTGTGGGCCTGGCGGTCACAGGCTGTCTGGGGAAGAGGAAGTTACCTGCCCACTTGAGGACAGCCCCAGTAGTTGTCGCTTCCTGGTTCCCCTCCTGGTCACCTGCCCCTGTTCTCACCCACCATCCACCCAGAAGCAGTCCTCAGGCTCCTTTCCTGCCCGGTGTGGGTGGCTGTCTGACCCAGGAGTCTGCCTGGCTTTTAAAGCCAGAGTTCTCATTACAACTGGAAAGGCTGTAATCCTGGAGATGAGATTTCAGGGGCCCTGCTTTATAAGATCTGGGGATTCCCCCACTCCTGCCCCTCCCTAAAATCATGCCCTGTGGAACGCTGTCCTTCGTGTGTCTACTTGGGCCTGCACAGAGGCTGTGCTTCAGGGAGAGGTGGAGACGGAGGTCAGGAGCATTGGGTCAGGGAAACTCTTGAACCTGCCTTCCTGGCCCTTGACCCTTCCCTCACCTCCTTTAATTAACAAGAAGCCTTTCGTTTGCATGATCTTGCCTGTCAAGGGATTACACTCGCAGGTTGATCCTGGAAAATCCTGACCTCATGCACAAAAATCTCTTGTCTTCGTCTGGGCCTTAGTAGCCATTTTTCCTGTTGGCCAAGATTATTTGGTCCTTGGAAAGCGTTGGGAGGTTCCACTGATGTTACGCATACAGATACCCCAGGAGCCCGCCATTCCTCCCCAGATACCAAGAGAGTGCAAAGCAGACACCCACAAAACCCGTACAAGAAGCAGCATTAGTCACGGCACCTGAAGAGCGGGGGAACCGAAACGAAGTATCCAGCCACATGTGGAGCACTACTCAGCAGATAAAAAGCATGAAGTGCTGGTGGTGCTACAATGTGGGGGACCTTGAAAAAAAAAAAACTAAGTGAAAGAAGCCAAGGGCAGAAGACCACATATGGCAGGAATCTATTTATATTAAATGTCCAGAATAGGGAAACCCATAGAGCCTGAAAGTAGATTTGTGGTTGCCGTGGGCTGGGGTGGGGGTGGTGTTAGGAGAAGTGGGGAGTGACTGCTAGTGGGCTAGCCTCTTCTTTTGGGGGTGATGAAAATGTTTTAAAAACTGACTGTGGTGATGCTGCACAATTCTGTGAATTAATTGAATGGTGCCCTAAATGGGTCAGTTGTGCCATATGTACTTTTAATTTTTAAATTTTTAATTGCAATTAATTCTTTAATTTTATTTTGCTGGTACTGAGGATTGAAGCCAGGACCTCATGCATGCTAGACATGCTCTCTATCACTTGAGCCATACACTCCAGCCCTTTTACTTTTTTTGGATTTTTTTTTTTTTTTGAGTTAAATTCTGCCTAGCCTTTGCCCAAGCCTCCTCCCTCTGCCTCCCAAGTAGCTGGGATTACAGGCATGTGCAACTATGCCCAGCTTATAGTTGTACCATTTGTAAATTATATTTCACTGATACAAATATGATCAGGCAAGGTTGTGGTATCAGCTACCCAGGAGGCTGAGATAGGAAGATAGTGAGTTCAAGCCCAGCCTTGGCTGCATAGCAAGACCACCTTTCAAAACAACAACAACAAAAAAATAGGAACTAGGCCCATTACTTAGCTGCCAAGACTGACACTTTCTTGTCTCTCCTGACCACAGCCCTTTCACCCATGGCCACAAGTCTGTCACCTAGTTGGTCCCCATCCTTCTGTTACTCACCATCCCTTAGGTAAAGCTGCTTCTGCCCACCCACTCCCTCCCCAGGCTCCCCACAGTCGCCTGGCCTGCTGTTCCAGTGGCTGGTCCCAGCAACCACCTGAGCAGACACCCTCCTAGCCAGGACCAGAGCTGGGAGACCTGTGGTGCTAGGCCTCAGCCAACAGTGCCTTCCTGGGCAGATGGCCTCTGCTTGGAGCAGGGACACTCACTCTTCCTGGCTGTGCTGATTTCACGATGTGCAGCTCAGGATGACTGGGTGAGCCCTGGATCTCCCGCTTCCTAGCTGTGATGGGCTGAATTGTGTCTCCCCAAAATTCTTATGTTAAATCCTAACCTCCATTACTTCAGAATATCCCTGTGTTTGCAGATAAGATCTTTGGAGAGAGGATGAGGGGAAAATGAGGTCCAATAATGACTGTGTCTTTTTAAGCGGAGGAGAGGAGGATGTCACAACACACCCCAGGGAAGGCTGTGCGATGACACAAGGAGGCGACAGCAGCCTGCACAGCCCCAGGAGAGTTCCCAGTGGGGCCCAGCCCTGCCTGTGTCTTGTCCATAGACTTGGGCCTAGAGAGCTATAGGAAAACAAATGTCTGTGACATGAACCATGGTCTGCAGGGCTTCATCATGGCAGCCCTACAAATGAGTGTGCTCATACGTGAGCCTGGGCACCGCTCTGTGCCTCAGTTTCCTGACCTTTCAAAGAGAGATGGTCTGGCACCTCCTTCCTAGGGTTGCTGCGATAATATCTGAGTGAAGCACATATGTACAGCACGCAGTGAGCGCTGCACGTGTTGCTATCATTGCTAGTGTATGTCAGCGACATGGATCAATAAACCTTTTTGGCGCAGGCAGCCTTAGGTCAGAGTTTTAGCAGGTAGCCCTTTTAGACTCACAAGTGTGCCAAGGTGATACCCACAGGTGTTAGGACATCATTGCTGCCTTGCTTGACAGAGGAAAAGTATTGGTCAAATAAAATACAGAATATCACCCAATGGATTGCCATGCAGCCTTTGACAAAAAGGGACAGCTCTGAACTGGGCGTGATGGTGCACGTCTGTAATCCCAGCACTCAGGAAGCTGAGGCAGGAGGATCAAGAGTAAGACCTGTCTCAAAAAAAAAAGAAAGAAAGAAAGAACAAGAGAAGAAGAGAAGAAAGGAGGGAGGGAGGGAAGGAAGAGCCAGTTGTGGAGGCTGGGCTGTGGATACATAGGAATAGGTGACCATACAGGACTACGGACAGACAGACAGACAGCGAAGAATGCAGTGTTTCCATGTGGTATCAAATGCAAGTAAAGAAGTATAATGTGCCACTGCTGCTTTGAGGATGTTAACATTTGATTTATAACTTTCCAAAGTGACTAGAAAGCCACAAGAAGAAGCCCTTGTGCAATGACCCCGACTCCAGGGCCACGGAGCTGTCACAGAGCTTATTTCTGTTCCTTCACAGAAGCTCAAAGCCTTAGGGTTCACCAAGGCCTGCCCTGGTGAGGGGGTCCTGAGCAGCCCTCAATGTGCCAGCCCCTCAGCCCCCTCACCTGTGACCCTGGCTGCCTCTCAGTGCCTTGGTGACATCTTGGTGGTCCCCGCTCTGCACTCCTCCTTGTAGTTCAAGCCTAGTGCCTTTGAGAGCCAATAAAAAGTTGCACAGTCCACACAGCTGCAGAAAGGAGGCTGTTCCACGGCACACCACTTACATCCGGTTGTTGGGTCCATTCAACCATGTTAACTGTCTGCCACATTGACACAAAGCTGTGACCTGGCCTGGAGGAGGTCTCAGGGCAGCGCTCCAAACAACTGCAGGACCAAGGTCAGTCCTGCAAGGACACTAAGGGCAGGGTGCCTTCCTGCTGGAGGATCCGGGAGGGTTCTCAGAAGCAGTTGGAGAGAAGATGGTGGTTGAACCTACAGAGATGTAGGGACACGTGTGCAGGTGGAGAACACAGCACAGAGCTCAGTTGGCAGAAAGAGTGAGAAAGAGCTACCTGCGAGGTTCTCAGGGGGCCAGGGAGGAACTGGTCCAAACAGTAGCACCCACTCCCTGGGCAGGGTTCCAGCCCCCATGGGTGCCACCAGAGTCTCCGAGTCCTGGCATGCTGTGGGCATTGCCTTCTTTGGCTTCCTTCCATCCACTCCCTGCACTCACGGTAGGGCCCACAGGCTTTTCTTGATACTCAGGGCCAGTAGCCTCTCCTCTTCATAACGAGAGGCTGTCACCCAGAGGCATTTGCGCCCTTCAGCAGCACATCCTGTTAGGGAAACCACGCTTGCAGATGTGCCCAAAGTCCTAGCCCATCAGGACGGCAGACTAGCACCCTTAGCCTTGTCTGCTGGACAAGACCTCAACTGAGAATTACAGCTGGTCAGAGGGTCCAGGGCCCGTCTGTTCCTGGGAACTGCAGGACCAGTGAGGGAAGAAGATGGGTCCAGTGCCACATGTGGTCAGAGGATGAGGCAGGGATTACACCTCCAGATTTGTGCTCCTCGGCCAGGGCTTCCCCACTCCCTCATCACCAACGTTGCAGGAATGGACCCTGAAAGCCAGTGTCACCTGCCCACCAGCTCCGTGACAGACCTCTCTTCAAGATAAGAGGGGATAGCTTTCTGCTGAAACCCAAACAGGAGGTTCCAGGGTCCCCGCAGGTGGTAATGGTCTCTCTCGGCACCTTGAGTATAGCAGTGCTTGCATATATTGCTGACAGACAAAGCCTTTTCCACCATTAGCCCATGTCTTCAGGAGATGTACAAGTGCCAGAACAGTTTGGGTGACAAAAAGGGGGTAGGGAACCCGGGCTGGATAAATGCAGAGAGCCCAGCCAGGGTCTTCTCTCTCCCACTGTCTCCTCTCTCTCTCTCTCTCTCTCTCTCTCTCTTTTTCTCAGTGGTGAGGGCTGACCATTAGAACTTGGAAAACAGGAGCCAACCTGACCTTCAGGGACTCACAAACTTGGCCTTCTGCTGGCCAAGCTGGTGGGGTGGACTCCCTGAGACCCACCTGTGAAGAATCCAATGGGTTTCTTGTGCCTCTTGACATCTCCCAAACTCCCCTGGTGTCCAAATTTTAACAGCTTCTACTTGGTGAGTGTTTCCTTTGGCCAGGCTCTGGGCTGTGCCCTCAGCAATGTTGCCTCATTTAATCGTCCAAGCCACCAGGGCAGCACCCACGGCCATGCTGGGTGGAGTGGGGCCACCCCGCTTCTGGTCAGGTTGCAATTCCCAAGGAAGGGCTCCTCGTGCTCACCCAGACATCCCAGTCAGATCCTTTGCCCTCACCCCCGAGCTCCAGCTGCCTCTCACCTTCAGCCTCTCCCCATAGCTATGGAAAACACTGCAGGTACAGCCAACCCTCTCCTTTCAGAAAGCCCTGCATGGAGTGTCTCCTGGCATCCACCTGTCATGCTCCAGGGCTGTGGAAGCCTGAAGGTGGCCCAGGGCAGCCAGCTGCCATTCACCTCTGGGAGGAAGCCCCCAGCTCTGCTGCTCCAGTCCTCTTTGCCCTGGAGTCAGAAGACACTCAGGCACAAAAGCCAGGTCTGGCAGGGCAGCAGCCAGAACCCACAGAGCACACCCAGCTGCACACATCTGGAAAGACAGGCATGGCCACCTGGGAGTCCTTGCAGATAGCATTAGAGGGGCTGGCTCTGCCCTTCTAGGGTGGCCCCAGGGTACATGATCACACAATCAGTCTAGAGTACAAACTCCAAGTAAATGTCCAGACAATCCGGTCATTGGCAAGGCAGCCCACTTCAGGGAGGGAGGGGAAGACAGGAAGGAAGAGAGGAAGGAGGGAAGAAGAGTCAGAAACTGAGGGAGAACTGAGATGAGAAAGTGATTCAGAGAACAGAAGGAAGAAGAGAGGGAGAAAGGGGGGATGGAGACAGGATGAAGGAGGGAGGGAAGAGAAGGGAGGAGGAAGAGAGAAGGAAGAAGAGAAAGAAGGAGGGAAGAGGAGGGAGGGAGGAGGGATTGAGGGAAGGAGGAAGGCTCTCAAGGCTCTTCCAGATTCTTCATCCCTCCCTCTTCCAGGCAAAATATTCTTTCTCTTAAAGAAAAAATCCCTCCTTCCTCCTTTTCCTTTCTGAACAAGAGCTTTGTAACAGTAGAAGGCTGATCCAAAAATAACTGTTTTGCCCTTAGACAGAGGCATTTTCAACAGGAGAAGCTGAGATATTTTGAAAGCCACCCTGGAGGCGAGAAAGTTGTGCTAAGGCACTAATTGTCAGTGTTCCCAAGGACAGCTGTGACAGGCGAGGCAGGGCAGGTCAGCTCAGCCCCGGTCCTGGGGAGTCCACCTGGAGTGGGTGCACTCAGCTCCTGGCTGGCACAGGGACTAAAAGTCTTACATAACCGGAGCGGGACTGAACATTTTCAGCAAATTACCTCTGTTATGAGCTCTGCCATAAAATTGCCTCACAAGTGAATTTAGTTTTTCTTTCTTGCATGCCCAATCAATTAGCACATGAGTAATACCGAGCCCATTAGGACAGGCCAATGCCGGGGGAGTTATGTCATCTGCTATGGAAATGATTGCTTAATACATCAGTTGGCTTGGAGGAGCCCCTAGCCACACACGATCCTGCCATAATCAATAGCAGCAGCCAGGCGATGCTGTTTCCAGTGAGAACCCTGCTGGGCAGAACAGGAGCCTGGGCCCAGTGTGGGGCCCCAAATACTCAGTGCCCACCTCTGCTGCCCCCTTGGCCTCACCTCCTCCTTCCCTCCTGCAGCCCCTCAAAGCCAGTAGAGGTCTAAGGGTGACCAAGAGAGACAACCGCAGGGGAGAGTGGTGAGAACTCACATCCAAGTCAGAGCTGAGTGGCTCTCCTCCACCCTACTTACTGCCAACTGCGGGATGAACCCTCACAGGGAGCAGTTACAGGTGTGTCCGAGATCGAAGATCCTGAGGTATGTGTCAACAGGCATGTGTGGAGGGACACCCTGGTACACGTGGGTATAAATAATGACAAAGCTCGCACCACGTGCACATGTTCACATGGACCCACGCACAGTAAGGTGGAGCCAGCCTGCAGGCCTGTGTGTGTGCCTGGGTGCGCTCATACAGGTGCACAGAGACCAGCGTATACGCGGGTCCCTCTGAGTGCTTTTCTGCATTCAGATGAGTGCACAGGCATCCTGCCTAACCAACTTGCTCCATCACACAGCCAGGCCAAGGAGCCCCAAGGTGGAAGCTGAGAGCATTTCCCCCAAAATGGTGGAGAAAAAGGCTGTGAGCCATGCTGTCAGATACCTGAGCACCATATGGGAAGAGCTTCAGCGTGGCTTTGGAGCTAGACCACTTTGGCTCTGGCCCAGGCTTGCCCCTGTGCCCTGGTATCTCCTTCACTGCTCAGGCCAGGATCCAGATCTCCAACCCCTCTGCTCCAGGGAGAACCACTGGATTTCCAGCCCAGGTCCTCAGAGAAAGTTGGCCATGGGCAAATCCATAGGGACAGCCACAGGACAGACTCTCTCCCCCTGGCTAGCAGAGTATCTCCCTGGCAAGGGAATTGCTGGTCTCACAGTCAGCAGAGTGGCGTTTGACCAGCCATATGCCTCAAGGGCAGAGAGCTGGGGGCCCAGCTTGCACAGGGAAACCCAGGCTCCTAGCATCTTAGACACACAGCGAGAGCCACAGGCCTGGAAATGCAAGCTCTTCTTCCTGTACAGATAAGGAAACAGGTTTCCAACTCAGCCAGTAGTTAGAGCGAGAGCCTGTGCCAGTTCCTGTCTCTCCACCCACCTCTGTGACCCAGGAAGGACCCAGCCTCCCACCTTAGCACTCTGCCAGCCCAGGGTTCCTGTCCAACCCTGTACCCCCAAGCCTAGCAGACAGAACTGGCCTTGAGATCTTCCTTCTGCTGGCAACTGCAGGGAAGCCACAACTCCTTCTCTTCACCCCTGAGAGGCTTCCTGGCCACACTGTGACCCCCTCAGACTCCCAAGCCTGGGAGGGTGATAACTCAGGATTTTGAAGGTGGGTTCCAATGAATGGGAGTCACCATACAGCTCCAAGGCCTCCAGAGAAAGGGCAGAGAAGCCAGCCAGGCCCCACCATGCCTGCCTTTGCCTCAGACCAGGTAAACTCCCCCAGCGAAGAGCACCTCAGACTCACTTGACGAAGGACTTAGAAACACTTGGGTACCCAGGTGCCTTGTTCTTTCCTGTCTCACGAGTCCTGAATTAAAGGGAAAAAGCGGCATCATTTGTCAGGGTCTTGTCTGTGCCAAGACATATGACCTCAGGCTTCAGGGTCCTCTTCCATAAAGTGAGACACTGTGTTGAGATGCAGCTGGTCTATGGGTAGAACTTCAGCCTGGAAGACAGGAGTGCTGAGTTCTAGTTTCCACCCTGACCCAAGGTGCCACAAGTCAGTAGTCCTGGGGCCTTGGTTTCCTTATCCTAAGACAGACATGTAATGCCAGTCATCCCAACTATAGCGCAGAGCTCTTATTAGGGAAAAATTAAGCCTTCGCCCAGCAGAGCAGAGAGAGCACAGACCTTAAAAAGAGACGTCTTTCTGTTCTAATCCTCATCTGCCTCACACTGCTGGGTCTTGCACAAGCCTGCCTCTTCATCAGGAAATTCAACCTGCCCTGGTGCTGTTGTAAAGATTAAATAAGTTAGTTTGGTGCTCAATGATTTCTTCTCCCTTTCCAGGGCAACTGCCACTAGAGCTATGTTCCATATCCCAGGAAGGATGTGGAATTATCAGATATTGTCATAACCAGACTCCAGGATGGTCCCCAGCACCTGTTGGCACAGGTGCAACTCTGTAGCCTCTCACACAGATTTATGGAAACTTGGAGTGATTGCAAAGGCTAGGCTGGGCCAGCCAGTGGTACTTTCTCCCTGTTCTTTGGATTACTTATCTTAGGGGAAGCTGGCCGCCATGTTGTAAGGACACTCAAGCAGCTCTACAGAGTGTGTCCTGTGTAGCAAGGAACTGGGACCTCCTGCAACAGCTGGCATCAGCTTGCCAGCCATGTAAGGTAAATGCTCAGATGACCCCACAGCCCAGCTGACATCTGGACTCCAACGTCTTGGGAGACCCTGGCCAGAAATAGCAGCTAAGCTGGTCCTGGATCCCATGTGCTAGGAAACCCACACATCACCTGTGAGCCAGGTTCAGCACAGATCACTAACAAAAAGGTTACATGCTCCACACAGTGAGACACACTGCTTCACACAGGTGTCACCACACATGCTCCTATGTCCATTAAACCCAGTGCTGGGATGCCCGGATCACAGAAACCTTACGGAGTAATAAACGTTTGTGGTTAGGATAATTTGTTACACAGCTATAGTAATGAATACAGGTGTGGCTTCTGCCCTTTTTATTCTGGTTTAAGAGGAAAGAAAAGCCCACGGAGAGACAGCTACTCCAAAAAACACGGCCCTCCCTGCAGGGGACAGACCATCTGTATTGCCTCTGCATTCGGTGGCCTGGGAGGCAACAGCTAAGAAGTTATCCTGAAAAAACCAGACCTTGCTGCTCTGATGGGGGGATTGTGAATGAGAGAAGGGAAAATGCCAGTTGCAAGACTGGCAGTGTGACCTCTCAGGCCTTATTGCAAAGGGAGAGTGAAAAGCACCCCCCCACACACTTCTGATGGGCACTGTCTAATATCAGGCGTTGGTAGGCTGCACACTGGCCTGGCACTCAGAAGCAGAGAGACCCAGGGTCTTGCAGGAAAGGTTTCTTTACTGTGATTTTAAGAAGAGGAGGAAATGGGCTCTTTTGCTTTCCTAATGGGCCCGGCTGCTCTCTGATTTTCACAGGTAATGGGGCAGGAAATTGCCCGTGGTGAATGAGCGAGACCTGTTACCTGTGGGTGGAAATGGGTAATGAGAACTTAAATCCAGGCACATCACTGGATCACATTAGGGAGTCAGCTCGCAAAAATGATTAGCAGGGTTTTAATATGCACCGACTGGACGGATACCCATCCCTGCAGCGACCTCGGACTCATTAACGTAGCGGTCCTGAGTGGGCCATCAATCATTTGTGCTGCTGGAGTAGCCTCCATCCCAGACCTCTTGCAGGGCTTCCCAGAACCCAGAGATTGGAAATAATTAAAATGCTCCTTGGTACGGTGCAGCCAGCTCCACATAAGCCAGCTCAGATGACCCTCAGCCCTGGGACAGTCCTAGCCTTCCTGCTCCTACAGGAAAGTGAGCTGGGGAGCAACCCCTGAGCCAGCATGAACTCCTGTTCCTCTTCCTGGATGGAGCGCTGGGCCCAAGGTAAGCACCAGAGCCCTGGGGCTGACTCAGCTGCCTGTGACCAGGTTTTCAATTCATGCCCCCCGTGAGGAGGAGTTCTCTTCTGTCTTCTACCACTGACTGCCCATGGAATTTCTCTATGTGGCCCATCCTAAGCTCTTCGTGTCACCTTATAAGCTCCCCAAACTCACCATCTTACCTCCAGCTGCCATCTTTCTTTTTTTTTTTTCTTTTTTGGTGGGACTGAGATTTGAACTCAGGGCTCTAAGCTTGTGAAGCAGACGCTCTATTGCTTGAGCCGTCCATTTTGCTCTGATTATTGAAGCTGAGGTCCACTCAAACTATTTGCCTGGGCTAGCCTCAAACACTGATCTTCCCGATCTCAGCCTCCCAAGTAGCTAGGATTACAGGGGTGAGCCACAAGCACCTGGCTGCCATCTTTCTTTCTGAACTCATTTTGGTATTCTTTACCTGTCTGTTGTAAGTCCTATCATCTTGTCTTTGAAAATACTTAATCCATCCTGACTCTCTGGTCCATAACTAGGTTGGATCAGCCTTAGATAGCCTACCTCTGGCTCCTTCATTCCTGTAAATCTAGCCTTAGATGCTGTTTCAACATATCATCCTTCTAGTTCAGGTCCAGCAGGCGTCTCCACTGAGCATGAAAGCTCTGGGTAAGTCCTCTGCCCAGGCCTCACCCACAGCTCACCCAACACAGGCCTGTCTTGGCCACCATCTACCCCACTCACTTCCTGGGCTCCACTCCCTCTCCAGTCTCTCTCCACACCATTCCCTGCCCATCTGAACCTCTCATCCTCTAAGAAACTGACCCAGTTGGCTCTGTCTCCTGGGGGTCCCTCCAGGTGGGAACCTCTGCAGTATTTGCACCAGCCTTGAAGCTTCACTCCTGCTCCTACCTGGAGCATTTATTTTCCTTTACGTTTCCTGCAGACTGACTGGTGACAATCCTGTCACCAGTGTGCTCTTGCGGTGCCTGGAGCATTGCTTTGTTCAGTGGAAATGTACGTGAGTCAGTTTCTTTTCATTTAATGACTTAAGACAGGGTCTCTACCCTTGAGAATATTCCTTAGGTAAATTTGTATTAATCGAATTTAGAGCTGAAAGGAGCTGAATGTTCCCATCCATCCCACAGAGGAAGACCTAAGTCTTGCTCTCCCTGGCTGGACAGTAGGGTGAGAAGCAGCACTAGGTGTTTTCTGGGTCTCTAACCTTAAATAGAAAAGGCAGCCCTCAGGTAGAGTCAGCTGGGTAGTAGGAAAGTTCGGTCTGAATCTAAACTGCCATTTATTTGACTGTGTTGCTTTGGACAAATCATTTAACTCTACTCTTTGGGCCTCAATAAGAAAAAGACAACATCCTCTCCACTGTGTGCATTTTGCTTTAACCTCTGTGTGTGTCTCTCTGTCTCTGTCTCTCTCAGAGAAGCCTGTTAGTTTTGTCTGAGAGTTTTGGTCAGGCCACTGGCTCCAGGCCTCAAAGGGCAGAAGAATGTTACTTGCAGATAAACCACAAGCCCCTAATCCAAGTGGCACAAAGCAGTGCCTGTTTGTATATAGCTTCCCCTTCCACAGGCACCCCTTCCCACTGCCTGCTGCCCTCATCTCCCCCGCTGCCCTCTGCCAGCCAGGTCAGCCTGTGCCCAGGCCAGGCCCCATACTTTGGCAAACCCAGGCTGTTCCAGATCTTCCCTGGAAGTTGGCAGGGGCCAGGCTCCTTTCCAGACAGGATCCCCGTGGAGAGCTAATGGGCAGGCAGCCAGGAGGCTCTGTAATCATCTGGAGAGACAGACAGAGGGGCAGCTGCCTGACCAGACCCCCCTGGGAGACAGTCCATGCCTCACCTTGTCGCTGATGCAGAGAGCTTCTGGGCTTCCAGACCATGACCTTTCTTGTACACTCAACAGTTCTCACCCTGAGACCACACCAGTCCCAGAGAGCCGCAGGGGCCTCAAGCAGGATGCCCATTTGCAGGCGTAAGGAGGTCCAGGCAGCCTGAGGCTCAGAAGTGCATACTCGGGGCTGAAGGTGAGGGGCCTGGAGAGCTTCCCTGCAAGGTGGCCCACTGGAGCCAAGAGCACTGGCTCGATTAAAATGTCTGTCTACGATTGATGTATGCCCTGGAAGCGCTCACCAGGTACTTTCTGAACCAGCGCTCAACTTCCAGAAACATGCAAGGCTATTAATTATTGATCCTTAGGTGGAAGAGGTGCCTCCCCTGGGAAGAAGCAGCTCTGAAGTGATCTCCTATGCAAAGCTGCCATAATGTTGGGGACACTGCAGATGCATGGAGGGACCAGGTGTAGCCACACAGGGCTGAGACCCACCACCCACCTGGCAGCCCTGCAAAGGGTCAGGCCTGAGGCAGAGTCTCCCAAAGCCAAATTATTATCAATATTATCATTATTGCTGCCATCCATTTTTTAAAAAGCCCCTACCAAGGCAGCCAGTCTTTCTGGGAGAGGTGCCTGGTTTTAATTCCCGTTGAACTTTGAGACCAAGAAAAACTGGGTGCTGAGAAGAGACCAGACGCCACTGTGTCCTCACTTATGACGTAGGGTGTTTTATATATATGGGAAGTCAGCCATAATTTGCTTATAAATAATTGACTTCTGCTAGATTAAAATCTCTGGAGGGCCTCCCAGCATCTTCACAACAAGCCGCTCTGCCTACAGTGCAAATTAGGTGCTTTCAAACCTGTCTTATCTCAACCCCCAACGTTAGAAAGAGTGATTTTTTTTCCCTTCATCCCCTGTAATAACCTTCAACTAACCTTTAAACCGGAGTGAATAATTTAAATCTTATTTTCATATCAATGGAGGAGTCAAGCCAAGCAATTATCTTTTATCTGTATACTCTGTCCTCAGAGCGGCAGGCATAATCGAGTTTTCCCAAGCGAGCCAGATGAGAGAGAGGAACAGTGAGGAAGTGAGAGATGGTATCTGAAGACATTAACGCAACAATGAATTATTCAGTAATGAGTACAAGATCTGTCATAACACACACACACACATATGTGCGGGGCTTTACATCTGCCCGATGTTCCAGGCAGGCCAAGGCTGGAGGCGTGGGGGCAGGGTGCCAGCGAGGGGCCGGGGCTAAGCGTGACAAATCAGCAGATCTTGCGCTCAATTAGGACAGAGAGCAGGTGCACAGGGTGCGTTTGCAGTGCAGGACAGGCCCTGTGTTGGGGGCCAAACAACAGGCCCAGGGAAGACACCTAAATCGCGTGACAGTCTATGATTTTGCTAAAGGGGAGGGGGCCTGGCAAGAAAGGAGGGAGAAGGGGAGATTTAAAACAGTAATACTAATAAAAAACAAGGAAAGGTTTGAAATTCCCCACGGTGCTCATTAAAATTCTACCGCACGCGTTCCTTCTCCTGGTCCCCCTGGACTGCCTGTGATCATTTTTATTAATTCATAAAATATTGCACCAGTGATTGAGGCTGACGATTAGTGGAGCCGACAGACAGAAGAGATGGTGAGATATTGCAGCTCCCTCCAAGTGAGAACACAGACCTCTCGTGGAAATGCATCCTCCTCCGAATGGGCCTTGGGCGGCCAGGCCAGGCAGGGAGGGGCAGGCAGAGGGGCCACTGTGTCTGCGGCTGCTGCTGTCGCCCAGCTGTCTCCCCTGGTATGACACCCAGCGGCACCAGCAGAGGGTTCCCAGCCCTATCTCCTGGTTTACAGAAAATGCCTCCTTGAGACGGAAATACCTTTTAACATGCATGAAAGGGACTGCCAGGCATCCAGAGAAGAGCGCCCTGTTTCCGCTGGAAGCAGAGCCTGGCTGGCAGGTGCCATGTCTTTGGAACCAGGATGCCCCCAGACATCGCCAACTCTTTTTGAAATGGCCACACCCCCTGCCCTCTCCCAGAAATCCACTCTGGAGAAGCTGCGTACCCACACTCATGTGTCTTTCCCGCTGCACAGCTAGGAAACTTGTCACTGTCACTGGGCTGCCAGGGACAGAGGTGCTGGTTGCAGGAAAGGCGGGTCAAAGTCGTTGTTCAGTTACAATGACTGCCTTCCATTTCCACTGTACTCATCCTCTTCCTTCTGGCTTCTGACACTCTTGCTCTTTTCCTCCCCACCACCCCCAATTGCGCTGTTAGCCGCTTGAACAACGTACTTTGTGACTTTGTGTTACAGGTGGAAGAAAGACTAGGTCAGCTTTCCTCAATGCTGGCCTGGCCTCAGGGGCTCACTAAATTAGAATCTCATGGAGGGACCCAGGCCCAGGAATCTGCATTTCAACCAGCTTGCCAGGTAAGTCACACACATCAAGTTTGAGAATCACTGGCCAGAGACATCAGCGCCCAAAGCCCTGCCTGCTCTGAGAGTCCCTAGATGATCTCTGGAACAAAAATAATTCCCTAAACTCCACTGCAGAGACTCTGATTTGATTGGTTAGGCATGAATTGTTGAACGATGTCCAGGTATTTCCACCGAGCAGACAGCCGTGCTGAGAAACACTCAGCTGTAACAATACTGGCACAAGCTTCCTGATTCTACCCTCAGGTAGAAACTAAGATCCTCCTCCCCTCCCCTCCCCCATTCACATAGTGCCACCAAACTCGACAGGAAATAAAAAGCAGAGGAGCAAATTACTTTAAAAAAATACTCCCGATCCCGTTTATTTTACACGTCGGGCAGAGTTCTGGCTCATTTGCATGCATAGATGAACCACTTCGGGTTTTTCCCCCCTCTGGAAATAGCAGCAGTGTCTGTGATATGGGAAGAAAGACATCCAAAGTGCTTGTGGGCTGAATGCACCTTCCTTTCTCCTCTCGATTAGCTCCTGTGGCCATCAACCCAGCTCACATGCGTTTTGCATTGAGTGTATTTGTACAGCTTCTACTGGGATCATTTTAGAATTCTGAGCTCCCATGTCTAGGGGAGGCAGGGAAAGCAGTCTTCATCTGGCAGGCTGGTTTTTAAAGTACAGCCTTGTTTCTCCCGAGAAAACGGTTTAATTTTAGACTTAGTGGAAATGTGGACTGTAAAACCTACTGGGTTGCCCACTTTGTGTTTAAGCCACTGGGAAGCTTGGAGCCCAATTGGCTGCTTCTCCAACAAGGTCATGGCACTCTGTGCATATATGCCTTCCGCCCCCTTTTCTGCCTCAGGGTGTAAGTACGTGAGTAAGGAAAGTAGGAGTCCACCTTGGTACTGCTGAATCCCCCAGCTATCATCCCCTGGACCCGAAGGTCAGTACCTGTAGGAACCAGGGAGGCAGTAGACGACTGGAGCAAGGCTCCAGTACAGACAGGGGCCTGGACACTGCAGGACAACCCGTTAAAGGGTCGATTGGAAAAAAAAAAAAGTGATCATTGTGTTGACAGACATATGTGCAGGTCACACGGGGCCCAGTGGTCACCAGTTTGCCTAAACCACAGGAAAATATCCAGAGTCTACCTCAAGTCAAGTAACTCTAGCACAGATACGTAAGGAGAGCATTTGCACCAGAAGTCAGCTTTATAGCCTTTAATTTTCACTTCGGAATAACTATCTCAGCCTCGGCGACAATTATGAGGAAGCTGGTGCACAGGAAACACTTGGTAAGTGAACTGACTGTCGAACGAGACTCGCCCTTTGTGCTCACAGAATTCTGCTCAGGCGTTTTGGGGCTATTTTGAAAACAGTACTTACTCACGGTGGATGACACTGAACATGGAGACATTAATTAGAAAATGGAGATGCATTGGTTGGGACACACGGAGGCGAGGTGATCGCTTGCCTCGGTGTGACATAGGAGCATTTGTGCTTGTGAGAAGGCGGTGTGTTTGCCACTACAGCCTCCAACTCATGTTTTTATGGGAACTTCTTCCTTCCAGAAAAAAAATTCATCGTTTCCCAAAATTATTTTCTGAAACTCCTAGGATATATGGCCAGGTAGATATGAGAATCACAAAACCTCTACCCAAACTTTATTAATTAAATGAAAAAATGACAGCAAAGGGCTGGCGGACTGACTGAAGTGAAGTCATGCCTGGTGGGCATGACGCCCTGAGTTCAACCCCTAGTACCACCAACGATATAATAACAATGGCAAAAACACTCAGAAAAATGCTTTACAAAATACTAGAAGAAAACTTTCTTGAGGTTAAAAATAATTTCTATGCCTTGAAGGAAAAAGAAATGCAAAACGATGACTTTCCGGACATGGCTTCATGAAGTAACTGGATATCTAAGAAAAATACACAAATCTTTAGGTTATTTTGGCTTGAAAATATAACTTTATAGAAGCAAAATCAGGATGTCTTCAGAATTTATGCTTCACAGAAACATCCCATGACAGAAAACACTGTAAAAATATCAACAGTAACCTCAAAAAATTATGCATAGCAAAATTTCCATTCATCTTCAAAGAAAAGATACATCCAGACTGGAAGTTAACACTCACTGGCTCACGGTAAGAGCTAAAACACTCTACAAGTTCTAGAACAAAATACAGCAGGGTTGGGTGCTGGCTCCTCACACCATTAATCCTAGCTACTTGAGATCAGGAGGACTGAGGTTCGAGGCCAGCCCAGGGAAATAGTTCTCAAGACCCCATCCCCAAAATAACCAGAGTAAAATGGACTGGAGGAGTGGCTCAAACTGTAGAGCACCTGCTTTGCAAGTGTGAAGTTCCATGTTCAAACCCCAGTCCTACCCACCTCAAACCCTCCAAAAAAATACAGGAGAAAATCTTTGCAACCTTGTTACAGTTTTCTTATACAAAAGTGAGCAAGAATCTATTAGATAAGATACAAAAAAAGAAATCATAAAGGAAAACAATGAACTTTATCCAGATGAATTTTTTTTCTCAAGTCACCATTAAAAATGAAAAGTAACAACACAGAATGGAGAAATATCTGTAGTATCATGAAAATCTGGTGAGGTATTTGCATCTAGAATATGTTTTAGAGGCCCACTACGTCAACCCAATTAAAAATGAGCTAAATGCTGGGTATGGTGGCACATGTCTGTAATCCCAGCACTCAGGAGGTGTACACAGGACGATAGTGAGCCAGCCTGGGCTCATACAAACAAAACAACAGCAACAAAAGAGCTAAATGTTTGAACAAACCCTTTGCCTCAGGTCTCTGGGTGGTTAACAGGCTCGTTGGTCATAGACAAATGCACCTTCGTGGTTTCTTAAAAAGCTAAACGCACACTTACCACGCACTTGCATTGATCCAAGGGAAATGGACACTGTGTCCACATGGACCTCGGACAAGCCCACTCATGCATCTACATTTTCAGCCACACTGCACACCACCCACCTGCCCGCTAACAGGTGCACAGGTAGACAAATTATGACATATCCATACGACGAAACAGGAAGAAAGGAATCCATCTTGATAAAGGTAACAGCACAGATGAATTTCCAAAGACACCCTGATGAGCAAAAGAAGTCATTTATGAAGTAATATGCAGCCTCAGTCCTTATGTATGAGTTTTTAGAGCGGAAAAACTTCTATCATGCTAGTGATAAAACCCACATTAGCAGTTGCCTGGGGTGGGGACTGGAGGGACAGGGACGGTAAAGGGTACCAAGGAAACTTTGGAGGTGACAGAAATGATTTTATCTTGGTTGTAGCAACAACAGTTACACAAGTATATACGTTGTCAGAAGTCAACAACTGTACTTCAAAGGTGCGAATTTGATATATGAAAAGATGCTTTCATATAGATATAATTTGGTAAAAATCCAAATAATAATAATAATACATATGATGAATAATGAGAACTAATTTCCTTACAACAAAGCTATCTTAGGGGCTGGTGTTGTAGCTCAAGTGGTAGAGCGCCCGCTTAGCAAGCATGAAGCCCTGAGTTCAAACCCCAGTAATGCCAAAAGAGTAATAATAAGGACGTATTAGTAATTTTTAAAGAACATCAAGCCGATAGATAAGTGACCAATGGATGTCACCAATCAAATGACAGCAAGTCAGTGAAGTACAAAATAAATGTGAAAGCTGCTTGTGCTTACACCTAAAAACACAAAACACACAGACACCATTTCTCATCCATTGGGCTTCCAACATTAACAAGATTTGTATGCAGTGACTTCCCGGCTGTGTGAGAATCCTGGTGGGGTCACACACACGAGCATAGACTTTTGGGGGGAAATCTGGCACAACTTGTAAACCCTTTGACTTGGTAAATTCATTGCTAAAAACTTATCATCCAAGTATCCTGAGTGCCCAAAGGTTGAAAAGAAAATGCTCCCATTTTTTTTGCCATTTTTAAAAAAAAATGTAGAAACTGAACAATGTCCATCAGTAGGGATATAATCAAGTAAATTTTGTAATATCACTAACTTGCATTATACAGAGCAAAAAGAGCAAGATTAATTTATATGCTCCCATATGAAGAGAGTCATTGATTAAGCAGGGAGAAAATAAGCTAATAGATGCATAGGGTCATTTTATTTCTGTGAAAATTACATTTATTTATAAATCCAAAAAAAAAAAAAAACTGTGTGTGATGCTTAGCCACGAAACTGCTCAGTGTTTCGTTGGGAAAGAAATAAAGATTGCAGTGATGAGCACATGCATGGCAAGGACTTACTCTCACATTTTCTTCATGCAATTCTATTTTTTTGCAAGCATGATTTATTTTTACAATTAAAAATTTCAAAACAAAGTCAGTTCCTCTCACTCTTGTCCCAAACCACTCCGTGACTCCTCACTGCTCATGAGAGTGTGGTCCCAGGTTTGGCAGTGCATCCACGCGCCCCCAGCTACAGGGAACAGCCAACAGGGCTTCCCGAGGCTTTTGATTTTTTGGGTTCATCCACAGATGGCTCTGTGCGGAGGTCTGAACCATCATCACTGCACCCCCAGGACCTAGCATTGGGTCTGGCACATGGCCTGAACACTCCCATCACTGTCCTCCGTCACCAGGCTCCAGCTCCCCATTGATCTCACTTTTACAAAGCACCTGCTCTGTGTATGATGCTGACTCAGGTGAGGAGTAGGAAGAGGGCTTGGGACCCAAAGATGAAGGACACAGAGCCCTGCCCCTACAGCAGTGAGAGGTCTACTTCATAATCAAAGTCACCATGGGCGTCTACCAAGTGTGCTGAGGGTGCAACCCAAGATGGCCTGGGGCAAGAGGTTTGTCTTGGCTTCTCCTTCTGCCTTGAATTCCTCTTATCCCTGAGGACCCTCTTCTAGCCCCTGTTGTCATCAGAGCCTCTGGATGTTGGATCCATCTCCCTCTTCCTATTTTTTTGTTTGTTTGGTTTTTGGTGGTGGTACTGGGCTTGAACTCAGGGCCTCACGCTTGCTAGGCAGGCGCTCTACCACTTGAACCACTCCACCAGCCCCCCCTCTTCCTCTTTGCATGCAAGAATTCCAGAGCCTATTCCAGTACTGGGTGCCAAGTCTAGGATCTAGAACAGAGGCTGTTTAGCCAAGAGCATCTTTAAGCGATAGAACGAGCCTCCCACGGTGGTCATGGTGGGTGGTGGTCTTTGCCTACAGAGAACCTCCATTTTCTAGTATTGTCCACGGACACAGGTTTAACTCTGCGCAGCAGCTCATCCCACTGTGGCCGGACACTGCTCCCTGAGCACTGAGCACAAAGCCTGGTGGGAGGAAGAGGGCAACCCTTATTGGGGGAGGCCTCCATTCTCAGTAAAAAGGTTCTGAGTGCCTGGACGACTGAGATGGCTTCAGCCCCACACAGACAGAAGGTCCCCAGCTGGGGACAGTGTTCTCAGTTACATCGGCTGCCAGCGTCTCCTAGACTCTTCTTAACCTACTAGGACAGCTCTTCCAGGAGTGCCATGTAAGTTTCCAGACACCGGCAGGTGTGAATAAATAGGTTTAGGAGCTGGTGGTTTACAGGCACCGAAATCTAGAAGCCTGGGAGGTTCCGTCTAGTGAATTTGTCCTCTCAAGTGCCATCCTGGGCTTGGTTTGAACGTGGTCTCCCCACGGGTGGCGCAGGGGCTCCCAGGGTTTGAAAAGCACTCAGGCTAGAGACTCAGCAGAGGACAGTGGAAGTGGGCAGGGGGCCAGTTTCTAGGACAAAGAACAAGGAACCCACATCAGGGTTAGAAACAGCCCTCCAGATGGTAACAAGAGGGACAGAAGGGTACACAGGCATTATTAAGTACCCTGTCCCTTGGAGTGTCTCAGGAAGCCCCTCCTCCCAGAGGACTTGAGCCCAGGTGACCATAGAAGAGCTCCTGGGTGCATGTCAGGCTCCCATACAACAGTCAGCCCCGGTGCCCACACTCACCAGGCAACAGGATGGGGAAGCATCTTGTCATTTCATGTTCCCAAGAAGCTGTGACTGAGACTCTTCTCATCCCCAGCTGTTGAACGAGAAACATGGCCCAGTGTTAGACAAGTTCCCCCGGTCGCGTGCTCAGTGAGACTGGAGGCATGGGCCCAGACATGTTCAGGTATATTGGGGCCTGTGTCCCCAAAGGATCATGTCTGAGAGGGATCTGGGTAAAGGACCAAAACACCATCAGTTCGCCCCCTCCACAGGGACAGGTGCGCAGGTCAACAACCCAAGCTACATCCTGTGAGGCTCAAGAGGCATAAAACCAGTGTACTTAGTGTATTTAAAATAGGATGGCGATGGAAACCCAGCATCGTTTTCATTCTCGCATCAGCTTCTTCTAAGGGGCCAAAATTTCAGACAGCCGTGGCTTGAGGTAGGGGATTCTTTCCCAGCAGGATTTTAGAAGCAAGTGAGTTACAACTCTCATTCGCCCCAACCTGTGTGCCTGTGACCTTTGGCTAAGAGAGATGTGCCCCTTGGGCTGGGCCTTGGAAGATGGAGAGGATGTGAGGAGGGTAGGCATGGAGGACTCACAAGAGCAAGCTCTAAGGTGGAGAAAGGGTTCTCTGATGAGAGCAAGGGTCCCCATTTGCAGAGGACAGTCTCCGCAAGGCCACTATGTCCCCCGCAAGTCTGCCCCCTCACCAGAGATGTTCACTCTGTCTCCTTGAAGTAACACCTGCTGTTCCTACCATGACGCCTAGCGCGACATCTGTCACCACAGAATGCGGTGACCATTTTATTAAATGCCTAGGGTGCAAAGGAAGCTATCCGAGCTCTTGAATGGCCCCCCGGGGACTCAGTTGGATTTAAGGTCCCTACACGTGATTGGCAGTTGAAGTGTGGCAAACATTAAAAACGTGGAAGGAGATGGGCCGACAGCGACAGCGTGGTGTCAGATCCCAGGCGCACAACAACCAACTTGAACTCTGAGCAAATAAACCTCTCATCTTTGAGCACACTCCCCGTCTCCCGGCCTCCCTTCCCAGTTTCTTAAAGACTAGCCTCGGTGCCAACCTAAACAAGGCATTTGGTTGGGAGAGGAGGAGCAGCAAAGCCCAGAATGGAAGTCAAATTATTCCACAAATATTGCTTATTTAAATAACATTTTTAAAAATACATCATGTTCAGTGGTGAAGAACTACTAAATTATTGAATCCCCCGAAGCATCCTATAGGCTTTAAAGTGGCTCATGAAACCCTATAAAAGAATGCAATAGATAGTCCAAAAAGAACGCCGGGCTTCATGTCAGGACGCCTGTGAGAGCCAACAAGAAACAGCTTCATGTAATCTGCCCACTTAAACCAACGATTAAACAGATTAAAGAGATGATTAAACAAATAAAGATTAATGAAACAAGTCAACGTAATCAAATCTGTATGGGTGTATAAACGAATGATTCCAGACAATATTAGAACAAATTGTCTAAAACTAATAGTGAATGCGTCAGTTCGGTCCCAACAGCTTTTGTTGGGCTCGCGCTTGGATGTAATCAAAACATTTGTTTAAACTAAGATGGATATGAGGCGCTAAGATGTCAGTTTCTTGAAAGAGAAAAATAAAACAAAAGCCACGTCTCTGGTGGGGAGATTGGCACCACCGTCGGGCTGCATTACTGAGAGAGCTGTGAACGGCAGGAAGGGACAGCCCTCTGTCTGTTTTTGAAAAGAGGCTCTGTCCAAATAATAACTAGCAGCAAGATGGAAGGAGACAGAGATACCTCAACGACTTCAGCACTTGGGAAGGACAAAAAAATGCTCAAATATCCTCCAGCACTTTAGAAATCCCCATCTAATTACTGGTCATTGATATGCTAATTATAAAATGTGCTTATTTTTCCTTGTTTTCCTCTCGAGGCCAACTATTCTCTGTGCACTTTTGGGAGGAATCACTTGGAGGGCCTCAGTAAGGATGCTTTCTTCTGATTTTTTCCCATTAATTAAAACTAGTGAGTTGTTTTGGGGAGTTGTTTTGGTTTTTTGTTTTCCCTACTTAGGATACTTCCTTGCTGATTGATATTGGGGTTTTAATCGACTCCTCATTTATTAATTCTTTGCATGAGGATTTGCCTTGCTCTTCCAAATGTGGCCTTTGGACCAGCTCATGTGGCGCTTCATTAAAAATGCAGATTCTCTGGCCCTGCCCCAACTTGCAGAATCAGGACCTGCATTTTAACCTTTTCCTCAAGTAGAGTTTGAGACAACAATGAATTACATCTTTGGGGCGATGGAAAATTTTTTCAGCTTGTTGGCAAACAGACGAAGAGATAGAAACGCCTTTGTCTTTCTTCAAGGAAAATCTGTACAAGCAACGCTTTCAAAAAATGGCATTGGGAAGAGGGGTTGACTGGAATCTGTTGCAAAGTTTCAGCCAGTACCCTTGGCGGCCTGCTGGTAAGTGGAGGTGACAAAAGTGTGTGTGTGGTGTGTGTGTGGTGGGGGTATCTTGGTTGGGCTGTTGGATTTGCAAGCAACAGAGAAATCAGATAGGTCTGAGCAAAAAAAAAAAGGGGCAGGGGGTGTTTGCTTGTTTTTCATAAATAGACAGGGCACCTCCCAGAACCCACGAGCAGGCTACTGCTTCAGGAAGACGCTGCAGCTGTGGTCCACACAGCCCCAGGACTCACGCTTTTATCCTCCCTTCAGCTTCTCTCTGTCTGTCCTCCATGCAGTCTCTCTGTCTACCAGCTTTGCCTCTGGTCTTTGCACAAATCACAGCTGACTGCCTACATATACTCACAGACACACACTACTTCTAGTACCTAGACAATGGGTCTCTCTGACCAAAATCCAAATCCAAGGGGAGACACCACGGGTGGCTCTGTTTGGTAGTGGCCACCCAGTCCGATGAGGTATGGGGGAGGCCGTGTCAAACAGCCACGCTTATAGGAAACCTGAGCGTGGAAAGAGAGAGAGAGAATTCGCTTAGAATACAGAAGTCTGAAGTTTGGGCCCTACCACATGTCCTGAATCAGATCCTCCAGAGGCAGAACTCAGAAACCTGCAGCTTCTAAGCCCCCTCCCTGCCCCCATTGCCACCTCTCCCGAAGAGTCATCATGGACAACTCAGAAGAGCACATATGAACTGCTGAACTGGTCAGATGGGACCCAGAGGGCCCAAGGAGGTGCCTTCCTCTAGGTCAAACAGCAAGTCAGTAGTGGACTTGAGAATGAAGTCTGGGCCTCTCAACTCACATTCTAGAATGTTCCCAAAGCAAGAAGGGCAAGACTTACAGAAAACCGGCGGGAGGCGGCGTGGGGGGCGGGGTTGAAAAACGAAGGCTTCAATGTGTTCAGTTGGTAGCATCAGGGTTATGACCCCAGAATGTCCACTTCTCCCCAGGCCAAGCAGAGGCCTGGCTGGCCCAAGATCACTGGCTTGGAGTATCCACTATTAACACTGGACACTGTGGTAAGAGAAAAAATCAGAGACTTTGAAGTCAAAAACTCTTTCAGAACTCTGCTGATCACAGCCCTGGCAAGGTCAAAGTCTTAGCGTCTTATTTTTATGGAGCAGGTGTTGCCTTACACCACCATGGCAGGGTAGCAGGTGAGAAGAGAGGAATTCCAGAGAGAGTCCTCATTGTCCAGACGAAGATACTGAACCCAGAAAAGCTCATCCAAGATCACACAGCTCATGAACCAGAGATTCCGTTACACATTGCTGTCCACACACACCTCCCTTTGGGCTGGTCAGCCGTCCTCCACCCAACAGCATAATGGACCAGAATCACATCTCTAGAAATGCCCCCAACCAGGCTCTGTGGGTGAGTACCAAGCAGAGTCTTACCTTGAGTACAACTCACTCATGGGCAATTCCCATCCATTTCCTCTGTGTGCAAAGGTAGGCAGTGTTGGTGTGTTGAATGGTTGCTGTGACAACAAGCCAATATGAAGATTTGTGATAGTATCAAGGCAAGAAGATCTCAGCTGGGCCACAAAGTTCTGTCTTATCCTCTTGGACCTGGAAGGAATTTTAAGAATTCTAAAATTAAGACTAAATCCTTATTTTACCAATGAAAAACCAAAACCCAGAGATGAAAAGTGACCTTCCCAAGGTCACACGGCTAGCCAGTGGAAGTCCAGGTCTAGAATTCAAGTTGCTTCTCCAAGTTGGTGTTCCTTCCATGCCACTCTGCTGAAGAATGCCTCCCCACCCCAAATGACTTAGTGGTTAGGTCAGCTCTGGCAAGCTTTCACCCTTTCTTGGTCCTCAAAACCATCTTTGCACACCACTCTATAACCATCCATTTTGTATCCTAAAATTACTGTGGCCTCATTTCCTTATTTTAGCTACAATGGGTCTCCAATTTATATTCAGCTGTGTGAGTTTCCTGCAGCCACAGTCAATCCCCAGGCATGTCTGTCTTTGAGTCACCATAAAGTGTGGACCATTTATGACCAAGAAAAAAGATGGAGGAAAGGATTTAGCTAGCTTCTGCCCCTTCCACATTTCCTGGGTCACTAAAGGAGTGAGTTCCATTAAGAATTCTCACTCATCTGTAACCCAAGAAATAAATCAGGTGCTCAACTGAACCGCACTTCCAGGGGGGCCTCCCATCATGCATCAGGGAGTTGGCACTGTAGGCACCAATATTTATAGATCCGGTCAAGCAATAACACATTAAGCACAGTCTAGGAAACAGAGGTCATTGCGTGCTTGACATCCACAAGGAAGAGTGAAAGACACAGAGCACTGGAAATTTGCAAATCATTCCAACAGCCTTTGGAGACATGGAGGCTGGTGTGGGAGGAAGATAAGGAACTCCAGGGGGATCTTTACATTCATTTGGTTACCCACTGGTCCCTCCAACTTCGGGTGTTGTTTGAATCGTGTTTCAGCCAACAGCCTTCCTTCCAGCTTCCATCCATCTTTGTATTCTGACAGGGCCCACCACAGTATGCAGTACGCAGAAGATATCCACCAGCTACCTGCTCAAGAAATTAATTGATGCGGTTAATGGTATCAGACCCCTTATAAAATAAAGTGATTAAGTCTTGCTCACCGAGCACAGCCCTGCCCAGCCAAGGAGCATGGCTCCAGGCATAATAGTGAACAGATAATTGGTCAGAGGAAGCGAGGGCACACATATGGTTTAACATTTAATGTGTTTTCTCCTTGTCTTCCTGGAGAGTGACCTTCTTGGTCCATCCCAAGGAACTGTCTGCCTGGAAGGAGATTAGACTTTGTTTCAAAAGAGAATCAGATAGAAAGGTGGGGGAATATTCCAAAATAGGATTATACATTCAAGCCATAGTCTAGTAAGTCATGCATCCTGGAGAAGATTTCCTAAATTCCTTTATCTCCTCCATTAGAATATCAATGGCCAAGGCTGATGGAGTCCTCCCAACGAGTGGACAAAGCACGAGCCTGTTTGCCTCGAAGGTGCAGCCAAGAATTGAAGGCAGAAAGGGAGAGGATATGGTGGGTGTGAGCACCCCCTTGCATGGTGTAGCAGAATAGGATCTGCTATACCATGGAGACGTGAGCCCCCAGTGGAGCCAGGGTAGGACTTCAGGGCTAGTGGGCCGGACAAAGCTCTGTGCGAAGTGAGAGGTGAAGAGAGATGAGTCAGCCAAGAAGGGGTGCTGGGCCCTGTCTAAACCAAGGGAGACAAATCAGTCTTCCCTACTTCAGCCTCTGACAATGAACGTCCCCAGGGCAAGCAGCTCAGCACCCAGGCGGACAAGGCAGAGGAGATCAGGACACTGTCTAGAGATTCATCCACCACCCCACCCCCACCACATGAGTCTATAAGTCCCCCTCTTCCCACATACCTGGACCCCATCTTAGCAAGTCCAACAGCTGGGTATCTTTACTCGGCGAGTAAACATTTTCCTAATGGGGTTATTTGAAATGATCAAAGCAAACTACAATCTGTCTTATTAAGAAATTAGTCTAAAGCTTTTCCCCTTGTTCACCAGTATTAGAAGAAAGATCTGGTTAGTTACAGACTGTAGGAAAACAACCAATTATATTTTCTCTGATATATGAATTGTTGCGGGAATAATTGACCTCTTTGGTACTCTAGATAGATGATAGATAGACAGAAGACAGAAACATAGATACATAGATGTTTAGCTATACATATCCTATGCAAGGTGGTGTGTGATTCTGGCCAAAAGAATGAAAAGATGGCAAGCCATGGAATTCCAAGTAGTTTGAGATAAGGTGAGGTTAAAATGGGCATTTCTTGTTTCTGACTCATGTTTCTTACTTTTTCTGGACATCTTTGTGGATATTCTGTGGAGGACTGCACCTTTCCCAGTCCTCGCAGTCAGGACAAGATTATCAGTCACAGTCCTGTTCATTCTACCAAGTTTTAGGCAACCAGTCCTCCTGGCCAATCAGAGCAGTATCTATCTACTTGAATGCAGTAATTACTTCAAGATGGCTAAGTGATCCAAGCAAGATGGCTCAGTCTTCTCTGCTGCTTAATATAGAGGAGCTGGAGGAACAGGATACATCTTCCTTTTGATTTTCAAGCTGTAGGAGTCAGACTTGGGGCTCCTTGTCACTCCACATGGAAAAAAAATGCTGGTTCACAGAAGGAAGCAAAGAAAAGAGACAGAGAGACAAAGTTCCAAGGACAGAATTTGTTTCCCTGGATGCATCTGTGCCTTGGTTAATATCAGACATTACAGTTACACGAATCACTAGTGTCCATTTCCTTCTTCTCAAGATAACTTAAACTGCGTTTCTTATTAGTGCCACAAAAGGCAAGCCTTACTGTCTGGAAATACTAGAAAGGCTCCCTGGAGTATACAGGCTAGAACTAACCCTTGAAAGATGAGGACTTGCTGTAGACTGAACATTTGTGTTTTCCCCAATATCCACATGTTGAAACCTAATCTCAATACGATGGCATTTGGAGGTGGAGGAGATCAGGTGATGAGAACGAAGCCTCATGAGTGGGGCCAACGCCCTTATAAACAAAAGATACAGGAAAGACAATTTCTCTCTGCTGTTTGAGCACACAGCAAGAAACAAGAAGAGGACCCTCACCAAGAACCCGAAGCTGCTGGCACCGAGGAGACACTTCCAGTCCCTAGAGTTGTGAGAAAATAAATTTGTTGCCCAGCCTATGACTTTCCATCGCAACAGTCTGAACTAAGACAGAGATGTATCTGTTTAATTTTTAGGTTGCTCACTGGGATGGATAACATGGAAAATGGAGGAGGGAGAATGGACTTGGATACCCATGGTGGGCTGTGGTACGTGGGAAGCACAGCAGAGGAGAGGAGAGCGGTGGAGCCCAAGGCCAAAGGTTAGGCTTGGTCCGGATTATGTAGACTGACTAGCAGAGAGAGGAGGGTCCCCCTTTCTCTACTGGGCAATGGACATCCATGAAAGGTGTGAGCAAACATGGAGACACAGAAACAGTCTGAGGAGGGGGAGGTTCCTTTGACCTTGAAGCCAGAAATCCTATGCAAAGGAAACCATGGCGTCCAGGCAGTTGGTCCCAAGCATCTCTTCGTGTCAGTGCCTATGGCCACATGAGGGACCTTAAGGGACATTGCGTCCCATTCCTACTTTCACAGACGGGTCTGATGGCCAGACCAGGAACGTGACTTGCTGAAATCACTAAGCAAACCAACGGTGTCACCTAGACTAGGTCAGGGCCCCAGGTGCCTAGGTGGGTAAGAAATGGCAGACTGTGCAACAACCTAGAAACACAGAAACTTCAAACAGCACACATTCATAGGCTCATGGTTCTGTCCGTCAAAGGTCTGGGGCAGTATTGCTGGGTCCCCTGCTCGGTGACACAACTGAAACCAGGATGGCCAGACTGAGTGCTCATCTGGAGGATTTGGGGGAAAATCCACTTTCAAGTTCATTCTTGTTGGCAGACTTCAGTTCCTTGTGGTCATAGATCTGAGGTTTCTATTTCTCCAGTTTTCTTGCCACTGGACTCCATCTTCAAGCCAGAAATGGTGTATTGAATCCTTCTCATATTCTAAGTCTTGACTTTCCCTTCTGCAACCAGCTCGAGAAAACTCTGCCTTTAAATGATCCAGGTGATTAGGTCAGGCCCACCTTAGGTCATATCCTTTTCTTTAAGTCAACTGATTAGGGACCTTAATGACTTTTAGAATAATTAAGTAATATAGTCCAAGATTAATTAGGGTTTGGTTTAAATGTATACACCAAGGTCCACTCATCTTGGAGGGCATTTTTCCTTCACAGCACCCCCTAGCATGAGCCACTAATGAGGGGAGTCTGACCATTTATCTCATTGAACTAGTACTTGTTGGGAGGTACACAACTGCACAGAAGACAAGGTTAGCTCTTCAAATAAAAAGCCAGAACCCAAAGATCAAGGTGAGGGTCCTGGGGGCTGAGCAGAGCAGCCCATGGCTCTCTGCATCACATCTGTGTTTGGTCAGGGTACCTCATCATGACTGACAGCACTACCTGTGATCCCCACAGGTCTGCCTGTGAGATTCAGGGTGGCCGCTGATTCTTCCTCTTCCTAGACCTCTGATACCCTACGATTAGCTGGTCACCCCTTTCTTGCAACTAACCCAAGGACCCTCAAAAGAAGCTGTATAGTCCTCATCCACCTGGACAGCCTGCTCTGGTCATCTGAGTGATGGTCCAGGAGACCACTCCACAGCACTGTGGGACCCATCACCGTCAAGGTCACTGGGCCTTCCATCCAGCAGTCAAGTTTTCGCTTAAGTATTCTCTGAGTGATCAGCACTTAGGCTGTTTAATCAGTTCCCTTACAGATTATCTTGGCAGGGCTGAGAAGAAGAAGAAAAAAAAGTCTGCCCAAGTACAGAAATGTAGAAGGAATCAAGGTAGAAAGGGAAACCGTGATTATTCTAACTCTGGTCTCTGACTTCTGTCCTTCCCAGAGGAATCCAGGAGGACCTGCACTTTGGAGAAGGATCTGGAAGGTCAGGCCTCCTGGTGTCCCCACCAGCAGGGGCCACACAGTCTGAGATCGGTGGTTGCCACATTGTCTTTGCTCCAAGACAGGCCTGACTCGGATTCTCCCAGGCTCCAGCAGGTCGGCTCAGCTCCCAGCAGTTTGTTTTTTGAAAGTCTCATAAATTTCCAAGAAACTTCTCCAGACAACTGTCACGAGGCTGCACCTGCCAAACAAACACAAACAGAGCTCTCCTCCACCAGATTAGTTCCTTAATTAAGAAGAGAAAGAGACAAGGTACATAATATGAAAATAATTACCCATCTTGCCAAGTCTCCGAGTGTAGCATGGCACACACAGGCAAACTGCAGCCCTGCCGCTAATGCGTGTTCAGCCAAAGTTGTAACTGCTGTGCACATTTTCCACACAGACAGCAATATGTTCAACCAACAATCCGAGCGCCTTCTCAGATTCCAGCGTCTTCCCACACCCTTCCTCTGCCTTCCCAGGCTTCCTCTCCCGTGTCTCTCTGTGGAGGAATTCACTAAACAAAGCAGATAGGAAGTCAGTTACTAGTGACTGGGATCAAAATCCACCCCAGGTGATGCTGTTGGGAACAGTTAACTCTGGACCCCAAAGAGAGGTGCTTGGATATTTCCCCTAACCTGCTGATGCATTTGATTTAACTTCATTTGATTGAATTACAAAGATTTATTGAGTGTTTTCTGTGCCAGGACAAGTGCCATCCAAGTACGATGAAGTACAAAGATGATCGTAGCAAGGCTTCATCCCAAGAGAAGAGCTCTCTTCTGAGCCTAGGCAGGGAGGGTACCGTTTGAATTCTCTTTGATGGATAAGGAAACAAGCCAGAGAGGGTAAGAAAATTGCCAAAACATCAGAGGAGCAAAATAGATGATCTGGGCCTTGAACCTAGATCATCTGACTCAAAATTCCACGTACAAGGCAGACAAGGCGAAACTCTGCAGTTGAAACAGAGGAGGACAGAAGGAAGAATGGAGCCTGGAAAAGCACAGGAGACGTGGGCTCTCTCGCTTACCAGTTCTGCTACCTTGGACAATCATTGGATTGTGAGGGTTATCAATTTTCTCATTAATAAAATGTAAGATGATGAAATCTCAGAAAGAGAAGTGCCAGTGAGAATAGACAAAACCAGATTCCCAGGTAGTACCTGCCATTTGACTTACGCTCACGAAATACAGATGGCCCCTGACTTATAATCATCTGACTTACAATTTTTTAAATTTTATGATGCTGTGAAGGTATTACAGACTCAGTAGAAACCATAGTTCAAATTTTATCATTTTCCTAGGGTAAACAAATGCAGTACAGCATTCTCTCACCATGCTGGCCAGTGACTGCAGCTCCCAGTCCAGCCACACCATCGCAGGACGAACAACTCCATGTACGCGTGCACTGTACTGCTAAGCATACTCTTTGCCAGATTAAGTGGATTAAATGCATTTTGACCTGTGACATTTCAACTTGCAAGGGGTTCCTTGTAATCCTGTCAGAAGTTGAGGAGCCTCCGTAGTCATGTGCTAACCCAGAAGGACAAACCGAGCTCAACAAAGGTCAAGGGAGGGAGAGGTCCAGGAAAAGAGGTGAGGCTAGGGAGCCTCAGGCAGGAAGTGGGGTTTGAGGAGGTCTTTACGTGTGGGCATGACATAAGCTAACAGACACAGAAGCAAGGGTATTTCACTTGCTGACAGTAAGACAGAAGACTGGCATATTTGGGGTAAAACAACACTGGCATAGCCAGATCTGGGTAGTGTGCAGAGGGGGGGCCGTCTGGAGGTTAGACTGGACCCAGTGGTGTTCACACAATCAGGCATTTGGAACAAAGTTTGAAAAGTGGCACTCACTGAGGCTGGTCACCCTACTAGCAAGCTGGCAGCCAGGCCTTTAGAGCCGGAAGAATCCCAGGTGCTCAGAGAACACCTCAAGTGGTAGGGACACTGGCAGCCGGGCCAGCTGTGTTTAGAAGCACACAAGACCATCTTTCTCTGGAGTCCACTTCTCTTTATCCAACTTTTCTTGCCCTGGGTCAGCCAAGAGAACCAGTGGGAAACCACACCCACTCTCTAAGAATGAGTAAACAGAGTCACAATAAATAAACTCAGAATTGCCTTTCCCATCTCAGGCTGGACTCAGGAACTCGAAGCCCGCGAGGGTAAAACTGACCTAACCATGTAGATCAGGGCATAACAGCGCTCTCTCTGCTCCTCTAACAGGTATAAAAGATGGGTTTCCACCTGGAGGCTGACTCCAGTTGCTTGGCACTGCCTGGAGCACAGAGTGGTGGAACTGTAAGTGTATTTCCATTTCAACCGTGTGCTACAATCGGTGAGCAAGGAGGGGTGGCTACATAGGTACTTGCGTTCTTGGCAATCACCCCTAGGTGTTTGGCTAGTTTAAGCTTATGTCCAGCCTTGGATTACTTTCTCCATTTCTGAAGGGGCAGAGGTCAGGACAAAAATAAGAGAACAGCTGTGGTACCAGATATTAAACTCTCACAGTGCTAGAAGAAGAGGGATGACTTTATTCTCCAGCGGCCATGCACAGCTAAGAATGAGGGACCAGCAACTGCCATGGGTCACTCTTTAGTGTGTAGTGTGATAACCTGGTCAGTGGTTGATATGACTTGACTGCATTTAATTGGCTTGTTGCTTTTCTTGTCCCTTCTCTTGTCCTGTCTCCCACCTGTTCACAGGTAAGCATCAATCTTATTTCATGCTCCATAGGTGGTTCCATAGTGTACAGAAAGGTTGAGAAGCTTCAGGCCTACCGTAAGTTCAACTGGTGATGGAAGTCAAGTCCACAGCTTCTGTCCTATTATGAGGTTTCTAGTCTTCCAGGACTGTCTGAGTCTCTAATCTTTGCCCTAGAGGTGCATCGAGGTCAGCCGGTGACACTGGGAGGTGAGATGAGAGAGGGTTGTGGTCAGGAGGCCCCACAGAGACAGCCTGTGAGCTGGGCCTTGGAAGCAAGGGCAGAATTTGTATATTCATTTGCATAAATGGAGGCCACACATCATAAGACACAGGCAGTGGCTGGAGCAGGTGACCCAGACAGGAAACCAGACAGCTGCTGAGACAGTCCAAGGGGCCTTCAAAGAACTTGCTGAAAACTGAGGGGCTGGGTTCCACCAGGCAGGGACTCTCCCCAGCTTTATCTGAATACCAAGTCCTGCTTCTGGAAGCCCCATATCTAGCCAGCCTCAGGGGCCAAATTTTCCTTCTGCCCATAGAAGCGTAATTACCAAAATTAACTTCAGGGACAGACTGTCAATCACCTGCCCTTCGGAGTTCACCAGGGCCTCTTGCCTTCCAAATAGAGCAGGGGGTCTTAGCCAAGGTCCCACCCTCATTGTGTGTACCTGAAGCTGTCAAGAGCCTGTTGTTTTAACTTGGCACCTGCCTGTGTTGTTTCTCTTGTCCCTTCCTGTCTCCCACCTGTTCCTAGGGACTTCTAAATTAGTCATCTGTTGTCAAGGAAACGCTCTGCTCCCCCAAAGGTATGAATCTGGAGAGATTTGGGGTGAAGGAAAAGTGACTAGGGAGCCTTTCTCTGCCTGGGTGGCAAATGTTGAGTGGTGTTTTGTGAGGTGTGGTCCTCCTAACCCCAGCATTAGCCTCCCCAGAGAGACTGGGGTGAGAAAAGACTCGCCTCAGGCTTTGCTGGAGGAGGGCGATGACTGGGCTTGACCTCATACGGGTGCTTCCAACTGTCAGGTCTTCCTCACTGGCACTTGTTGGGATTTGTGCACTGGTGTGTGAGAGGCAGGGTTGTGTGTGTGAGAGACAGACAGAGACACAGAGAGATGGATGGACAGAGAGACAGAGACAGAGGTGGAGGCAGAGATTCAAGGATGCAATAATACAGAAACCCAGGCTTATGCTGTGGACTATTTGCTCCATACCCCAGTAAACTGCATCCTATTTCCTGGCAAGTGGTTTTGAACCCTCATGGTGTAAAGGATGTAATTCCACCTCTGTTCCTGATAGAACCAGAACCAAAACAAAGGCAGTGGTCCGAAACACCTGCCAAGACCACCCACTCACAGCCTCGCCTGCTTCCTGGAGAACCATGAACCCTGTTCCCCGCGCCTGGTGGACCAGGAGCTCTGTTTATGTACCTGAAAATCAATGTCAGGATTTAAAGGTGTTTTGGAAACTGTGTCCTAGTCAAATATGGGGGAGAAGAATTACAGTATTTCTTCTTCTACCCCCTGCTGGGTGCTTGGCATACATCCTTTGTGTCATCTTCAGGGGTGGCCCTATGTCCTTCCCTAATATACAGATCCAAGCAAACGGGGACTTACGTGACCAGAAGCAGGTCTCAGAGTCAGTAAGAGGCAGGGTTCTCTGTGCTCCGAACAGAAGCCCTGTTTCCACTACTCAGTCTTTGGGTGCACTCTTTTCTTCCTTTAACCAAAGCTGGGATTCTCTCCACTGGTTAGTGACCTCCTGCCCGACCCTCACTGTGTCCAAAGGAGCAGTGACATTTTCAAAGCAGCTGGTTTTAATTTCTTCTGACTGGAAATGCCCAGTTCCAGCATCGGTGCCATGGAGCCTAAGAGGAGGAGGACGACGACAGCCATGCGAAGAACTGCAGACCCCAGGTCACCCAGCCCAGGAAGGTTGGCACAGATGCCCCATGCCATGGGCACCATGCTCGCTGGACACCCTCTTCCTCCTGTGGTTCATGAAGGAGACTTTGTGGGGTTAACAAGGGACTATTGGGAGGGGGTGGCAGTCTTGCAGACAGTTCTAGCAGTCAGTCCATGGTTACTTTGACTCTGTGACCTCTCCAGTCAGATTTCACTTACGTCTCTCCCTCTCTACTGTGGTGGGCAGTATGAACTTGGAAAATTTCCTAACCCCTAAGCCTCCATTTCTGTGTCCTCAAGACGTCCATCTCTTTTTGTGTTACTGTGAGATCGAAAAGATGCCACACCAAGAACCTGGCACTACCCCCGGCAGATCAGTGTATCTGCACTGTCTGGCCAGGAGAGACAGGACATGGACTCAGGAAGTTTGGAATGACCCGTGGAAAGCAAAGCTGGATTTGAACTCAGCTCTGACTAACCCCAGAGCTCATCTATCAGAACCTTGGGGCGGTGGATCTCAAGATGTGGTTCCTCCCAGGCGCCAGTGGCTCACACCTGTAATCCTGGCTACTCAGGAGGCAGAGATCAGGAGGATCGCAGTTTGAAGCCAGCCCAGGCAAATAGTTCATGAGACCCTATCTCAAAAACATCCATCACAAAAAAGGGCAGGTGGAGTGGCTCAAGTGGAAGGATGCTTGCCTAGTAAGCGTGAGGCCCTGAGTTCAAACCCCTGTACTGCCCAAAAAGAGATGCAGTCCAGGGGCCAGCAGTTATCATCCCCATTCCAGACCCACAGGATCGGAAGCTCTGGGAATGGGGTCCAGCGAGCCACAGGCCCTCCAGGGGACTCAGCTGCACCATTCGCAGGACCTCACTCCACCTCCCTGCTGCCTTCCTGCTCTGAGAAAACATCACAACACCGTGAAGTGTGGTGAGAAGACCCGTCAGGTAAATCAAGTCTTCAAGAGCAGAGAGGATGTGGTCTGAAGGAGCAATTAGAACGAGGAGGAAGGTAGCAGCCACCTGAGTAGTTATTTTGGGTGATTTTTTAAAAATAACAACATAAGGTGAGCTACAGCTTGGCAATTCACAACCCGTGTCTTCCTCCCTCCTTTCTCTCTCCTCCTTCCTGGGTTCCCAGTCCTGAGACAGGTCAGCGGATTCAAAATCCTCAAGCTGCACCCTGCTGTTTCTCCAGCCAGTCGCGTGGCATCCTGAGGAAGGGGGCAAGGGGCCCCAGTGGCCATGGTGAGACCCAGAAAAGAAGAAAGACTGACCACTCTCCTAAGCCAGACAGGGTGAAAAAGCCATCGGGGGCCCCATGGGCTTGTCACCGGGTAAGTCTCCAGGGGCCCCAATACTGAAAGAGACACCTGCCAAATCTGGGAGTCGGTGCTGATAAAAGTTTGCCCTTGTCCCCATCCTCTAAGAAGGGCAGCCCACTGCTTGTCATTACAATGTTGGTTTCTTCCAAATAAGTCACCAGAATCACAGCCATCATTTTGTTCCTTGATGGGAGAGGTACCTGCCAAAGAGCTAGGTGGGAGTCTAGACGCCCCTGCTAAGGCTACCTGCCAAAGGTCCCACCAGGGAGCCAGACCCCTCCCCTCTCCGCCTGGCACCCGGGCCCAGGGGAGCTCACCAGGTTCTCCACCTGCCGGGGGGTGGTGCCACCTGTGCCAGCTGCCAGGCCGGCCTCTCTGTGCTCCAAGCCACACGGCAGCAGTGAGCAGGTGGGGCCTCCACTGGGGAGATCGTGAAACTCACAGCCGTAAACGAGTTTATGATTGTTGTTAACTCGGGAAATAAACGTCTCGAGCACTAATAAAACACTGTGTTCTCCGCCTTTACGGCTCAGAGCCTGGGTTTTCCCAGCACCTGGGCTGTTGGAGCCCCTGTGACCTCAGAGCTTGGGGCAGGGCCAGATGGCCAGGCTCCCTCTGCCATCAGCCTTGCTGGGAGACCCCCCACCTGCCTGCCCCTCAGGGTGCATAGGACATGGCAGGCACAGGAAGGGGGACTCTGTCTGCGTGGAGGGAAACACACGCATTCTCTTTCCTGCCCTCTCCGTGGCACACAGGGAGTGCTGTGCTCACTGTGCTCCTGTGGGTGGGAGGGTGGGAGGCCCTCCTGCCTTTCCTCCTGGCAGGGAACCGTGATGACAGACAGGCACACGGCTGCTCTCTCTGGCCTCCATTTCTGTCAAATGAGGACCAGGTGGAGATGATTGCGTAGGCCCTCCGGGCCCAGAAGTTTAGGAGTGCATGGGTGGCATCTAAGATGCTGAGGACAGGGTCTTCTTGACCATGTGTGCCTCGCTCAAATGCATTCGAGGGCAGAGCCTCCGGGAATCCTGGGCCCTTTTATTGCCATGGGTCATGTTTCAGTCAGGCCAATGCCGGATCAAATGAACTTGAAATCATCAGGCCTTAACACAGAGTAAGTTTATTTGCTGCTCCATGAGGTTGTTTCTGGCTGATGGGCCTCTCATCTCCATTTGGTGATTCTGGAACGCAGAGCCACTCATTTGTGGCTCTGTCCTCCTCTTAGGCTTCAAAGTCCTCCGAAAGCACAAGAGAGGAGGGAAGAAGGTGAAGCAAAGGCACAGTAGCCTGAAATTGTAGTTGGCTCACTCTCATTGGTGAGACCCAGTCACATGGCCTGTGCTGTTGCAAGGCATCCTGGGAGATGTAGTCCTTGATGGGCAGCCCCTTCACATGTGGAGTGGAGAGCGTAAATTTCTGAGGAACAGCTGGTCATCTCTGCCTGTTGTGGAGCTGAGCACAGAAGTCAAGGTCAAGGGCCTCCTCCCCCACCCCATCCTGCCATCTGCTCCACCAGGGAACCTCACTGTCACTGGAAGTTGGGAAGAAGATTGTTGCTGCCTGGCTCTCCAACTGGAAAATGGCGTTACAAAGAGTACCTTCCCCCGAGGGCCAACATGTGATTTAAATGACCCTGATGCTCTGGGCTGCTACCTGCACAGTAAAAGGGAATCAGGGAAGAAGGCAGGAGAGGGAATCTGCCCCAGAACCAGTGGAGCCAGGGAAGAGACAGCCAGCTGGGTCCTCTGTCCTCACAGCCCAGCCTGTGGGGTTGCTGCTGAGCCCCGTGGTGGCCTTGTAAGGTAGGTGTGTGGGTGGGTGTACTTCGTTTGAAATCACTCCAGCAAAAACGAACGGATGCCAAACACCCTCCCTCAGACAGTGAAGACATGCACACGGCCACAGAGAGAAACAACAGTTCTTTATCGTGGACTCTGGCATGCCACCTTCAGCGTAGGCTTGGCACAATCATGTATTGCCTTGCATTAGTTGAGGCTTACACAAATATCCCAAGTCCGAACGCTGAGGATTTGAGAGAGGGAGGTAAAAGCCGATGTCAGCTTTCAAAGAGCGGGTGGTGCAGGTGTGAGTTGGAGCCCCGTAAGGGCCATTTCAGCAAGAAGCCCTTCCCACAGCTGGGACAGCTCAGGGGAGGGTCTGGAACACTGCTGTGGGCTGGTCCCCTCCTACCTGGCTACACAGCCCACCTCTCCTCTGTGCCCACCGTACCGGGCAGGGGCGTCAGGCACAGCTGGGGAGAACAATTTGGCTTCGGTCGGACGGGCTGGCTTTCCAGTCCCCACTGGGCCACTTGAGCATGCACGACCTTGGCAGCCACGGGAGTCAGCGTTGATCTGTGTAAAGGACACGTTGAGGTGTGACACGGGTCCTTCCACAGATGGCAGGATGCTCCCGGGAGTGGCCTGTATGTTCCCTGGACTCTGTTGGGCACACAGTGAGTGCTTAACACCTGGCTGAGCCAGATCACGGATGGGGCCTTCTGCTCCATCTTTGCCCTCCCTCCTTTCTTCCCTCGCATCCTCATCCTCCCTCCCTCCTTCCTCCTACTCTCAGAAGCCAGGCAGCCGATGGAGGGGACAGTCTTTGCTCTCCTGCACTAACCTTAGGGCTCCGTCTCCACAGGAGCCGCAGGAGAACGCAAGGCATGCCTCTGTCCCCTCCTCGGCCTGGCCGGATAGGAAAGAAGGCACACAGACGGGATTGCTGTGGACCTGGGTTCCAGTCCCAGCTCTGCCACTGGCTCCTTGTGACCTGGGCGGGATGTGTAAGCCTCTGTAAGCCTCGGATCCTCCGGCCAGGAGATTGACCCATGGCTGGGTGACAACAGACGCAACCCCGGTCTCTGCTTGGGTGAAAGGGAAACAGCTGTGGTCTCATCACACACGCCGTCGCTCCGAGGGTCTGCGCAGGGAGGGCTCTCTTGAACCTCTCCCGCTGGAACTCTGTCTCTAAAACTTTGATCTGTGGGGAAGTACAATGGCCACCAAAGAAAATGGGTGGGAAGAGCAGAGTTCAGGAGCCGGGAGCTGCCAGGAGCAGACTCACCCGTGCTCTGAGCGCTCTGAGGCTGGGCAGCAGGCAGTCCCTGACCTCCCACTCCAGCCAGCTGGGGGGACTTAGGTTGGGGTTGTTGCATCCAGGAGGCTGCTTCCGGCCCAGGGACAGCACCTGTTAGTGTTGGGGACAAAGATGGACGCCCTCCCTTGAGTTTTGTCGTCCTAGGCAGAGGCTGATAGGATGCAGGTGCCACGTGCTCTGTGCCCACTGCCTCGCCCTTCTCACCACCACCACCCAGGTCCTCCCTGCAGGAGGTCCTCCTGACCCCCACCGCCCCCCAGCATGTCCTGCCTAGCTTTTTGCAGGCTGGTGTCCAGCCGTCCTGGCCACGGGACATTGATATTCCTCTGCTGTCAGCTCAGCTGCCTGTAGCCAGGGCCACGCAGCTCGGAGCCGCAGGCCCGCGTGGCCGGCCTCCTCCCCGGCCTCATTACGAGATTGTCGATATTCCCCGCGAAAGGGCAGCTCTCCTGACGCCTTCTCCTCTTTATTAATGTGTGTGGAGGCGACTCGGGCCTGATTATCATGAAGACAATTGCCTCGGTCCCTCCTGGAGAAGGCTTATCCAGACTGCAGAGGCGTTTTCATTTCAGAGACCCTTTAATTGGCAAAATTGCTTAAGCAGCTGCTCTCTGTGTCATTTCAGGACCACTTTGTGCAAAGCAGAGGAGGGGAGAGGAGAGGGAGGGAGGGAAGGAAGCTGGCTTCCTCAGGACTGTCTGTCTGTCTGGCCCCCAGCATTCACACTCACCAGGGCAGCTAGATACAGCAAGGGGAAGACCACACCACGGCCTCACGTTTGCCGCTCCCTTGTGCCCTTGACACCCAGCCAGTCATTCAGCACTCAGACCTGCTCACACACCACCATTCTGTCTACTTCCCCCTCCTCCCTAACCATTTCTAGCCATCGTCCAGCTCAGTGTCACCTCCTCCAGGAAGCTTTCCGGGATTTGTTCCTATGAAACCGACCTTCTCTTTCTCAGCTGCCTTTGTTCCCTCAACACTTCTGCCGTTTCCAATGACAGGTTGTATAGTGGGAAGGGGCGCTGGTATCTTTACCTGTCCACTCCCAGAACCCAGTGGGTTGTTACATGGAGTGTGCGATGTTTGGCTGGTGGATTATACAGTTGTCTGCATTGTGCTAAGGGAAAGAAGAGTGGGGCCCATTGGAGGAAGAGAGGCCCGAGAGGGACAGGGAGCTGGGATGTTCTGAGGGGACGGAGAGGTGGCAGGCCCAGCTCTGGGGAGAGGCCCAAGCCCGGCCTATTAAACGCCCAACAGTTGGTGACTGCTCGGCTGCTGAAGCCGTCCACGAAGTGAACAAGAAGAAATAGAGAAGCGTGTGTGCGCTGAGTGTTCTGATTCATTCCTAGAAGGCAGAAATCTTGGAATGAACATGTTTTTAAAAGTTATCAGTGAGCTAGGTGCAGTGGCTCATGCCTGTAATCCTAGCTACTTTGGAGGCTGAGATTGGAAGGATCAAGGTTCGAGGCCAGGCTGAGCAAATCATTTGTGAGATCCCATATCCAGAAAAACCAGAGTAAATGGACTGGAGGTGTGGCTCGAGCTGTAGAGTGCCTGGTTTGGAAACACGAAGCCCTGAGTTCAAATCCCGCTGTATCACATATGCAGTGAGGCTCTTGAACATTAAATAGATGTCCTGTTGTGTTTTTATGCTAATCCACCCCATAATGGCCTCCCTGATGAGTTTCTAGAACACTCCCGGCTCCCCAGAAGATTCCCCACAGCCTCTGTGCTGACTTTTACCCTCACAGGGCAGTTTTGCCTGGAGCCCTGGCATGACCACGTTCCCGGCGGGCCTTCCCAGGGGAGTCCAGTCTCTATGGGGCAGTCATCCTGGCGGCCACTAAAAGGCTCCCCATAGCCCAGGGTGGCCAGCAAGGTGCCAGCGGCAGCGGCAGGACCAGGTCAGCTTTCCATGCCGGGCTGATTAGTGGGATTGGAGCTCCAGCAGCCATCTTGGGTCGTGAGGAGACTTGAGATAAGATCACTTGAGGAGCAGGGGGAGCCTGGGCAGCCAGTGGCACCTGCAGCCCCCATGTCAACTTCCTTCCTCCAGCTCTACACTGAAAGAGAACACAGACCAGGGCTGCACTGGTGAGTGGAAGTCAGTGGTGCACATGAACCCACAGTGTTCCGAGAATCCAGGAAAGGGGAGCAGAGTATGACCAGGGAAGGCTCCAAAAGAACTGGACAATTATAAGAAATGATATAGGGGGTCAGGTGCGCATGCCTGTAATCCCAGCAAAAAAGTTAGTGAGACTCTATCTCAGAAAACAAGTTGGATATGGTGGATCATGCCTATAATCCCAGCTACCAGGGAGGCAGAAGTATAAGGATTTCTGTCTGGGCCAGCCTGGGCAAAAATAGGAGACCATGTCTAAAAAATAACCAAAGCTTAAAAGCGCATGAATGGACAGCAGTCTGTTAATCAGGATTAGATTCCACCATTAAGAATTAAAATCCAAAAGTTTGTTTCACTCTCACTTAAAAGACATTAAGTCGTCAGTATCCCAGGCTCTCTCTGTCCAGCTTCTCGGCCATCTTTACTGCATTGCCTCATGGACTAATATGGCAGCTCACATTCCAGCCCCTGCAATCAGAATCCATGCAAAGAGAAGCAAAAAAAAGATAAACAGAAAAGCACAAAGCATTTCTTATACCAGGTTGTCTTACTGACTGGAGCCCAGTTACACAGCCTGTCTGTTCCGACCTCGGGCGGCTTGGGAGTGTTGCCATGACTCTCAGCCGACTTAAATGACGGCCTGTTATTGAGAAGGACAGAGTACATACTGTCATAGCACTCTAGTGCCCTGCTAGGAGAGGGGAAGGTGACCAATGGCCCAGAAGGCTGCAACACACTGTCGTTCCACCCACCAAAGCGTGGAGACGATTTCCCCTCATAACCAGGGCCAGCCTGTGACCTGCTTCCACCAAGAACTCGTAGAGGATGACAGGGAGCCTGGGCCTCCAGCCTCGCAGCCTCCACTCCTGCTGCCCTTTGGACATGGCTGTCCACGATAAACCGGAGCCAGCCTGCCGGAGGGCGAGGGAGCACAGGAAGAGAAGCCACGGCTCTCCAGCCAGCATCTAGACGACCATCGCACAGTGAGCCTCGCCAGCAGGTGGGTGCAGACGTGGGGACACCTTCGTTGCCTTATGTCACTGGCTTGCAATGTGGCATCCTGCCCAGCAAGGCAGCCGACACGGGTGGGAGGCACAGAAGGTTTGGGGTTGCGAGTGGAGAAAACGCAGGACGCCAGTGTCCAGGTGCTTCTCCCACAGGGTTCCCCGATGTCTGCTGAGTGCCAGCTCCGGAGGAAGACTCAAAATCCTCCCAGAATGCTTCAGGTGTGAGCGGCACTGGAACAGGAGTCAGTGGCCACCTATGGGTGGCCTGCAGCACACCCTGTCCTCTTTCTGCCACAAGCTCCCTGGAGCCAGCTATGGCAGGGACTTGAGCCTCCCAGACTCCACAGAGGGCACAGTGAGGCCAGTCACAGACAGGAAGCACAGAAGGCCAAGTGTGGTCCACGCAGCCTCCTCTAGGTGACCTTCCATGTTCCTTCAAGGTGACATTTGCCACACTCTTTGTACTTTCCTGGCAGAATCGCCAAGATGCAAAACAGGAGTTGTCTCTGATCACCTTTGACGGCAGTGAGGAGGGGACAAGGCCCCCACCCTGCTTTCTGCTGACCATCCTGTGAGGCTGAGCCCCGGTGGGGTGTGGGGTCCCCTTGGCCTGGTGCTCCAGGGTGTCTGCCACACAGGGACCGCACTCTGCATGGTGGAACCGGGCCCTGCTGCCCTAGAGAACACGACCTCCCCGGCCAGGCTGCACTGGTGGCACAATCCATGGTCCCAGCTCCCCTCCCAACACTGGCAGTGGTCAGTCATCTCCCCAATCGCCACTGTGGACCGTGAGATGGCCGCTGGAGAAGCCATGGCCAGTGGGCACACCTGCCACTCCGTGTCCCGCAGCTCCTGGGCCCCTCACTTAGATTTGACATCCGCCGGGCCTGAACTCTGGCCCTTGGTGGCCCCAGGAAAGAAGGGGCAAAGGCTCAGGGTTCCAGTCCCGCCTTCCGGCCAGCTGCGTGGACCCAGGGCACTTTGGTCAACCTCTCTGATCCTCGCATTTAAAACGGACGTGAAACCCCATCCCTCGGAAGGTGGCTGGAAGGACCCCAAATCAGCCCCTAAATCAGCTTCGGTGTCATCTTGGTCCCTCTCTTGGACACGGAGGGCGCCCGTGCCCAGCGGCCCCTTACACGGCAGTGGCAGCCCGTCCCTCCCCGGGAACTACACTTCCCAGGCTCCCTCGCGGCCGCTTCCGTCGGCTCGGCCAATCAGAGGCCCGGGCGGGAGGCTGGAGCGGGGAGGAGGAGGGAGAGGCGTGGCCTGGGCCTGGCATGGCCTCCAGTGCGGCTTGGGGCAGCTGCAGGCCAGGCCTGTCCTTCCACAGCCGTGCGGGCCCCAGGTGGCCAGGCGATAAGGAGTTCTGGGCTTCTGTCCCCAGGACAGGGACAGCTTCCCTCCTACTTGAGAGCGGGGACGCTCTTCTTCCCTTTGTCCCTGGTACTAATTCCCTGTGTGAAATCTGATCGTAGCCCTTCCCCAGGGTGCAGAGAGATGTGGACAGGGACGGCCCACATCCGGGGACTTCTCTGCAGATTCTTCACTCAGCCACAGCCCATCCCCATCTTAGACTCAGATTGGGACCTCGGTGTCCCCTCCCCGCTGCGGCCCTCAGGCCACTACCTTGCTCACCCCTGCCAGGACTCTGGCCAATCCTCAAGTATGTACAGCTTCCTGTCCACTCCTTGGACCAAGCAGGGAAGAGGGGCCCTGCTGTCAGGGTGGTGGCCAAGCACAGCTCCCAGGTGACCATGGGGCCAGAGCCTCCTGTAAGGTAGGGGTCTTCCAGCCTGGCTTCTGCTCTCCAGTGACAAGACACTGTGGTGTCCATTATGTAAGAGGTGCTTAAACCGCGTGTGCTGAAAGGCAGTGACTCCATACTTAGGTCTACAAATTAACTAAAAACAGGAGAAGCTTGGCATCTCAGTCTCCGTTTTGTACTTGTCCTTTGTTCTGAGCCATTCTCCCCTGCAGCCACCTTGGAATCCAGGAAGACAGGAATGATTGATAACATCTTCATGAGAAGGGACTGAAACTACACCAAAGGAACAGGGGAGCCTTGCAGGACAGACACCCCTCCAAGTGAGGACAATTACCCACAATGGTGAGGCTGCACCCTGGAGCAGGAGCGATCATGCCTTGGGAACTAGATTGCTTCCCTCAAGTGATGACAGTGACGACATCTTCTCCAGAACCCTTGAAGAACGAGGACTGAGATAATGGCCAACAAGCCCCACTAGACCACTGGAACACATGTGACTGGGACTGTTTAACTATAAATACCTTTTGTCCCCTGCCCTAATTCTTTTTCTATTTAAAGCGAATGCTCACGTCTCTGGCCTGAAGAAGGCTGAAGATGGGTTGAGTGCTTACTTTGTCTCTTCCCACAGCGTGTCCTGGGCCATGTAATAAACCTCCTTTCTCTGCTGTCGCCATGTCTCTTTATGGTGCATATGGACGAGGGGCCGCACATGGCATGTGGAACCCCAGGAGTTTGGGCCTGGGGTCCAAAACTCCAGTTTCAATGACACAGATGAAAAAGGCCAGGTCTAAAGGAATGTGGTGACTTGCTCCTGCCTTCTGGAAGAAGCCCCCTTTCACATCTGCTCTCAGCACTTCTGTGACATTTCTTCCATCACCTCTGCCCTTCTTCAGGCGTGCCTGGCGTGGACACAGCCCTCAGCTACACAAAGCCTTCTACTCTTTGAGCCCCATATTTTGGACTTTCCCAATCCTGAGACACCAACCCAACACCATGTCTCAGATGCCATCTCTGTTTTTGCCAGGGAAGTGAAAAACTAATTTGTATAAAGTCTCTTCCTTAAAGACATGTTTGTTCGTTTGTTTGAGGCCTCGGCTGGGCCACTACATACAGTTGCACAGGCTGTGCACTGCACCACCCTGGCAGGAGCCATTCATGGTGCCATCCTTGCTAAAATCCTCATCCTGCCACCTGGAACTGAATGGGGCACAGTTAGACCGTGCCCTTCCTTCCAAAAGACAATGTTTAACCTAGAGGAATAGGAATACATTGGGTTTCTCCATTCCCTCCCCAGAGGGGGGTCCTCCCTCTGTCTCAGCTCAGCACTGGCTTCTCGAGGTGCCAGGTGGAATCCCAGCATCTCCACCATCGTCCCTGGGGCCTGGCAAGTGCAATCTGAGAACAGATGCCCCACACCTTGTACTTGGCAGGAATGACGGAGGATTTTTGGGTCCCCTTCCAGGAGGCTCGCTGGCTCCTCCGGCATGCACACTGTGTCAGCCCGTCCTGAGCTGGCAAAAATAAACAGGGTCATTATCCATCCCCTGACTGCAGCATGCTCTATTTATACCGCTTAAGACACGGTATAAATGTCTTCTCACTTTCATAATGAAAGGAATATTTCATTTTGCAGAGCCGGGGAACTGTTTATCGAGCATTAAAAACAACATTGATACTGTGTCTTGATAATACACTGATCTGGAAGTCACTTCATTTAGGCAGTGGCTTGGATGTGACTCAGTCATGGCATCTATCTGAGGTTGTGTAGGTGGGAGATGGGGATGCATGAAACCTATGATAAGGGGCTCTAGGGTCTTGAAACACCGGGTAAATTTGCTCAAGCTTCACAAAGTTCCTATGAGGTGGCTCTCATTATTATACCCAATTCCTGGGTGGAAAGAGTGAGACATAGTCAGTAAATGGGAAAGCTGGGATTAAGCTGCAGGCAGACTGGCTCCAGAGCCCACTCCCTAACCACTGTGCCAGGAATTTGTTGTCAGACTAAGAAAAGTCTAGAGCGTGGAAGAACACAGCAAAAGAAGTTGAGGGAATCTTACGGTTTATTAAAATGCGAGTCCATGCTGTCTCTGCCCAGTCTTGCTCAGCTGCCCTGACTGTGGGCTCTGGAGAAGGGAAGCCAGCAAGGGAAGGGACCCAGGACTCTGCTCTGGCTTCGGCTGCTGCAGGGTCCCTGTCCCTCCAGGCTCTTCTGTGTCACTGCTGTTTGCAGACAATGCCTCCCATCCCAGTTCTGCCTCTTCAGCTCCACACTGTCACAGCGGGTCCTTCACACTGCATCCCACTGAGAAATGAGGGTCCTTGTCTGGTCCCTGGCTGAGACAGGCACCTGAGGGGACCTCCACTGCCATGTCTCCCTGCCAGTGCTCTCTTCTGCCCACAGAGGTCCAGCGGGATATGTGTGACAGTCCTTGCAGCCGCTGGCATTGTTGACGCCAGGCACAGAGTCTCACGGGGTCCTGGGTTTTTGCTTGCTTGGCAGTCAGGTGCAACTCTCTGATTTATAAAACCAACCTGGGAAGGTCAACTTGCTCAAGGTCACACAGCTGGGGTCTGGCAAAGCAGGTGTCCTCTCTACCGTGTCTGCTTAGCAACCTCAGGGTCACGCTAGTTCACACAGACTGTGCTGGGGTCCCTGCCCCAGTTTTCCCACTCCATGAAATTATCTAACTTTCTTCAGACTGCTGAATCCTCCCAATTAGTGCCGGTCACCAGGCTTCGAAAAGCTGACAAAGTCAAGGTCTTTGAGCTGTGAACAGTACGCTGGACCATCAACGTAGACTAAAGGCAACCATGGCATGCTTCTAGGAGGGGGATTTGACACAGATGGGAAGTCAGCTATGTGATCATAAAGGCAGAGATTGGAGAGGTGCACCAGGAGCCAAGGAACGCTGGCAGCCTTGGGAGCTAAGAGGGGCCAGGAACAAGCTTTGCCCTGCAGCTCAGAGAAAGGAGTTGCCTGTTGATGCTTTGATTTGTTTTTTATTTTTTTTTGCTCCGTAAAACTCATTTCAAGCTTCTGGGATCCAGAATTTAAGAGAATAAATTTGTGTTGCTTTAAGTCGCTACATCAGCGGTAACTTTTCATAGCAGCAATAGAAACTGATATAGTCCTATTCTGCCCAACACTCCAGTTTAATAGTGATTTTAAAACAACGGTCCTGTGGACTCCATAAATCCCCAGGTTACATCTCTCTGCCAACACAGGCTCAGAAAAACTCTCATTCAATAGTGTTACTACTGAGGAGAACCCCAAAGGCCAGAGAGGGGAAGTGACTTGCTTAAAACCAAGGTGGGACTGGAACCCAGAGCCTTTGGCTTAGGGATGAATCCTTTCTCTAAGAATAACTGTGCAAACCTCGTGTGTGTGTGTGCGTGTGTGTTTCTTGTTTTATTTTATCCTCACAGTTGGTTATAGGCCTTGGTGTCAGAAGGACAGCACATAGTTCTGAATTTGTAGCATCATTTCATTTGCCAGTGTATGGCTTTAATAGCAAGAACAAGATATTGCTGAATGTTCACCCAAACCATTTCTGTCCTTCCTGGATTCAGACTTTGCTGCTAGGCAGGGCCACATGACCAGCTCTGACTGATGGAAGAAGATCCATCTCCTCCTTTACCACCCAGAGCCTGGTCCCTAAAACCTCAGCAAGCTCCCTTTTCTGTCCATCTTGCTCATAGGATGACCAGATGCAGAAGATCCCAAGGAGGACTTGGAGACACTGAGGCTCTAGAAGAATAGAGACTATTGGAGTTAGCAAACTCCAAGCCACATAAAAGGAGCCAGGTCCCCCTGCTTGGGGGACCGGTGCCTGGCAGGGCACTGGCATGGGTGATGAATGCGCTCTGGGTGAAGTCACTGGGAATGTAGGGCTCCTTACTGCAGCATAACCTGCCCCAGCCTGTCCTGACTGCCGCCACACCTGAGCATACCCAGTGCGGCCCATGTCCTCAATCGTGCAGTTATCGGAATGGCTGCTGTAGGTGACTGTCAGATCGCCTTTGTGGGACATGTGCACGTTCAGCCTTTAGCTCTGCCCACAAGTTCACCCAGCGGCTGAGAGTTAACAGTCAAGAGTGACTGCATCCTGCATCCGCCAGAGAAAAACCAGCTTGGTCACTTCCACCCATGTGACCTCCGCTCTGCCCTCAGGCTCCATTCCATCAGCGAGAGGCGGATGGTCAGGACTGAGGGTTGAAGAACAATGGCGTGGTCCCCGGAGGAAGAAAAGAGAGGGGAGCAGAGGGGCCTCTGCCTTCAGGGAAGGACCTACCCAGGCAGGGTGGGGATCAGGCCCAGGACCCCTTCCCTTCTGCCCCCCGTGGCTGCACCACACCCGCCCCATCAGAGATGCCACCAGACACCTAAGCCCAGCAGTCTGTAGAAGACACATGGCCAAGAGACACAAGAAAAGATACTCTGGGGGGAACAGGAAAGAAAACAACAACATGGCGGGGGGAGGTCTAAACCGCCATAGTGCATCAACTGTAAACCACGCTCCTTTTCACAGCTTGCCATTTGGGAAGTCACAATGTATTCTACAACCGATAACATGCGTGGTGTTAATACCGCTGCTTTTCATTGTCACCGAAGGTGAAGGAATGGCGTGTCTCAGACTCGAGAAAAAATGGTGGACATGAGGTCAGAGTCATTTTATAAAAGAACACGCCTTTCTTTGACCAGACATTGCAGAATTGAAATCTCTAGGTATATATTAACATGACAAGAGTTAATCCCTGAGTTCTCTCTTGAAGAAAAGGTGCCCAGTATAGCAAATTTCAGATTGAAAAAAAAACAAAAACAAAAACCCTAAATGATGGTATTAACCAACAAAAATACAAAGATTTCCATACTCTGGAATGGAATGGGATCCCAACGCTGAGGTGGTTTCCATTGGACCTACAGTCTTTGTATTGGGGCTGTGTATGGATGAATGGGAAAATGGGTTGGACATGGCTTCAATGGAAGCAGCACTCAGTAAATACTTGTTGAATTCATTATTTAGTCGGGGACTAGTGAGTGGTCTTTCTTTAATTTTCTTTCTCTACATTTTGTTTCTCTTCCTGCAATCCCTCCGCCCCCAGGACTTTCCTAATTTTCTATCAGGGAAAGAATGGAAGAAACTTAACTTTCTAGGCACTCAAGGAATTCCTGAGCCCTTCCTAGCAGTCCACCTCTTTCCGGAGCCCCAGCCCTTCTGAGAAATCAGAATGACATAGTTCCGATGTTACCAAAGCCCAGTGCTCAGCACTTTCCACGTAGCACCCAGTACTCCCAGCCCTTAACTCACCTGCCTTGAATTTCAGTCACTTCTCTGTCTACAAAGCCCTTAAGGCTGGAGGAGGTCTTACTGTCTGTGATCCCCTTCATCCCTTCGTCTGTGGTTTTAAGCAGCATTTAGTGAGTACCGACATGATTGAGTAGATGATAGATGGATAGATGGATGGATGGATGGATGGATGGATGGATGGGTGGGTGGGTAGATGAATGGGTGGATAGAATGGATAGGTGGGTGGATGGATTTGGATGCACATGGATAGATGGATGGGTGGATGGATGGACAGTTGGATAGAATTATTTATATATCTTTTATTGCTTAATTCATTAAAACAGGCCAAAATAGAGGTCCTCCGTGACAACAGTTTGAGGTCACTGAGACAGGGATAGACTTCGAAAGGCACAGCCAGTTGATTCAGTACTGTAAATGAATAAAAATGATATAGCTCCCCCAAAGTCCAGAAATCCAGATGGGTGTCTGCCCCTGGCCAAATACACATGATATATTATTATTAATAAAGCCAGACTAGTGTCCTCAAATTATCCAAGGAATACATTTGCCCACCCGCAGCAGTGGGGGGAAGTGATTACTTATTAATAAAGCAATAGCTAAATCTAATTATATCCCCATCAGAGGCAGCTGGTAATAAAACCGGGCTGGTCTTCCCGAGCTTGACGACCTCGCTGACCTCAAATCAAAGTTTAAACCATCCTTCAGCTTCCAGTACATTCCCAGCACACCTACCAATTACGAGCACCCTGGTGCCACTGTGTGCCGGGGGTCAGAGGGCACCGCCTGCACTAGATGGCTGGGAGCCGGAATGGGGCCTTAGAAATCTCATTATCCCGTTAACCATACATTTATCTGACAAGATAAAAGAGACTAGGTGACCAAGCTATCATTAAAGATTAATAGAAGTATAAAAAATTCAGCTGCAACCAGCATCGCTGTTTAGAGCTTGTGATCGACATGGCACGGTTTTTAATCAGGGAGCCAAAAAGATTTAGGTCTTTGCTCTTGAGATTTCCTATTTTTATTTTCAGTTTAGTGGGGTTTTTTTTTTTTCCTTTCCTCTGCCTCAACTCATTATCTCGTCTTCTACCGCCCCAAACTGGAGGTCAGAGTGGACTCCTGCTAATTGGCTCTTCTGGTTCTGAATCATAACCCATTGGGCCAATTATAAAATTGCCAAGACACAGAGGTGACGTGAAAGCGGCAGAGGGACGCCGCTGGGCAGGGACACGGATTCGATAGCTGCTTACCGGCTGCCACCCTGCCGTGTGCCAGGCCTGCTCATCTGCAGGGGAAATCTATATGTTTTTAATTGAATTCCATCCTGGAAGGCACGCCCAGGCCCCAAGGTGACTGCAGTTCATTTGTGATTCCATAAGAGATGCTCGGCCCATGCCTGCCACAGCATCAGAAACCAGGATCTTCTTTTAAGGCTTCAGGATTCTTTTTATCCTTTCTGATACCATCTCTTATTGCCCACCCACCCCTGCCGCCGTGCGTCTTCCCCGGCATCCTCCGGCGCCTTTTTGATCATAAATCAATGTCCTTTTCCTAGGCTGCCCTGGAAGACGTGAGCATGAATGAAAACACTGCTTCCTCTACTCCGTCCCAAAGCCAAGGCAGAGAGAAAGGGGAAGACAGGCAGGGCGGAGGCAGGGGGGTGACTGGAGCCCAGGTGTGGCTGTCATCAGCTGGCACCGTGCATAGAAGGCAGTGCAGGCAGCGACTTTGGCCACAGGTCCCTGTGGGTCTTCCCTGCCCTGGGACAGGGTGGCCTTGGGACTGAAACCCAGAACGGCCATCAGGATGGTCAGGACTGTCCACTGCTGCCTAGGTCAGCTGGAAAGTTAGCTGGCCTGGCAGAGCCTACTGCCAGGGTTGGAAAATAGGGACCTCCCTCCCTCCCCCTCCTCAGGGCTGTTAGAAGATCAAACAGAGTACTTGAATGCAATCGTCTATTGTAATCGCTTCCTGGAGGCTCCTGCTTCCTCCCTGGGCCATTAGAGCTCATCTGATAAATCAATTAGGGGAAACTATGAGTGGCTGACCTCTGGTTAGCAGCCAGGGTTCAAGGACAACATTTTATTCCCCTGTGTATCATGTACCCCTCACCCAACCAACATACCGCCCTCCAACACGCACGCGCGCGCACACACCATGAGTTCACAGTCAATTCTTTAACGGCCCCATCTCCTCCTAGAGGAGACGCCATTTTCCTCCAAGAGCAGAGGCAGCACTTACTCCCGTAAGCGTGCTGGATAAAAACCAAATGCCTGGCCAGGGAGAAAAACCAGTCCTCGTGCGAGGGGGAAAGCCAAGGGTCCCTGGTCAAATGTGGCCAAGTTGGGCTGAGGATCCACCCAAGAAGCCAAAGCAGGTGAAGCAGAGAGAAAACTCGAGGCAAGAAGGCGCAGGTTCGAAGAGGAGTGCAAGGGAGGTCAGGAACGTGCTCAGGCTGTGCACTGAACAAGGGCTACCATAGTTTCAAGGAGACGTGGCTGAAGCGCTGAGGGCTGAACCCAGAGATTTCTAGGGTCAGGCAGGGTGGAAACTGCACAGCTGCTGCATGCTGGCGGTGGGCAGAGTGAGATGTGAAGGGGGTGATGGGGAGGATGGGCAGGGGGGCGGCAGGAGACAAGTGATGTCACAGAGAACACACCAGAGGAGGGGAGGGTGGGACTGGGACACCCGTGAGAGTGGGAGCACACCACCTGGGAGGGTGCAGTGAAGGCAGAGAGCCAGGAAGGCCTGGATGCAGGAAGACATTGGCCTGCGTCCTTCCTCAACCCCACTCAGTGGCCCACTCAGTAGCCTCAGCCTGCTTCCCAATTTCTCCACCCCTGGGTCCCAGCCAAAGCCAGGTCTCGCTCAGCATGGGCCCTGCGCCAGACCCAGTGACACCAGGGAAGATAGGAATCCATGGTTTCTTCTCATTTTTCTCTCTAATTCTTCTCCCTGCCACAATCCATCCATCCATCCATCTGCAAGTGTGGCATTTTATATTCCAAGCAGGGCCTGTGTAATTACTTACTAGATGTCCATCTGAGTCATAATTACATTTAAAGTATTTCTCCCCAGAAATAATTTTCCTTTAAGCAAAAGCACTCCTTGTTTGAAGATTGGATGTTTGGAAGACAAATCAGGGAAGAAGAGAAGAGCCCAGGATGGCCCAAGTGAGCAGACAGACACCGGCTTGGCTGCCAAAACCTTCGGGAGGATTCTGGGGCCAGCCAAGAAAGTTGTGCGTGTGCGCGCGTGTGTGCGGACATAGGGGTGTGTCTGCGTGTGCATCTGGTGCGTCTGTGCACACGTGTCCTGGGGTGTGCCTGTGGGTCACATGTCTGTGCCCCGGCTGTGGTGCAGGGAGAAGCAAGAAGGCAGGAACTGGTGTGTACTGAGAGTCCACCATGTCACAAGTGCGCTACCATCTTATTCCCCACTAACAGCTGGAAACGCCGCTGATGCAGTTGAACCTTGTTGGAGGGAGAGAGCCGGTCCAAAATCATTCTGCCCGGTGGGTGCTGCAGCCCGAGCCCCCGGCCACCCCGCCGGCATCCGTGCTGACACACCAAAGACACGAAAGTGCTGTGGGTCTCCATGCAACGCCACGCTCCACCTTCCCAAGAGTCGCGTGTTCGTGTCCCAGGTGTCATGTTCGCCTCCCTCCTGTCCCTGGGACCGAGCGGAAACTTGACATTGAGGATGCAATGCTGCACTCAGTTCATCACGCAGAGGCAGATTTGTTACTCTCATTGCAGAGAAGAAAAACCCAGGCACCAAGGGGTTAGGCAGCATCCCCTCCACACAGCTGTGTGTCCAGTTCTATTTTGTCTGACACCAAAGTCCTTGCCTGCCTATGACACCGACTTGCTTCATTACAACTAAATTGGAGTCTTGCGGATTCAGAGTCTAGGTCGATAAGAACCATAGGTGTGGTTGTCTCTCCATAGTCCGTGAGGCAATGCCTGCAGCGTCCCTACATCGCCAAAACACGGATTCTCTCCATCTTCCCACTCACCACCCTTAGTTGTCGCCTGCCTTGGGCTTCCCTCATGGTTGCAAGATAGTTGCCATTGCTCCAACAACATCCAAAGGAAGAAGATAGAGCCGCTACCTCCAGCATCTCCTTTTTGCCCTTTCCTTTTATTTTTTAATCTTAAATTTTATTTCTACTATATCTGCTTAACCTTTGGTCTGTACCTATGAACAGAGGCATGCTGGGAAAATGTTCACCTGAGAAGGAGTTGTCTTTACACTTGGATGTATTTACTTGATTTGTTTCTGTAATGAACATGCATACTTTTTAAAAAATGATATTTCGGGAGGAAAATGATGGAGTCAGCATTCAAAGGAAGCACCAAGCCCCTCAATGTCATTGACCCACCGAAGATGCATCAACAGCAACCTTACCACTGATGAGAGAAGGGTCAGCATTCCTGGGTAGAAGTGAGGAGGCTTCTGGGAGCTGACCCCACAGGACACGGGTTCTAGAACACGCAAGGGCTGGTGCACTTCCGGGGAGGACCTGCCTCCCCTGCTTCTTCTGTAAAACCCTGCTCCTTCCCCACAACCACCTGCTCCCAGGAAGCTGGACCTGAAGAAGTTATTCCCCTACCCAAGGCCTCTCCTACTGCAGTGCCTTTGCCTGGTTAGTTTGGGGCAGAAGATGCCAGATCCGACTCTATCCACTATTTCTTTTAATTTCACTTCATTTCGTAGTATAGGGATGGAATCCAGGCAGGTGCACATTAGGCAGGCCTCCACCCTCGAGACCATACTCTGGCACTCCTCTTCCCAAGATATCACACCGCTTCGTTGACATCAGCAGAGTGGGAATTGGCAATTGATGTGGCCAGGCAGTTTCTTTTCCCCTTGGAAAGTTGCTTGGTAACTAGAGACAGCATGTCTCTAGTTTGGACAAGTGTCCTTCTCTTCTGCCTCAAAGTGGACTCCTTGAGTCTTACTGGGCTCCCAGCTCCCTCTCCCAGCCACTGGCACAGTGCTTTGCTCAGAGCAGGAGCTGGGCTGGAAATACAGCTAAGGGAAGGCAATCCGGGAATGGGCTGGTCACTGCCTGGTGTGGGCGTCAGCAGCCCTGGGCCCTGGGCTGTGGCTGCCTGGGCTCCTGCACACTTCCCACAGAAGGCAGCCCCACCTGTGGGCAAGGGAACAGGCAGGGCTTAGCAGAAATGGTGGGATGTGAAATAGCCCCAGGCCTCCCCAGATCTCTAAACCTTGCACAATGGAGAGGCTTAAGTAACTCAATAAATGAGCCCAGGCTATCGTGTCTGGGAAAATGCAAAGAGCAGCATGGATCATGGTCTTACTGGTTGTGTCACAGGGCCCATCCAGCTCCCCAGGGCACTTCTGTGCTTTGCAAAGGAAAGTGTACAAGACAGCGGGGAGCAAGAGGCAGGCAGGTCTGGGTGGTGCTCCAGGAGCACTAGCTCTGCAGATCTGCAGCTGTGGCCATGACTGTGACCACGACAAAAGCAGGCCCAGGTCTGTGTAGGACCCTGGGTGAGGTGGGGGTGGTCAGACCTGGCCATGAGACCAGGCTGCTCACAGCACAAGGCTGTGTGGCCATCTAAATCCATACACACGTGTGGTCCCCAAACCCATGCTATGGGTTTGAATTGGACAGCCTGGGCCAAAGCCAACGGTGCGATTTGGTTTTTATTGTGGTGCTGCTGGGAGGGGGGTCTGTGAGAGGTGAGTGGGCAGGAGGGTGAACTGGAGCCCTGAGGAGTGAGTTCTCATTCTCTCAGGACTGCGTTTGCCCTTCTGCCACCAGAAGCCAGACACATGCTGGTGTCATGTTCTTGGGCTTCCCAGCCTCAGAACCATGAGCCAAAATAAACTTCTTTCCTTTTCAATTGCTTGGTTTTAGGCATTTTATTGTAGTGACAGAAGACAGATGAGGACAGCCTATACCAGAGGCAGCCTGGAATAGCAACTCTCAAGGAGACCCCAGAGCCAAGGTAGGGGCTGGGTCTCATCACCCCCATGCTCACCAGTGCCGCTCTGTGGTCATTTGGACCCAGTTGTGTTGAAAAGTCAAATCCGACTTCTGGTCCAGCCTTCACACTCTATGACCTTGGGTATGGCCCTTCTCTCTGGGCCTTGTTTTACCCATATGGACAATGAGACATTCAGTGAGTTTCCGGGCTCAGTGGTATCCCTCCCACCCCATCAGCCATCAGATATTTCTGAGCCCCGTGTCCAACCTAGAATGCAGGACAAGACTGAGCACTCGTGAGGGTCTATCGTGCATTGGCTGGGGATCCAGGCTGAGGTTTGGGGGCTCCCAGCCTCCCCAGCATCCCCACCCCAACCCCGGTGCCAACCCATCTGTCGCCCTGTCAGAGGGAGGGCTGCTCTCTGGAGCCCACCCAGCTGGCTGGGAGAACGCTGGGCGCCTGCTGGAGGGAGCCACCAAGTGACAGTCGCGAGATAAGGGAGGAGCTCAGTACATGTCAGCAGCGTCATTGAGTGCACGGATGTCAGTCACGTCAACACTTTGACGGCTGCTTTTCCAGGCAGGCAAGGCAGATTGAGGGTCCATGGGTGCCTGGACTCTGCAGAGCCAGCCTGCAGTGGCTGGGTGCCCAAAGAGAGGAGAGGTCCAAGCCGCCCAACACCCACCCTGCAGCCTTTAGGCCGCAGAGAGAAAGAGGGCTAGGAAGGATTTTTTCCTGTGTCGCCTGCCTATTAGACACAATAATTTATCTCATTTCTTCCTTATAATAAATCTACAACGCAGATTCTGACCCCATTTTTCAGATGAAGGTCAATGCAGGATGTGACTTGCCCGAGGTCATTCTGTCCTCCAGAGCAGAGGCTTTGGGAATGACAGCAAACAGGCACTGAGCACCATACTTTCAACAAACTTAGCATCATAAGCTGCAGGTGCAGTTCGTGCCTCTCCAAATTCCCCCTGAACCTCTAAATCCCCGATGCAATGGTATTAGGAGGAGAGACCTTTGGCGTAAGTAGGAGCAGGTGAGGTCACAGGGTGGAGTTCACGGTGGGATCAGGGTCGTTCCACGTAGAAAAACAGATGGGAGCTCACCTCGCAAGGAAGGCGCCGTGAGGACACAGCAAGAGGAGGCCCCAAGGAAGCCCACCCATGCTTCCTCCCCGTCTTATACACCCCACCTCCAGGACTGGAGAGAGGCCACGGGGCTCGCTCACAGCAGCCCGAGCTGGCCAGGATGCCCAGGAAGTGAGACTCACCTATATACTTGCACACCCCAATTTTCACACAGGTACAACCAGGTGAGGTTCGCCCCTCCATCCCCTGCGAGGGCCCTGGGTGTTTCGCCCTCACAGCCTGTGCCTGTCCCTTTCCCTCAATGGCTTTTCTAGCCAGGAGGGGACCAAGGCCATAGGTATGACACACAGTCTCAGTCTTGCTATCCACAGGAAGAAAATGGAACTCACAGGTGGGCTAACCTACCCAAACACCTGATGGCAGGCGATAATGACTAGCACCAAGCTGTTGGTCAGAGGCACTGCCCAGCGTGGTGCTGAACAGGAAGAGGAGAAAGAAGGCCTGATGTGAGGGAGCAGTGAGGACACCGGGAGGTGGCAGGGATGAGCTGCTTGTTCTTGCCGCTCGGCTTAGCTGCAGGCTCCCAAGGCCCACGCAACTTTCTCCTTGTTCAGATAGGATGGAGGAATGAACACAGCAGGAGCAGAGGAGCGGTCATCCAGCTCCTCGGCATCGGGCCCAGGTAGCTGAGTCCTTCATGGGAAGAACTGTTACCAAGTGACAACTCGAATGTGACCATGGCGATCTCCAAAGGCACCAGTGGAGGGGGAGAAGTTTCACTGGCCAGGACCTCCGAAGGCTTGCTGTTTAATGAGCTAGGCCATTCTGAGGAAGAAATCGACCTTTACTGAGATGAGCTATGCCCTCTTCTGGGTGAAGAGCACGGGGATCTCACCGAGCCGGCAGGATGGCAGGGATGTGGAGAGGAGACCCCTGGCTCTCTGCACCCTCTGTCCCTGAAACACTCTGGAGGGCACAGGGGAAGTGACACTGTCTACTGAACAGCAACTTAAGCAAAACTTCATTGCTTGCCTGAACCTGAAATATATCAAACTGCATAAATAAGTGTGCTTTAAATTATTAATACACACACTTACATCCAGAGTAAGAGCGCGGAAATTAATTTAATTTCTAATGCTAAATGGCCGCTGTGGCGCGTGGTTTCAGGATTTCGAGACGCCCAGGGCAGGGAGGAAAAGGAGGATGGCTGTCTTAGGCATTTTGTGTTAAAATCTCAAGTATAATGAGGAAGAAGGGTGTGTGAGAAGGCAGGGTGGGAGCCAGGGCTTCTGCAGACCCAGACAAGGGCAGCAAGGAGGAGAGCTCCCCGCCAGGTCAGGCTTCCTCACTGTGAATGAACTTGAGGACTTGAAAACTCCCTGGCTTTCTCAAGGAGGCCACACTTGAACTTGGGTTGGTGCAGGCCAATGATCTTGAGAAGTAGACACAGGAGATTGACTGGTGTCCGTGGGGCTGGAGAGCAAGTTGCTCAGAGCCCCGCCACCTGCCCACAGCACCCCACCCACTCCCGTGGGTCTACCGCCTCTGCTTCATCTGGTCTCAAAATGGCCACTTACTGGTTGAATATCCTCGGCCCATCCGTCTTCTCTGAGCCTCAGTGTCTTCTTCTGTAAAACAAAGTCTCATTCATAACGGCATTTAGGGATTGCCACGCAGGAACCCAGACTCTCTGGGCACTTGCTATGCTCACCCACATTTCCCAGAGTCAATCATCAACCTTATACCTTGATGGTTTCATTCTGAAAGAGGGGAGAAAAGGAGATGAGAGAAGGGAGCTCGGTCCGAGGGCAGAGGAGGAGGGAGAATTGTGTGAGATCAGACCCCTGGGCCCCTGGTCCTGAGCCAAAGCAACTTGAAGGTCAGGAGTTAAAGGCCTTGTAAGACCCTGGGCAAAAGCAGGGCTGCCATGGGCCTGGGAGAGCCTGTGGCAGCCTGAGGGGGTCATGCTCCCTCCTCTGCCCAGAACGGTCTATACCCATGTCCCTGCCCTAGTAACAGCAATGGACTCCTCACAAGGAGAGGGCCATGCTGGAAGGGACAGGGCCTGGACTTGCAGCAAGGGCAGGACAGGAAGGGCAGTGAACTCCATGCATGACTGCTGTCCTGACTGCCACATACCTGGGGACACATGGAAGGACCATGTCTACAGTGGGGTTGATGACCACAAATGGGCCCAGCTGTTCCAGTCACTGGCTGGACACGTGAAAGGCCTGTCATTAGACTGGCACACAGCAGGGGTTGACACTTGCCAGCTGCCTCCTCACTGCTGAGTCTCTGTACCTTTATGAGGGACCCAGTCCATCTTTCTCCTGACCTGGTGTTATGCCTTGAACCTAAAATGTGTCCCACAGGCTTGTGGGTTGATGGCATGGTCCCCAGCTGGTGACACTATTTTGGAAGGTGGGGTCTAACTAGGGGAAGCAGGACAGTGGGGTGTGCTCATGGGGGCTATGCTGTCTCTTACCCTGGCCCCTTCCTGTCTGTCTCTCTCGCTTCCTGGCTGCCATGAGGTGAGCTGCTCCGCTCACCAGGAGCCAAAATAAACATTTCCTCCTTTAAATGATTTCTCTCAGGTATTTGTCACAGCAGCGAAAAGCTAATACACTGTCTCCAAGAGAGTCAGGGGTTCGAGCCCAGACCCTAAATCCAAATATACATGGACTAAACAACACTTAGTAAAAGCCAACTAGTACTCAATACAGTCCACTGTGTTCCCACTTCTCATTTGCTTAACAACCTGGAATTCTAAGATTCCCACCATGCAGTGGAGCAGACTGAGGCTCACGGGAAGTGATTGTCACAGGAACACAGCTTGTTACCACCATAGACAGGTCCCTACAGCCAGCTCTAGCATTGGAGAGGAGAGTCCAGCCAACCTAAGCCCCACTCACACCTCTTTTTTTTCCTTTTGCAAAGAAAAGTATATTGAGCTGAAATTCATGTTAAATAAATTTTTTATTTATTTATTTTTTCTTTCTTTTGGTGGCCCTGGGGTTTGAACCCAGGGCCTCATGCTTGCTGAGCAGGACCTCTTACCACTTCAGTCCCTCCACCAGCCCAATAAAATTAACTACGTGGACAATTCAGTTGGCTTATAATAGAGTCATTATGCTATCCAATCACTATCTCATTTCCTATTTAAAAATTTGTTTATTTTTCCAGCTTTGTTGAGGTCTAATTGACAAATAAAATTGGCATATATTCAAGCTATAAACGTGATGATTTGATACAAGCATACGTTGTGAAGTGATTACCATAATCAAGCAGATTAGCTTATCCATCACCTCCCAGCCGTCTCGTGTGAGTGTGTGAGTGTGGTGAGCACCCCTGAGATCTAGTCTCACGACAGATCTCCAGTGTACATTGATATTAACCATAGTCACTATGCTGTATGTTAAGTCTGCACGACTCATGGCTGAAATCTGTACCCTCTGGCCATCCCTCCATTCTCCCATCCTAAACCTGGGAACCCACCCTTCTGCTTCCTTCACCTATGAGTTTATTTTAGATTGCACATACAGGTGAGAGTGTGCAGTGGTTGTTCTTCTGTGCTTGGCTTAGTTCACCTACCATGCCTTCCGGGTTCTTCCAGGTTGTTGAAAATGGCAAGATTTCCTTCCTTTTTAAGACTGGATAGCATTCCTGTGTGTGTGTCGGAGGGGGGGCGGTGGGTGTGTGTGTCTGATTTTCTCTCTCCATTCAATCAATGGAAATGTCCATTGATAGACATTTCTGTCGTTTCCATGTCTTGGTCACCGTGAACAATGTCACCGTGTGTATAGGGAGGTGGCTTTTTTATTTCATTTCCCTTAGATTGAGACCCACGGGTGGATCCTGTTTTAATTTTCTGAGGATATCCATACTGCTTTCTGTAAGCCAGCCCTACCTGTTAACAGCGACAATCTCTGGTGTTTGCTCAGCCCCCACGTATGCCATACACGGCCCCTGGAACGTCACACTCCATCTGTGCATCATTACATAGCCCACACTGGAGGCCCTGCGGCTCTTAGAGTCTAGAGAAGACCAGGTTCAGAGATACCTAGCTCCTGTTCCCTTCGGTGAGTAAGTAGAAAAGTCAGGATTCCAGCAGTGCAGGCCCTGATCTATGGCCTGTCATCTCTCACTGAACAAATCCACTGGCCCCGTCTCTCAAACAGACCTGTTAATACTGAACTTGCAGAGCTGTTGTGAGCACCAAAGGCGACCACAGAGCGCTGAACACAGAAGTGGAGTCTCCAAAAGCATGCCCTCCCATTCCCAGGCCCCAGGGCTACTCAGCTCAAAGTGGGGCACAGAGCAGAGACAGGTGACTGAGTATGGAAACCCCCGGAAGGAGGGGCACGGCCTGGCAGTGGGGCAGGAGGTGACCCTTGGTCATCACTATCTTCATTCTGCTGCCCACGCCAGGCCTGAGCATCTGCCTCAGTCCTACTCTTGATCTCCCTGTCTACCAAAGGGTCAGAAGCTGAGTTGGTCCTTTTCCAAAGCGTTACTCATGTTGCAGCTGATGGAAGACAAAATCCTATTGTCTCTGCCTTTCATTGTTTATAGCCCCGTTTTTCCCGGGTTCAGAAAGGACAAAGCTTAGCTCAGGTACTCCTGAGGGACCTCTAGCAGGTTCCTCACCTGTGGATACCCTGTGGCTGCCTGAAAAGTGAAGGTGGTGATGGTCTCTAACAAGATGACCACAGGAGCAAGAGACACTGACCATGGGCCTCTGCCAATGCAGGCCAACACAGCACTGTCACTGCAGTCCCAGGGCACCAGGCTAGAACAGAGAGGTTCCATTTTCTGTGCAAGTCTGTCTAAAAGAAAAAGAGAGCTGGTGGATTGGCTTAAGTGGTAGAGCCCCCGCCTAGCAAGTGTGTGGCCCTGAGTTCAAGCCCAGTACTGACGCCCACTCCCCAAAAAAAGGACACTGGATCTTTTTAGTAGTTTCTCAGAGAAACAAGTTGAGAAACAATACCTGTTTCTCAGGTATTGGCGTTCCTAATTGCCTTCAAAAAAGACTTCCAAACTGCCACACATTTTGTTTAAAAAGCTTTTTAAATAAATTTTTAATTGGTGCTTATTAAAGAGTATATTAGTTCGGGCTGAATTTGTGACATGGTAGAGGTGGATATTTTGTGGTCTAGATTTATGACAATCTGGGTCCCCTCTTGTAATCATAGCATGAAGTAAACACATATGCCCATTTTATAGGATGTGAAGAACAGTCTTATATTTTGCTTTGCCCTGGAAGCATAGCTGCTACCTCCTTTGTGACATCCTGTTGGTGGCTGCTTGATTTAGCTGCCTTTGGGACAGCTGGGAACATTATCCCCCATTACTGTGTGGTTTTTTGGAAAGTGTCTCCATCTCAAAGATAATTTCTAGGTGAAGCAAGCTATACCTTAACACAACATGTTTTGTGTCGGAAAAACGTCCCATTTTCTTAGAAATTGTTTTAACCGAAATAAGACACAACTGTTACCTGGAGGACAGGAAGGGCCAAGCTGCCCATCACCTTCTGTCCCACCCCTCACTTCCTGGGCCCTTCTCCCTCTACCTGGGTGGACCCTTCTCAGTCCCCTGAAGTTGCACCCACACCCACAGAAGCAAGTCAACCTCTGTTTCCTCATCTGTAGAAGAGAGACATGCACATCTCCTCCACGGGTGGATGGGAGACGCCAGCAGGATTCTGGATGCATGTGGGAGTGATTTGTAAAAGGGTTCTTATTATTGCATTTCTGCCAAGTGATAAACAGACAACATCTAACTGTATTCGGTTCTCTCCAGGGAAGGAGGGGCCCTTGGGTTTCAGAAGATGGGAAGTGGAAGTTCCTTCTCCCCCTCTTCCCAGCCACTGCCCTGCCTGATTTAGAAAGGAGCCAGGCTGGACCCCCTGAGCTGGGAGTTTAGCAGTCCTGGGCTGGTCCCTGGTGGTCTACATTTATGACCACCTGCCATCCCCATAGGAAAACTCACCTCCCTTTAACTGTAGTCCTCAGCTTTATCAGCCAGACACTGGAGGAAAGAAGGATCTTCAGGCCCAGAGTCTCTGCCTTTCTCCCTGGCCAGACACGTCTCTAAGAAATACATGGTCAAACCTTGATTTATTCATTTGTTCTATCAACATTTCTCAGGGAGTTATTATAAAGCAATTCCTACCACAGTTACTGGGAATCAGGCGCTCAGAGGAGGAGGGTGAGGAAAAGCCAGAGTAGTTGTCTCGTTTTCATTCTCATGTAAATCCTTTCCTGGTTGTACTGAGGTTCTTCTTTCCCGGGCACAGGATTGTGGGCATCCCCCTTCCCCCACCATGCTGCGACCTCTGCTCCCTGAGCGGCCCTGGGGCTGAGGCAGCCTTGGATGGGGCCTGCTTGCTGGAAGGTGTCAAGCCAAGGGGCTCCCATGGAGAAACAGGTGGATCAAGCAGCTGACATGGTGTCCTCCCTTCTCCCCTCCCCCACATCCCTGCACAGCCCCAGCTTTCTTCCAGACACAGCCACCCCCCCACCCACCCAGCCAGCTCTGACCCCCACCCCCAGGACCATCCTGAGCCTCTCACTCTGGCAGCCCCCTGGGATCTGCTTCATGTCACTTTGGTTTCTAAAATTTAGAAGAAGAGAGAGGAAAGGAAGCTTGCCAAAGCCAGCTGGGGGAGGAGAAGGACTGGGCCCCAGGCTGGGCACAGAGCAGAAGCTGCTGATACGCTGTGGTTGCCTTGTGGTTCAGGCCCGAGGCTCAGGCAAGCGGGTTGTGGTGAGCGTGATAACTGGCAGATGATTCGGGGAATTTCTGAAGGTTTTGTAATAAAAGGTGACAGCACAAAGCCTGTGATAACAAGGTGCTGGGCAGCAGTGACAGTGTGGGCTTGGAGGGAGGAAGAGAAGGAAGGAGGGAAGGCGCTCCCCAGCACACACACACACACACACACACACCCCTCCACGCTAGCAAGGGAGCAAAAATGGAGGCTTCCCCCTTAGCTCTGGAGCAGAGACAGTGAAGCCACTTGGGGGCCATGTCACTTGCTCCTGTCTGAGGTGAGGCTGGGACAAGAATAGAGATAGGCTAGGCCAGTGTCTCCCTGGGCAGGCCAAAGGGATTCCACACGTGCTGGCCATGAGGGTCCCAGCACCAGTCTTCTCCCTCTGCCTTGATGCCCCAGGATGAACTTGACCCCATTCTGCAGTGGCAGCACAGGGCAGGTGGCTGAAGGGAGGGCCTGACACAGGCCTGGGCTGGGTGCTTTCAGACACTTAAAGTGCAGATGGACCCATTGAGGAAAGGACTGTGGACACTCAGGGTTACAGGCCATGTCTTCACTCCTTAGCACGCACTGGAAGCCAGCTTTGCGCAGGCACCAGATGCCATCTGAGTGTCACCTCCCTCCCCTTGCCCCATTGGCCTGGTCATCCCTCCAGACTGTTTTGCCAGGTATGCCCCCGCCCCCAGCCCACCTCTGTCCACAATGCTTGTCCCTTTCCTTCCTGCCTCTTCCCTGAGGGCTGGCTCAGAAGGTGTCTTTTCCGTGAGGCCTTCCCTCAGCCTCCAGCGCAGGACCCACCCAGACCCTCCATGGACTTTGCACATCCCTCAGCTAAACCATTTGTTTGCCTGTCTGTCTCCTTGCCAGGTGCAAGGAGGGGAGCCATGTCTTAAGTACCTCTTCTTCCCAAAGTCAAGTTCAGAGCCTGGCAGATAGCAGGCACTCTGTACAGACAGATGGATGGGTGGGTAGGGGTAGATGGATGGGTGGTATTCTGGTGTGAATATGAAATGTCTCCCACAGGCTCATGTGTGGAAGGCTTAGTCTCCAGCTGGTAGCAATATTTTGAGAGGTGGTGGAAATTTTAGGAACTTTACTGGAGGAAGGAGATTACTTAGGGGATGCTTTTGAAGGGCCTGTCTTGTTCCTGGTCGCTTTCTGTCTGTCTATCTGTTTCTCTCTCGCTCTCCTTCTCTCTCTCAGCTTCCCTCCCCTTCTCCCTCCCTCCCTCCTAACTGCCGTGAGGGGAGCAGCTCTGCTCCACTGTGTCTCCCAACCATGATGTTCTTCCTTACCTCAGGTCCAAGCAACCTTGCACTGATCTAAAACCTTTCAAACCATGATCCGAAATAAATCTTTCCTCCTTTAAGTTGTTTATGCCAGGTATTCTGTCACAGCAATGGAAAACTGACTAACACAGGTGACTAAGTGGATGCATGGATGGGTGGATGGATGGATGGATGATGGGTGGATGGATGCATGGATGGAAAGACAGATGGATGGATAGGATGAAGGCACGATCCAGGCAGGTGAGAGTTCCTGGCTACCTGCAGTTGAGGGGAGGTACTTCAAAACAGGCCCACTGCTCCAATTCAGGCTCATCCCTAGGGCCTACACTTCTTGTGAGGGTGGAGGCCTGGAGTTCCACTCTCAGCAAGAAAACCCCCTGCTTTGCCTCTCCCATTAGAGGCCCTGGCAAGGTCGTTGACAGGCCTATCCTTCTTCGCTCAGACCTTGGGTCTCCCCAGGAACTACTCTACCCGTGTGATGTACTTTGGACCTAAAACCTAGCAGGGAGCATGGGAGCTCAGCTTTCTCCCTGGGAACATGCTAGGGCTAAGATACCTTCTCCTTGGCAAGCCCTAGCCTGTCTACCCAGAAATGGAAGACGGGGAATTGATCCCAGGCCAGCCTGTTAGCACATCCCCACTCAGCCCCTGGCCATTGCTCCTGCCTGTCAGGGAATTCCCCCAGCTTTCCCCCACCTTCAGGCCTTCCTACCCAAGACTGGAGCCCTGGGGACCGCCCCCCAACACCACCACACACACACACACACACACACACACATCAGTGTCCATCCCCAGGAAGAGACTCCACCTCCAGAGGCAAACACACCTGCCAATCAGAACAGACACCAGCTCTGAGGCAGGGCAAGTGGCCTGAGGTTGACAGGAACTGGTTTGAACCAGACCTGGCTGGCTTGGCTGTGTCTGGTTCTGGGCCTTAGAGGAAGTAAGTTCACACCTGGTGAATTGGAGCAGGCCGGGGTGTCTGGAAGCCTGGGTGTCTTCAAAGCTGGACTGCTCAGCACAGAGAGCCAGCTTCCCACCCTGTGGCCCCTCAAAGGACAAGGACCAGCACAGGCCGGCAGAGACACTCAAAAACAACGAGACCATGACTTCCTGCCCCCAGCTGAGGTCCTGGCTCAACGCCCCGCTTGGGGGACACTAGTGTCTTGCCCACCTTGGCCCACGTGATTTTTCCAGAGAAAGTCCATACCTGCGAGCTTTCCTGGAGTCCTTCAGAGAACTACTTATGCTCCTGGCTTATGGTCAACCAAGCCACGTCAAGTGTCCTCCCTTCTAGAAACTTCCATCTCCTCTGTCCTCTGTGGAGCATCTGCTGCTCCTCAGAGGAGGCCATGCTGACCCCTTCACTGTGGGAGCGGATTTGGAGAGGTCAGGCTACAGGAGCTCAAATCCCAGCCTACCAGATCATTGAGTGTGTCTCAGGCACTAACTCCCACCTCCTCTGGGTGACATGGGGCCAGTGGGAGCCACCAGGGCCAAAAGCCGCACGCACAGCGTCAGCATACCTCACACAGGAAGTGCTCGGCAAACAGAGGCTCTGCTGTTAGCTTTACCCACACACAAACGCCAGCCCTGGGCTCTCCTGTGTTCATGAGGTGACACACGGTCCCCAGCCTCAGAAGAGTTAAGGGAAGGTGCCATGGCACAAGACCCTAGGAGTCATTGCATCAGCCACACTGTCAACCAAAGGAACGTGGTGCACAGTGCTACTGTGTCACCCAGAGAGAACCCCCTTCTGCTCAGGCCAGAGAAGGGGCAGGCGAAGTCCTAGCACAGAACCTCCAGTCCACCTGCCAGGAGCTTCCCAGTGCACTGGAGGCAGAGAGGAGCCAGGGCTGCCCTAGCTGGCCTCTCTGTGGCGGAGGCTCTGCAAGGAGACCAAAGGCTTGGAGCAGGTGCCACCAGGGCGAACCAGAGACTATTGGAGGTGGGGAAACTGAGTCAAGACAGGGGGGCTAGAGGCACCAGGAACACACAATGGGCCAGCAGCCCACACCCCTGACGGTCTCAGACCTGCTTTTGCCTCCTGATCACAGGCCAGAGTTGCAGATGTTCCTGGCATGCACAGTTTTAATAATTTGGCAGTGGATCACTTTTATACCTGACCTCTGACCATTTGTTCACGAGCTTTTTATTGTGATTTTTAATTGGGGTGACACACATATACATACAGTTAACCATCTACATATGTGTATATGCACACACATATTTTCTGGCAGTGCTGGAATTTGAATTCGGTGCTTTGTGCTTGCTAGGCAGCTGCTCTACCACTCGAGCCATGCCTCCAGCACACAATTACCAATTTTGAAGTGAACAATGCAGGAGCCGTCACTGTGTTCGTCACTGTGTTGTGAAATAAAACATCTCAGAATCACTTCTGAGTGAAGGAATTGTTCCTGTTCTCTGCTCCTATTTCTACGACTTCCCAATTCTGCATATTTCCTATCAAAGGAATTCCACAATTTGAGACCTTCTGTGTCTGGCTTCTTTCACATAGGATACTGTTTTCAAACTTCATCTACTTGTAACACGTGTCAGTAGTTCTTTCCTTTTTATGGCTGAATAATATTCCACTGTTTGGACAAGCCACATTTGTTTTTCCATTCTGCTGTTGATCCATGCATGTGTTGATCATTTCATCATTTTTAAACATCCAGAAAAGCTGAAGGAAAAGCACCCTGAGCCCACTTCCCACCCCTCAGACTGGGGCACACAGCCAGGACTGGGGTGCCTGCAGCACTGCATGGAAGGAGGTGCTTGCTCTTGGTCTTCAGGGGCAGGGTGGACCCGCGTGGGTGGCCGTGTGGAAGGTGTGCCCAAGGTACCTCAGGGGACCTGGCCCACACCCTAGGAACAATTCTAACAGTTGCCATACTTTCGTAATCCTGCTCCATGACATTTGCTTTGGCTGGCCATGTGAAAACAGGTCACAGACTGCGCGTCACACTTGGGGAGCGCCCTTCTGCACGATCCTGGATCCACACGCAAGCCCAGCAGCAGTATCACGACCCCAGTCCACAGCCCACTTCCCATCGGCTCCAAGCACGTCTTTCAGAGGGCCTGATGTCTGGTTGGTCGTTTTGCATTTTATTTTTGACAGGGCCCTCTGAATTTTCCCCCATACTTGTGGATTTGTGGTTTCTTTTATGCTAAAATAGCTGCAGGAATTTTCTCCCCATGACCTTGGCCTTTTGCCCCTGACAGTGCCACACATAGTCTTATGGAATGGCCCAGGGCTGGGGATGTGCCTCAGTGGTAGAATGCTTGCCTAGCATGCTCAAGGCCCCGGGTTCGATCCCTGGCACAGCAAGAAAACAAAACAAAAGTAAACTTCTTGGACAATGACCCACACTACGCATCTGTCTGATTCTTTTTTTTCTTGACAACACTGGGGTTCAGACTTAGGGCCTCACGCTTGCTAGGCAGGTGCTCTGCCACTTGAGCCACGCTAACAGTCGGTTTTTTTAAAAGATAGGGACTCATGATCTATTTCCCCAGGCTGGCTTTGAACCGCGATCCTCCTGATCTCTGCCTCCTGAGTAGCTGGGATTACAGGCTTGAGCCACTGTGCCCTGCTTTGCCTATTTTATCTTGCTTTCATTTCACTGCTCCCCTGTTCCTTGTAAATCCTGTGATCTGAAAGGTGGGGATAAAGCCTCAATATGCAGGGTGCTTCTTTCTTTTCCCTTTTGTTTTTAGTGGGAATGAGTTTTTTTAAGTTTTATTTTGTTTTTAGTGGTCTCATAATAATTACACATATTTACGGGACACACAGTAATGATTCAATACACGTAGCTGTCAGGGGGTTTTCCTTAATTCACTTTTTAATACTTGAATCTCTCTTCTCTTATAAAATCTTGGTGCCTGATATATTCGTTAATTGTTTTTTTTCATGACATAGAGAATCATCACGGAACCACTGCTGCTGACAATGAGCCTACTAAGCACAGCGTGCAACCTCTTTGCACTTTCATTTGTCCTTAGAACATATCACAGATGCATAGGTGGGGTACCTATTGTTTTGAAAGTTTTAGCAAGGATTTATTTTAGTGTAATAGGATAAAGTATAGATGGGGGTGAGGGGAGGAAAAGAGAGAGAAACACTTCCTGTCCCCATGCAGGAAATGGGAGCAAAGACTCCGGGATATTTTTTTCAAGTTACTTAAGTAGGACTTTTTTTTTCTCTATGGCTAGGCTGCGTAATTTATGGTTTGCTTTAATTACTGTTGTTGGAGTAGCACTTGGAGGTTTTTCTCTTCCTAGTTCTCGTTTAATTCCATTTATGTTTTTAAGCTATGTATACATTATGTACAATGATTCAAAATGCAAGGCCATATTGAAAATCCTGTTTGGAGAAGTGCCGTTCCCATGTCAACCCTCTCCCCCTCCTCCATCAGTTTCTGGGTTATTTACCCTGTATTTCTTTTTCATTTATTTTTGTTATCATATTACTGTTTTACTGGGGGACATTGTAACAATTACAAAAGTTCTTACAATATATCAGAGTTGAATTCACCCCCTCCATCATTCTCTTTTATTCCTCGCCCCCATCCCTGCAATAATTTCAACAGGTCTCGTTTTTCCATTTTTGTACATGAGTACATAATATTCCACCATATTCACCTCCTACACCTTTTCCTTACATCTTCCCCCTCCCACTGGTACCAATCCCCAGACAAGAACTGTTTTACCTTCTTCTCTGAAGAAGTGTCTTAAAAACAAGACACTTTTGTTTGTTTAAGATAGCTCTACTTGGAGTTTCACTGTGACACTTCCAGGTATATGTGTGGTATTTCTTTATCTGTGTGCTATTTGTTTGTGCGCACACACACACACGATACACATCACTCTTTTGTTTCTTACAGAATTTGTGTGACAGGTGTGAGTGGACACCTGAGGTTGGGGGAGGAAACAACTCCAAAGGTGACAAATTTGTGTCTGAGGCTCAGTCTCACCCCTGTTGACTTGAACTAGTCACCCAGCCTCTCTGGGTCTGTCTCTTTGTAATGAAATGGTGTGACACCTGCCTTGTATGGTGTGGGCTAGGGTTGGAGCCTTTCCCACATCACACAAAAGGTTAAGTTCTACATAGAATAAGGAGGAAAATGTACAAAACCAGCTAGCAAAATTTTTTTTTAACATTTCTTCAAAACTTTAAACCTCTTGTGTGTAACACACAAGATCCAAGACCCTAAAGAAAAAAGCCTGAGGTGACCTCATGAAAACGTCTCTGTGACGAAGGGCGCGTGTGGCAGATCAGGGGACTACGTTTGCAGCGCATTTGGAACACATCAGGTGCAATCACTTGGAAAACTGTTTGGCGCTTTCCAATAAGGCTTAAGCATGTACCTACCCTGGGACCCAGTCACTCGGGTCCCAGGGGTTTATCCAAGAGAAGTAAGACCGTTTGTCCACACAAAGATTGCAGCAAGATGTCCACAGCAGCTGCATCCAGAACCACTCCAAGCTATGTCCATCAGTGCAGGACAACCAATGTGGAAGACAATGTCCCTTAGTACCCAGGGAGACTGGCATCCAGGTCCACGCCCCCATAGCCAGCCCTGCAGGTGGCCTCAGTGCCTTCGATAGAATGACATTGTATTTGCACATAACCTCTGTGTGCCCTCCCACACACTTTAAATAATCTCTAGGTTACTCACAAGACCTACTTTGATGCAAATGCTTTGTAAGTAATTGCTATCTTGTGTTTTATAGGAAATAATGACAAGAAAGGAAAAGTCCGTCCATGTTCAGTTACACATTCATTTTTTAAAAATATTTTTAAGCCCCAGGGCTGACTATGCATCCATATAATGGAACAGGGCTCAGTAACTAAAAGAAGCCAGATACGGATATGCAGAACTACATGGAAAAATCTCAAAGACAATGTATTGAGTAAAAGGAACCAGACATAAAAGTTTATCCGTGCGATCCCATGATACCAAGTCCAAGAAGAGACAATCTAATCTCCCATGGAAATCAGAACAATGGCTGCCCTTGGGGTATTGACTGGAAGGGGCCCAGGAGAACTTTCAGGAGTGACGGGGATGTCTCATGTCTTGCTTTGAGTGGTAACTCGAGTGTACACGTTGGTCACAGCCCTTCCAGCCCCACGCTGAAGGGTCTGCACACCTCAATTCCAATGGCAATGAATTGAATAGAACCTAGAGAAGGAGCTCTGACATAAGGAAATGGGCAGAGACACTGAGCCAACAGCTCACTAAAGATGGAATCCAACAGGTGAAGCAAGGAGAGTTGCTTGGCTTCACAAGTCAGCCAGGCAGGGCCCATAAAACACTACGGTTTCATTTTGGACTACCAAGTTGGCCAAAGTGAAAAAGGTTACTGGTATGAGTCCAGTGTGGCCACGCACACTTGTAAAACCAGTCCTCGGGAGGCTGAGGCAGGGGGTTGGGAGTTCAAAGCCAGCCTGGGCTCTATAGACAGCTCCAGGCCAGCCTGAGCTATATAGTGAGACCTTGTTTCAAAAACCAAAAAGACGAAGGAAACAAGATTAATGGTATCAAATCTTGACAAGGAATCAAGGAAACAAGGCAATTTGGCAGTGCCTATCAAAATTTAAAAGTACCTGCCCTTTGATACAGCAATACGACTTGTAGAAACCTACAGAAAGCAGGAATTATCTTAAACCATGGTATTTTTGTACCGTAACATAAAGCTGCTCTGTAATGTGCCAAAATGAAAAGACAGACAGACTTAAATGAACAAAAGCAAGACGCAGAAGAACACAAAGTACAGCATAACCCCATTTACATGAAAACACCGTGCACCTAACTTCATGCATATAAAAGAAGTAGTCACAGAGGGACAGGGACAGTTATCTTACACACCAACAGGGTTACTTCTGGGAAAGAGTACAGGTGTTTGATAAAGGAGACTTTTTTTTTTATTGTATTGTATTTTTTAGTGTGTTTTTTGGGTTTTTGGATTTTTGGTGGAACTGGGGTTTTAACTCAGGGCTTCACACTTGCAAAACAGACGCTCTACCACCTGAGCCACCCCTCCAGTCCATTTTGCCCTGGTTGTTTTGGGGAAGGGGGGGTGGTCTCGTGAACTATTTGCTGGGCTGGCCTCAAATCACAATCCTCCCAATCTCAGCCTCCCAAAGAGCTGGTGCTCAGCAAGTGTTGTTTTTATAATAAGAGTATTTCTGTGCTCTTGGCAGAATTTTAAAAACAACTAAAAAATTGACAAATTCTCTGATCCTAGCTAAGGACTTGTCAAGGCATCACTTAACACATCCTCAGTACTTAATAGCCATCCAGCACTGTGAGAGGGGTAAAAGACCCGAGGGACAAGTCCCATTCAAATCCCGCACAATGACAAGAGATGCTAAAGACAGCCCTGCTGCATCCAGCACTGAACACATGGGGCAGCTTCATGGTGTGAGTGTTCTTGCCCTGAAATACAGGTCAACTGCCTACCCCTGCCCGCCTCGGGAGTCAATCAGAACTGATAAGACTTCAGTAGACTGCTGCTGTGCAGAATCCGAGTGGTGTAAGACTTGGTCCTGGAGCAGCGCCTGGTGCGGGGTGGACCCCGGGAGCGGCCGTGTGGAAGGCTGCGTGGCCTGCTTCCGTCGGGGAAACAAGGCGTTTCTTTCTGGAGCAAAATGCGCCAGTATTCTTGCTGAATTCCAAGTCTGTGGAAAGCCACAGGGCAGTGAGATGCACTGCCGGACAAGTGATCAAAGCAAGGTTTTTCTTTTTGGTGGTGCTGGGGATCGAACCCAGGGCCTCACACACACAAACACACACACACACCAGGCCAGCTTTCTACGCTGAGCAACATCATGTCTGATACAGTGTCACCATTGTACCTGCTCCTCAATTCGTTCTGTCATGCCCTAGGTGAGTACACAGCGGATACAGCCTGAGCTAAGGGGGCAGAGCTTAGGTGTCCCAAGACCTGGCCTTAGTTGGGCTGTCTTTGGACCAATTAAGCTAGCAAACCTGCCACTCCTGTCACCAGCTTTTGCATTTTTCTATGTTCTTTTTATTTCTAGGAAATGCTACTGGACAAATGGAGCAACATAGTCAGACATGCACACGCAATGCATTAGGTGACAGGCAATGGTGGCAACCACAGAAATCCAAAAGCCAGCTCCAGGGCTGCAGGGTCCAGGCACAAAAAGTCCCATCACCAATTGTCCTGGTGAGTCTAGGGTTTGAGTTCACACTCGCCAAGTGGTAAAGGAACACCCAAGACCACAAGACAAGTCATCCCAAGTGGGCGGTGCCCCCTGGTGGCTGGCAGAAGTGGTGACAAATCCTCTCTGCAGAAGAGCTCTCAATCTGACTTACCACAGTGAAGCTTGAAAAGACACATGAGTCACCGTGAGCAAAAGTCACCAGAGGCAGCCAGCAACAGAAGATTTCTAACCTCAGTGCTGTCAGCATTTTCACCAGATAATTCTTTACTGTGGTGGCTGTCATGTGTATTGTGGGATATTTAACAGCAGTCCTGACCTCTACACCCCTAGAGCCCCTCCCCAGTCATGGCAACCCAAAATGTCCTCAGACATTGTCAAATGTCCCCTAGAGAGAAAAATTTTCCCAGTTGAAAACCACTGATGTCTTTGGTCCTCAAAGACTAATGAGGTAGACTGTAACTTTTATTTAAAGAAATAAAAGATGAATGGAAAACAATGTCCAATGAACAAAAGAATGACAAAAGTTATAGGCAGATGTTTCTGAAGGATGAACTAGAACTTCTGGAAATGAGAAATACAATCTATGAAACTAAAAAATGCAATGAGTCTGTTAGACACAAGTAAAGAAAGAATTAATGAATTAGAAGAAAGATTTGAAGAAATTACCCCCAAATGCATCAGAAAAGCCAAAAAACTTAGAAAATCTGATAGAGAGGTTAACACATAAGGAAAATATGATAGAATGTGTACAATAAGACTCATCAGAGTTCCAGAAGGAAGGAATAAAGAGATTGGGAAGAAGTAGTATTTGAAAGGAGAATGTCTGAAATTCTCCCAGATTCACAAATACAGAAAGTCTGAAAGACACCAGTCAGGACAGAAGCTCAGGTTCTTGTGAGCAGAATGTAGCAAAGCAGAGAACTGAGCCTCCAGCAGTCGCCATGAAACTGGAAGACTAATGCAACACAGAGGTCCCTGGGAGGGCACCCTGGTATCAGCAGTAGGGACCATAGAGTCCTGCAAAGGGAGTCATCACTACACAGCTGACTGGGCATGGCTTTGGAGGATGGACTCATCCAATGCTGAGTAAAGACCTTGGCCTGAGCCCAGAGTTTTGCGGGGCATTACAGCAGGTTCACTGGGGTGGCTTTGCGAGGGTAGACAGGAAATGGGATGGTGTTCTGAACAGGGGGAGAGCATAAACAAAGGCATGTGGGCAGGCTAGACCCTTCATACACCAAGGGCCAAAACAAGCCTTGTCTGAGAAGACAGCGGGCAATCACAAACCTGCTGGATGGATGAGGGAGGCCAGCCTGGGAGACCCCTTGAGCAAGAAGCAGGGGTGTTTGCACTTGAAATTCTAAGCCAGGGGTTGGCCAACTGCAGCCTGCAGGCCAAAGCTGGCCCACTACCTGGTTTTGTAAATAAAGTTTCATTGGAACACAGCCATAGCCATTCATCTAGATAGCTATCATGGATGGCTGTTTTTTTACCAACAATGGCAGAGATGAACGGTTGCAACAGAGGCCACGTGGCAGATAATATTTGTTACTCTCCGTTCTAGGCAGGGACAGGCAGCCAGTGAGGCCTCTCAGGTAGCAACCAAGTGGAGAGAATGAACCTGACAGAGGCTAAAGGACAGGAAGTGTTCTAAGAGAAGAGAGACAATGTCTAGCCTGTGTTGAGATCCTACTGTATACCACTCTTGGCACCATCACGTCCCACAACTACAGGAAGCTGCTTATCTCCATTTCAGATATAAGGAAAATGGGGCTCAGAGAGGCTGAGTGCCTTACTCAAGGTTGCCCAGTGCAACCTTCCCTCTCCTCAGGGAGAAGCTGAGATTTAATTTCAAGTTGGTCTGATTCCAAAGCCGGTGTTCTTCCCACCACACCTTACTGCTATTCAGGGCACCATATATCCCCAGGTGGGAGGGGACAGCCCCAAGCCAGGGGGTTGACTACTGTGTGTCACAGCAGGCAATGTTCCAAACTGGAGAGATGGCAAACATTTCATGCTCCCGAGGACAGATCCAGGGGCCAACTCTGATCTGGGGAGGGAGGGAACCTCTGGCCTGGGGCTCCTTCATCAGTGGTTTCAACTTGTCCCATCACTGACTCCACCCAGCTCCCCCCGCTTCCCCCCCACAACACACCCCATGCCTGCGGAGCTGCTGGCTATCTTGCCATCTCCCGCAGCCTCATCACACAGCCAGACGCTCAAGGCAGTTGGGTGATACCATCTCATCTATGAAAAAGCACAGGGCTTGGCAACCTCCGTGCCACCCACACCACAAGAGGTGACCCAGTCGATGTGCAGTGAAACTGCCACTGAGCTTCAGTGCCTACCCCAGCCAGACCCCAACCCTGGAGCAGAGCCCACAGGAGTGCTGGCCACTGTTCTTTTTGTGACTCATTGGGATCCTCATCTGACAGTCATTGTGACCACTTCATCCAGAGAGGCCTGGCCAGACCTGTTGCTCCGGTTTGTGGTCCCACAGGTCCTTGCAGCTTCCCCAGAGGGCCAGCAGGCTTGGTCTGTCTGTGAGGAACTAACTGGCTGCCCCCTGGGCTGAGAAACCATGAGACAAGGGTCAGGAAAGCGTGACTCCTGACCAAGGTCTGAGTTCTCCATGGGGTGTGTTGCAGTGGGACTCTGCCCGGCAGATTCCCAAGGATGAGTCTGTTCCTCGCCATCCAGAAGCCTTGCTGAAGAAGCTGGGACCCCAGTGTTTCCATCAGAAATTAAGGCAGACACAGAAGACACCTCTCCATAGTGGGGAAAGAGCTCTGGGACCTTCAATTGATGACTGCAACACTCCCTGCTGTGCTACCTCAGAAACCAGCCAACTCTAGGGCACACGGGGTCCACACCTGCTTGTGAGCTGGGGTGTTGGCTGTTCTAGAAGCAGAGGGAAAGGGGGAATGAGAGATACCTGCCCATGCTATCCCCAGCCATCCTCATCCCGGAGCAGATGAGGCAAATAAGATCCCATGAGCATCTGCCATGTGCAAAGTGAGAGATGCAGCGTAAACAGTGAAGGTGGCTGTGGAGCTGGACCTTCCTGGATCCTGGACCCCAGGATCAGTAAGCCTGCTGCTCACCCCCTGTGTGATCTCCGTTAACCCATCTATAACAGAGGGATTAAACAATGCCCATCATTGTTATTACAGGATGAAATGAGTTCATTTAGAATAAGCACAGTGAGAAAGAAACTGTACAGTAAATCACTATACTCTTTTACCATTGAGGAAATGAAGGCTCAGAGTGGGGTGGTGACCCATCCACAGTCACACAGCTAGAAAATGGCAAAGGGATTGATGGACATCGGGTCTATTCCAAGATTCTGAGTTCACAGGATTGAGGTAGAAAGAGAAACTCAGGTGTCCTTAAGTCTCAGGGCAAGGTCACTATAAAACTGCCAGGGCTATGGCTGCCCAAAGAAGAGAGCACACAGTTGTGGGATGAAGTACCCAGGAGGGTCTCAAGGCTTCTCAGGACCCCCAGGGAAACCAAGACAGAGAGGGATGGCTGGGCAGAAAGAGAGGCCCACTCTTGAGGACCAGCCACTGATTATTTAGAAAAGAGAATGGAGAGAGAGAGAGAAGAGAGAGCACAAAGTGGACCATGTCCCATTTCCCAGTGTGAAGTGCAGCCGGTTAGACCCCACTCCAAGCAGTTCTGAAGACCAAAGTCAGGTGTGTACAGGGCAGAGTGTGAAGTGTGACCTCTTCCCTAGTGCAGAGCAAGCTGGGGGATGGGTTCACCCTTGGGACCCTCTGGTCACCACTGGGCCCTCAGGTCTTACCCCAACCAACTTCTCAGTCCCTCAGATGACTGGCTGCCAAGACTGGCTTCTGTTGACTGTCACTCTCTCAATGTCACCAACACCAGAGAGAGAATAAAAGTGCAAAGTGAATTTCCCTGAATGAGTGCAGCTCCTGGCCTTGCCTGAATGTTTTGGGGACCAGTTAAGGGAAGCCCTGGCTGCCTCTTCGGATACTGAGTTCAGCAGCTCCAACCTGCAGGCGTTAACATGCAACACAGGCTACTTGAGCCTCAGCTTCTACGGTTTGGGACTTGTATTTTGCAGGCAAAGCCCAAAGTCACCTACCATGGTACAGTGCTACCTGTCTAACGAATACATTTATGGTGTTCAAGTTCAAAGCCAACAAGGGCACGCAGAGAGTGGAGAAAAATAGGGAGACAGGGCAGGAGCTGTTGGCTTTTCTACAAACAGCTCTCGCTCGTTTCTGGATTCCTGAGCTCTGCCCCTGTAGCAGAAGAAGCTGCACTGTGAAAAACCCACCCCCCGCCCAAGGTCTAAGGCATATCAGGCATCAGGGAAAGGACAAATTCATCCCTCCCAGAGGCGTCTGGATCCATAATTATTGCTCTGAAGATGTTGGAGGCACGGAGAGGCACAGAGGCAGCTCTTTGGAAGATGAGCAGACAGTGGTGAAGGGAACCAAGGCCTCAATTACTCCAGAGACTGGAGCATCTGAAAAGAGATGGTTTAATGAAAAGGTGCTGTCAAGAGCTCACTGTGGAGAGCAGCCGGTCTCCAGCTGCTTTCTCTCGGTTCCTGGCCAAGTGGCCCTCCCACTTGGTCAGGAGCCCCTGCCCAGCTCTGTAGGCCTAGGACCTCAGTGCCTGAGGATTAACCCCTGCAGGGCAAGGCAAAAAGGAGCAGAACTCAGATGCCATCCGAGATTGTGCATCTGTCGTGTGCTCTGATACCCCGGCTCCCACTTTTCAGGGCATGGGGACCACGGCTGTGAGATGAAAACACAGGCATGAGTGCTTTTCTGTGGCATTACCTCTGATCAAAGGGACCTCTGGCTTAGAAGGAGAGTTGGTCTTTAGAGAGAATTTTGATAAGTAATTTCAAACTCCATTTTCAGGTAATCTTCTGTTGTAGATATTATTATGATTCTAATAATAATAATAATTTGTCATTGGCCACACAGCCTGTGACAGGGAGGATTTGAACCCAGCCAGTTTGGTTTAGAGCCAGTCACACTGTCCTCTTAGTCTGCCCTCCCTAATGCTGTCGCACTGTCCTGATGGGGCCTGCAGAACATTCACCTGCCCATCATCAGCCTCCCCCCTGCCCCCGCAAGTGCTCCCCACCTGGCAGTTACCCCAGGCTCCCAACTGTGTCCCTACCTTTGATCTTCTTCCTGGGTCGGGAGCTGCTGCCACCTACAGGCCTTGCACGGGTGCAAACAAGCAAGAACCTAATACAAGGTCTCAGGGCTGAGCCAGGCCTGGAGCCCTGCCCTGCTGTGTGCTCCACCAGCCTAGCTGAGCCAGCACAGAGGCCCAGGCCATGCGGTCTCCCAGATAGCTTTGCATCTGAGCTAGGCTGCAATGACAGTCTGGACCCAAGACAAAGAGGGGCCCACAGAAGTGGTTGGAGGCATTAAGACAAGCTCCAAGGACTGTCTCACCTGGATGAGTCCACCTCCTGGTGCAGTCTGCCTAGCATCACTCAGAGAGCACCTTTTCTTCCTGGCACCCTCAAGCCTTTCCTGACAGGACCATAATCCAGGAGGAAATCTATGAAGCTGTGAACTCTCCCCAGGCTTGAGGCGCTCCTCCTGGTAATAGGTTCCATCAACACAGATGGTTGAGGGATCAGACACTCGTGGCCTCGATATGACAAACAGATTTACAGTTTGCAGCTGGAATTCAGACTGAGCTGCAGAGCTAGACACTGTCTGCTGAGGGACCTGGTCTGGTCTGAGAGAAAGGGCAAAAATGGCTCTGCTTCTGCTTCTAGATTTGCGATGGGGATGCTGGGCCTCGGCGCCTGGTTTATGCAGAGGGAGGAAGGGGGAGGAGAGAAAGGCAATCATGATTGACTTAGCAACTAATAAGAGGCTGCTTTGCAAAAACTGTCTCCCATCCCCTGGAAGGCAAGGATTCCACCCTACTTTATAAAGAGGTAAACCCACTGTCACAGCTGCACAGTGGCACAGCTGGACTTCAGAGTAATAACAATGATGACAATAATACCAATCTGATTGTAACAGTTAGCATTTATGTAGTACCTACTGTATTCTGGAAAATGTATTGGCTCCTTTAAACGTCGGGAGGAAACCATTAGGTAGATACTATTCCCACTTTACAGATGAGGTAAGTGAGTACTGATATCCATAACACCTACCCAGTGCCAGCTCCCTGGACATCGTTCCTCTTTGTGTCACAGAATGTCATGAGGACCAGTGGTTTGGGAGAGCAGAAAACACTGCATGGTCCCCAGAACAAAGTGTTCCTTGGCTTGCCCCTGCTTGCTTCCTGGCATAGCCCCACTGTGGAAAGAATACATTTTTAGCTGACCTCTGGCAGCACCAGGACTCTTGGGAGAAGAGGCCATGGCTTTGATGGCTCCCTGCCCACAGCCACGTGCATGACTGTGCTGTGAGGCAGCTGGTCACTGCCTCATCTGTACAGAGAACTGGTGATGGCAATGGTCAGTTAGCCTCTGTCTGTGAGCTAAAAGCCCAGGAAGGAGCAAGTGAAGGCTTGCTTCGTGTCTTCTGTGTCCCCATAAAGCTGGGATAAGTGGCTCCAGAGGCTCAGAGCCCAGCTGTGAAGAATCCTGGGTACATGAATGGGGGGAGGGCAGAGCTGGTTTAGCAAAGTGTGGAATGGATTCCAAGCGGGAATGGATGGATAGGAAGTGAAGGACTGGGGGCAAGAGAGGGAGGGAGAGAGACAGGTGTGGAGAGAGATAGAAAGAGAAACCAAGTCACAGACAAGAGAGGCAAAAACCTGGGCTGATGCTCTCCCACTGACACTGCTATCTGCAGCCCGAGGGTCCTGTGACCCTCAGCAAGTGCACATCCTGGAGTTCTGCCCCTTTCTGAGCAGAAAGGCTATTCCTATTTGGGAAGGTGGTCTGACCTCACAGACCACCTGCCACATGTGAGGCCTCTCAGCACAGTCAGATGCACTGTCCAGACGCCTGGCAGCCTGAAGGATATAGACCAGAGGTTGGAAATTAAACTCAGGCAGATATAGCTATGTTTGGATCCCCCAGCACCTAGGGCCCAGCAGACACTGGAGCCCCAGCTGGGGAGTCTCCTTCACAAGGAAGAAGGCTGTTTCTTTGGGGGTGGGGGTCAGAATGCCTGAGTTGGAAGAGGTCAATGGGTGCAGAAGCTGCTCCCACCTTCCCACCTCCTTCCTTCTCTCCAGACACCGTGCCACCAGCCCAAGAAGCCACAGGCGCCCAGGTGTTTCTATCATCTCCTCCAGCAATGTCTCCTGGTCTTCTGGATGTACCTGGCTCCTGCTCTGGTCCCACTCATTTTCTAGGACTGCAGGCATTCCTGAACCCTCAAACCCTCCACCCCCCAAATCTCCTCACCCTGCCTCCTCCTGGGAACAGGCCTGGGACTTGAGGCTTGGGTTTGGCGGGAGGGGACCAGGCACCTGACTGCATCCCATTCACTCCCACAAGGCCACAGGTAACTCTGAGATGGCTCTGAGTCACAGAGCTCATGGCACAGCACAGAAACAAGCACATGTCACAACTCACCTGACCCAGGGAAAGTGGAACAGGCATAGAGGACGCAAGGGGAGGGCAGGAAGTGGGAGCAAGGGTATGGGCCACAGGTCAGGGGTGCAGAAGCAATGGGGAGGGCCCTGGGGCTGGCCTGAGAGGCCAGACCAAAGGCCATGCACCAGGGTGGGATGGAGTCCTAAAGGAGGGCAGAGGTGGCCCCAACCAGTTTATAAGCCTCTGTTCTCTCTTCCTCAGCTCTCCTCCACCATGCAGTCAGACCTGGCCAGACAGGCAGATGTACAGGGTGTCTGAGCAGCCAACACTTGTCATGGCACAAGCTCGGGGTGCATCCAGGCCAGTGTTTTTCCAGCCCCTGCTGACCACCAAACTCTTCTACATTTCCATCCTTTCATGCTCCTCCACCCTGAGGGCCACACAGCAGGGAGGACAGCCTCTGCCTCCTTGCACATCCCTTTTGCCGGTCAGGACGCCATGTTGGAGACAGGCCTCCAGCATCAATTAGGGAGACCTTTCCATCTGCATAAAACCTTCTGTGGTGCAGGAAAGCCAGTCCTGCTATTGAGGGCTTGATGGCAGCTGAGAATCCAGTCGGGAGTCCCAGTGCACAGCGGCCACTCTTGGGTGTTTGTGGTGGCTTGGTTGGGGACCCCCGTGCTGATACATGTCAGGCAGACCCCAAGGGCTCCAGGTAAGGTTCCCACACATTGAGCCAGAAATCTTGTCCTATAAATGCCTCCTCCTGGCCAGGGCACAGATGCAACTGGGACAGCTCAGGGCTCCTGGAGCCCCCTACTGCCTGCACATCTGCACTTTCTGCCCCCTCCCTGATCCTCTTCTCCCATTCCCTAGGGACTGGGATCTTCAGGCTCCACCAGGTTTAGGCAGGGTATAAAAGAAAACCGAGAGGCAGGGGGAGAAAAAGGGGACAGTCAGATAGAACTGAATTTTGAGAACCACTTCTTCCATTTTCTCACTGTGTGGCACTGTGGATTCCTCAACCTCTCTGGGCCTCAGTTTCCTTACCTGTAAAGGGCAACCCCAGCACACCTTCATAAGGACAACGTTCAGAGCGTGCCGAGCACAGCAGAGCCTGGCCCCCGGCAGAGCTCCGTAAACTTTGACTATAATTAGAAGCTGTTAAAAAGCACTTGGCAGTGGAGTACATCCTCCACAAATAAGCCCCACACAAGTGTAAATAATTATTAATTATTATGATGACTGAGCATCATTATTGTCGACGATAAACGTGAGAAATGCCACCCAAACACTAGCTCCCCCATTCAATCTGTCTGCAGAGAGACATCACTCCTCAGCCACAAAGATCCAGACCCAGAGCTGGTCCCTGGCAGCCAGACAGCAGCAGTGTTCCCCCTTCCTCTCACCCCCCACCTCCTGAGCAGCTCCGCAGGGGGCAGCCACCGGCAGGTGACATTCACCCAAAGCAACCTATCTGACTGTGAGGTGTTTATGGCTGTGTCATTCTGCGTAGCTCTTCTGCCTCTGGGTTCTTCATACTTTGGATGCTTCCTAAACAAGCACGTCCTGTGGCTGTGATGTCCCCTGAGTCCTGGCTCAGGTGCAATAGGGTCAGCCTGAGTGCAGAGTGACCTGCAAAGTCCTGCTCCTGCTCCCTAAATTCTGCTTTTAAGAAGGCAGAAAGGCAAGGAACAGACTCTTCTGAGCATGAGAACCTACCTCCATCCTGGAAAACTTGTCAGGGCCAACAGAAGTGCCCAGGGTAGCTCAGCACCCAGCAAGTAGACACTCAATAAATATTTGGACAGGTGGGTGGGAAGGTTGGTTTTAACCTTGCCTTTGCATTTTTTCCTGTCTGAAGCTGTGACCTCTGGGTCCTGTGGACCTTGGAGAGAGACTTCCTCCCACGGCTGCTCAGTTCTAGAGAAAGTAAAGGATTGGTCTGTGAGTGTGCCTTCCACAAATGTCTTGGTCCCTTTCTGTTACTATAACAAAATGTCACAGATGGAATCATTTACAAAGAACAGAAATTTCTCAGTTTTGGAAGCTGCCAAGTCTAAGATCAAGATGGGTCTTGATTTCTGAGTCTGAGGGCCTGGGCTCAGCTCTAAATGGATAACTTGAATTCTCTTCCTCCAGAGAGGGTGTAAACCCTGTGTGCTCACACGGTGGGAGGGAGGAAAGTTCCATCCAACCCTTTTATAAGGTCTTATCCCCATCCAGGAGAGCTCCTTCCTCATGGCCTAATCACGTCTGAGGCCCCACCGTTTAATGTTGCCCTGGGGATTAAGTTTCACCAGGAATTTGGAGGCGGACAAATATTAATACCATAGCAATATGCGAGATAAGGTCACACCCACCTCTTTTTCATTTGGCTGTCACTCTCAGCTCAGGATTCCCCCAGCCCAGGGCCCATGTACCAAGTACTGGCCCCATGTCTGAGGGCTGGCTAATATTATCAGACTCTCCAGATCCTTCCTTCCTGAAGAAACCACAAGGAAGGCCTTTGCCTTTGTTTCTCTCTTGCTCCCTCTGCCTCTGACCAACCTAGTTCTTCTGGCTCTCTCTCTTTCTCGTGACGTGGGGTTTGAACTCAGGGTCTTGTGCTTGCTAGGCAGGCGCTCTACAACTTGAGCCACTCTGCCAGCAACCTGGTGCTTTTGCATGTGGCCCTGGGCAGCGTGGCAGGCCCCTCCTCAGGGAACTGGGAATAACTAACCATGGCAGTCATCTTCTGATCTGATGGCCTCGCCATCTTACCTTCCAAAACGGGGAGGGAAAGATGAACAACTAGAAAGAGGAGAAGGAGAGGAGGAAGCCAGGAAGGAAGGGCAAAGTCACCCAGGTTCCACTTTCTATAGGGATGGACGTCAGACCTGCAACCTTACCCTCTGCTTTGAAAGAGGATTTCTTCTAGAGAATTCTGGAGCATTTTTGAGAATGTCCCTTCACAAAGCCACAGGCCAGCAGTCAACACACCATATTCTCACGACCTTTGGGGGCAGAAAGACTTGATCTGAATCCCGGTCCTGTGATTTAGTGCCTATGAGAGCATGGGCAGCTGACCTAACCTTTCTGTGACTTATTTCCTTAACGGTGACAGCGTGTGTGCACGTGCACGCGTGCATGTATGCGCGTGCATGTGCGTGTGTAGACATGTGTGCACCTTCCAAGTTCTTTGATGCATCCTCAGCATGGGACCACACAGAGCATGCACGGTGCTCCATAAATCATGAGTGCTCCCATTTGGCCATCTTGAAATCCCGAGCCCTGCGTACCAGCTGGTGAGGGACTGTGCCCTTTGGTCTAAGTGTCTTCCTCGCCCAGACACCCAACTTGGGTCTTTTAGGTCTCTGCCTCCCAGAGAGCCAGTTCTCAGCCCAGAGGTCAGGGTTCAGGGGCAGATGCTCATTTCTCCTGTGTGATGCACAAGAAGGCCCGAGCCCCGCCGTGTCTGGATTTTCCCAGTCCTGTGCTCTGGAGTGACGCTGACCCCTTCCTGCTGAGATGCCACCCGGCTCTCCCTTGCTGGTGTTAAAATGGGAAGGGGAGGACCTTCATGCGGAATTGCATTTCGGTTCTCCCCACACACCATCACTCAGTAAAAATAGCTAATTTTAAAATGGCTGCTCTCATGATGGACGAGATTAATGGATCTTGAAAAGCAGCCAGTACACCAACTGCTTCTGCAGCCATGATGAAAGCTAATAAAGTAGAAAATTCTGCCAATTCCTTTAATTCATGAATATTTAAGCCTGTGAAAAATCTGTCAGATTATATCATTTTTTTCTGGTGATTTTCCGCCTAAGTACATTCATGGCAGCCTGCCAGTTGCTCAAGAAACTTCAGGGGAACAAAATCGTTTTTGTTGTTGTTGTTACTATGGGCTGTCGTTTTCTGCTGCCTCTCAGGACAAGAATCAAGTCCACTGAGACAGCCAAAGGCAGCCCTGGTAATTTCACCTCAGCAGGTGTGGGTTCTTCTCCAAGCCCACAGGTTACAGGAAGGCCCTTTGGGGACCTGAGCTCATGGTTTAAATTGTGTTCCATGGTACCCCTAAAAATAGGTGCAGGGAGGGGTTTGGGCTGGAAGTGCTGAATGGATGAATCTGTGGGACCACACACCCAATTTCACCCAGCAGCTGTGGTTTATGCATGGGAATGCCACATAAATTTCCCCAGGAAAGAGGTGTCCCCAACTTCAGACATTTAAAGAAGGAGCAACCATGCTTTGCATAACACATGGAGAAACTGAGCCTCCATGAAGATGACTAATGTGCCCACCTCCGAGAAGACATCAGGACAGCACCTGAGCTGGGACCCGGGTCCTCACTGGCAGTCAGCGTGCTGTCCTGTCCAGACCTCCTGTTGGCCTCTCGGGCTGCCCAGCACCATGTGTGGGGTGAGCAGGAAAGAGGCTCAGAGGGGACACAGCTCCCGGCTGCATGGCAAGCCCTCTCTGAAGCCAAGATGGTTCCCTGAAAAGACAAGAGAGAGAGAGACAGAGCTTGCTTAGCAACTTGGGAGGGACAGAGGGAGGGAGGGTGGCCAGTTTCAGAGATGATTATCATTCAAGGACTCGTTGGCTGGAGAAAGCAGGGAGCTTCTTTTTATAGGAGTTCCAGTTCCTCATTTTGTTCTCTGGGTTATTCTCCAAAGCAAGCCAGCTCTTGAGTCAGCTGGCAGGAGTGTGAGGCAAGCATGTCAGTTCTGGCCTCAGTGGCTTCAGTTCAACACTTGCTCCAGCTGGTCACATCCTCACCGGGGCGGCTGACCAGCCTGCCCACACTCTGCCAGGAGCCCAGGTCAGCCCTCGCCTCTCGGGGGCCGGAGCCCATCCAAAATCAACAAGTCTTTTATGCTTCTCCTTTGGATGCTGTGTAATTACAGCAAGCACGGATTGGCGGGCAGTGCACAGTGATTGTGAGGCAATTGTTGAAGGATCTCAGATGCACTTGGCGTCGGGTCTTGGAGAGCAGCGTGAGGAACCACAGCTCCAGTTGGCTGGTGCTGGCCAGAAAACAAGAGATTTTCACAAGTCGTGAGTGGCGTGCTGGCTCGGCTAGGACAGCATGCAGCTCATCAGCTATTTCCTTGATAGTGGCTTGCGTCTCACCACCAAACCAACTGACTGACTCATGAGTCAGGGCCCAGAAAATAAATAAATAATAAATAAGCCAGGCCTGCAGTGCCTGCCGCCCAGCAAAACATATCACTGGCCCCTGCTGCTTCCCAGGTGGTTTCATTTTTCCTCTTTTTGTCTTTTTGTTTGAAAACTATAAAAGCAAAACCACACACCACTCCTTTCAGGCTGCTGTGTTCCCATGGGCAGCCAGAGGAGCCGACTGGGGGACAAGTCCCCAGCCACGCTGCCCTTCCACAAAGCCACGCTCCAGCCACCGGGCTCCAGAGAGGTCTGGTGTATCCTGGCTCCACAGGAGGACCTATGGAGGAAGGTGACCGAGAGCTGGTGTTAGCTGACTACATGATGGGGACTGGGGTACTCACTTAGGTGTGGCCTGCTTCAGCCTCTCAAGGCTTTGTCCTTGAATTATGGACAAGGAATTAAAGGATCCTGTGGTTGAAATTCACACTCAGGTCACACAGGCAGCTCTGTCTGATTCCCGTTCTCGTCCTGCCAATACTGACCTCATTCCAAGACTCATCACTCCGTAAATATCTGGCGTACTAACTGCTCCAAACCAAGCTATGGGGGTGATTAAGAGTGACGTGGTCCTTGCCCCCTAGGGCTGATGTTTGAGCCTGGGAGGCAGAGAGCTGAAGACGAACTGGACGCCTGTCATTCCATTGCAATTGTCCTCACAGGAGGACAGGGTGATTATAGCATAGGGCGGGACATGACCTGGCCTGAGAGGCCCAAGAGAACCGTGAGTGATAGGAATTAAGTGGCAAAGCGTTCCCAGCAGGAGAAAAGGCCCTAAGGCCAGGAGGATGGAATTCTGGGAGCTGACAGAAGGTTAGGAAGCCTGGAGCACTGAGGTGAGAGAGTTACATGGGTGGAAGAATTGGTGGGGGGCCTTGAAAGTCAAGAAAACGATGGTGTGTGCTGGGGAGGCTATCCTAACAGCAAGTGGCAGTTACTGGTGGGTTTTAAGCAGTGGCAGAATCAGGCTTGGCGCTTTAAAAGGCCCCTGAGCCTCCAAGGTCTTCCAGAGCATCTATCAGTTGACTCAGTCATCTGATGATCGGGGAAGTCACACTCAAAAGGGCAGAGTGAGTAGGCTGTGGCCTCACAGCACATGAATGACCCTTGGTTCCCACAGTTCTGAATCCTGTGTCCCATCCCTCACCTGATCTCTGATGTCCCAGGAGGGCTCAGATACCTTCCCTCAGCTGGGCTGGGGTCAGGCTTGGGTGACTGTAAAAGCCAGCCCTCTTCTTCTCCCTCCCGTCTTCACTCTTGCAAGCCTTCCTTTCAAGGACTCCTGTGTCCCCTTCAAGCCAGCTTTGGAACTCTGCTTGACCAGATGAGGTCAATGTTGACAGTCACCTCTTGCGTCCCCCTGCCTGTGCAAATGCCCTCTCCACCAGGGCGTCTCTGCTCCTACCTGTCTATCTGGTGAGTTGGAGCACATGGAGACCTTCCTCCAAGTTGCACCCCCAGCTCTGGTTCCTTCCCCCAAGTTGCACCCCCAGCCCTGCTCCACCCCCACTCTCGCTCTGACCCAGGGAGAGTGAGTTAGTCACAAGGGCCATGTTTTTCAGAATGGAGTTTCAAGGAGTATGGAGGCACTGGGCAATGAACTGGTCTCTTTCTTCCTTTTTCCCTGGAGTCTGTCTCGGGATGGGCTGGCTCCCTGACTGTCATGAGGAAAATCCTTCTCTCTTCTTGTCCCTTTCCCCCTTTCTCCTCTCCTGTTTTCCCTTGTCTGTGCCCCTTCACAATAGCTGGACCCAGTCCTGGCTTGAAGGCCTGAGGCCAGCCCTTGTCTCTGTGGTCACCTCCTGATCCTCCCCACCATAGACAGGACAGGAAGACTCTGGGCTCTGCACCGATTAAGGGCAGGAGTGAGGAGTGGGGGTGTGCTTCCCAGAGCCCTTCACTGTGCTGGCACCAAGGTTCCACCCCAACAACATGTCACCTGGCCACCCTGCTCCTTTGCCATGAAGAGCCCCAGAGGAATGTGGGGGAAGGGCAACCTCCAGGGATTCTTGGGGCTTCTGACCAAGCACCACCCTCAGAGCAGCCCAATCCCACCCCAGTCTGCTCCCCATCTTGCTGCTGAGGCCCTGGAAGCCCAGAGGGGTCATGTGATTTGTCTGCTGCTAGGTGGGAAGGGGTGAGTGATAAAGCCCAGCCTCAAACTGTGTCCTGGGTCAGCAGGGAGGCCAGGGCACAGAGGAAGGGCACCCAGCTCTCTCCTCAATCACCCTGTGTTCCTCAGAGCACACCACTCTGCAGAGGCCCAGCACTTGGAAGTGAGACTTTTTGCTGCACAGGACCAGGGGCTCCAAACTGAAGATGGAGTCACTGAGGCCCACAGAGAGCCACTGGCCAGCCCCCAAGGGTGATCATACCTCCTCCTCAGGCTGTGACCCCAACACTACTGGGGCATCAGCTGCAGAAGGTGGCAAGTGATCAGCTGGCTCTGGCAGGGTTCCTAGATCTTCCCTGCCAGCTTCAGACAGGAGCATCACAGCCCCCTTCCCCCAACATCTGTCCCCACGTGGGCACTTCCACCACCTGCTCCTGACGCCTGCCCTGTCCTCTCCCTCCCCGTGGTCACTTATTTATAACAGCACAGAGCTGAGGGCTGACAAGCTGGATTAATGTACCAGCAGGCGTTGGCGGGGCAGCTGCCTCACTCGCCAAATACACATCATGAAAACTTACTGCTTAGAAAACATCCTGGACTCCACTAATTCATAAATATTTAATATCCCCACTGCCAATAGCCTGGGCATCCAGGAAGAGTTTCAGGGCCTTCAGAAGGAGGAAGCCGGGGCCTCCTCAGGCTGCCCCTCCCCAGTCAGGCGGTTGGTCAGTCCCTCAGCACCCAGCTGGACAGAGAGGAGCCAGGAGAGCACCCACCAGCTATTAGCCTCACCCATGTGGGCCTGCTCCAGGCTGGAGAGAAAGAGAAGAGGATCTAAGAAGCAGCCATTTGGTGAGGGAGGCCCAGCTCCAGCCCTGGCCTTCCCCCGGTGTGATCCAGGAAGCCCTGTCCTGCCTTGGGGAAACACCAGTCAATGAAAGAGCCCCAGGGAGGAAAAGGAGAGGCACTCTGCTAGGGGAGAACAGCAGGCCAGAGAACTGTCCCATCCTGTTTTGGATAGGCAGAAGCAAAAGTGGATGCTATTCACGGACTCCCTCCCTCCCCTGCTGCTCTGAAGACACAGCCTCTGGCACTGCTTTTGTTCCCTCCATCCCACATCCCCTCAGTAAATCTCTGTGTCCAATACCCTCATAGAGCCACCTGGGTGAATCCCTTCCCAGCCAAGACCTTCCCCTTCCCCTTGGTCTCTTGAGAAGAAGCAGAGGGCTGACTTTGGGATCCAGCAAGTGTGTAGCATCGAGTCCCAGCTGTGCCAGGTGACGGCCGTGAGAACTTGAGCTAAGGCCTTGATCCTCTGAGCTGCAGTTTCCTCATCTGTAAAACAGAGATCATGAGAGCAGCTTCCTCCTGGTGAGGAAGGAGAAAGGAGACGCTTGCTCACACAGATCTCTCACTCTTCCTCTTAGCACAGAGACCACAGGGAGTGGACAAGGCTTCCAGGAGATCCAAAGGCCAGAAAAACCCTAACAACTCCCAGGGGTTCCCCAGAGTCCCTCCTGAATCCCCCTGGGTCCCAAGAAACTAGTCTTTCCACTGTGGGTTCCAGGGGTCTCGGATACCCACACCCTCCACAAAGCCACAAATAAAGAGATGACTGTTGTGGTTACTGATGATGCTTTCAGAGACAACTGACTCATCCCTGGCCCCCAGAAATAGAGGTTGCCTTGAGCCAAGCTTGTGGGGATCCCCCATCTCTAGCCCACACAGGACTAAAAGACGGTGACCACGAAGGAGGTATTTCTATCTGCCCCCCCCCCGCTCCCGACAACCTTTCCCCCAGGACATCTGAGAATAAGAAGAATGGCTCTGTTGGTTGATACCACCTCCAGGCCACAGACAGGGCACAAACGTGGCAAAAGGACAGAATGTTGGGGCGATGAAAAGCCTTGGCACTCAGCTCACACACTGCCTGGGTTTCAGGCCTGGACCATGTATCATCTATCACTCCTTGACCTCAGCACCAGCTGCTCAGAACTCAACTGTGGCCCCAAATCAGCCCCAGTCTGCCCTGCCAAGGGGCCCCGAACCAGCCTCAGTTTCCAGGAAAGCCACGGGACTGGCTCTGCAGCTTTTTAAAAGTCAAAATAACTGAGCAATTGCCAAGTTCTCTATAACACGTTTGCTCGTTCAAAGCAAATATCTGCCATTATACCACATGTGGGGCACTGTAACAGGGGCAAGATGAGGTGGGGAGGCAGGCAGAGGCCTGGCCTTGCATGCTTTGTAGGTCTTGCAAAAAATTTTATCATTTTTCTAAGGGCGATGACACATATTGAAGTGTTTGATGGGGGGAGAGGGTATGCAATCAGATTCCTGTTATGAATGGATCCCTCTGTCTGAGAAGTGAGGACCATGTGGGTGAAGCCTGAATAGTCAGGAAAGCCCCCAGGGATTTACATCAATCAGGTAGGACTTGGTGGCAACTTGGACTAGTAATGGAGATGGTGGTGATGGAGCTGGGCTGGGTGGATGGACTAGTGAAACGCTGAAGTGCAGTTGATGGGAACTGGTATTTACGATGGAAGGGTATGGGAGAAAGAAAGCTTTGAGAGCAACTCTTGGGTCTCTGGATGGTGCACCTAGGTGGGTGGTATTGCAATTCAGTGAGATGCAGAAACTTGGAGGTAGGTCAGCCTTGGGAATCAGGGTAGAAGGGCACTGCTTTTCAGGGTAATATATTTGAGATGGCACTGAGATGTTCTTGAGAAGATCAAGCAGACAGTGAAACCCATAAACATGGAGCTCAAGAGGAAGGTGACTCATCTAGAGTGAGGATGGTTCAAGGTGAAGGGGCAGATGAGCTCTGCTGAGAAAATAGGTCCACGCCCTGAAAAACAACAAAATGGCAGTCCAAGTAGAGGAGGGGAAAGTTGCAAAGGAGCCAGAGAAGCAGTGGCCAAGAGGTAGGAAGGATGTCAGGCCACCTCAATCCACTATGGTTGACTTTCCAAATAAAAATGCTTTTACTTTCCTAGGGAGAAGCATGGTGTTGTACATCTGTAATCCCACCTACGTGGCAGGTGAAGGTAGGAAGATCTTAGCCTGAGGCTAACCCTGGGCAAAAGCACAAGACCCTATCTGAAAAATAACTAAAGCAAAAAGAGCTGGGGGTGTAGCTCAAGTGGTAGAGAGCCTGCCTAACAAGTCCAAAGTCCTGAGTTCAAACCCCAGTACCATGTTGAATTAGTTGTCATTCCCCAGACAGACCAAGTGGTCTTAGCTATCTTTGTCTGTGTACATGCTACTCCCTCTACCTCATCCTGTTCCCCACTGAAATCCCAACCTTGTCCTCCTGGAGGGCAAGGACCTCTCAAGGGCTCTCCAAGTGTCTATGGCTTCCCATGCATGACATGACAGAGACCCTGACACTTTCCAACCTTTCCCCAGCTTTTCCTAGGTAATGCTCTCAGTGAGTTCCCCACAGGATGGAAAGGTAGGGGAAGATCCCAACCCAAGTATTGGATCCAAGCATGGTGCTTGTTTGCCTTGTCCAGCTGGCAAATGCTGAGGGGCCCTGCAACTCTGCTGCAGTGAGCTTGGCCACCCATGGGATCAGGAGCAGAGGAGCTGGAGCAAGGTGGCAACTGGCTCCTCTTCAGCCTCGTTCTCCCTGCTGAAAGAGGGGCAGAGTCACCTTGCTGCCTCTAAAGGGGATGAATGCCTGCTTCTGTCTTCAGAAGAGCCAAAAAACATCAAGCAGCTGGATGCTCCCCCACCCTGCAGATAGCTCCTACCTAAGGCTGTGCCTTGAAGCAGAGGATGGGAAAAATTATCCTTGAGGTTGGAAGCCCTCAGCCTGGGGCCACTATGTGTCAGCCAAAGGGGAAGCAAGCCAAAGAGTCCAAAATAGAGAAAGAAGAAGAAACCAAACTAACTCATCTCCCTGGTTTCCTTCCTCACAAACTGAAGTGGGTTGGAGGGTGAATCAACGTGTTCTCTTTGCTTCTTTTTCTCCTGGATGCAGTGGTAAGGATAGGGAGTGAGTAAGCCGTGAGGTTCCCCACCATGGTCTCGGTCAAGGTCACTGGATGATTGCTTTAGTCATTTACCTGATGAGTTCAATGTCATCTCACATCTACCTCACTCCTCCCCTGGCATCTCTCTCTAGACTTTTGCTTCCCTCTCTCAAGTAAGTCCAAGTCAAAACACATAGTCAGGCCCAACCCCCTCCTGGCCTGGCCCAGCCAGCCCCTAACCAGAGCACAGGGCTTAGTCCAGAACCACATCTTGCAACATGATTCACTTGGTCTGTGGACGGGTTGATGCAATTGTGGGTGAGGAGTCATTTCTGCAGATGGGGAAACCGCAGCGACCCAGCAGAGGTTGGGAGGGTACTCCTTCAGAGCCATTGGACCCACCCTGAGACAGGGCATAGCCAAGAACCCTCAGACTTCCCAGAGCAACCCAGCCCCACCATGGCCAGGGGCCAAAGAAGGATGTGCCACTGTCCACTTGTGGAGACATAGTGGGCTGGGAGCTGGGAGGAAGCAGGGACCTTGGGAAGGAAGCACCCAGGTCAAAGACATAAACTCTTCTGGGGTCCGTGAGCATCATCCAGCTTTATCCCCAGGCAACATGCATGTAGCTGCGTGAGGCCTTGGAGGAGGCTGGGCAACCAAGAGCAGGTACCCAGAAAACATTCTGAACAGCACCAGAAGTTCCAGGAGCACAAGAAGACTGTGTGCCATGGCCTGACTCAGCTAGGCCCACCTGCACACAGTGCCTGATCTCTGACCATTTGCAGCACCCAGGTTGTCCCTGGCCCAGGAGCCACTGGCTGCATGAACCCAAGCCATGAAGTTCCTTCCCTGGGACCCCTCCCTCATTCCCAGGATTGGCAAGGGACAATGTGCTATCACGACAATTCCTGTACCATGTTCTTTTCCTGCCTTTCTATTTTCTGTCTCCACTTCCATCATGAGCCATTCTAGACAGGGCTGTGTGACCCTAGAGAAGTCATTCCTACCCAGTGGCCACTCCTCACCTCCCCAGATCTTGACACCCCCTGCAAGGGAGACATTATTCCCCAGTCCTCTGGGAAAGAAGCCAAGGCTCAGGGTGTCATCCAACTCACCAAGACGCTAATAAGAGGCAGACCAGGACCTGGGACCCAGCTCTCTTCTAACACCCTGTCCAGAGGTCCTCCAGACCCCACCACCAACCTTTTCCTTTCATGAGGTCTCCTGATGAAGGGCCAGAGCCTAGGAGCCTTCCAGAAGGTACCAAGCAAGACGCAAATACAGGAGAGAGCAACTCACCCTCCAGATCTGAAGGTCACAACCACACAGCTGCAGGAGCCACCCCCTTCCTCAGCACCTCTGGCTCAACTGGAGGCTCCCTGGAGCACCACTGAAGACAGAGAATAGCCATCAATGTGCAAGCCTGACCCCTGGTGACCGCCATTTGAACTACATAGCAGACCAAGCAGGCCCTTGAGGTCAAGAGACTCAGCATTCCTTTGCCCAGCCAAGTACTGGTCAGCTCAGAGTTTATGGACAGGACCTTGCCAACCAAACCCCTTGCATGGTTAGCTAGGGCATGCTTCACGAGTTCCATAGCCACCTGGGTCACTGATAGAGTTGGGGCCCTACAGCAGTGGAAGGAACTCAAGACCAGTCATGGAATCAATGACAGATGCTACTCTTAATCCAGATTTTCTCACTTACAATACCATCTCCTGGCCAGGCGCAATGGTGCGCACCTGTAATTCTAGCTACTCAGGAGGCAGAGATCAGGAGAACAGAGGCAAAAAGTTAGCCAAAACCCCATCTCAACAAATAAGCCAGGCATGGTGGCACATATGCCTGTCATGCCAGCTATGTGGGAGGCATAGGTAGGAGGTTGGAAGTCCAGGACCAGCCCTGGAGGCAAAACCACAAGACCCTATCTGAAAAATAACCAAAGCAAAAAGGGCTGAAGCATGGCTCAAGTGGTAGAGTGCCTGCCTAGCAAGTGTGAAACCCTAAGTTCAAACCCCAGTACCACCAAAAAAAAAAAAATCTCTTCCATTCTTTCCTATATTCCTCACCTTCTGAGCCAAGAAATGCAGAAACATGGTCTCCAGGACACACCACTTTAAACAAATGTTCAAAGATGTATTTAAAATAAATCCATTTATTCAAAATCAAAGAAATTTAGGATAAAATTTCTGGAAGACAGCTTTCCACCTTGCTCTGGCAAAAGCAGAAAGTTGGTCTGACAGACCAAACTCAGATAGCCAGACTCAGCAGATAACAAGACAGGCTGCATATTTATATTTGAATTCCAGATAAATGATGAATGCACCATTTGGGACATACTTGTTCTAGGGTAGTATTTGTCATTCATCTAAAATTCAAGTTTAGCTGAGTGTCCCATATTTTATCTTGGTAACCCTAGACTAGAAACCATTGCGGGATGGGAGAGAAGGGAGACGGTTTGGAGGTTCCAGCAATAGTCTGGGACCTGTTGATCAGACAAGAAAGAAAAGGTGAGAGAGGTGGGAGATGAAGCAGGAGACCAGGATGGGATCATGGGAGCCTCTGCAGGCCATGCGTGGGAGAGAGGACTGGCCATGTGTGCCTTTTCTTCAGGATTATTCTGACAAATGAGGCAGATAAGCTGCAGCGAGGAAGGAGAAGAGGAAGGAGGAGCCAGGGATGGGCTCCTGGGAGGTGGCTATGGAACTCCTGAAGCTTGCCCTAGCTAGCCATGCAAGAGGTTTGGTTGGCAAGGTCCTGTCACCTGGGGTTCCAAAGTCATCTGGACTGGAAGGTAGGGAGGTACACCATCCCTGGGGACCGGCTGGTTGTGCAGGGATGGCAGGGAGGCATGTGGGGGAGAGATGGTGGCTTGCCCAGGGCTTGCATGGTGACAGTGGCAGGAGGTGGTGGATTCTGAAGGTGGAGCCATGTTCAACTGGAGCTCCTTTCCTCACCTGGCTCCTTCCCAGCTCTGCCCCTCCAACACGTGCTTCCACCCCTTGTTCTGACTTCCCCTCTCCCCTTCTCCTCTCATGTGTTCCACACTCCACTTCCTTCTGACTGGGACAGCACAGGGAAGGGGAAGGAAAGTCAGTCTGCTGGTTTTTCTTTACCCTTCCCCAAGGCCACCATGTCCCCATCCCCAAGGATCAGCCACAGGCTAATGTCCAGCTTTCCTGAGAGAAGCCCCCTCCCCTTTTCCCACAGGACTAAGTGCCATAGTGGAAGGGGCCTCCCTGTTCCTCACTCAGGTGGCCAAAGACACCAGTGATCCAGCTGCTCCACTGTCACCACTGCCAACCCCACCAGGAAACAGGCTCAGGACCCAGCACCCACCCCTGCTGCATCTGGGGTTGGTTCCCCTGAACCAAATCTCAGCAGCTGGGAAGGCCAACCTTCCAGCTCTAGGAAAGTGGCTTGCAAACTTAACCTCATGTCAGGCCACCTTAGGGGTGAAGGGTGGGAGCTCTGGCACCTCTGGGAGTCTATCCCCAGCTCCAGCCAGACAAATTCCACTTGGACACACTTGATAAGCTGGGACCCTCATAAAATGCATTTGAATACAGACCACAGTTGGGTCTGACAGCTGTGCTTTTGTCCTGGTACCTAAACTCCACATCCCCCAATGCCTGCTGTATACCTTTTATGCCCCTACTGTTTTCCTCCCTGAGTCTTTAAATCCTGAAGTTTCCTCTATCAGAATCCTCCAGGTGGCCCCCTAAGGCCCTGCTGGGTGTGAATTCGAGCCCCATTCTACAGATGAGATCAGAGGCCCAAAGATGAAATACCAAAACTGGATTCTGGGTATCTGACTTGGATGCTGGCCCTGGGTGGGTTCCCCCTGCAGCCCCAGCCCAAGCTGTTCACAGGAATACAGGTCTGGGGCCAGGAGTTGACATCTGTGGATGGCTACACTTCGGCCTCAGAACTGGGAGCTCCCTGGGGATTATACTCTGGTCAGCAGGCAGAAGAATGACGGTCTGGGGGTTCAGCTCTGGAGATGAGTCTCTGGGTGGCCTCCCTGCAGTGCCCAGGGGCCCCCTGCCTGTCACCTATCTCATGGTAGGAGACACCTGCCAGTGCTGGAAGACGACCTCCAGCTAAGCCGGATGTCCAACCACTCAGTTCTCTGTCACCTGCCACCCCCTGCGCACATACCTGCTAAGACAAGAAGGCAGGGAAACCAAGTAAGCACTCACGCCCGTGTCCTGTGTCAAACTTCGGGGACCCCAGGACCATCCAGTTCAGTGGCTCTTGCCCTTCACTGGGCCTCAGAATTAAAACTGCAGACACTCAGACAACACTCCCAGGGCTTCCGGAGACTCAGCGTGAGGCCTGGGCCTCAGAGTTGTTTGACAGCTGCCCAGGTGATCCAATCTCTCCCTGTCACAGAGAGGGAAACTGGAGTTCCAGAGAGTCAAGCTGGTAGCTGGGACCAGGGACCAGTGGTCTGGAGCTAGGGGTCTTTGCACCCCAAACCCAGGTGGTGGAAAGTGCAGAGGAGATGGGAGAATGGTCACCCTGGTTCCAGCAGGTTCCACAGAACTCTGTCCCTGAGCCAGCCATTTCCTCTTGGACACTTCTGTGTGAGTCAGACAATGAACGAGAAGGTCGCTCTGCGTGGGCAAACACAGTGGCTCCCGCCTCACTTAGCAATTCTGAGCACCTACTGGATACACTCTTGCTAAATGCTTTGCTGGCACCTTCTCTGCTGAGATCTGCTGTTTCCAGCTCCACTATAAAAATACAAGCTGGGCTCCTCCCAACTTCAGTAGCCATGCCCTGCTTCTCAATCAAAAGGGCTTCTGTCCTTGCTCGAGGAAGGCAGCAACACTCTGACTCCAAGCCCTGCCATCCACCTGCTCAAAGCTCTGGAAGGTGCAGAACAGAGCCAAGGGACAGAACACTCCAGTTCTGGTCCCAGCTCTGCCATCAAGCGGCCGGAGGGACATAGGCAAGTCTTTTCCTACCCTGGACCTCAGTTTTACCATTCAATAAATGGAAGGGTTGGGCTCCATCAGGAGCGTTGTGTCACAGAGGCCACCATTCCCTTCACAGAACTGCATGCACAGCCCACAGATTCCCACGGCCTGGGAGAAGCAGCAGCCAAGGCTCAGAGATGGGCACTCTCGGTCTGTCCATGCACTACTCTGAAGATCCCTAGACCTCTCGGAGCTCACTGTTGGGTCTGTCAGGATTCTGGTTCTGTCAGGTCATCCTGGGATATGATGAAGGCTGCATGGGCAGGGTCCCATGTTTCTCTTTTCCAGAACGATCAGGGAAAGAAATTTCTTATCCATTTGGCATGACTGTCATAGCCAAGAAGCACCAGAAGGAGGTGACAGAAAACCAGTGGCCCCGGGGAAGAGGAAGGGCACATGGGACAGGCTGGGTGGGGCGGCACCCTCCATGCACACCTGGAGGTGTCCCCTTTCTGTGCCCCAGTGCTATTCTGCTCCCTTCCGGCTTGATGGCTCTTGGACAGGGTGGGGACAGGGGAAGAGTCTTTTGGTCCTTAGAGCCGCTGGAAATCTCACGATGCAGATAAAGAAGGGAAGTGAGGCCTGGGGAAGCAGAGGGACCTAGCTCAAGTTCAGTCAGAACCCAGCAGGGAGCCCGCAGTTTCCTCCTAGCAGCTCCGCCCAGCACGCCTGCCTGCCTGCCTGCCTGCCTGCCTGCCTGCGTGGACAGGGCCTTCCACGCCCTCCGCCCACCCGCCTGGGGAAACCACAGACCCCTGGGGCCCAGCCTGGGTTCCCCAGGCTGTGGGCAGCCTCTCCTTGGAGCACATCCTGGCCTCTCCGCAGGCCTGGTTGTAATTGCTCAAACTGCCCCCTGGGGACCTAAGGGAGCCTGCTATGTCCACATGAGTCAGGCTTCCAAGGCAGAGACCTCAGGCAGAGCCACATGGCCCAGTCGGGCCTCATCACCACTTCCCGCAAACCACTTCCTGCCCATTCCTGGCACCGTGGCCTGAGGCTCGTGGCAGATGCAGCCTGGGTCTCTGCTGCTCCACCAGCCCGCATTGGCCCATGGGCCAGACTAGGGGAGGGCTCAGCCTGCCCAGGTGGAGGGGCCACAGAGGAAGGAAGGAAACCCAGCCCTGGCTATACCTGTCCTGAGTACTGCCTGTAATTCGATTGTCCACCAGGGCACAGATGCGGGCCCCCAGCTCATCCAACCAGGGCTGAGACTCAGCTGTGCTGTCTCATCCATGGGAAAACTTAGGAGGATGGAAAAGAGCCCTGGATGTGGAGGCTTGAAGTCCAGCTGCCTCCTGCCTCAATTTCCTCACCTGTGAAATAGGAAGCAGAATGTCACACACACACACACACACCACGTGTGGGAAGGAGTATCTGAGCTAGCACACAAAAGCCTGCACAGCACTCACAGTACCTGGCACATGGTCCACGATCAATAAATACGTGTGTCCTTGCTGGCTCTGGATGACAGGCAGCCAGTGTCACGTCGTAGAGCCCTGCAGTAAGAATCAAGAGACTTTGGATCCATTCCCAACGCTGCCTCCTGCTTGCTGTGTGGTCTTACACCAGCCAGGTGGATCAGTCCTCAGTCTCCTCTGTAGATGGTCCCTGAGGCCTCCAGCTGTGACACTCTAGGACAGGACTTGGAGAGAGGGATGTGGTTGTGGCCATGTTGTCCCAGGACCTATGGTGCCAGGACAACAGCAGGATCACCGATTGCCGGGCAGGAGGCTGACTCCTAGAGAGATCCCAGGAGGCAGCTTCCAGGCACAATAGATAGTGAGGCTGGCCTCTGCTGGGGACGTGTGTGTCCCCTCACCTGTGACTCTCAGTGTTCAGATGGCTCACTGCCGCTCAGCAGGTGGCCACTGTAGGTCGCAAGGAAACCTAAGCCCACCTCTGCCTTTAGGGAGTTTCTGCTGGTGGAGGGCAGGCTGCAACCACATGTCAGTAACTCTGAGCAACAGTCAGCACAGAGCATAAGGTTCATTCATCCTTTTGAGGTGCCTATGCACCACCTCATAATGTCCCTTAATGGACATTTTCTCATTTAATCCTCCCACAGCCCAGGATGAGGTCCTTCCTGCCTTCCTTCCTACCCTACAGCGGGAGGAAGGGAAAGGCAGAGATTGCATCCCTGGCTCCCAGGCAAGCAGACAGGGGATTCCATAGAGGCTCTGTGAGGACAGGAGGAGAGCACCTTTCTTTCACTTGGGGCTGGGAGGGTGTCTCAGAGATGGGGACATTTATGTCAGGTGGTGACAACTCTGGCTCCCTTTTATTGAATGCTTACCAATACCAGGCACTGCTACTTCAGATGACAGTCTCATTTTCTCTCTTCCACCCCATGGGGTGGGTACAGTGATTTTTTTCTGTGGCCCAGTAGGGTAAGGCTTACCCAGCACAGAGGACAAGAGTGATAGCAGAGGGCATAACTTGGAACCTGCCATATTCCACAAACAGCAGGTAACTAGTGTGGCTGGAGCCTCGGGTTCTAGGAATACACATCAGGAGGTGAGCAGGTGGGACCAGGTCATGATCCCCCACTGGGAAGAACGGACCCAGGTCCTGGCCCACAGAAGAACCTGGTGGTCTAACTTAGGGTCTCCCCCCTGCCCCCAGTTCCAAGGAGATGGCCTGTTAGTAATTCTTCCACTGACGCATTTAGACTGAAACTAAGCAAACAGATCATGGAACCCCTAATCCCCTCACACCCAGAAATCTGGGGAGAGGCCTGGAATGTGTGACTGATGGGCAGACTTCATCTGTCTTCCTTGCCCAAACCAGTAGGGCAGGATAACAGCAGGATTCATTTTTTAAAGACACAGAATAAACAAGTCCAGAGAAGAGATTAGGTCTTTGTTTCCCCAGATTCAAGACAGTTGGAAAAGCAGGGTTGGAAATGCAGAAACCCAGAGTTGGCAAACCGAAAATGAGTGGCAGATTCATTTCATTGTCTTGCTAGGGAGTGGAATCCTGTACTTTTAAGTATGGGATTAAAGGGAGATTAATTCACCCTCTCTCCAGGATGGAGGGAGTGGCCTAGAGGGAATTCATGGAGGTTCTGAGCCTTGGGGAGCAGCGAGGCCAGTTTCAGTGGGGGAGAAACAAGTCCCCTGGTTGGCATGGCAGGGCATCCTGGGTCCCAGCCCCACCTACCTGTCCTGGAAGCTGGGAAGTAGTGAGCAGTCAGCAAGCTGGGGCCTCCACACATGGCCTTCAGTGCAACTTGTCATGTCTGTGCAGCCCTAGACTTTGGGGCACACCTTCCTAGTCACAGCCCTTCCTCCTTATGATAGCTAACGTTCATCTATGGTTATCAAGTGCCATTGTTTCCCTTAGAATCACTCAGTTTATCCTTGCAACAAACCTGGTATGAATGACTGCAATAACCCCCACTTTCCAGACGAGAAAACTGAGATGCACAGGAAGTAAGTGGTAGAACCAGAATTTGACTGCAGGCCACCTGGAAAGTGAACCCATGCCCTTTGCTCCTGCCGCTGTCCACACAGGTTTGCTCTAAACAGAGCGAGCCCATGCACGTGGTGGCTGTCTGGGCTTTTCCTGGCATCTGCTGCAGTGGCCCTTCTTGGAGTGGTCCTCACCCTGCCATACCCAGCCAAACCCAACCTGGGAGCACCTCAGGGCATGCTTTGAAAGTGGTTCCTGGGCTCAGTGCAGTGGTTCTGGCTGCAGCTGCTTCAGGTAGAGAGCAGATCAGGGTGGACATGCCAAGCCTGCACCACAGAGGGACCACCCACCTGAGCAGCCCCATGTTGGCCAAGGCTGGGTGCTGCTGCCTCTGCACTGCTGTGGAGAGGGCATGGTGGAACAGGCCAGGCCCAGCCAAACCTCAAATGGAAAGCTGTGCCAGCTGCCTGCTGGACCCATGGTTAGGACATGGATCCAGAGAAGGCTGGACTTCCAGAAGGAAGGACCCAGCTTGCCAGGCCACTGAAGCCACCGCAGGACTTGGTGAGAGTCAGGAATGGGGGTGGGATTTGGAGTGAGGTCAAGAAGGACCAGTATCTAGTTCTCTGTCAGGAATGGTAGATACAATGCTAGTGCCAGTCAGCAGATCGTGGCTGCCTAGCAAATTCAACCACCACACCAAAGTCCTCGTGTCCTGGCCTAGCAAGGAAGAGATCTGTGGTTGATTAGCAATGTCTGTTAGGGTGAAGCATCAAAGTGGAAGCACGATTGCAGCTTATCAGACACCCCCATTAGCTCTGTAGTATGGCATTTAAGACCCACCAGGGTCCAAGCTTTGGCTTCCACTCTTCTGCCATCCTTCGCCTGCAGCCTGTTAAGCCCCAGGCACACCCAGGCAGCAATCCACTATTAGCATGGCTCAGAGAAGCCTGTGTTCCTGCTGCTTCTGAACCTCTTCCATCCTTACCTGCCTGGCAAACACTTTCTATCCTTCAAGACTGTCTCTGGCATCGTCCCCTGATCCCCACCTTGACAGAACTCAGCCCTTTCCCTTCTGTGCATTATAATCAGCAGAGTCAACATTGCTCAGTGAATCCAGGCCCTGCATGGCACCAAATTCATTGCATGTATCACTTCATAGCTCTACTATGCTCTGCATCGCACTGCACAATGATCCCTGTTTGACAAATAAGGAGCTGACACTGACTGGTGTTGGGAACTCGCCCCAGATCCCCCAGCTGGGCTGTGATAGCCTGCGATCTGAGCCTGGCTTGCCTAGTTCCAGAGCCAGGATTCTAACCATGACTCTAGGGTCTGAGTTGTAATTTTTATCTACACTCCTGTCTCTCTCTCTACATAGTTGCTTCCTTGATACCAGGGGCCATTTCTTTATCTCGTATCCTCAGCAGCTAGTCCAGGGCCCTGTACATAGTAGGCACAAAATAAATGTTGACTGAACCCCATTGCACTGAGTGCAGAGCTTTCCTGTCTCACCCCCTGCTGCACACTTGGTCCAGTCATCATCCTCCCTCAGCCCTGCATCTAATTCGGGTAGGAAGGGTTCACTGATGCCTCAGGGATGGGCGTTTGTGAGTTATCTTGGGTGGATAGGGCCTTGAGTCTTTTCCAGGTAGATAGGGCATTGAGTCTTTTCCAGGTAGATGACTGATCTCCTCCAGAGACGTTATAAACTCATAACAGGTGAGGATGACGCATACATCTTGCCTTCTCTTTAACTTTTATTTTCTTCTGTGTACGTGCTGCTTATTAATGAGTGCTTTATCAGGCATGGCAGAACATGTTCCCCTCCAGAAGCAGTGTCAGTTACTCAAAGTGGGCTCTGTGGACTCTACTGCTTAAAACACAGAATCCCTGACACCCCTCCTAAACCTTCAGACTCTGTTCTGCAGGGTCAGCCTGAAGGTCTGGACTACTGTCTTTGGCAGGGCACGTCTGGTGCCAGGCCACCAACAACCTCATGCCATAGAAATTCCCATGCTGGCTTCCACACCATCCACAGCGCTGGCAGTCCAGCGATGGACTGGAGGTCTGATTGCATAGGGAAGAGGGTGTTTTGTTTATCCTGACCCTCCTGCTGCCTACAGGGGAATGGAGGTCCTTATCTCCAACTGGTCCTTCTTCAGACTTCATCTTAACATCCCTTCCCCAGCAGGTGCTCTCTGATCTCAGGTGGTCATGCACCCTCACTTCCCCATTCATGGACCACATCCACTGCCATCTCTTGATCATTTGTCCCCTGCCCCCAGACTGTGAGTGCCTTAAGGAGAGAAGTCTGTTAGTCACCATACCTGGCCTATGATGTGTTTGTTGAAATCAGTAAAACATTTCAACATATCCAGTTCAGCCTGGCTGAAGATCAAAGGATGCACCTCTCCATCTGGATTCCAGAGGGCAGTCAGGGTGGGTGGGGGCAGGGAGCATCAGTGTCCAGCACCAGCTCTCCTGCGAGTCCTCCTGCTGAGCTGATAACTGCAGCGAAATGAGACACACAGAATTCACAGGCGTGTCATTGTGGATGGAAATTGCAGAGAGGAGCTAACGATGAGCGTGTTTTGAGATCTTCCTGTGTGCCAGGCCCCCGACTCAGGTTGTCTAAAGACATTATGATCTCGCTGACCTTCACACTGATCCTCAGAGCAAACGCTGCCATCAGCTCCATTTTGCAAATGAGGATGCTGAAGTGTAGAAAAGTACGTCATTTGAACATGGCACATGAAAGTCAGTGAACACCCCAGACCCAAACCGTCAATTTCAAGTCTACGGCCCTAACCCTTTGGTTCTCCAAAGCACAAACCGACAGACCTGATTCTCATGGGCTGAGACCAGGCTCTTCCGCTCTACCCTGGACACACTCCATCCCACCCAGCCCTCAGCAGATGGCCATCCAAGCCCAAGAAAGAAAAGTCTCCACTTCCTCCCCCCAGCCACAAAGACAAGAACCAGCATCTTTCCTGTCTGTTGCCGTCACCCAGAAGCCATCAGAGACTGCAGGATGCCACATAACCTGTGTCCATAGCCCAACCAGGCCTGAGTGCCACAGGAACCAGACTTGAATCCTTGTTCCATCGCTGGGTGACTACAGATTACTTCACTTCTCTGAGTATCTGTTTCCCACCTGTGAAATTTGGAAAACAAATCTGTATTTCACAGGGATTTTGGGTAGTCAGGCATGCAGCTGGGCGCTGGTGGCTCACGCCTGTTGTCCTAGCTACTCAGGAGGCGGAGATCAGGAGGATCGTGGTTCAAAGCCAGCCCTGGCAAATAGTTCACAAGACCCTATCTCAAAAAAAAAAAAACCATTACAAAAAAAGGGCTGGTGGAGAGGCTCAAGGTGTAGGCCCTGAGTTCAAACCCCAGTAAATGTATGCAGTACCTGGCATAGTCAGTACTCAGTTAACACTCGTTACTCACACGGGTTCCTGCGGGGCAGCACACTCCCAAACAGAACAAATCATTCTGCCGTCAGCTGTTTCTAATTCCTTCCAGTACCTTCTCCCTCACCAAGAAAGGGCTAACTAAGTATCCGTGTGCAGGAGCGAGGAATGAACTAGGTAGGCCCCAGCCGCCAGTGTGCATTAGTTTAAATTTTTATGAAATGAGAAAATTCTCTCTCCCACCTCCAAGTTCCTGGGCTTAATGAATCCGAGCAGGAGGAAAACACTCCCTGCTGTTCTCCAGTGGGCTTGTAGGCAGGAAAAGCAGGGGAGAGGTGAGGGTGTCTTGAATTTTCTTACGGTGAGGTTTGGGCTTACATGACCCGTTAGGCATGGAACTCGCAGATGTGCTCGGCCGAACGCACAGAGCAGTTCGGTGCAGAAACAGGGATATCAGCCCCCACTGCAAGGGAAGGGACACAAAAGCATGTGTGCAAATGCTTGGAGCATCCCCAGACACCAGCCTTGTGGCCACTGCCAAGGTGCATCACGGACCCTGCCCACCTAGGCATGGCTTCTGAGACTAAACAGACACCTCCATGAAATGTCCCCTATGTCGGGCAACAGAAAATAGATCACAGGACATCTCCACCTGAGAGAACAGCCAGATGCCTACATTTCGGGGCCTCTTTGTCAGGACCCCATCCCTCACCTGGACAGGCTACTCAGTGCCTCTGAGGACGCCCCAGGCCTGGGAGTAGATGTGGTGTCTAAGGGCAGGGAGGTTTCGTAGCGGACTGAGGAAGAGGCAGCTAAGGCTGGGCATAGTGGCCCATGCCTGTCATCCCAGCTATTCAGAAAGCGTATGTAATAGGATCACAGTCCAGGTCAGCCAGGGTAAAAACGACAGAGACCCTATCTGAAAAATAACTAAAGCAAAAAGGGCTGGGGGCGTGGCTCAAGTGGTAGAGAGCCTGCCTACCAAGCATGAGGCCCTGAGTTCAAACCCCAGTACAGCCCCCCACCTCCACAAAAGGAGCACCCACACCTAAGCATTCAAAAGTCACCCAGTCTGGTTTCAAATCCCAGCTCTGCCACTGGCCATGTGACCTTGTCACTCGACCTCTCTGAGCCTCAGTTTCCTTCTCAGGAAAATGGGGGCAGTAAGATGACCTCACTAGCTGTCAAATGGATTAGATGACAATGGGTGGCCCGAGTTACCATTGAGATCTGTGTCTGGCATCTGTTGTTGATGATGGCGCTCTGATCAAGTGGAAGAGGCTGGGCTGCCCCTCTGCTTTGACCCTGACACCCGTGGTCACTGCCAGTACGCCTGCCTGAGCTTCTTTCCTCTTTATGGCTTCCCCATCCTCAACGTCCACCTTTCCCTCCGTGCCTTCTGTGTCCCATGGTGTCCCTTGGCCTCGGTTTACCTACAAAAAGACATGGATCGTCCCAGCCACACCTGACATGCTGGAGGGAAGGCTCAGTTCTCTGAGTGGAGACAATGGGCCTGGGTGAGAAATCACAGCTGGCGCTGGGAAGGACCCAAGAGGCCACGGGACAGGTGACCTCAGATTGGGAAGGCAAGGCTCGTGGGCTCCAGTACCAGGTCTGCACTAACCTGCTGTGTGACCTCAGGTAAACCCCTTCTCCTCTCTGGGCCTTCTTCTCCTTTGTACAAAACAAGGGGACTGGACCAGAGCTATGGATTTCAAACTACACTGTTGGGGGGTGACCCTATGTGCGGCCCAGGAGCACAGAGCAGAGACAGCAGCACTGTCTATGCGCCATTTCACATAGCAGGGCTTTGCGGACATTTTCACTGGGGAAAAAATAAATCACCTTTTGAAAGTCACTCGACTAGCTATGGTAGGCATCTGCCTAGACCTCAGGCCAGGGCAGGAGGAGGTCAGTTAAGTTGCTGACAAATGAAGGGAAGGAGAGGTCCTTAGATGGGAAGAGCCAGCCCTGATAGAAGGACAGGGGAAGGGAAAGGGGGGAAAAAACTGGCAGGGGGCTATGTAGAAGTGGAAAAGTTGGGGGAGGCTTCCAAGGCTCCACGTGCCAGTACCCACCTCCACCCCATCCATGGACACCAGGAAGGACTGTCTCCCTTGCCTGTGGCGCCACATTGTCTGCTTGGAATGTGATAGCCTCACTGGAAGACTGAGCTTCCCAGGTTGGGAGCAGGGAGTGGTGGAGGCAGAGCCCCCCTGGATTGCCTCACAGGCCAGCTCTGCCTGCATCTGGAAGCCAGCTAGGCCTCACACACTGCCATCTCTCTATTTAAGTGCTGCTGGTTTATTCCAACAGATGCCCATAACACGGGAGCCTTGACGGTCAGAGCTAGGATGCAGGCCAGGTTTGGACAGAGATCTGGGCCAGCCCCACTCTGCCTGTGTCCTTGCCAAGCCCTCTGCCTGCTACCTACTCCCTCTAGAATTGTCTTCTGGGCAGAAGAACCCCTGGAGAGGTCTCAGTGTGCAATGGTGGCAGACGCTGGCATCCATCCCCGCTGTCACCTGGAAAAGAGGCAGAGCCATTTTACAGATGAGGAAAATAAGGTCCAAGCAGTAGCACCTTGACAAAGTTCACTCAGCTGCTTGGGGTGGAAGCCACCCTTGAACTCTGGTCTTCTGATTCCTAAACCAGTGCTCTTTCCAACAATGACAATCACTGCGTAGAAGTCATATCAGTCTTTGGGGGTTTTGTTTTGGTTTGGTTTTTTGTTTTCTTATGGTGCTGGAGAGCAAACCCAGGGCCTTGCTCATGCCAGGCAGGTTCTCTCCACTGAACCACATCTCCAGCCCTCATATCAGTCCTTCCGTCATTCATTTGCATTTCAAAATCACAACATGGAAAAGGGATGAGCCAGAAATTATAGATGAGAAGGCTTGGGATGAGTTCCTTCAGGGTCAGGTCAGAACAGAGCAGGACCTTCCATCTTGTTCATCTCCATTTCTTCAGTGTGGGGCTCAGCCGCCTCAGTCTACAGATGAGCCAAGGCTCAGCAGACTGAAAGACTTGAGTGTCCCCAAGTTGTATCCAGCAGGCCTCTCACAACCCATTCCACTCCTGTGTCCAAGTCTGGGGTCCCCTGTGCTCTTGTCTGAGAGGACAACAGAGGGGCAGGTGCTGGCATTCCTGTCCCAGGGCAGCTGGCGGAGTTGAGGGTAGGATGTTTTCTGTGAGAAGGTTCCAACTCTGGGTGTGGTATGCTCTCCTTGTACCTTGTCCCTCTCCTTCACTGCAGGAGTCAGGGACTGTCATTCTGCCTTGGTGGGACTGTCTGCTGAAGTCTTTCCAGAAATACAGCATGTAGGGACCAATCTGCTTTGCCCAGCACAGAGCCTGGCATGGAAACGGACCCTAGGTGAATGAATGTATGGATGAATGAATGAGTGAATGGATGGATGATTGAGTGAATGCATGAGTGAATGGATGACCGAATGAACTGTTGTTACAGCAGACAGTGAAATGGGGTTTCAGAGGATAATGAGGGGAGCACAGGCCCGCCAAGTTGCATAAAGAGAAAGGCTGCATGCCTATGTGGGGGGGAGAGCAGGGCGGCCACCGCCATGTACAGCAGCTCACTGGGAGAGATGAGTGGGGCAGGTTGGCTGCTGCTCTGCTCTTGGGTAGCCAGTGGAAGGACACTCAAGGGAGTGGGGCAGTTTCCACTGTGTCTTCAACTGGCTGTTCAGAGCCTTCACCCCTCTGGGGCCCAGAAAACAGAGGGGGTGGGGTTGTCCTTGCTGACCATCCAGGGCACTTCTGTTTCTGAAACCCTACAACAGTGTGCAGCCTACAGCTCTCCAGGCTGCTTCCTACAGCACCAAAACCTCATCCCTAAGCGCCTGGTAGGGACTCTGTCTCCAAAGACAGCTGGAGTGTCAGTGACCCTTCTGCCCCTGGCTGCACCTAAAGTGGCCACGTGACTGCTGAAAACTTTGGAGACTTCCCCTAGATTTCCCCCAACCCTCGTGGAATCCCTGGGCCCACTGTGTCTTACTTGAAGCATGGCTCTGCCAAATCTCAGCTCTGGGACCTTGGCTAAGTCACTATGAGCCTCAGTCTTTCCATCTGTGATACAGAGAGAGGGGCTTTGTGCAATCAAGCACCCTGTTCCCACCCCCAAAGCTACTGTGAGCTCCAAGCAGAACCAGCGAGGTTCGGGGTACAGAGGCAATTCACCAGGTCAAGGAAGGAGGACTGTCTTTGGAGTGTCCGTCCCCACCCCCCCCCCACCCCGTTGCCTTCTTACTCCCATAAATGCCACCCCTATGTCCCGGGAACCCTGTCCTCTTAAATAATCCCATGTCAGTGACTGTGGCTTAGTGCTGCAGGGCTGTGTTAAGAGGACCTGCCTGAAAGCCCAGTCAGAGCCTCTAATGGCAAGTGTCCTGCCAGTGACAGACGGCATGTGGGCAGGACAAGCAGCCTCCAGCTCCCTCACCCAGCTGCCCCCTGGGCTCAGACCCAGACATCCCATGTGACTTACAGGATCTCCTCCCTGCAAAGCCAGCTCCTGAAGAGCTGGTGTGTGTGCTGCAGCGCTGTGTGGCCAGGAGGGGCAGAGCCAAGACTGCAGTTGCAGAATGTTCTCAGGGAGCCTGTCACCCCCCTCACTGCACAGATAGGATATGGGCCTCACGGAGGGACCTTGCTAGCCAGGCACCCCAGGGGCCCAGCTCAGCTGCACAGCCGCCATCCAGAGGGGCTCAGGTTGGAGAGAAGAGCAGCCCACTTGGGTCTATCCACCTGCAGCCTGGAGGCTGAGAGGCTGCTCAGCCCCACCCAGTGGCCCCAGGATCCCGTGCCTTTGCTATGAGGGCGCAGATTTGGGGACCAAATTCAATCCCGAACTTTGTCTGCTACTGGGCCGCAAAAGAATTGCAGGTGGGAGGCCAGGACTTCCAGCTGCAAATCCAGAAAGGGTCACCCTGCTTTGGCCTTGGGTGCTGAAACAATGCCCCCTGCTGGTGGCTAAACATCTGCGCCCTCCCCCCCCCCGCCCCCCCCCCAAACTCTGCCATCCAGATGACAAGGTAGCCTGGCCAGCCAGCCAGCAGCTAGTCTTGGGGGGACTGGATGGCTTCACACACACAGCAAAGCCCCTAAGGGGCAGCCTGCGTTCCAAGTCTCTGGGGCCCTCTTGGAGTTTCCAGACCTGCCTCCCAGAGCGCTTTCAACTGCTGGGCCAAGGGTGTCTGATGTCAAAGGCTGTTCTCTGTCTCACCCTTTTTGTGCCGACCACATAGAGATGAGTCATCCTGAAAGGCACGGCCTGCCCAGGCCTCGTGAGTAATTTAGACACTCACTCAACTCAACTTCTATTAAAATCCCCTTCCCTTGGGGACGTTAATGGGAGAGCAATCCGATTAAAGCCATTCGCACTCAGGTGTGACTGACTAATAGCACGGTGTAGGGATGAAGGCAAAGATAGAGGTGATGGCTTTTGAGATGTCTTGCTAACCCCAAAGAGAGGGAGAAATCTCAGGCAGCTGACCAACCATGAAACCAGGCTGGAAGGCAGTTAAAGAGGAAAAGTAGGGGGTTGCCTCAGTTTCCTGATAGCCTTGTGTGGGGATCCATTAAGCATTTGTGTGGTGAGTCATAGAACACAGCACTCAGAGTCAGATCTGTAGACCCTCGGGTATGCAAACGCCTTCAAAGGGACACATTCATTACTTTGCAGTGGGCTAGGACTCTGTGGAGCTGAGTTCACACGATGGTGAGAGCTGGTGTGTTATCAACCATCTCCCACTGGAAAGGATCAAAGTGCCTTTGAAACCTCCAGAAGGCACAGGCGTGGCCTGCTGGACTCTTGGTGGCAGGCTGTTCCACCCTGAGCCCACAGGAAAACCCAGGGAGCAGGAAGCAGCAGCAGGGGAGACAGCCAGCCAGTGGTGCCACAAATCACTCAAAACAAAGCCTTGTTTACACAAGAGGTGAATGGTGCGAGGACCATACGAAGTGAGTTGCAGGGAAGAGCCACAAAGCAACTGCCACTTCTGATGGTCCCTCTACCTACCCTAACAGAGACCCAGAGAAGCAGGTAGGGATGAGGGGCCTGAACCCCCCAACCAAATAGCTTCTACCACCTTTCCCCTTAGTCGGTGCTGAGTGGTGCTGAGGCCAGGCATCTGTACTGGGCCTCATGGGGCCCCGGTGTGGCTCAGCAGGGTGTCTCCCCAGGCCCCGACGTCAGGTTAGAGGGACGACAGGCTCTGTCCCTCTGTCATCCTCTGCCACTGTGCCAGCCCAGCCAGGCCGTAGAGGTGAATTCGAATGGAGGGTATGGGCCGGCAGAGCAATGGGTCTGTCGTCTACTCACAGTGGCCTGGAGGGCATGACCTCAGCATCTCCAGTGTGCTGTGAGAAGGACCCAAGACTTGGAATGGTGAGGGGACTCACCAAAGTCACCTAGCTAGAAATTGGTGTGACCTCAAAGCCCCTGGAGAAGTGAGGGGAAGTGGAAGGAGCTCAGGACAGAGCGAGGGTCAGAGGTGGTGCTGACTTCCATCTGCTCCCCCAGCCTCGCAGTGGCACCTCCACTCACAGTGGAGGTGTCACCCTCTGTCCCTGTTCCCCTCCCTCTCCAGACCCCCTACACGCACCTCTGGTACTGCTGGGCCCAAGCTCACTAGACTGGGCAGGTGGCAGCTTTGAGCTCCCTCTGGAAGGCAGGAGGGGAAGTCATTCCGCGCGCCTGCCTCCCCAGTGTTCCCATCAAAGATTCATCAAAGCCGAGGCCAAGGAAAGCGTGTGCCTCTCATCTCTAAATGTCCTTCTTCCCAATAAAAAATTCAGTGGAAAATGCAGGAAGTTAAAGCAGGCAGATTTAAAAAAAAAAACAAGTTCAGGAAGGGAACAGGGCAGGAAGGAGAGGAGAGGAGTGAGTGATGCCTCTCACTCAGCACCGGGCACAGCACAACTCGGGAACCATCTACAGCCACGCAGGCTGTGCACTGCACAGCTCTGGGGGAGCCATTCCCAGAGACAGCAGAAGTGGTTCTGCCGAGGAAGGAGGCTGGCCCCGTCCAGATGTTGTGGGATCAGGACAGCTGAGTCCCTGCCTCAGCCGACACTCATCAGTTACCGAACACTCTTGAGTCTCACATTTCTCATGTCCAAACATGAAGCTTCTATGACAGCCCTTCCTAGCTTGTGGTGTCCCACGTAAACTGTTGTGAAAAACAGAGAGCAGAAAATCATCCTGCAGAGTAGCCTAAGTAATAGGTTCGGGAGTGAGGAGAAGGCTGGGACCATTTCCTGCAGAGACACCAGAGCAGGCTAGAAGAGGGGGAATTTGGTCCAAGTGTAAAGGAGAAGGAGGAGTCCCAGAGGAAAGCCAGTGGGACAGATGAGCAGTCTTGGCGGGTCAGGCAGAGGGACGGAGGCAAAGGCCCAGGGGCAGGAATGGACAGCTTGGGCGGCCAATGGGCAGGTCCAGTGTTTGGCCAAGAGGAGCTGAGGAGCAGGGAGGGGGTAAGGGATGGGTGATGGGGTTGCTGCCAGGAAGACTTTGTGTGCCCACAGGTATGAGGCGGCTCACCTCAGTGATCTTGTCACCTGAGATGAGTCACAAGTTCCCTCCAGTTTCAGTTTCCTTGTGTGTGATGATCTCCAAGACGCTCTTTCAGCTTGTTCAGTCTGCACTCCTGCTCCTAGGAGGTTGGTTCTGTTGGAAGCACAGATTGATGGGGCTTCCCTGTTCCCCAAAGAGCACCCATCCCTACCCACGCCATTTCAAACCAGTCCCCCATTGTTGCACTCTGCGGACAGACAGACAAGACTCAGGCCCAGGGGAGTGAGGCTTCCTGGACCCGAGGCCCCACCTTCCTCCACAATGGAGACTCAGCCCAGATCCCACCTCAGGGATCGTAGTGAACAAACAGCCCTCACAGCTCTGGGATCCTGCCATGATGCACAGCCAGCCCTGCAGGGCAGCCTCTCTGGTCAGATAAAATCTAAAGATACGCTTCCACTTCCTGGTCAGGCCCAGTGGCCCTCAAGCAGAAACCAGAGCAGCTCTCCTGAAATGGCGGGGGCCCTGAGCAATTGATGCGGGGGAGGGAGGGGGGCAGGGCTGGCGCAATCAGTTGCAGTGACTAAGTGTCGTCCCTTCCCCCGCCCAGTGGGAAGAATGGGGTACTTTCTCTCAGCTCAGCTCAGAAGCAGCACAGAGAAGTGGTTTGTGGCTTAGGCTCTGAGGTCAACTCCACTCCTTGCTAGCTACACGATCTTGACCTTGGATGATTTGCGTACTCTTGCTAAGCTTCAGTTTGCTCCCACCTACAAAACAGGAATGTTAACATCCCTGTGGGGTTCCTGTGAAGACTTAAATGTGATCAGGTTTAAAGGCAACCTCCCCAGTGTCCAGATCCTACTTACACAGACGGTGGAATTTGCCCATGGGGCACCTTGGTGGTTTGCAGAAAACCAGGTAGGTTGGCCCAACATGCATCTTTGTAGGTGTGGCCCACCCTGCCCAAAGTTACAAAGCTCAGTGCTTGGCTCCATGGTGCCCTTATCCTGCCTAGCCAGGCTACTAGCACAGTCAACACAGCCAGCCCAGAGGCTATGTGTCTCCCAGGGTTGTGACTCTGCCTCAGTAAGTGGAACCCACTCAGTAAGTGCCACGTCAACACTGTGAAGGCTTTTCCTGGCCCGAGCAGCAGGTGGCCTTCTGTGGACCATACAAAGACAAGACAGCTCAATTGTGATACCTAGCAGGCTTCTGCAAGCTAATGGTCCCCCAATTAAAAGAGGTCAAGTTTGTTTACAGTGGGTAGCAATTATATCAGAAAAAAAAGAAACAAGCTAAACATGATTTTTTTTCTAGAATAAAGGAAGATGATGGAGGTGCACGGTTGGGGAGGAGGGGATAGAGAAAGAGAAGGAAAATTCCATTTCCACAAGCTTCATTGCAGGGAATAAAGGAAGTTGCCATTCCCAGAACGGCTCATGGGTTCTTTAAGACTGAAGAGTGACATAAAAAAGCCCAGCTTGGGCGGGGGTGGGGGGGAGACGGGGGCTGCAGCCTGGCCCACTCTCTGGCAGGCTACCTACCTCCCCAGCCCTGACCCTAGGGAACCCCCACCCACCCCAGCCCTGCTCCTGGAACTTGTCAGCCTCTGACACTCGCTGCACCTGGCTCAGGGTGCTCCTCTGCTGGTGTCACCCCTGTAGGTGAGGTGGATCAAGCACTCATGAGATGCGAAGTGACAGACACACACTCCGCCTAAGTGCTCAGACACGGAGCCCAAGTGTCTCCAGACCTCCAGACTGCAAAGTCACCCTTCGTTTGGTGACAATGTCCCAACGAGCCAGGCTGCCATCTCCCACTGTGGTGGGGAGGCCACTGTTTGCAGGGATGCTGGGATCGCCTCCAGGGATTTCTAAGCCCCTGATGGAACGCAAGCATTTGTAACAGGACTGAGAGGACCGAAATATCACACGGGCTATTTCTCATCACCCATCAAACACCTTGCCGTTTTGTCCAGGCCACAGCTCCACTACAGGTCATCCCCTGCCATGTCTTACTTCGATTCTCCTGGCTGCCGTGTCTCCCGTCATCCTCTTATAGCTTCATCACAGTCCTGGACGCAAGCCAGCATCTCCACCATCAATCTCGGCTGCAACCGAGCTGGTATTTTAGCACAATTTCGCTGAAGGCTTAGGAGTGATATATGTACACCGTGGTGATTGATTTACAACTGCTACTGGAAGTTTCTAGTCTTGGAGCACACAGACCAAAAGAGCTGACCTCAGGCTCTCTGTCCAGCTCCTGGCAGGACTCCCCAGGGAGAGGAGCAGCTTACATAGAAAGTCAGAAATGCTTTTCTAAAAATGGAATACCATTATAGGTGCCCACTTAAAAAAAAAAGCATTATGTTTAATTGTACATGAATTCACCAGAAGATAAGGAGGATTAATTTCATCACACCTGGACTGGGCATCCTCTCCCCCCGCCATTTCAAAATGTCTTCATTTCTGTGAGAGGGGCTCACCTCATTCCCACCATCTCCCATCTCCTCTCCCCCTGCAGTCTTCCTACCCCTCCCAGGACAGGAAGGAGAAAAAAGGGTGACATTTCATTTTGGCCGTCAACTTGACTGGATTGAGATATAGCTAATAGATTGGAAAATTACACTTCTGGGTGTGTCTGTGAGAGCATTGCCAGAGGTGATTGCCATAGTAACTGAGGGGGAAAGATGGCCTTTTGGGGACCTGGATAGAACAAAGATGGGAGAAGGAGGAAGCCAGTCAGCGTGTGAGAGTGTCAACTGCTGCTGCCACCGTCACCTGTGGATATCAGGCTCCATCTTCTTCAGTCTTTCAACGTGGACTCATGCCAGCAACTCTCCAGGGAGCTTCTGGGACTGGGGCTGCATCACTGTCCTCCCCCTCCCCTTTCTGAGGCTCCCACATCTTGGACTGAACAGCTACTGGGTCCTCTGGCTCTCCGGCGTGCAGACGGCCATTGTTGGGCTACTCAGCCTGCCATCATGTAGGTCAATTCAATAATCCCCCCCGTTATAATTACATAAAATCCCCCTGGCCCTATCCCTCTAGGAAACTCTGACAAATACAAGAAGGAAACCTAGTCGTTTCGTATTTCACCAGATTTAGGTGTTTTCCTAGGGAAAAAAAAATCTGCTAATTTTTGTCTACTTAAGGAGGAACTAGCTGTGCTCATCGCCCCACCCTTCTCTTCCATGTCTTAGTGGGAGCATTGATACCCATCGCACTGGGGCGTGCCTCTCCTGTGTGGGCGCCATTAGTGACCATTTACTGGGATTTTTCTTCTCATTTTCTTAAGTATTGTAGGAGAGACATTCTGAGATTTGGTTTTCATTTCCCATATTCCCCAGCCCTTTTTTTGTGTTGGGTATTTTCAAAATAGGGTCTCTCAAATGATTTACCCGGGCTGGCTTTGAACTGTGATCCTCCTGATCTCTGCCCCCTGAGTAGCTAGGGTGACAGGCGTGAGCCACTGGCTCCCCCCAGTGATTTTTTTTGTTGTGAATTTTAACTGTATTAATTGGCACTAGCTCAGTGCCATGTGCTAGGCCCAGGCTAATGGCTCTGATTTTTTTATTACCTCACTGAAGTCTCATATGGCACCTTAAGGAAAGTATTATTCATTACTCCCACTTCAAAGATGATGAAACTAAGGCTTTAAAAGTCACTGCCAGTCTATTCTTCAGTCCTCTCTGCTGCTTTGTTCACACTGCCTTCAAAAGGCACCTTGCAGACAGCACAGGCTTTAAACAAGCAAAGAACAACTTGCAGGCAGATTGTGACTTGCAATGACCCGTCCATCTTCCTGAGTGATCTTAGAGCCAGTGATTTCTTGACACTTCCTGTGTCATATTAAAAAGGGTCCCCCAGGTGTAGCAGCTGGAGTTTCCTGGTGTCCTGAGCCAGGGTCTCCCTCATGCAGGATGCGTGTGTCCACAACTGTTCTGTTTCTAGCTGAATTCCACCACTCAGAAACACAGCTACAGCATGGCCTTCCTGAAGAGCAGCTCAGGACCCAGCTGGGAAGTTTCCAGTTTGGAACCCTGGAGGCTACACCCCACCTCTAACCCAGAGTTCCCTGGGCGTTTCCTTGGAGGAACGAATGCATTCCTTCCTGGGATGCAACATGACTGATTTTCATCTGAGCTATTCATGGGATTTTTCCTTCCTGACATGGTTGGTGTCATGGTAAAACCTTCTAGAAAAAGTAATCTTCCAGGAAGATAGACTATGCTTAGCCTGCAGACTTACTTCCCTTGGCACTCTGCCTTTTGGAGTAAAACTAAGTATCCCCTCTCCTCTCTGGCCAAGGTGGCTCCTGGGAGAAGGGCAGCTACCGGGACAGTCTTCCCAGTCACCCAGGGCCGGAACACAATTCCCAAAAGACTGTGGAACTGTATGACTCTAGCCCTAAGTTGGGAAGTCACTTCTGTTTACTGAGCAGCAATTGTGCTCTGCAGTCTGTCCCACCCACTCTCCTGACTGGAAACTTGAGGTTAAAAGGCTTGCTCTCAGCCCCCTCTCCGCAAAGAAAACAATGGCGACCTAGCTGTCCCGCTGAAGTCCCAGCTCCTCAGTAGGGCTGAGTGTGGCCTTTGCTTTTGAGTCTGTGCAGTGAGCAATGTGAAGTATTTAAAATGGCCCTCTGCTCTGAGACACTGGGCTTGCGCACCTCCTTCTCCCTTAGGGTGAGATCTTCCCCTAGGCCTTTCTGGTCTTCATACAAATAGACCTGTAGTGGCCTGAGCCTACAGGTGGGCTGGACAACACTCTTTCTGTGGCTCTGGCTAAAATGGGGACTCACTGGGGCGGCCTCCACCAATGCCGGCCTGTTCCCTGAAGGCACTGCTGCTGTCCCCTGTGGTCAGGGAAAATCCCTTCACGCCACAGAACTGTGCTGGTGCAGGCAGGGCTACAAGTGAGTGGCACCCATCACGATCACAGAGAATACTGACACAGACACACATACACAGGGTGAACACGAGACACATCAAATGAGAACCTGGAGTCAGAGCCATGTGGGTGACACAGGGAAAGAGAAACACCTAAGAGGGAGGCAGAACTTAGCTGGGGTGGGGCTGACCAGGAAGGCTTCAAGGAGGAGGAGAAATTAGAACTGAGCTGGAGAAGTTCTGTGGTGGCCAGAAGTGAAAAGAGAAGGAGATGAGCAGAGGTGCTGGGCTCTGCCGTGCTGAAGCTGCGTCTTCCAGTTGGGACAGGGCGGGTGGTGGACAGCCAGGGGAGGCGGGCTTCCTCCAGGCTGCACCTTCACTCCACGCACACCTTGCTTCTCCTCACCCCTGCCTGGCACCAGCCATGGAGGGACAGTGTTGTGGGCACCTCTGGGCTGACTGCCCTGGGGACTCCCATCTCTGGAAACAGCCTTTGATGGATACAAGCCTGGGCCCCAAGATTATAAGGGTGCGTGGCCCGGGGGAGGAACACACACACACGCACACTCCAAGCTGGGCTAATCAGATTCGCTCCCTTGGTAGATTGAATTGGACTAGGAGGTCCAGTGGCCATTGGTCAGAGGCAGCCTGGCTCCTACCTTCCTCTGGGAAACTCCTTTCAGTTCTGGAACTCCCCGGGAGTCTTCAGTGAAGTTTCTTATTTCGCTTGAGTTCACTGGAGTGGCTTCTGTTGCCTAAGTAAAAGTGCTAAGAGTCAAAATGGAGTCACCTGTGTCAAACCCTAATAAAATGGAGCTGAGCTGGGCACCAGGGGCTCACACCTGTAATCCTAGCTACTCAGGAGGCAGAGGTCAGGAGGATCGCAGTTTGAAGCCAGCCCTGGCAAATAGTTTGAGAGAATTTATCTTGAAAAAAAAAACAAAACACAAAAAGGGCTGGCTGAGTGGGTCAAGTAATAGAGCACCTGCCAGGCAAGAGTGAGGCCCTGAGTTCAAACCCAGTGCTGCCAAAAAAAAAAAAAGATGCTCTGGCAAAAGACAAAGAAATGCATCGACCCCTTATAAAATCTTAGAAAGCAGACTGCTTCTACCACTACCTGCACGATGATTGTAGCCCAGCACAGACACTTGAACAACTTGACCCAAAACTTACAAGAACAAAACAAAATCTCCCCCTTTCCCCAGGCTACCCATGGGACCTGGGGACCTGGGAGGGACCAGGAGGGGTGCCAGGGACACACAGCATCAGGATTAACCTGGTTCCCACCACCCCCAGAAGCCTGTGAGGAGGAGGGGATTGTGGGTAATGGGAAATTTGCATTTCAATTCCCAAATACAAATTAAAACCAAAGCTGTCATCAAAAAAAAAAAAAAAGAATGAAAGAAAAAGACGAAGACGAGGATCAAAGTGATTTCACACTCTAGAAAAGAAGAGATTAAAGAAAGTGAACTGAACACAATTTAAAGAGGTTTTAAAAGGTGCTAAAGCAGTTAATGAAGACTTAAAAATATGCAACTGCTCAATTAGCATTTTTAACTAGGAGGAGAGCTTTTTGCACCTTTCCTCATATCAAAGCCTGGAATCCTCCTCTTGTGGAAAGACAGCCTCCATTATTTTAAAAGGAGAAAGAGATTAAAAATAGGTGTATGATAACTGCTTCATCCTTAATAGCAACAATTTGTCTCTTTGCTCCCCAAACTCACCCTTGCGGTCAAGGCTTTGACTTTCTGCTGGGCTCCATTCTTCCTTTGACTTAGTGGAAAGCAAAGGGACGGGGACGGGGACGGGGACGGGATGGACAGGGACGGGGGCAGGGACGGGATGGACAGGGACGGGGGGGCAGGGGGCAGGGGGACGGCACCTAGAAGGTGCTAGGTGTGCAGCTATTGCCCTGCAGCATCACTGGTGGCCAGGGACCTGAGTGCAGTTTTCCAGAGGTAAGGATGGGTACCGGAGGAACGCCCAGACCAAATGAAGTCAGAGGAAGTAAAAGGCAGCCAGCCGTAGGCACTAGTGGGATGGGGCTTTTTCAAATTTTTGATGGGCGGTAGGACCAGGCCCACCAGGAGATCAGGTCTTAGATGCGTGTAACGAGGGGGCAGTGAGCCAGGCAGGTAAGTCCTGGATCAGGTGCTAGCAGGTAGAATCAGGAGGTAAAAGGTTATGTCCAGCCACAGGGGCACAGGCACAGGCAGGGGCACGTAGGATGCCGAGGCCCTGAGAGACAGCAGAGCAAACGTGAAGGAGCAGGCGATGGGCTCCAGGCAGGACGTCATCCCTGCAGAGAAGGTGTGAGAAGCCAGGCAGCCCTGGCCTTGGAGGACCTCAGGTACCCAGCAGGTTGGGAAGGCGCAAGAGAGTAACAGAGTTTCCTCCTCCTCCCCCTTCTTCTCCTCCTTGTCTTTCTCTTCCTCCTGCTCTATCTCCTCCTCCTCTTCCTCCTCCTTCATCACCATCAACATAGTAGCTGACCCTACTCATCGAGCACTTCCAAGTACTGCACGAATTCCTCATTTACCCCCAAGCATCCTTATGAGGCTGGCTGTATACTCATTCCCATTTTGCAGAAGGGAAACTGAGGCCCAATAAATAAAGTAAGACCCTTGGTTTTTAGTATCCTGGGTCCCAGGCACAAGGGCAGGACCCAGTTACCATGGAGGGCTGCTTCAAGACCCCACCCACTGTACTAGCCAGGGACAGTGGGTTGCCAGAGCTGGAGCCTGGAGCAAGCCAGTGGGGCAGAGCTTTGCTGCACCCTGGCAGGGCCCTTCTTTCTGTGCTCACGGCTCTCACCCTCAGGAGCTGCCCAGGAGCTGCTAACAGAGCCGGAGGCTGGGAAGGTATGAAGGCCTCTCCTGCAGACATTTAGGGAGGTTTGTGCCTGGCATGCGTACCAGCCATGGGCCTGGGATAATCCCATATACACTCATCCAACAGTCACGGAATGCCAAGAAACACAGCTCCGGCTCTTACAGGACTCGATGAGGTGGAGAGGGGACAAGGAACTCTGAAGTAGAGAACATAACGTATAAAACACTGGGAGAAGCAACCTGGCAGGGGTGGGGGACTCATTGCCATGGCTGAAACTTTGAGAAAGAACACCAAACCCCAGGGAGGGTGCATGCACAGAAGACTTCCTGCAGGTGGCAACTTTGGGGTAATTCATGTTGGATTTCGCTCTGGGAACCTCAGCACCACACGATGGATGCAGAGATAAATAGCTCTGACTACAATTTCTAGTGCATCAAACGTTGGGAGACTGTCCAGAGGCCGGACTCCACTGGGGACAACCACAAAATCCCTCTGCTCCCGGGCACCAGCCATGGGACGTCACCAGGAACAAATCTGTGTCACTTGCTGCCACGATGTCTTTCACTTGATAAGAAATGTCCCAGGTCCAGAGAGACAGTAGGGAACAGGCACACTGTGTCCCTGTCCCCTAGACCTATCTCCCAAGAGGACAGGACTATCCCTTACTTAGCTATTTGGAGGCTCAAGAATTTGAGTGAACAATTTTAGGTAGTAAGGAGAAAACATTCGCGTGGCAGCGAGTAGCTTTAGGCTCTGAGTAGGAAAAGCCAGCCTGTGAAAGCCAGTGACACTGTGGCCACACAACATCCAGAGGTGATAAGCCGGCGATTGTCAAAGTGAAATCCATGGACAACTGTGGTCGGAGCAGTGTCTCCTGAGCGCACACTGGAAACGCAAATTCTCAGTCCAGTCCCCACCCAGAGCTACTGAGCAAGAAGCAGCAAACGTCTGGTTCTTACCAAAAGTTCCAGCTGATTCTGCGGCAGTGCTGAACTAAGACAGCCCAGCATGTGTGCTGGGGAGAGCCAGGAACTGAGATGTCACGGAGAACACCTGCCGTCCTCCCCAAACCGTGGTGGCAGTGATGGTGGTGGTGGTGAAAGCGGAGGTGAAGGTTGTACAAATGTGTCCTGTTGCTAACCATTTGCAGAGCCGTGACTGTCGCTTAGCACGCGTGCATGTTCTCGTTCACCCCTTCCTGTGAGCTCAGCATTATGGTCACTCTCATTTTACAGACGGGCAAGCAGAGGCCTGAAGACAGTGGGTTTCTTGCCCAAGGTCACAGGGCCAGCCAGGTGCAGAGCTGGGATTTGACCCAGGTCAACCGTCTTCCACAGCTCAGTGCCATGAACCACCAAGTCACCCAGCTAGGTGTCTGTGAAGCAAAAACCACTGCTCAGTGCCATCAGTATTTCCCGAGTAGCCAATGTGTAACAGTGTAAGGGCAGGAGCCAGATAAGAAATTAAAAAATATTGTTCTCGGCCAGGCGCCAGGGGGTCACACCTGTAAGTCAGAACTATTTGAGAGGCTAAGATAAATTGGATTGTGATTCCAGGCCAGCCCAGGCAAAAAAGATGAGACCCCATCCCGATGATGGTGGTGGTGGTGGTGGCATGCACCTGTTATTCCAGTGACGGCGGGGAGCATAAAATAGGAGGAGCTCGGCCCAGACTGGCCTAAGCAGAACCCAAAGTCTTATCTTCAAAATAACCAGAGCACAAAGGGCTGGAGGCATGGCCAACTGGTTGAGTGCCTGTCTAGCAAGCAGGAGGCCCTGAGTTCAAACCCCAGTGCTCAGTACTGCCAAAAAAATTCTTCCGTCTACTTCACCTCCTGGGAACTTAATGGCACAGACACTGTGTCCACAGCAGGGGCATCCTCCTTGGGAGATAACTGACCGGGTGTCTGCAGATTTCCTGTTCTTGACTTTGTTTAGGTGTCAGCAACCCCCAAGTCCAAGGTCAGATCTGCTGAGTCGCACACTTACAACCCCAGGGCCATGTAAAGCTGGTACAGGGAAGAGCGCCTGCGCCAGGCCTGGATGGAGCCTCTGGCCTTCCCGTCTCCTCTCTTCTCAGCTGCACGAGGACTGCTGAAAACAGTGGAGCCAGTGCTATGGGATTTTCATGCCCCTCGGGCTTTTTAGTCCCAGGACGCTCTCTACTCGAAGTCCTCAGGACAATGATGAGGTCTGGCTTGATGCTCCTCTCTTACTGCCCAGGCATGGAAAGGAAGCATGAGGCATCTCTCTCCACCCTTCCCTCCTCCAGGGGAAACTCACGCCCTAAGTTCTCAGAGTCCTGGATCCTTCTACCTTGATGGATGGCACATACCACGCCATCATCTTTGCACACCGGCCTCACACGTGAGCCACTCAAGGACAAGGCTGGTTCCAATTCCTTGCTTCCTGGGCACCTAGAATAGTGCAAGCATTAACTTGTCATGGGAAAGTGTTTGTTAAATGGATACATGAGTTATTTATATATTTAATTGATTAACTGATTAATTCCCTTCACCTCAACCCTGTGGAGGTCATAAGGGTAAGACCAGAGGGGGTAAGTGACTTCCTTAAAGTCACCCCATCACTGACTCCCTACCTCCTGGTCCAGAGTTCTTATGCAAAGTCTCTGGCCCAACCCCTGGAATACAGCGCACAGCAAACACGTTCCCTTTCATCCCTAGCCTATGGGCTAGGAACCCAGCTGAAATGAGTCCCTCTTTCTCAGCCTCCCTCCTGCTCCTTAGGAATCTGAGTCAAGTGCCAGCCCTGAGGGCATCCAACCCACTTGCAAAGAGAAGCCAACCTTACCCCCTCGATTTTATCACCACCAACTCAGGTCCAGTGTACTCCTTGGGGACCCGTGGGCACTGGCTGGCTGAAGAGACCTCAGGGAATGAATGAAAGAGTGTGTTCCCCTCCCCATCAGGTGTCCCCCCATGTTCAGGTAACACCACCATTGAAGAGCCTCTCCCAGTCCTCCTGGGAGAGCTCAGAGCACAGCTCACAGTCTTGCCCACGTGGCCGCCATGTTGGCCGACCACACTCAACCCTGCACTGCTCAGAAGGCTGTGTTATCAGTCACCCTCTGGCTGGAAGGAGGGAAGGCAGGTTTATGCCCTGTTCTTTATTTGCCTCCCAGTTTGAGCTCAGAACCCTGACTTTATGTCAAGGCCAAGTCTCCTTTCTGTTTCAGGCTCCCTGGGGCCCAGGTCTCTGCCTTTCCCTTAATGAAGCCCATATAGCATTGACATCCCAAAGGGACCAGCAGGAAGCTGACACCAGGCAAGGTCACATCCAGGGGAGCAGAAAAGTGTCCCCCAGAGTCAGGTTGCCTTTCCCTGTGCCACCCACACTTTCCAAGTCACCCAAATAACTGGCCTGGAGGCACATCGTGCTGTGGGAAGGGAGGTTTCAAATGGTGGCTTCCATGTAAAGCCAGCTCAGGAGCAAAGGTGACTGCATGGCCCTGGGGGAGCCTTGGCTTTATGACACATCATATTTGCTGTCATCCAATGAGTCATTGCTGCTTTTTTCATTCTGAAGCTGCCGGAGGAGTTAGGCTGTCATTGGAGCCACTCTCGATCCTTAAGTTCATTCTTTGCCCCGTGACTTGCACCTTGACAGACAGGACTCTCCTCCTTGGTTTCGGATGTGCAGTTTAAGCACCTGTGGTGCTTAAAAGTAGCAAAGGTGACAACTGTGAAATTTCTAGCGGGTACTTCCCTTGCCTTTCATTGTGGAAACGGTGAGCGTTAAGCTCAACAGTGGAGGTTAAGACCACTGTGCTTATGGACCCAGCTCCGACCCATTTCCCAGGAAGCTCCTGTTTGCATCACAACGACTGGGGCTGACAATTGGAGCACATGTGATGTGTCTAAGACCACAGGGAGGCGTGACGTGCCAAGTAGTGAGCTGTCCTCAAGTCGTGCTCCTACTACAAGGACGGTCATGTGGGTTTGCAGAAGTGACCTCTGTGTTTCATGCCACAGGAAGAACACCAGACAGCTTGTCATTTGAAGTCACTCGAATCCAAACCTAAGTGTCCTTCTGTGTTGGCCACTAATGACCCTCAAGCTTGGCTCCACGAGGAAATGTTTACAATTCTGTCAGTGGCTGACTGCTTGTCACTGCCCAGCAGGCTGTGTTACAGGTGGGGGGAGCCTGGCGCCTGTGGGGGAGTGGGGGGTCCTGCACAGGCCTGGGCAGGGATTGGTTCATGAGTGGAGCTGTGAGGGTGGCAGGAGCCAGGAAAGGCCCACAAGGCAGAGCCATGAAGGGGAGCACGGGCCAGGCCCACTGGATTCTTCCTGGAATTTGAATCTAGAGTGAAGCTACAAAAAGACTAAATGCCCCCTGAGAACCTGTTCTTTCACTAAAGTTCATATCTGAGACCTGAAGCCCACTTTACCTCTATCTGGTCCTGGCTCCAGCCCCTCTGGGGGCCCTCCCTTTGGGCTTCCAGGAACCCCCCAGGCCTCTGTTCACCAGAGCAGTCCTGTTGCTCCCCCTAAGTGCCCTGGCAGATAAGAATTGGAAAATGAAGAGTGTGGATCAAGATCAGAGGCAAGAGATCCAGGAGAAGGGTGGACATGAGAAGCAGAACCAGGTCACAGGCAATGAGGGGGCTTTGAGCTCAGGACTTGAACTTGCTAGGCAGGTGCTCTCCCACTTGAGCCAGCCCTTTCTGCTTTAGTTATTTTTTGATGGAGTCTCACATTTTTGCCCGGGGCCAGCCTTGGACTGCTGTCTTTTTACCTACACCTCCTGATTAGTTAGGGTGACTCATACGCCACCACACCTGGCTTGTTGGTTGAGATGGGGTCTTGCTAACTTTTTGCCTGGGCTGGCCTCAAACCTCCATCCTCCCAAGTAGCTGAGATCACAGGCATGAGCCACTGTATCTGATCCTCTACCTAGCTTCTTAATGGTGGAAGGTTCAGTATGACTGTTCAGGTCTTTATAAATAGTCTACAAAGGATTTGTCCTACTTTTGATCAGTGGTGACAGGTAATGTTAGACAGGTAAATATGCTGTTGCTACTGGAGTGATTTGGGTGTCACCATAAGGAAGTAAGGCATTGGGTTAGAATTATGTGTTTATTCATTAAACTGACATTTGTTGAGCTCATATTCTGGGCAAATATCCATTCTGGGCACTGGGAACACCAAGCTGACTGAGTCCTGGGCCCTGCCATGAGTGGAGGAGGGCATGGTGTACACACTGCATCCATGGTGGGTGTGGAAGGAACTGTGGCACGTACACACTGAGTCAGGGTCAGGGAAATCCCTTGAGTTCAGACGCTCAGGAAAGATGATGTGGAGAAGCGGCTCCCTGGGGAGAGAGACAGTCTCACTGATGGCCCCTCCAGATGTTAGGTGCACAAAAGAAACATGGCGAGTGACCCGCCTGGCAGGTGAACATTTACTCCCAGGCAGGATGGGGAAGGTAGACTGATGCCCAACAGTGGAAGGCCAGGTTGGGAAATCTGGAGTTACATCTATCCACAGAGACCAAAGGGACCTCTAACCAGTGGGTCATCCTCTATCCAAAGTAGTATCATGAAAGCAAACTGCAGAGATCTACAGAGCCAACGGGAGTGGGAAGTTCTGTTGTTCACTCCACTTGATGGCCACTGCAATAGTCCAAGCAGGACCTGTCACTCGAGGTAAACAATGGGTGTGCAAAGGCAGACAGGTGTGAGAGACACAACAGAGCTGATCTGAGGAAGCTGGCATTGGAAAATAGGTGGGCACAGAGAGAAAGGGTGAGCCAGGAGGGTCTCCAGAGCTTGGGGTAGGATGGTGACTCAGGTCCATTCCAGTAATATGCATTTCCTGGGCTCCTGTGTGCACAGCATGGGTTGGGAGGTGGCGAGGCAGAAGGGATGGAAAGGAGAGGCCTTGGGGTGATAAAGGAAAACAACTGGAGGACTTATCACTTTGAGCTCTATGAATGTCCCCTTCGGCATCACTGAGGCCAGCTTGCCAAGTATAGGCTGACAGGCAGAAGGGACATGAAACCTAGAGACCAATGTACGGCTGCTTTTCCCAGTGGCTGCTGGCTCTGGGCCACAGCCTTCATCTGGGTGGGTCCTGCCTGGCTTCTGGACTGCCTCGGACTTTTATCCCAGGATCAATGTCCTCCTAAGACAGTTAGTAGTGCCAGCCTGCATTTATTTCAGAGAAAAGCCTGCAGCCCGCCCACACTCCTAAGAGTGCACAGTGCGCTGACCAAATGGTGCCCACAGGCATTGCCCACAAGAGGCTAGCAACCCACTCAAGGCCGAGCTGCACCAAGCCAGGGCTATCCACTCCCACCACCACCATCATCCATCTGTTTCCCATCACAGTCCCAAAAGAAATAACAGCTCACAGGCAGGGAACACACTCCCTCACATGTACATGTACAGGAAGCAGCTTTCCTTAACTCCATGGGAGACTGGCTGGGTCCCTAAACCCAAGAATACAAAATCCAGGACTTCACTCCAGTTCTGTGGCCTGGGAACGCTCTAAGCCAAGTCACTGGCTTACAGCAGTCCCTCTCAGACCCTGGGCTGGGAGACAGAGAAACTACAGTCACTAGAAGGGAAGTTCTTCCAGCTTAAAGACTTCCATTCAGTCTCCACTGGACACCTCGTGAAGACAGATGAGGAAACTGAGGCTCAGTAACTTGGAGAACTACAAGGGGTCAACATTAATAGCAGAGCTGGGATTCAACCTCACGCATCTGTCCAAGTATCAACCAGTGGGCCTTGACCTTCCCATGCCAGGCCCTGTCTGGCCCATGGTTACTGGCACACAGTGACTGGCACACAGTGGGAGAAGAGCGCAATGCACGAACTCCATCAGGAACGAGACAAGGAGGAGCAACATGTCCTGGGAGCTGGTTTCCACGTCTTTCTGATCCTGTACATGGTCCACACCAGCATTGCAGCAGCTGGCCATTGCTCCCTCGACCTCCTCCCACCTGACCCAAATGAAACAGGCAGAGCTGAGTGTCAATGCTGACCTGATAAGAAAGCGCAGCATCCCTTTCTCATCTCAGACAATTTGCCCCTGACATTGTGTTTATTATTGGAGATGAGACCTGGAATAAAAACAGGATTCCCTCTTCTCCTCACACAGGAAAGGAGGGAGGGATTTAGGGAGGAAAGGAGGGAGGAAGAGAGGCAGTCGGGAACACTGAGGGAGGGATGACCGCTTGCTTTCCATTTTCTGTGACTGTGGTGAAAGTGGGAAGGTATGGATCTGTTAAAAGAGAGATCAATTAGCAGGCTGGTTGGTTTGTTTCCAAACTATAAACCCTCTGGGACCCAGACAAGTCACGTGACACGTCCAAGGTCACGAAGCTAGCAGAACCGCCATCCTGCAGCTAGACACTCCACAGTTCTTGCCTCCTTTCCACAGCCTGCACCTCTACCTGGAAGACCGCACAGGCGAGCGCACACGTGCACACGTGCACACAGCCTCCCAGAACAAATTAAATAGGCCCTGGGGTGACTTGTCATAGCATCAGTCACAGCATCACAGGTGGGGAGCTCTTGAAAGGTTGTTAGCAAATTAATGAATTATATAATGTCTGCTCGATAACTCCCAGGGCTAAGGTAAGCTCCTGGAACACACACTTCCATTTGAAGAAGCCGAAGTTAAACCGTGTGTGTGTGGTGCCCTTGACAGGCTGTGAGCACTGCCTTTTTCCTTGAGGACATTTGCACTAGGAAGGACCCGAGCAGATGCAAGGCCAGTGTTGCCTGGGGAATAGCCCTGAGGAATGCACCGGGGTCAGGCGACTGAAGGGCAAGACCCATCTCTGTCCAGCATGGAGCACAGCGCCCCTCCCACCCCCTAAAGGCCCCAAACAGTCAGTAGCACACCCTGAGCATCCCCTGTGTATAGGGCCAGTCCTGGGCACCGGAAGAGGAAGCAACCTGAGACATGTGGTGCCAGGACTCAAGGGGTCCCCGCTCTGATGGTGATATACTGTCCTTATCTTGGGAACACTCCCTGGGAGGACAGAATTCTGTACCCTGGGGAAGGTCTTGTTAGCCTAGGCAGCTAGGTAGGCCTGGACAGGAAGGAGGAACTTTCTTGGCTGTAAGAATCCATTCCTCTCTTGCAAAAGTGGAATCACACCCAGACGGTACCACAGCGGGACTTGTGATTAAGATGACACTAGATCCTCTTATCCAGCACCCTTCCCAAATCTCCACATCAGGACCACACCTACACCTTGAGGGATGAATATTCAGCACTAATCCAGGAAGGACAAAGAGGATCAAATTCTCAGCCCTACCTTCTTAAGAGCGCAGGTCTACGACTTCCCACACCTGGACAGCCACTGTGCAGTCACCAAACCATTTGGGGATGGCCACAGGGGGAGGGGGTTGCACCACCTAGTAACCCTGCCCTATTGGATTACGAAACCCCAAGCCCTAACAATGTCAAGTCCTCAGGCCAACTGCCCGCCTCACCCACGGCATCCTACCGAATCATTCCTTGCCATCCTCCTACTCTTGCTGTTTTTTTTTCAGTACTGGGGTTTGAACTCAGTACTGGGATTTGAACTCAGGGTCTACACCTTGAGCCACTCCACCAGCCCTTTTTGGTGAAGGGTTTTTTTGAGATAGGATCTCACGGAACTATTTGCCAGGTGGGCTTCAAACCTCAATCCTCCTCATCTCTGCCTCCTGAGCAGCTAGGATTGCAAGTGTGAGCCACCAGCGCCCAGCCTCTTGGCAGTTCTTTTGCTGTGCCTGGAGCAGTGTCCCAAGTGTAGACGTTGAACCTGAAGAACGGAGGAACACGCCATCCGTTGGTGGCGGTCTCATCCACTGTGGAGCTTTATGAAGCTCCTTGTCTGGCAGGGAAGACGTGAACTGTGCCCTTGAGAAAGTCCAAGCTATCAGCAAGACAAAAGGAGGAGGGAGAGGGACAGGGTTACCCTCGAAGGCCCTCCAGACTGACAGGACAGACAGCATCCATGCTATGGCCAGGGAAAGGGGCGACCCTTTCTCTCATGGGGCGATGTCATTCCTGGAATGTCCACTCCAGGATGAAGTTAGATGTAAGAGTGGTGCCACATGTGTGCACATCTACCTTGCTCTGGAGTGACCCCTAATATAGAAGGGTATTGATATTGAAGACTTCTTAAATTTTACAACTCAGCTCAGGGCCTCTGCCTCCATACCTCTCCTACACTTGGCACCTGGTTCAGCCCTGCCCTGAGGCTCTCTGTGCCTCGGTCCCCATAAAAGCCAATTTCTGGAGAACAGGATGCTGGGACCTCACAACCAGCTCCTCACAACGTCTCTCTTATCCCAGGCTAGTGGCCCCTGCGGCTGTGGAGTCCCAGAGAGGATGGACTATGATTGGCTTCCCAGAGCAGCTGTGGACATGGCCACCCAGCCCTCTGCTGAGCAGCAGAGCAGACTGTAGGACGACAGGTCTGGGACTGCAGAAAGGACTAGGGGAAAAGACTGAACCTGGAACCGGACATCCTGCTGCCCTACTCAGAGTGCTGCCCCAAGGACATCATCAGTCCTGGGGTTCCTGCATCCATAAAGAGAGGGAAGTAACTCCCATCTTGTGACTCGTTGTAATGATTGTGGAAAGAGACACAAGGGGGCCACACCTTAAAGAGAATCAGGGTGAGCGTGACCATGTTTTCCTCTGGCCATGTCTGCAGTCACTGAAATGATTCGTTCTGAAGGAGGAAGAAAAAGGAGAAGGGAGGACAGTGAGAGGAAGAGGAGAAGGCACTGAAAATAGGAAGGGAGGGAGGGAGGAGGGAACAGAGAAGTGTTCGCAGACTGAACTTTTGAGGAATTCCTGGAAGACAAAAAGCAGAAGGGACAAAGTGGACAGAGAAACCAGCAGGGAACAATCACAGTCCAAGTCATGGGTCCCCAGAGACGCTAACAGGGGTGGGAAAGGGCAAATGCAAAGAGACCACCAAGAACCATGAACTATTTGGAGAAACCAACAACAGAAGCCCTGACCTCACAAGGTCTGCGAGATTAAAATGTGATTATTAAAATTATAATTATAGAGACGATGAGGGTAATGTAACTAATGTACAGTATAAGACTGATCAGAACTGTCCATGCCAATCCCCCTCACAACGAATATATCCTAATAAAAAATTTAGAATAAAAGCCTTAAACACTTATAATTATAGTTGATGGAACAAAGCAGTGAATCCAATTAGTAGGCAGGGTGGTGCAGTTGCAAGTCCTCCAAACGCAGAGCAGAGTGGGCTGGGTGGGGGCGGGAAGTGGGGGCCCCATCCACGCTGCTTCAGTCTGGGGGACTTGGGGACACACAGCCTGGTGCAGAGGAGATATCCCCTCACCTCCACGTGGGCCCACACTGTCCATGAGCGGATTGGCCTTTCTCTGTGTGCAGGTTTAGACTCAGTGGAGTCTGCGCTAGCGCTCTCTGAGCGCCTGGAGCTCTCGCAGGACGCACAGAGTCAATCAACTCGCTTGCCGAGCAGAAGGGCCTCCCTCTTTATGAAGAGATGAGGCTCAGAGGAGCAGGGTGTCCGGCCTCCCCTTGTCCACCCCTTTGGAGGCCCCTGGTGTCACAGATCACTGTCGTCACCATCATCTCTCTGGTGGCTGCTCGGCCACAGGCTGTCCTTCCCTGGGTATGACAGTTTGTAGGACTCTGGAGCTGCAGCCTGGCCCCACAGGCAGCTCTGGGGACGCGGACACCACCTGAGGAGTCCTGACAGCCATCTTTGGATGGATTTGGGCAGAAGGGAAGCAGGGCACCTGCTTCCGCCTGTCCCCGGGGACTGCGTTGGGAGACTTCTGAACCCTTCTTACTCTTACCTGCACCCCACCATCACCTCATTTTTTCGGTAAATACATTTTCCCTTCAGTTTTCAGCTCCTCATGGCGTATTCCAAGGCTGGCAGTCTGTGCACTCCTCCCTGTTCTGTGGGTTCTTCCCAAAGAGTGAAGGATCCTCAAATGTATAAACCTGCCCTGTGCCTGCCTCTCCATGGGACATGTGACATATTCAGCTTCTCTTAACTCTCACAGCAACTGTATGAAGCCACATTTCTTCCCCCTTTTACAGAAGGAAGAACTGAGTCCAGAGAGGTTAAGTCACCAGTGAAGGGCCACACAGCTAGCAGATGGGAACATCAGAATAATCTGAACTCCTTGCTCTTCCTGCCCCCTGGCTATGTCCCATGGAGATTTGAGATGTCTAGGAGAGGGCATTATAATTGGTGGGACATGTCACACACGCTTGGGAAAGATGTTAGTGCCAGGGAGCAGGTAGCTCATGGTCAAAGGGGGGACCCTGGCATGAGAGATTCAAGGGTTCTTAGCCGAGATGGGTTCTGAGCTCCTTCCTAGAGGGCCCACAGGATTGGAGAGTCAGGGAAAAGGAAGGAAAAAATTTTGGACTTGGCAGGCAAGATTTTAAATTCCTTTAAAAGACACTCGCTCCCTCTGCCTTTAAGTGAGTAAGGGCATGGATAATTTATACCAGGGAAATTACTTCATGGTCTGGATACCGTCTGTGGGCAGAGGCTGGTGTGGATGGGGAGCCACCCTGGAAAAGAGGTCACGGTGAAGAGTAGGTAGACATACCAGGCCTCCACTGGCTGTTGCCAGGGTTTGTGATCTACAGAAATTGACTCCAGCCCGCAGGGTGAGTATGGAGACGTGAAAGCTGCTCTGCTTAAGGAAACAAATGGGTCAGGGGCCATGGCTCACACCTGTAATCTTGGCTACTTAGGAGGCTGAGATTGGGAAGATGGTGGTTTGAGGCCAGCCCCAGCAAATAACTGATAAGACTGCATCTCCAAAATAATCAGAGTAAAATAGACTGGAGGTATGGCTCACACATGAAGCCCTGAATTCAAACCCTAATCCCCACCCCACCCCCCAAAAGCAAAGAAGTCTTGAATCTCCAGGGACAGCCAAGGGAGAGGGGTTGGAGGGCAGAAAAAACAGAGAGGGAGACAGGCCAGTAAGGTCCTAAGAGGGGCCGTGGAGTTCCCGGGGGAGCTGAGGGCCCGGGAAGCATCTTCCAGGTATGAGGCGCAGAGGAGCTGCAGAGCGGAATGAGTGACAATTAATTTGAAGTTCACGGTGCTACAGCACAAATACACACCCAAGATCCAGGTGTGGTTGGAAGAGCATGTAGCAGCCCAAAACTAGAGTTGCTTCAGGGTCGTGGTAGCAGAAGGGACATGCCACAGCCCCTTATTCATGAAATAAGAACCTGACGTGTTTTCATTTAAATAGCAAAGGGTGACTCCATTACAGGAGAGCCTGGGGACAGCCAGTTGGCTGACATGTAGATTACAAAAGCAGAGAGAACAGAGACAGAGACAAAGTGTAGAGTGAGGTTGTTGGCTTATGTTTACATGACAAAGCTTCAAGTTCTCTGGCTATTCTTATCTGGCTTTATTCAGTGGATCTAACGAGCCATTCCTGTGGCCTGGTGGCAATTAAAGTCACTTTTTAATATCAACTAGGCTCAAACACTGGCTGAGGGCAGACTTTCTGAGCACTTCCCAGTTATTAAATCAATTTGTCCTCACTACCTCCACGAGACAGGTTACCATGCAGAGAAAGATGTGAAGCACAGAGAGGTCACGATGCCTGCAGAGGTCACACAGTCTGGGCCTGGGTGAGATGCCACCTCAGGGAGGCTGGCTCTGAGTCTCTCAGTCTTGTCACTGTGTGGTCTCCCTGCAGCTCTGGCTTCCTCCTCTCCTCAAGAAACTAGACAGGACCAAATGCTCAAAGAGTCACCAGGACACTTGGAGCCCCTTGTGACTCCATATGGATTTAAACTTGTTCCAGAGGATCGGATTGGGATCAGAGAGAAGGAAGAAGGAAATGGATGCCAGCAAAGTGGATGGCAGACTTTGCTAGTGCGCTGAGCCACACGTGTCCCAAGTAGCGAGCACTCTGTCATCAGGGCAGTGAGAGCAGAGGCCTCCCAGCAGAGAGGTCCTCTAAGGCGCTCTCCGACTTGAGATTTTGTGGCCCTGGGGAACTTCCCTGCTCCAGAAGAAAACACGGAAGATTAGACGCCATGGATTCTATGGATCGTTGGGCTTTGCATTACCAAAGGTTGCTGATGGCCCTCCTGAAACCTGCTTCCTTCCCTGTGCATTTGGCCAACCTTGATGACAGGAGGTCATTAGGGCCTCCTCCTCCCTGTTCCCAGTCTTGCTTCTCTCACTGGTCACAGCCTTCTGGTTAGAGACCCCATGCCTAGTTCTGTGTGGAAACCCACAACACGCTGAGCCAGGAAGGCCGTCAGCGGATCAACTGCCTGCAGCACAGCACTTTTTCGCTCAGCCTGTTCTGCCCTACTCTGACTATCTGTGTTTGCAGACCTGCTGTCACTGACCGCCGCCTTCTGCAGCTCCCTGGCTATGCTCATCCTGGGAGTGACTCCTGATGAGCAATGCTGGGAGCCCAGGGGAGTCCCTCTTCTCTCAGGTGGCTTCCCCTGGCTTAGCTCTGCAGGGCCCATGTGAGGCGATGTGGCCAGAGGACACAGCTGAGATCCTTGTCATTCCAGGCTGTGGACCACACTTGGGTGCAGAGTCCCCCTAGACAGAGGTCTTGGGAGAGCTGACCAGGGTCAGGCAGCCATGTGGTCACACTCAAGACCACATCCTCTTCTCTGAAGGTAGAGGCTGCATCTAATGACTGATGGAGGTGAGGATGGCAGAACAGGGTTAGCCGCCCAGAGCTGCTTGCCTTAGAAAGGCTGGCTTGAGAGCTTATGGGAACTTAGCATTCTCAGCCAGCAGTGGCTCCTTGAGCCTCCATAGTCACACAATGTGTGCCAAGTGCCTGCTTTCCTCCTTGGAGCCTGGCATTTTGGTGCACGGCAGGCAGAAGTGCCTGTGTTACTGGCCCTACCCTCACCATCCCAACAGAAACCTGGGCCCTGAGTCTCTAATGAGCTGGCTCTACTGCACACAAGTTGTCACCATGTGCTGGTGGAGGAATGAGGCATGTCCTATGTGACCCACAAGGAGAGGGCTCCTGACACCATGTGCCTGGTTTTCTCTGGATGCCTCCTCCCGAGGGAGCCTTTGCCTCTGCTGAGACTGCTTTGGGTCCTCTCGCTGTCATGAACCATATCCACAAGGCCACTCTGTGTTGAGTCCTCTCCTCCTAGCAGACCACCTGCCTGGTAGTCATCCTGGGGACTTTGGCACAGGGTGTAGATGGCTATGTGGACTCCACAGCTCCTCGGGGCTCAGGCAAGGCTGCAGCTGGACTCACCTTACAGCTGATCTCCCTTCTGCTGAACACTTGTCCCAGGAAACCCAACCTGCAGCACAGGCCTTTCAGGACTGGCAAGTCACCAGGCATTTTGTGGTTTGTTACAGCCCCCATCAGGTTTTTATCAGAAGAGGAAACTGGAGCTGACAGAAGTTGAGCGACTTGCCCAGGGCCACACAGCAAGTGACGGTCAGAGCTGGGCAAGGATTTTCAGAAGTCCATAGCCCTGCTCCTGAACCAGGCTGGCTGTCCCCTGTGGCTCTGCACGTCCAGAATTCTTCCAGGACACATGGGGACGTATGGTCATGCCTTCCCCAACCAAGGTCTTCCACAAGGAATCTTGGGATCAGTTCTGGGCAGCTGGAGTGGGAGTGTAATTCAGTTCCAAGGAAGGGGAAGGGGACAGAATGTTCTCTCGCCCCCTGAAGGATTCAGGGAGAGATGAGTAAACAGAGCCGATACAGGGTACGCTCACATGCATACCCGTGTGCCTTGGCCCAGACCTCTGGCCTCCCAGGTCTGGTTTCGAACCCAGCTCTGGAGACTGTGTAGAGGGGTCTGAATCACTGTGCAGTGCACAGGAAGCCATCAGTGATCTCTTAGCCATCATGTGCTACCTTCACTGTGCACACAGGAACCCGTCCAAGCAAGCAGTGGCAGCGCTGAGAGGGACTTGGCTTCAGGCAGGAGGGAGCCTGCCACTCCTCAGAGGCGGCCAGGCCAGCTGTCAGTTCCAAAGAACATGGGGCTGCTGGAGGATGTGACAGACGGAGTCCTGGAGAGCTTGTGAACCCATCTGTCCACGGCAAGGGGACAACCTCCTCCCCTAAATGAGGCCAGCTTTCGAAGACATGCATGAGCCTTGTAGGGTACACAGGCTCCTGCCTTCTGGGGTCCACCACCGCACATTGCATCAATAGGACACCAAAACTAGTCCCTTCCCTCTTTCCCACAAAAGACATGCAAATAGACATAGAAATATGCAAATAAATAAATCGTGGGATCAGTCGTACCCACTGTTCAGCTAGCTAAAATCTTTTGAGATCCAGAAAAGTGCCATCACAAGCAACTTAAAAGTCCTCTTTTCTGTTCTGGGGTCCTCCCTGACCACCTGGGTCTCTCTGGCTCCTGAACTCATGGAGCTTCAGGATTCTCTCTTGCACCCTTTTCATCCTCCCTGCTCCTCCCTTCCCTCGCCAGCAGCAGAAATGCCTCCCCTGGACTGCGTCAAGCCACCTCCTGCCACACTCTCATCACTGTCAAGGTCATGTCTTGATGAAGGAACCTCTTGGGACTGCCCCTTCCCCACGTGCTCCATCAACCTATCTTTTCCTCTTTCTCACATGTTCTTATGTGCATGTCTGTGTGGGTGAATTTCATCTCAAGTTTCAAAGTCAAGTGTGAAGATTCAAGTGTAAGCCAGCATAGACAAGGCTGGTAGTACTAACCAGCTGTAGAGGTGAAGACCCTGCAATTCAGACAGCTTAAGTCTCTTCTCCACCATTACGCTGACGGTCACTAGAAGAGCAGGCCTGCCCCTCAAGTGCCTGAGACAATGCAAATGAGCCACCACTACCTCAGCCCTGAAATGTCCACAGCTACCCACAGTCTCTTCTCTAAAGCACACCAGATGTTTCTGTCAGTGCTGCCAGATTCCTATCATTGCCCCACCTGTAATGACATAGAGATGCAAAAATGCCACACTGCTTAGTGACCTTTCTGCTGGCTTCTAGGGCTCCCTGGAGCTAACCTGGGCCAGGGACAAATGGCCAGCTACACCTCCAGTTTCAGAGCAGGAACAGAGGCTGGAAGCCAGGAAGGCCACCACTCCAGATCACCAGATCTGGCCAGGCCTAGAGGACCTGAGCCCAGTTCAGCATTTAGAGGTGAGGACACTGAGGCCAAGGTTCACAGCAACCAGGCAGCATGTGAGCCGAGCATCCCGAGACTCTGCAACCCCCCGAGGTCCTGCCTGCCGGCTCTGCTGTGTTCTGGAACCAGCTCTCAGCAGGTCAGTGGGAGAAGCAGGATCAAGTATGGTCCTTACTCTGCCTGTTTCCTGATGGAGATGCCTGAGGGGCTGAAGACAAAACAGCCCCACCTCTTCCCACCACCTGTGTTGTGGGGCTCTTTTGTTGGACAGGAGCACGCATCCCTAATTGCCCACTGCCACCCAGAGGTGACAATCACAGGGACAGGCCCCCTGTCAGCTTCCCTTTGATTCAAGTACCTGTAGAAAAGGGGAGGAATAACGTGGGGTGGGGGGTGTGGGGGGGTGGTCTCTACCACTTGAGGTGAAATAAATTAGAAAGACTTGAACTCGAGCCTTGTTTTCTACATTGACAGATACAAATGTATGTACTTGCCATCTACAGCATGCTTTAAAGTACACACACTTGGGGTGACTAAGTCTAGCTAAAAAGCTTTATCTCACATAGTTGTCATTCTTGTGATGAAATTAACGTGCTCTCGTAGCACTGTCCATCATCTAATGTACGATTGACTATGCACGCATGCTGTACCGTGGGCCTCTTGAACTTACTCCTCCTCTCCAGCTGAAATTTAACCTCTCGCCAGCATCTCCCTGTTCTCCCAACCTCCCTGCTTCTATGAGATCAGCTTTTTAAATTTTGACATCTAAGTGATATTATGTGGTATTTGTCTTTCTGTGCCTGGCTTATTCCACTTAATATAATGTCCTATAGGTTCACTCACGTTGTTGAAAAATGACAGGATTTCCTCCTTTTTATGGATGCATAGCACTCCATTGTGTATGTTACCACATTTTCCGCATCCACTCACCCACTGAGGAACGTTTAGATTGATGTGATAGCTTGCTTATCGTGGGAAAACTCTGATACGGTATTACACAGAGAAAACGCTAAAGATTCTGTAAAAATATTACTGGAACTAATAACCAAGCTTAGAGAAGTTACAGGACCCATCAATATACAAAAATCATGTAGCAGAATAGTAATGAATCCTCTTAAGAGGAAATTAAGGAAGCAATTTTATTTGCAATTGCATCAAAAAGAGCAAAACACTTAGGAATAAGTTTAGCCAAAGAAGTGTAAGGCTTACACGCTGAAATTATAAAATGTTGTTGAAAGAAATTAAAGACATCTAAATAAATGAAAGCATATCTGTTGTTCATGGACTGAAAGCTGAATGTTGTTAACCTGGCAATACTCCCCAAATTGATTTATAAATTTTAACTGCTTTTTCTGCAGAAATGGACAAGCTGATCCAGAATTTCTTATGGAAAGGAGACCCGAAATAGCCAAAGCAATCGTCAAAAAGGAAAACGAAGGTGAAGACTTATACTTCCTGACTTCAAAACTTACTCCAAAGTTCCAGTGCCAGCAGTGTGATGCCGGCATCGGATGGACGCACGGGTGAGTGGAAGGGAGCCGAGAGTGCAGAAGTTAGCCCGCACCCTAGGGTCAACCAACTCTCACCAGGGATATCAAACCCTTCAGAAGAAAACCACAGGCATTTCCCCACATGGTGCTGGGATACCTGGACGACACCCACACACCAAAGAATCGATTGGACCCTACTCTACCCCACGCACAGAAATTAATCAAGATGGACCAAACACCTAAATGTAAAGAACAAAACTATAAAATGCACAGATGTGAGTTTTGTGATTTTGAACTAGACAGTGGTGGCTTAGATGTGATTCACAAAGCACAGTAAGCAAAAGAAAAATAGATAAGATTTTAGTGTCAGAGGACGCTGGTAAGGGCTGACAGAATGAGAGAAAGTGTTTGCAAATTACATATCTGATAAAGATCTAGTCTCCAGAAAATATAAAGAGCTCTTACAAATCAATGATAAAAAGACTCAACTTTTAAAAAATGGACTAAGGTTATGAGCAGACATCTCTCTAAAGAACTGACCCATAAGCGCACAGAAAGATTGAAGAAATGCATGCTGAAATCACAGTGAGAGGGGCTGGCAGAGGGGCTCAAGTGGTAGAGCGCCTGCCTAGCAAGTGTGAGGCCCTGAGTTCAAACCCCAGTACCTCCCCCCAAAAAAAAAAAAATAGTGAGCGACCACTTCACAACCACTAGGATGCCCAAAACCAAAAAGACAAACAATGACTAGTGCAGGTGAGGATATGGAGGAGCTGGATCCTCAGACATTGCTGGTAGAATCCAAAATGGTGTAACCACTGTGGAAACCAGTGTGGCACTTCTTCTGCCACATTAAATATAGAGTCACCATAGGACCCCAGCAATGCCACTCCTGGCTATATATCCCAGAGACCTGAAAACATATTCTCACACAAATGTTCACACTAGCAGTATTCACAGCAGCCATGAGGTAGAAGCAACCCGATGTCCATCAAGTAACGCACAGATAAACAAAGCATGGCGTCTCAGCTGTAGTAAGGAATGAAGCTCTGGTCTGTGTTGTCACGCAGGTGAACCTGAAGTGAAAGAAGCCAGACACAGAAGGCCACATAGCGGAGGACTCCATTTACCTGAAATGTGGAGAGTAGGCAAGTCCACAGTGACAGGACAGAGGAGTGGTTCCTAGGGCTTTGGAGGAGGGGGAATTGGGAGTGAGTCCTAACACTACAGAGTTTTTTGATGGAGTGTGGCAATGACTGTACAACCTTGTGAACAGAATACTAAAAAGCTCTGAATGTTCATTTCATAGTGATAAATTTTATGCAAACTTTTATGCTATGTAGCTTACTTTGCAACTAATATAATGCCCCAAAAATTACTAGACATGCAATGAAACAAGAAAATATGGTCCACAGCAAGGAGAAAAATCAATCAGTCAAAATACTGAATTAATAGACAAGGACATGAAAACAGTTATTATAACTCTGCTCCATGGTTCTAAAAGATATAGAAGAAATGCACATAAGGCACATGAAAGAGAATCAAACTGAATTCTGAACGTGACAAATATATTTTCTGAGATGAAGAATACATGGATGGCCCTTCAAGATGAGCTTGGAGTTGCCAGGGTCTCCATGCTGTATCTCCCCATTGAAGTGTGTGTATCTATGACCAAAAAATTCCTGGCTGTGAATCTAGAGACCCCTCTTGGTTCCTCTTGGTCCCAGTGCTCCTTTTCCACGGGCATTAGGCTCTTTCTGGGTAGGTCTGAAGGGAATGGAGGCTGGTGAGGACTTCTTCCTTTAGGGGTGAGAGGTGTTTTGCTTAACCGTGTCCTTGGAACCAGGTGTGACCCAAGAGCTCCCAAAAGATGGTCATATTGATTTGAGAATAAATAGGATATTAGCAAATTCTCAAGGTGTCTCCCCAAAGATACTTATCAGTTCTGAAGCGGACAAATAATAGCTTTACAGTGGAGAAACTCTGCAGAAATCCCCTTAACCGAGTGATTAAGGCTAACTTCACCAGTAAGAAAACATTTCAATATGATGCATTCACAGATTTGAGACACTGAGGAAAACAGCTTCAGCTCTGTGTTGTCCTTGTGCAAAATGCATAATCTCAATCTAATTCTGGGAAAATATCAGACAAATCTTGCCAGGGTGCCAGTGCATACCTGTAATCTCAGCTACTCAGAAGGTGAAGGTAGGAGATTCACTAAGGATGGCCTGGAGAAAAGTACGAGATCCTATTTGAAAAAACAAACCAAAGCAGGAAGGGTTGAGTGTGGCTCAAGTAGTAGAGCACCCACCTAGCAAGGGTGAGGCCCCAAGTTCATATATATATATATTCCAACTAACCCAAAAGAATGCAGAAAAGAGAGAAAAAGGAACAAAGGCAAAGGGTAAAGAACAAATAGAATAGATAAGAAACACCAATATCCTAGATTTTAGAACAACCATATTACATAGCCAATCATATTACACATAGATGGCCTGAACACTCTAAATAAAAGGCAGATGTTGTCAGATTGGATTAAAAATGGAATCTCAACTACCTGCTGTCTCTAAGAAATCCACTTTGAATATAAAAACTGATAGTTCAAAGTAAGAGGATGCAAAAACTATACCATGCAAAATTAGTTCAAAGACAGTCAGATTGCCTATCATAATACCCATGTAGAATTTAGAACAAGGGCTCTTCCATGCGACAGAGAGGAGGATTCCCTAATGATAAAGAGATCGCTTCACCAAGAAGACAAAGCTATCCTAAACACAGACGAACCTAACAACACAGCTCCAAAACACGTAAAAGAAACACTGGCCGAGCTGAATAGAGAGACAGCTAAACCTACTATTAGATTCTGAACCCACACTTCTCTCTCAGCAATTGACATCTCGAGTGGAGAGAATGTCAGTAAGGATATTCTGAACTGCACAATCTGTCAACTGCACTTAATTGTCACTTACAGGGCACTCTGCCCAACACCCACTGGGGCACATTGTTTTCAATGACAGTGGGTAGTGTATCTACATGTCCACCCCACTGGGAATGATAGGAACCTACTGTTTGTGGAGCATGGCAGTGACAGGTGAATGGACATGCCCTGTGGTGACAACGGCCAGGGAAAAGGAATGGGAGCCAGCTGTTGACCATCTCTGAGAGGCCCAGTGACCCCTGCTGGGAGCTGGAAGGAAAACTGGGGCCAAGAGCCACATTCCCCTGGTCAGCTGGTGTGAGGGGCTGGCACCTAAGACAAGTTGGTGGCAACTCTGCTACAGGACCCCAGTGATGTCTTAGGGTTGTGTGCTCAGTGACCCCCGCCCCAGTGCAAGGTGGGAGGCTGGCCATCCCTGAGGCTTGCAGGTAGCCCTGCCTCTCAAGCTAGTCAACCACCATTCCTGAGCCTCGTGTGCCATTAGACGGGACAGGTTGTCAACACTGCTCTCCAGCACAGCCCCCATGGAGCACAGCACATAGACAACAGACGGAGACAGAAAAGCAGCCCAGGATCTGCCACTAATTAGCTGTTTGACCTTGGGCAAGTCCTTTGATACATCTAATCTTATTCTCCTCAACAGATAAATGAGGAAGAAAACAATTTGGACCATCTCTAAGGTGTGTTCAGGGTGAATCTACAGGACTGTCATCCTAGAAGGAAACCACAGGGTGGGGAAAGCTCTGAGGCCTGTGCTCCTCTCCCAGCAGGTCCCCAAAGGCAATGTAGGGCCTCCAAGGTGCTCACTCACTGCCCCTGGGCCTGCCATGCCCACTCTCCCCCCCATCTTCACATGATGAATACAAGCTGTCCACATCACTCACAGGGTGGCTGGAGAAAAAGCAATTAAATGCTTTCTTAATTGTAGGATGGCAAGAGGTTAATGAGTTACTATAAAAACCAGTCCTTGCCATCTGGTGGCTGTCGCCAAAGTCCGCATACAGAGAGAGATCCCAATTTGTAAGACAGAATGACAGAATCATTCCAACTCAGGAGAAAGCAGGCAAGGGTGAGGTGCTGAGGCTGGGGGTCAGTGTGTGCCCCTGCCGGTCTCCAGATGTCCCCTCGCTGCAAGGAAGTCTCAAAACCACCGTGGATGCAAAAGCAGACATGGAGCCAAATCATGCTTCAGTTCAAACGCTTTTCTCTGGGCTCTGGCTCTCTCGAGAGATGGCCCGGACAGCCACACTGCTCTGTCAGAGCCAGGAGGAAAAGAGAAAAGTGACAGACTGAGGGAGAACCCGGCCAAGGCAGAGGGAGGGACAGACAGAGGCAGGACTGCCAGACCCTGCAAAGACAAAAACAAGCCAGCTGGACAGACAGACAAAAGAGAATGGATGAGAGCTGAAACACCAGGAGATAAAAAGAGTCTGTGACACAAACAGGTTACAAGTGTGAGAAGCAGATGAAAGGGCGGGTAATTGTCTAGAATCAGAGACAGGAAAGAACTTCTGAGGGCTTTGCTTTGTTCTGTGCAAACACATCTTCCCCGTATTCCAGAGCTGCAGGGAATCATCAAGAAAAAGGCCCTTCTCCCTCAGTGGAGGTGAAGAGGAGGAGGCAGCAGGGCGAGGCTTTGCTGCAACAACCACACATGCATACGCACAAATATACACATGCCTAAGAACATACACACACCTGTGTTTTCTGTGCATGCAAAAACACATAAAAACAGAGGCACACACAGAAACAATACAGACACACGCCCTGCACTCCCAAAGATCCTCCCCCCAGTGAAGAGCAGTCCTCTCCAGCCACACAAGGCCCCTGTCATGTGTCTCTCCCCTCAGCTCCTTCCAGAGGCCCCATCTTTAGTCCCAAGCCTGGCAAAGGCGGGGTTTGTTCTCTGGTTCAAAGAGAAAGGAACCAAGCTGGGTGCCAGTGGCTCACACCTGTAATCCTAGCTGCTCATGAGGCAGAGATCAGGAGGACTGCGGTTCAAACCCAGTGAGAGAGAGAGAGAGAGAGAGAGAGAGAGACACGAACCTGAAGGTCCACTCATCCCCCTAAGGGCTGCATGGCCCACAGGCTGTGTTCCCGGGAGGTTATTGGCTGGGAACACAGCAGTCACCTCCAGGATCTGGCTGTGCATTGCTTCCAGGAGAGGATGGGACACGAGTTACTCCCTTCCCATTGCTCTAAACGGCCACCACAGCCCGGGGTGGCCTCCTCATCTTGTTATGGCCCACTGCTGTCCACCTGTGGGGACCATGGAAGTTTGCTCTGCTGTCCACCTGTGGGGACCATGGAAGTTTGCTCTGCTGTCCACCTGTGGGGACCATGGAAGTTTGCTCTGCAGGGCTGGGTCTCAGCTTGGAAACAAGGCTATGTCAGAGTAAGCAAACACGCAAAGCAGGCGTCTACAGCTGCAAGACCTGGTGTCTCCATTTTCCACAGTAGTTCAAGCCCTTGACTTGCCTTCTCCTCCCTACCACTTCAGTACCATGTGGCCACCCTCTTCTCAGGCTCTTCTGGACCTGTGGAACTAAAGAGAAAAGGAGATGCCCCAACAATCCTCCCCTCTTACTGGAGGATAATGATCCCCTAAAGTTGGTATAGGAACTGAGGAAGGGAGCACCAGTGCTCCAGGGTGAAATGAGAGCTGAAATCACTGTTTTACACTCTGCACCTCACTAGCCCAAGAGTGGACCACACCTGTCTCTCTGCTTTCCAATAAGAAGCCAGAGTTCCAAGGCTGTACCTGGCTGACCTCATCTATCCAGCAGGGTTCTCCAGGGAGTCATGTCACCAGCAAGGCTCCCCGCAGAGGCATGCCAGCTCGGTGAAAATCTCCATGATTCTGCTGTCGGCAGCAGCCAGGGACCCACAGCTGTGCAAGAGCAGTGCGGTGGGCAAAGCCAGGACCCAGCAGGCACCAGCAACCAGGTCCTCACTACCCGCCTGGAACCTGCTTTTGCCTGTGGTTTGGGCTTTGGTCCCTGTCCTTTTGAAGGACTGGGTGCTCCTCTTCCTGCTGATTGTGTAGGTCACTCCGTAGCTTTTCTGCTTCAGAGGAAAAAGAGCACACATGCATACACGTCGTACTCATGAGAGCAAGAAAGACAGAGAGAGAGTGACATAGAGACAGAGATAGGTAGACACAGACAGAGAATAAGACTCCAGCTCTGGAATTTTGTCACCAAGTCACAGGCATTGGTCTGTCCCTCACCTGCTTCCTCTGGACTGATGCTCCTGGGGGCCTCAGGAGCTCACATCTGCAGTTTCATCTCATGTTCTTAACTCTGACATCTCAGGCTGGAACTACTGCTCACCCTGCTCTGCGATCAGTCACCTTCCTGCTGCCTGCTGCATCCACACACCTCCTCCGACACCACACACACACACACACACACACACACACACACACCTATTTCCACTCACGCTCCATCCTGCATTCTCGGACAGTCGTGCTAGAGCTGTCACATCCCATCCACCAGCTCCTCACTCATTACCCCGCAAGCCCACAGGCCTGGGGAGAGAGAGACCTAGGGGTGGCTGGGGAACGAGGAAGGAGCAGAGGCCACCAGCATGAGGGCCTGAGCTGACACACAGAGATGAATCCATTGCCACAGCAGAAGTGACTGCACAATTTTAAGCTATGTGAAGTGAGCACCCCAAATATTGGATCCACAGGTTTTCTTTGTTACTTTGGGGGATAATTTTCAGCCAGGTGTGGTACATGCACAGGCAGGTGGCATTGCCACACCATCTGACGCCACTGACTTCCTTTTGATTCCCCACTGCCTCTCTTCCTCAGAGTGACGTGGTGCTCTCTGCTAAGAAGGTAATTCAGATGTCACTGGGGATGAATGCCCCCATCAGAGGGCTGACAGTGAACATTTCAACAACTTTTAATCAGCTCAGCCCTGGGAGAAAACGCTGATGCAAATGGCCCAGCAGAGAACTCCAAAGCAAAATAGGTGCCAGGGAAAATCCAGTGCACATGAGTGCCCAGGAACTCAAGGAGAAATGGCTGTCTGGAATTGATGTTGAAGTGTGTGTTCCTATATAGCTTCCACAGGGCCCTGTCCTGGCAGCTGCTGCCACCGTCCCTCCAGCCCTGGTCCTGACCAGCCAGTCCCAGCGGCAGGCCCAGACAGTCTGATACTCAGTGCTGGCTGCTGTCATCAGACTGTGCCTCTCAGCACTTTTAGCACAGCAGGTGAGAACTCGGGACCCTGGAATGCCAGGCTTGAGGGTGAAGTTCTGTTTTCGTTGCTGGCTGGCACAGCCTGCCTTCTCTGGTATGGCACCCTCCTCTGTTCCTCTAATTCCTCTTCCAAGGAAAGCTGAGGGCTCATCTCAAGTACCCCAAAGGAGGGTGGATCTTCCTTCTACTCTCCCTCGGCAGGTGCTCTCAGCCACACCTGCTGGGCACAGTACCAGGGGCTGCAAACCCACAGCAGATCCCTCCAGGGGTCCTGGGCTCCAGTCCTGCCCTCCTCCCCATCTCCTCTCTGACTGTGCACCTCCCAGCCAGGCCCACTGCGGTACCCAGGGCCTCCACTACAGCTGTCCACAAAGGTACCAGGCAAAGGGGGCCAGTGAGGTAGAAAGCCAGCCGGTGCTCCGACCAGGGCACCTGCCCTGAGTGGCACCTTTTTCAGCTTCACTCAAAGGCGCCACGGTAGGCAGTAGCTCCTGACACATATCTAACCACAGAGCCTTGTGTTGACAGACGAGGATGTCCTCAGGACTTCACATGCTTTTAACACTGGGCATCCTATTTCCACTCACAGACATGCTCAGAGCTCTTTCCACCCCATCCTCAGCAACTTTCAGTGGCCACACCCGCTCTTGCTCATTCCCTGCAACCTTGTCCTCCAGTCCCCAGAGAAGCAACACTCTCCAGTGGCCACTTTCATCCCAGCTTGAAGCTGGTCTACTCGCAGGCACAGGGATAGAGTCACTAGCCTAGGACTGGCCCTCCTCCGGTCGATGGTTCTCCTACTACCTACCCCTCCTCCCTGAACCCACAAACTGAGAAAGCTCCCCGCCACCCCACTCTCCTGGAGCCTCCCGAGGAGCCTGGATTGGACTGGGGTCCAGTCCCAGCTCTCCTTCACCAAGTCACTGAACTTTTCTGAGCTTCAATTCCTTCTCTGAATTCTAAGCGTTATCATAAAACCTATTTCAAGGAGCTATCAGGAGAAACGAGTGAGATAGCATGTAGGAAGTGCCTGACACATGGTGTACAGCCCTGCTCCGCAGCCCTCACTGCCCACCCCGCCCTCCAGCCCCATCTTTTTCAAGTACCCAACCCACGTGTAAGTGCTCTGATCTTGTGGCAGCCTGGCTCGGGCCAAGCGCACCGGCTGTGGTTCACGGGGGCGTTGGAAGAGAGGGAGTGGGTGTTGGCCCACGCAGCTGGTAGGGAGGGATGCAGTCAGCAGAGCTGGAAGAAAGCCCTGTCTGACCCTTCAGTGGTGATCAAAGGGGAGCGGGAGATTTCATGACAAGCAGCTCATGTGATGGGAGAATGAAAAGCAGGTGCGGCCCTCCTCCTTTCCCCCACCCAGCCTGGCCCCCAATAAGAAGAGGTGGGGTGCAGAGGACCCCACTGTACACGGAACCCAAGCCCAGGAGGAAGCTCTGTTATCTGCTGAGCACGGTACCTATCCAGGTCATTATTGTGACTTAATTCCTAGCACCCATGATCTGGGACACACGGCCCCCGGAGGCCCCCTGGCTCTCCCCACCAACTTCCAAGAAATCCATTTTCCTTATGGAAGGGAAGCCGCCAGCCGAGTAGCTTCCTGGTGGAACCCTGGGACCCCCACACTCCTCTGCGGGGCCAACCCCAGAAATCTATCTGGGAAGATTTTGAAATCTCAGCACTACTGAGATTTGAGCACAGGTAATTCGCTTTTTCTTTTCTTTCTGGTACTGGGATTTGAACTTTGGGCCTTGTGCTTTCTAACCACGGGCCTAAGCTGCTTCATGTGGTTCACGTTGCCTACTGTGCCTGGACCACCCATGCCTGCTGGCCTGGGCTGGGTTACACTGCCCGCCTGGTGCACTGACAATCCACAGAGCCCCTCGTGCCAGCCGAGCCCTCTGGGTTTTGGTGACTGGGACTCCAGTCACCAGCAAACAGATGAGGCTCCTGCTCTGGACTAGCCCTGAGCTGTCACCGGCCTGGGCCAGGGCACCTGACAGGTATGCAACTTCTGCCTGACCAGGTTTGCTCTCTGGGTTTGGGGATGGGATGTGGTAGAAACAGGGTCCTGGAAAGAAAACAAGGAGAGGAGCAAGTGAGGATGAACAGTAGCGGACAATGCTTCCAGAAGGACCAAGCTGGCTGGTCCACTCCAGCAGCCCATAATGCCACATTTCTACATGACTGTGTACCACTTCATCACTCATTTTAAAGTCTTTACCTCAAATAATCGATTGACTGCTAAACAGTAACTGAGCTATGTTTCCAAACTGGGAGTTTTGATTTTGGGTATCATTTTCAAGGATGTATTTCTGTTAGCAGAAGAGGCCATTTTAATTTTGTTCAAGCAGGTGTTGGTTAAAAAATAAAAAAAACAGAAGGGGCTAGACACCAATGGCTCATGCCTGCAATCCTAGCTACTTGGGAGGCTGAGACAGAGAGGATCACAGATCAAGGCCAGCCTGGGCAAAAAGTTAGTGAGACCCCCAACTCAGCCAATAGCTGGATGTGGTGGTACACACCTGTCATCCCAAGTTATGAGGGAGTTGAGATCAGAAGGATCTGGTTCCAGGCCAGCCTGTGCAAAAAAGATTGCAAGACCCCATCTCAACAGAAAAGGCTGGGCACGGTAGTATTGTACCTGTCATCCCAGCAACAGTGGGAAGCCCAAAATAGGAGGTCACAGTCCAGGCCAGCCTGAGCAAAACTGAGAGCCCATCTCCAAAATAACCAGAACAAGCAGAGCTGGCTCAAGTTGCAGAATGCCTGCCTAGCAAGCGCAGAGCCCTGACTTCAAACCTCAGTACTGCCACAAAAGCAAAATCAGAAGGGAACTGAGAAGCTAGTTTTGTTTTGTTTTACTCTCACCACTTTGAAAGAAGTGAGCTCCCTCCCATGCCCCCCCCACCCCGTCATCCCCACAAAGTTGGCCTTTCTAAATCACGACGATGGAGACACGCATGTGAACGATACACATTACCTTTGGACCGAAGTGCAGTCTTCCTGCAGCTTGCTCTTTTCTCACTAAATATTTAATTGTCCTGGGTGGCTCCGCTCCAAGTCAGTGCCCCTGGCAACCTTGCTGCCTGGTGAAAATGCCGGCTCTGACCTCTCCACAGCTGTGCCACCTTGTGCAGGTTAGCCACTTCTCTGTGCCCCTTCTTAACAAGTGGACGGTGAAAACACTGTCTACAGTACGAGGTGTCGACACTATAAGAAAGGTCAGTACAGAAAGCACTCAGAACAGTGACCCGCACAGGACAAACGCCCAAATACGTCAGCTCCTATCACCCAGGTCCACGTTGTTTTTAACGACTGAATGAAATTCCACTCCGTAGATAAGCCTTAATTTATTTAGCCCATGTTCTTTGACGATGGAAATTTTAAGTTTTACAAAGCTTTGCTCTAATCAGGACTGGCATAGTGGATGTCCTGTGCACAGACATTTTCATGTTGACGCTGTGATTTTTTGGAAGATAAATCCCTAAAGAAGACATGCCGAGTAATTCAATGAGCTCCTTTAAGTTCAGACATCACTTTCAAAAGGCGATGGAGCCTTCTCCTCTCCACCCGGTGCGACAGCTGTATCCTCCCCTCGCTGGTGCTAAAGGCACTTTTCCAGTGGATAGGCAAAAATTTAAGCACTGTCACACAGTCATCTGCATTTGAATACCTTTAGGTGTTAGTGAGGCTGAGTGTTTGATTTTTTCCTCTGTCATGACCCACTCGTACAGCGTGTGCGGTGGGTGTGCGGTGGGTGTGCGGTGTGTGAACTGGGTATCGCCCACTGCCAGTTTCTGCAGTTTCTGATTGATTTAGAGCACTGCATTCTGTAGCACCGACCTTCAGTTTTCCTACTAGAATGGGACACAAATACTGTCCCTTAGGCTCTGGTTTATTCCTGGCTTATTTACGTTGCCTTTGACAATACAGTTGAACCGATTTGTCAAATTTCTTTTGTAGTTTCTGGGTTTGGTGCCAGACTTAGAAAGACTTCAGCCCCAAGATAGACAGACAGACAGATAGATAGATAGATAGATAGATAGATAAACAGATAGATAGATGGGTGGGTGGGTGGATGGATGGATGGATGGACAGAAAGATGATAGATAAAAGATAGGTAGATAAAGATTCATACGTACAGACAATTTCCTGCATTGTCACTTAATTCATTAGTACTTTTATATTTAATGCACAGATTTAATCCACCTGCATTTGTTACTGGACACAGTACTGAGAAGACAGCTAATTTGTCATGGTGCACGTGGACAGTGATTTGTGCCATGGCTCGGTGGCTTTGGCCTCCAAGTCGCTCACAGCAAGAGTAAGAAGGAAGGAAAGTCTGAGAAGCCCCTGTCTCCTCTGCCTCCTCCTGCCTGTCCCCACTTAGGTCTCCAGCCAGGGTAGGTGCTGCTGAGGCTCTGGCTCAGAGTGGAGCCATCGAGGCTCCGAGGGAGCCGCAGGCACTCCATCACCTGAACACAGCATTGCGGGAATGGCTCGGGCCTGAGCTATGGTGGCCCTGGGACCACAGTAACTTCCACGCCCAGAGAAGTCATTTCCTGGAAGCTGCGTTTTAGGCAGCGTGGAGGCTCAGGTGACCCCTCCATCATCCAGCCCCAGGTTTCTGTGGATTTACACACGCTGGCTTTCCACAGTAGAGAGAAATTTAATCATCCGTGGAATAACTTACAGGTAAGGAGCCTCCAGCGTGCGCCCAGCCTAGCTGTAAATCCTCACAGCTCCATCCTGGGGACACAGGCAGGTGCTCAGACCTGGCCCCCTTGCCACGCACAGGGCAGCACCCCACCCAAAGGGGCACAGGTGGGAGGGAGAGTGGGCTTCTGAGGACCTGTGTGGGTTTAAAGGCTTGCAAAATAGAATGTCAGAGCCGAGTCTCACGCTGCCTGGTCTTCCATTCTCCTATGGCCTATTGCCTCTCTCCAACCATTGCCCCTCAGTTTCCCTATCCAAATATTGCTACTGCATGACAGGGGCCACACCATGTTTTCACACAACCCCTGAGGTTTTCAACTCTGTCACCTCCTAAAATACAATGTTCCCAGGCTTGTCCTTCAACAAAAATAACCTTCAATACAACTTAAAAGAGGGATGAAGCTGTGGTTTTATATGACTGAAAGCGTTAATGTCAAGGATGAATTTCCTTATTATTGGGTGTGTCCGAGTGATCCATTGACGGGCTGTTCATACTTCAATGAGTAACAAAACGAGACACAATCCATGTTTTTTTGTATTAATTCCACACAAATGTTTGTCTTTGTTTTAGCAAAATCTTCAAGTGTGTTCACCCTGACAAGGTTTTATTCTATTGGCAGCACTCACAAAGGGTTAAAAACAAAATGCAGTTGCGTTCAACTGTGAAAGTATTTTCATGGTTTTGGTGTGTTTTTGGTGGCACTGGTGTTGGTGTTTGAACTCAGGGCCTTACACTTGCTAGGCAGGTGCGCTTGAGTCACTCCACCAGCCCTTTCATTTTTTTAAATACTTTAGGACATATGTAAAAGTTGAAAGCTTTAAAATTCTTTTTCAACTATGATTTCAGTAACGACCATGTTTCCTCTAAAATAGTTGAAATTTCTATAAAAATTTAAAAAGGCAAAGTATAAATTATAGTCAATCGATATTTGCCAAAAATTTTAATCAAAGGTACTTTACTAAATCTTTTAAATTGATATTCTGAAAAATTTAATTAGATAGTAAATATTGTATACACATCAAACAACAAATTCTAGCAGTCAACACTCATCCAGGGGCCTACGTGAAGAATCCGTGTTACACTTCCCATTTATTGGACCTGGAGCTGCACATCTAGAAACTTAAGAGTGATAAGAGCCATTTCTACCGTAAAACACGCTTTACATCACCAGCGAGTGTGCACACCGTGCTGACCCCTATCTCCGGAGCCAGGCCTGCGACCTGGGGAGAAGGCTCGCCTGGGAAGCAGTGATTTGTTACCCGAGTCCACCGACAGGAGGGTCTGACACGTTAATTAATTTGCCTTTTCTCCTTGGAGCACTTCTGCCAAGTTCTCCCTGCGCTCTGAAGCAGCGTCTGTCTCTGACACTGTCAGGGCCGTGTCACCCCCGGTTCTCGCTGTTACAGGCAGTGGTCAGGGACCTTTGGCAAGGGGGGTGCCGAGGGTTCCCCTGGACCTGCGTGGGGACAGCCACAGGAGCTTGTCTAGAGTTCTAAGTGGTGCTAACCCAGCATTGAGCCTCATGTCCTGAGAAGCAGAGGCATCCACATGCTCACGCGTGTGTACCCGTGTGTGGTGTGCGCGCACATGTGTGCAGGTATGTGGTGTGCGCGCGCGTGCGTGTAGGTGTGTGTTGTGTGCACACACGTGTGTAGGTGTGTGGTGTGCACATGTGTGCAGGTGTGTGGTGCGCGCGCACGTGTGTGTAGGTGTGTGGTGTGCACACACGTGTGTAGGTGTGTGGTGCGCGCACACGTGTGTGTGGGTGTGTGGTGTGTGTGCACACGTGTGTAGGTGTGGTGTGTGTGCACGCGTGTGTAGGTGTGTGGTGTGCACACGTGTGTAGGTGTGTGGTGTGTGTGCACACGTGTGTAGGTGTGGTGTGCGCGTGTGTAGGTGTGTGGTGTGTGTGCACACGTGTGTAGGTGTGGTGTGTGTGCACACGTGTGTAGGTGTGGTGTGCGCGTGTGTGGGTGTGTGGTGTGTGTGCACACGTGTGTAGGTGTGGTGTGTGTGCACGCGTGTGTAGGTGTGGTGTGCGCGTGTGTAGGTGTGTGGTGTGTGTGCACACGTGTGTGTGGGTGTGTGGTGTGGTGTGCGCGTGTGTAGGTGTGGTGTGTGTGCACACGTGTGTAGGTGTGGTGTGCGCGTGTGTAGGTGTGTGGTGTGTGTGCACACGTGTGTGGGTGTGTGGTGTGTGTGCACACGTGTGTAGGTGTGTGGTGTGTGCGCACACGTGTGTAGGTGTGTGGTGTGTGCGCACACGTGTGTAGGTGTGTGGTGTGTGTGCACACGTGTGTAGGTGTGGTGTGCGCGTGTGTAGGTGTGTGGTGTGTGTGCACACGTGTGTAGGTGTGGTGTGCGCGTGTGTAGGTGTGTGGTGTGTGTGCACACGTGTGTAGGTGTGTGGTGTGTGTGCACACGTGTGTAGGTGTGTGGTGTGTGCGCACACGTGTGTAGGTGTGGTGTGCGCGTGTGTAGGTGTGTGGTGTGTGTGCACACGTGTGTAGGTGTGTGGTGTGCACACGTGTGTAGGTGTGTGTGTGCAGAGGCATCTCTGCTCAGGTCTGGAGGCCAGGAAACGGGGTTTGGAGGAGTCAGGGGCTGTCACCCCCCTTAGGTTCGGCATTTCACTGGAGGACAACTGGGACAGGATGTGGGGAGTCAGGACTTCTACCGTGGACAGACACTGGGCTTCCTGGCAGGGAAGGACACAGGAGGCAAAGGCCAGAGGGATCAGGACTGCGCTTCACGGACCCTCTCCCACAGAGGACTCAGGATGCAGGAAGTCCCCTAGCAGTGAGCCCCGAGAGCCCACAGGATGCCCTGTCTGCAGGCGGTCATCAGATCCAGGGCCCAGAGGCTTCTGGGAGCACAGGACGCTGGGCCCAGGCACCCTCTGCCCAGCAACACCAAGTCCAGACTCCAGAAGGAAAGAGGCGCTCTGCACACGTCACGTTGTCGGGACCTGTGAGTCCCTTTTACCAGGGAATGGAGGGCACACTTGTGAAAGCCAAGTTCTCCCACACCTGCCAAGGTTCCAGCCTTGCAAACAGGCCTTTCAAGGCAAGCCCGCTCGGGCGGCCATTGAACTCTTCTGCCCAGGAAAGCAGAGGAGGGAGAGCCCGCTCCATTTCACCTGGGGTGGAGGGAAAGCCTGCTGCTGGGCAGAGCCTGAGCTGTGAGCACGGATCCCCCAACCGGTCCTCGGTGCTCTGATCCGTATTCCTTTTCACCCCGTGTAACTTTCCGTGATAAACCTCAGGGCCAAACACATCTAAACAACGCACTGTTTTGAGAATATCATAGGTGGTTAAACTATTTTTAAATGCAAGTGAGTGCAGAATCATTTTTACCTGAAGGGAGGATGGAGGCACAGACAGAGAGGAGCACACGGTGATTAGCGATCTCGGTCGTATCCTTCAGATGTGTGGGGTTCACAGGACACGTTAGAATCATGGTCAGGCCAGGCATGGTGGTGCATACTTGTAATGCCAGCACTTGGGAGGAAGAGGCAGGAGTGTTACAAGTTCAAGGCCAGGCTACATACATAATGAGACCCTGGCTCAAAAACAAAAACAAAAAAAGAATAATGGTCCATAACTTCACATGAAGTAGTTATATATACATACCTGCTCTTACATGTACCAAAAACACATACTAAAACATCTTATTTTTTTTAAATTTACCAATTTAAAGTGTCCTTTACCATTAGTGGGATTTCCCTTACCATTATAGCTTAATTCACATAGAAACCAGTGGTCATCTCCAATCAAGCGACATCATTCTTTTAATACCTGCTGGTCTCAGGCATTCCATTTTTCTCACTGACGAGCTCATTTCTGTGAAGCAATTGATTTCCTCAATCAGCTTAGTTCCTATCACTCCATATTTCGTTATTTTCAGTCGTAGGTAAATAACATTGTTTTATTTTTGCAGTTGCATCCTATTTATGATTGGTACCAGTTTTCTATTTATGGTACAGATACAAATTCTTTCCGAGTAAGTCCACACAAGCTAAAGTTTGAGATGAATTAAATGCAATTGATCGAATGACAGTGCAAGTGGCTTAGTGATGTGTCAACAGACATCGAAGAGATAAATGGGGGAAGGCACCACCCAATGTGTCCACACCAAGTGTCCGCCACCAGGTCCCATGGGAGGCAGAGTATGGGATGTGTGGCATGTGTGGGCATGTACTTGTGTATGAGATCTTGACAGGTTCAATTTCCAACCTGGGCTGCTTCACCCTTCCTTAGGCAACCTGGTGGTCCCTCACTCCTGGAAGGTCACCATATTGGTGCCCAACTTAGTGCGCACATCCGATTGACACAGCAAACAACAGCCCAGAACTCCTGGACTCAGCGATCCTCCTGTCTCAGCCTCCTGAGTAGCTAGGATACAGGTGCGCACCATCAGGTCCTGTGTGTATCTTCATCTTCTGACTGTTTCCACCTGGAGAGACATCACACACGGATCGATAACAGAATAGTTACTGCTGAGGTCACAGTAGCAGTGCCTGCAGGGGCACACAGTAACTTGAAATAGGGAAGTGCCAGGGTTCCCAAATCATAGGTGTAAGGCTAGTAGCTACCCAGCACTTTCAAACACTTCCCAGATCTGAGACTAAGCCAAGCCCAGCTTCCAAGGGCTCCATGGAACCCAGTTACCATCCCTGGTTTATTGTCCTGTATAAGCATTTCAAAGACAGGAAAATGGGTATCAGTTTTAACGTAATGACCCAAAAGCACAAGGCAGTATTAGGAAGGTCTGTCCACCTCGGTACATGTCCCCTCCAGATACCCCGGTTACAATACCCAGCATCTGTGAATGCGACCTTAAATGGCCAGAGAGACTTTTGCAAGCATGATTAAATTAAGGACCTGGAGATTGGTAGATGATCCTGGATTATTCAGGTGAGCCCCAAATGTGATCACAAGTACCTTATAGAGAGATCTGATCACAGAGAGAAGAGAAAAGTAATATGACCCCTGGAGGCAGAGACTGGAACGGTGTGGCCACAAGCCAAGTAATGTCAGCAGCCACCAGAAGCTGGAAACAGATTCTCCCCCAGGAGCCATCCCCCACCACACACTCCCTAGGAAGCACAGCCCTGAAGATACCTTGACCTAGGGCCTAAAACTTAGTTCAGATTCCGGGGCTTCCAGAATTATTGCGAGAATAAGTTTCTGTTGTTTTAAACCACTTAAGTTTGTGGTCATTTTGTTACAGCAGTCACAGGAAATTAGCTCCCAGTGTGGGAAGAAGTTATAGCAGAGGGAGCTCCAAAAGCTGAGTGGGCAATGCCAAGTGTACCGGAGAGCCTTGGGTTTTGAGCTTAGGGCTCCTAAATGCAAACAGAGCTTGGGAAACGTGAATCCAGCCTGGCTGTGCAGAATGCATTAGAGGCCAGAGGCAGAGAACTGTGCCAAGAGGTGCTTGAGGCAGCTAGGCATGTGGAGGTGAGAGCCAGGCCCTCGGGATTAGCTGTGGAAAGCAGAGAAAGGACCAGCACAAAAGAAATTTCAAAGCAAAATTGATGGGGCTTAGTGAAAAACTGAGTGGAGCAGATGAAGGAGGAATTTCTTCCAGCTGTTAGAGCAGGCACTGGCAGCAAGGGGGAGCGGGGCTAGAGGGGAGATGTTTCTAAGTGTTTCCAACAATAGTGGGGCAGCCTCAGCTGTCCCAGGGCTATGAACTGAGCTCCACCGAGCATAAAAACAACAGCAGCGGACCAACATTTTGCACGGCTGGAGGAACTCTGTGGCCAGGGCCCTTGGTGCAAAGTATGGATGAATTCTTGCCAGCCCGCTTCGTGGTCTCCCCCTGGGCTAAGGCTTCCTGCAGCCTAGATTTTTGGTGGAAGAAAAGGCGAGAAGTAGAAGTAAAAGAGAAAAAATCAGCATGAGTCAAACACACCACAGATTCATGCTGGCCACCATCTTGTGGGGTGTTGACCGGGGTCCAGACAAGCCTGTTGGAATAAGGCTTATGCTTCTGTAGTTCTGATGTCTCACTTGGTGGCATCTCCATCCCAAGAGACCTACAGAACAAACAACCTTCCTGACAGAAACGCAAGTCGATCCTGGCATACTGGGAAGATGCAAAGCAAGGAGGCAGAGGGTTGAGCAGGAATCAGACTTTAGGAAAAGATCTGATTTAGGGAGCACCCTAAAACCAAGAGCTACCTAGAGTGGGGAACAGGGCCCCAGAAAAGGCAATAGTCAGCCTACGTCTCCAGAGATCCTGGCAGCGGCCTGGAAGAATGTGAGTGATAACTAAACTCCGCCCTGAGCACTCTGTCCTGACTCCCACTCTTGGCTCACAGGCCCCCTTTGAAGAGTTCTGCTGCGGACCCCCGCCAACTGTATGGAACTGGTCTCTGTCTGTGAGGACCACAGCCCTGAAGTCCCCCTGGACAATGCCAATGGTATAGGGGAAAGAAAAGAGAGAGAGCTGTGTTTACCAGCCATTATTGATTCTGTCTCCTGTGTGCAGGCACCTGTTAAATATTCAGGGCGTTCAGTAAACAAGGAAGGACCCACCCTCCCCCTCTGCCACCAGGATGCCTGTGCACATTATCCAAAAGAGCCCTTGAATCAGAACCAAATCTGCACATTTTCCACAATGACCGAACTGGCAAATGTGTGCGTGCTCTCTGGGCCCAACAGGGGCTATGTTCCATTTGAGCCTCTCTGCTCTCCAGGCCTCCAGCAACCTGCTGGACCCTGCACACTCACGAGGCCTGTCTTTTTTGACAAGGTTCCCAGAGGAATTTTCTGGGGTTACTGAGAAATCAATTTTTTTCCTCCCTACGTTTCAACTCTATGACCTTGTGCAAAACCCTTCATACGGTCATTGGCTCATTTGACAAGCTTTTCTTGAGTGCCCAGCAGTTGCCAGGTGCGGACAAAGGGCGCATCCCTGCCCCCGGGGTGGGGGTGGGGGAAGGCTGCCAGTCACAGGCGTTCTGTTCATCAGCTCGTCCTCACTGAGACCTGGGCTGGTGGACAGGACAGGCCCCAGAGCTCACATGGGACAGGCAGAACACTGAGGGTCAGCCTGCAGAAGGAACTAGCCCTAAAGCCCAGAGCTGGGTATCGGAAGCCCAAGGCTACTCTAACATTGTCCCCTCACTCTGCCCAACTCAGTCACCAAGAACCTTCTGTGTGGCCATGGACGAACCCTTAGAATCTACTCAGTGCTTTGCATCATCGTGTCACTGTGGCCTACAGAGACACCTGAAGGAAGGCTTTTGCACCTCCATTTTGCAGACAAGAAAATGAGAGCATAGGACATGCTGGGGTTTGTCTCCCGTCACGCAGCTGCCGACCTGCCACACTGAGGCATGAGCCCAGGACTATGGTTGCAACCTTAGTCTCTTTTTCTCTGCATCGTGAACTACTTCTCTTTGTTCTTGGCATTCCTTCCCCACCCCCACAATCTCTCTCTCACACACATACAAACTCCAACTCAAAAAAAATAATTCAATTAAAAACAGAAACGTCTCTGCCCCACTCTGGACCCAGCAGCAGACAATTCTCCTGAGAACACTTAGTGATTTCCAGGGCAAATCTGACCAGCTCTCACGTCCAAAGACGGGCCGTGGTTTCAATTAGGGCTCTGAGAGTTCTGGTTTGGAGGCCAGGGAACAATGGTGGGGGGCTGGGGAGAGAAGCCTGACCTCTCTCAGAACCACTCTGTTCCCAGCTAATATGTCAATAGCCTGTTAAATGGAACGTTATGTGTCTGGGATTTTATTGTCAGATCCATCCCTTTTTGGTTGGGTTTAGCTGGGGCTTTTTATTTTTTTTAATCTAAAGTTGATTACCTCTCTCATTATCAAAGCTACCATCCATCTGTTTCCACTTTTTAGGGCTGCCACAAGGAGTGGAGTGGAAATATGTTTTTACTTGAGGCTTTAGGATCCCCTCCTCCTCCTGTGTTGAGGGTTGTTCAAGTTTTAATGTTGTCACTGCAACATGATCTTCCAGCAGTGGGTGGCCAGGCTGTACCACTCGAACCTAATTTACAGCTTCATCTGGGGCTATCGTCACTTTAAATTAATTAATCAGTGCACACCCAAAATTATAGGATGCAGGGATGGGGTAGGGGAGTCCTAAATGGTAAGAAAGTTGTCCAGTCCCGTCCTTGGGCTCCAAGGGACATCTTTGCTTTTGAAAGTAACACACGCACATATGCCATAAGAATTTTAGTCTGCTGTGTTTTGAAGGGTTTCTTTAGGCAGACAAGAAATCCGTGTTGGTTTCACAAAGCCGGCCCAGGGAGAAAGGTGAGTAGACCTGTGACTGACCCATGGGGACCTGGGCATCACATGGTGAGTGCCAGGGATAGAAAGGATGGGGGTGGGCAAGCCTGGGCATCCACCTTGCCCCTACTCCAGATGCAGGGGGAGGTCATTTGCTCCTCTCATGTTGGCTACTGATCTCCCCGCCATGTGACAACACCGCGGGGGAGGAAAAGCAGTTTTCATCCAAATGACAACCAACAGCCCTCGGCAGTCAAGGAAGCGCTCTTCACATGATCACCACCGTGAACCCGTGGAGCACACAGTATTACAGTGAAGGAACCAAGGCTCAGAAAGGTCGAGAGGCTTGCCCATGACCACACAGCAATGAAGTGACGAAGCAAGAATCCAAACTAATGCCTGTTGCTAAAATCAAGCCCTCTTCCCGACAATCCCATAAGCACAAAACCAGCAGAGACAGACGGGACCTTCATTCTTGGGGTGCTTCATGTGACTGTGATGGGGGTGCAGGCACCTTATTTTCCTGTAACAAAGGGTTGCAGCCACCACCCTCTTGAGACTTGAGCTGGTGAGGGGACCAGAAGCAGCAGCTCTGTGACCAGTTCCGGGGAGTCTGGCCCTCGACACAGTATAAGGACATCAGTGACAGAACTACACACACACTGTCCCTGGGCTGGAGCTGACTTACTGAAGCTGAAACACGTGAGGATTTGGATAGCAGTGGATTACAATCTCACTGCTCTCCAGGCCAACAAAAATCTGAAAGTAATTTGAGACCCCTAACCAGTGCTTGCACAATGCCTGGCTCACAGTGAGACGCAAACAGTACCGTCAAAGCCGTTCCCTGCCTCTCCCTCCGCCATCGCCACTGGAACTCGGAAGATAGACACCAGTCCAACTCGAGCCGTGGGTCTTTGCTGTGACGTTATGTGGTCTACAAGTAAGAGCTGACAGGGGCCCTCATTGTGTGGTGAGTGCTCTGCCCGGACTTCCGGCCAGTCAGTCCTCAGGACGCCCCCATTTGGTGACCCCATCTGATAGATGAGAACCATGCAGGACACCCTCTCCTCCTAGCTGGGATTTGAACCCAGGCAGCTTCCCTCCCAGCAAGAGTACAGGGCCACAATGCTATGTATCCTGACCGATTCCTTCCTGGCATCCTGGCCGAGCGTCTGTCCAGCATTTGCTGGGAGCAATGATGAGCTGCTCACCACCTGCAGACACAGCCTCCTTTTGCAAATCCGAGAGTTTTAAGTAGCAAATTCATCTTTACATCCAGGGGCAGTTTTGCTTCCTGCTACTTCTGTCCAATGCTCTTAACATTCCAGAACCTCCCAGAGCAAGTTCAAACTCTTTTCTCCCACTTCAGTAGATACAGCGAGTCTATGAAAACGTAAATCTGAGCCTGGCATGGTGGTTCACCCCTGTAATCCCAGCTACTCAGGAGGCATAGCAGTTCAAGGCCAACCAGGAAAAACAAAAAGTTAGCAGGACTCCCACCAAACCAATGAACTGAGCACGATGGTGCACATTTGTAATCCCAGGAATGCCAGTGGATCAAAACCCAAGCCAACCAGGGGAAAAATGAGAGACCCTACTGGAAAAATAATTAAAGCAAAAAGGAGATGGGGGCATGGCTCAAGTGGTAGAGCACCTGCCTAGCAAGCTTGAGGCCGTGAGTTCGAATCTCATACCAACCAAAAAAAAGTAAGAAATAAGACATCAATCTGTCCAAAGATCCTGGGACAGGACTTGAGTTCTAAAAGTCTCAGAAGCCCCCGCATGAGGCTGACGCTGCTGTGCAAGGAGCAGAGTTTGAGGTGCAAGGGTGAAGCCGGGGGGGCAGGGGAAACCCGGTGCCACCTGTTCCTGTATAATGGGGATGCAGCCCCACCTGGCTGCCTCAGTGCTACCGCAGAGCCCAGCAGTCACGACAAAAGACACAAGGCCTGAAAGCCTGAAAGACTTGGCCCTTGACAAAGTTCACCAACCCTACACTGGATGATGACCGCTGTTCACGTTTGCAAGCTCTGCCCTGTCCTCCACCCACCTCATCACCAGCAGAATATTCGAAGCCTGGTCACTTTCCTAGCAAGTGCCTGTGCCTCCGGAGAGCACCCAGGCTGGCCCTCAGACAGCTGGGAGCAGGGATGCAAGGTGCCCAGATCTGGCTGATCCCAGCTTCCGTTTTTCTTCAGGGAATGGTCAGCTCATGTCCTCCTTGGCCCTGCTGAGCCTCTGCTAGCGTCACAGTGCTCCACAGACATCATCTCTTGTTCCCCCAACGCACCCCTGCCCCATGCCCTCTCTCTCCTCCCGCCTGCTCTCCCACTCTGCTGCTCCAAGGCCTTCCTGGAATGTTCTGCTTCACCACTGATACCAATCCCCACAGAAGGCTGTGCCAAGGTCCTGTAGAACAGACCTCTTCCTTCCCGGAGGTCACAGGGAGAAACTCTGTCCTCTGAGTGGGCTTCTCTGGCTCCAAAGACCTCATGCAGACAGCCCGGGAGAAGACAATGAGGGGACTCATTGCTCCCAAGAGCACTGCTTCTGTGACCTGGTGGCCTGTGCACACTGCAGGGACATCTCTAGTGATGGTACATGGCTCAGAGGCTCTCCTCTCAGCCCAGGGGGAAGCATGGCTCTGCCCTTAGGCAAGGTGAGAGCTTCTTAGCAGGTGACTGAGGACGGAAGGAAGTTCCTGGTGCCCCCACACCTGCCTTTAAAAAAGGCCTTCCCACCCTCAGCCTGTCCTCATGTAGCTACTGAGGGCGTGAAATGTGCCTGCTACACATGAGGGGCCAAATTTGTTACTTTAATTAATTTAAATTTAAATAGCCACACAGCACAGGGTCTATCTCAGGCATGAAATTTATGAACTATTTATTTTTCTTTCGGCAGAACTGAGATTTGAACTCAGGGCCTTTCGCTTGCTAGGCAGAGGCACTCTACCACTTGAGCCACTCCTTAGGGTCTCATGAACTATTTGCCTGGGGCTGCTTCGAACTCTGATCCTCCTGATTGCTGCCTCCTGAGTAGCTAGGATTATAGGCATGAGCCACCAACACCTGACCTCCTTTCTACTTTGTGAGGCTGACTAAACATTTCCCTGGAAAAAAGTCATATTTTGGGTCTCTGGTTCGTCCATATAACACACAGCACTGAGAATAGGGATTCATTGGAGAAGTTGAGGAAAGGGGGTACTAGAGGCCAGGGGATCTAGGAAGGGGGGAAATGGCAAGACCAGACCAAAAAAGCCAAGCACATTTGCCAAGCTGGGCCCCACTAGGACCTTGGAGGTGACCATTCCTTTTAGAAGAAAAGTCCGATCTATTTCTGCTAGTACACAGGACAATCCAGAACTGGAAGAGAGAAGAAGAAAGGAGGGAAGAAGAGAGGGCTGCTGCATGGTCCTGACCCTGACCTGGGGACTCTGTAATCTACTTTAAGAAGGACAGTCACAAGAGCTCAAACAGCTGGAGATGGATGAGGTGCAGTGCCCCAAGTGAGACAGAAATTCCAGCTGTGGAGGCAACACTGGGGGCTGAAGAAGTTGAGAGGGCTTGGGCCAGGAGAACAGCATAACTCATCTTCCTTTGGACGGCAGGAAAAGAAGAGGCCTAGGGCAGAGGAAGGCTGGAGCCCATGCCCGTGGCTGGCTGGCTGGAGGCAGCAAGGCTGGGCAGGGAGCAGAGCCCCACACCTCACAGGGGGAGGCAGGGCAGGAAGCACAGGTGGGATGGTACGCTGGAGGAGGCAAAGGCAAGGAGTGGCCTCAGCACTTTCCTAGCATTCCAGGAAGAGAGGAGAGGTTGTCCAGGGCCCCCGTGGCACAGTCACTCAGGGTCAGGGCCAGGAGAATCAGGGCTGAGCTGGTGGGCAGGTGGCAGGATGGATCTTATGCTGGGTGCGGGCTCCTATGTTTCCTGTAATAGGCAGGAGGCCAGTGAGACATTCTTAGAACTCAGAACCTCGGTGGCCTGAGACTGCCTGTGCTGCCCCTCCAGTCCCTCTCCCTTCACAGGTGTCAGACTCAAGCTCCTTGCCCTGTAGGTCTCCTAGCATTTCCCCCATGAAACTTAATTCTGTCTTGGGGTCTATTTCTTGTAGGACTTGGACTGACACCATAGGGAACAGAGAATTCTGTTCTCTTCAAAGCAATGTCACGGTCTTCCAGGGTTACGGTATCTCAAGACCAAACAGACCCCGACCATGTCTGTGTCATAAACCCAGGAAGTGCTCAGGGCACGAGGAAGGGATCGGCTGCCAGGCAGGTTTCCCACTACCCAGGCATCAGGACGACTTGCACCATCCAATAGCCCCTCCCTGTCCTTACCCGCCCCTTTCTGGCAGGGGCTCCCTTAGGTACAAGCAATGTAAATGCTAGGACACCAGATCTGCTGGAGGAAGTCAGTCATGTGCACACCTGCCACACTTGCTTCCTTGGATCCTGAAGCAGTAATGGCAGGGTGAGGAATGGAGAGGCTGGAGGGAGACTACAGAGCGAGGCCAAGTTGTCCAGGGTGGGGGAAGGGGCACACAGAGGGGCCCTTGTCACCTCCCAGGACCCCCTCCATCACCAGCTTCGCTCTCAAGGAATCAATGACCTTTAGAGAAGACAGTGCCACAAATGCCAGTCACTCGCCAGTTACCCGATGCATGCCTTAAATCTCCAGCTTTGTGCACTGGGCACCCATGATGGCATTTGGGCTGAGATTTCTCTGCTGCAGGAACTGACTAGTGTGTTGTAGGATGCTTGGCAGCCCAGAGTGACCACCAAAAATGTGCTCAGATGTTACTAAATCGATTTACCTGAGGGCAAATCATCACAGTTGAGAACCTCAATTTAAGTCAGCAACAGAAACCCCAGTTTAGATGGAATAGAATTAATTTGTCCTGTGAACGGTTTCTTTCTCCATCAATCCTCTGGCAGGGGCTCTTGTCAGGTCTTACCAGTGACTGCTAATCTGAAACTCCCAAGATGGCTCTTAGCTGGCCTGGTCCTGGAGGTCTCCAGTCCCTGCATGAACTTACAGGACTTTTGCTCTGTGTCTAGTCCCATCTAAGCAAATCCCATCACCAGGAAGCCTGGCCCGACCCAGGGGACAGTCACAATGCCACTGCTTGGTTAGCAAATCTTCAGTGTGTCATTTCCACCTGCCACAGTTTGGGAAGCTCTTCCTCCCCTCACTGTAGTTACAAGGAACAACCACTGCCCACTGCTTGATTGATTTATTCACTCAACAAATAGTTATCAAGTTCCCACTAGGTGGGAGGCGCTGCGCTAGGAACTAGGTATGTGTGGTGACTCCGAAAGCCTCACCCTTGACCTTCCCAGTGGGTAAAGAGAAGACTCCCAACTCAGACCGTACCTGCACTCCATCTCCTAGGTCTATGAGCCTGTGCATTTTTTTTTTTGTCTTCCTAAGGCTCAATTCCTCATTAACAAGATGGAGATAATGGTGACAACCACTTCCAAGAGAGGTGAGAATTAGGTAGCGTAAGATGTTAAAAGAAAAACTGCTTAGCGTGGTGCTTGTCAGGTGATGAGGTAAGAAGGAGCTCACTCTTGAGGAGGTGGTCATCATTATTATTCAAGACATCGAAGTCTGGTGGGAGAGACAGACAAATTTGATATGCAATTATTTGAAGTGTGATAAGTGCCCTGAGAAACAGATGCATCTTCATTTGGGGACAAGGGGATGAGGCTCAGAGACACTGCTCCCAGAAAGAAGCTTAAGTAGGAGTTACCCCTCCCCCAACAAATGGGGGGGAGTATTGTGAGTAGGTGAAAGGGTGTTAGGGCTCAGAGACCAGAGCCACAGTCCGGGGTTGGGGTGGGGGGCGGCTGACAGCCATCTATCAGCTGATTGATCATCGGTGTGGCTGGAGCAGGGATGCTGGACGCGTGAGCCAGGCTCACACCAAGTGGACCTCGAGCCACAAGAGGGCATTCGGATGTGACCCAGTGGGAAGCCACTGGGAGTTTTCAGCAAAGGAAGGGGGTGTTTGGGTTTGGTATAGAGGTTCTCTCTGGCTGGAGAGGGAAGGGAGATGACAAAGGTGGCAGTTGCTGCAGTCTCCTAAAGAGAGATGAGAGCAGCTGGGCCATGGAGTAACAGCTGGAAGAGCAAGTGGGGACAGAGTGACAGACTCTCAGCCAGCATCATCTCAGGCACACTGTAGGGGTCCAGTGAACTTCTAGGAAGAAGGGAACACGTGGGACCTGTGACAAGCAGGTCTTGGGAGGACAGCGTGGAGCTCCCAGAGGGCTTCCAGCAAATTCATGTAGCATCCAGCTGGGGAGGGGGACTAGGGCAGTAGAATCTGTGTTCTCTGAAGATGAACCAAACTCTAGACACCATCAGGAAACTGAGTAAAAATAAACTGGAAACTGCCCTCCTCCTTACACAGTGCCCATCGAGCAGCCATGATTGTGTGGGACGGAGGGAGACTGTGAGTATGAGAATGAATGTGTCAGGGCAGGTGACACACATGGGGACCTAGGGGCTGCCAGCTACGGAGGGAATGAAGAAATCAGGTCCAGAGTGTGGAAGGCAGGAGCTGAGAGGGACCAGATCAAAGGCGCCACAGTCCCACGCAGCAGGGAGGCTGGAGTGACAAATGAGTGTGGCAGGTGGAGCCTGGTGGGGGAGGCATTCTGCACGTTTGGGGTTCCAAGAGGAACTGAGCACAGTGTACTCCCCAAAGTGCAGACCGTCAGCCTGAAGCTTAAAATAGGTGGTTTGGGGTAACTACAAGAAAATCCATTTTTTAAATACTAAGTTTTAATGACACAACAATTCTCATAAAAAATGCAAGCATTAAAGACAGAGCTAAAGTCCCTCAGCAGGGTCTCAATTCCAGCCCTTTCCTCCCGCTTTTCCCAGAGGTGACACTCCTTGGGATCCTGTGGCTGCTCCCAACCCTGTTGCTATTTATTTGCACGTGGAGAGACATGAATCTGAAGGAAGTGCCAGCAACACTGCTGCGCGGGGCACTTAGCTTGCCTGCTTGCTGGTGGTGCAGTGACTAACCTGACCTCCAGGATCCACCGAGGCTTGATTCGCAGACAGTCACTTCGACCTCCCTAAGGTTTGTATAGCATCCTACAGTCGATCTGGCCATCGCCCCCGCCCCCGCATGGAAACTTGATCCAAGACGTCAAAAATCCAGAACATTGTTCCTCTTACTCAGGGTCAAAACCAGAAGCTCAAGTTCACTTCCAGAACAGTAGATTTGGGACGCCAGATGCCAGAGGGAGCTGTGGCAGGTCTGCACCTCAACAGTGAGGGCCATGTTTTGGGGAGTGGTGCAACAGGACAACTAAGAGTTGCAGTGAAGCAGAAGGATCACCTCTGCCATGTCCATTCTGGCTTGACGGAGCCACAGGCAGAGGTGGTAAGAGACGGGGCTCAGCCCTCCCTTAGGGTGGAAATGCCACCCTATCCCCAGGCCAGACCCCACATCCGGACTCCAGCAGAATTCCCCTTCTGCCACGCTGGCAGACGGAAGATGGAGGTGGGTGGGAGGAGTCTGCACTTTCTGAAAAAGTCGTTGCACGAAGAGGCTACCTCACCCACAAGCAACATGGCAGCCACCTCCTGGAAAGTGTGGCTTCTGTGCGGACTGGTTTTCTAGAAGGCAGGGTGAGTGGTTCCCACACTTTCACCCCAAGGATGCCTGAAGTCCACATGATGAAGGGAAGAGCATGTACTTGCGGTTCTTCCCTTCCCTTCATCCTCTTGTTCAAAACCAAACTACCTGCCACACTTGCCAGCCTGCAACCTGACTGCTCAACAGAATAAACCACGCCGGACCCGACAGCCCAGCATGGACGAGCTGCACGGCACCTGACTCCGTGGTAGAGCTGGGCTAAGTCCCCACAGAGAGGCCCACCAGGGCTGGGCTACCACTTCGTCCTGACTTTGATCGTCACTGTGTCTCACTTCTCAACAGCATGCCTGCCCCATTGTATGAGTGGGAGCCCAACAGTGGTCCACCCATCTCCCAGAGCTGTGATCTGTGGGCACGCTGTCCAGATGGACCTGGGGGGACGGCAACTCTTACAGTAACTCCATTGTAAAAGCCTCATCTTTCTCAGCCATAAAATGGGGATAACTGGAGCCCCTACCCATAGACTGCCAGGAAGACTGTCGTAGACCCTGCAGGAGACAGCTGATAAAAGCAAGGTGCTGACAATCACAGCCGAGATGATCAGGTGCGGTTTTGGAGTCTGCCATGTGTCCCTTGTGCCCCAGTGAGGACCTGGCCCCAGCAGGACAAAGCTCAGCTGTCCCTGGCGAAGGTTCTGGGGTCATTAACAGTTTTCCTTATGAGAGGACACCGCCCAAGCACTCCCCTGAACCTTCATCCTGGCCTTCCCAAAGTCACCTGACCTTGACGACGACCTGGGCACTGCCCCAGACCAGTTCAGCTGTAAGTCAGTCTGTCACCTCATCCTGGACCTCAGCAGCTAGGTGGGCAGGGAACAGGGAGAGGAGAGTGAGCGACAGGCCACAGCCCAAGCATTTACCCAACCAGGGGGTAGGAATGTGACTTCCAGGTAGCCAAGCACCTAAGACTGGGAGTTCCACATATGCACCAAGCCCCTGGACCGTGGGACAAGCAGGGAGGCAGACCCTTAGGTCACTTGTTTAGTTCTCTTAGGTCCCTGGGTCCTGAGCCCAGCTTCCTGTACCATATGCGGAACTCCTCCTCCCTGGGGCCTGACACCTGTGCCTGGGTCTGAATTTTGTGCCCCCTCCCCGCCCCCCACCAATGCTGACTCAGAGCCAACTCCGGCCTCACAAGGAGATTAGGGAAAGCCCAGGAACACCCCGAGGCACCCATCACCCTCAGATCTTTTCCCCTAATCCTTTTCAGCCCTAACCTCTTGGCCAAGTCACTTCCACCTGTGACTTTGGCCTTGGATGGAGATCATCTGTGCAGGCTCCGGGTGAAACCTGGGTTCCATCCGCGGGGACTTGGGGGTGGCGCCTGGCCGAGCCCCGCGGCCCCCATCACAGACCCTTGCAGAAAGCTGGGAGAGCAGCCTGCCCGCATCAAAGAAGTAGCAGAGAGGTGCCGGGGTGCGGGTCCCGGGGAGCCCAGGCCGGCCAGCCCTAGGGGCCCTGCGCAGCCTTGCGCTCTGGTACTTTGCCCTGAAGCCTGAAGCCCTTCCTGGGGCGCCAGGGCCTCCTGGTGACAGCAGGGCTGCGGGAGCCGCGTCTTTGCTCGGGTGCGCAGCGCCCCCTGCCGGCCAGCCCGGGTCCCTCTCCGGCCAGGCCTGGGTCCCTCCATCAGCAGGTGAGGCCAGGCCAGTGGGTGAGGACCCCAGACAGATGTAAGGCCAAGGACCCCAGGGTCAAGTGGGTCTGGAATAAGGCCTGATGGGACAACTTGGAACTGGGACATACTGGTCTCCTCTATGAGCACCATTCTGTCCACAGATGGAGGACCCCAACCTGGCCAGGTCCTGTCTGACCTCCCCCACAACCATGCCGCCACCCTCCCTCTCCAGAGTCCCCCATCCCTCTGCAGAGCTGCCTCCCCCATCCTGACCTGTAACCAGAAGAGCCTCCAAGCTCCCCCGGCTACCCCAAATGCTACCTCCCCAGGATGCCTGGTGTTTCGAAGGTGACAGTTGGCCACCGTGACAGACAGAAAGGTACAATCAGTGATCTTGGAAGGGCACTGACCTGGGAGTTAGGATTCAGGTCCAGCAGTCAGCCTGACCAACCTTGAGCTTGTGTGAAATTGAACACTCCACTTGTTCCTCTCAGGGTCATTTCCTCCTCTCTAAGGAGAGGATCAATGGGTGCACCTGTAATCCCAGTCACACAGGATTGCCATCCACACCCACCCAGGCAAAAGCATGCGCCCCTATCTGAAAAATATCCAAAGAGAAAAGGGAAAGGGGAGTGGCTTATGTGGTAGAGCACCTGCCTAGGAAGCATAAGGCCCTGACTTCAAACCCAATACCACCAATAAATAAATGCAAAAGCATAAACGAAGAAGGGAGGAAAGGAATGGAGGGAGGGAGGGGCGAGGGAGGGGGCAGGGAGGAAGAACTGTCTAGATCTGACACTTCACAAGGTTCTCCAGAATCAACATGGCACAGCCATGGATGTGGATGGGCTAGCAGGATGTAGATAGCAGAGAGAGTCCCTCATTGCTCAGTTACAGAGCACAGCACAGACCTCCCCACCCCCATCCTGAGGGTCTCCAGAGAACTCCTCCCTCCTCCCTCTCCCTCCTCCCTCTCCCTTCTCCCCACTCTGCTCCAGACAGACTGTCCAAACACTCCGGCTTCAGAGACTTCCATGGCTCCCCGGACCCTTTAGGATGAAGGCCAGGCCGGCACACCCAGAGATGATCCTGGACCGTCCGCCACCCTCACGTCTGCACCTCCCCCGTTCTTCCACGAGATGGCCCTCTAATGGGACCTGGCGATGCCCCACGCTGTACTCAGGGTCCAGGGTCCCCTTGCTGTGGACGGCTCCCAGCCTAACAGACCCAGTGTAATTAGTAGCTTGTGCTCTGCGCTGCCCCAGCTGCCTGCCTCTGCTTCCTGGGCCTCCTGTGCTCGCTTCTGCTGCTTCCCCAACCCCATTATATTAAAATGTAAGTCCTCATTCTCCCTGTTCCAATTAGTTGTGTCTTCCCCTCTAAACTGTGAACTCCTCCAGGGCTGCCTGCTCATCTCCAAATAACCCAGACGACTCCTGGGATCTCCCAGCCCACTTAGCTCCAGTTAAAATGAACCTTGTGGCAGACATGGTTAATTGCCTATGCACAACCATTTTCCAAGTCTTTGTTAATGATGCAATCCCAGTTTTGTTCAGGGAGGCAATAAACCCAGCTAAAAGTCTCCCTCCCAGACTCCTTTGCAGCTAACTGTGGCCACACGATCCATACCCAGCATTAGTCACTGGATGGAGTTCCAAGGAAAGCTTTTCAAAAGAGGTCAGATTCTTCTGAATATTTTATCCCTCCTCTTTTCCCTTTCCTGGAACACAGGCAAGATACCTGGGGTAGTAGCAGCCATTGTGTAACCAAGAAGACAGAAGCCACACACCGAGTGTCTGTGCTTTAGCAGAAGTAGAAGGAACCTGGATCCCTGGTGACAACTTTGAGACACTCTACCAGCTCCTTGTTTGCTTAAACCCCTTTGGAGGTTTTTCTGTCACTTGCAGCCCAGTGCAGTCACAACCGATATAAACACCATCTTAAAACCCTCCTCTCCAGGAGGGGCAGCAGGTCACACCCACACTCATGATCAACACCCACACTAGAACCTGATTCACTTTTCTGGAGGACCCACCAGGCTCCAGAAAGCTTGCGAGGGAAGTGTCAAGTGGGAATGTCATACAGTAGTGTTGTACACAGAGGCCGGCTACACTGCAAATTCTCCCGCTTCTTCACACTGAGGAGTGGAGAGCCTCGCTCCACCCCCAAGAAGGGACTCTGACCCCACCAGTCCAAGTGGCCCCCAGCCTCACACGGTCTTTCTGCCCCCTCCCCCCTCTTTCCAGCTTGTTATGGTTGGATGTGAAATGGCCCCGAAAGCCTCGTATGCGGAAGCCTTGGTCCCCAACAGAAGTGGGGTCTTTGGAGGGTGATTGGATCGTGAGGGCTTTGACCTCACGGATGGATTAATCCATCTGTGGATTCTCAGCTTAATGGGTTGGGGGAGGGGCTGTCTGCTCCCCGGCCACAGGAGGTGAGCAGCTTTCCCTCACCACACCATGCCACCATGATGTCTGCCTTGCCGCAGACCTAAAGGCGACTGGGCCTCGCAGCCATGGACCCAAAACCTCCAAAAACTCCTTTCCTTCTTTCATGTGGCTTTCCTCAGTATTTTGTCAGAACAATGGAAAGCTAACACATCTCTCCTCTGATCCTCCCTCCTCAGCCCAAACCCAAATTCTCCCCTTGTTCTCGGGGGGACAGGGACTCCACCCGCAGTGCCCAGGAGATCCGACATGCCCGTCACCTCTCCCCACTGGCTTACCGAGCCGTGGGTCCAGGGTGGCTTCTCAGGGGCTCTGTTCTTGAGGTTAAGATGATTTATCCTTTACCCCCACACTCCTCTTTCCACCGTGCCTCACACTGTGGGAGATCTGTGAACCGGGTTATATGGGCTGAGCTGGAAAGGACCCTGAGACTCCCTGTCCCATGTCAGGCCACGTGGAAGGACAGACTGAGGCTAAGCCGAGGTTCCCTGAGCCAGTCACATTCAGTTCTGGAGCCAAGTTTCCCCATAAAGAGCTTGGGCTGAAGTTCATCTATAAAAAGTAAAGACAAACCAAAAAGCTAACAATGATAATGCAAATTAGGGGAATTTTTTTATTTTTGCTTTCCTAATACTGTGCCTTTTTCTCGATTAATCTTGGTGAATTTTATTTTATCAATCCGTGCAAAAGGCCGTTTATAATCTCCACTGCACACTTCTTATCTTTCTTCACCTTCCTTCGTGTTCTGTCCTTACTCTAACTTCTTAAGATTGGCGCTTGGCGCATTAATTTTTGGGCTTCCTTCATTTGTAATGTGAGCATTTAATACTATAACTGTCCCTACAAATACTGCGTTGGCCGTGGTACCGTGTTTTGATGTGTGATATTTTGGTTAAGGTTCAAATCTAGATGGAACATTGAAAATGAGAAATTGGATTTTCTTATTTCTACTGCAATTTCCGCAAATCACACGTGGTTGAGATTCTGTCTTCTCTAGCTTCGGAGTAAGGGAGATTTAAAATCTGCGTTGTGGTTGGATAACGTCGGCTGGGACATCCATCTTTTTGAAAGTTCTGAGTCAGGCTTCAGGGCCTTTCTCATGATCAATGTTTGTAACTGTTTCATGGAGGGTGCTTGAAAAGAAGGTGTGTCTTCTATTTGACTTTTTTTAAGAGTTCTTTTTTCCCCATTTTTATTAGGATAGATTCGTTGTAGAGGGGGGTTCATTGTGACAATTCCAAACAGCCTTACGTTATACCTTGGTTAGCTCGGCCACACCATCTCCCCCCCATCCCTCTCCCTGCCCCACTTAAAGCAGTTGCAAGAGGTTTCATGGTTCTGTTTCATACATGTATATGAAGCCCATCACCATATTCCCTCACCTTCACTTCCTCCATTCAACACCCCCCACACAAGTACCCCCTCCCCCCCACACTGTTCCTCTTTCACGGTCCTGTCTTTTGGTGTTAATTCCTCGGTCGATCTTCAAGGGGTTTCTCCAGGTGTCCCCACTGTGGGTGAGCTTTACTTTGGTCTGTTCAACCCCTTCCACGGCTCTTCCTCACCCCTTCCCTCCCACCCTCCATTATTCAACAGCTTTCAACACACATCCTTATTTCCTCTACCTTCACATTCACAGATGTCATTTATGCATTTCAATATTGTTGACTCTGTCATTCTCTTTTCCTTTCCCTCCTTCCCCGAGTTCCATAGAGTATTCCCACTGTCACAAATGTCTTCTAGATCTGAGTTTGTGTATGATCATGCTTGTTTTTTTGTATATGTTTATCTTTAGATCTGTTTTCCATGTATGGGAGAAAACGTGGTTTTTGTGTTTCTGATCCTGGTTTACCTCACTTAACATGATGTCCTCCAATTGCATCCATTTTCCTCAAACCCCATGTCGTTATTCCTTATGGCTGAGTAAAACTCCATTGTGCATGCGTGTGTGTGTGTGTGTGTGTGTGTGTGTATTTTTTCCTTGATCCATTCATCAGTTGTAGGGCACCTGGGTTGTTTCCATCGCTTGGCTATTGTGCTGATAAACATGGGAGTGCAGGTGTCTCTACTGCATCCTGACCTACATGCCTTCAGGTGTGGTTTCTGTTTGTGTGCAGAGCTCTTTAAGTGCCTGTGAAGTCAAACTTTATCTTTGTATTGTTCAAATGTTCTATACCTGTGTCGATCTTTTTTATCTCCTAGGTTAATAAGAGAGGAAGTCACAACTCTATTTTGATCATACATTTGACAACTTCTCCTTGTAGTTCTGTCAATTTTTGCTGTATATATTTTAAGGCTACTTTTTAAGGTTTGTGTCAGTTGCATTGTTGTTTCGTTCTGTCCTGTCATTATGTAACCGTGTTCTGCCTCTGCAGTTGCGCTTCTTCCTTAAGTACTATTTGATTGACACTAATGTCACTTAGTATTTCTTTTCTTTTGACTTAGTATTTTCTTGGCATATGTTTCCACCCATCCATATTCAGCTTTTGTGTATGCTTTATGTTTTATGTATGTGAAAAGAATATAAGCCGAATTTTGCTCATGTAAGAAAATCTTTGTTTTTTATCAGCGATTTTAGTTGTGTTACGTTTGTTGTGATTCTTGGCATGTTTTTATTTATTTTTATTATCTTACTTTGTATTGTGCATTTGTCCTTTTTCTCTTCCTTGTCTTTGGAGAGGGTGTCTTTAATCACTCCATTTTTGTCCCTATTTTTTTTGGTAGCTAACTTTAGAAAGTTTAATGTGCAAATTTACTGATTTCTAAAGCTAATAATTCTTGTAACCTTTCTTCTGAACAACCCATGGATTTAAAAATATTTACCTCTGGTCATACTCCCTAGCTTGCAAGTTATTGGGGTTGACTTTTATGTTATTTTTAATAAAACAGACATCATTCTTATTTTACACCGCCAGGATTTATTTAGGTGTACCTGCACGCGTTTACCATTCTCTTGGCTCTTCCTGCCTTCCTGTGGTCACATGTGGGACCTGGCATCACTTCTCAGATCCCACTCTTTCTAGGGAAGTACAGGAGTTTAAGATTTCCTCTGTGCACACTTGCTGGTTTCAAGGCCCTCATTCCTTGTTTGTCTAAAAGGACTTTATTGTGCTCTTCCATTTACAAGATATTTTTGCCACCTCTATAATTTTAGCCTGTTATTTTCTCCAGCAAAGTTTTCTGTTTTCTTCTGGCTTCCCAGGTGCCATGAGGCCAACAGTCTCCTCTGTCACACACTTCTGCCACCATGACCTTCTGCCTCACCGTGGGCCACAGCCATGGACCAGCTGACCACGGACTGAAACCCTGGGCCCAAATAAATCTTCCCTCCTTTAAGTTTCAATGTCAGGTATTTTGTTGCAGTGACAAAAGTTTAACAATTGTTTTTAATCTTCTATATCCCCCATCTATGAAGATTTTAAATTTCAAGTCCTGTTTCTTGTTCCTAGAAGTTTGGTTGGCTTTTGTTTGTTTGTTTTATTCTTTTACAATTCCCATTGGTTTTTTTTGATATTTTGTTTTTCTTATTTTCAAAGATCTATTTTCTTGGATTTCTTTCTTTGCCTATTCTTAAATATCTCCTTTATTTCTATAAGTATACTAGATATACTTAATTATTTGTATCCATTAATCCTGATTTAAAAGTATTTTCAGATCTAATTCTGCTGGCTCTTTTTTTCTGCTGGCTCTTGCTCATGGTGCATTTTTTTCGTGTGTGTGTGTGGTGTTTTGTCTCTGCATATAAATCCCTTGGAATTTCATCTGTGGAAATTCTTTGAGTCATGGACGAAGTTCAGTTTCTCCAGATATTTTATATTTGCTTCTGCTAGTGTTTGGAACAATCCAAACTTAAGACGAATTTAAATTAAATTCTCTAAGGTTTTCAGTCCTTGCAAGCAGACTGCACTGGGACCACAGCCTGCAATTATGACTTCTTCAAGGACATTTCTTTCCTCCACTGGTGCCAGGCCTTGTCAGGCAAGGGCAGGCTTGCTGTCGTCCCCTCCTGCCTCATGGGGTTTTTTCCCACTCACTTTTACCTCATGGGTCAGTCCTTTTCTGTCCAGGCTCTCTGTGAGGCTCTGTCTTGGGTTTGCCAGCACAAATGTGCCCAACACCTCACCTGCCGCCCACACCAGCTTTCCAGAGTTCGTCATCTTCAGTTTTTACAAATGCCTGCGGGGTGAACTGGATTCTCTGTTAGCTTACCTACTGCTGTCCTACCATTGTCACTGTCCTTGTCATCCCCTCCTCTTTTTCTTTCTTCTTCTTTTGTTTCTGTGTCTCTTATTTTCCTGTCAGCTCAGCTCTTCATTTAAAACCATTTCTTGTTCTACATACTTTCTCCACTCTTTTTTTCCACTGCTCTCCTCTAGACCCTAATTCAATATGTCACCACACCCAGAAACAGTCTGGAAACTTCTATAGATGATGCTCCATTGTCCCCAAATGGACCCGATTTGTATCTTCTTCCCCACCAGGGCCCACAAATACTGCAGTGACTTCATTATAATACTTTTATGCCTCCTCTTCACCTTTACACAGGAGACCCTTTGAGTGACAACAGGTGGCTCCTATCTCGTCCAGGCAGAGCCCAGAAACTAATTACTGTAACTAAAACTAGTTACAGAACTAATGAGGCCTCAGTTCTTCTCCTCCTCTTCCTCCTTCTCCTCCCCCTTCTGTTCCTCCTCCTTCTTCTCTCCTTCTCCTTCTTCTCCTCCTCTTGCTCCTCCTCCTCAAGGCTCCTCCTCTTCCTTCACCTTCAGCAGCCCTGGGGTTTGAACTCAAGACTTTTAGATTGCTAGGCAGGTGCTCTACCACTTGAACTATGTCCCCAGCCCTCATCTTCTCATAGTAATGGCAGTTACTACATACCAGGTATTGTGCTAAATGTTTTTCATGGATTATCCCACTTAATCAAAATGACAGCACTTTGAGGTACCCATTTAAAATATTACAAAATTTAAAACTTGCTCCAAAGCTATAGTGGTATACCATGTGGTATTGGTGAATTCACAGACAAATAGATGGATGGAACAGAATAGAGAAATAGATCCACGTGAATCTAGTCAGCTTTTCTTCTTTTGCAATAATGGGGATTGAACCTTGAACCCAGGGCCTCATTCATGCCAGACAAGTGCTGTACCAAAGAGCTACAGCCTCAGTCCTAGTCAAGTGATATTTGACAAAGGAGCAAAAGGTGATACAATGTAGAGAATATTGTCTTGTCAACAAATAGTTCTGGAAAAACTGGACATCCATTAGCAAAATAATGAATCTAGACACAGACCTTAGACCATTCAAGAGAATTAACTCAAATGGATCATTGACCTAAATGAAAGAGCAAAACTATAAAACTCCCAGGAGATGGCATAAGAAAACTGTCAGTGACTTTGAGTTTGGTAATGATGTTTTTAGTTATAGCACCAAAGGCAAAAATCCATGAAACAATTAAGAACCTGGAATTCATTAAAATTTAAAATTTCTGCTCTCAGTAGAGATGCTGTCAAGAGAATGAAAAGACAAGCCACAGACTAGGAGAAAATACTTGCAAATGACATAGCTGATAAAGTACTATGATCCAAAGAAATCCTAAAACTCAAAAACAAGAAAATAAGGAACCCAGGGCTGGGGCTACATAGCTCAGTGGTAGAGTGAGTGCCTAGAAAATAAGCAGCCCATCTAAATAAATGGGCAAAACATTTGAATCGACACCGCGTCAAAGAAGATACACGGTTGGCCAATGAGCACATGAAAGGATGTTCAATATCATCTGTCATTAGAGAATTGAAAATTAAAATAACAATGAGCTCACTACGCACTACTGAGATGGCAAAAGCCCACAATTCTGACAAGGTCAGACGCTGCTCAGACATGCACAGCAACAGGAACTCCCACTCACGGCTCGTGGGACGCAAAATGGTATGGAAGATAGGCCAGTAGTTTCTTTTGGTTTGTCTTTTGTTCTTTTGGGGTTTGAACTCAGGGCTTTTCATCTGTTAGGTAGGTGCTCTACCACTTGAGCCACACCCCCGGTCCAATAGCTTCTTACAAAAGTACGCATACTCCTACCATCTGATCCACATCATTTATTCAAGTGAGTTGAATCTTGCGTCCACACAAAAATACAGATGTTTATAGCAGTTGTATTCCTAATTGCCAAAACTCTTGAAAGCAACCAAGATGCCTTTGAGTAGACCAATGGATGAAGCTGCTGCATCCAGAAAATGAAATATAATTCAGAACTTTTAAAAATGAGCCATGAAAAGGCCTGGAGGCTCTGTACATGCATCTTTTATCTAAAAATTGTATATTGTGTGATTCCAATTACAGGTACCTTTCAGTCAAAGGTGGGCCTGTTGTATGGCAGTGGTCCCTTAAGATTATAATGGAGCTGAAAATTTTTCACAGCCACCGTAATGTCATAGGGCACTGCACCGCATTTGTGGTGATGCGCGTGGAAATAAGCTTGTTGTGCTAGCAGTCATAGACAACCCTAGCACATACAATTTTGTACAGTGCATTGTACTTGACGATGATAATAAACAGCTATGTTGCTGGTTTATGTACTTACTATATGATATCTTTTGTCTTTTTTCTTTCTTGCAGTATTGGGGTTTGAGCTCAGGGCCTTGCACTTGCTAGGCAGGCACTCTAGCACTTCAACCATGCTGCCAGCCCTGTACCTCTTATCAGTATTTTAAAGTGTACTACTTCTGCTTGTAAAAAAAAAAAAATTGCTATCAAACCATAGTCTGTGTTACACCAGCAGCACCTCCTGCTTCTTGTGTTTGCTCTTGACTGCATCAAGAGGCTACATTGAGTGACTGATCAGGGACGCTCTATGATGTTTGCACAAAGACAAAATTGCCTAACAATGCATTTCTCAGAACACTTCTGGTCGTTAAGCAATGCATGACTGGTTATGACATTCTGGCACAATCAAAACGATGGAGACAGTAAAGATGATCGGTGGTGGCCAGGGGCTCGAGGGAGGGAGGGTCGAATCTGCAGAGCACAGAGGATTTGGGGGGCAGTGAAACAACCCTTCGTGAGTCTGTAATGGAGGACATGTGTCATTACACAATTGCCAAAATCCATAGAATGCGCAACGATTAGAACAAACTCAGATGTAAATTGTGGACTGCAAGTGACAATGATGTGTCATGGTCATCCATGGATTGTAACAGAGGTTCCCTCCGTGGGAATATTGATGGTAGGGGAGGTTGTACATGTGTGGGGGTGGGGGAAATCCGGATACTCTCTGCTCAATTTTTCATGACCTTAAAACTACCCTAAAAAAAGTCCATTTTTTAAAAAAGAAAATCAACTCAGCGGCCCCTGTGAAGGTGGAGGACCTTGGTGGTGGAGTGGACGGGTCCTTCATGCTATACCCTGGGCTACAATTCAGGTTCAGGGTCCGTAATTGTACAGATGGCAGGGCTGCCTAAAGGACACATCTCTCTGATCAAATCTGAGCCTTCACAGAAAACAGTGGGGTCCTGAAGTCTGAAACAGGAACACGGGAGTGAACAAGCCCGAGAATTTGGGTTCCAGATGCCCTGAGTCATCAGGACCGGACTGGAAGAAACTGCCCCTACTATGTTAGAAAAGGGCAGCCCTCCCATGTCTGGAAACCTCACCTGAGTTATAACCTCTCCAAATGAAGGTTGACTTCCCACAGTCTTCCTTCGCCATCACCTGTTGCCTTAGGCCATAGCCAGAGTCAAGATATGACAGTGTGTCAGCAGAGCAGCAGTCCCTCCTCTGCAAGGAAGCAGCGTACATCAAAGGAATGGCGTCACCTGGCTGGTGAACACCTGAAGAGCCCTGGGATACCTGTGAGAGTGGATCTTGACAGTTTAGGCTCAGCATGGTTGGCTAAAGATAAGGGTGAGTGTGTCCTGTGTTCATTGAGAAGGGAGCACACCATCACACAGGGCCATGGCTTGGGGAGGACTTTGGAGCCAGACCCAAGTCACTACTGATGGATCCTTTCAGCCTGGACTTAAGGAAGGCCTGTGGTTTGGGAGATGCTAGTATTCTGGCCTAATATTGAGGAGGAGGGCAGGATTCAAAGTGGGGGATGGTGGGATAGATGTATTCTAGGAATGAACAGAGCTCACTTTGCTTCCTCAAAGGGAAGAGCCCACCCCTCATGTTGGGATGAGGCAATGGAGGTAGCCCTGGCTCAGTGGTGGCTGCTGCTCTCTACAGGGCAGGGTGGAAAGGAGTGGATGCTGCCTTGGTCCTCGGATCCCCAGGATCCTGAGAGGGATGATGGGATGCCAGAAAGGCTGGTGCTAAGGAGAGCTTCAACCAGCAGCAGCGAAGTGGACATAGTTACCATAGCAGGCACCAAGGCTGGAGTGGCAGTCAGCTGCTCTGACCTGCAGGAGCTCCATGATTGCCAAGTGGCCCACGCTGTTCTGAGGGGTGCACAGACTGCTGAACAGACAGATTTGACATATATAACCCCCTCTAGTAGATAAAGATGGAGGAGGAGGAGGAGGAGGAGGAGGAGGAGGAGGAGGACCGAGGAAGAAAAGAACCCCTTCCCAAGAGCTAGCAACAGAGCTTCCATCAGCTGCCACAATGGAGCACAATGGTTCTGTATCCAGTTAGCAGCCTAAGTCAGTTCGCAGACTAGGGCCCATTTACTGAAGAAGTGCCCCTACCCCATGGAAGAGGGGCCCTATCACACCATTACAAGCACCGATGATAAGCCATCTCCTGCTCCCTCCCCTCAGAGTCTGGCAGTCAGTTGCTATGGTAACTGTGCATGCACTGGGAAAAAGAACACCTAGGCTTTTGAAGGGGTTCTGAACTTGGCATCCATGCTGATATCAATACCGAAGGACTTGAAGGACCACTGGTTCTCCAGATAGCATGGGGCTTGTGAAGCCAGAACCCATGGGATGGCAGTAGGAGTGGATATCCTCGTGTCACTCCCGTGGTCTTCCCTGCAAAATGGTGATGTGATAGCAGTGGCCTCACAGAACTGTGAGAACTAAATGAGACGCTCATGAGAAGGGCCGGATAGTCATCTTGGCCACTGACAAATCCACGTTTGCTTTGCGGCTTAGGAATAAGAATGCTGGTCTCTAAGCCAATCATTGAAATCAAGAACAAGAAGAAATAGTAGAGAAAGTCATCTCAGCTGACCGGCCCTGGGCACCACCCTACAACCCAAGACCCCAAGGAAAGAGGCCCCTTCTCAGCAGACTCCATCATCAGCTCTCCAACCTATGAGGCTGTCCCCGCCCCCGCCACACACACACACATCACTTTAGGAATCAGCTGGGGACCCTGATCCTGGTTCTCCCCCCACCACTCGCAATAAGTTACCTGACTTTTGTGCAGCCCCTCATTCCTTCTAGGCTCCCAGGTATAAAATCAAGAGGTAGATCAGATGTTCACCAAGCCTCTTTCATGCCCAGAGTCCAGACTTACCAAGGCCAGGTGCAGTAAACACACCTTCAGGCCTTTGGCCTCTCTCGGAAGATGGGGGTTGTTATGGCTTGAATATGAAATGGCCCTGCAGGCACATGTATTGGAGGCTTGGTTGCCAACTGGTGGGCTTTTGGGAAGTGATTGGGTCCTGAGGGCTCTGACCTAATCAATGGATTAATCCCTTGATGGAGTCAGAATCTGGTGTTGTTATGGGGAGGTGGTGAGTAGGAGGTGGAGTTCAGCTGGAGGAAGGTGGTCATCGGTGGCATGCCCTGGAAAGATGTGTCTGGTCCCCTGTCCCTCTCTCTCTCTCTCTGCTTCCTGGCTACCATGAGATGAACAGCCCTTCCACCATGATGGGTGGCCTTACCACAGGCCCAGGAACAATGTTGCCTGCTGAGGACCAAAACAGGTCCTTCTTCCATTAAGTTGTTCTCTGAGGTGTTTTGTCACAGGGAGAAAAACTGACTGACATAGGGATGAAATAAAACAAAAAACAAAACCAAACCTAGTTGTAATAGACCTTCTGAGCGACTCTACCTACCTGACACAATAACCAAGTTGTCTCTGCTGCTAGATGCCCTTCTAAGTTCTTGTCCACGCAGGTGCAGAGCTGGGGGGGGCGGGGGGCGGCCCTCCATGACTTTTGCCTTAGGACAATTTCTACCTGCTGGGCCCATTTCCACCACCCCAGGAAACTTGATTGATGATCGATTGGATGCTCTGGGTAGAACCCAGGTTCCTGCTAAGTACCTGATCTACCGCTGAGCTACACCCCCAGCCCTTACTCCTCCATCCCAAAGACTTTAGCACACTGCCCACCTCCCTCCCAGACGCTCCTTCAGCAACGTTTAATTCTTCGGTGACCCCAAAACAGCTACATTGTCCTCATTGAGATGCCGTTTGTCAATTGGTTGGAGTTGGTGTGGGGGGAGGTGGACGAACCTAGAAAACCTGCACGGCCTGGCAGGCAGCAAGTGGGGCCCTTATTGCATACCGCAGGTTCCATTTAATCAGAGTCAGGCCAACTGAGAGCACGGTCCTCCCTGGCAGAGGTCTGCTGCCCGGGGGCACTCCTCCAGCAGCCACACTCTGCTGGCAGACTTCTGGCAAAATGCTTACCATTTCTTCATATTAAAAACGGAGAAAGAAAAGTTCAATGAATGTGCAGTGGAACAAGTCTGCTATTAATTGCAAGTAAGCTTCAAACCCCAATGCAGGGTTCTCCCTGGGTATTTTTATGGAAAATGGTTTCCAGTAGACATGCACCCAGTAAAGATCCTGAAACATATGATAGGCAAAATCCTCTTAGGCATGCTAAAGGGTAATTTGGTTTTTCTCAAATCTACAATTTTTTAAAAAAAATTAAGAGATAGAAATAAGCCAGCTTTTAAGGAGATATTAACTGTTAACTTATAAACCATCCCAAAAAGCAATCTTCCCTACTCAGGAAATTCAGCATCTGGTTGTCAGAGCTTAACCCTTTTTTTGCTTCTCCATGTCACTCTCACTTAAGCTGGATCACTTAAAATTCCCTAGCACGAGGGGACTGAGAAGGTCTTTTCTCAAGGATCTGAAACCAGCAGCAACCTCCAGGCTGGGGCCTGACCTTGCATCACTAGCCAGCCTCACCGCTGGGGCTCAGGATGAGTGGGGGGTTCCATCCAGAGCTGCAGGAGGCCTTTCTCTCCCCAGGCGTCTGGGACCATTTCCAGCTCCACTTCCCAGCCCCCAACCCTCCCCCGTCTGATCCCAGGCCAAACCCTGGCTCCAATAATAACAAAGAGTCCCAGAAGATGAAAAGCTCAAGTCCTTTCCCTTCCAGCTGAAACCAGGTGTGATGCTGGCAGGGAGAGGTTCCAAGCTTGGCCAAGCCAGATGAAGGAGTGCTAAAGCAATAACCCGAAAACGAGCCCCATGCAGAGCCAGGTGCCCAGACCTTTCACTTAGTTTGCTATAAATGAGTTTCCTGGGGAAAAATAATTTCTTCCTTCAAAGAAAAATCACAGTCAAAGGCCAAAGAAGAGAAAGAGGAGGGACGGGGAAACCAAAGGAGAATAGGAGAAAGGAGGCCAAGGAGGAACCTGGCATGGACCTTCAGGACTTCCCAGGGAGCAGGGCCAGGTCATGCAGAAGCTGTGATGCCCACCATGGTGGGAAGCCCCAGAAGCTTCCCCAGACTTTGGACTGATGGCTTGTTCCTCATCACCGAGCCAAGCCTTTGGGACTGTGTGCAGGCTTCTTGGAAGAACAGGGAAACATGCCCCAGGAGGCTGGATCTTCTGGGTGCCTGGGAACTGGCAGACTCCCAAGGGAGGTGTGATAATCCCAGAATAAGGCCTGAGGGTGGGGTGCAGACTTCAGAGTGAGGTAGAAAGCTGCTTCACCCCTCCGTGCCCTGAAAGCTGCTGATGTGAAGACGTAGGAGGCAGGCTCCAGTCCTCCTGCCTCATACTCTCAGCTTCACACATACTTGAAGCTCTGGGCCCAACCTCAGAATGAAAGCCATGTGCCAGGCCAAGTTACACTGCCTAGTCATGTACAACGGGTACACTTCAGGTTGGGCCAGAGCCAAGAAAGGGGTGCCTTCAATGGTGGCCAGAAACGGGGGCAGCTCAGTCATGTAGACAAGAATGATTTGTCTGGTGGCTGACATGCTTCCCAAGGCTAGATCTTGAGCCACCATCTTGAACCAGCACCTTCAGCACCAGAACAACTATCCCATATTCTGGTCAGGATCAAGCTCCGACCAGAGTTAGGGGTCAGCTGAGCAGGGACACTGAGCAGAATTGGACTACAGGGAGGGACAAAAGTCAAAAGAAGGTAACATTGGAGAAGCTGAGGCTCATTCAGTTCTCCTGCTGCTCCCCTCGATGTGCCTCGCTGCCCACTTAGATGCTGAAGAATATTCCATCCCCTCCATACACACACACACACACACACACACACACACACACACACACACACAGCTCAGGTGTGCAGGGGCCCTTGCTTTCTCCTACAGGTGCACCAGCTCAGGAGTAAGGAGTCTTCTGAGCCTCCCAGCAAGCACAGCGAGGGATGCATTTGGCTTTTCTGCAACAGTCTAATGGAGGGTCCCAGAGGGCCCCAAGTTCTGTGAGTGTTAAAAGCTGGGCAGGGCCCTATTAGGCAGGCAGGGACAACAACAATGTGGACCTAGAGCTGGAGGCTGTGGGGCAGGATCACAGCCGCAGCACAGCCACAGCCCAGTGGCCAGCCAGATATCCGGTATTGTTCTAGAGGAATCGCTGATGCCTCTGGGTGCTGAATTTGCTGCCCTTTCCATCTCTCCAATGGGTTTACGTGTACTGGGCTCCCTCTATCAAATCACTTTCTGCCTAAGAAAAGATCAAAGTTCAAATTTTGATGGATAATCTCTACTGAATGCATATTGCTTGCAACTTTTGCACCACTATAAAGTTGCAAGCTGAACCACTGTAAATGGGGGACCATCTTTATTTAATGAAGTGTGAAACCCTGCAGAGCATGTAAGATGAGCCTAGGAAACCATTCTGAGTTTGTCAGCATCAGAATCATTTGGAGTAGGAGGCTGAATGGTTAGGGAGCAAGATGAGACAGCCGTCCGCCGGAGAAAATTCTCCGGAGAAGTTCCACGGACTGCAGGAATAGAGGGAAGGTGGGCTCCAAAGGGGCTTTTTAATATGGGACGCTTAGACCACTTTGCCTGCTGAAAGGAAACTATAGAAAGAGAAGGGGATTGAAAATACAGGGAAGAGGGTAAGGGAAAAAGAAGTCTTCAAAGGCCAGGAGACATAACCCAGGGTGGGTGGAAAGGCAGCCTTTGAAAGAAGGAACGAAATTTCCTCCATTATTAACAACTTGACGTTCAAAAGCCAGACAGCAGACCAGCTGGGCCTGAGGGCCTATGTTGGGAGATGTGAGGGATAAGGTTGAAAAACAAAAGGAAGCCAAATTGCAAGGAGCCTCGGATGCCAAACCAAGGAATCAGACGTCCTCCTGAGGACACACAAGCTTCCAGCCAGAGGATGGTGCCAAAGCAAGCATCCAAGGAAGACCCGACAAGTCCACAGGAAGGAGAACCTCTGCTCGCACAGACAGCCAGATATATTGCCAGATGGTGGGCTGGCTTGGGGCTGGGGATGTGGATGAAGGAAACAGCAGAGGCTGGAGCAAGCACCAACTTTGGGATCAGATGAATCTGGGTTAAAATGCTATTGCTAATGGCTGTGAGATTTGGGGAGAAATTATCTGACTTTTCTGAGCCCTTAGTAAAATAAGGAGAATCACTGGAATGAGTGCTTTACCTTCCCTAGTGCATAAAGAGTAAACGCTTACTGAATAGTAGCCACTGAGACAGAATTCCTGGGTGGGAAAGGGGCTTGGTGTGCACATTTTAGAGGTGGTTCAATGGTGGCCCCTGAAGCCTGCAAAGAAGATTGTCAGTACTTTCCTATGACCGGGCAGATATGAGGAGGTTGCTAAGTATCTGTTGAATAATTAGATGATAGATTAGATAGATTGATAGGTAGATAGATAGATAATAGGTAGATAGTATAGATAATAGGTAGGTAGGTGGATGGATGGACAGATGGGTAGGTGGGTAGATGGATAGGATAGATAGATAAATAGATAGATGGTAGGTAGATGGATGGATGGGTAGATAGATAAATAATAGGTAGGTAAATAGGTAGATTGATAAGTAGATAGATAATAGGTAGGTAGGTAGGTAGGTAGATGGATGTATGGATGGGTGGATGGGTGGGTAGATAGACAGATGTTAGACAGAATGAACACAGACAGCTAAGTACATAGAAGATAGAGCAGCTATAAAAATTAGTCTTGACTTTGAACATCACAGTTCAGAATCTTCTTTGTGAGACCTCGCCTACCTCCTGTAAATAACAGGGCCATAGTACAGGAATCATTTCCGTTTTTGGAGAAAAAGCCAAAGGAAGGGCACCTAATCACACGGAATCTAACAGTAGGCAAGGCCGACAGACTAACACCACAAACTAACAGCATGCAGGCTTGTTACCTCCTAACAAGACCATCAGGGTTTTCAGCAACATCCTGCAAAGCTGCTCTGTCTGAGACATCTGGAAGCAGGACAATTCTGTTGGATCTAATTACATCGAATTCACTTGTGGATAGAACTTGTCCCTTCCATCCCAAGATCTGCTCACAGTCCCGCCCTTGCCTGGCAACTCCCCACCTAGCAGAGTCTGCAGCCCCTCCACAGCCAGGCTGAGTCAGGCAGGAAGCATCCAAATTTGGCCCTTGCACACTTTCACCAGTGCCTTATCATCCACCTGATTTATTAGTGTCTGAAAACCAAAGCTTTGGAATTGATATAATTTAACTTCCTCCTACAGGCCTGGCAACTCTCCTGAAGTTTAAATAAGCCAAAATCTAAGCGTGTGGGGGGTGAGTGGGGTGCCAAGAGAAGAAAGTCCAAGGGAAAAACAGCCTGCCTGACATTTCCTTTCAGGAGAATGGTTTCTGGGGCTACTGTGCTCCCTCCTGGTCATTCTGAGTGACTGTCAGTTTGAATTGGCACCTTTTCATCACCCTGGATCTGCTGTTGACTCATCATCCTTCCTGCAGATCAGGAATTTTGAAAGGTCAGAGGCAAAAGGCTCAAAATCGCAACCTCTGAAGGTCTCGGAAGCCAGATTGCATCTCCTCCCACACTGTTTTTGGCAACTGGAGGTTGGCCTCTGGCAACGAAGCCCCCTCCAGAAGGGACCGGTGGCTGCAGGGGGCTTTTTTGGCTTTTAATTTTTCAGGGAACTGGCATTTTGAACTCAAAGCTGGGATGTTAATAAAGTTGGAATTCAGAATGGAGATGAGAATGACCTGAAATTGACAGACTCAGTTTGGAGGCCAACTGTTCCTGCCACTATTTTCTGCTAGCTGCCTGGGGGTACCAGGGAACCTGAAGGAAAATGGGACATGTTTCAGATGAGCTGGTGGCCTTTTCAGGCCTGAGATAAAGCTTCAAAATATCATTCCACTTTTATTTGAGCATGGCAGCCCAGAGCAGCAGAAATTAAAGGGGATGGAATCCTAGCATGTCTATGAACTGGCAGTGTGACCTTGGGCTGTGTGACCTCAGCCACGCTGCTTAAACGCTCCACACCTCAGTGTTCTGGCCTGTAAACTAGGTTGGGGTGAGGCTGCTTCAGGAGAACAGTGAACAATACGAAAGGCCATGTGGAATGCCTCACAGAGCTCCTGACCTGTGGTAGCTACTCAGGTCAAGTTAACTCTGCCACCCACCTTGACCTTCTTCCTAGGAACCCAAGGGGTCCAAACAGGCTCTTGTCAGAGAAGCTCACTCCTCAGGAAAGTGCTCTTCCTAAAGTTTTCTCCTTGAACAGATTCAATAAGCAAAGGCTTCTCTGATGTTCGTCAGAGGAAACATGTCTATGTTACAGCAGGTTCAAGACCAGCCCCTTACTCAGGAAGAGACAAACAAGGCACTGGGATTTAAGTTCCTTTGACAGCTGAAAGATAATAGTTGACACTTGGAAAAGAACTGTCTTACCTAAAAAACTAGCTAGCATTTGTTGCCCTTAACGCAGAGAAACTAAAGCAGATACCTTAAAAGCAACTGAGGCCAATAGGAAAAGGGGACCAGGAACTAGAGAAAAGTTTAGATCAAAAAGAATTAACCTAGAAGGCAACACCCACGCTCAGGAAATCAATGTGAGTCAATGCCCTGTATAGCTATCCTTATCTCAACCAGCAAAACCCCTTGTTCCTTCCTATTATTGCTTATACTCTCTCTACAACAAAATTAGAGATAAGGGCAAAATAGTTTCTGCTGGGTATTGAGGGGGTGGGGGGGAGAGGGAGGGGGTGGAGTGGGTGGTAAGGGAGGGGGTGGGAGCAGGGGGGAGAAATGACCCAAGCCTTGTATGCACATATGAATAATAAAATTAAAAAAAAAAGAAGACGCATGAGAAAAAAATAAAAAAGAAAAGAACTGTCTTAAACTTGGATTTTTTAGAACATAGTAAGTGAACTATACAGTATCATATTTTCTGTGCACAGAGTTTCTACCCATAAATAGTAAATCTCTACTCATATTTACTTCCTTCCCTGCAAAGACTTGGTATCTTTGAAGAATTCAGGCTCCCCTCAGGGCCACACATCCTCATCCACTGCTCAGAGCTTGCTACCATCCACCCAGCAGTGGGCGTTTTGAGTTTTGCTTTAGAAAAGTTGTACTTTTAAGAAACAGAGGTCCCAGGATTTCTGAAAATCTGCTTCTAGACCATGCACACCTCTCCTCTCTCCTTGCGGAACCATGGGGTTCCCCATCCTGCAAATGAAAAACTATCCTCCTCCGAATATCCTGTGCCTACAAGTCCTCCACGTGGGTCCTGCCTTTTGTCTGGCTCCTGCACAACTGGGGAGCCTAACGCCAGCTGCTGACAGTGCGTAAGGAATGAATCTCTATTCATAAATTTCAACACACAGCGAATGTAAGTGTATTGCCTTTCCTTATCTGCAGGTAATTTCTACACCCTGAATCCCTGAACTCTTCCAGAGGGTCCCCCATCCTGGGGCCTCCTGCCCCTCCTTTTGGGGTCGTGCTGAAGTTCTGGGCTCTCATTCTAACAAGGATTGGGCAGGAAGGTGACTGCAACTGGTAGGTGTCCACCTCATTTGCCTGGTTGAATCCCCTAGTGATGGGGCCCTAGGTGGCTTCACGTCCTCCCTAAGGTAGGCAAGGCTGTGATGGCATCTTAGTGCACGTGTCTCACGAGGCTCTCTGGCGTTCAGAGTGCTGGCTGGCCTAGGGCACCCATGTACCCAGTACCACTCTGCACGGCCCCCCTGCCTCACCAACACTTGGCATAATGGGCCTTCCCAGTGTGTGTCAACCTGATGAGGGGCATGTGCCTGTCACATGCTTTTTCCTTTCTGTGACTATCAGTGACGTGGGCGTGTCTTCATGTCCTTAGCCCCAAACTGTCCCTTCTCATGTCTCTTAAAGACATTTTGTCTGCTCGTGCTTTTTCTATATGGTTCACTTTTCTGTATGGTTCTTCATCTTTTTAACTGTTGACTTTCAAGTCACTTATATGCTATGAATTTACTGCTCTTTCTTCAACCTTTTATTTTTGAAGGACTTCAAACTAACAAACATTTGTATGACTATTAGAGAGCAGGTTTTCAAATGATTATTTTCCAGGTATGTTGCACTTATCTTTCTGTGAGTACAAAAGTATGGTGCGCATATTAACGTACATGCTATGTACGTTATGTGTATTGTGCAACACACACACGAGTCACATGTTGGTGACGGTAAGACTTCTTGGGTGATTTTTGGAGGCTCTGGGGTTTGAACTCAGGGCCTTACACTAGACAGACAGACACTCTTAGGCTCGAGCCACATCCCCAGTCTTGGTGTTAGCTTTTTTAATTATTTTTTTGGTAACCCAATCCCCAGTTAATTGCTTAGTTGTTTTGTTTTTGGATTTTTTTGTTTTTTTATTGTGGTAGAAAAAAAACCATAAAATTTATCATCTTATCCATTTACAAATGTACAGTTCAGAGTGTGAAGTGTATTCACATCGTTGTGAAGATATACAAATGTACTTCATTGACATGTATGAAAGTAAACTACCAATACGTGTGTATATATATATATATATTTGGTGGCACTGGGGTTTGAACTCAGGGCCTCACACTTGCTAGGCAGGTGCTTTACCATATGAGCCCCTCCGTCAGCCTTGTTTTATGTTGGGTGATTTTAAGATAGGATCTCATGAACTACTTCCCTAGCCAGCTTCAAACCTTGACCTTCCTGACCTCTGCTCCCAAATGGTGAGGATTTAGGTATGAGCCATGGCTAAGCTACCCATATTTGAATTTCGATACATCACCACTAAATATTCAGGGTAAATCTCCGGAAAACAAAGCCCCTCTCCTATATAAACCATGGTACAATTTCCTCTCTCAAATTTAACATCATGAAACCCTCACTTAGGGTTCCTATCCAACACTCCAATTTGTGCAATAGCTTTTGACATTGTAAAAACACCTCCCCATACTCACCTGCTGATTAACTTCATTTATGAAGACCTTCGTGTAACAAAATCTAAACCTGTTGTTGTCAGGTGTGTACATTTTTCTCCCTCAGGAGAGAGGTTTGGGCGTCTTAGGTAAGAAGTTCTTGGCTGTCTCCAAACAGCAAAGATATTTTTCAACAATTTCTTCCTTTAGTTTTTGGGTCTTTTCTTTTTTTTTTTTTCGGCATTGGGGTTTGAACTCAGGGCCTCCACCTTGAGCCACTCCACCAGCCCTTTTTTGTGAAGGGTTTTTTTGAGATAGGGTCTCAAGAACTATTTGCCTGGGCTGGCTTTGAACCGCAATCCTCCTGATCTCTGCCTCCTGAGTAGCTGGGATTATACACGTGAGCCGCCAACGCCCGGCCCTTCTTTTAGTTTTTCGGCTTCACAGTTTCAATCTTAAACAGACAGGGGCTCACCTTTGTATGGGGTAAAAAATAGGGGTTCTATTTTTTTATTCATGGTGGACAGGTTTATCCAGAGCCACTTATAGCCAATTTATTCCTTCCTGGGTTGTCCGCGGCGCTCTCACACGCAGGGCTGCACGAGTAGGGTCTGTTTTCAGATCCTGCTCCCCACACACTTGTCGGCCCACTCCCACACAGGAGCTGCATGGGTTCACTTCCATAGCATTGTGCCCTCACACCCTTGTCACGGATACCAGCTTCTCTCTTTGGCTCTTGGTCTTCAAACTCAGCAGCTATGTGAAGACTTTAATTCTTCTACAGAAAGTTCAGGTGATGGTTCCTCAGTTCTTCAAACACTTTGCCCATAGCCAGCCACTGTGGTAGCCTTGACACACTGCTGGCTGGCCATCCCTGGGGCAGCTGACCCTGCTGGGGGTGGCAGAAACTTCAGGTCAGGTCATTTGGGGCCTCGATCCTTTTCCTTTGGGGTGGTATTTGTGTCTGAAGGTCTGTGACAACCACAGCCTCCATAACAGGCATCACTGTGGACCCTGGTAATTCCACCTGCCTCTGCCAACAATCCTCCAGTCTTCCCTGTTTCTTCTGTCCCTCTGTCAGGCTCCTGAGAACCTCTGTGTCTGTGTGGAGGGGACTGAGAAGTGCCAGGACGCTCCATTTACCCAGAGGCTCCATGGAGTCATGTGTTCTCCAGGACTGAGGCTCCAGCTGGAGTCTGAAGTCAGCCAGGATGCAGACAAGATCTGAGGGCGCCCTGCTGGAAAATTCTCTCTTGCTGAGAGAGAGCAATCTTTTTGTTCTGTTCAGGCCTTCGACTGATTAGATGAGGTCCACTCACACGGTGGAGGGAAATCTGCTTTAGTCGAAGTGTACTGATTTAAAAGTTAATCTCACCCGAAACACCCCCACAGAAACAGTCAGAATGATGCCCAGTGAAGTATCTGCCCCTCTGCAGGACAGCCAAGTTGACACAAAATGAACCATCAAACCCTCTTTGAATAATATCTTATCCATCAGGGGCTGGTCAGATATTGCAACATGGAAGATTGATATTTTTCATGAGATATACTTTGCATGTCATAGAATTTACTCCTTTAAGGTAGGTTTTCATATATTCTTAGGGTTGTACAACTGTCTAATTGCAAAACATTTCCATTGCCCCCAAAAGAAAACCCATGGCCATTAGCAGTCAGAAGAGACTTGGCTGGCCAGGTGTTATCCATTGCTATGACATAATACCTGAGGCTGGGTTCTTTGGAAAGAAAAGAGGTTTGTTCTGGCGGTAAGAGTCTGGCACTGTGGTGAGGCCATGGAGGATGACATCCCAAGGACAGAAGTGCATGTAGAGTGTACTGCATGGTGAGACAGGCTGCCAGAGAGCTGGGAAGAGCCAGGCTCAGTCCTTATTACAACCCATTCTTGCGGGAATAACTGGGGTCTCACAGAGAACCACTTATTCCCTTTCGAGAACAGCACCCCCAGTGATCTAATTTCCTCTCTACCCTCCCACTTAAAAGTTCCACCACCTCTTAACATTACCACATTGGGGACCAAGCTTCCAAAGCATGAGCCTTCCAAGAACACATTCAAACCATATCCAAACTGTAGTAGGCATCAAAGGACCCTGAAAAGCAGAAAAGCAACACCAGTGTCTCACACAGCCATAGCAGGAAACAGCCTGTAGCCTAGGACTGGGGAGACAGAGGGGAGTGATGGGGGCTATTGCAACCCAGGGCCCTGGAGGGCAGACTCAGAGCTGCAACAAAGACCTCTTGGAAGGGGGCACAACCCTGCTGGTTTTGGTGGCCCTTGGAGGCTGGAGGAGGGAGTGTCACAGGGTGGGACCCAGACCTCAAAGAGCGATATGCTATCTTACAGCAGCTCAGGAGGGTCTCTCTAAGTCAGGACTTTGTCCCCTAGGAGGGGGCACTGCTGGTGCTGGGGTGCCTCTCATGGGGCATGGTGGCCAATGGCAAGAACTTAAGAAAGGGTCAGCACTGACAGAACAGCGGGCGTGGGAAGGAGCTGACCCTCTCTGGTCTTCCCGTCTCCTCTGGGCACCTGCTATTGGAAGGACTTAGCATAGCCCTGGAGGGAGGAATTGCATTGCAAGTTCCAGGCTCCCTTTTGCACAGGGAGTGTAGACGGTTGTTAGTTGCTGAGGGTTGATGATTTGGTGGCACCGCAACTCCGAGCTCTCGCTGCCTAAGCCCAGACCAGGTGGGGAAATTCTTACCTGGAGGGGTGGAGGACTAGATGGCAGAAATCTTGCTCCTGTCCATGACTTTTCTTCCAAATGATAGGTGTCTTTTGTAATATGTCCTCTGCCTAGTCAACAACCGTTAGCATGATTCCTAGGCATACCTGGCAACTAGCCTCGTTCCAGCCCACAGCCATGTGTGGAGACCTGGGGAGACCAGGATGACAAAAGAGGACTGTCTTCAGGTCGCAGCAGGCTGGGTCACACTGTGTGCTCTTCAGGGTCATGTCCCAAGATTGCTGAAGGGCACAGAACTCAGGTGAGGTGGCTTAGCACACAATTCCACTGACCCACTGCAGAACTGCATGCACTTTAAACACGGAAATATCTGTGTGATTAAACAGGCAATGACATCCAGTCATAAGTACAACCGCACTCGTCTTCAGCATGAATGGTGGCTTCACGGTCAAGTCTCACGAAGGTCCAATGAGACCCTCGCTCAGAGGCTGTCACACACAAGTGTGAGCCAATAATGCACGTCCCTCTCCCCCTCGACCCCCCGCCCCATCTCCTGACAGCATGGCCTCCTTCTGTGTGCTTTAGGTAAGCAAACACTGTCTGATTTACCCAAGGAACAACCGAGTCTGGGTTTTCTTGTAATCCAAGGTCACCGTGGACATTTGTCAATACAGTAATGCACTTGTACAATTTTCCCATTACCCGAAGAGCTTAAGTTTTGAAATGCAAAAGGCTGGATGCGGGGATCCTTTTTCTTTGCAGTTTGTTACAATCTCACCTCAGGATTCAGAACACAAAGCCCGGTACTTCAATGGAGAAGGTGGAGCAGGCAAGAGACCTGGTGTCATGCATGCTCTGGGGAGGAAGTTTTTGCAGATTGATTTTGCAATAGGACATACATTCAGTTTGCAAAACAAAGGCTCACAGCTACAAAGTGAGCAGCCCTGTGCTACCCAGGGCAGGAAACAGGATACTGTCAAGTCCCAGAAGTCCCTGTGTACACCTGTCCATGTCAGTAGCATCTCCAGCAAACTGAAACAGTGGGCCTCCCTTTCTACAGGTTGTCACAGTGAGATGTGGTGACAGCCAGACCCAGGAGTCCCTGCCTTCCCCTTGTGTGCCACATCCAGTTTGTCCTTCTGATGCAATCCTTGTTGAACCGACAGGACCTGAGATCATAGCTAGACATTTGGCTACAAATCCTTCTGCCATGGTAGCTGAGGCATGGTCTCCACTGCCTCCATCCCTCCAACAAGCCACTCTTCAGTCTTGGTCCCAGTGGCCTCAGGTGCCTGGGTTCCAGTCTCCCAGAAAGCTCTGAAGGGACCACGCCATATTCAACAGTCCTGCAGGGGACGTTCAGTAGCGGTTCTCTGTCCCTTGGTCCATACTAAATCTATAGCTTCTTCCTAAGTGCATAACTGCCCTGGCGAATCCTGCATTTTTGCAGTAATTTCTAGATTTAGTTTCCCTGACAGAACCCCAGAGCGAGTCTCACTCGCTTCCTTTTCTTTATGTGTTCTTATCTTCTGAGCCTGCATCCTGAAACACGACAGCTTCGTTAGGCTGTATATTAGTGAAATTCATTCATTGTATTTTGTGCCCAGCTTTATTTACTCAACATTAGGTTTACAAACATCCTGCACATCGTTGTGCAAAGCTGTAACTGATTCATGCTCTTTGCAGCGAGATTTTCGTGGCACAGATAGCTCACACTTAATTCTTTCATCCTACAGTTGAACGTTGGGGTTGTCATTAGGACCATTGTAAAAAATCTTGCTTACGTGTCTTAGTGCACCTGCGTGCTCTCCTTGAGCACGTATACAAGGCCAGGACTGCCGAGTCACCAAGGTTGTCTTCAAGTTTTGAGGGTAAAAATCCAACTGGTGCTTCTTCCAGTGTCCGTTCCCGCCGTCAGAATTAGAATTATCAATTTTTTCATTTTGGCCATTCTCATAGATGTGCAGGAGGGCCCCTTATGTTTAAGAGTGCATTTCACCGACAGTGATTCTGCTCACATCTGTATCTGTTGATTAGCCATTTTTTTTCTTTTCGGTGGCGCTGGGGTTCGAACACAGGACCTCACACTTGCTAAGCAGGTGCTCTACCACTTGGGCCACACTGCCAGCTCGATTAGCCTTCTTTGAAGTGTCTACTCTGTTCTTTTCTCCATTAGGTGTTTGATTGGTTTTTTTCTCATTGGCTTTAAGAATTCATTACATATTTGATATTACTGAGTATAATAATTGATATTTAAGAGCTCATTCCAAATTTTAACATTTCTGCAATATATTCGCTATTGAGGTCTACATTTAGTTCAATGAGTGCCCACGAGTATGTACCTGTTGTGGAAGACACCACCCTTTCTGTACCGAATTCTCTGGGCAGCCTTGTGGAAAGCCCGTGGACCTGTGTTCCTATCTGACCCACTGTCCTCTGCTCTGTGTCTATATCCTTCCACGTCTTGTTCATTACAGCTTTAGAGTAAGTCTTAAAGTCAGATCATGTAAGTCCTGTAACTTTTTTTCTTCTTTTTCAAGATGGTATTTGCTGTTCCTGGTTGTTTTTGCAATTTCAGATTTGAAAAATCAGTTTGTCAATTTCTGGTTTAAAAGCCTTCTTGGATTCAGACTGGTTCATAGATTCATCCTCCCAATTTGGACAGAATTGACATTTAGCAGCGAGTCTTAGGCTGCGTGAATATATGTTCATCTACTTATTAGACCTTTAATTTCTCCCAGTGATGGTCTTTAATTTTCAGTGTACAGGCCTAAGTATTTCCTATTTTTGACATGGTAGCAAGTGAATCCTTTTATTTCATTGTTTGGTGCTAGTATATAAAATTGCAATTGATTTTTGAATATTACACTTGGATCTTGTAATTTGCTAATCTACTTTTATTTCTTGTAGCTCTTCTGTAGATTCCTTGAAATTTTCTCTAAAAATGTTATCACTTGAAAATAAAAGCAGTTCTTACCCTTCAATCAGTGTCGTTCCTGTGTCTTTTCCCTGCTTTGTTGCAGTAACTGGCACCTCTAGTGCCAGGCTGAGCAGTAGCGGTGAGAGTGACAACTTGATCTAGTTTCCAGGCTTAGGGGCGAGGTGTTCACTCTTTCTAAGGATGACGTCAACTGTAGGGTTTTCATTAATGTCCTACAGCGGTTTGAAGAGGCTCTCTTTTCTCCTAGTTTACTAGGAGATGTATTACTCATCGCTTTTAAGTTTTGTCAAATGCATTTTCTGCACCCATTGAAATTACCTTGTTCCTCTCCTTTATTCTGTTAATGTGATGAGTTGCACTGAGTGATTCTCAAACGTTAAGCCAATCTGGTATTGGTGAGATGGACCCCATTTGGTCATAGTGTATTATCCTTTCTGTTGAGTTAATCTGTTAAAACTTTGTTAGTAATTTTTGTGTCATTGTTCATGGGAATATTGTCATGGAGTTTTGTTTGCTTGCTTGTTTGTTTTTTAAGGCAAAGCCTCACTATGTTACCCAGGCTGGCCTCAAATTCAAGATCCTCCTGCCTCAGCCTCCCAAGTGCTAGAATTACAGTGTGTCCCACACCTCATTTAGTCTGTATCTTATTTTATTTTTGGAGTATCTTTCTCAGATTTTTGCATTAGGACAATACTAACTTCCAATAAATAATTAGCTAATGGACTCACCTTCTTTATTTTCTAAAGGATTTAAAAAATAAGATTGGTATTATTTTATTCCATGCTTAACTTTTCTAAATAAAATTTACCAATAAAGCTACTTGAGCTTGGAATTTCCTTTTATGGGAAGCTTTGCTTTTCAAGCAACAAACGAAATTTATTTAATAGACACAGGCTATCCTGAGAGTCTGTTTCACCTGTGTCGATTCTTGTACTTTTGTTTTTTACTTTGTCTATGATGTTGGATTTGTTGTGATAAAGTTATTTATAGTACTCCCTTCTCTTTTTTTAATGTCAGTAGTATCTGTAGAAATAACAAATTTGTTCATGATATTGGTCATCTGTCCCTTCTATATTTTCGTACCCAGCCTAGCTATGGAATTCACCAGTTTTATTTATCTTTTCAGGGAAACAACTTTGGCTTTATTAATTCTTTGTGTTGCCTGTTCTCTCCTGTATTGACTTTTGCTTTTGTCTTTTTCTTCTATGGTGCATACTTTAATTGTTCCCTTTTTGCTCTCTCCTGTCCTTTTAAAGGATAACTTTGGACATTGACTTTAGACATTTCGTCTTCTCTAGTGGGAGCATTTAAAGCAATCCCCTCTAAACACTCGTTTAGTCAAATCTCACAGATTTACATGTTATGTTTTCATTATCACACAATCTGAAACACACTTTCATTTTCTCGGGATTTCTTCTTTGCTCCATGGGTTATACAGAACTGTATCGTTTAATGGAGATTACATTAGACGTCATTGTTACAGATTTCTCATTGAGTTTGGTCAGAAATTCTGAATTCAAAGCCCCAAATTCTGAATTCATCTCTCTTTGGACTTCTGTTACGTATCCCTCCCACCCAGTACATCTGACCATGATGTCAGTTAAGTGGAATCCAAAAGCAGATTTTTATTTTTATTCTGGATTTTCTTATTGTACTCAGGGGGAGAGTTAATCCAAATTACCTAGTCCTTCCTTGGTAGAAGTCAGTACATTTGCTCTTACAGACATGCAGCATTCAGCAAAACCAACTGAAGCTATGCCATCAGTGCTTGTGGTGAATCCTTCTATGCAGGACGAATGACTGTTCTCGCAACAGGAGCCAAATGAAGTTTGGGCTAGAAGCATGTTCTCCCTCTTCTAATACAAAATTCAGAATCAAACCTAGGCAATCTTTCCACAAGGATTTCTGAGAGGAGCTCAAAATGGGAATCTTCTGCCTCAACCATGGATCATTGCCTGTTCAGCCTACAGCAAGGTCTTCAGCACTTATTAAATGGTATTACTGAAGAAAGAATTTTCATTTCTTCCTCTTCTGTTACTTGATTCCTGCTTTACCAACCTAAAAAGCTCATTTTAGACTGCATTCCCTTCAACAAGCGGAAATTCTGTACGTTCTATCTCGACCCACAGCTTTTCTAAACATTGGTGTCATTGTCAGGAGGAAAAGATTATTCTGCACTCACCTATGTAGCACTCTAAGTAAGGGGCAGCATTCTTTGTAACACTTCTGGCCTCCTCACATTGGTGACAAAAGAGAAACCGGCCATGTGCACTGAGCCCCTTCTGCCCTCTTCTCCCTCCAAGGCGTTGGTTCCCCCGGGAAGCAGCACAGCTTTTGTTAGGCTCCTCCCAGGGCGGAAGTCCCCAGGCCAGTACTTCTGGGCATTCATCATTTACTGACATCTGACACTGAGAATTGAAGAGCACAAACCAGGTTCACCATGGATAAAGGAGACACTCTGATCTTCAGTTGCCTGATTCATTCAGAAAGGAGAATTCACTAGGTATGCCAGCACACCCTCTTCCCAACGTGGCCGATCCACCCTTTGTTTTAAAAGGCAACATTCCAGTGTTCTCAGCCATTCCACCGGCAGATGGCACCCCTGTTGAAGTGGGTCCTTGGTGCTTGGACACATGTGTAGAATACATTCCTGTGTTAAATTTTTATTGCATAAAAATATCCAAATCTTTCCACCTCATGAGTCAGCGCACCATATCCACATGATACTGACATCCACAGATAAATTTAAACTAAGGGGACTTAACTGTGATAAGAAAGGCCAAAACAGGAGGTGGAGGAGAATTCAGCCTTTGGGTAAGTTGAGGGCCATTTTTAATGAAAGAAAGACACAGGTCTTGAGACCCAATGTGCTGCAATAGGACAGAACCCAGTCCAAACTCCAGCTCTGTGACTTTGAGCAGACACTTGGCCTCACCAAGTCCAGTTCTCTCCCTTGTAGAAAAGGGCAAATGGTGCCTGTTTGGGGGGAGGGTAGACAAATGACAGAAGGTACTAGCTAGTCAGAAATTATACGACTGTTCTATAATGGTGGCTTCTTTTTCCTTCCCAAACACCCACCGGGCCCAAATTCCCTCGATTATTTTCCGGAAGTCTTGGGGAAGACTGTTGATAATACCGAAACCCAAAGAAATAGGAAGGTTGACAAAAACAAAACAAGCAAAAGCCACACAGAGCTCAAAGAAGGAGGAACATGGGAAATGTGATGTATCTGTACGTTACTGTCCCTCAAAGGGCTGCCCTGGCACTTGATTTCAGTCTCACAGTCGCCTATGAAACTGATGGGGCAAATATTTCCAGATCCATTTGACACGTGAGGAAATGGAAGTCAGGAAATACATACAGCTGCTTATGGCAGCTCTGTGTCCAGTCCCATCTACTTTCCCATGATGCCCTGGACATGAACCAGTTACTCTGAAACAATGACCATAATGATGTCACCCATTAATTGCACACCTCTGGCTATTTCATAGAGGAGCCAAAGCCTCGGAGAAGCCAAGCCACCAGCCCGATAACACACAGCTAATGTGGAGGCTGAACTCTGGCCTTCTGACAAGTCTCCCATGCTCACGGGCTATGATCACACCAAGGTAGCTGAGGATACTGAGGACGGGTGGGTAGGTGGACCACTGGCTGGTGGCCAGTGGCCAGGGTAAGAGCAGAGTACATTCCTCCAGCTCTCTGGGTGCAGTGTTGCATGAATGCCTCTGGTCCTCGTGGTCACAGTGACTGGCCCAGCCGGCACTCTGCCCGGGTCATTTAGCATAATCTGCAGCAATGTTGTGATTTATTGATGGCTCTGATTCCCCACTGGGCCGGCATGAGAATAATCAGATGAATAACGAGCCTGCGAAGATGGATGCACCGCGAGCCAGCTCCCGCAGAAGGGAATTACACGCTGGGATTCTGCCTGGAGCAGCCCGGGACGATGGATGTCTCTGCGGAAGGCTGGGTCTCGTTTGCTCCTTTGGCAGCGGGCTCTTCTCAGTCACAGAGTGCTTAGGAGGTAATAGCGCTGGCGCCTCCCCATTCCAAGAGTGGAGATGAGATGAGCGCTGATGGTCCCAGGGATGACAGAACAGAGCCCCATTCTGGGGCCGAGGGGGAGGAGGGAAGAACGGCACTTCGCCCTGCGGAGGCAGGCAGGAAGGCTCCCTGAGGTTCTGCAATACACAGGTAGCCGCCCTACTGGATCGCAACCATGGCCCTTCCCTGTTGTGCAGCCATTCTGAGTGTGTTATCTACCGCTGAATCCCAAACCCCTCCAAAACTCAGAGACTTCGAACAACCATTATTTTATTACCCACAGCTCTCTGGGTCAGAATCTGGGTGGCTCCACCGGGACAGCTCCCCTCTGCTCCATGCTGTGCTGGCCTGGGTGGCCCAATGATGCTGGAGAGCCCACAGTGAGGCCACCAGCTGGGTGCCTCAGTTTCCCCACACAGTTTCCCTCCAGCAGGCCAGCTGAGCTTGTTCACAGGCAGCAAGGGTCTAGAGCAAAATTGAAACTCCAAGTTCACATACTGTGGACCCAAGTCACTGCTATGCACTGCCTTGGTCAAAGCAAGAAAATAGTGGAAATTCATCCTACATCTGGCTGGGAGAAGCTGGGCAGTCTGTGCAAAGAGGAGGGAGAAGAATCTGTAAGTGAATTCAGAGCTGGAGTCTAAGAGCAGGCTGGCTGTGGAGGGGCGACCTGAACAGTCACCTGGGAAGGCACAAAAGTGAGAAGGAAATGGCAAGCGATCAGGTCCAAAGAGATCCTTGGCTGACACCAGGAGCACATGCCCTTCATAGCTGTCCCAGTGGGCCAAGGTGACCAGAACATACACCTGCAGTGAAGGATGTGTGGCCATCCTGGAAAGGAGTGTGACTTTGGAGTGTTCCTGAAGGTGTTGATCACTGAGGGTCACCTCCCTGTCCCTGGCATGACTCTCCTTCACACTCCTCCCTGGCCCTTAGATCTGGGTGCTTTCTTCACTCTGATCACCACAGCTGCTCTATCTATACATCTCCCTTCCCCATTCTTCCTGTCTTCAGCTCACTCCTCAGTGGACCTATTGCCTTGGGAACCTGCCCAAACCCCAGAGCCCATCCCTTGTCCCTGGGGCCCTCTGCCCCTATTCAAGAGGTCTGCACCCAGATCCCTGTCTGTCCCCCACACCCTAAATCCACAGGGTACCTGTGCTCATAGGGCTTAGAGCAAGCGTCATGCAGAGTGTGTGTGCAGCACAGAGCAGGGTACAATTTTACGTCCTCTGGGCTACACTGCTTAGCTGATAGCTGAGTGGCACAAGAAGGGAGGAGAGGACTCAGTCTGAGTCCTAAGTTAGGACAACAAGCCCCAGGAGATGAATGCTGTCGTGAAGGAAACAGCGTTGCCCTGGAAAACGTGCCTGGCCCCAGATGGTGCCCACCAGGTGCAGCTCAGCGAGTGCCCAGCCTGTGGCACAAACTGGATCAGAGCAGTGCCAGCTGGAGGACTCCCTGCAGGAGCAGACAGGCTTAGGATCACATCCAGAGCCCCACTCCCTTCTGGGCGGCCTCACCCTGGCAGAGCCCTCAACAGTTCCTGCTGCCGTGAGGTTAAGTGCACAGTGTCATCCTTCTGCCCCAGAAGAACACTGGAACCCCAGCACAAGGGGACTGCTCATCCTGGCAGAGCTCTCACTAAGGGCCAAGTGATGCCTGCTGCTCTATGTGAGGATAGCTGTCTTCAATTTCCAGGTTCGGAAACTGAGGCTCAGTGAGGTGAAGCTGACTCCTCAAAGTCCCCAGACTTAGTAATGGCAAATGCAGGATTGGAAGCCAAGTCCTAGGTCCTGTCTTGGGTCTGCTGTGAACCCCAGACTTTACAGGAGCCCAGCCGGGCCACATGGAAGGGTCAGGAGTGGAAGCTGCCCACCAATGATGATAGGTCACAAAAGTCACATTTCCAACCTGTATGAGTAACACCATCTTATACTAACACAGGACTGGAAGACAACTTGCAGACTACCTTGTCTGGCTACCTCCATTTCTGTTGCTTTATTTATTTTTTATTTATTTTAGAACCCAGGGCTGTGGTTCTAAGACCCACTTGCTCTCCTCTGTGACCATCTGGTTCATGGCTTTAAATGTTTCAGCAGTGCAGCCTGCACTGCTGCCCACGGCTCAGGGATAAGCACCCAGATGACAGCTCGCTTCACAACCTAGTTGCAAAGGACACCACAGTCACCGCTCTGTTTTTAAACCTGAGAAAACAAGGACCAGGGAGTGGGGACAGGCTGGCATTCTGCATTCATTCATTCATGGCAGGTATTTCCTGTCGGCTCCCTCATCTCTCAGAGTTCATTCAGTAAAAAAGTGCTGACTGACCTTTCTTGGGTCTGGCATCCTTATCTAAGTCCTGTGGCTAGGGATGGGGCATTCTGATAGGCTGAGACTGATCACGTGACCACCTGTGCCTAAGAGTGAGTGGATCAGTTCCTAAGCTACCTGTAGGGATGGTTGGAAGGGGGAAGGGGCAGAGAAAAAGAGTCTTGGTGAAGAAAAAGAGCAGGTGTCCATGCAAGGACTCACGATCCCTCCCAGGCTGGGGACACCAAGGCTGATCATGTGGCAGTGCCCTTGCTGGGGGTGAGGGACATAGTGGAACTCCCAAAGCATGGGAGGCCCAGCCTGGTCACCTGGAGATGTGCACCCCCTGCAGTGAGCACCCAGGAAGGGCAAAGAAGCCGAGGCCTCTCTGTCCCCCTGTAGTGCTCAGCAGGGAACAGCAGGACTCCTGTGTACACACCCCTCTCCCTACCTGGTCCTAAGCCACAAACGTTACCAGGTTTGTGCAAAAGCCAACACAGACACGAAGGGAGCCCTCTTCTACCAAATGCAAAGCCCTACCCTGGCTGTTCCATCTCTCAGGACAGGAACAATGGCTTCCACAAACTGACTCTGGCCAACAAAGAAGTGACTGTTGAAATGGCAGGGAAAGGAAACTGAGAAAACATGGCCATCAGCTCAGAATACACTTGGAGCTGAGGAAGGCACCCATGTCTGCCACGATCCCGTTGTCAACTGTGAACACCTGCTCCAAGGGTGGCCTGGAAGCGCCTGAGTTAGTACGTCACAAGCTACGTCCAGCATCCAGAGGGGAAGCTGGTAGCGGTACCCCTGCGGGTCCCCCAAGGCACTCCAGTGGGTCAAGCTTTGATTGCCTATGCAGTGACACGCAGAATAACATGACTTCAAGAACTTCCTTTCCTTAATGCCTTGCTTCTCCTCTCCCCTACTGGGGATTTCATTCCAGAAACACTTCTTGCACTTCAATCTTTCTCTCAGGGTCCACGACTGATAAGACTCGAACAAAGACCAGGTGACAACCAAGAAAGTAAATTGTAGAAACCTGGAGTCATAGTAGCAGAGTGTGTAATCCTCCAGACTTTGGACGGTCTATGTTTGAATCTGGGTGACTGGAATGCAAAGATTTAATATTAAAGTAATTGTTTTCCACCAGAGACTGGGTGGCTTAAACCACAGAAACTGATTTTCTCACAGTTCTGAGGCTGGAAGTCCAAGAACAAGGTGTTGACAAGATTGTTTCTAGTGAAATCTCTTTCCATCTTGCAGATGGCCACCTTCTCCGGGTCCTCACCTGGCCTTTCCTCTGAGTGCCCACAGCCCTGGTGGCTCTTCCTCTTCTCGTAAGTACACCAGTTCTACTGGATTAGGGCGTGCTGTAGTTTGGATCTTACCTGTCCCCTAAAGGTCCATGTGGTAAAGGCTTGGTCCCCAGGGTAGCACAAGTGGGGAGTCTTTAGGTCATTGGAGCATGCTCTTGAAGGAGATGGTGGAACCTTGGCCCTTTCCACATTCTCTCTCTTGCTCCCTGGCCAGGAAGTGAGTGGTTTTGCTCTGCCACACACACCCTGCTCCATGGTATGTGCTGCCTTACTACCAGGCCCCGAATACAATAGGGCCAACCAGTCATAGACTGGAATCTCTGAAACTGTGAGCCAAAAAAGTTGACTATCACAGATAGTCATTACAGTAACAGAAAGCTGGTTAACACGGCACCCACCATAACTACCTCATTTAACTGCCATTACCCCTTACGGCTCTGTCTTCAAATCCAGCACTGTGGTACATCAGAGTGTGAACATATGGATTTGGGGAGGACAAATTCCGTCCACAACAGATGGGACAATGTAAACTCCAGACCCGACAGCAAGCTCCTGACAAGCAACGTGGCAGACGGTGTCAGGGCACGATTCTGTCTCTGGGATTGATAAAACAGCAGGGGTCATCCAATCCACCACGGGCTGTTACAGGGATGAGTGTGTATATCCTGTGAAGTGTGGAGGCAGTGTTTGGGTTTGGTGGTCTCTACATATGTGTTATTTTGTAGTTCTTGTGATGGTTTCACAGGTGCATATATGCACGTCAAACTTCTCAGAATGTATACTTTATAAAATATATGAAATTCACTGTATGTCAACCATCCCTCAATAAAGCTGTTTTATAAATAGAAAAAAAAATAAAATAATTGTTTTCAGACTTTAGGAAGGAGGTTTCAAGAGAAGCACAGCTGGGCACTCTAGAAAAGGAAGATGGTTCAAGCAGGTTGGGAGAGTCCCTAAGTTCTGAGAACACACAGATAATTCATTCTGCAGAGGCAACTGCAGACATCCTGTGGCTGTCAGGACACTCTGGGAAGCCATAGGTTTCCGGGGTGGGGTGGGGGTTGAAGTGCAGAAGGGGCAGTCCTAAGCAAGACAGAGAACAAAGGCCCTCACCCCCCAGCCTGTAAGATGAGTATTGGAGAGGCCAAATCCCAGAATGTGCTGGCTTGCAAATAACCAAGGACAATAGACAGGGCTTTGTCAAAGCTCCAAACAGGGAATGAGGAAGTGACATGCCAGCACTTGGGGCAGAGTGCGCCTTCCCCGTCCCCGCTACATACCTTGCCAAGGTGGACACATCTGGACACCATTTTTAGCTGTTACCGCAGAGCTAGGGAGGGGATGTGACTGACATCCAGTGAGTAGAGAGCAGACACGGTGTGTAACTTCCCACAATGCTCAGGACCAACTCCACCAACAAAAACTACTTGGTCCAACGTGTCAACAGCACAAAGATGGAAAAACCCCAGGGTAAAAAGATGACTGCGGAATGAATGAGCAAATGAGTAAATGGATGGATGAATGGGACTCTGAGCACTGCTGCGTGCTCTGGGAAGACAGAGATGAGTAAGACACAGTTCATAATACAGTACTGAAAAAAAATGAGTGAAAGTTTGGCCAGGACACAAAGTAGAGATGAAGAGTGGATGGGGATGCTCAATGTGTCTGGTGTGTTAGGGACACCACAACCCAGTGTGCTTGGCAGTGCAAGGTCCTCAGGAAAGAACAATGGAGACAGGCCTAGGTGGCACTGAACGCCACAGTGACCTCAACAGGTTCAAGAACACAGTTAAGCATGGTAACACGGTCAGATCTATCTCTTAATAAGAGAATGCTTATTACCTCTGGTTTAAAAAAATTCTTCCCTCCAGCAAAGAATCATTTGTAAGTCCACCACGATGACGTCATACCAAACAGTGGAACATTCTGGAACCTTGGGAGAAGACACCGAGAGAGTCAGCACTGTCCACACTCATCAGCCTCCCCTTTGCAATTTGTGCAATTTGATAATTTTTAGTAATTTTACAGAGTCATGTAGCCATCACTGTAATCTAGGTTTAGAATGTCTCTGTCACCCAAACAGTTCTCCACGTGCATTGATACTCAGTCACCACCCCGACCCCCAGCCAAAGATGACTGCAAATCTGATTTCCACCTATTTGCCGTTTCTAGAAATTTCAGATGAACGGGCTCCTACAATGTGCAGTCTTTTGCCTCCAGCTTCCTCTGCTCAGCATAATGTTTTTGAGGTTCATGTGGAAGCATGAATCAGGGGCTTGTTCCTTTTTATTGCTCACTGATAGCTCAGTCAGATGTCTATTTAAAAGGCAATGCTGGTTACAGAATGAAAGATGGGGGAGAAGGGAGGAGAAATCAAGAGACAGGTTAGGACAAAGAAGGCCTGAGCTGGAAAAGTAACTGGGCCCAGAGAGAAGGAAGGCACGAGGCTAGGGCCCAGGGACAGTGAGCTGTCAGGAGGACAATGTCGGGGCTCACTCAGGGGACAGGCTCTTTCTGGGCAAGGAGAGACACCTGAGAGGGGTTGAGAAGGGGTCTTGTGAGCCACTTGCTCCCCTGGTCACAGTCACACCTGGCTGGAGGGTAGAGCCCAGCAGATCCAAGCCAGTCTGCAGACACTCCTGGTGTCCTGCAGAAATGCTGGCTCCTTGGGCCACTGGGACAAAGATAATGGGATGTTTGTCAACTGCACCAGTGACACAAAGCTATGAGGTACAACTGGGGTTCTAGCATTCATGGCGATCTCAGCAGACGCAGATAATGTACCTGGCTGACTCTACACAGCTCCCGGCTGTCAGAGCTTCTGGCCTGGTATGTCTGCTTGCTTGTCTGTCTTCCCAGGATGCTGTAAGCCTCGTGAGAACCAGGGCAGGTCTGTGGCACATGAGGACAGTATCTGAAAGCACACTTGCTCTGGGTCATCAGGGCCACAATTTCCTGTGGACCCAGGGTCCTTGGCTCCAAGAAGAGGGGCTGTTCTGCCTGAAACCCCCCACAGCTCCCATGAAACTCATTTGCAAGGTTGTGGCTCTCCTGAACCACTCCCCCAAAGATTATCTCCCCTGCATGCCTGTCTCTCCTTGGGGTATTGAAAAGATGAGGACTTCATGTCTTTTTTTGTTGACTGTGTTAGTTTACTTTGTGCTGCTATAGAAAAATGGCTAAGGCTGGGTAACTTACAAAGTAAAAAAAGGCTTATTTAGCTCATGATTTTCGTGGAATGTCTAAACAACATGGTGCTGGTATCCTGGTGAGGGCTTGTACCATAACCTGGCAGAGAAACAGAAAGGGAACAGGCTACATGCAGAGGAGGTCACACGGCAGGAAGCCAAAGAGATTCAGGGGTCAGGCTTAGGCTTTTTTATAACAATCCACTCTGGTGGAACCAACCAGGGTCCTACAAGAACCCTATTAATCTCTTCTGTGGGTAGTACCCCCAATAACCTAATTACCTCTCACTGGCCTCCACCTCTTAAAGGTCCTCCACTTCTCAACACTGCCATCTGAGACCAAGCTTTGGGATAGAAACTTTGGGGGACACACCCAAACCATAGCACTGACCTTTGCTTTGCAGATTTCCTCCTAACCCTGCTCCTAACCCTTGCTGTGTGCTATGTAGAAATTTATCCCTAGCTGTGATACATAACTCATGACCATCACAGGAGCAGTGAACAGAGCCCAAGAGTGATGCCACCTTTGTGTTACCCATGCCAGAAGAGTGCCAGCCCATAGTCAGTGTTTGATGAATAACAGACGGACCACGGAATGTCGAGACCACTGGGATAATGGGGACCTTCCTTACAGGAATCAGCTCAGCCTTTGAAGTATGAAGCAGGAACTCATCGCTCTTTTCACTGTGCCCCGACTCCTGGAAACTGGAAATTCTGATAACACTCACTGCATTTTCTTTTCTAATGGTATAAGTAGCATATGCTCTCTGAGGCAGGTCTGAAAATATAAGCAATGATAACTTTTGATTAATTTCTTTCTCCCTCAATGTAGAAGCGTGTTCAGAATATTCATTCATTCGTACACACGCGTAGCTGCACATGAACTCCACAGATTTTTTACTACAGAACTGGGACCAACAGTATGATTTTTAGTTTCAAATTAAAAACACCTTTCTATCATCAAGAGTCTTTGAAAACACTCTCCATAATCAGGGTATACATTCCACCAGAGGCAGGGTACCTGGTTGGTTTGTCCCTTTTCCTCCCACTGCCCTTGTGGGCTGTTTCTGGATCCGGGATCTAGCTTTGGTAACATCTAGGTCTGGGGCTGCATTTCCTATGTAGGGCTTGTTTGTCCTCCCGCAGATACTTGATTCTGCTTCTGCCTTTTACCACCTACTCTCAGGTCCTGCAACATCTCCTCTCTGGCACCTGACTCTGGGGTCTCTGTGTCCCCTCCCCTTGCCCTGCTGCTTACCTCCAGGGACTTCTGTCCTGGGTTTCTGTTTTCTCCCATCAGCCTTCACAGTCCTGCAGAGGCTACCATGGCTCTCTCCTGCCACCTCCTGCCCATTCACAGTATCTCCGACACTGGCTTCATCCTTACAGTGCTGGGCCAACTGGGAAAGGACTAAACCAGGATGAAGGCATTGAATGGTCTAGACTGTAGCTTTCCAGGAGTGCTTCCTTCTCAGCTACCTGCATCTGAACACGACAGGCCTGATATAATTGCTCAGAAAACAGAGCTCAAGGCATTGGCTGGCAATAAGCTTAATAAGAATTAAAACTGGAATGTGACTGATCAAAAAAGGAAAAGAGAAAGAAAAAGAGAGGGGGAGGGGAGGGGAGGGAGGGACTGAGGGAGGGAGAGAGGGAGAAGGGAGAAAGGGAGGGCTGTAGGAAGAGGACTCCCATATGGGCTATAGGAACATGGGGCCTGGTGTCTGCATGGACCTTTACTCAGCCCCTCCCCTGGGGTCACGTGGGGTACGGAAATCTAGGAAGGCCACAGAGGGGTGTGGGAAGTGCTCCCTGAGGTGGATCCTGAGAGGCCTGGCTTTTCACCAGCTGTTTGTTCTTACAGAATGAGACAGCACCCAGTGTCACTCACTGGACAGTCACAGGTTGGGCAGTGGTCTTCACGTTCCCTAAGCCCCGGGGAAGGCAGAGGCCAAAGGCCCCAGCTGCAGCTCCCACATGGGCCCCATGCTGCTTTGCCACTGCCTCTGCACTCACAGGAGCCACAGCGACTCCCACGCACGCACACTTGCCTGGCACTCATTCAGCACACGCCCTTCCTCTAGCCTGGTGCGAGAGTGGTTTGTGAGGGTGGCTCCTGAGTGCCCTGGAAAAAAGGGGGAAAGGAAGCGTGTCTTCAGAGCGAAGGCAGGACACGTATGAAAGGATGGGTCTGTTGGCTGTAAATAATTAAGTGCACAACTGTGGGAAGCAAAGAGGACAGGGACATGGAGCTGGAGAGAACGTATTCAAGCCGGCCAGTGGCCTAGTGTGACTAGGGCTGCGTATGAGACGTGAAGCAGGAGAAGCAGGCAGTGTTTTCGATCTGTATTCTGCCACGCTAAGGAATATGGGTGTCGATCTGAGGGCCGCCGGGAACCACAGAGAATGGTGGGGGCGGGTTTGCACTTACACAAGGCAAGCTGGTAATGCTGCACAGGGGATTGAGTACAGACAAGAAACAGAGTGGCCAATTAAAGGAACATCACACACATCCCCGGGAGAGAAGTGCCCAGCCCCTCACTGGAGCAGTACGGACTGGGAGGAGAAGGCAAGGGTCTATCTAGAAGTATTGCAGGATGGTTCAGAGGAGGCTCAGGGAGCAGAGCAGAAGCTGGTCAGCCCTGTGTTTTCTGACTTGGACAGCTTCATGGATGGGAAAAGCCATTCCCTAGACAGGGCAGTCAGGACTTCAGATGTTCTGTCTTGTTGCCCTTGCTCAGGGGAACTACGTCTTGGAAATGAATAACATACATGCTAAATAGGTGATATTTCTTATAGTTTTGGATGTTCAGCATCTGAAACATTTCTTTTTATTTCTCAGTGGTACTGAGGCTTGAACTCAGGACTTTGCACTTGCGAGGTAGATGCTCGTGCTCTACCACTTGAGTCATGCCTCTGATCCTTTTGCTCTTTTTATCTTTTTCACATTTTATCCAGGCTGGCCTGGACTGCAATCCTCCCATTTTAAGCCTCTTCTATAGCTTGGTATGACAGCTGTGTGCCACCACACCCAGCTATTGGTTGAGACGGGGTCTCACAGAATTTTTGCCCAGGCTGGTCTAGAACCAATTCTCCCAATCCCAGCCTCCCAAGTAGCTAGGACTACAGGCATGAGCCACTAGTGCTTAGCTCTGAGCCGTCTCTCTCTTTTTCTCTCTTTTACTGGGGTTTGAACTCAAGGCCTCATGCTTGCTAGGCAGGCTCTACCACTTGAGCCACTCCACCATTTCTTAAAGGTGGAGCCATTTCTTAAGTTTGAAAATTCCCTACACTGTGCAATGAGAGCCCAGATGAAAGACAAAGCCTTTCCACCTCCACAGATGCTGAACACACTAAATTCTTGCTTCCCAGATCCCTTGCAGTGAGGGTACAGTTACATGGCTTGAATTCAGATTCCTCTGTCCAGGACATTAAATAAGGACTGGACACAGAAGCAGAGCTGGTGACTGTAGGTCATAGGGTTTCTGGGGGCTCAGTGCAGTGACATTAGCAGTGTCCCTATGTCTGGTCATGGTGGTACAGTGACAGCAGACTTCTGTAGAAGTTTGGGTATCATTCATGTAGCCTCTGAGCCTAGTCCTTCCACTCTCCCAGCAAATTTGTAAGCTACTTTGTAATCTTGCAAAAATGGTTTTCCTCCCTAAATTAGCCAGAACTGGTTTTTGTTGCATGCAGTTCTGAATCCCTGGCTGTAAAAAGCCACTGAAGGCAGAGGTAGCTGCAGAAACAGGTCCACTTATGTTAAGGGGTGAGATTCTGGAAGCCCGTGCATGCAGGGAAGAAATGGCAGATTGAAACACCACCTTCTTAGCCGGGCACCAGTGGCTCATGCCTGTAATCCTAGCTACTCAGGAGGTAGAAATCAGGAGGGTCGCGGTTCGAAGCCAGCCTAGGCAAAGAGTTCGCGAGACTCTATCTCGGAAAAAACCAACACAAAAAAGGACTAGTAGAGTGGCTCAAGCAGTAAGAGCACCTGCCTAGCAAGCATGAGGCCCTGAGTTCAAACCCCTTGCTGCCAAAAAATTTCAAAACAAAACACCACCTCATTACACTTGGAAGAAAGTACTGAATAATGAAGGGCACTGTAGGAGGTGGGGTTACAGCCCCAAAGATCTCACAGCAGAAACCTTGGGCCTTGGCCTGATGTGTTATCAGGTAAATGGTAAGAGGGACCTTGCAGATGTAGTGAGGTGTGCTAACCAGATTGTCCTGAATTACCCAGCTGGGCCAAAGGAACCATGTGAGCCCTTAACCACAGACTCACAAGGGGAAAGTCAGAGAGGTGACGCCCAATGTCATTGCTGGAAGCAATGGAACGGCCATGTGTCAAGGAATTCCTCCTCCTCCAGGAAGCCAACTCTGTCAACAACAGGAGTGAACTGGGTAGGGGATTCTTTCCCCAAAGTCTCCAAAAAGGAACTCAGCCTATGATGCCTTGATTGAGACTGTGAGACCCCAAGCGGTGACGTCAATAACCTCGTGCCATCATTTTGAACTATAGAACTGTGAGGGGAGAAATGGCCATCTGTGACACAGACACAGAAAATTAATCCAGGTGCTGAGGAGGCTATGGTCAGAGATGAAAAGCCACTAGAGAGTGGGTGTATCCTTTCAGAGATATGACCAGCTGGGACAAAGAACAAAACACTCTGACTCCTAAACTCTTGGTCTAACAGGCTCAGCTTGACAACAGCAGTGACCCCTGAGTTCCTGAAGCATGAGAGAGAGAGAGAGAGAGAGAGAGAGAGAGAGAGAGAGAGAGAGAGAGAGAGAGAGACTGGATTTGCTTCTATCCCCATCAGACTCTGCCAGTGCCACCATGTATGGACTCACCCTCCAGACCTGGTAGTGAAGATTATATTGCTTCAATGGAAAAACAAACAAACAAAACAAAACATTGATAGTCTTCACACATGAAAAGGCAGCTGGCCTTATAGAAAGATGTAATCACTTACGAAAATCTCACAGTATTCAATACCTAATGAGGTTAGAGGCAGATGTACAGAGTACAGAACATTCGTCAAACCAGTAAGGATATAAGGAGCCAAGGGGTGAAAGTGGTAACCTCATTACCTCTCCCACCCCAATTTTTGCTTCCCAACCTTGCAACTCAGAGCTCTTCAGGCTTAAGGTGTTGGTCTTGAAAGAATGCTTTTTATCAGGAAACAAATAATTTCAAGAAAGGAGTTGGTCAGCTGATAAATGTAGAAAAAGCTGAAGATGCTAATTACACTGATTTCCTCACTGGACATTGTATGCACATATTAAATTACCACTGTATGCCATAACTATGTATACCTATTGCGTCAATTAAAATATATTAGAAGAAGAAACGTAGCTATTTCTTAAAAATGTGGTCATTTCTAGCTCCCGGTACAGCTGTAGCTGTCACATAGCTGCTACCTAATGCAGGCAGAGAGGGTACAGATAGAATGTTGGTGTCCTTGGATGTCCTCATACTGAGATAGTCAGCAATAAAGTGAATGGAAACCATATCTGGTGGGACTGGATTGCAGGTTCTGCCCATTGGGTTGGTGAAGAAAACTCTTTCCATGGCCAACTTCAAGCTATCAACATGACATTACTGGACGTGCAGTAAAATGCACAGTAGCTTCATAGCTCTACTCACACATACAAAAGACATGGATAATCTCAAAGGGATAGGTAAGGAGAGAGGCATGTATTACATTTTTAATATAACGCACTTGATAAGTTTATATTTAATTTTTAATAACGGCTGTTTTTAAACAAATGGCCCACAACATTGTTGAAAATTGTGTAATTTACAAACTGGTACAAAACAGGGATATACCAGTTCTATATGGAAATGGTCATGAAGAGTTCAGAACCCTCAAGAATAAAGTCTGGGGTCACCCCTCCTGGTTAAAGAACCCAGCTGAGGGCACAGTGAATCTTATGTAGGCTCTGGGGGGAGAAAACTCATAATTATAACCCTGAGTCCAGGTGCAAAACTTAAGGCTAGAGAGCACTTACCCATATTTTCTTCCATGCTGTGTATTGAGTTTGATCTACTTTTCCTTGTCTTTCCTGTCATTATGCACCACTCTAAGGTTAAGTGACTTTGCAATTTAGTCTCTAGATCAGGTCACAGAATTCTAAGAATATGCAGAAGTCAAGATGGACAGGGCACCCAGAGACCCTGGACTTGGACTTGGAGCTGATCACAGTTCTTTTTTTTTTCATTTTTCTTTTATTATTCATATGTGCATACAAGGCTTGGTTCATTTCTCCCCCCTGCCCCCACACAGTTCTTATGGGATGCTGTTTGCCTCCCTTTGAGAAACGGATGAACTCACTTTTTATTATGCAAGGGTTAAGATGAAAGGATTTTTGCCTTGAGTGTTTTGTTTTTGTAGCATAAACACGGAAAGGAGAAATACTGTTGATACAGCAAAATCCCTTGATAAGCATCATCTCACACTGCAAATTTTGATATAACACAAGTAGACATTGCCTCAATCCTCTACCCAACCCCTGCTCTCAAATGCAGGAAGACTTGACTTCTCATCTCCTGCTTCTACAGCAGGATCAGGGAGGATGGAGGGAGATAAAGCCAAGGAGGGGAATGGCAGCTCTCCCCTCCCCGCCGCTGCCCCCACCTTGGGGAAGATGAGAGGCAGAGGATGTTACCTGGACCTGGTCTCTCCAGTGACGTGGGGACCAGCCTAGTCGAACGGTTTAGAATCACTGCACTGTTCTGGAATCCTTTTACACTGCAGAATCCAGAATCATTCTCAGGCTGTCTATGCTGGAGTTGACAGCTGGCCCAGATGGTAGCACACGACAGCATGTGACTCTCAGGACCCAGTTAGCCAGCTGTGCTGTCCCACCCAGCTCTCCAGTTTACTCCCAATACCCCGCATTTGACAAGCTTTATTCTTTGTGTAAAATAACCAGCATTTATAGCAAGATTTTATGATACCAGACAAACACTAAAGGGAAAGACTTTCCTAGGTACCTGTGTTTTGTTTAATTTTGGCTCCCCTGAACTTGAGTTGATTTCTGTAACTGTGGAGTTCCCACCTTCTGAGGAATTTGGGCCTGAGCAGCAACTGTGGCAAACCTGCCCAAGTCTGACCTGCAGGCATGAGTGGTGTCTCCACTGTTCCCATCCTCATAATTGGCTGCAGAGCCCACACAAGTAGTCCTGCCATCTTTCTAAGGATTCCATCAGCCATCTAACTTTTTTTTCAATAAGTACTTCTGAAATCAAATGTTCTTGTAAACAAAATTCTTAGTCTATAAACAGAATCTCAGGGGAAGTAGCCAGAGTTTCATCCCATGACAGTGACATAGGGAGCACGGCCACTGGCTACAAGGTGCAGGGTACACAGTGGGCAGAAGACGACGACTATGGAATCCGTTTTGAGTGAGTCTGTTTCTAGCAAGGACTTGCTGCTTCCTTGGTAAGTCCTGGGGATGCCCTACCTGCAATTCGCCTTTCAGAGGGCTCAGCTTCTGGTCACTATGGCCAAGGCAGCAGAGGAGTGCTCATGTCCACAGTGCTGAGTTCTCTGAGATTTTCCTCTCTGTTAGAGCACAAAAGCTCATAACCCCCTCCAGCCCAGCAACGGGGAAGGATTCAAGACATGCTTGTAAGTGCAAAAATATCTCAACCAAGTTTAGCAGCAGAAAAGCAATTCTGAAGTTCATAATCTGGAGAAAACAATAAGAACACTTTTAGTGCAATGCCAAGACAGACAAACAATCATGCCACAAATAGAACCTCAGAAAACTGGTGTGCCAAGACATACTTCTGTAATAATTGAAATACCTCTGTTCTTTTCAGGTCCAGACACTGGTGTTAATAAGTTAGCTACTCAAGTTCACACCAGGAGTTTATATAGGAACCAGAACCAAGTCTGATTTACATTGGTCCAGTTCACAAAACTTTGTAAGTTCTCATTATTAAATATGTCCTGGGAGGATCCATAGATAGGATCTAATCTACATACACACACACGCACAAACATACACGCACAAAAACATACACGTACACACACACTGCACACACATGCACACAAATGTTCAAAAGCACATGTACACACTGTCCCATAAGAGGAAGAAACTTTCTCCAGAAAGGCCAGTCCCAACTTCCAGCTAAGCCCTGTGCTAGAGTTCTCCCACCATGGGCCTTGGTTTCTCCCATGGATCATGGTCAAGGGACAAGGAGGAATCCAAGTTCTCAGACATACCCAGCCACACATAGGCAGAAGAGGATCAAGGTAGGCAGTGCTCCGCGTTTCCACCGTAACATAAAACATCAGAGACTCTTCATCACTCACGTTCTCAAGATGCTGTCATGTGGATTTAGAGGGGAGGCTCAAAACCCCTACCAACTCACATTTTTCTTGGGTCTTTGGGAAGTTCAGAGCTGACTCTGTGGCCCAAACTGAGTTACGGCATGTGACCACGGAGGCAGAGACTGGAATGACACGACCACAAGGCAAGGGATGCCAGCAACTCCCAGAAGCTGGAGAAGCAAAGAATGGATCCGCTCTTCCCCCAACCCCAGACCCACTGGAGTGAGTGCAAACCTGGGAGCACCTTGATTCTAACCTAGTGAAACTGATCTCTGACTGCTGTCTTCCAGAATTGTGAGGGAATACATTTCTGTTGCTTTGGGTCACCAAGTCTAAGGCAACTTGCTAACAGCAGCCATAGAAAACAAGGACATTCCCTACAGCTGAGACAGTACCTTCTTGACACAAGCAATTACTCAAGAAATGTCTTAGGAACTTTCACTGAGTTCAGAATACGGGAAAATCATGTGGAGAGGGAATTTGTGGAAGACTTAATGTAAGGAGGATTCCTGCTATTTCCTTAATAATGCAGTGAATTACAACAAGACAAAATGGAGCAAGAGGTCATTTCAAGGGGTGTAGTGCAGAGGCCAGAGAGCCCAGGCCTGCAGCAAGCCAGTGTTGCTGGGATGCTGGCCCACTGTGGTTGGGTGAAGCCATGGAGGGTTCCGTGCTATGGAGAAATTCCATCCGGGGGGTCCATGGGCATCTTTGCCAGAAAGGACAGGAAGAGCAGGCCTGCTCCTCTGAGAATGACTGGTCAACTATTTAGCATCATCACCTTCCTGCAATAGCTCTAACTCAGGAAGTCCACTCATTAGCTTACTGTGGACATAGTCTTCCACATGGAAATGGACAGGCTTGTCCCTGCTTCCAGGGGCTCCAACACTCACTTCAGTCCCAGCATCCAAGAAGGAAAATGCAGTCCTATTTCATTCTCCAGTATTCCGAGTGAGCTCATTGGCTCATCTACAGCAGTAACAGTGTTCTGATGTTCTCAGGGTTAGAGTGGATGATTTTCTCCTTCTGTCTATACATCTGAATTTTTCTAAGTTGAATCTACTTTGTCTTGGAAACAAGGGGAAAGTTTATCAGCCCAAGTAAAACAGAAAGGGACTCTGGCTGCCACAAGCAGGCAGGTTACCTGTGAATCACACACCCAGCGTACCACTGAGTGACAGATGTGGATACCCAAGCTGGGGCAGAGCAACAGAAATGAGTGTCCAAGCGCTCCTGAGAGCTTGTCTAGTGGGGAACCAGAGCTGTCCTGACAAGCAATGGATACTAGTCCTTGCGTCACCTATGTCTCTGCACCGGGAGCTCGACTTTTATTTCTGCTACCAGGAAGACAGATGGGTAACACTTCTGCCTCTTCATTGCTGCTTAATCCCCTACACAATGCCAAGGGTGCCACTAGTTGAATGACCTGGCCTGGGTCCTGTGCCTGCACCAGTACCAACAACCATGCGAGGGCAACCAATCCCTAGACATTTTCAGTCTCTCTAACCAGATGTCTCTTCATCTTTTCAAGACTGGTAAGGCAGAGATAGCTAAATATACAAAGCTGGTTCCTATGCTGAGTAACCATCCCCCCACTAAAACATTTCATAAACATACAGAGCAAGGAAGGACTCTACAAAAAAGTAGGGACGGTGTAGGGAGAATGAGGCAGAGATGCCTTCCGCTAACCGAAAACCATCTTCCTGTCACGATACAAACCTTCCACCTGGGTTTATGATTCTCCCTAAGACTCATTTAATACATTACTGAGAGTTAAACATGATTTTTATCTCTTGGCAGCACTGGGGTTTTAAACTCAGGGCTTTGTGCTGACTCTCTCCCACTTGAGCCATAGCCCAGCACTTTTTGGTTTAGTTTTTAGATAAGGTCTCATGCTTTTGCTTAGGTTGGTCTCAGTTTTCAACCTTCCTACCTCCACTTCCCAAGTAGTTGGGATTAGAGGCTCAAAGCACCACACCTGGCTTGTTTCTTGAGCTAGGGTCTCACTAACTTCTGTCTAGGCTGACCTGGAACCACAATCCTATCTCCACTTCTCAAGTAGCTGAGGATTACAGGCATGCACCATCACACCAGGCCCCATTTTTTCTTTAAATGAGAACCTGTTTACAATGTTTAACATGTTATTGATAATTTAAAACAGGTATAAATTAATTTGGCCACACTGTTTTAATTCCCCCCTCAGAAAACTAGACCAGTTTTCTATCTTTGAATGGAAGTGAGACACATAAAACAGGAGCATGTGGCAGTGGGCACAGGATGCACAAATGGGGAGTTTATGGTATGATAAGCATACTAAAACAGTAATTATTCAGTGATAACTTAAAGCACGGTGGTTTTGTTCAGAACCATTGTGACCACATAGGGACCACTGAATGGGGACTTACAGTGGGGGAGACAGGGGCTCAACTGTGCACACAGCCTGGGCCGGTGGGAAATCACAGCCAAGGAGTGAGTGGGGTCAGAGGTGAGGGGAATTCATCAACCAGCCTAAAGGAATTCCCACTGAAGACAGGCTAGGGGGACCAGACCTCCAGGGAATGGTGAAGGAATGGTGAATCTGATCAGATGCTGAGGTGGGGGAGGGGGAGGGGTTCCTGCCAAACTGACTTCACAGAGTTCTTTGCTCAGACTGGATTTTATAAGCAAGTACAAAAATGGGCCTAGGAAAATTTTCCAAAGCCTGCCTAAAGTTTGGCTAGGTAGACACAGAGAAGGCCTGAAGAGAAGGACACAGGCAAGGGAAAAAGAGAGCAGAAAGGAGGCAAGAAAACACCAGAGACAGATAGCAACTTTAGAGATTTGTTTGAAACATTTGTAGACCAAGAATAAGATGAGGAAAAAAATGGTTTTTTTCTCATGGCCCAAGTAGACCCACAATGTAGACTACTAACTCTAGTTCAGCCATCTCATAAATTAAATGACTCCAAATAAAAATCCAGCACTTGGCACTATCAAACCCAATGGAAGTGACTGGGAAGACGTGTGCCCAGGGAAGCACATGCCAACCCCAGCCTGAGAGGAAAACCTACAGGCATGCTGGACCCACAGGGCCAAGGCAACAGGCAGGGCTTAGAAACCAGGAACAGCTGTATCCTTCCTAGTTGGACACTGTGCCTCACCAACCTGTTCTCACTCATGTGCATGGTAGTAGGAAGTTCAGCCAATCTGAGGTCACTCCAGAAAAGGCAGGCAGGCAGCCTGGTATTCAATGACATGTTTTCTGGATCTGAAGCAGCTACTGGATTTTCCCTCCAATTTATTTACCAACCCCCCACACCACCCCCCACCTTTTCTCTCTCATAGTAAAAGTTGCAGGCCTCCTCAACACCCTGTTTGTAATGCTGCACAGCAAAAGCAATAAATATGCACAATGATGTTTGCTTGGGAGCCTAGACTAGAAATTGAAGGCACAGGCTCCTTATTTTGGTGAGACATCAAACCACAATTAAATCTTCTTCAAATTCTCTGTTGTCCTGGTAACTGCTCTCTGCTTAGAGAACATGGAGGGCAAGATGACCCTAAAGGGTCTGAAAAGGAGAGGGAAAACTTATTAAGGGATTCTCTCTGATGCTTACACACACACAGGATGTGCCAGGCACCAGCACAGTATTGGAGAAAAGCCCTCCTTCAGGTTGTCCCCATCGCTGTGGTGTGTTCTAGGTTCTGCTGCCTCTAAATGACTATGTATGTTATAACAACATGCTTGGCAGCGGCACACCAGGAAAACTGACAACAAATAGCCTTTGGAATAACCAGACTGCAATCCTCTTAAACACATTTGGCTCCAATAGATATATTTAGACTTAGATGAAGAGTAGCTGGAGGATTTTTTTTTAAAGTGTCAATTGGTGTGAACGAATAAAGATGATTTTAAAAGGAGTTATACTGCTTATGGGTTTAGACCAACTGGAACAAAAAAAAAAAAAAAAAAGCCCCCAAGCTCAAGAGTGTAGCTCAACATTTGATTGTGGCAGACACTTTAATCCTGAGGTCTTGTACTGGCAGTCCTTCGGTGGTTCATTTCTCTGCATTTATTCGAAGAACTCAGACTTCTAATTGTAAATACACAAGAACTTTCAACTCCTGGGACACAATGTTCGTAAGCAACAAAGAAGGAAACGTTTTAAGTAGCAGTCATTTTTATTTTGGTTTAACAGATTTTTAGCAAGAAGACTCTGAATATGAATTGACTTCATTTTTAAATCCTGAAGAAAATTTCTAAGCAGCCCATAAGGTTCTACTTCAGTCACAGGCAATTAAGAAAAGCCTAGAATAGCAAGAAAGAAAAATGACAAAACTTGTTTGGACATTGGAGAGAAGAAAAAAAGTCACCAGTTACATTAGCCCCATTCCCACACCCTCCCCAAGCCTCGTGTCTTTATATTCCTACAAACACCTGTTCCCATGTTTGGGGTGGGAATGGAGCAGGAGAGATGGTGAAGTGAGTCCAAAAAAGCACATCATAAGACTAGTTTTAACAAAGTAGTATGAGCATTAATAAACATGACGGCACAGACTCTCCCCTACAGGCAGGCCATTCTTCCCAAGGGTTCAGTTTCAGGCCCTGCGTGATCACTGAGGTCTCACTGGACAAAGTAAACACTTGTTAGACTTTGGGTCTTTGTTTTAAGGTACTTAAGGACCCCCGGGGAAGGCATTTTCATATACTTCTTGACGACATACAATAAGCTTACAGATCTATGGGGAAATGACCTGGACATGGGCACTCAGAGTGCTACCCCAAACAGAGCAGCCACAGCTCCTCAGATTTCTTGCAGGTGGCGTCTTAAAGTGGCCTTCACCCTATTCTCCCAGCCTCTAGGAAAGCTACTTAATGATGCATAACACTAATTATTATAAAATAAGCCTGAGTCCGGATGGCAGCTGATCACGCGGCGGAAAATCACACTTTTTCATGGCCTATTTTCTTTTAAAACGTGTGCCCTTTCCCCATGCCTAATGCATTCTGTATATGTAAAATAAATACTCTTCCCAGCAGGCCTCTGGCTCCAAGGCCTTAAACCTAATAAAGGAGTTCTGTCGTTTAATGGCCCTTAAATGCTCAACATCTTTTTCACTTAATGTAAAATCCATCTGATCTAATAGCTGTGACTGAATTATAGAGATATAATTTTTCCATTAAATGTTAATCTTCGGACTTGGCAGAGCAATACACGCTCTAAATTATTAAGAAGGCAGTAACCTCTCCAAACTCTTTCCAGAACATCCCCAGGACGCCACCATGAACAAACTTGCACACCTGTGTAAAATATAAAATAAAAATCCGGCCAGTTAGGTACAACCTGATGACGCTGTTTTTATTGTCTCCTCCACTATTTCGATGAATGGTATATTCATGTTTACATACTAACATGTCCACACACACAACATGATTGGGCACGTTGTGTGTGCATATCTCTGGGGAAGCAGCCCTCGAAAGTCCTGTCTCTTCCACTGACACATGGTAAGAGCAGGTAGTTCCCATGTTTGGAGGTGGGATGGGGCAGGAGAGACAGCGAAAGGAGTACGAAGCACATTCTAAGACTAGTTTCAACAATGTAATATGAGCATGTTATAAACACCACGGCACAGACTCTCCCCTGTGGGCAGGCCATTCTTCCCAAGAGTTTAATTTCAGGCCCTGAGTGATCATTGCAGACTCACTGGACAAAGTAAACATTTAGACTTTAGGTCTTTGTTTGATTAGGGCCAAGACAAAAGATGCAAGTAAAAAGCAAGCCATAAGAAAGACTCAGCTTCCTGTCACTGTGGCAAAATACCTGAAATAATCAACTTAAAAAGAGGAAACTGTTAATTTTGGGCCTCTGGGAAGCAAAGGGAGAGAGGAAGGAGGCAGGGTCCCAATGTTCCCTTCAAGGGCACCCCCAATGCCCTAACTTCCTTCTACTGGGCCACATCCTAAAGACTCCTCCACATCCCAACAGCGCCCCAGGCTGAGGACCAACCTTAACACGTGGGCCTTTACCGGACATTTAGATCCAAATCATAACAAAGACTAAGCTAAGTTCACCTGGAATTTTAGAATACAGGTATAGCTAGTGGTTACAGTCACTGTAACATTAAAATTTAAAGAGTTCACTGCATGAATATTTGACTTTAATACATATTTCTTCTTAACATTGACTCTCAGACAAAAGAAATGAGCTTTTCTGATGAAGCAGGAGTGGTAGGAAGGAAAATGAGGACAGAAGGATGAAGGAGAGCACTCCTACTGGAATCCTTCATTCTCCTAGGGAGACTTGCAACACTCAGACTAACAGCCCACCTTCTTGCATGTGACACAGTCTTTCTGCGTACAGAATGGCAAGGGCCAGCATCACCTACCATCTGTGCTCAAATTGTCTACTAACTAGAAAGCTTCAGGGTCTGTGTTATATACACAAGCTCTGCCTCTCATATCAAAAGACGGGTGACCAAGACAACAGGACTGGCTGAAGTGCCTATCATCACCTGCAATGGACCCCACTGTTTTCTAACTCCAAATCCTCCAGACAGGAAATGGCCTAGTTCCACTTCCAACTCTTCTAGAAGGATGTTCAACAATATTCTACAGAAAACATTTTATTGATGGCTGAAGACACAATAAAACTTCCATACGGCTTCCCTTCCCCCTCAGGAAGGAACACACCACCAAACAGGAGCGCTCAGTTTCGCACTTTGCTCCACTGTGGAGCAGGCGCTGACCTGGAACAGGAAACAGAACTCATGATGAGAGACTTATGTAAACTGTAGGCATTTACCCAGAGAACTAAAAATGAACCCAATCCTGACTTCTCACTGCTGTTTCCACACCAAGGAATCATGACGACTTATTCTGTGGTTATTCTGTGGTGTAAGCAGCTATTCTGATGGGCCTTTTCCCTGTTACACAAAGATGGGAGGAGAAAGACTCTTTTGAGCATCTGGTTCAGGATGCTCGAAGGTTATCATGAATGATTTAAGAGCCCTTGGCTGGAATGGCCATCTAGGTGGGTGTTTGCTAAGAGGCAAATTAGTAATTTCCTGTGTGAATAGTAAATAAAATAGCAATAAAAACAAGACACACAAACTTTCCTTAATGAGATGCAGTTAGCAAAAAATAGTTGGTTAGAGAATTTACTATAAACATGTCTGATTTTATTACTTTCTTGCTATTTATATTCTTACAGCATTATGGCACTTTTGTCTAAAATCTTAAAGACCTACTTCCTAAAATCAATTCTCTGACGCAAACTTCGAGGAAAGCTGCTCTTACATTATTAATCCCATCAGTACAACCTTCCTATAAATAAGCACAAACATTTGGAGACTGCATAATGAGTGCTTGATTACTACAGTAGCAAACGTCAAAGTAACTGCAAAAACAAAGTGCAAAGTTTTTGACACTTTGAAAAATCTAGCGTATCATTTGTCATTGCTCTTGTTTTAAATGCCATGGCAAGAAAAAGCGCTACAAGTAAAATTAAGACACTGTCATAGAGATTACGAGGTAATCTTTATTAATTCCTGAACTATTCCACCCTGCCTGTTCTTAATCTAAATGTAATTTAGCACTGCAAATCACATTCATCTGAAAAGAAACTTGCTTTAAAAGGCATAAAAGACACCAGTGCAAGAAGGGGACCTCTGCCTCCACAAGAAGCCAAAGGCACCCAACCAGCACCTCAGCAGATGCAGCCTGGTCAGCCAAGCCACAGCACTTCACAGCCACACCAGGCTCAGGGTGGACAAGGACCTGAAGTCTTCTCATCCATGCAAAAGTGCCCACCAACCAAATTAGCTTCTTTGAAATAAATCTTCAGACGATTCTTCCAGCCTAACCCGTCTTCGTAAGACCCATTCACATGGCTCATGTTTTGTTAGGGATTCCAAGGCCTGAGAGTATACTGTTGACTCAGGGCAAAGAGTTATGTTGCTTGCCAAACTGCAAAATTAACATATATAGAATATAAAATTTGAACTGATGCTGAAAAAGTCAATAACATACTCATCTAATTAAAAAATAAAAATCTACTAATGGAACAAAATATATTTTATTTGAATTATACTACCAGAGCAAGGCCCTGAGAGCCCTAGAGTCGCACCAGAGCGCTGAGCACCAGCAGGGTAAGGCAGATGGCTGGGCGGTGGCGGTGCTAGCACACCAGCCCTTGCCGCATTTGTATGATCTGCAGCAGGGCTGCCTGGACATCTTCATCCATGTGACCCTGGAGAGAAAGGAGAGCAGGAGCCATGCTTCATCTCACCTTCACTTACACAGAGTTTGAAAGACAAAGGCTTCATCACAGGAATCCCAGGTTGGCTGTGATTCACCCTCATCATCTTCACAATATCCCACAGGAAAAACTGCCAAAGGGAGGGGAACTCTTGCAGAAATGAAGCAGGGAACTACCTGCTCTTGACATCCAGAAAACAAAGGGACAAGCCTCCCTCCCTTTTAATAATGGCTCTGGTAATTAGGGACGTGTAAATCATAAATGAACTAAGCAAACTGGTTTTGTTTTTTTTGGTGGTAACGGTGTTTGAGCTCAGTCGTGTACTCTACCACCTGAGCCACCCCCTCAGCCCTTTGTGCTCTGGTTATTTTGGACATAGGGTCTTGCTTTTTGCCCAGCCCAGCCATCACTGGGATGAAAGGTGTGCACCTCCATGCCCAGGTTTTTTTCCATTGAGTTGGAGGTCTCATGAACATTTGCCTGGGCTGGCCTAAAACCACTATCTTCCCAGCCTCAGCCTCCCAAGTAGCGAGGATTACAGGCGTGAGCCACTGGGTGCCTGGGCTGAGGTTTTTCTTTTTGGTTGTTGTTGTTTTAATTAGAAAGGTAATAAAATCTACAGGTGTAATTTTTACATAAATAGAATCATAATGAATCATAATATCATTTGGCAACTTGCGTTTTCACTTAGTGTCACAGAAATCTTTTTCCAGAGCTACTAATCACCTTATGGTTTTGTATGACATCCTGTCCTAGGATGCGTTCCAGGTCTGCACGTATTTCTCTAGATGGAAATTTAAGGTGTATCGATCTTTAGCATAGGTACAGATCCTCGTGGCTGTCCACAGCGTTCTTTACTGATTGCCATAGACTTTCCAGTCCCAGCTGCTTGTCTCTCTACTAAAGACAGCACTAAAGATCCCCTCTTCTGTCAACCATTCATTCTTCCTGTTGCTCCCCCTCCACTGCCTACCAGGAAAGGCAGGATTACTGTCTTAAGAATTGGCTGTCAAAAACTACCTTCATTATTTGATCCAGTTCTCCTTTTAAAAGTGATCTTATGTTCAAGCTTCCTCTTAACACTTTCTTTCCTGGTTGTTGTTTTTTTTGTTAACAGTGTGGCCTAACACATTTCAAATCAAATAATGCCTATTATTTTCACTTGTCACTCTAACATTTGTCTCTTTTAGTAAAAAAATCTATTTTGAGAACTGGGGGATGCTGTTCATATGGTTTCTACAGAGTGTAACAATACATCCATTACGTGTTAAACTTGTCTTAGGTATTTGATTGTTTAAATGGCTTTCTCAGTACATCCCTGAAGAAGAGCATTTATAATCAGAGTTTAAAGTTCAGTAAGTAAATATTACCAACTATTTTTCTTTAATTATTACAGTTCTATGCACACCTGCTTGTTACTGTCACACTTTTCCTAAGCTACAGGGAACACATGAAGTCCCTTCTGCTCTCCTCCTAGCCACGTGTGGATGTCAAGACCTCCCTCCAGCTGGCGACAACTGTGAGCGTGTGTGGCCGTCACACGTTGCCAAACTGTCTAAAGAATGAGTGACAAGCAGATGGAGACAACACTAAATTTAAGATGTTGTGTTGCCATATAGCTTTGTAAATTTTCTGAGAGATATGCAAGCCATGATTAAAAGAAACACAATTATTTTTAAATAAGCATATGGGTACAGCTACTTTAAATGTCAATTACTTTCACATAAATTTACTTAAAGATAAAACACTACTTCATTTTCTGTAAAATAACAGCCTTTACAAAGGACCAACAGTTCCTCACCTGGACAGCACTGAGCAGGTGTGTCCGGTAGATTGCGATTACCTCCTGGTGCTGCCTGTCAGCGTCCTGCAATGGGAAAGATGACAGATCAGAAGTTCAGTGTTCACATATCCACACACAGAAGCCATGACAATGCTGTCCTCAGAACTGACGCTACAGAACTGTGACATTGTGACTAAAGGGCTCCTGCCACACGTGGAACAAACCACCCAGGGCCCTACCAGATGCTGAGTTCTACAAAATGAAATAGGATAACCCTTTCCGATGAATACATGGGACTACTCACAGAGAAAGCAATGTCACTTTCCCAGGTGATGCAGAATTATGGCCTTGGTTTACTGCCATGACCTTGTCCAAACACTTACAACTTAGGTACTGGATTCCTGCTAAGGCTTCTCACCTCCTGAAAACTGCCCGTGTTCCTTACCATGCCTTCGAGACCAAGATAGCTCTTCCCCCACATCACTTTTGGTTCAGAAACCTTGGGTGACACTTCTTCACAATAAGAGATCCAACCTCATGAGCTTGGTTCTCAATGTCCTGCAAATGTGGCCTCAAATCTTTGCTCCAGACACACCCTTTTCTCACTCCTGGCCACACCACCTGCACTCTATCCCCAAGGCCCTATTCTCACCATTGCTTTACCTGGAAAGCCCTCTAGCTTCCTTTTACCTCCAACACGCCATCTACCTTACAAACTCAGGCTAAGAACTCCCTTCTCTGAAGCTAGCTTCCCCAACAGCCCTCTTTCCTTCCTGGGAAACTGCTGTAGTTTGGATGTGCCCTCACCCCACCCCCGCCCCTGAGTTCGAATGCCCTCATTGGATGGATTAACCTAACTATCACAGGAATAGGTTCTTTACTACAAGAGTAGGGTCCTTATGAAGGATGAGTTGGGCCTCCCTCTCTCATTTTTGCTCGTCCATGGGATGCCTTCTGTCTGCCATGTGCTGACAGAGTGAGAAGGCCCTCACCAGATGCAGCCTCGCCATCTTGGGCTTTGCAGCCTGCAGAACTGTGAGCCAAGAAAGCTTCTGCTCACCATATATTACCAGGCTGTGGTATTCTGTCATGGCAGCACAAGTGGACTAAGACAGAACCCTTGTCACTTAGAATCTGGTACTGCATCTCAGATCTATGTTTGACATCTCTCATCTTGCTATTTTCATTGCTATGGATCTACATTTTGTGTCTCTGATTACCCAGAACTCCTTGGGGACAGGAACGGTGTTTTCTCCTTAGCACAGTGTCATGAACATAATATATAATAAACAAATATTTCTAATTATTGGAGGGACTACCGCATTCTTGTGATAAGATCCAATCAGCATTTTGCTATCATTAGTTTGAAGACCACCAATACTAAAAAAGCAAATGCTTTAAAAAATTATGTCATGATAAAGTGAGAGCACACAAGGGAGGGATGAGGATAGGTAAGACACCTAAAAAACTAGATAGCATTTGTTGCCCTCAATGTAGAGAAACTAAAGCAGATACTTTAAAGCAACTGAGGCCAATAAGAGAAGGGGACCAGGAACTAGAGAAAAGGTTAGATCAAGAAGAATTAACCTAGAAGGCAACACACACGCACAGGAAATTAATGTGAGTCAATTCCCTGCATAGCTATCCTTATCTCAACCAGCAAAAACCCTTGTTCCTTCCTGTTATTGCTTATATTCTCTCTTCAACAAAATTAGAGATAAGGGCAAAATAGTTTCTGCCTGGTATCGAGGGGGTGGGGGGGAGAGGGAGGGGTGGGGCGGGGGGGGTAAGGGAGGGGTGGGGGAAGGGGGGAGAAATGACCCAAACACTGTATGCGCATATGAAAAAAAAATTATGTCAATCAGCTTTGCACAACTTCAAAGAGTTCATTTTGACTTATGGTTCAGAGGTTTCAGCCCATGGGTGGTTGGCGCAGGTGCTTTTGGGCCTGTTGTGAGGTAGTACATCATGGCAGGAAGCACAGGGTGGAGCAAGCCATTCATCTCATGCAGGACAGAAAAAAAAGAGGAGGAGGTGGGTCCCAGTAGCCCTTTCAAGGGCACACTCCCAATGACTGGAAGGCCTCCTACTAGGCCTCACCACTTAAAGTCTCCAACTACCGCCCAAGGCACGAGCTGAGGACTAAGTCCAGATCCACACTACCAATAACTTTCTTCTATTCAAAACTAACTCATATCCAATTCAGCAGAATAGGAAAGTTTTAGCAGGGCCTACATCTGATTGGGTATGTTTTACTTAGCATTTCAATGTACACTAGCTCTTTAATTAGGAATGCAAACAAACAAGTTATCAGTTTTTATCAACCTATTTTATGGATGGGAAGCCAAGGGCTAAGGAGAGTGTTCCATGCCCTCACTCTTGAGTGGTAAGACGTAGACCAGAGCTCCCATCCTTAGCTTCTGTGCCTTCTTGCAGTGTGTAAGCTATGAGGTACAGAAGGTGATAAACGCCCCCTTTCTGTAGTGGACTGACTTTAGAGTGCATTTCAGGAGAAAGATGCTGGATTGGGAGTCAGCCATCCCAGTGCCTGACCCCATGCATCAAGTACTTCAAGCTTAACTTCTTAAGAATTAAACAGAGAGCCGGGTGCTGGTGGCTCACACCTATAATCCTAGCTACTTGGGAGGCAGAGATCAGAAGGCTCAAGGTTCAAAGCCATTTAAGCGGGCAAATAGCTTGAGAGATCCCATCTTGAAAATACCCAAAAGGGCTGGTGGAGGGAGTAGCACAAGGTGTAGGCCCTGAGTTCAAGTCCCAGTACCACAAAAAATAAAAAAAGAAAGAAAGAAACAGAGGGAATAAAACCTGTTTTGTAGGGTGGTAATGAAAATAGTTTAGAGATAAAGAAAGTAAAATATTTAACCTGGTGCCTGGCATAGAGTAGGCACCAAATAAACAATATTACCATACTACCAATAGAGGTAGTTTTTGTCCAGAGTGATTTCACACTTGGCTGTGAACAGCTACGAGCTATGAATCCACCAGATTCCCACAGTTCCCATGTCAGTCCCACACCCCCTCGGGGTGGCCTGTGCCCGCTCACTCACAGCCAGCTGCTGTTGCAGGGTCTTCACTTGGTGCTGCAGAGTGTCCACCAGCTGGCTCTGCCGCCTGGTGGGGCTGCCACCGCTATAGGTGAGCTGGGAGAGGCCGCTGAGCGCCTGCTTCAGTCTTTCTACATCACTGAGCAGTTCAGTTATCTTTGGAAAAGGAGAAAAACATTGTGTGAGAAATGCACATCATTCATGTATTCATTTACAATCACCACTTCACACAGAAGTTATGCCTTACCGGAGATGCAAACTCTGTCTTATGAATCAGAATACTGAGGTGGAATATGGCTGAGAGAGTCATCAACAGTATAGACAACATATAATTAGTATAATTTCTTAAATTCCTCTCAGTACATTTCCTACATAGGCAATGCCAAATTAAGAATAAACATGGTATATATCCTAAGATTTGAACGCAAGCTTAAGTCTTGTTACTTTTAAATAATAGGATTTGTGAAGTATAAAAAGTATTTTCCAGGCAATGTTTGCAACATAAGAAGGGAGGGGTTTCTGATCAACAGAGTACAAAAAGCAAAAGAGCATGTTTCATGGCACCTGGAATTAACTTTCGTGCCTGGTTCCTTCCAGGAGTTGTATGATTGAACAGATGGCCACACAGAGAAGCAGGTATGATAAGTATGTACTCCTCCATTCCTAACTGCCTTCCACACAAAGACAGAATGTGAATTCTGGATCTTTGGGAAGATGTGGTGGACAGCAGTTCAGTGCCTCTCCACTAGGGGGCTAATCTGAGCCTGCTTCACTCACGGCTGTTTTTCCAGAACATTTAACAATCAGTGAATGGGTAAGACCTCAGTCAATCTTTGACCTCATCTCCACAGCACAGACACTGACGGCAGTTACACAGCTGTTGAGTAGCCTACAAAAAAAAAAAAGCTGAGTAACTAGCCTCATGTACCATGAGGAGGAAAAGAGAAACAGCGGGGTGGAGGGAGGAAAGCGGGTAACTCTAACATGGTAATACACATGAGCTAAATGCATGGCAAAGCCAGATGAAGCATGTGTCCTGGAAGAGACCATGACTGCTGGCTGGCCTGGACAGTGAAGGCTTTAGGCGGGAGGATGAGGTGTTACGGAACGCACAGAAGAAGGGGCCGGGTGCTCTGTAGCGAGAGATGGGGGACAGATGTACAATGACTTGAAGGGCTCAGTGTACCGGTATGGCTAAGTGCTAAGATCGAGTTTGGACACTCCCCAGTGGCTTGGTTTCTTGAGCCTACCCACAACTTTTGTCCCTCCTCTACAACACATTCTCCAGGTACCCTAAACCCACTAGATTCTGACTACTTTATCTATGAGGCAAATGAACCTTGGTCTCCCCCATCTTTCTTTGACTCTTAGCTGTACCAGCTGAAGGAACAGAATTAAAAATACTTTTCAATTCAGAACCTTTGGCACACCTGTGGTCAGACCAGAAGGTGACACTTTGCTCCTCTGTGAACCAGTCTGTGGGATACTGCCCAAGTGCGCTGGCAGCCCTGTTCTGGGGTTTCTGAAGACAGTGCACAGACAACTTCATGCCTACCTTGCGATCTTTCACCTCCAGTTGTTTCGCGGATTCCTGTATTTTTTTCTGCAGCTCCGTGATGGTTGTTAAGGACTTATCACATCGTTCCTTCTGGTCCTCAATCTCCTGCTCAATGCTGAGGTGAAGGGATCCCTTCTCATCTTTTGCAGACAATTTCTTCTTTTTGGCATGCAAAACCTCCTCACATACTTCATCATATTTTCTATTTAGATTGGCCAATTTTTCATTTAAGTTGGAAATCTGAGTCTCCAAATCACTTTTGGTTGCTTTGTATTTAGACAAATCTACCACTTCTCTGGTCTCTAATTTCTTTAGTGCCTGTTTAGTGTTCTGAACCTCAGTCTGGAGCTTGGAGACTTCCTCGGTTTTACTTTGGCTTTCTTCTTCCTTCTGTCTCAAGCTAGCCTTCATGAGCCCAACCTCTTTCTCGAAGGCTTCCTTAATCTGCAAATGCTCAGTGAGGGGCACAGAAGAGTTCTTCTGATTCTGCAGCAGTTGCTGCAGCTTGCTCACTGTCTGCTGCTCCTTCTCATAACATCTCTGCTTATTCTTCAGCTCCTCTGTTAAATTCTCAATTGTGCTGTTGAGAGACTTCTTCAGAGCCTCAACCTGTTCCAAGGGGATGTGCTGTTTCTGCAGGAGATTTTGGGTGGCGAGGGTCTCAGAAGTCTGTTTGGCCTTTTCTTCCATCAGCTTCTCCTTCTCACTCTGCACCTGGGTATATTTCTGTGACAGATGTTTCAGTTGTTGGCTCAGCTCTCCTGCTTTCCTGCTTAGTGTTCTCTCCACGTCCCGGGCATTCTCCATCACAGCATTCTTCTCTTTCACCTCTTCCTGAAGAGTGGAAATCTCCATCTTTAACCTGTTGTTTTCCTCCCTGCTCACCTTGACCTCCTCTTCTCTGATACTGCACTTGTGTGTCTGCTCGGACAACTGCTCTCTTAGCTCTTTCTCTATTGCTTTGAATTTCCGCTCACATTCTTCAAAGCTAATAATCGGAGCATACTTTAGCTTGATGCATTCCTGGATCGTGTCAAGTTCCTTCTTCTGGGCCTTAATTTCAGCATGCAGCGTCCGAATCTCTTCCTGGCCCTGGTTGTAGTTAGCCAGGATGGCAGCATTTGCCTCCTGTGCCTCCTTCAGGCTCCGACTCACAGTGCTCATCTTCCCCTCGTGCTCCTCCAGGCTGATGTACTCGGCTTTCATTTGGTTCTGAGTGTTTTCCAGGTTCCTTTTTAAGACTTCATTCTCATCTTTTATTTTTACAAATGCTTGATTTACATCTTCAAACCTCTTCTTTACATCAAGTAATTCCTTGTTAGTCTTCTCCAGCGTGCTGCTCAATGCAGTTTTAACATCTTCATGGGTTTTGGCTGGCACATACTGGTTACTCAGAGACTTTTTCAAGCTAGTGTTTTCAGACATGAGTGCGTGGATTTTCTCTTGGTCTTCACCACATTTCTTATTCAGTTCAGACAGCTGTTTCTTAAGTTCGGCGATACTGGATTTCAGAGCTGTTATCTCCTTTTCATGCTTCTCGGGAGGTATGAACACAGTTTCCAGGCGGTTGACACTCCTGCTTAGCCTGTCATTTTCCATCAGCAGCTTCTCAGTTTCCAACTTCTTTTCTGTGTATTTTTGTGTAACCTCTGAAAGCTTTTTATTCAAACCATCAACACTGACATCATGCGACCTTTTCATCTCTTCACTTACTTTTACAGGGATGTAGTGATTCTTCATTTCGGCGGTGAGGTCATGCACCTGCTGGCTGAGGGCCTTCTTATCCACATGTGCCTTGTCCACCTCCTTTTGCAGAGCCTGGTTCTTCAGTGTGAGCTCGGTGACCTTTGCCCCCAGCTCTCCTGACTTCTGCTCTAGCCGGCTCTTGAGCTGCTCATGGTCCTCTGGTCTGATGTGCTGAGCCAGCCTGGCCCTCACATTCTCAAGTTCCCTCTTCAGCTGTCTGATCTCGCTAAGTGACTTCTCATACTCTTTCTCCATCTCTACTAGTTGTTGTGCTTTCTCATTCACTTCACTGGATAGCAGGCTCTTCATGTTTTCAAACTTTTCCGTTGGAATGGAAAAGGCCACTTTTGCCAACAGTTCCTTCATTTGCCCTTCCATCTCTGTGACCTTTCTTCCTTTCTTCTCTCGGTCCATTTCACACATGCTAAATTCCTCCTGCAATCGCTTATTCTCTTCCATCAACTTGCCTTCATCCCTCTTAAACTCTTCCATCAGTATCTCATTTTGTTTGATTTGGTTTCGTAACTTCCCCAGCTCTGCGGAGGCACCTTCATACTTGGCCTTCAGGTCTTTCAGCTGGTCCTTCAGCTCCTCCGTGGCTCTGTGGTTCCCTGCAGTGGCCTCACTGGTGAGGTGCTCCTTGAGGGCAAGGAAATGTGTCTGCATCTGCTTAACCTTCCCTTCGGACTCGTACATCCTCTTCTGGACATCTTTCAAGGCATCCTCCAACTGCTTTATCTGCTCATCTGAGTCCTCCTTGACTCTCTCACACTCTAGCGCGAGGGCCTTGCACTCGGCCACCTTGTGAGCCAGTTCGTTCTGGAGCTTGAGTCGGTCTTGCTTTGCTGAATCATAGAAAGTTCGCATTGTTTCCAACTCTTTCTTTAAAATCTCACTTTCAGAGTAGGAGGTTTGACTGGGTAAAGAGAACTCCAGTGGTCTTAACATGGATCTGCTTTGCATATGGGCTGGCACACCTGTGGAGGTGCACTGAAAAGGAGGAAAAAGACAAGATGTCAATCACAAAGGAGACACTTACTATAATTATCATTACAGAAACGTACAGAAAGTCTTCACATCATTGGGAGTTCAGCAGTTTCAGATTAAGAAGATGGGAACATCACAATACTGATTGTTGTGGTTAGAAAAGCAGTTCTGGGAGGATCTTACCCTTACCACACTCACAACACTCAGTTCTGCTCACTTACATCTATTTCTGGAAGATCAAAGGAGAAAAGTAGTGTGACCTCTGGCCTCTCTTTCTTTCCTGCTTTATAAGACTCACCCATAGCACAAGAAGATCAATTCTATGAAAACATATTTAACATTTCCATATTCTATGGGATAAAGTGTGCTCAGAACTCTTAAATTCTAAAGTAAGCAATCAGTACTCTTGAATAAAAGTACTGTAATTTTAATATGCAAGTAATTTCATAGAGTTACATATCATTAAACTTCTAATAAAATATATGACTTATGAGCACCTTTGCTATTAACTCCAACATGTTCTTTAAATTTTAAAAATATCACCAAAATAAATGTAGCTAGTGTGAGACTTGTCAAGGGAATGTCAGCCAACTCACGAGAAAAAAAAAAAAGAAACAAGAAACAAATTTTCTTCTCTCAGGAAGATAAATTAGAATTCAGTACATAATCTTAGTACAGAATTTGATGGATATCTTGTTCCCTCTATTAATTAGTGCCAACAAAAAAGAAGTATAATTACTGAGTGAAACAGTCAAATATCAGAACACATAATCATGAAAGACTCAATGTAACCATTTTCCTTTTCTCCCCACAGCCAATCATGATGCACTTTACAAGTACTAGCTCACTGAGTATATCCTACCACTTCAGCGGCAAACTTTACCGTTGTTCAGTTAAACTGAAACTGAACAACTCCATATGAAGAGAAAGAAAATACTTGAATGTGAAATGATTTCCTAGCCTTGATCCACTTCTACATTGTCTCAATTCTTTAATTATCTTTAGATTAATGTGATCTGCCAAGAAATTATATCCAGTGTCACAATTTCCATGCTCGTGTTAAGTATAACCGAATATTTAGCCAATCTTCTTAAGTACTGGCGACCATCCTCTCCACTTAGACTCTTAGAATGTTCCGTCTTAAAGAGATTTTAGACATCATCTAGGCCTCCTTGCTTGCCTACCAAGGGAGATAAATAAAAAGGCCTCGGAGGCCCAGTATTTATCAGTTCTGCAGGCTGCAGAAAGTACAAAACACACAAACCTTGTAGCTGGTAGAAAATAAAGGTGAGCTGCAGAAACATGGGTGAGAAAAGCAGCCAGCTCTACCTCTTACAAGTTTCATTTTGAGGTGAATATCCAAAGCACAGAAGGTAGATTTAATGGTAAGGAAAAATACACTTGAAAGCTAAAAAATGCTTTTGAAAGCTCCTATGTCTGTGGGCTTCTGGAGTGGCTCAAGCAGTAAGAGCACCTGCCTAGTAAGTGTGAGGCTCTGAGGTCAAACCCCACTAGTACCAAAAATAAGTAAGTAAAATGGGGAAAAAATGATCCTATGTCTTCCCCTTTCTATGGAGAATATGAAGAGTTAACTGATGGTTGGCATGAAGAGAGGCTTTGCTACCAAGGACAGCACACTGGATCTCAGTGTCACCGCCCACATGCTAGAGGGCACCAGATACAGCAACACCTGTTATTAAAGTCAAGGAAGCAAGACCGGCTTTGATAACAAAAACCATACTCAGCATACACGCTTAATAAGTATACAATTCTGCTGCTTCTTTTTATAAAGGCACAGATGTGTTCTTTAAAAATTGCTTAAAATTAAAAAAAAAAACAGTATTACCTGTGTGTCTGTCATATACATTTGACCTTGTTTAAGAAGTGTATCTTCTCTTCCTAAATAAGAAATACAAATCAGTAACACCTTACCTTAAATATCCACACCAAATAAGCTAAGCATTATTGGTATAATTTCCTATCCTTTATTATGTAATCAAAGAGCAACAGGTATAACATAATTTTTTTTGTTCTAAAATATCCACACTGATTTCTATAAATATAAGGAAAGTATCTGCAGCCTCCTGAACAATAGATGCTAAGTTGGTTTTCAGTAACATGTCAAGACAGGCTACATTGCCTACATGATTATTATGAAATACACAGTCAAGTAAAAATGGTATTCTTTAAAATTTACAGGATAAACATTACTGTTGTACTTAGCTAGAGAGTAGTATAATGCTCACTAGAAAAGGGAAAGTAGATTTTCTAGAAAATTTGTGTAAAATTAGAGAGTAAATGAAAGTGAAGACGAATTATGTTTAGTCCCAAAACAATTAATAAATAAGTAACTGCTTACGGAACTTGTAAACTGCTTATCGGCAGTGAGACTGATTTTTTCACAAACAAAAAAACAATCTATTTCCACGAAAAACAGCCCCAAATGTCACAAGATAAATGTCTACTACTCAACAAGGCAAACATGGTAGTTATACATCATGCCATTTAAAATCCAGGTGGTAAGGAAAGTCAGAGCCCACTGACCACCAGATTTTATACCAGAGGCCACGGGTCTCCCGTGAACCTCTCCCATGCACACAAGCAGGCACTGAAGTGCACCAGCAGGAGCCTTTCGTACAGTCAGACAAATCAGTAACTGGGTGAACCTGATCTGGGAGAACCATCATGACATCTATACACTTATACTTACTGAAATGACTTCCTGATCCTGAGTGATCACTCTGAAATCAGAAGCACAAATTGAAACATTTTAGGATGCTTCATTTTGTCATGCTCTGTCTATCTTATCTCTAAACAATTTGGTCATTTTAAAACCACATTTTTGACATTCCTTGCTTTTCTCCAGAGTATTATTCTACTCCACAAAAAGACACAGCACCAGCAACAGAGAGGTCAGTTCAAAATAAACCGCTTCACTAAGCGTTTTAATAAGAGCAGCCAAGGTTTCAAGGAGAACTTTATGCTGGGCCCCAAGTGACCGAAATAACTGTCAAAGCCTAGCCCCGGTGCTGCTTCACTTCAGAAGGAAGGAAGGGCCACACTGCAGCAAGGGTCCTTCACCCACCACCAGTAGAGCAGGAGCCCTGCCTCATGCCTCAGAGACACCAGTGGAATCTCTTTTTTCAGAATTTATACAACACTGTTTACTTTTAAAAGCAGGAAACGAAACTGAGGCAAAGACCTACACACAGTAATAACTCCAAGAATGCATCAGTTAGGAAAAAGAGAATCACAGAGATACTTCAGATGCCCTGAACAGATTTCTCTTTCTCCCCAGCAGGGAAAGTACAAAGACTCTATTATATAAGTTAAAATACTGTACTTCAAAGTAAGGGTAAATGGGGGGAGGGTGAAAAAAGTAAGGATAAGCAGACATAGCTAATGTGCCTTGAGTGAGTTAGTACTAACAGCTACATAAAACACTGAGTTAGGTGACGACCATAATAAAAACAGCCCAGAGTGTCATGCTAAATTAATGTCACCTCTACTAAACCATAGCACCCCAAGTGTATATAGAGGTATATGTAAGCTTATTCAAGCTCTTTGTTCTTTGGAATATTTAATGCTAGAGTTTGTATTTACTAAATGGGCTTACATATTATGGTGGGGGCCTCTGCACATAAGGACTGCAAAAATACTTAACTTGGTTTTATTATCTTTCCTTTACTTCTCAAATGAAACCAAATGCATACAAAGCAAAGTATCAGACTCACTGTTTGTTTTTGGGTTTTGTTTTTGGTGGGACTAGGGTTTGAACTCATGGCTTCTCTTAAAGTGGGTGCTCTACCATTTGACTTGAGCCACACCTCCAGTCCAGTTTGTTCTGGTGATTTAGGAGATGGGGTCTTGTGAACTATTTGCCTGGGCTGGACTTATACCATGATCCTCCTGATCGCAGCTTCCTGCATAGCTAGGGTTGCAAGTGTGAGCCACTGGCACCCAGCTTAATCTTATTCTTAAAATATCTATATTTCTCCATATTTTATATAAGGGAAATAGTACATATTAATTATTACACATAACTCATAGGACAACTGTTAGCAGTTCATGAAGTTTTTAAGCATGCAAGATGGCACAGTGCAGTGTATAGTCACATCTATTCTGGGTATCCATGGGAACTGGTTCCAGGACCCGTGGGTACCCCTGAGGTAAAATGGCACTGTCTGCACATTTAACTACACACCCCCTCACTTTAAACCCTCTCTAGATTGTTTGTAATACCTAACATAATGTAAACACTATCTAAATACTAAAACCATTTAGGGAAGGACGACAAGAAAAATGTCCATACACATTCAGTACAGATGTACCTGTTTCTCAAATACTTCTGATTTACAGTTCTTTCATCCATGGACACAGAACCCATGGACATGGAGGGATCACTGCAAATGATGAATTCTTAGTTTTTAATGGCTGCTTTCATAAATACTGGCCATACATAAAGTGGACCTGGAATTTTCTTCCGAAAGTAAACAATCATCCCTGTGTAAGTGCACCACAATTAGTATTTACTGACTGAGGACAGTGTCCCCATTCTACTGAATGGGAAGCTGCAAAGCAGGATGCAGACAAGGCTCCACCCGCGGAGCGAGTGCATAATGTGCTCAAACTATGACAAGGACTGCGAGGACACCAGGGTTGGGTGCCAACAGATGAAGATTATAGATGTTTGTCTTTTTTGCTTTTAGTTTAACTGTATTTTTAGCTTCAAAAAATAAGAACATCATGTATGTAAATGAAAAAATGAGATCTGTTGAAACTATTCCAGGAATGGGGGCAGGGAGGGATAAAAGGGAACAATGGAGGGTGTGAATACAAGTATGATATATTTGATGTATTATTAGAACTTTTGTAAATGCCACAGTGTACCCCCAGCACACCAAGTAAACAAATAAATTAAATAAGTACATATTGGTTTTATGATAAGAAAAGTTATTTTTCAATACAAACTTAACTAGAATTTGTCTACAGTTATAGAAAAACATCTCATTACTAAGACATGCAGAGAATCAACCTACCTCCTAAAAGAAAATGTAACGGTGGTACTCAAATTACAACTGTCAAGACTTATGAGACTGTATTTTCTCATTCAACTGGTGCTATATGTAAAACCAGCACAGCAGTTAAGAGCTGAAAGGAGCCGGGAGCCAGTGCCCAGATTCAAGTTGTAGCTTGCCACTTCTACCTGTGAGGCCCTACTGGAGAAGCCTCCACATCTCAGACTCTGAGCTGAAGTGCAGATGACAACAAGCCTACCCCTTGGGGCCATGTGTATCACACAGTACAGTGTACCAGCAGCTCTGGACCCATGGTTGGTGCTGTCACTAGGCCTCACTACCAACCTCACCGGAGACTTCAAATGTGAGACACACAGATGCACCACGGCTAGCTGGTTCTTTAGCTTATAAAACCAGTTTCTGAATAATCTCAATAATGCAATCATAAATATAAACACAACTTTGCTGCTTTTGAAAATGTATAAGGCATAACTCCTGCAGTAAAGTACCCCAATAGCAAGTGTCCAGTACAGTAACTTTCCACACATGACATGCAGACCCTATGACCTGGCATGTCAGGTCAGGACGCAGGAGCTCCCCAGAAGCTTCTTCATGCTCCACCCCTGCCATCAGTCCCTCAAAGGATGGCCTCTGTGCTAACCTCCAACACTACAGACTAGACCACCTGCTTTTGAACTTCATAAAAACAGACTGGTGCAGTGTGCACCTTGTCTAATTTCTTTGATGCAACCTGAGGTCTGTGAGGTTCGTCTCACTCTTTCCATAACTGTGCATGTAGCTTCTGACTTATGAAGAAGAGTTACTTTTTGCCATGGTCTGCATGTTCCTAAAATGTGCTGAAACCTAATTTTCATTGTGGTGGCATCAGGACACAGGACCTACTGGGAAGTGATTAACTCACAAGGGCTCAGCCTCCAGGAGCGGGTTAGTGCCTGGGGAGAGGTAGAGAATGAGCTTAACCTTGTGCCTTGCAGCCTCCTGCCAAGTGAGGACACAGAGTTCCCTGCCGCCATGTGAGCACACAGTCAGAAGCCTGCCAGACACCACGTGCACTCTGACCTGGGACTTCCCAGCCTCCAGAACGACAAGAAATGGATGCCTGCTCTTCACCAATTAGTCTCAGGTACTTTGTTACAACAGCACAAATGGGCAAAGACACTTTTTTTACTGTACTTTGTTGGAGTCAGATCCCCAGTAAGCACAAATTAGCACTATGGCCTTGCAAAGCGCATCTGTGCAGTTAGGTCAGGAGCATGGTCACCATGAAGGGAAGGCAGGGAGACTGAGGAATGAGTAGAAGCTGGCGGGAGAGGGGCTTCTGTAGGCTTCTGGGTGCTGCTAACATTCTGCTTCTCAAACTGGACATGGAAAAACTGTGAAAATCCATCAACTAAACAGTTTTAACCTGTGACTTTTTACTGTCTATTATATTTCAATAAAAAGTTAAAAATCTAAAAATGGACCGATTAAATCAAAACACTTATGTGATCTGAGCCCTGTTAACATCGCTCTTGCTGAGGTGTTGTTACACCTACTCCACTTGCTCCTTCCTGAGACAGCCCTGGATGGACCACCTCTCATTCATGTGATCCTTCCCTGTTAGTACCACTGTAAGCACTGCATGCTTACAGGAAAAGATCTGAAGCTCGGAAAAAGCAACATGGACATCAAAGAAGGCTGGAGAAAGGAACTGGAATGGAAGGAGAGGTCAGTGGCACATCATCACCTGAAATGAACTGGGCCTCTACCACCTGTGCAGAGAGGAGACATCACCCAACTTTGCCAAAGAGGTGACAAACTCAAGAGACTTCAAATAAACTGCCTGGGCTCACACGCAAAGAACAGCCTGGGAGTCAGGCTCTCCTGTCACGCCCCTGTACCACCCGCCGTGAACTACAGGCAATCATTTAAGATGTCTATACCTCAAAATATTTAAACCTATTTTTCAGAGTTTCAATCGTTCTTAGGCTTTCTTCATGTTGCTTTTCTTTAGCTGCCAAAAGGGACTTCAGCTTTTCTCTCTGAAATGGAAAGGAATAAAGACAGAGTAAATCATCCTGTGCTTGAAATTGGGTTAAAACATGTGTTTTAGAAAAAGTGAATCAGAATTACTTTGAGGACTGGAATTCATGAAATCTCCAACCTGGTCAACTTTAACTATGAGTATAGTTGCTAATTTATAAATATACTAACAAAACAAGTAATACATACAAAAATATTATGAAAAACTCAAATTTCTATTGTAATAAGTCAGTATTTTTAGACATTCTCCTTATAATATTTAGAATTTTTCATCTTTTCACAGGCTTCAGAGACAACTATATTCAAAACAACTTTACAGTCACATACAGATTTTTTTTCTCTTTAAGCAATAATCAGAAATAGAATACTGGTCTCCACCTCAACTCTGGACTTAAATCTTTTCTACAATACCATCCTTGATTTACAAAACATTTTTGTAAAATAAGATTCATCATCCTACCTCACTTTCCAGATCATCAGCAACCATTACTTCCTAGATTTAAGAAGAAAAACACCTTAGTCTTCGAACATGTAAAGGCAGGAGCATGGCAAACATCTAAAACGACTGGCTTGAGAAGGAAATGTCCGTGTGCTACCAAGTCTCACTAATGTCCGAAGAGCTTTGCTTCCTTCCCACCAGGGTCTGCTTGCTCTTCCTCCTCATGTCTTCTGTCTTCTCTGTGGCCTCATTCAGGCCTCTGATCTCATCATACAACTAAACGAGTGATAATTGCTTTCTTCTGTCCTTAAAGCTCTTTTTCATATACATGGTATGAGCTTTTTTATTGTGAAGCGTCATAGACACAAGTGCATTCACTGTCCTATTTTGATGCTTTTAACCATTATTTAGAGCACAATAAAAAATAAACTCTGTACCACTATCCTTGCATATTTACTTAGAAGAGATGTATACATAGCCTGTGTTTCTAAACTCCAAGGTTAACCATACGTGTTAAAAACAAAATTGTTGTTTTGTTGTTGTTCACAGCTGCTGTGTCATTATCTGTCCTACAGGAAGCCCCTTGATAAGGGTCCTGTCCATCAGCCTGGAAGCAGACCCTTCAGCTCTTCGGACATTGAAGCTACTACCTCATGAGGGGCCTAGCGCCAGACCTCACACTAAGTCAGTTCAGCAAGTATATGGGATAGGAAACACCTTCCAAAAACAATGACTTTGGATGTCTTACATTTCCAATTTTTTTACAGAGAATATAACACAGACCCCCTGCCTCTGTGATTCTGCTAACAGCGCTTTCTGGACCAGTTCCTGACTCCCTCCATTCCGTGAGAATTCAATGGGAGTAGCATCTCCTGCAGAAAGGTCCTCTCTCCCCTGACTGTCCCTTATACTGGCCTCACTTGTCAGCTGGCTTCTGCTACTTCACATCTAACACTAAAGGTTTCAAAGTGAAGGACTCAGGCCTCGTCAGACACAACTGTCCTCATGAACAAGGACATGAACTAGATTTTCCCTCTTGTAGCACCCAGACTTGAGGTGACAGGATTTTCCTCCTGTAGCACACTGATTTGAGGTGACATGCAGTGGGTAACGATCTGCTATTGGCGATGGCTATAGCTGGTAAATTCTTTTTGAATTTTTAAATGATGCTCATTACTTACCTCATTCAGTTGTAACTGTAAGCCATTGACTTTATCCAAAAGTATTCTCTGTTCTTGCTGAATTTTTCTCAACCTCTCTTTCAAATCTTCATTTTCAATCTCCAGATCCTTAACAAATAAAGAAAAGAGATCATCTTAACAAAGAGCAATGCTTACGGAAGAAATTTTTAACAGTGCTCCACTACCATATACAGATACATATGCAAAAGCGCTTCGAGTACAAATGATACAATAGCTTCGATGAAACTTAAGTAGCTGAAAATTCACACCAGTAATAAGACTATGTCCTGTGACAGCTAAACACAACATATGCAGCAGAGCAAATCGCTGCGATTCCAGTAAACAGAAGCAGCAGGTGGAGCCAGTCAGGAAGCAGAAGAGCCCAGTTTTAACTTTGCCTGAGACCGCCAAGCCTATGACACCACGCCAAGGTGTCCCTTCATCACTGAGCAGGGCTTTGATAAAACACTGAAGTCTACTTTTTAAGGCTACAGTTCACTATCTTAAGGCTACATGGTAAGGTAAGAAACCTGAATAAAATGCTTTTTTTTTTTATTATATTGAAAACAGTTACTCAACTTAAAATTTAATGGTATATCAGACATAAAATACAATAGTTGTGGGTTCTTCAACATAACTGAATAATTACTTTGGGAAAACTTTGAACAACATAAAAGCTGAAAAGCACTGTGTGGTTAGTTTAGCAGAATTATTTTTCTTAATCAAAATAAAGATTACTTAAAGTTCAGATCTGATAACCATCACTTTTACAATTAATTTTCCAAAATGAACATAAATATTTGGTTTCCATCAAAAATGCATTTAAATCAACAGCTATGAAGTTATTAAATTAAAACAATACTTTCTACACCACCCTGCCAATGTTGCAGCATTTACTCATCTAACACTGACTCAAACACTCTTACAACAGTAGGTTCTCACAGAAGGGACTGGGGAAGAAAGCCATCACAGCCTTGGACAAGTGGCCCCTTCCCCCTCCTCGCCGCTTCACCCACTTCCTGCTCTCCTAGCCTCCTCAGCCCACTACAAACAGTGCTGGAGTTCTCCTTAGAGACACCAAGTGCTTTTCCCTTTTACCTGCATGCTTTGATGCTCTCTCGGGCTACACTTCATGTTTACTTCCTCTTGCGTGTGTGTCAAATTCCGCTTTGGTCAAACATTAAGGAAAGACAAGTTAACATGTGAGGATATGGAAAAATTTTCCTCAACACAGCGTAAGTGCTTTGCAGTTTATCCAACATCTAATTTTGCTGAATATAACACAAGGTGGCAGTATTTCCACTTAAAAACCCCTGTGATACAGGTTTCAAATAAAGTACAATTTATTTTAAAACACTAGTAATTTTTAAACGTAAGGACTTAAAATCACAAAATTTTAAAAAGGAAAATCTGTGCTGGCAGACTGCCTCAAGGGGTAGAGCCCTGCAAGTGTGAGGTTCTGAGTTCAAACCCCAGTGCCACCAAGAGAAAAAAAATTAAATTAAAAAATTCATAATTACCACTAGTGACACCAATGCCATTAAATTAAAAGGTGTGAAAATATCCATAGTAGACAACTGACTTATAGATTCAAAGCAATCTCCTCCAAAATAAAAATACCATTCTAAAAAAGACAAATGTATCACGGACACAAAAGGTGAGTTGTGCTATAAAGATCACCACTCCCAAAGGAAGAATTTAGTTAAAAAACAAAACAGAAAAGGTGGGAAGAGGAAATCACAATAAGCTGGAAAGACAAGAGGGTCCTTTACTTCTCCCAGGCCTGTCAGGGACTCCAGGCACACAGAGCTCTCTAAATAACTCCAGGGTGGAGTTCTGTTCTGTACACTGATTGCTTTGAAACTTTACTCCAGCTTAGAGACTGCTTTAACAACACAACCCAGTGATCTAACAAGAGAACAACCAACCGTGCTTTTCACCCAAATGGTCTTTAAATCTCCAGAACAGTAATTTAGAAAGCAATAGCTCTCTTCTTGAGTTCTTTCTAAGCTATTGTTTTAATTCTCCAAAACAATTTTTTTTCATGTTTTGTGAGTTTTACACTATCACTCTAATGAATTTGGATAGAGAATCAGAGGGACAGGTCCCATTATAAAGAGGCTCTGTGTCCTGTAAGACACTCAAAGGCCTCTGTTACATGAGTCATTATTTCAGGGTTCTGAGGAAACATTAGTTTTGGTGCAAACCACTTTTCTAGCTTCCTTCCTTCTACCAAAAGGCTGTTCTACACCAAGTAGAGGCCAACCTCCTCACACAGCTCACTTCAGCACATGGATTTCATGCCAGCCAGAAATCCTCATGGACTCACTGCCTCCACTCTCTACCCAGCCCACTCAGACACACTAAGTCAACCCCATCCACCAAGACCAGTTCCTTGGCAAATTCCTTAAAGAATGTGCCTTGTACCTTGGCTCCCTAAGCAAGGCCTGCCCCCCTGATTAGGGGCTCATACCCTGCCTTCTGCTGGACCTACAGTCCTGGGCAATACATATCCAAAGTTCAGCTTAATCCAACACCTGGTAACAGGTGCTTCTTCTCCAGCTTCCTCCACCCTGTGCACACTGGCCTTCCTTCTACTGTCCATGGTGAGGCTTCTCCCAGAGGCTCCCTCCTGCCTCGCACCTTCATCCTGTTTTCCTTTACAGCATGCGCTATGACTGACGAGTCACTTGCTTATTGTTCATCTGCCTCAGGAACCTGAGGGCTCCCTGAGGGCAGGGACTTTGCACTACAGTGTCCCAGAACGTAGGACAGCAGCTGGCACACTGCAGGTGTCCAGCAATCTTCCTTTTACTGTAGGGTCCTTGATCATGAAGCTTACATGTCCCTAAGCATGAGAATAAATCCCATCTGTGGCAGGTGCTCTATTAGGGTATCCAATAACAATGGAAGCATGGGACCTAGCAGTCTTGCTGTTCTGGTAAATGCTAACTCCTTGTTTTCACTCAGGTACTTCCTATGCCACTGAGCAAGGCTCTGTTTCCATATTAACAGCCAACGCTCCATTTTCAATAGCTATACATTTCAGAACTCTCTCAGCTTCTATGTGAGATGGCTCAGACAGACTTACAGTGTGTATACACTTTAACTCTACTCCTCTTAGGCAATCTGAGGAACAGGGAGAAGTGAAAACAGTCACTCCAGATGAAAAGTACCACAGACATGATCCATGCATGAATGTATGACTTAATTCTGATGGAGGGAAGAGGAAAGCCAGCTTTGACTGAGCTTTCAGACTCAGGCAAAGGTAGAGAAATGGTGCGAAATGGTGATGGGAGTTGCTTGGAAGGTACCTGATGACTTTCTCCTCAGGGATGAAGTGCCCCGGTTCCTCACTAGAGAAAAGCTGAGAGCCTGGAAGGGAAAAGCCAGCAGAAGAGGAAGGCTGCCTACACTAGCTTTGGAGCCAGAGTGTCTTAAACCAACCCCACTCTAACTGAGAGAGAAGAGGAGAACACAAGACACAAACCCAGGGTTAAACTGACTTCTTAATAAAATTAGCATAAAGTATGACTTGTGGGGTAATATGCTATCTTTTAAAGGCAAATCCTCAATTAAAAATGCTCAGAAAAAAAAGACTAAGAAGAAATAAAAACGTTAACAATGGAACTGAAGCCACAGCACACACAACATATAATCAGTCCTGAACTCTGGTTTTGGTCAGGCATGAGGCTGCATGCCTGCAATCCTAGCTAGCACTGGGAGGCTGAGGTAGGAGAACCTCAAGTTCCATTATGGGCCACACGTAATGAGTTTGAAGCTAACCTGGGCCACATAGTGAAACCCAGTCTAAGAACCCACCAGTTTTCTTCATCTCTTATTGCACTAGAAGAACTTTCAGAACAGAACACACTTGGCTCTGTTGTTAAACTGGAAAAGGAAAACTGCCTGTGATCTCCAGGCTAACTTTTGTTATTTCAGAATCTCAGTCATGAGGACGGGACCTCACTGACTATCTGAGAGACAGCACATGCTAAACTCAGAACAGTTATGTGTAATTGTCAACCACTTTTACTAAGATTATTTAAATTGCACAACACAGAAAACTTTTAAACATTAAAATTAAGACCAACCTGTTGCAAAGATGGTCCTTTCTTCCAAAGTTCTCTCCCTGAAGATTTAAAGAGAAGAAACCAGTGGAACAACACAACAGGGTAACCTGGCAGGTATGCATTCCCTAAGCATATACGCCGTTGAGGAAGCTTTAAAGTTTCCTCTAAAGCTTACTTCTTAAGTTTTATTTTAAAAAATTATGATTAAAACAATAGTGAAATAACATTTTTACCTACCAAATTAGCAAAGGTTATTTATTATACAATAATATTAAGGTAAGCTGAAAGGCAACTTGCTAATATACTCCAAAAGCTTAAATAAATGTCCTAAAACCCAGTGATTCGATTGCTAGGAATTGATCTTAAGGAGAAAATAAAAATATGCCAAAATATTTACATATCAGGACATACTGGTGAAAAACTGTAAATAACTAAACACCATCTGTAGAAAATAGCTTTGCTAAATGCGATTTATAAATGAACTCTTCTGCATCAATGAAAACTATCTGAGGGAAAAGTCTTCAAACTCATCACACAGAAAGTTAAGTTATGACAGCGTTATCAAGGACCTCAATTTTGTGGATCAGGAAGACTGAGTTACACTTCAACACGCTGACCAAAGCTCTGTAGTGGTGGGGTGAATGGCTAGATTCATTCATCTTCCGTATTTTCCAACTTCTCTTTCATAAACAGAAAAATACCTGGCTCAGACATTTAATGCACATCAGTTGACTATTTTACATGCCTGTGTAAACAATGATTGTTTCTTCATAAAAGTTAGGAGCTTAACTCTTCCTTATCAAAAATACCTATATAATTTCTTTTGTGTCAATGAAAAACTCTTAGTAAAGTGAGCTGCTTCTTTGTCCTCAGTTCTTGAGCTCACCCGGGGGGAGGGCTTACTTGATAAGCTGGACTCTATGTGACAAAGGTGCCGGTACCTTTGCTGGTATTTTCTGACGCAGTCTTCAGTAGTGTCAGAATGTCCAGGTTGTCACCGATTCTCGCATAGTAAGGACTATCATGGCCAAGGGCGTCCAGCAAGCTTACATCAGCACCATTCTTAATTAAGATTTCTACCGCGTCTCTGCAACCATACTCACAACCCAGCATGAGAGCAGTTCTAAAAGAAAAGCGGAAGAACACAGGACCTTGAGGAAAATCCAAGGAAACACTCCAGAAATCCCGTGTCAGAACCCCTTCTTCCACCTTAAGAAGTTCTGCTTGCCAAAGACAGTTTACTTTATACTGTTATCTTGTATTCTAAACTTCATCACATTCATAAAAATATTTGCATTGTGTCTAGCAGGCAGAATGCAATCTTCTATCATCGTACATACTTTAATTACTGTGACCACCAAACAAACCTAGTTCACTCTAGTTCTTCAATGTCCTACAGATAATTACTTCCAAAATCTTCCACAGCTAATATGGTGAGCCATCTGCTCAAAAGCCAACTATTCGAGGTCCCTTCATGAGTTGAACGACATCCTGCAAAGCCCCTTCTCCCAAAGGAGTGTCAGATTCTGCTCATGTTCCCTGGCTTCGGTTCAGACTTGTCTCAAATAAACTCTTCTTGGCCATGCCCGCCACCAGGGACCACTGCTTTATTCTGCCATCATAAACCCATTAGCACTTAAAACATTTCACAGCATGTTAGCGAAGAGCAATCCTGCAACAATACAACTAAACCGTGGGAGAAACTTAGAAGGATCCTAGAAATTATTTTATCGGATCCTAGAAATTATTTTATCAGATCCTCTATTTTTATTGCAGAGGGAACCAACACCTAACAAAATAAAGTACTTGGACCGTGTCTAACTCTGCTTTTAATTGTGAGTGATGGATTTCACAAGAAAACTTCATTCTTGCCTTTACTCTTCTATATAGGCTCTCTTTCTTATATAACCATCCCTCCCTCCATCATTGCTGGTATAAAATTCTGTACAAAATGGGTGTTACTAAAGTTTTTGATACTAGGTCAAAAATGCTAAAGATAAAACAGTAAAAAACCCTGAATACAGTGTCAAAACTTTTATTTTACAAACCATCTGCTGTCAAGTCTACACAATCTCTATTACCCTACTTCACTGGGTTGCTTTTCTTGTTGCTTGTTTTTGTTAACTTCCAATGCAAAAAAAAGTGCTTTGAAAAATATAAGATCTAGGAAAATATAATGCATTATACATGCATCAACCAGATCATGCCTTTCTGACCCTACAATTTAATTTTAAAATCAAATTATTCTAATTATGTTTAGAACCAGATAATAGTATCTGCAAAAATGAAGTAATATGAAAAAGGTACTTTCTTAACCACATTAATGATTTAATTGCTTAGGAATTTCCTCCTTTGAGGTGTCTGAACAATAAAAACAGTAAGAGCTACAAGATCTGACATCTAAAGATATCAGATTTTTTCTTCTTCCAACGAACTACAATGGGATACATGTTTAGAAGAGTAAAATCAAATAAAAAGAAAAGAACACTTTAGTTGTAAACCAATGTACTAACTCAATTAAGCAGGGGTTGTATTTCTGATCCTTGTCATCAGAAACTGCATTATAGCAAGTACCACCATACAGTAAGACCCAGAGAAGGAGAGGAGGGGTTATGGATAGATATGACTGGAGCATGGTGCTAAAATGCATCAAACACAGAAGGGAAGCATACATGCACAGTGGACTCAGCCCTGGCAGAGGTAAGGAGACAAGTTAAGAAAATCTAGACATGGAAGGTTTCAGGGCACCCAAGAACCGCTTTCATCCCAACAGACTCACAAGTGAAGAAATTTCATTAAAGGTCTTCGCTAAAATCACTGGGAGTTCTCTTTCCTGTGGTTCCCTAACCTAATACTGCTTTTACTCAGCACCATCCTGTCATCTTCCCCTAGCTCCCTCTCCTTCCCTCTTCAGCAGACAAGAAGAAAAGGGAGAAGTAATGCTAACTCCCAGGAAGAGGAGAGCCACAGGGTGGCAAGGCCCAGTCCCAGCAGCAAGGTTACCTAGGAGCCATGAGAAAAGGATTACCTGTTCTGTTTGTCCCTGGAATTAATTTCCGCCCCTCTATCTATAAGCAGTTGGCATATTGCTGGCCTACACATCTGAGTCGCCAGAACAAGCGGTGTCCGCCCATCCTAAGCAACAAGAAAAATAAAGGAACATCAAGACGACAAATCTCTCCAAATGTAAACTTAGGATACATGAGCAGAAATGAGAAGAAACAAATTCACTTACTATGTCTTTGGCATTCACAGAGGCCCCATGGTCACACAGCAGCTGGATGCTAGAAGGACAGTCTGCCATTGCTTTAAAAGACAAAGGAAAAGGATGAATATAGGACACATGCATTTTTCTAGGTCCACAGAAGGCAGCAGCAGTTCTTCAATCTCTAACCTAACAAGCTTCACACCCTTTACTCCACCACATCACAAGCATCAACTTTCTATCTTAAAAGGGACCAGACAAGACCACCTTATAATTTCTCAGTCATATTTAAGGGATATTGTGATCCTTACTACTAATCTAAGGGTAAAGACAGATAATAAGAGTCCAACTTAAATTTTCTACTTACAGTACATTTTTAAATATGGCTATGACTGCCTTGATTCTTGAAGTTAGCTCAGATTTTTAAAGAATCATTCATTTTTGTAGAATAGCCACAGCAAACAAAGGACAAACCATAAAATTCCTGTTTCCTTTCAAAAGCAGAGGTTGCAATACCTACCCTTTAACAATGCAAAGTAAGTCATGCTAAAAATTACACTGTAAAATCACTTAATTCATATTTACATTAGGAAAAATGTTTGTTACATTCATAAAATAAGATCATTTACACTCCCTATGAGTTGACAGAAATAATTGGCATAAAGAACACATAAATCAGCACTCTTTCCCTTGGTGAAACTAAATCAAACATACAGAAGAAAATCAAGAAAATTTTCATTTCCTGTGTCTCTGTCCCCGACAATCTTTTATCTAAAACGCATGATCAACTTAATAAGAAGAGGAACTGAACACATTCATTCAGAAATTATAAAATGTACAACTACCCAGGTCAAACTATAAATGAGAACAAAGAAAAGAAAAGCCTAATAAATTCCAGAGTTAGAACATATTAAATACATAAAGTCAGAATTAAAGGTTGTATGGTAGGGAGTATTAACTATTTGCCAAACTTGGACCACCCTTTCTTCTAAGACAGTAACCACGTATTCTGGGCACGTGGTAACTCGGCTACAGCTAGGTGTGGCCACGTGACCAGGAGCCTACCAATGGGATCTCTCAAGTGCTACCTCCAAATCTCAACCTTAAAAAACTGGTTATGCTTCTGGCCACAGTGTGTTCCCTTCCTGTAAGTGGGAACAAAGAAGCACCTGGTACCAGCCTCAGACTTCAGGTTGAGGACTACACTAGAAGATGGTAGAACCACAAAGTGGAAGAGCTCCAAGTCCCTGAGTGACCCCATGGGACAGAGCCACCAGTCAACGTAGACACCGGGTCTGTGACAGGAAAGAAGAGTGTGTAGTTTTGGAAAGCCAATGTTATTTTATGGTTTATTTCTTATAGCAGCCTAGTCTTAGCTCCAACAAAAACAAAAATTGCTATCAAGTGGGGTGCTACTGTAAAAATACCTAAAATACACAGTACCTCTTTAATGGCTGAGTACTAAGTGGTGAGTAAGCATATTTCAGGCTAGAAATCTGGTGACTGTTAAACTGTGTCCACATATTTTACAATGCTACCACCTGTGATAAGTATAGAAAGAACTCCACGTGATTACGGAGACTTACATGAGGCAATAGAAAGAGCTGTATCAGCAGCAAATCAGTGTACAACTGCAGCTACTTGTGGTTTTTAGCAAGGTATTACAGGAAAGAGAAAAGCTCGGGCAAGAATTAACCACTACGTGAACTGAGCTGGACGGAAATGGACAGCACTCAGGTATCTGAAACCTCACAAGTATGGTGAAGCACATCAAACAGGACACAACAACACTGTGCTGCTTTTTTGTTCTCAACAAAGGACTCAACTCAAGGACTTTGCTCAACGTCCTTCTGATGGTAAAAAAGGAAAAGGGGAAAAAAGAAAAGAAAAAGATAAAGTCCTGGAATAAAGATCAGATTGAGGATGTTGCATACAAATTCAAGACTATTTCAGATGGCCTTCAAGTAAGGAGTCATGAAAACCAAGTAGAAAATCTTAAGTCTAGAAATAGGGGCAAGAAATAAAAGAAGACTAAGAATCGTATGCCCAGAAAATCACTTTGCATGTGGTTCTTGGCACACAGAAGTGGCTGGCAAGAAACCGACCCAACACCAACAAGGTTTTGAGGCACTTGCTTTCTTTGCAAGGCCAGAGCCCAGCTGGCTAAGACTCCTCCCTGTGCCACTCCTGCACAGAAGGAGCTTCCTCCAACCTGACTCACATGACTCTGGAGAACAATGGGTCAGTCTGACTCCCCCAGAAGGCAGAGCCAGGAGCCACAGAGGACAGGGGAGAAGGGATCCCCAGAAAACAGAAGGGGAAGTGGCAGCAGCCAGGAGAGCTACATAAACTCCAAGGTCTCAGCAGGATTTGATTCTAGTCACTGGCCAGTGACTGCTGTTCCGTTCTCCCCTTCTGAAGGGGAGCCTTGATTTACTTACCCTGTTCCTGCTCCCTCACTTCATACTGCAAGGTATACAAATCTTCTCTTTCAATTTACAGACTATTGGGCCACAAGGGCCAGCCACCTCAGAGCCAGAAAGAAAACTACACATCATCCAGAAACACTAGACTCTGAGCTGGATGCGTAACCAAATTGGTTTGTGTGTCCTCTCCCTTGGGAAGGGGTGAAGGGTCTTATATGTGGGGAGCAAGGGCTACAGAAATATCTGCAAGGCCAGAGATTGGACTGCAGCAGAAACTGCCACGTTTTCCCAAAATCTGCTCTCCCCTCCACTATGTGAGAACGTGACTCTAGAGTCTCTGCATCCATCCAGAGCCCAAATTTCTGAACCTCCCACAGACATAAAAACAGTCAACTGACATTGCTCTAGCCAGGAAATGAGCCGGGGTTCTCTACCACTTCCAAGTCTGAGCGCTCGGTGCCCTGTGCTCTGCTCCTACTCTGCTGGCTGAAACATGGACATGACGATGACGGCGTTTCATTCACAGTTCAGGGTGATGCCCAGGGGAAAAAGGAGCAATGACAGGAAAGAATTCATTCAGGAATAACCACAAGTCACCTGCCAGCCTATACCACATGCAGCAAGTGTTTGATAAGCTGATACTAGGGTTCTTTTGGTACAGCAACTAATTACTCTCCATCTTACATGTACTAAACAAATACAAAGATTTAAGTTGGTCAAGTTGTACCAGTTTTAAATATAAGCATAACAAAATTCTTGGGAACGTGGAGGGGTTCATGGTGAGGTTCAAATGGCAATGAATGTAAAAATGCTTTGCAGACAACACCACTCTCTGTAAAAATAAGAAAATGCACTGAAAAATTTAAATATCACAACAGCACCTAAAATGCTGGGGACGGTATACATGCTTATAATCCCAACACTTGGGAGACTGAGTGAGGAGGATCCAGAGTTTCTGACCAGCCTGAGTTATGTAGCAAAACCCTATCTCAAATATCAAAAATAAATATGTAAAAACCTAAAGTCCAAAAAGGAAAAACTGAAAGAAAATTAAGGTATAAAAATCTGAAGAAGGGCTGGAGGTGAACCTCAAGTGGTAGAGTGCCTGCCTAGCAAGTGCAAAGTCCTAAGTTCAAACCCCAGTGCTGCCAAAACCAAAACTTCAAAAGATCCAGGCTCATGCCTGTAATCCTAGCTGCTCAGTATTGCAAAAAATAAATTGAAGGACATCTGAAGTCTCTTTAATACAGATCACTTTAAGCTTTGCAAGTATTTCTTATAAGTGAAAAAGATGGCAGATCAGTTTCTTTCCTTGTCCTTTAATAAACAATAGTTATATAAACTATAAACATTCCAAAAATACACAAATACCTAACTTCTGACAATGTACTTTCTTTATGACCCCTGAAGAATAAGTCTTTTTTAAAATGCAGTACATTACAGTGATATGAAATCAGTATTTACACAGAAGTCAAAACAATCACCATCAACTCAGAAATTAATAAATGACAGGTATTACTTATGACTTAATTATAATCAATCATTGCCTCCAACTCTATCCTCCACCTCAGCCTCCTGAGTTACTGCAGGATTATTAACTCCATTTCCAAGTGAGAAAAATGAGGTTCAAACATGAATTAGGTACACAAGTTTTTTAGAAAAAGAAAAAGCCTTTCCTCTTTCCCCCTTCTCCTAATTTTCACACACACATGCACGCACAGGCACACACACAAACAGCAGGAGTAAGCTTTATTCATCTTTGTGCCTTCAGTGTGTGGAAAACTATTGGCTACATGAACCCTTCTAAGCTGAACAATCAAATAAACTTCAATTCTGCATATACAAAAATGTCAGTATCTTTATTTCTCCCTGGATTATACAAATGTGTGTGTGTTAGAGCCTTGGGGTGAATTTTCACATCATTTATGTCCAGGTGGAGCCTTGCATACCTGCATCATGAAGCGCCGTCCTTCCCTGCAGGTCCACATGCTCGGTGGGACAATTGTACTGTAAAACACAGAAACTTGGTCATCTGGGGGGAGTGTCACTTCAAAATTCACTCTCCATACTCAAGTGAACAGCCATTATTTCATCTTAAGATACTCCACTTATCAAAGAAAGTGAAGATTCAGATAATCTACTAAATATTTTGACATAAAACAACCATAATATCGTGTAACTGTAAATTTAACAGCACTTCACCCAGCAGGAAATATATGGCAGGTTACAATAGCACAGAATATTGAAGGCATGTTATTGTCTGGACTTTTCAGCATAAGAGTAAATCCGTCCTGCTGTGAAACTGAGCAGCAATATGTGTAACTGCACCCCGTGAAAGCTCAATTCAGCCCAGCAGGCCAAAGGATGATGTGATGCCAGGTTGCAAATTCACCTAATGATGTGAGTATGACGTGGGGCAAGTTATCTATGTTTGTACAGAAATACATAAATCACACGCCCTATTACTTTATCTTATGTCACATTCTAGACAGCAGAAATTCCAGTCTCCAGCTAATGTCAACAGGAAGGTCAAGTCCTTATTGTTTATTTTTAAAGCACTGAGTTATGCAGTTCACTTCCCTGGAGTTCTTGTTCTTATTGTTCACATTTCTTCACAAACAATGGGTAAATCCATGTAGCTAACAGTCAAAGTTACATTACTATTTTCTTTGATCTCAAATTCCAAAATGACAAGAACATGCTGGTTATTTTCAATCAAATAATGAAGCTAGAGTTACAATCGTCTCTACTACCTGTAGAAGCTTTTGCAGGCACAACGCATGTCCGTACTTAGCAGCCAGGTGAAGAGCATTTCTTCCTGTTGAAGAAAGAATTGCAAAAGTGTGGGAGCTCTCATAGAAACAGGACTCTTCTTCCACAATTAGCTGACAGCATACTTCATTTGTAAGCAGGCTTTCAGTGTCTAATGTGTTTCACCTAGCTTGATATAGAGATAACGCACACACCAAAACAGTGACGGTGGTAAGAAAAACTAATCACCCACAGGCACAAAGAGGGGAACCTTGTCTCCGGCACCTACAGCTGGAGAAGCAGTGTCTGAGACAAAGTAGATAAGCTCAATGTTGGCACAGGAAACAGAGGGGAGGAGAGAGAAAAAGAGAATGGAGAACAGGAAAAGGAAAGAAGTGCCAGACTTTATGTGTCATTGCCAGATGGGCCGTGGGGCACCAACAATGGAGAGAGCTTAGAAATCTAAGTCAGAGAAGGCTCTAATTTTTATGTCTCTGCTAGAATTCAAAGTGTATTGTGAGACTGTGTCTTTAAAAAAAAAAATCAGCTCAGAGCTGAGGAAATATCACATCCAGCTACTTGAGATACAGCAACAAAAACTCAAAGAAATGCGGGAATTAAAATGTGCAGTTTTGAGGGAAATGCCACAGGGGCAACACCTCATTTCAAATTTACTGTCACCGAAAATAGGAGTTAGGACAATTCCCATACTCATGCAAGTACATATGTATGTAAGAGTGTGTGTATTTATTTTATTATTATTGTTTTTTTGAGATAGAGTCTTTCTATGTAGACCAGAGTGAACTCAAACTCATGATCCTCCTGCCTCAGCCTCCCAAGTGCTGGGATTACAAGCGAGTACCACACCTGACTTATACACACACACAGTATGTGTGTGTACATATGCATATATGTGTGTATGCATACATACATATATTTTTAGGCAAATATCCATATCTGTATTAAAACAGACACTAGAGCAATTAAGAAAGGTCCTTTTCCCAGGAAAGGACAACTTTAGTGACAAACACAATAGTAAAACTAAATCAAAACACAGCTCACTGCAGCATCAACAGGAGAGGAAGCATGAGGAGGGCATGTTGGGATGCGGTGTATGAAGATGTCTACTGAGCTGTAGGTGGGGAGCTCCACCTACATGAGAGGAAAAAGGGCAAGAACCACTGGATTAGCCAGCAAAATGTCCAGACAGAAAACACACAAAAAGGAAGACACACATTTGAACTGGAATCAGCACATATACTAGTCTCAAGACTTCTGAAGAAGCTTAAATTTGTAAAATTTCTAAATATAAATGTGCTATCCACTGATGTAGAAAAAGAGTTGAGCAAGAAGCACATTTCTTTCTCTGTTCAAATGTGAACAATAAATTGAGTTTTGTCTTTAATTTAGAATTTGACGCATCCTCCCCAACTCAATTCCCTTTCTAAGTACACTGCTGCTTAAGTCATTTCACACATAGGGTCATGGGACAAAATATTACAGCTGTTAAGGAAAGTCTCTGTTTAGGTCAACTCCTACATTTAGTTGAATAACAAAGCAGAATTACAGAGATCAAAACTGTTAAGAGTCCCAGAGAGGACAGAATGTTTACCCCGATGACAAAAAAAATAACGCTCTGGCTGAAGAAAGGCAACAGCTAAGTTTGAGTCCTCCCAGGTCCATCTTGGATGAGCAAACTGTGCTCTGCAATTTTAAAGGACAGACCTAGGTACCACCAAGGGCAAGCAGAAGACTGTCTCTAAAAATACAGCTGTGCAAACAGAGTGTTCCTTCTGAGGTAGAATGGCTGTGAACACAGCTCTAACTGTGTGCATCTCCATCTCATCTCCTGCAGGCCCCAGCAAGGTGCTGGCACTCAGGTTCACAGCTCACTGGGTCAACATGAAGATCAAGTGAGTTAACACATGCAAGCACGTAAAATGCTCAGCTTAGCAGAGCAGCTACAAGAATGTTATAGAAATGTCAGCTCTGCTTGCATTCACCAGGGTTGTTGACGTTGCTGCTGTTGTGAGGCAGTTAGTTCTCCAGACCTTGCAACACAGAGAACTCACATAGAACAGTATATGGAAACAAACCAAATAGACCCGAAAGTGTCTTCAAAACCCTAGATTTTAGGATCCTGTCAGACTGCTAAGACTACCACTAGCCACAGGTCTCCAATTTATCAGTCCAGTAATCCTTCTCCTAAATGTCTTACCTCTCCCCACGACACCACCTCAGGTATTTAAAAACAGAGCACTTAGGACTTCTCCATTTTAAATCACATTTGATCTGACTGAGAATTCTAGTGGTGGCTGGAGGGTATTGCTCAATGGTAGAGTGTTTGTCTGCATGGGCAAGGCCTTGGGTTCAATCACCAACACCGAAAAAAAGAAAATAAAAGAATCTTAGCAGTGGCAGTGTGTGGAACTTCTTCATGTTTCTTTATTGACTGTGGAGGGAGACATACCTGCAGTATCACTGGTTGTAATATCAATTCCATGAATAAGGATGGCATTCAGACACTCAAGATTCCCCTTAGAGGCCACAACATGGAAGCTAAACAAAGAAAATATTTGTTATGCCACAGAAACTAACAAAGGCGATTTAAATGTTACACTGATATTGTTCTTTATTTTATAAATACACACATTCTTTTTCTTGGGGGGCGGGGAGAGGCACTACTTGTGCTTGAACTCAGGGCCTTACACGTGCTAAGCAGGTACTCTACTATTTGAGCCACTCCATCAGCCAACACACACATACTTTATTTTTTTTTTCTTTTATTATTCATATGTGCATACAAGGCTTGGTTCATTTCTCCCCTCTGCCCCCACCCCCTCCCTTACCACCCACTCCGCCCCCTCCCTCTCCCCCCCACCCCCTCAATACCCAGCAGAAAATATTTTGCCCTTATTTCTAATTTTGTTGTACAGAGAGCATAAGCAATAACAGGAAGGGACAAGGGTTTTTGCTGGTTGAGATAAGGATAGCTATACAGGGTATTGACTCACATTGATTTCCTGTGAAGGCACACACATACTTTAAAGACCACATTAGAACACACACATGCACATACACACACACACACACACACACACAGAGTGCATCTCTGATCCAAAACTCTGCAATCTGTCCACAGCAGGCCAATGCATTCTAGAAACATCTCCTTAGAACAAGTGAAGTATCCTAATATTCAAGACCCATAATAACAGAAAAACTATAATATCATTAGCTCTATAATTTATTAGTTCAATAGCAAAAGCACTGAATGCATACTAGAAAGTTTCTATCTGATTATTTTGTTTGAGTTCAAATACACTGAAACTGCTAAAATAAACAAAATTATAGCAGAATGCTGAGGCCAAAGACAAATAAAAACATCCACCCATTCTCTTCAAACTAAACCTGACATAGAAAAAGCCTTCAAAATAAGTGAAAATACACTTATAGGCCACGTAGAACTGGTGCCTTCCTCCTCCCACACAGTGACCAATGACTGCCTAATTCCTGCGCTCACACCTGTATGACTAGCTGATGTCTCTCACAAACAGACATAGAGAACAAGTTTTCTAATAAGCCTGATTAAGAAACTAACTTTAAGCCACCAAGGACCCAAGATGCTAGTTAGCAGAATATTCCACTATTGCTTTGATCATCTCACATTATTAATCTACAAATAGAAATTTTCTGTGTGCAATAAGAAGTGACTAGCACTCTACCAAATCCAGCTTGGTAAGTAGAGTAGGAGTTGGTGGCAAAGGACACTGACTCTGGATGGACTAGAACTGTGGCCCAAAAAAGCAGTCACCACCTAAGGGAGACAGGTGTGATGGCTCAGCACAAGGAACCTGAACTCAGCTGCACTCCGCACCTCACTCTTCACAGGCACTTCTTCCCTGGATACACCATCCCTGAAATTGTAGGACTTCTCCCTCTCCCACCCCTGCCTTTATTATCTATGCAAACTTAGCATTTAAATGATATATAAAGTCAGTATTTATTTTCTCTGTAGCCTATTAGTCTCTTCCCACTCAATTGTAAACTCTGTAACAGCAGAGATTTTTTTTTTGTCTGTTTTGCTTCCCCAGAACCAAGTGGCAGAGAGTGGACCCTCAAATATTTGAATAACTAAATGCTTACAGACAAAAAGATGTAAAAATCTTGCAAATTAATTTCCAGATATAACTCAGTCATGTGACTCTATTAGTATTATGACAGATAAATAAAATGCAAACCAGAGATAAAGCACTCCTGAATAAGGCTGGCTTGCATACAATTTGAATTTTAGGGGAAGAGCTCTTTCAAATAAAAGAAATACAGTATTCCTAAGAGTCAGACTGGTTCTCCTTTTAGTAGAATAATTAAGGCTAAAGATATCCGTCAACTCCTCTGCAACCCCAAAGCAGTGATTACACTACGAGATGAGCCAGAGAACATGTGTGGGGAGAGCTGCTCTCCTTCCTGTGAAGGGACATACCTCCCAACGGTCCTGTATAAATGACCCCGCATCAGATACCACTTTTTGTATGGTTGCTTGTTTTCATTTCTTAGTTCACAAAATTTGGAAGATTTCTTTCTTCAAAATAGATCACAGTGACCAGGCACGGTGGCTCACTTCTATAATCCTAGCTACTTGGAAGGTGGAGATCTGGGAGGACTGAGGGTGGCAATGGCTAGATGTGCCTGTCATCCCAGCTATGAACAAATATGAGGAATCGAGGTCCAATACGGGCATAAAGCAAGACCCAATCTCAAAAATAGCCACTGCAAACACCTGCCCAGCAAGTGCAAAACTCTGAGTTCCACCCCCAGTGCTGCAAAAAAAAAAAAAAAGAAAAGAAAAAAGGAGATCAATGTTAAATGGACATTTGTTACATGGGCAGACATCACAACAGATCTACAATACTTTATTAATGCTGGTGTACTATAAACAGTAGACATGCTTCAGCAAGAAGATGTAGCATTTAAATGTAGTGAAGGAAATAAGGAAATGCTGTATAGGAATACTCCCTGGAAATTAAAAAAGCAACTCTAAGTTTCTTTTTTGAAAAACAAGACATGAACTTCAGCCTCTAATGGAAAATACACATCAACTGGACAATGCTACCTTTTCTAGTTGTCTGAGCACTAGAAAAGCTTCAACAAACTGTAAGATAAGCCTATGCCTGAAGGCATCATTGAGCTGACAAGACAGGGGAACATCACTAGACCAGGATGCAAGGAAAGACAGAGGCCCAGAGATGCCAGCTATGTCTGAGCCACTTCCTCCCTAGAAGCACCTGTTGACTCCAGAGAAGCGTAGGGAGCCTTCTGGCAGCCAGGCTGATAGGGCCAGAAGTGGAACCCACAGCTGTACCTCTAGCAAGTTGGCAAGCAAGGGGCACTGGGGAGCCAACTCCCCAGGGGCTGGGAGCTCAAAGGGCTCCTGTTCACCCTAACAGAGGTAAACAGGAAGGAAACAATCCCTTGTAGTGGCAATGCTAGGCTTAAAATATTTCTCTTTTGTAACCACAGTAAAGTCAAGAAGTACTTGTTTTTTCTGTCTTAAATTTCAAAATTAAAATAAAAAAATCAAAATCAAAATACAGAAGATTTGTAACATGTTCTAAATACAAAATGCTTTAAGAATATAGTTTTTGTGAGTAAATAAAAATGTTTTCTCCTGTGAAGGCAGGAGTTCTACTTCCTATTGTGAAAACCTCAAACATTATCAAATATTTCATACTGGAGTTCACAGTTCACCAAGTAACACCCAATTCTTATAAGCCCAACTAGTAATACAAATAATCTCACTCAAAGCTGAACCTTAGACAAAAAAAAAAAAAAAAAACTGAAAAAATCTCAAGCACCCATTGATCCAAAACATTGAAAGTACAGATTAACAGAACTAAAAAAAAACAGATTTCATTGAAAGACGACTCTGGTAGCAACTGGGGAAGAAGAAACTGGAAAAACAGCATCACAGACATTAGAATTTCACTATTTGTAGCGTGGCTTATGCCTGTAATCCTAGCTACTCAGGAGGCAGAGATCATGAGGATCACACTTCGAAGCCAGCCTGGGCAAATAGTCTATGAGACCCTATCTCGAAAACCCTTCACAAAACAGGGCTGGTTGAGTGGCTCAAGGTGTAGGCCCTGAGTTCAAGCCCCAGTACCGCAAAAAAAGTTTCACTATTTGAAAAGTTTAATATTTAGTAGAAATACCAGAAGAACTCAAACTATGTTTCCTTAGCTACTAAAGTGCTACTTGATACAACTGAAACACTGTAAGCTTAAAAAAAAAACTTTACTGCTCTTAAACACTACTTAAGTTATAGTCAGGCTTTGCTGTCTTCACTGTATCTACGTATCTACACATTCCAAGGTAGTGACCTACATCAAACATTAACTGCTCACTTCCTAACATTCATTTCTATATTTAGTATCTGTTTCCAGTCATAATATTCTGAATAAACTTGTGCAAGCTGAAGGCTAAGGAATGTCAGGAAATGACCTTTTCACCTCTAACTTTGGAAGGGTTTCCACATAAGGCTTTAACTGATATAATTTTAGAGCAGAAGCTACATCTAGCCTTTAACCCAACTTCTTCCCACCCTCAGCAGCAAGAGAAAGGATCAAGACCTGGGATGGGTAGGCAAAAGGCACATGGTTCACAGGTATACAAACAGGAACAGTCCTCTCAGTGACCTAACAGCAAAGGGTGGGCTCGCCACCTGCATCTCCCTGGGCCACACTAGTTATTCTGCCTGCTTTCTGCTCTGAACATTCTCATTTAAAATAATTATCCAAGTGAAAATTCAGAGTAGGAGTTCGGGGGGAAAAGAATAGTTCTCCAGAGGCAGAATGGCTGGTTTCCCGTGCTAGCTCTGACTTTTCATGAGATAAGAACAAGTGACTTAATCTGTAAATTTTTTCCTACTTGTTTTATAGGGTTGCCTAGAAGGTCAAACATGATAAGGAATTTGAAAATGCCCCCAAAAGACCACAGCTGTGGTGTGCCACGGTCTAAACAACTAGACCTGGGTGGTCTGCTTAGTGTTCTCTCTCCAGCTCAGGCATCTTTTACATCGAGAACCAGTATTTGCTTGCAAAATTCCATACTGTGAGTTTTGGTAAAGACTTCTGAAATAGGGAAGTTGAGAACCACAACTCATAAGTTTCACCTGCAGCCCTAGTTCCTCCCACTGGGACACAGTTAATACTTACGCGGATCTGCCTTCCACATCTAGCTTGCCTGGGTTTACTCCCTTTTTAGCAAGGATGGAGGACACTTTTTCCACATCCCCTCTCTCTGCAGCTTTCATCAGCCGGTCATCATATTTGTTCCATTCTGCTGCATGCTACAAGGAAAAAGAGGAAACAGGCAGGCTATGTCAGTAGAATGTGCTAGCAAAGCAGAAGAGGAGAAAGGGAAGCCGCACGTGCCCACTGCATCCCACACTGCCTTCTCTATGCTGTGCTAGCTTCACAAGAATAACAGCTACGAAACCTTCCCCAAACACAGGAACCCAAGAAGCATTTTATATTTCACTTCCAGGTACCGACTACCCTGTGCCAGGCATGACCATGACCAGCTCAATCAGCATGGCACACTAAAATTATCATCTCCACTGCACAGCAGAGAAAATCAAGCCCATGGACATGTGATGACATCAGTGCCAAGCCCACCCTCAGCTTCTGTAGTCTCCAAGTCAGTGTGCCCTTCCTGGTCCCTAGCTAACACCTTTAAATACCTGTAGGCAAGTTGTACACAAACACACACATGTATTCATTATGCTTATATGCCAGGATTTAAAAAACAGTTCCCACAGACAAAACTAAAAAGAAAGACTCTGAAGGATGAAGCTCTTAAACTCCTAAAATAATAGGATTACAGATGACTCATTTTCCTCCTTCTTTTTATATTCAACACATTTTGATTTATAAAAAAGATTTTCAAGCCAGGTACCCTGGCTCACGCCTGCAATACCAGCTATGCAGGAGGCATAGGTAGGAGGATCTCTGTGAGGCCAGACCTTAATAGAGAAACAACTAAAGCAAAAAGGGCTGGTGTTTCAGTGGCTGGAGCATCTGCCTAGTAAGTGCAAGGCCCTGAGTTCAAACCACTATACTATCACAAAAAAAAAAAGTTATCATTTTAACAAAAACTTAGTACACATTTATTTCAAAGGAAGATAACATAGTTTTTTTAATAAGAGAATATATTACAGAACATATATTTTAATTACGCAATACATATTTTAATTTAATATGTGTTTTTTATATTTTAAGGTTATCTTTTGCTTCAATTGGAGAAAATATATTCAAGGCTATCTAAAGTCAATAACTTTGGTCTTTTCTCAGTAAGCAAAAATGTCAGCATGCAGAAATAAGGTGTGAATTTCTTAAAACTAAGATTTTAGCCTATTAAAATATTCTGTCAGCTTACTGCTAAATTCTATGCTAAATCCAATACTCTCTCTAGAACAAAAGAAATCTATGTATTTGTCACATAACTTACAAAGCAAATCCTATTCTCACACAAACTGTAACAAATGGAGAAATAAATCAGGTGCAAATAGGTCCTCCACCTGCTGATCTACAGGACTATTTTATACCTGCTGTCCTCTCCAAACAAGAAAAAAACAATTTTCTAACCAAATAAACCATGTACTCAATAAACACTTGAAACAGAAAATATGAAAACTGAGGATGAACAACATGAACACATACAATTTTAACGATCTCCTGAAATTTAATATTTTAATGGAATCTGGTTCAAGCACCTACACAGACTTTGAAGTGTTGTCTCAAACTAGTTAAATTTGATGATTAACCCATTTCCTCCTAACTTGGGAAGTTCAAACTGCCAGGTGAGTAGAGAATAATGCTACCTACTGGCTTGAAACCCGAAGTGCATTTTTGACAGGCCTTTCTGCCCAGCTGGAGGAGTGGGAGTGGGACAGACCTGTAAGAGGCACTGCCTCTCAGATGCCCAAAGGAAGACGTCATGTTTAGCACACAAATACTTGCTCTAAACCGATAAGTTTATCCTTACAAGTAATTACAAGTCTTTATTTCCAGGTAAACTTGCTGGTGGAGACAGAAGCTATTTAAATCACTACAAGGTTGTAAAATTCCAAAGGAAGGCCTTATTTCAAAGATCCTTGGATGTGATTAAAGTCTCCCATTAGCCTGTGATTTTCAGTTCCGATCCAATGTCAGTTAACAGTAATACTACTCAGTTATCATAATTCCATCCTGTGCTTTCTACACCCGGAAAAACAAGCAAGAACTCATTTGCTATCACTAACTCCACAGGCCAATCAGGAAGAAAACACTTGCACAAAGAAGCCGAAAGCAGTGAAGCAGTACACTGTAGAAGAGGAGACAAGCCTGGGGAGACTCAGGCTCCACCGCCCCGGGGATACCCACTCTGTTCTTAGGAGCACAAGACGCCCAACAGTTCATCCTGGGCAGGATCCGCCAGCCGCCAGTCCCTGGGCACTAAGCTACAAATCCCTGCGCTCACAGCAGGCCGGCAGACGGTATCCTAGGGAGGGACTGTCCCTTGCATGCTGTGCTGCACTTAGCTCGGCTCTCCAGCAGTATTTTCTTCGTCTTCCGGATCCTTGTCTGCCTTCATAACGCTTGGAGTGACGCTCCTTACTGCCGAGTCCGTACCACAACTCCTCCTCTTTCTTAGTCTTTAGAAGCTGTCTTTCAAAGTTGTCCTTCTCAGGGAACCCGCTAGAAACATTGACCAGCCCCACATGGCTGCACACAGGCTGTCTGCATAAGAAGCCGGCCAGTGACTGGTGTGCCTGCCTCCCGCTGGTGCATTCTATTTTGGATTCCATAGGACTGACAGCTGAGTGACACAAAGGAGCAGCTAAGAATACATCGCAAATGCATGCTTCTCCTCTGAGTAATAAATTTCAGGTCTGCTGGAGAAATGAGTCAGTCATGGTGTAAAACATGCTTATTACACCAAAACAACTATGGTGAGCTAATCACAACACTGCTAAGAAACAAATTCGGTTATTCTACAAAACAGTACTTAACCCCAGTTCCGGTCTTAGTATCATTTATCATGAAGTTATAATAGCTCTGACAAACAGAACAGAAAACTCTATTTAAAGCAAATGTGTCACACTTTAAGGAAACGCATGCACACACAGCCACACTTTCAAGTTTTCTCCATTTTAAAAAAGCACCCTACCAGGCTCAGTGTGCACACAGCAAGTCTCAGCTTACACCTGCTGCCAGTGTGTCTCCTGGCCTGTCAGATGAGGAGAGATGGAAGTACTGCCAAGTAGACTGCATCACAACACTCTTCAGCAAATTTTAAACTTAACTCTACCCTTAATTTCCAAGGTTAGTACCCTGCCTGCTATAGCAAGTAAACATTTTATCAGTGGAAAGTCAAATTATCTGGATTCAGTGAATAAAAAAACAAATGAACTGATTAAACACTAAAGGAGGCAGCTACACATTAAATGCTGAGCCAGACCACAGATAAAACTCTGAGGACGAAGTACACAAGTTCCCCACGTTCTCTGAGACACCCACACCTGTACCCATGCTCCTCACACCAAGGCCAGCACAGCTGCAAGCATGGGGTTGTTCTACTTACCACAACAGCATCAGAATAATTTCTATTTCCTCCAAAAAGACACACTCAGGAAAACTGTTTGATGGGAATGTGAAACAGCCCACACATGTGTTTATAGGAAGACAGTAACTCCTACAACCATAGGTCATGTTGCCAGTAAAAACTTGTTATAAACTTCAATAAGAAATCCATTTCCTACTATTGAAATTTAAAAATCAGATCTATATTCTAATTATAAAACTCATAAGGTCATATACCATAAGGCATTGTTTTCAACAATGATTTTCTTCCACACCACATGAGTGCCACAGTGGATTCATCTGGCTGAACATGAAAACTTGGTTGGTCTATTCACCCCCTCAGAGAACATCTGGATAGAACTCAGGCTCTGTCCTATGGTCAACAAAGCTATCACATTCTTTCTAGAAAAAGGACAGCATAGTAAAGAAAATAAAAAGAAGAGGGAAACCTGTAATGAGTAACAAAGCCATATAAGGAGCAGATCCATGACCAGGCAATAGGACCTGTGTGTCCCAGTGTACAATGGCTGTCCTGAGCTGCCGCCTCCCCAGCTGCCTAGCAAGAGCCCTAGGCAAACCATGCCTCTGCTGTCTCCTGTACCCCTAAAGCTCTGCCCTCACTTCATTCGGTTCTTCTCAAATGTCCCTTCCTCAAAAGGGTCTCAGCCATTGCATCCAATCAGCCACTGTGGCTATACCTACCTCTCTTGATTCTCTGCCCTTGACTTTTCTTCAAAGTGCTTAATAGACTCTACCTTTACAGCTGTATTTACCTGTTCAATGACTTACTGCCTGTCCCCTGGAACCGCTCAAACTTGACAAGATATCTGGGGTCTTTTCTATATACATTCTGAAACTGTAAAGCTGATTTCTAAGTAAGTAATTTGGCAGTGTCTAGATTCCTACCCATGTTAATGGCCAGAATCCAAATCTGCTCTGTGAGTCCTTCTCATGGATGACACGGTTAACTAGGTCACATCTGGATGATATTTATTAGCAATGCACTTTCTCCTGTACAGACAACAAATACCAACCCACCTGGCAGACAGGAAGCCCAGTGACAGTGAATGAGCAGACAAACCCCTCCCTAGTCAACAACAGTTCCTCCCTGGCCTAAACCTCCTCCTGTAATCTCTACCTCAGCTCTTTTTCCACTTCTCAAATCCCCCAGGATCCCTCACAAAGTGCTCTAAATAGTGGCTAAACAAAGTTGTGAGTTGAGCATGGTGGATCAGAAGGATGGAGGTTCACAGCAAACCCAGGCAAAAAGCTGGTAAGGCCCCATCTCAACCCATGGCTGGGCACAGGGGCACATGCCTGTCATCTGAGCTACACAGAAAGCATAAATAGGAGGATTGCTGTCCAGGCCAGACCAGGCATAAACACAAGACCTTATCCCCAAAATAACCAAAGCAAAAAGGGCTGGGCATGTGGTTCAAGTATTAGAGAGCCTGCTTAGTAAGACCAAGAACCCTGCGTTCAAACCCAGTAGCACCATAAGTAAATGAATGAATAAATGAACACACTAACTAACACGTCATGCTGATGGGTAAGCCTGGATTCAGGGTCCATCTCTGCCCTCACCTGCTGTGCACTGGTGGGAACAGTGTTCATGCCTTCTAAGCTCAGTTTCCTCAACTACAAAGCAATGGAGCCATCTGTACAAAATCAGTGAAGTGTCTACGAAGGGCTCAGCACTGTGCGTGCAGGTGTCAGTGTCCAAAACTGGAGGCACTCGTGACAAGAGCTCCTGGAGAAACATAGTTTAAAGAAGTGAAAAAATAACAGCACTTATTTTGCCTTGCCTATGTCTGCTATTCCATGGGGTAGCCAAATAGCTAATGAAGGGAAGTCCATCTTTACAAGGATTTACTGCCAATAAAAAGAAAAAAGGCAGAGCTAGACTTTAACCATTCTCAAGCCCTACTCAGTCAACAGTTCCAGGGAGTGATCCCGGGTGGCTGCTAACATCACAGACAGACGACAGGCTAACAACACCCTCATGTCATGCTCCTCCCCTAGGAGGGTGGTTCAAGCAAAACATTAAACATGAAAGTCCATCCATTCTTCTGGAACTAATAATTCACAAGAAATACAGAGGAATATGATAAACTACATCACAAGGATATAGTCAGACACAGCCAGTATGGAAGAAATTACAGTTTCTTAAAATATGAGGAAAAAAAAAAAGATAGAGTGGGTCTATGCACTTAAAGTGACTTCAGAAATGTCAATCAATCACAGGCATAGCACTTAAATATCCTGATTTAACAAGCTACTTTAGGAAATGTGGCTATTAACTGCATATTTGATGAACTGAATAATTACAAGAAATTGGGGTTTTGGTGTGATAGAAGTAGTATAATTTTAATCCCTATTTTTTGAAAATATATACAAAACATTTTTAGATAAAAATAACTAAAATGTCTGATATTTGCTTCAAAACTAACCAAAATAATCAGGGGTGAACCAAATTCAACAGCACAGCTTAGGGATTACATACCATACAAAGTCAAGTACGATTCATTCCTCGAATGCACGCTGGCTCAAGATATGAAAATCATTCAGTGTAATACACCAATTAACTGGATGAAGGCTATCATCACAACTGATGCAGAAAAGCATCTGATAAGATCTGACAGCCTTCAATGATCAGGAGGAAACTACTCCAACATAATACAGACCATACAGGGCCAAGTGTGGTGGTTCATGCCTGTAATCGCAGCTACTCAGGAGGTGGAGGTAAGAATAACACAGTCTGAGGAAAGCAGGGCAAAGTTAGAGAGACCTTATTGGAAAAAAAACAAACTAAAGGCAAAAGGACTGGGGACGTGGCTGAGTGTGAGAGCAATCACCTGCCTAGCAAGCATAGGCCTGGGTTCAATCCCCAGCACCACAAAAATAAAATAAAATACAGATCATATATAAAAAGGCAACAGCTAACATCATATTGAATCATGAGAGACTGGAGGCTTTTCTCTAAGATCAGACACAAGGCCAGGGTGTTCACTCCAGCACGTCTATTCAATGCTGTATTGGCAAAGCAAAGACATGAAACACATTCAAATTGCAAAGGAAGGAGAATGAAACTTCTCTGTTCACTGATGAGATAACCCTATCTGTAGAAACTCTAATGTTGCTGCACCAAAAAACCTAGAATATACAAATTCAGTAAAAATGTAGGATACAAATTAACACCCAAGTTAGTTGCATCTCTATACACTAGCAAATGGACAAGCTGAAAACAATTCCATTCATAACAGCACCAAGAAGAATAAAACTATTCAGCCAAGGAGGAAAAGACTGGAATACTGAAAACTACTACAAAACACTGCTGGAAGAAATTAAAGAAGCCACAAATAAATAGACAGACATCTTGGCTTTTTGGATTTGGAAGGTTTAACACTGTTAAAATGTTAATATATTTTAATACCCAAAGTGACCGAAAATGATCAACACTACCAAAATCCCAATGACATATTTCACAGAAGTAGAAAAATCTACCCTAAAATTTGTACAGAAGCTCAAGAACAAACAAACTTGAAAACAGGAGACCAAAGCTGGGCACGCCACACTTCCTGATTTGAAAATATATCACAAAGCTTCAGGAATCAAAACAGTGCAGCCCTGGCATAAAGACTGGAGGAAAGAGAACAGAGATAAATCCTCACGTACGTGACCTTGGATGTGTTCACTGACAAAACAGCCTCTTCAACACATACTGCTGTGAAAACTGCCTGTCCAACCACACAAGGATGAGGCTGGACCGTTGCCTTACACCAAACACAAAAACTGACTGAAAGACCCGATGTGAGATGTGTAACTATAAAAGTGGAAGGAAACACAGGAGAAAAGCTTCATGACACTGGATTTGGCAATGCCATCTTGGATGTGACATCAAAGGCAAACAGACAAATGAGACTATATCAATCTTAAAAACTCCATGACATCACAGTAAGTAAAGAAATAATCTAATTTTTAAAAAAGGTAAAGAACTTGACACATTTCTTCCAAGAGAATATACAAATGGCTAACAAGTGCATAGTGATGTTCAATGTTACCATCACTACAGAAACTAAATCCAATCCATAATGAGACACCCTTCTCACTCCTTAGAGTAACTAGTATCAAAACTAACTGAACACAGAAAACAGTATACAAAGTGAAACAAGCCAGTCACAGAAAACCAAACACTGTGTATGATTCTGCTTCTGCGAGGTACTGAAAGTAGACAAATTCATAGAAACAAATAAAATAGTGGTTTCCCAGGGGCTGGAGGGGGAAGGAGGAGTTACTGTTTACTGGGTAGGATGAAAAGGTTCTACAGGTCAGCTACATAACAATGTGAACACACTTAAACTGACCTGTGTTGCACCTATAAAAATGGTAAAGATGATATGATTTTATGTTACAATTTTCAGAAAAATCATTTAAAAGCAGAAATGCAATTTTTCACAATATCACTAACACGATCAATACACATTTATAATAATTTTTTTAGAACCAGAAGGTTGAGGGGGCAGATGAAACAAGACCAGCCATTGGCCAGGCATCGGTGGTCCATGACTGTAATCCTAGCCACTCAGGAGGCAGAGATCAGGACAATGGCAGTTCGAAGCCAGCCCAGGCAAATAGTTCCTGAGACACTATGTCAAAATACCCAACAAGAAACAGGGCTGGTGGAGTGGCTCAAGAGGTAGAGCACCTGCCTAGCAAATGTGAGGCCCTAGGTTCAAATCCCAGCACTGAAAAAAAAAAAGAAAGAGAGACCAGCCCTTGGTTATAGTGACTGTTAAAGCTGAGTTACATCACTGCTCCGATGTGAAGGGATGTGACCCCTCCAAAACTCCTATGAAGTTTGGTCCTCAGCATACAGTGAGGGGTGGCAGGGCTGTAAGAGGTGGCTGAGCCCCTCACATGGATAGGCCTTTCTGGGAGGATGGAATCCCATGGGAGCTGCCAGGTACAAGGTGAAAGGCCTGGGCTCCGTCTCTCACACATGCTCACTGGCTCCTTCACTTTCCACCACGTTACTAGGCCCCCCTCAGAAGCAGAGCTGATGCCTGTGGCCTACACTGTTCCTGGACTTCCCAGCCTCCGGAACTGACAGCCAAAATAAGCTTCTGTCCTTTGTAAGTTACCAGGTTCCAGGCATTTAGCTACAGCAATAGAAAACAGATTAGGACAAGTGCATCACAAGCCCCAGGGTGTGGCCTGTGCTTCTGACCCACTGGCTAAAAACCACAGGGCCCATGACCCCCTCCTCCAGTTTGATTCATTTGCCAGAGCAGACACAGGACTCAGAAGACACTCAAGTTTGTCATTTACTATACAGGCTACTAAACAGGGACAAAGAAGAGCAGCAGATGAAAGAAGCATTGAGTGGGGGGATGGGGAAGGGCACAGCACCTCCTCACCATCTCCTGGAGCCACTCTAGTCCCCCCATCTCCACCCCATGTCCAGAATTAGGGTGCTCTTGGAGCCCTGTCCTTGGGTTTTTATGGAGGTTTCATTACACAGACACAACTGACCCCATCGCTGGCCTCCTTCAGCCCTCTGCCCCAGACCCCTCCCACACCCCGCCCCCTCCCACACCCCACCCAGGAGAGGACAGAGAATTTTGTGTAAGGCAACTAACTGCAGGTAGCTGTGGAATGATGAAGCTATTTCCAATTCTCTAATCATTCGGGAAAAATTTCTTTGGTGTGAAAGAAAATATCTCTTGAAATGTAAACCTAATAAACTCAGATGTCCTTTATAGCAAAAGGCTGGAAACCTCCACACTCACAATGCAAACCTTTATCAAGCATCTACCAGGTGCCAGGCACGACACTGGACTACAGAAGGAAGACAGCCAGATGGAAGCTGAGGCTTGGATGGGGAAAGGCAGAAAGGAAAGAGCTAGGTAGGCCTAGGGAGGTGGGGGGGGGGAGGAGGGCTGGGGCAGATAATAGGGACAGCTGCTCTGAGTGCCAAGGAACAGCCATCCTGGGAGGATTTTATCCCAAAACAGCAGGGATGGCTCAGGAAAGGAGCCCAGCATAGCAGAAGGAGACCTGTGCAGCTGAGGTCCAGTCAGTAACAGGGGCCCAGGTAGAGGAGTAGAGACGGAGGCAGGAACCACTAGATTGAATTATGGATTTCTCTGTTTTAGTACAAACATTTTTCAGAAGGGGCTTCTTCAGGGTTAAGGTAACTGCCTGCTCAGGAGGATCTTTTGGCCACTTTAGAATCAAGTCTCAAAACCAAATCCATCCTCACATATTTTTTTTTTCCACTTCTAAGACTTTCTGTTGAGCAGTAACTGCTGAATCTTAACATGTCTTGAAATGTTTACAAGACTAATCAGTTACTTTAAACACAAAGGCATCCTAAGCCACCTTGGTCACTTCAGACTGAAAGCCCTAAGCAGACTATGCAGCTCTACCAAAAATCCACCATGAAAAACAGCACTCACAAACAGTGCCACCTCACCTAGAGGTGAAAGTCTTTGAGAAAATCTTCTCCAGAGGAAAAGTGTGTGCACAACCCAATCAAAACACAACAATGCCCTCTGAAACCAGGTACAATAGCCTGGCAGCACCCTGTAATTACCTACATTTCCCATTAATGAGCCGGCTGATGAAGGAGCAAGCAGACAGGCTCACCAAGGTGAGCTTTCCTTACAGATGATGATATGCAGCTCATGGGCTCACAGTGGTCAGAAATGCAACCCCTCTCCTCCACCCCATTCCATTTATTCCAAGGGTTATTTATTCCCCCATCTTCTACAGCAGCAAATTAGAGCTTATGTAACAGATAAGGAAGAGACAAATGTTAAAATGAACCAGGAAAACAAAAGCTGTGCAACCAGCTTCTTTCTCCCTGGCTGATTCTCTTCCCTTCATGACTCTCCTTATCCCCATCTAAGACACCCCATCTGCTTCTCCCACCCACCCCAAGGGACAATCTGACAGCAGGACGCAGCAGGGCAAACAGAGGAAAGGGAAAGGCTACTCCAACTAACAGGCTTGCTCCTGCTTTACTGGAGTTCTCTATATAAAAACACCAGAGAGAAAAAGCCCCTGATGATACTAAGGACCATGACTGAAATAAGAAACTAACCTCTTCTTTAGGATCTCACTTGGCTACAAAATCAAAGAGGTTTTAAAGACCTGAAATAAAAACGACTGAGAAAGCATTCTTCTGCTGAGACTTCCTGGCCAACCAGTCTGCTTCTATTCTAGGTGCTGCTTAAATACCAGACTGTCTGCCCTTCCTAACACAGGTATGTGTTCCTGTATTAGAACTGTCTAGGCACTCAAAATAATTTATTAAAAATAAAAGACTGGCTGTGGGCAATGGGTCATGCCTAGCTATTCAGGAGGCACAGATAGGGAGGTTCCAAGTTCAAGGCCATCTCAGGCAAAGGAAGCAAGACACCATCTCAACAAAACAAGCCAGGCATGGTGGTTCACAGGTGTAACCCCAGGTATGCAGGAGAAACAGGTAAGAGAATCAAGGTCTGAGGCTGGCCCAGGTTAAAAAAAAAAAAAAAAAAAAAGCAACATCCTATCTGAAAAATAACCAAAAGCAAAAAGGCTGGAAGCGTGGCTCAAGTGGTAGAATGCCTACTGGCAAGCATGGGGCCCAAAGTTCAAAATCCAGTACTGCCAAAAACAAATTGTTTTTCCTCTAGTACATTAAGCAAGCAGTGACATATACAAATGTATAAGTCTTCCTACACAGATATTTTACAAAAAGGAGTTCTTTCCAGTAAGTCTTAATATATGTCTCCCATATTAAAAATACATGGCTAACTTAACAATGAAAAAGAATACTTATTCTCATCTTAGGCCCAATAAAAATACAGTACCTAAAATGAAGCTTCTCTTTCGAAGTTGTTTAAGGAACACTACTAAGTGCGCACATCATTGTCAAACTTTCAGAAGAGCCTCTCAATGGAATTTGCATCACCATTTCTATATTCCAAATAGGGTATGGAAAGCAAAGTGCTTGGATGGTGGGCTGTACACTATTACTGCCCCTCGCTCCTGCAAAGCTGTCCCTTTGCAGTGCAATTCTGCCATCCTCCATTCGGCCTGGCCTGTAACTGACTTTGTTTGACAGAGTGCAACAGAAGTAACCTTCTGAGACTCCTGCAGCCAAGCCTCAAGAGACCCCTCAGCTTCCACACTGGCTCTTTGGGAATACTGCCAGCACACTACAAAGAACAGGCCAGCCCCCAAGGATAAGAACGTGAAAGAGAAAGAGCCCAGTGCCAGTCACCAATATTCCCCCCATCTCCCCCACACTCCCCCCCCACCCCACACCCACTGTGCTGCAGAGTCGGATGGCAGACCTGTCAGTGCAGCCCTCACAGACACCAAGGCCTAGTGAAGCCGAAAGACAACTGCAGCCACAGAAGGACCCAGGCAACAAGCAGAACCCAGCCCAGCCCAAAATGCTGATCAAAAGTCAGCAAAGAAAAGAGTTGCTATTTTAAGTCACTAAAATTAAACCTAGAACTCCATGGGTCCAGAGTCTATATTCACTGCACTAAATAAAACTGCAATTGATTCTTTAGTATGGAGATACATCTTTTAGTCTAATTAAACTTTATAGCTATATAAGCACAACCAAATTAAATAATTATTTATACTTTTCTTAACCATTATTTAAAAACAGCATGAGCTGGGTACAGAAATCTTTTTGCCCTCTTAAAAGAAGGAAAACAAATACATACATTGAAATCTATCATTTTAAGAATATTAGGCTGATAGTTTTATAGAAAAAGTACTTTCCCTAAAAATATGCAAGTATTGATTTAAGGTCTGCCGGCATTCACGTGTGCTCTGTCCATGAAAACTGCACCCAGCATGTGACCTAAAAATCTGAATGGCTGTACAATAAAAATAATATTTTAATCTAATAAAATGTGTGGCTTTAGACACTGAAACTTTACTACTGTGGTCTAAAGTGAATGCAAACACTAACCTAGGAGTGTATCCCAGCAGAGGAGGGTCAGCACCTTCTCTGTGTATCCTTCAAGGCTTGACTAGCCTTTTCCATAAAAGGCTGTATAGTAGTTTTAGGCTGGCTGACCACAGTGACTCTCAGTGACCACTCAACTCTGTTGCTGCAGAATGAAAACAGGCACAAACGCCATGTACTGAGTGAGTGTAGTTGTGCTCCACTAACACTATATGTAAAAACAGACAGCAGACCAGTCCGCCAATCTCTGTCTTAGGTCCTCAATGCACTGTCGCCACTAAATACACCTGGTTCATTAACTCGGATCAAACTAGTTCGTGTGCAGACTGCTCTCATAAGACTTGCTGGACAGCATTCTGTATGCGGGGTCTGCTACCTGCCAACAGCACTCTCTGCACGTGATGTCCAGTCACTTCAGCAGTGGTGCCCAGCTGTGGTCAGAGATGAGCATAGGTTGTGAGGGAGGTGCTCTGCAGATGTGATTAAAATCTAAAATTAGTTGGCCTGAAGTAAGACAGCTTGTTCCTCATAATGTAGCTAGGCCCCATTAATGCCCCCAGAGAAAGGGCAATTCTGCCTCCAGACTAGTGACAGAAATCCTACCCAAGTCCCTGGCTTGCTCTACAAATTTCATACCTGTCATCTCCACAGTCACATAAGGCACTTACATAAAACGGATCTCTCTTTATTTATGCATGTGTATAGATACACGGTTTTATCTGTTCTGTTTCTCTGGAGAGTAGTGATTGATACAGTACAGTAAGGTAATATGCCCTTAAGTTAAAAAGAAGAAAGGATACACTCTTGTGTTTTGCCCCAGGTCTACAAATGGAAGAACAAACACCCATGGATTACTGATTTGGGGATCCCCATGGGACACATGTGGCCAGCAGAAGGGAACAGATGTGATGTGCACACATGTGAACAAAGCCGTAGCAGCAGTGGGAGCTGGGCAGCCTTCCTGCGTCGATGCTCTTCAAGAGTGGGCAGGGCTGCTCCTCCAGCCTGAGTCCCATGAGAAGGATCTAGAGTAGGGCCATAGTCTGGGGCAGAGCCAGAGCTGACTGACAGGCCACTGACTTTAGTCAACAGGAAATACAAATTTTTCATTTCAAAAAGTCAATGATTTGAACACTGAAGAAACTGGTACCAGAAGTGGGCTGCTACCTTAGTGAAAACCACCACCAAAAATAATGAAAATGTCGGCTTTGGAGCCAAGGAGAAGACTGTCACCAGAGACTGGAGTGATAGCAAACCAAGTAGTGCACAATGATAATAAAGCTCACACGTGAAAACTCGTACAGAATGTAGAAGCGTGCTATGGCTGTCAATAACTGAGTTTGACCGAGTACTATTAGAAAAAGGAGCTCAGGAAAGGACCTGCTTGCACACAGAAAGGGAAAGAACCCTGAAGATGATGGACCTGCATGATAGAAGCTGGCAGCCCTCCCAATCACAAGGAGGCCCAAGAAGATGTAAACTCAGGCACAGACCAAGCCACAAGCACAGCATGACACTGTTTCAGACCCTTCCACAGACGTGGCCCCGGCAAGCCCATCAGAGGAACAAGGTGGCTTAGAGAGTGACCCACACACCAGGGAAGGGACTAAGAATGTGGTCCCACAGAAGTCTAGGAAGCTCAAGATACTGATTCTGAAGCCTGGAGGAAACTACATGTCAAAGGCCTGAGGAGGTATCTACTGACTCATACATGTGACTAAAATCAAACAGATGAGACAACAGGAGCCAGCCACCCAATAACCCCCAGCTGACTTAAGGAGCCGTTACTCTAGATCACCTGTGGCCAAGGCAGGCAGAGAGAGCTTGGCTCCCTAACAAGGGGGAGAGAGCAATCACCCCCAAAATTCTGTTCAAATGTGGGCAAGAGAGATATACTCAAGGAGACACCTCACAGACTACACAGCCAAGATCCATGAAAAACAACAGACTGCGGAGCTAACACCCTGTGACATTAACCCAACAAGACTTTCAGAACTGCTAGGGACCCTGCTTGCCATGTGCTGCCACTCCTCCCCTTTCTCACCAGGAGTGTTGCCGGTATCCCACCTCCACCCCACCACTGCACGTAGGGGACACAGAAGGCAGAAAACACCTGGTCTCTCAGATCATGATCTCCAGCAGAGGGAAATCTACATACATAAAAGATGTAAAAATTGCAATGACTTCAAGATTAATGGGATTGAAGGAAGTTCTGAGGGTATTTTCCTTGAAGAAGGAGTCAAAATGAGAGATTATACCTCACTGCTCACTGTTCACCACCCCATCCTGGAAAGAGGCCCAGTGATTTATGACTTGCCTCTCTCTCCAGTGGGAAGAACATAAGTCCCTCAGCCTAGCTGACTTTGAGCTTGACTGTGTGACAGAAGCTATAAGAGATATTACAAGTGGCTGCCAGCCCGCAATTCTGCTCACTCCCGTGCAAACTGCAGGTGGAGACAGGGGCCACTCCTTCACTCTGGGCCTCAGAATAAGACTGGGAAGGAAGCCACCATGCACCAGCAGTCACAGCTGCCTCCAGCTGCTGCAAAGTCGTTACAAGCCACAGGACTTGGGATTGTTTGCTTCTTAGCAAAGCTGACTAATAAAAAAATGAAATGAAACAGAAGACTGTGTGTTACATGGTGGGCACTCCTCCTGCAGGTGAATACAGAACAAGATGCCTATGGCTGCAGATGAGGACAACTGCTGGAGGAACGTCTGGAGTGACTGTGGGCATGGGTAAATACTCTTCAAAGGAGAAATCAGCTCATTTGGTTTCTGGAAGTAAGGCTGCAGCAAAAATAAAACAAGGTTGCAAACTGGATAAATCCACATTTATTGACCGTCCAAGTTCTCCCATCCAAGTACTAACCAGGCCCAACTCTGCTTAGCTTCTAAGATCAGATGAAATCAGGCAGGGTCAGGGTGATATGGCCACGTCACATAGTTCTCAACTGTAATCAAGACAGACTTTTATTACAGTATTCATTTTGCATTTAAAGAAAAGGAAACTTAGAGAAGTCCAGTGGCTTTTTAACAGTAAACAGCTATTGTCATAAGTGACAGTTAAAACTCACAGTTTAAGTCTCAGGATAGGTAACCCAGCTAAGTCCAGGAGCACACCAGTCATTCCAGGACTTGAAAGGCTGAGGCAGAAGCATCAAGAATTGGGAGGCCAACAGCCAGCATCCCAAATACATAGTAAGACTTCATCTTGAATAAAATAAATGAAATTCAAACATAAGGGTAATTCTAAAGTTCAATTTTTTTCTATATCATGTTGTCAAAAAAAGGGGTACAGATTGTTTACCCATCATTTATAAAAGTGCTTACTTGATGTAACGCCATTTATCGATTCTAATAAAACAGATGCAAGAGAAAGTTTATACCATAAACCCAGTTCTAAATCTGAATCCCATCAAATAAACATATTAATTATAATGAATTTTTCTCTTTTTTTTGGGGGGAAGCAGTACTGGAGGTTGAACTCAAGGCCTCGGGCACACTCTACCACGTCAGTCACTCCTGCCAGTCGATGAATTTTTCTTTCATCCTCTAAAATATTCTTATTAATTTAACCAAGAAGATAAAACAATAATATTTTATCTGTACTCAATAAGTCTTCTTAGACTACAGTAATTCAAATAAGCGATGACCTAAATTTAACTTTTCAATACGAAAAAGATTTCCCAGACAAATTAACACAATACAATTAATACAATACATGTTCAAAAAAAAAAAAAACAAGGAAGAAGATGGGAGGAAAGAAAGAACAGAACAAACACTAAGCCAATTCACCACTACAGACATTATGACTTGTTACCCATCTTCCCAGACCTCTTTTCAAGACCTTAAACTTTTAAGTCAGAATGAGAATATACATTACACATACTTCACTTAAATGATTACTCTCAATGTAAGTATCAGAATTGCTTATCGATGAGTACTCCTTACTAGGAGAACTATGAAGCTTATTAAAATATCAATCTTTCTGCCTCCCTCTGGTGGTAGCTCAGAGAAACTTTTTCTCTCATTTAAATGACCTAACTCAGAGAAGCACCAGTTTATCACTAGCAAAAAAACATCTTCATGAACCTATCTGAATGCACAATTAGGCCAGAAAATGTACAGTGGACAATTTTTGAGTGAATTCCTACTATTCAACAGAAATTTGGTACCCCAGTTACCTGGAGTGAGTTCACAGTTTGGCCAAGTATTTGCTAATTCACTTTGGTCTAATTACTTCATGCATCTTGAGCTTCAGATTCATAATGTATTAAAAAAAAAAGCTAAAATCAACTGCCTCATTAGTGATCAGAAGTGCAATTAACATATTTGTGCTCTGAACTGTGCTCCACAGTATTGACACGGGAAAAATGCAAGGCAAGTGGCAGTGAAGTATTACTACCACCACCACGACACTACTTATGATTGCACAGCATCAAGAATTACTACATAGCTGTCCAATTCAAATACCTCAATGTCTGAAATGCAAAATTTTTCCATACCCGCATTCTTTTACTAACTTCTTAATGCCTGCAAATCCACAATCTTTAACATGATCTCTAGGATTGTTTGCGGTCTGGCCCTTCTGACCTCTGAATTTGGAACCCTGGAGGTGGATGTTCCCCTGTAGCCCTCAGTGTCTTCATACAGAAGTTGTTCAAAAGTACCGAGCTCCCTCACAGGGCACCTGGGAAGCATCCCCACCTCTACACAACCTAACTTTAGCTCGACTTTCAGCAAAGCTTCCTCTGACTTCCCAGCATAAGTGAGCACCGCCCCCCCAAGCCTGCCCCACTGTTGCTCTATGTGTAATGTGTAAGTGTGTTAGCAGTGTGGTCCTGTCTTCCCCGCTCACCTAACAAGCTCCTCATGGTCTGCTTACCACCCTAGCCCTAGAACCCAGCCGCTTGTCTACAGTGGGAACTTACGTATTTGCTAAGTGACTGAATAAAGTGAAACTAACAAACAGTGAAAATAAGGAACTCCTTATAAAGCAGACTCCTTCAGATAAGGAGTCACATAAATACTAACGATATTCCACACAGCATGCTTCATACTCTTCTCAGGGTGGCTGGCATTCGTAATGCCTGAAAGTCAGACCCAAACAGAAATGTCTGACACAAACTCACATGAACAGTTGTGACCTTCAAGAAGATCCTAAGCGCACAGGAACTGAAACATACAACAGTAGACTTCAACACCTCAAATCTAAATTTGAAAAACATTAGTATGTGCAGTTTGCTTCTTGTAACGAACAGTCAACTGAAATGATGTCTGAAAACTCCTAAGTACGTAGGGGTGTTTCACTGTTCAAGGAAATCGGTGGCAAATGAGCACATGGGACCAACAATTACTGGCTAAGGATGGCCTAGAGCCTCCTTTGAAGCTGTGTGCATTGCAGGGTTTCAAGCCAGGGCATGCCTGCACCATCTCAGAGTGTGGCTTCTACACATAACCCTTGCTCTATATAGTGAACGTTCCCAAGTACACAGCAAAGTTTGGCCCCGAATGATACTGTCCTCTATTCATTTACACACACACATACACAGAGAGAGAGAGAGAGAGAGAGAGAGAGAGAAAGGGGGACGGAATCTGGAAGGCCCCAATGAGAAAAATTTACAAGGTCTACAATACATCTCTTACATTAAAGTCTTTATTTCATAGGATATTTGATAGATATATCTGATAGATTTTAGGCAAATCTTAAAACAGTAATTATTCTTTTCCCCCCCACAAGCTGCATTATGATGTAGAGAAAATCCAAAAATTCCTTCTCCTGTTATGTCAAAGGAAATTAGATTTTCAAATATAGCTCATATTTGTAATAAAAATCAGGCCACCCTCAAGGGACGGTCTTTTCCAACAACAGTAAATGTGCCTCTCCTGGAAAACATGGACAAATCCATCTCAGCACTGCTTCCTCTAACCAGGCCCTCCTGGTTCCTGAAGATTCAGTAGTAGTGAGTGATGTATGAAGAGCAAGACCATTTCACTGTCATGGGGAACGTGTGCCATCAATGGCTGCAGAGGGAGGCAGCCAGCAACCTTAGGGAAACCTCCCACTCCTTCTGAAAAGTAAGTCTTTCAGCTTTCTCAGAAGCCTCCCGGCCCAAAGGAGAGCCTCACAGGGCAGCCTTAGCTCTCCAGTCTCCACACAGAGGAAAGACTGTGAACTGACTCATAGATCATTTAACCAAGAAACAGGAATGCCACGGGACACACTCTCACAGTGAGATGGGAGTACAACAGGGTGGCTTTCGGGAACTCAGGTTCATAGACGACTCTCTGCAACTGAACTTCCCCTTTCATCCCCGTACCTCTACCGTCCAAGCATCCTTGCTGGAGAAACAAATGGGAGCACCACACTAGTCAACTACTTAGTTCTCATAAGACGATAACAAGACAACACTTTATCCACCAGGAACGTACAGTGCAACTCTGTACCTCTAACCCCAATCAAGATCAGGCTCTGCTAAAAACAGGGCCCAGGTGACTTTGTCTTGGGTCCCCTACCAAGACTCTGCTTCCAGCCCTTATAAACATTTAACATCTGAGCAGCCAAGAGGAAGCCATGAGAACTAAAATGGCACCGGTTTTCTGTTCAGCATAGAAACACATTCTTTGCTGTTCTTTTTATTATGAAACAGAGTCTCTCCAAAATTCAGATCTTAAAAGTATATGTTCACTAGTTTCTCCAGTTATTTTCATTTTCTTCTGAGCCAGGAAGAAGATCAGAGCTCGGCATACTGAAAAGGCTGTGCGATCACAATTTTAAGATGCAACGCTCCAAAAGATAAGGAAATAACTGGCAGTAACAGCTATGACATGTGGACTGGAGAAGACTTGTTTTCTCTCAATTTTCTGTATTTTCTACATCTTATACAATGAATACTGTTCTGTCTTTGCAAGAACAATAGCCATTCAGCTGCCTTAAGAAAGCCAGGATTTATCATAAGATAAAGAGCCATAGGAAATCTCACACAAAGAATATAATGGAGCCCCATAAGGCTGAGCCCCAGGTCCAGGTCTGGAGAGGGCCAGTGGCCTGTCAGCCAAACCCACTCTACAGTCTCAGGGAAGAGACTTCTTAGCTCTGCACCACATACCCTGTTCAGCTCTTGTCCCAATGTCCCTCCACTGTCACCACCAGCTGCAAACACTCACTCCTCAGCTTCCTCAAACTCCAAACTTCTTTAACTATGGGGCTGTGGCTGAAGGGTAGGAGGGTGGGGGTGTAAGTAAATTAATTTCATTAGATTATTAACACAGTACCTCCATGGCTTTTAAAAGCCCCAGCAGTGCAGAGAACAGTACATGAAAGGAAAAGTTTCCTGCACTTTCCCTGGCATTTTTTTTCAGGGAGGGAAAGAAAATAATTTATGACATGAAAATTTACATTTGTTTCTAAAAACCATAAAAATATTATTTAACAGACAATATCCTATAACGTTGTCTGTTTTATTACATAAACAAGTACTTATGAAAACTGAACAATGTAGATAATCAAAAGCAAAACTAGGCCAGTTTAAAAAGGCATTACATCACACTCAAATACTGTGAAGCACTTTCAAGCACTCACAGGGCAGGTGGCTCATGCCTGTAATCCTAGCTACTCGGGAAGCAGAGATTTAGAAGATGGTGGTTTGAGGCCAGCCTAGGCAAAAGTTCATGAGACTCATCTCAACCAACAGCTGGACTCAGCGTCACACACCTGTCATCCCAACTATGCAAAAGGCCAAGAAACTGTGGTTCAGACAGCTTAGGCAAAAAAGTTCACAAGAGTCCATCTCAACAGAAAAAGCTGGATGTGGTGGCACAGATAGAAGGATCATAGTCCAGGCTGGCTCAGGCAAAAAATGAGATGCTACCTCAAAAATAACCAGAGCAAAAAGGGTCAGAGGTGTTGCTCAAGTGGTAGAGCGCCTGCCTAGCAAGCACAAATCCCTGAGTTCAACTCCAGTACTATACACACACACACAAAAAACCTGATTATTTCTATTTCAAGAAGATATTTTTCTGACTTTTACTCCCCACAGGGCAGATAAATGAATATTAACAAGTTATTTATAAAGTACATTACGTAACCTCATCACTGTTGAGAGATTTTAATTCCTCACACATTTTTATCAGGTAAAACATGATATTGTAGAATGGCTAAATCAGCTAATTAGCATATACATTACCTTATTGCAATTGTTTTTTCTCTCACACACTTTTAATCTGTCTTATTCAGTGGCTCAAGAGAAAAAATTGCAAGAGGGTTCTCAAAACCTAAAAATCACCAAATAACCACATTAGAAATATTTCAAGCCCTCAAAACTGTCCTAGAACTTCTCCTTGATAGGGTCAGTCACCTCAGAAGCAGTTTTCAAATCTTTCTAATTGCAGAAATTTTCTTGGACGACGCTTTGAAATGAACAAAGAAAGGGGTGTTGCTGTGGGGAAGGCAGGGGCCCCCAAGGCTTGTTTCTTCCCCAGTGCCTGCACCATCTAGGACACTTCTTAAGGTGGCTCAGGCAAGGCAGTGGGCAAGCCATGTGACCAAAAGGCCTGGCAGAGGTGGTTAGTGAGAGGCATTCACAGTCTCTGCATCCTGAACCCCTTTGTAACACTTGGTGCCGACTCTGCTGTGCTTCTCCCGGCTAAAATCCCTGCTGACTGCGATTATACAGCACACTGCCCTCCAGCTGGCTGCTCTCAAACACCTTGGCCATGTTGACGCATCAGCTGATCACTTCCAAAGGTTTTCAATTTCCTACAGGTAGCGACAACGAAGATTTCTAAGAGGTGTCATAAATGTTTTAGCTTTACTATTTTCGTTACTTCAAGCACTGGGAGTAGATTTTGAAATTTAGCTGCCAGATTTTTAAACTCGTTAACTAATTTAACTTTCATGTTTTAGAAATAGTGAATAACTGTTCTAAATAATTCTGAATGCTTTACATCGTATCTTCCAGCAGCCCGCCTTATCTATGGAAGAATACATTCCAAGACCCCCAGTGGATGTCAGAAAATAGCAACCCTACATGTACCGTTGTTCCTGTATCGATATACCTCCGATAAAGTTGAATTTATAAATTAGGTACAGTAAGAGATTAATGACAGTTAGTAAAGGAACAATTATAACATGCTATAATAAAAGTGGTCTCTCTCAAAATACCTTACTGTACGTACCGTACTCACCCCTCTGGAGTGAGTTCCTTTTTCCTTCTTCACAAGTTCACAGATGCGTTTCCAGTTTAAATCGTAGCAACCTCGGCATACAACTGTTCCTTCCTTATTAAGTGAAGGACTCTGACATTTTTACTAACAGAGGCACTTTACGACGTCTCTGAGATACAAGGAAATTGTCAGTGCCACTACTGTTACTGGAACATAAACTAGCAGTTCTGATAACTCACACAGCTACTAAGTGGCTGATAGGCAGACAGTGTATACAGTGTGGACACGCTGGACAGAGGGAGTGATTCCTGCCACCACGTGAGATGGAGAGAGGGGCGAGAGACTTCCCCACACTACTCAGATGGCATGCAATTTAAAACTTATGAGCTGCTTCTTCCTGAAAGTTTCCATTTAATATTTTTGGACACAGTTGACTATGGGTAACTGAAATTGTGTGAAGTAAAACTCAGATAAGGGGAGACAGCCACATGTGAAGAATAACTTGAATTTGGCATAACATGGAAGGAGCATCTCTACTCACATGGTTTGAGCGTTTTATCCTTATAGAGAGGTTCCTGTTTACATCAAACTCTAAAACTTGTATTTTACTACACAATTAGAATAAAGCATTTGGACTGAATAAAAATAAAATGCTGAAGAGGTTCAACACCCTTTCCCATGTGCGTGTGCAATTGCCGTTACCTGTGCTGACATGACTATCTTAAATTAACTGCAGCAAATCAATGCTGACATGCAGAACCTCTCAGCTGATGGTGACAGGGCTCCTGGCAGGGCTAGGCACTAAGTGTAGAAGGAGTTTCAGCTCCCTGCATCTCAAATGTTGGCTTGGAACACTCAGGCACTATTAGGAGGTGTGAGGCATCTCATATCCACCATGTCTTCTTTAATTTCAGGGATGTAGAAAATGTCTGATAATGAGCAGGTCTGAGGCTTGGAAGGGTGGAGGTACTTCAAAATCACTGCTGTTCTGAGCTGGAAGCAGGAGGCCTCAGGACTCAAGAGTCCTTGAGGCTAGATGTTTGGAAAAGTTTGGTGCCTTTTGAGTACAACAGTACCAGTACCGTATTTGGGAACCATTCCTACGTTATGAACAGATTAAAAAGAGCAAAATATTTCATCTGGATTAGCACAAGTATACACTTTAAATTAAAAACTTGTTTTTCTTGAGGTCCAAATCTTCAATTTTATGTTACATTCCTTCTAATATCTTTTAGTTAGTCTTAGCTTTGCACAGGATCTTACTGGTTTGGATGTATTTACTTAATACAATTAGTGTCATATGTGAGACATTCGGATATCGTGAATATCTTTTGAACCTCAACCATAACCTTTTACTTAAAATCAAGAAAAATCTTAAGAAAGAACTGCACTCACTAGCAGAGCCCTAGCTACTGGGCCTGGACAGCAGCCCGGCCACACTTACAGGTCAATCCAGACAACACTTGGCTGAACTTTAGCAGGAGTGTAGCTAACACCACTTCAGACGCATTGTAATTTCTTACCACACCTCACTCAGACATCTTCCTAATATTTTGAGGGAAAGATGAGTTTTTAAATAAACTCATGAGTATACTACTTTAAAAGAGCATTTTCTTGAAAACACAAATTCATCATTTCTCAAGTGAAGTATGTAGGAATATGCAAGTGAAAGATTTTGTAGAGTCTAGAATAAAATTAACTTGTTAATCAGTGGTGATGAAACTGTCATGGTGTAATGTGCTTTCTGGTTTCTGCATCCTACTATCCGAGGATTCCACTAATTGGTTTCCCTGCTTTTGCTTCTGCCCTCGTCTCCCCTACAGTTAACCTAAGATCATGTCTCCTCTTTGTTTAAAGTCCTCCAGCAATAGTTAAAATTCTTACCTTAAGCTAAATATCTCATTATCAAATTTTGATCTAATACTTAGGAAGCAACCATACAAACTCAAATTGTACAATGTTTAAAGAAAACTGACCTTGCTGGGGGAGTGGCTCAGGTGACTTGTGTACAAGTACAAGGCCCTGAAGTCAAATCGCAGTAGCACCAAAAAAATTTTTTAAACTGATCTGCGTATCTTGGAGTGGGATCCAAACATAATCCAAAGTCCCTACCCATGCATAACCCCAGCCCCTGGGAGATCACCAGTATAAATCTTCCACTTTCTCCCTTTGCTCCCCTCAATCCTGATCTACTCCTGTTTCTAATACAACCAGATAACAAATAAAAAATCATCTCAAGGTCTTTTGCCATGCTATTTGTTCTATCTGGAATTATTACTAACTAGGAGAAAAAACATTACTATGTCATAATAACAAATCAATTATTGCTGGAAAACCTAAACAGGGTGCTTAAAATAGCTACCCTTTAATACTGTTCAAGAGTCTACAGGCCTTCTGGACAGTTCTGCTGGGCTGGGCCAGGCTCAGATTCCCATCTCCCACCTTCACAGGCGTCAACAGCCAACTGTCAAGCTGGGTAGGGACTGGCAGTCTAGGACGGTCTCTTTCCATGTCTGATGCCTGACTAGCTATTGGCTGGAGCAATAGGGACAACTAGTAACCAGCAACTAGTAGTGGGCTAGCCAGGCTACCAAGGCTTAGATTTATTATTTTCATAACACAAGTGCATAAGAAATACCATGAATCTTTGTAAACCAAATCTGCTTGAACATTCATGTACAAATCTGTGACAGCACTGGCCAAGAGAAGTCATATATACAAGAACCAATTTAAAGACCTTCATTCTGGAGTTTCTGGGGGTGGGGTGGAGTTTCTCCTTTGGAAAAAACAAAACCCCTTTGCTACTGGGGTGATGCACCAATGAACAGACCAAGACTAGATGGGAGAGTAAAGAGCCTGGGTGAGAAATGAAAGGAGGAATTCACTCTCAGGACCAGGCAATGAGCCAAATGTGACAGGTCTCACATCTGTGTACCTCTCACTGCCAATTCAGCAGGAACTGTATTTAATAAGCACTGTGATTCCTGCACCCTGAGGTCTGGCCCCCAAACCTCCACACTTACACTGTGCATCATCTCTGGGTCCCTTCAGAGAACCCCAGGGCCTACCAACTGTGTGCCAGAGATGGCAGAGAAACCCAGAAGGAAGAGAGCAGAGAAACCCAGAGGGAAGAAAGGACCACCTACAAGCATCCAGTGGGGATACTTGCCAACACTGTGAAACTGGAAAGGTACAAGAGGGGCACTTCAAACCTATCCTTTATAAAGTTGGCCTTATATTTAAGAGTGGTAACAAATATACTCAATTTCAATGCAAATGTTATCATTTTAACCATTTTTTCCAATCATTGCTATTTAACTAAATCAGTGTTACCACACATGGCTAGGAATGTTAGTTTTAATAAAACGGTTTCATGCAAAAATGACTACAAATAGGATTCCATTTTCCTATTATAGGAATAGCATCCATCCCCCACCCCACCCCAGTTATGACCCTCTTTAAGGAGTATCTTAGATTTTAAGTAGTTTAACTCACAGAACCACCACCAACAAAAGTGTGCAGTATAGGACAGCCTCATCACATTAAATGAGACACGGCATTTTCTTAGGAGTACACACAAACACACCACCACACCCAAAAGTGTTTATAATGGGTCCGAAGTGTAGTTCCTTCCTCCTTCCTGACTCACCCTTCCCACCATATCAAAACAGTTCAACAGCAGGAATGCAATTAGATCTAAGCAATTAGCCAAATTTCCTGTTGTATTTCCTCAATGTGTGTACAGAAAAAGCTCTGATCAGTAAGGCTTAACTTACAGGACCCTCTCAACACAGTTCTTTCATTAATGCTAAATTAACTCACACTTAAGGTAGCTATGAGTGCTATCAGGCACAAGTCCTTTCATGTCTTTATTTTAAAGGGCATACATAAGCAACATGAAATACACATCTCCTGCCATTTCACACTTCTACACCGAATCTTCAAAACATGTGCAGGCCTGGGCATCTCCCTAATGGACATAGGACATTAAAAGCTATTTTCATCATTAAACTAGTGACTTGGCCAATGTTCCAGAATGTAGGATTTCCTATAGACTTTTTTTTTTTCAGTACTGGGGTTTGAACTCAGGGCCTCATATTTGCTAAGCAGGAACTCTACCGCTTGAGCCATGCCTCCAGCCCAGATTTCTGTTTCTTTATAGAACTTCTTCAATGCTTCCAAGATGGCCTGGCATATTAGTTTCCTGACTATAACAAATCACTACAGACTAAAGACTTAAAAACAATAGCATTTATAAGTTCACAGTTCTATGGTCAGAAATCCAGGATCAACTGTATTCTCTGCTTAGGGTTTGTTCTGTCAAAGCCAAAACCAAAACCAATGTCCAGCCAAGCTTGGCTGTGTTGTCTGGAGAAGAGTCCATTTCCAGGTTCATTCAAGTTGCTGGCAGAACGCAGGTCCCTGCATTTATAGGAATGAGGTCCCTGTTTCTTTACTATTTGTGATCCAGGAGACTCTCAGCCACTTAAAGCCATGGGCATTCCTTCTCACATGGCCTAGCCATCTTCAAGCCAGCAACACTAGAAAAACTCCTTCTGGTCCTTCAAATTTCTGAATTCCAGGTCTGCTTCCAGCCAGAGAAAAAGACTGCTTTTCAAAGGGCTCATGAGGTTAGGAGAAGCCCACCTACATAATCTTCCTTTTGGCTAACTTCAAGTTGAGAGTTGACCCAACTCTCCCTAGGACACTAGAGCAAGGGTTAGGCACTGTCAAGCATTGTGAAGTGCTGTTAAGCATGCCAAATGCTGTTGAGAATGTTTGTTTTATGTTGAGCTCTCTTTAAGTCTTTATTGTAAGCACCCTATAATGTCTTTTTTTTTCCCCCTGTGAATGAACAAGACCACTGAGTGAGTCAGTGAGGTCCTCCTGTTACCAGAACTGGTAACACTCCAGGGAGGAGGACTCCAAAAGTGAGGAGGCCTCTGGCTGGCCCTTGGGTACTGAGTTTATGATGTTCTTGCAAAAAAGAATTTTAGGACACAAGGAGGTAGAGACCAAGAAAGTTTACTAATAAAGCAAGACAAAGGAAAGATAGAAACAGTACACAGCCCAGACATGGGTGTGGGCACATCTGATAACAGGTGCAAGTGCTCTAACAGGAGTATTTATGGTGAAAAAGTGGGTTGGGGTCTGGCTCAAATTTACCTCTCCGTTCTGACACTTGGTATAATTACTTGCTTTTGCTGTTACCCTGTCTTATCAATAGGGCCCAAAGACTTCAAGGTTGGCCAGCTAATTTATGGGTCACAATGTTTGAACATCCTTTTAAACAAAGGCTGGTCCTGCCAGGCACTCCCCTTAACAGGCAATCGTTCTTACAAGAATTTTCCTTTGTGGACACTTTTTGTGCCTAGAAGAGTCATTTTCCCTTGAGTTCTTTCCCAGGATAAGCGTCTTTCTTTAAGGTATCCTTGCTCAGGTCTCAAAGCACACTGTTTTTTGGGCAAGGGTGAAAGGTCAGAGGGAGAGAGCTCCCCTACCCCTTTTTTTCTTTTTAGTAAATGTGGTTTATTGAGGGAGTGGAAGGTTTAAAGCATAGAAAGCGGTATCTATGTGTTTTTAATCAAGCTATTCGTTTGTGCAATGCTTATTTGTAAATTTCTTACTGCTGTTTCCCATGCCTCACTTTCCCTGATCTACCCTGCCTTGCTCCAACAACAGCATACGATCCCTTCCCTTACGCCTGGCAGCCTGGAATGAGGAACTGTCAGCCATGCACTTCCTTCTCTGGCACCTGGCTGGTTGTCCTCAGGGCAACTAGGTCGTTTAGGACACTTAACCATCTCTCTGAGGACCCCACTGTCACTGAAGTTACAACTCCTGCTCCAGGAGGCCTTGGCCCAATAACCCACACCAGACAGCCTGCATAGGCCTGGGAAGACAGCATCCCAAGCAAGATACACCTGGGTGAACTTCAGGTGACCCTGCAGCTATTCTCAGTCAAGGTGGGCAGGGGACACCTCCTTGCTAGCTCAGCAAGAAGCTGATCATTGGCAGAAATGGAAGCTGTGCTGCAATTGGTGCAAATACAATTCTTCAGCTCCATGCCATATGCCCCCTCCTGGCTACACAACCAGGCTGTTCAGCCAGGAGGCAACCTCATGTGCTGATGCTGGCTCCGGTACTGCAACAGGGGTCCTTAGGTCCAGTATAAGGTCTTTTATTGCCTATTTGTGATTTTCATCCTAAGTAGAGTGGACCAAGCTGGTAACACCACAAAGAGGAGCAGCAGCAGAGGCTGTGACAGTGGCCAGGGGCAAACGTGAGGGCAGCGGAGTTAACTATGGACAGTATAAGTATGGAGAAGACGGAGTCAAGACTGCAGAAGTCACAAGGTGGTGGACAAAAGACTGCAAGGCCCCAGATGCAAGAGTTCCTGGGAGCCATCAAGCCTGGAATACTGAGGGTCCCAATGTCCGAAGCTTGAGAGCTGCCACACCAGCCACTGTGAAAGCCTGGGGTCCAGACATTCAGTGCTTACAAGCTGCAGCATGAGCTGGCGATGACTGCTGCTGAGAGCCGAGGATTGCAGGAGCTGCCAAAGGCCTGGCTGCTGGCAAGTGAGACCCAGAGCAGTAGGCCTCTAACCCAAGCACCTAGAGCTATAAGCAGCTGGCTCCTAAGTCCTGGAGCCACAGCCTCACATGTCAAGGCTTGCAAGCCATAAGCCTCTGGGCCTGTCAGCACGGCCTGTGACCTTTTGGCATTTGGGGCCCAGGACTGCCAACACTAGAACTGCTCCTCACCTACTTCGTTTCTATGGAGTAGAGCCAGATCACTGTAGAAAAGTGATTAGGAGCCTTCACTACAGCATCGGCTTGCCACCTATCATTACAGCATCGTGGGCAGATTTTCTGGTCACATTCAAAGCCTGGGGATTAGTGTGGAAACCAGGCTGGGTCACTTCTGGAATCCTGCCTACCACATTTCTGTATTACAACACAACGTGCATTTCTCACTGTAGGTTGTGGTCAAAAAGCTTAAAGATCATCTAGCCACTGGACCAGAAAGCTTTAAGTTCCCTTGGAAGCCTAAAAATCTAATATTTAGACATACTGAAGAAATAAAATGCAAGATTACTTTAAAAATTAGAAAGGAAGAAATTATGAGTTTAAAAGTTAGTTGAATCAAAAAGGGTATTGAAGCTTCTAGTTTAAAAAAAAAAGATGTTTGCAATCAATTTTTTTGACCAATTTTCTACTTACAACAGGAGGTTGAACATTTGGAGAAGAAAGAAATCCAAAAACAGAAATAAAGGTTAGTGCCACCCAAGTACCAAATCCTAACGCTCAGGAAATCCAGAAGCACAAAACTGTGAAGCAGTGACAATTTCCATAGTACAAACTCCAGTCTCATTCTAGGTATAGAGGTTAGAGGAGGTAAAGGGACCAAATGAAAATTAGATCACATTCAGGCTATTCCACCCAGGACCACTATGGGGAAACCATGACCAAGGACACAACTGGGGATCAGGTTGACTGGCTGCCATGTAAGACAGTTCCATCCCTGCCTGGGAAGGAGGAAGAGAGGGAACAGAGAGGAAGGGAAGGAGGGAAAGGAAAGGTTCGAGGGAAGGCAGAGAAGGAAAGGGAGCACCTGGCATACAGTAGGAGATAAATAATTGTTTTTTGAATGAAGATATGATATAGGCTTATAAACACAATGTATGGCCTTCATGAACTTCACCTCCCTAGACAGAGAAAAAGAACTATTTCCAAACCTCAGCTATTAGGGGATAAAAACGCAGATATACTGAGCTAGGCTGACCCTAGACCCAATGTACAGCAGCCTGCAAGGGTGCTGGACAACAGTTCCCAGGAAAGACAGAAAAAAGTGGGGGTAGGAAATAAAAGTATTCAAACCGAAAAAAAAAAGTCTTAAAAATATTAGTGGAATTAATTTTGCTGAAATTTTTATTCTCAAAGTAAACATAACATGTACAATGGCAAATATCTAAGTAGATTCGGGGCCTCAACAGAATTTCAAATGCCAGCAAAATGAGCCAGAATTCTCATATTAGTGTCTATCAGCAAGGAGAAAGACACTGAGGGGTTGGGTGTGATAGGCCATGCCTATAATCCCAGCTACCTGAGAAGCAAAGATCAGGAGGCCATGGTTCAAGGACATCCTGGGCAAAAAGTTAATGAGACCTCCATCTCAACAAAAAAGCTGGGTGTGAGCGCTCATGCCTGTGAGCCCAGCTACACAGGAGGCGTAGATAGGAGGATCATCATCCAGGCCAGGCCAAAACACGAGACCCTATCTGAAAAACAACTAAAGCCAAAAGAGCTGGGGGGGGAGGGGGGGTCACATGGTACCGTGCCTGCCTGGTGAACTTAAACTCCAGTATCCCCAGCAAAGAAAAAGAAAAAAAATTGACAGCTATGGAATCAGTCGCTCAAACAGTCACAAATTCAGAACACTTCAGTGCTCCATCAAATGCACAGCTGTAATGTTTCCCACAGATTATAAAACACTCTAAGTTGGGGGCTCTCATTCTCTGCTCTATCCTGTGATAAAAATCTAGTGGGGTAAATGGTCATTTTGTCACAGTTATAATTCAGCTAAGCAACTGAAAATGACTTTGTACAAAACAAAAGTTGTATTCTTATTCTGTCATGGAATCACTATGAAAAGCAACCGACTTAGAATTCAGATCTTCTCTTGAAAGAAAGCAAGAAACCTTACTTTTCACCTGAAAATGTACACTAAGCGTAACATTTTCTATCTTCACAACTGGGCCAGTACAATTTCAGATACACCTAACAAAAACTAATGCACTAGTTTAATTTACAGATAACAGTCACTGTTGGAATTTCTGTATGTATTTTTCTCCAGCTTCCAACATGTTTTCATTCTCTGCAGAGCCAAAGTTTCAGGCAGAGCAGAAGAAAAAAATGATATTATCCTATCTTACAAAAGCAAAAACTAAAACTTACTGAGATAAAGGCTTTGTTCAAAGTCACAAGGCTTCTTATCAGTGGCTGGACCCAAGCCAAGATTTTTTAACAACTTATCACCCTTGATCTAATTGCCTATAGAATTTCTTTCCTTAGGGGGTACTGACATAAAGTGAAAGATTAAACACTGAATTTCCTGTTTATGTTTGGGCAACAAGGCACCTGGTACATGAGGAATACTTGAGGGTAAGTCTGGGTAAATCAACCCATCGACAAGAAAGCATGTGCTTAGCTGGAGAACAGAGGAGGAAGCCTCTCTCTGGGTGTGGCCTACACATCACTACTCAGGTGAGGCCTCACTGGCACAGGAGCAAATGTGGTAGCAACCTGCTGGCAGGACATTCCTTCTAAGGTACACACCACTCCATATACTCCCACAGCAGGGACAGCCACAGCAGTGAGGTGGGGGTTAAGAGATTAGAAACAGAAGAAAAAGGCCCAACAGGCCAGCTCCAATGCGCTAGTCCCTCCTCAGCCTAGTGACAGGGCCAGCAGAGTACAACTGCTCACACAGAGCTTATAGCCACATGCCTGACACCAACACTGGCTTCCCCGCCCTTTCTCTTGCCCTTTCAAGATGCCCATCAGAGATGCTCTCTGTGTTTCACTCAGCGGCTGACACACATATCCTCTTTAAATAAGTGTGTTTATATTTGTGCTTTTTTTAAGTGAACCAAGGTAAAAGCATGAGTAGCACAAGTGTTCCACAAATGTGACAAAAATACATTAATATTACTAGAATTGAAAGACAGTGTGACCACATACAATGCAAGATAAACAGGCCTGAGAAACCAAGAAACACTGCTCCAACTCTAACTTCCTATCACCTAAGTTTCTTTGCCTTTATATAAAAGTTACAGTTCAAACATCACTATTATACAGTAGATATTGAAGAAGATGCTCTGGGGAGACAAGGCAAGATGGCGGAGGAGTAGAAGCTTTCTCCATCAGACTCCTGTGAGCAAGAGTCTGGATAAAAAGAATAACATAGATACAGAAAAGCAAAAGCAAGGAAGAGCACTGAGAAACACAAGAGTGACAGGAGAACTGAAAAATATGGTGAAACAGGAAGGTGCCAGAGTAAATTAAGAGACATATTGCACTCTAGCCCCGAATCCAGTCTCAGCTCCCCCTAGGGGAGGGGAAGTCGAAGCCCTCTCTCATACTATTACCTCCTGTACTTTCTTCCCCTTCTTTCTATCATCCCACCCTCCCTCCCCACCCCCAATCCCTTAGATTACCCAATTTCCAATCCTTATACCTTTCAAGGACTGTTAAACTCCTGGATCGTCCCCCTATGTACCAGAGTTTTGCTCCCATACAAACTTTATGGGGAGACAGATAAGGGTTCCAATTGTTTCTTACTAATATTTGATTTATTACTGAATTGTTTACCTTGTTACTGCACCAGGTTCTACACTCATGCAAGGAAGAGAGAAACTTATCCCAACAGATGCACAAATCACACTATAGAAATTTAAATATGAAAAAGTCAGGCAGTGTCTCCCCTCCAAGACCCCACAACAACTCAACAACTGAATCCAAAGATAATGAATTGACTGAAGCATCTGATAGAGACTTCAGAAGCCTACTGTTGAAAATGACCAATGACCTCAAAGAGGATTCAAATAACAGATAAATCAAGTTAGTAAGTCAATCAAAGACCTAAACGAGAAAGTCAGCAACACAGAAGAGAAATTCAGCAAGAAAATGAAAATTACGGGGGGGGGGTGAGGGGGGGACAAGTAAAAATGTTAGAAATGAAAATCTCAAAAATCAAATAAAAACCACAGTGGATGGTATTATCAGCAGACCAGATCACACAGAAGACAGAACATCAGAGATGGAAGACAAGACTGAGAAACTACTGCACACAGACAATCAGAGATTAAAAAGAATGAAAACCTACTGGTGGAGTGGCTCAAGTGGTAGAGCACTTGTCTAAAAAAGAATGAAAACCTAGGATTACAACATACAAGAACTCTGGGATATTATCAGAAGACCAAACCTAAGAATTCACAGGACGGATGAAGGAGCTGAAATACAAACTAAAGGAACAGGAAACCTGTTCAATGAAATCACAACAGAAGTTTCTCAACTCTATGAAATGGTATAGACACCCATGTACAGGAGGCATTTGAACTCCAAATAGACATGACCAGAAAAGAACAACCCCATATCATATCATAATTAAAATGCCAAAATTAGAGAACCAAACAAGGTTACTGAAAGCTGCATGACAACTCCAGCTTATGTAGAAAGGTAAACATATAAGAACCCCCACAGATCTCTAGCATAAACCCTAAAAGCCAGAAAAACATGCAGTAACATAAATCAAGCTCTAAAGCAGTAACTGCGAACCATGAACATTATATCCAGCAACACTATCCTTCAATCTCTTCTGCACTCAGAAGACAACTCAAACATTTCACACAGAAGAGGAAGAAAAACAATCACAAACACAGAGGTTAGGAAAGAATAAAACTCAAAAGGGAAACTGATGAACCCATTAGAGCTAGGAAAGTATCAAGCATGATCAGCTCAGTTAACCAGCAAAACCTGAAGATGAGCAATGCCAAAAGTAAAGATCGTTCTACAGGCAACTCTGTGCGGGGGAGGGGGTGGGGAAGCAATAGAAACACAGGAATCAGTAAATGGCTCTGAGGCATAACCTGAAATTTAAACAAACTTAATTCTCCAATCAAAAGACACGGATTGTCTGACTGGATCAAAAGCAAGACCCAACAATCGTTGTCTACAAGAAACACATCTCACAATCAAACACACACATAAATTAAAAATGAAAGGTCTGGGGGGGAAAATATGCCAGGCAGGAAACCAAAAGCAAGCAGGAGTAGCTATTCTCCTATCAAAGAAAATTTTAAGCAAAAGTTAGTCAGAAGAGATAAAGAAAGTCACTACATGCTAATAAAGAGAGCAATTCAGGAAGAAGATGTAGCAACACTAAATATACATGCACCAAATGTCAGCGTGCCCAAGTTCATAAAACAAATACTTCTGAGCATAAAGGAACAGATAGGTCCAGATATAATAATAACGGGAAATCTCAACACCCCAATCTCATCACTAGAGGGACAAAAAATTAACATCCAGACAAAAAATTAACAAAGACATCCTAGAACTAAACAATACCATGGACAAAATGGACTTAACAGACATTTGCAGAGCAATCCATCCTACAGCAGCAGATTACACATTTTTCTCAGCAACCTAGCAAACTTTCTCCAAAACAGATCATATCCCTGGTCATAAAGCATATTGAAATAAGCCCCTGTATCCTAACAGACTACAATAGAATAAAATTAAAACCCAATGGCAAGGAAAATCACAGAAGTCATTCAACTCATGGAGATTAAACAACACATTTTAAACAACCAATGGGTCACTGTAGAAATTAGAAATTCTGACAGTCAAATGAAAATCAGGACACATCTTACCAGAACCTGTGGGACACAGCAAAGGCCATCTCAACATGGGAAGCTTACAGCCATGGGCACCCACATCAGAAAATTAGAGAGATCTGAAATAAATAATCTGATGATGAACCTTCACTCTTAGAAAAACAAGAACAAGCCAATACCCAAAGTGGAAAACAGACAGAAATTATCAAAATTAGGTTAGAAATTAATAAACTGGAGACCAAAAGAATGAAACAAGGTCAATGAAACAAAAAGTTGGTTCTCTGGAAAAAATAAAGATTGACAAAGCTTTAGCCAAATTAACCAAAAGAAGACTTGAATTAATAAAATCAGACCTAAAAAAAGGAAATATTACCACACACAGCAATGAAATTCAGATCATACAGGAATTTTTTGAAAACCTGTACTTCAACAACCTAAAAAATTAAGAAAAAATATATAAATTTCTTGACACATATGACCCACTGAAATTGAACTAAGAAGACATAAACAACTTAAACAGGTCTATAACAAGTGAGATTGAAACAGTTATAAAGAATCTCCCAAAAAGAAAAACCCAGGTCCTTTAAAGAAGAACTAGCACCGATGTTCCAAAAACTATTCCAAAAAATACAAAGGGAAGGAATACCACCAAACTCATTCTATGAAGTCAATATTAGCCTACTTCAAAAACCAGGTAAAGACACATGAAAAGAAAAATAAAAAGAGAAAAAAGTTCTAAGCCAATATCCTCTGATGAACACAGACACAAAAATACTGCTAACTGAAACCATCATCACATTAAAAAGATCATACATCATGATAAAGTAGGCTTCATTCCAGGGATACAAGGATGGTTCAACATATGCAAATCAATAAATGTAATATAGCACATAAACAGAATCAATACATACAGAGAAAGCCTTTGACAAAATTCAGCATCCTTTCATGATAAAAACTCTGAAGAAACTAAGAATAGAAGGAACATACCTTGACATTATAAAGGTACACACGACAAACTTACAGCCAACATCACCCCGGGGGGCAAACCAAAACCGTGTCCTTCAAAGACTGGAATTGAACAATGGTGCTCACTCTGCCCAATTTTTCCCTCTGCTGGAACTAGGGTTTAAACTCAGGGCTCTGCACTTAAAAAGCAGGCACTCCACTGCTTGAGCCATACCTCCAGTCCATTTTTTACTGGGACTATTTTAGAGATGGGATCTTTTGAACAATTTTCCCAGGTTGACCTCAAACTCTGAACCCACTAATCTCAGCCTCCCAAGTAGCTAGGATTACAGGTGTGAGCCATGGTACCCAGCATCCCACTCTTATTCAATTCCTAGCCAGAATAGAAAGGCGAGAGAAAGGAATAAAAGGGATACAAATTGGGAAGGAAAAGGTCAAATTAACTCTATCTACAGATGAGATGATCCTACATTGAAAAGAACCTAAAAACTCCATCAAAAACTCACATCTCATAAACATGTCCAGCAAACTAGAAGGATGGAAAATCAATATACAAAAATCACTAGCATTTCCATGCATCAATGAACAGTCTGCAAAAGAAATCAGGAAAACAATACCATTCACAATAGCATCAGAAAAATTAAAATACCTTGGAGTCTGCTCCTATTTCCTGCATGGGGAAACAGGAAATGTTTCTCTTTTTCTCTCCTCTACCCCTTCTCCTATTATACTAAAATCCTTGCTAAAACTTAAAAAAAAAAAAAAAAAGAGAATACTTACAAATAAATTGAACAAAGGAAGAGAAAGACCTGTACAATGAAGACTACAAATCAGTGAAGAAATCAACGAGACATCAGAAGACAGGACATCCCATGCTCATGGATTGGCAGAATCAATATTGTGAAAGTGGCTATGCTACTGAAAGCAATCTATATGTTCAATACAATCCCCATCAAAATTCCAATGACATTCTTCAGAGACAGAAAAAAATCAATCCTAAAGTTCATATGGAAGCACAAAAGGCCAGGAATAGCCAAAGCAATCCTGCACAAAAAGAGGTATTACAATACCTGACTTCAAACTATACGACAGAGCCATAATAAAAACTGCAGGGTACAAACGCAAAAACAGACATGAAGACCAATGGGACAGAAGACCCAGACACAAACCCACTAAACTACAGCCATCTGATTTTTGACAAAGAAGCCCAACACATGTGTTGAAGAAAAGACAGCCCCTCTGATAAACGGTACTTGGAAAACTGGATCTCCACCTGTAGAAGACTGAAACTAGATCCCAGTCCCTTACCTTGTACTAGTATCAATTCAAAGTGAATAAAAAATCTTAATGTAAGATATGAAGCTACTATAGAAAAGAATAGGGAAAAACTGGAATATACCAGCATAGGCAGTAACTTCCTCATTAGGACTCCAATAGTTCAGCAATTAAGAGAAAGGACTGATGAATGGAACCGCATCATACTAAAAAGCTTCTGCACAGCAAAGGAAACCATCACTAGACTGAAGAGACAGCCCACAGAATGGAACAAAATCTTTTGTCAGCTATACATCTGACAGGGATAAATAACTAGCAATACAAGGAGCTAAAAAAACTAACCCCACAAAGAATCAATAGCCCACTGAAGAAAAGGACAACTGAACTGAACAGACAATTCTTAAAAGAAGTACAAATGACCATAAATACATGAAGAAATGCCCCACATTCTTGGCCATAAAGGAAATGCAAATCAAAACCACATTGAGATTCCACCTCATTCCCGTCAGAGTGGCTATCCTCAAGAGCATAAACAACAAATACTGCCAAGGATGGGGGATGGAGGAGGAACCCTCATCCACTGTTGGTGGGAATGTGGGAATGCAAATTAGTACAACTGCTATGAAAAGCAGTATGGAGGTTCCTCAAAAACTAAACATGGAATTACCATGGGATCCAGCAATACCACTCCACAGCATATACCCAAAGGAATGTTAAGTCAGGATACAACAGAGCCACTTGCACACCTCACGTTTAATGCAGACTACACACAAAAGCCACGCTTTACAAACAACCCAGAGGCCCTACAACTAATGAAAGGATTAAGAAAATGTGGTACATATATACAATGGAGTATTTATTCAGCCATAAGGAATGAAATTATGTTGTTTGCAGGTAAATGGATGGAACTGGAGATCATCATTTTAAGTGAAGTAAACCAGGCTCGGAAGGACAAAGGTCAAGTTTTCCCTCATATGTGGGAGCTAGACCTAAAAGATAAATGTAGGCACATATATGATCTAATATATATGTGTGTGAGTGTATATGTGTGATATATACATGTGTGAAACACCAAGGCGAAATTCTTGAACAATCACTATATACTTTAAAAAATGAAGGACAGGAAGGTAAAATAGGTCCCATCGGGGGGTGGGGACCAGTGTGGGGGACAGTAAACAGAGAGTAAAGGAGGGGGAAAATGGTGGATGATGAAAATAGACAGGGAAAGCTGTGGAAACTGTTTTAAGGAGAAGGAAGAAGGATGGGGGAGAATGATGGTGGGGGTGAATCTAATAAGATATATCGCGAGCACATATGTAAATGTCACAATGAAATCCTCCTATACAACTAATATGCTAATAAAAATTGTTTAAAAGATACCCTACTCTTAAGTGATGCATGCGATAGTATTTAAAGGTGAAGTGTAAATCTCCAGTTTAGCTCCAAATGGTTCAGTGAAAAATATCACTGTACTATCTCCCTGTATTTGTGTTGTGTGTATGAGGAGAGACAAAATGTTACCTTCTGAATGTAAGCAGTGGGCAGGCAGATCCTAGTTCATTGTGTTCTCTTTTATGTATGATTCAATTTTTCATAAGCGAGTTGAAAACAAATATAAAAATATCTGTTTGTGATTACTAGCACAGTAAGTTAACCTTTCAAGGATATTTTTTCAAACATCATCAGACAATGAGGTATTCATCCAACTGACTATAAATTAGTATACTCACAAACGAAACAAGCTACTGATACACGGGAAGGCATCGGCAGTGTCCCCTCTCCCCCTTAGAACATAACTACCATACAATTGTGGACCACACAGGATGTCAAACTAGGGGACTCAACCAGAACCAGGAACTGCCAGGGCAGGTAGTAGGCAGGAGTGGGGCAACTTCTCTGGATCTAAGTCTGTCCTCTCTATCCCTTCCAGCACTCTTGATTCAGGCACTGGCTAACTCTTGCCTATGCTACTGCAGTCGCTTCATAACTGACCCTTAAGGTCTACTGTAACAGAGCTACCAAAGAAATCCAGGCAACACACATTAGACCATGTGACTCCCCACCTTTGGGGCCCCGGGACAAAGTCCAATACTCACTTTAAGCCACTCCAACTTCCTCTCCTGCCTATTTCTCACACAACGCCCTTGCTATTCTTCTGGGATCCACCAGGGCTGAGCTGACAGTCCAACTGCCTTTCCTCTCTATGCCTTTCCCCTTCCCCTGAAAGCAATTTTATCCTTCCTGGATCCATCTCTCAGCACCTGTTAAGCCTCAGGCTCCTGGCTGCCAGAGACTAAGAGACTAGGAGACTAGGGGAGTGAAGGAAAGAGGCTGGAACTAGACACAGATGGAGTCTGCTCACTTAAAGGCGATCAAGTCTTCGCTATGCAAGTGTCACCTCAATTTTTTAAAAGTGGCAACAGCTTACCTTGAATAGAAGCCTCACCTTGCCCCCGCTCCATAGCCCCCCATGGGATGGGGACATGGCACATTACGCTCTCACACAGCTACTACTTTACCTTTCACAGGGCTCTTCGGCAATGCTGGGAGTCTCTTGAACTCCTCATCCTTCACCTGCAGTGCCCAGCCCAGGGAAGTCTGGGCCCTCAAGACCTCTCTCTTTTCCATAATTGAAAAACAGAGACCGCAGCTATCTCCTCAGGACAAGAGGCTGGAGCGGCTGACCTCTGGAAGGACTAGGTTCCATAGAAGCCTAGGAGCTGTGTTCACTGAAAGAACACCAGGAGGACCCTGTCACCCACAGACAGCAAAGGAGAAGCACAGCCAACATCTGGGTTGGTGACTGCTCCGAGCTGACCTTTACCAAATTAACCACACTAAGGCACTGTTCTGCCAAGTGAGCCTGATTTTGCCACAGGCAAAATCACAGCTCTCTACGAAGTAGAGAAATCACAGCTCAAATGTCACAGCTACTCTACGAAGTACAATTATTAACCCCACTTTGCAAAGAGGAAGCAAACACATTCAAGCAACTTGCCTAGGATCACAAAACTGGTTACCAGAAGTGGCAAGACTAAAAGTCAAGTCACCAAGGAGCACAGCATGACCCAGGACCAGGCCCATCTACACTCTACCCCCACCCCCACCTACCGCAACACGCACACACTGCTCCAGATGTAGTTCCCAGATCGAGGGCTCGACACTCGGCAGTCCACAATTTGCCTCTGCTAAAGCTCACAAGGCATTTCATTTCCTCACTTACCTACCAATTCATTGCCATGAGCGCTGTTTATATTTCACACAGTGCTTTTTAAAAATAAAAAATGTTAATTTAAAAATGTACCATCAAAAAAAGAGATGAATCATTAAAAAGATCTCTCATCTAGTACCACCAAAAAAAAAAAAAATCTCTCACAAGACCTCACACATATAAATCAGCAAACAGTTGTTGGCTGTTCCTCCTACACAACAAAAAATCTTGGAAAACTTGAGAAAAACTTCACTAGAAGCACACCCAAAGGCCTCCCACTGAAGGTTCACTTCCAAAGCATTCTGCAGGGTAGGCACCCTGCAGATAAGAAAACCATGAAGTACAAAACCAAGATGAAGAAGAATTCTATATTCTCACTTTTTTAGTTCAGAAAGCATGACTGCAGGGGCTGGTGTAGCTCAGTGGTAGAGCACTCGCCTGGCGTGGGTGAGGCCCTGTGTTTGATCTCCAGCAGCAAAGAAAAAAAGATATATGATGTACATGTGCAAGGGTGTGTGAGTGTGCATGCATGCTCACTCTCAGAGAAAATGTCAAAATCTGCTAAGAAAAAAAAATAACCAACATTCACGGAGATTTAAAAAAATATTTGTGCAGAACTAATGTCAAACCTTATCAAGTTATCAATGGGTCAATATCAAAAATATGTCATCTCCTAAAGCATGCACCCTTTAGACACATACACCACCCTGCAGATGGTAACCCACACAACTTTCAGTTCTGCTGGATACTCCTAATGTACTACATCCACATATCCTCTTAAATACTGAATGCTAAAACCAATGATGATAGGATAATATACTGCGTACATGTACATATGCATGCAAAAGGAAAAGTGCAGGAAAGACCATGTGACAGTATTAATACCAAGCAATGTAGAGTTCAAGACAAAAGTTGTAATGGGGCACACTGGAGACTTCTATAGCACTCGTTACACTCTACATTACTATAAAAGAGCCAAGAACCTTCATGTAACAACTATAACAAAGTTAAATGCACAAACTGAAATATAAGGAAAGGTAACAGAAACTCACCATGTAGTAAGAGACACAAACTACTCTCAAAACTATGCCTGGCCAAGCAGCAAAAATGAAGCTACCACAGGTCACCGATGGACAAGGCCTCAGTAGAAGAAACAGTCAAAGCCCATGCAAGAACAATTTCTCAAACAAGGGGTGAAAGTAGCCAACACCATGGGAACATGTCTGCACTGCCTAAAAATCAAAACCTGAGACGAAAGCAGTATTTTTCTTGTCAGCTTGATAAACATCCTTGAACTCTTCATCCATTTGGGCATGCGCAGGGGATGCAGCAATTTCATATACCATTGGAGGAGTGCAAACTGGTTTTGAGACTTCCCACAAAAGGTCTTCTTTCCCCTGAAACAGCCCTCCCTGTTTTATTTCAATTACAAATCCCATGGCTTTAAATATGAAATTGTATCAGTTCAGAATGGTAAGGGCAGGGGTTCCCCAGCCAGGCTACCTAGCTTCCTGTTAGTCACAACTTATACACCTTGGACAGGAAAACACTTGACTTCCGTCTGAAACCATGGCAACAGTACCTATGTCTTAGGGTTGTTATAAGGACTGAATGAACAAGAGTCACAAAGCCTGAGCCACATGTGCTTAATAAGTATTAGTTATAGGCACTTGGACTTCTTAGGAGCAATTTCTTCCTAAGTAATTCACTAGCATTTACTAAGTACTTCTAATGGTATTTTTGTATACCATTTGTATACTTTGAAATCTTTTCAAAGTACTTATAATTTTCAAGTACAAAGTTTACTAGAATAAAATATTCAACAGTTGCACATACCATTACTGTGGTATCAAGGTAACTATATGTTAATCCAGTAAGAAAAAGGCAGTATGGAATCTTTTAGGCAGGCACAAACCAGTAGTTTAAGAGCACAATGAATGGTACTGTGGGTGACTTATTTTGTTTTTTTATCTTTGACTATATTTTGTTTTTTACAATGAACACATATGACCTTTTTTAGGGTGAGGGGTTGTTTGGTAATGCTGGGACCCAGGCCCCCACAAATGCTAGGCAAGTGTCACACTAAGTCAGTTTCTAGAATAGTAGGCAGCCTTTTATCCTAAACTGGCTAAGTCACACACTACTGTCTCGAGGGCACTCCCAAGTCTGACTAGCTGATAGAACTACCATTCATCACATTCCACCTTTGCCAGAGCCCCTCACCCACATCAGGTTCACTTCTGCACATCCTTTAGGAGATGTTACCTAGAAAAGAAGTCAGCCAATGTTAGTGATACTTACCATTTCTAAGAATAAAACAAGGCCAATACACAACTATGCTGTCGTCACAACTAATCCAATGTTTGTGTGTTTGTGCTGGGTTTTTAAGCCTGGAAAGATATGTACATTTCCAAATACATAAAAGCTACATAAAGCATTAACTGTCTTACAGTTTAAGGAAATAGGGCGATAAGAGTATACTATTCCAGTTCTCCATTTACAGTTTCAGGAAATGCATTTAAGCCATCCATTTTTCGGCAAATTCTCTATAGAAATCAGTTAGACTTCTCTCACATAAATGAGTTCATGCATGTCAGCAATATAGTATGTCCCTTAGGTGAGAAGACAAATGTTTAAATAACCATGGTGAAAGAGTAAGTTTCCATATGACAGGTGACACAGAATACACAAGCTATAATGTTTAAATCAAGCATTCTTCACCAAGGACAGTCATAAGTTGAAAGTGGCTGCTAATAATGAAGTTTTGCTGGCTATTGGCTAAGTCTAGGGAGGAAGGGAGAAGAAAAGGGGTGAACTTGTTAGGTCACTATTACTAGGAGGGCTTCTGAAGATCAAAGTTTAATAATCTTATCCGCGATCTCCCTAAATAATGGTTGAAACTTGTCAAGTAATTCAAACTCTTAATTCAAGTTAAAGAGAAAGAAAAAGGGAGGAAGGGAGACAGGGAGGAAAAGAGAGAGACAGAAAGCAAGCAAACAAGCAAGAGAGCAAGAGGAAGGAAAGAAGAACGGAAGGACAAAAGGAAGGGAGAGAGGGAGAGAGGGAGGGAGGAAGAAACCTACTCTTACACACTGAATTTATGCCTCATCCGAGTTGTAAAACCAGTTCATTTCCAAAGCTGATGCTCCTCAGTGAGGATCTCACTGTGCTGAACCTCAGCACCTGCTGCTCCTTTGCCATTCCAATTGTCTTTCTGGCCCAGGCTCAATCTTCACCTTCTGACCCGCCCTGCACATCCTGCTCTCCAGCCACTTTTATAGACTGCTATTATGGTTCTGGAACATATTATTGTCTCTTTGTTTTGTTTTTTTGCAGCACTGAGATCTGAACTCAGGACCTCACGCTTGTCAGGTAGGCCCTCTACCACTTGAGCCACTCCACCAGCCCAAGATAAAGATTCTTTATAAATGTAATCAAACACAACCGTTGTCATATTTACATAATTCTGAATCAAGTATACAACTGGTATTCACACTTTGTCAACTGTCACTAAACTTTTACTTTTCGTAACATTTTTTTATTTTTTTTTAAATCAGGGTCTAAATAAGGCCCGTTATTACAGCTGGTTAATATGTCTTTTAATCCCTTACATCTCTTATCATTTCTAGGTTTTGCCACTATCTTTTTCCTTTTCTTAGAATTTATTTGGAAGAATCAGGCTATCTTTCTCTAGAGGACCCCACATGAGATTTTTGTGGACTGCAAGCTCACGTTCCTCTGTCCTTTGTTTTCTATAAAATGGTGGCTGTCTACGCAAGGGGCTGTCTGTCGTATTATCAGGCGTGGCTCTTGGCAGGACTACCAATAAGCAGTAATGACATGTTTAACAGGAGATCAGTCATGTCTGCTTACCCTTTTTGAGGCATTAGTAGCTTCTAGATATCACTCTAAACCCAGTAATTCATTAAGAGCTGCAAAATTATAACATACTGATTCTACCACCCCTTCCTCATCTATTAACTGAAACAGAATATGTGATAAACTAGCTGTATCACCCCTTCTTCACCTACTAGCTAGGATAAAATACCTTTATTATTAAAAGAAACTTTCCCTTATGGACTATTTCCTTACCCTGAGGTACAGTTCCCATAGGAAAGCCCCACAAATGTTTTATTATTCCCTTTATTTGCAGAGCTTAAAAGAAAGCAGCAGTTCTCTAGCATCCTGCAATGGACCGTTTTTAATTCTTAATCATCATTATGAAGTCATGACTGTGAAGATTCAGTCCACCCAGTTTTTATCCTTACCGGGGCTCAAAAGGCCCCATCCTTGACCAGTGGAGCCTCTTCAGGTTGGCTTGAGTCCAGAGCTTCGACAGCTCACTGCATTCTAGCACGATGAGGGACTCCAGCTGCTCTTAGCCTCTTCTGCCCTGACCTGGGATCATCCACTTCTTCAGAGGACACAATTATTAATTCAGTCTTGAGTCTAACTTACATATTCTACTTGTTTTCCAAACTAAGTAAGGTGACTGCTAGCAAAGTGCAATGCCTAAACTAATCATTTTAAATTTGAACAGTGTGTATCATGCACAATAAATAAAGACATACACTACTGCTTCACCCTTATTAAAGGCGGCAATTAAAATCCTAGCGCTCATTACCTGAGCTCTGGACTCATTAGGCACCAGCAGACCCAGCAGGACAACTTTGGTAAGCCTGTAGCCACGCCGGGGCTGAAGTGCAAAACTATGAAAAGAGGTCTACTGTAGTGTCACCTTCCTAAAAGAACCGCAAGAAATGTGAAACACAATGCAGGCATAACAACAGGAAGTACCTAAATAAAGTTTTAATTAAGGTAAACATTTTTAATTAAAGGTTGGCCTCTTTAATGAAAATGAGTAAACGGTGCTAAATTAAATTAAGCATATGAGTTTAGAATGAAGATAACAATTTGTGATCTTAATTAGTCACATTATCCCAAGTCATTGTGAAAACACCATTAACATTTTTTCAAATGCATCCAAATTCCTAAGTATAAAACACAAAACCGTCACAAGACAAACCCCAAAATCATGTTTAATCTTTACACTTTCTAAACATCTCAAAGTACCTCCTTGGTGGGAATGAGAAGCAGCTTTGTGAAGGCTTCATCCAGTTGCTATGTTGGAAACTCTATTCATTCAGAATCTTGGTATTTTTTTCAGGGTGCGAGGCACTGGCAAGATGCTTTAGAACATATGCAATTGCTGGCTTATAAAAGCCACTGCTCCACTTACTGAGTAGTCTAGAGAAAAGGCAGCAGGATTAACCACTGCAGAGCCTCGCAGGCCAGAGATGCCCACTCTGCTGGAAGAATTCACTCTGCTCTAAGTGTTGGTACCCTCCCAACATGTCTGCTTACAGTGTTCACTTACAATACACCTCTACTAGTTCTGGAATTATCATCCCTTAATTTTATTACTCTCACATTTCCTAATCTCAACTAGGTGAAAACGGAACAAGCCCATTCTCACTGTACATATAATTGCACATAGCTGGCTATATGCATAATTGACATAGATCTGGGATAGTATTTACAGTCACATAATTATCGCTCAGAAATCTGAAGCTCCAACTCAGTAATTAAAAGTAAATAAAGATATTACAGTTTATGGTTAAGAGATGCAGCCATTTCCAGATTTGACTAGTAAAGTACTAACTTGCACACGTACTGTACCCACAACTTATAATCGTGGGACAGTTTTATTTATGTGTGTGTATAAACACATCCCCACTGACTGAGCTCTGAACTCATTCACATTTATAAGAATGGTACTGTTGAGAATATTTTAAATTACTTTTTTCCTGCACAGAATTATAATTTAGCATGTTAAGCTAACATGTTGAATTTCACATACATCATAGCATGTTTACATAACATACATCTGTCTATTGTTCACGTATGTTCTTTAGATAATAAGCTTAAATAAATACATAAACTATGACAGAAACATTTTAAAGTTTCTTCCTCAAATCAAAGTTGTACAGAGCAAATTGTCATCATTTCTATAACAATTAAATGGAGGAAGTGGAGGGAGAAAAAAGAAACTATTATGTCTATCCTCTTGCCTTACACCAGAATAAATTTCATATACATCAAAGACTCAAATCTTAAAAAAAAATTATTTAAAAAACTAGAAGAAACTTCAGGGATCTTTGTTGCTAAATATTACACAATGAAAATGCCAAGATGAAAAATAAATCTAAAAGTCACAAAATAAGATGTTATAAATTCAATTATATAAAAATAGCCACCTTCTGCATAGCAAATGCCACCATTAAAAAGTCATGACAAAAAGCTGGGCATGGTGGCTCAAGCCTATAATCCTAGAGGCAGAGACAGGGAGGATTCAGGTTCAAGGCCAGACTGGGCAAAAAGTTCAACCAATGACTAAGCACTGTGGCAGGCACCTGACATCCCCAGCTATGTGGGAAAGCACAAATAGGAGGATTTGGGTTTAAGCCAGCCCAGGCATAAAAGTGTGACCCTGTCTCAAAAAATTATCAATGTAAAAAGGGCTGGAGGAGTGGCTCAAAGTGGTAGAGTGCCTGCCTAGCAAGCATGAGACCCTAAGTTCAACTCCCAGTAGCACCAAAAGGAAAAAAGTCATGACAAATAACCAATAAAGAATTCAAATTAGTTAATAATACTAATTAACTGATATTAAAAATATAGGGCTACATTTAAGTAATATCAGGCTACATTTAATATCAGGCTACATTTAATATCAGGCTAAATTTCCCTGATAAAAGGAACATACAAATGACTAAGAAAAAACATTAATAGAAATGGAGAAGATAAAGTGTTCACAGAAAAGAAGGTTCAAGAGGTTCGTAACACTCTGGATGGATGCTCAACTTCATTCATAATAAGGGAGATACAAACCAAAAGTGTCCTGAGATACCATATTCTACCTGTCAATCCAGCAGACATCAAAACATGCTAACGGAAATAAAAGGTCAAAAATATTCTCATACACTGGCTGTGTGATGCAGGAAAGGAAAGTGGACTACATCCTTCAAACTTAGCAGCGCAGCCATCCTTTAACCCAGCAATTCCACTTTTAGAACTGATCATGCAGATAGGTACATTTTCTCTCACCCCCCCCCAAAATAAATACAAGCTTATTAGTTACAGCACAGTAGTTCACATCTAAAGATCTGAATGGGAAAGCTCTGAATGGGCCTAATTTACAGCTTTAAAAAAAAATACAGACTATGGAACAGCAAGTAGACATGCTACCTTTTCTATAGAGGGTGAGTACTGATATTCATATCTGCTTTCTCTGGAGGGCCATGCAGGCAGCTAACACCCAGTGACTTCTGAGGAAGGTGGAGCAGAGTGGCTGAAGATGTAAACATTTTTGTTCTTTGCAAATATTAAAAATTATCCACTCAAAAACTCTTTTAGAGAACTAGGCCCAATCATAACATCACGGAATACACAGACTGAAAAGCAAGAGGAATCTATTTTGCTGTGCATTCACTCTATTCTGTCCAGCTTGCTTTAGTTTTACTAGTCATCAGACTCATTTACTTTCATTTAAATCTTATGAAATGTATTCTATTATTTAGCAAACTGAGAACAGGTCTTGTGATACGACCTATTTCATTGTTACACTGATATTATTAGCAATTATAGAATGCTCAATTTAGCTACAGGTCTATGCTCATACAATGGAAACAGGGATACTGGCAATCCCAACAACTGCATACTTTCTCTGACTTTCTAGAAGAGAAAACAGGATAAAATTAATAAGCCTTCAAATGGAATATGAATCCTTAGTGTAACCAAACAAAACTGGGAAACACAGCCAATAAATGTAGAAAAGGCGTGCCCTCTACAAAGCTGGGACCACCTGAGTTCAAGTGGGATCTTTAACTCCACTCTTGTGACCCCCGTATTACCACCTATTTCTGCCAATTGTTACTTTCTAAAAGCGAAACAAAAAGAATCTTTCTATGAGCTCATAAAACATCTTCATGCTTTAATAAATATCAAAAATCATGTCACCTGAATCCATTCTTTCTATTTTTGAGGTGGGAATTTAAAAGCCTAGCTGTTACACACTTTCCATTACGGCCAAGTAAAATAGTCCTGGAAACAGTCCAGTGGAGAGGAAAACAGAAGTCTGAATTTCTTCAAAAGTGGATACAGATTGATTTGTATTATTGAAAAAAAAAAAAGCATATATATAATTCTGCAGTAAAAATCTGGATAAAATTATAAAAGTCCATTTTAACTTCCACCACTTGGTAGTAAGTAGGCAGTCTGAGTGGCACGACTCGGAATTTGACTCCTCCAGGCTTTTTAAATAAATGGCATTTATTTCAATGGCGTGGAATTTATGATGCTGCCATTCGTCTGACCAGCCAAATTATCTCCATCCCAACACGTGCGGTCGGGCTGTTCCAAAATTTCTGATCTCCCGCCACCCTGAGGCCGTCCCCGACTTCGGCCCTGCCCCAGAGGCCAGGTCCCAGCGGGTCGCCTGCGATCCCGCACGGGTGATGTCCCTGCGGCCCGCGCGGGTGAGCTTCCCACTTCCCACGCCCACAGGTCAGGCCCCGCACCATCCCGCACAGGTGAGGTCTCCGGGCTCGAAGTGAGCCGAACCCCCGGGGCCTCGCTGAGAAGCAGCGACAGTGGACGGCACACCGCGTCCGCGGCCCCCCAGCCCGAGCGTCGGTCAGACCGGGCAGGTCCGGAGTCCGCTCGGGCGCGAACCCCGGCCGGGCCGTGCGGGGAGCAAGGGTCCCCCGGAAGGCTGGAGGTGAGGGGCGCCCGCGGCGGGACCTCGGGGGGGAGGGGCGGGGCCGGAGGGTCGCGCGGCCGGCACCACGGCCAGGCGCGGGACTCACCGGACTGGCGGCTGCCGACGCGGGGCCGGGGGCGTCCTGCCTCCTCAGACGGGACTTGAGGCTCTTCATGGCCAGCTTGCGGCGGTGCCGTTCCCGCCGTTCGCAAACCGTCCGGACTGCGGGGTGCGAGCGCGCGACTCCGACGAACTGGAGGACCGGGAGGGAACCGCGGGGGCGGTGCGCCGTGCCCGCCCCGCCGGCCACCTGGGGCCCGGCGGTCCCTTCTCCGGGCCTGCGGCGGGGACCCCTCGCGCAGCCAATCAGCCTGCCTCCTGAAGGGGGTGGGGCCGGCCCCGGCCACACCCCGGCCAATCGGAATCCGGGAAGGGGGCGGGACTTCCCTTTTGAACTTCATACCCTTCCTCTCCCCGCGGGAGGAAAAGTTGCGGAGCTCTGGCTGGAGCTCGGCCCGCGGCCTCTCCCTGCTCCTGGCCGTCCACCCGGGTGATGGAGCCGGAGGTCTGGAGAGAGCTTGGGGTCCAGCCTGGGCCGGCTCGCAACTTCCCGGACTCCCCTCCCTCCTCCCACCCACGTGCTCTTTCCCAAGGCTCCCAGAAAGGACTCTGGGGACCTGGACCTGGACCAGCTTTCTACAGCCACCAACCTTCTGCTTCCTGGTGTTGAGAACACAGACCCCAATAATCAAGAAGCCTCTAAGAAATAAGGTGCTGGAAGGACATTTTGTTAAGAAGACTTTGACCCACTTGGTAGTAGATCACAGCGTGTGTTGGGGGTTAAATTATTTGTTGGGTGAAGACTTTGCTGCTTTGGAGGGAAAGGTGGGATGAGGAGGCCAGGAGGGGCGCCATCAGTAGATCAAAGGTGCCCACGTAGCTGACGTGATAAAAGACAGACAATACTGTGTCCTTTTCCTGTAGAAACGTCACAGGTAAGAATGTTCAGTGCAATGAATTCATCCTACTCGGAAATCTAAATTAATAAAAGTTACTGAAGGAAAGGGTGGTGAAATAGTCTGGTGAGCAACGCCCAGTAATTTTCTTGTAATGTGACAGCTTCCTGAAGTCAGTTTTTCCAGCAAAATGTTTATTCTAGCATGCACCCATTTGAAAAGACAAACAGTCCATGGTTCTAACAAAGGGCTCCTCTGAAAGGCCACTTGCTTTCCTTAAAGTTTCCTTAGAGTAGCTCAAAGTTGTATTCAAATACTGTTAAGTTTTCAGAACTCTCTCGGAGACACAAGACACAGTCAAAAACTGTTAATTCTTAAAAAGGAAAAGTACCTGAGAAAGTTAAATTTTCTCTTGATTAGATCTATTGAAGAAATTTTTCTTTAATTCTCCCTTTTCCTCAAGATCCACAGCCATGCCATTTTTTGTTGGCCTCTTAAAGTGTCTGTGATGGCCGATTACTCTCCATTCTCACCGTCACTACAGAGCCAAAATGATGTCATGCTTGGAGTATTGTAGAAGGCATCCCGACCCATATCCCAACCTTCAGTCCCTCACCTTTCCTGTCACCAGTAAATGACTAACCATCATCAAAAAGTATTACAAAATAATCCTCTTTGTTCAAAAACCTTCTGCAGATAGAAGCTGGGTGTGGTGGTTCATGCCTGTAATCCCAACACTCAGTACACCGAGGCCAGCCTAAGCTACACATAGCAAGACCCTGACTCAAAAAATAAAAGCACACAAAACACACACAAACTCTTCAAGAGACCAGTCCTGTTCTCCAGCTGGCACTCTAAGCAAATTACTCGTCAGCTCATTCCTCACACATTTGTTCCCCTTCGTGCATACTGAACAGCACTCTAGTAATGTTCTCTGTGCCTACATCCATCTAACAAAACCCTGCTCCCCCAAGAGTGGCTGGATGGGGAACAGGGGGCTTTGGGAGTACTGTGCGATGCTATCTGAGTGCTGTTTACACAGCTAGAATATTCAGTTTGTGAAAATTCCGCATGCTTGTGCTCCGTGTAGTGAACACTCACGTATGCTTTGCATTCATTAAAAGATGGGTTTTTAAATAAAGCATTCATCCCTTCTGTGTGCCCTCCTCTATACTAGAACCTTCCCTCATCACTCAACTGGAAGCGATCACTCTCTATCCTCCAAATAGTCTGAGAAATTGTACAGTATCCCTAACACATAGGATCCAGATTTGCTGCTGGACTTCAAATTCCTTAAAATCAGACAATAGCTGACATTTATTTCTGAGTGGATTCTTAGCATGAATTGCCATTTGTTCTATGCTTTCATGTGACATACAGCTGGGACCCTCCCAACTGTGAATGCAGGTAGAGTGATCAAGGGCTGTGCTTCTGCTCACCTGCTTGTACCTCAGTCAGCTCCTTTGTACTGAATTTAAGATAAGCACCCCCACCATCCAGTCCCCCATGGAATCTTAAATGTTGACTGCCTTCGGTAGCACCATCTCCCCTGTGTAATTGACTGTTCAGTTAATTGCAGCCTTGCTTGCTGGTGTCTCCTGGAGCATCCAACTGATCACAGCCCTGGTGACTGGCGTCTTTTCAGTTGTTATTGGATAAAGTAAAGGAAACAGAGCCACAAGTATAGCTTGCATCAGGTTCCAAAAATGTTGGGCAAGTTATTTTTATGAACTGTCTGTGTGATGTCCCCATGGTGTCTGTGTCCAGTGGCCTTTGGATTTTTCCAGGCAAGACACTTGATAGCTGATGTCTGCTTATTTTCATTTCAGAGCAACTCAGTAAATAGCACTGGGCCGAACATGCGGCAAGCCTATATGAAGTGATGTTACTATTATTGGCATTTAGCCAGACAGGTTTGATTTGTTTTTCTCAGTGATTATCACTATTTTTTTAATCTTCCCATCAGAGCAAAGGGCACTTATCAAAACTAAATGGATTCCTTTGTTACCATAATGAATTTGTATGAAATGCTTTTTTGTTTTTCTTATTTTTATAATATACAACCAGGAAGAGTAATGAACTTTTAGAAATTATCTGAAGAGGTTAGGTATACAATGATAAAGAAATCTCAAAACAAAGGGGTACTGTTAGCACCCCTATCTCTTAGGCTTCTACTAACAAGGAACTTGTGTGCAGATGAAGGGAACAAGGCTGTCATATATAGATCAGGTGGACTTACTAAGCTGTATAGTAGGATAACAGGTGTCAGTAGTATTCAGGGAGAAAAAGAAATTAGAAGGTGAGTTTGCAAGCAGAGAGGAGCCCAAGGCTGGGTATCCAGTTCTTGAATGCACACAAGTGAGAAGTAATGCCAGGTAGGCCGAAAATAACCAGGGACCTGCCAGGACAGAGCATGGCTGGGAGATGCTCAGATGATGCTAACGACAGAAGCAGAAGAATAAACAATGAACAGACCAAAACCAGAAATCACACAGGAAATGACTCCTTTCCAAACAGGAAGCTCTCCTTCCAAACAAGCTTCAATTATGAGTATCATGACCAATGAAGCCAGTCAATAATTCCCAGGACGGACCCAGGACAGCATCATTCTCTCCTGGTTCACATGCCAAAGCAGAGAGCTGGCAATGCCTCACGTGGGCGGGTCATGTGGAAGGGCACCCCCACCCAGAACTCACACAGCCCCAGAATGAGAGACCCAAGGCAGTGCTCACACCCTCTTCTCTTGCCACTCTCAAAGCTAAAACACATTGCATAAGAGAACTTTAAAAAAAAATAAGGTGGTCATCTTTGGCATTAATTGTAAAACCAATTTGTCTTTTGAGTAAGCTGTCCTATGCCCATCCTGGAAGACTAGAGTGGGAAGAGAGGTAGGTTCTGCCCTGTGGAACCACACAGCTTTCAGCTGGTTACTCAGCACTGACCCTTCCAGGGATGTCAATTCCCTCTTATAGAAACAACTTCTTTAATGTCCCCTTCTGAGGGTTGTTGTGTGTTTAGCTATTGCGATCTTGAGTTTACCAGTAATCACGGGAAGAGGACTGCTTTCTACCTGGCTGTCAGCGTTTACAGACTACCATTGATCCAAGGCACGTGGAGAGTGCCATTAGTTTCAACATTGAAAGAGAGAACCAAAAGCAAGTTTTTGTCAAGAGCAAAACTAAGACACCCCCCCCCCAGTGTATTGACCTTAAACCTAAAAGCAGTCGAGATACCCACCATTATTTCTTTGGATACAAGTTCAGAATCAAGAAAACTCAACCAATGTCATGTGGTGAAAATGAACCTTGTTATCAAGTCTTTATTACACAAAACTCCAGAAACATCATTGCTTTTCTTTAATGAGATTGATGGTGTGACAGGACCAAGGCAGAAACTCTTGATTGCCCCTTTGAAAGCAGGCCACTCAGCCTGGAGCCTAGATGAATGTCAGGAATTTAGTTCAGGGACTGACAACCATCTGATCTATAGAAAGCTTTCCTGGGTCTTGGGGTTTTCTCATCTCAGCCAGGATATCAGGGTAAGTGCACACGACAAGTAGAAAGACAGTGGAAACTTGAACACTCTATAATAACTTGAACTGAAAAGTTTCTTTCTTTTGAAACAAAAATATAGCAAATAAAGGCTTTCTCTCTAGAGACAGTTTGACTTCTCTTATACTTTTCCCTTTCAGATCTCCAAGGGGCCTTCTGAAGTTCTGGCAAGGTATTCAGTAAATATCCCTGATTGAATGACTAAATTACCAATAAATTATGAGACTGGTTCTGTACCACAACGCCAACCTTTGCCACTCATCTTACAAAAGAACCCTGCAGAAAGAAGAACCCAAGCTAAATCTCACTTCCAAATGCACCTGGAAAATGACCTGATAGTCACTTAAATCAAAATTACTGTTGACTATATCAGTTTAAGTTATGATGAAAGAAAGATCATAGGCAAAATACTGGATAGATACAGGTTCTAATAAAGTTACATGTAAGCATATTTACCATGTAATATGTGACATTATGTATTATACATTATAATATATTTTATATTATATGCGATTACAGGTACTATTTTATATATTTTAATGTGCTATTTTTAATTCTTTCATCAAGTATCTTTACAAATTACTTTGCCCAGTGTGGAGGTTTACATCTATAATCCCAGCTACCCAGGAGGCAGAGATAGGATTGAAGTTCAAAGCCAGTCTCGGCAAAAGTCTGGGCAAAACATTTATCAAGATTGTACACATCTGTAATCCCAGTTGTACAGGCGGCAGAGACAGGAGGATCAGGGTCTGAGGCTAACCCCACGCAAAAGGAAGACCTCATCTGAAAGATAAACTAAAGAAAAAAGGGCTGGGAGCATGGCTCAAGTGGTAGAGCCCTTGCACAAGGCCCTGAGTTCCAACTCCAGTAGCTCCCTCCCCCCAAAAATAAGTGCATCTTAATGAAAATGTTGATTTTATATAAAAATTGAACCCATAAATGCAAATAAGGTGAGTATTTTAAAAGACTGTTCTTAAAAATTAGTTACTTGCCTGACCTATGATTCATAATTTGTAATACATGATTTGTTAATTGACTTTTTTTATTTGATTACCAAAAGACTCAGACTTTTGCTTCCTGGAAGAAAATAGTTTATGAAAAAAATTTTCTGCATGCCTCTTCTTCAAAATTACCTGCAGTAATGTATAAATTTTCATTAAAAATAAAAAGATAATTTTGCCTGCAATTACTAAGTAATATTTAATTGCAGTGCTTCTGAGGGAAAAATGTTAAAGTACAATTCTTGTCTCCAATGACATCATTCCACATGCCATACTTTATGCAAACAGATTTGTCCTTATAAACTGATCATGTATATATTCTTTATATTATCTATGTCTGTTAGTACAAATATCAACAAATATTCAAGTATAATGGATCAATTTGTGTTTTTCCTTTGCCGTCTTATGAATGATGTTGCCACAAGCAAAATACATAAATCAACCAATAAATTAAAATGCCAACACACTCTGGACTTCAAAGGAATTACATTTTCATTTTGTCATGCTGGGGAGACGCATGTATGTATTATGCTCCATAAACTTCAAAACCACCCTGGCCCTAAACGGCAATTAAGAATAGCTCCTTTGAACTTCACAAGAGTGTAGTCTGTGCATTTACTTAAGATCAAGGCATAGCATTTTAAAGCTAAACTGAAAGGTGCATTTCTTTCACTTCTGAGGCATGGCGAGCTGCAAGAACAAGAAACTCTCAGGACGCATGGACTTTCTGATTCTTGACTCTGAAGTGCCCCCAAGTCAACAAATGCGAATCAACCTCAAACCCCTGACACCCAGACAGTTGAGCTCTTGGTAGGCAAGTCAAGCCCTAACTCAAGTAACTTTAGGGAATTCCCAATATGAGTCATAAGGAATCACTGCACGACAATGAAGCTTGCACACTCTGCACATAAACCCCCAGCTGGAGGCTCCTCCCCACACCACCCAACACCACTGGCTCCAAGGTAACGTCCCTGGCGGGCGCTGTCCAGTCCCCGCCCAGCGTTCACACGCGGAACGCTTTTGTTTACATCACACTTCTGTTTTTGCCCTTTTAAGGGACATCAATGTACAGGGTATGGGTGTCGTGTGATGTCGCTGTACACTTACGCATTGTGTAATGTTTCAGTCTGGGTAAATCTATCTCCTCATACGTTTGTACTTTTTTTATGATGAAACGCTTCAAAATCCTTGCTTCTAGTTTTTAAAAAGTATACAGCACATCATTGTTGTCTATAGTCACCCCCTGTGCGATAACACACTGGAACTTGTTTCTCCTATCTAATTAAAATTGGTACCCATTAGTCAACCTTTCCCATCTCCACCTCTTCTCTAAACCACACTTCTCTTCAAAAGGAAATTGGGATAATTTGCAACAAATTTCACCATGATCGTTCTGATAACAGCAGGAAAGAAACCTATTGGGGACACTAGGAGTGCTGCCCTTGGATTTGAAATTTGGCTTTCTGTTTCCTAAAAGCAAAAAACAGAAACAACAGTGACAGCTCTAACACTGGAAGCCAAGGGCACAGCAGGTTCTCAACATTTTCCTGACACAGCATTCTGAAGGGAATTTCTCATAGGGTGTGGCTTTACATACAGGACAGAGAGCATTGTCATAGACAGTCACCTCAACTACAAGAAATGGCTTTGTTGGGTGTCCATATGTTCATTCCTTCCTACAGCAATTACTGGTTAGTCACACTGAGTGTGAGGCAGTGTGGAGAAACAGCAGGACCCATTGAGCAAATAAGTGGGTGGTGCCATTTGCTGGGTGTGGATGATGAAGGAAGCTGTGCTTTGAAGGAAAGTCAAGCATCTTCTTTGGTCATATTGGTTTGAACTGCTCAATGAGCACCCAAGTAAGAATAGAGGAAGAGAGTCTAAATTATAAGACTGAAAGTCATTAGGCTGGAGACATAGATTTGGGAAACATGAGCATATAAATAAAACTTAAAACCATGGAAGGAAGAGATATAGAGAAGAGGACAAAGGACCACGATGTAGGTCCTTGTAGTTTGGAAATCAAGCAGAAAGAAGGTGCCAGCAAAAAAGACTGAGAGGGAATGTGTAGAGAATGGACAGAAAACCAAAGAATGTGTTGACACAGCAGCCAAGAGAGGATGGGAGGTGAAGTTTGCCAAATACCACTGAAAGATGGAGAAGCATGAAGACAGATGGGTGACTACTCGATTTTGCATCATGGAATTAACAATAGCCTTGACAAAACACTTCCCACCAGTTTGGAGGAAAAGAGAAAGCTGACTTAGGTAGATTTGCGAATGGAAGGTGGTAGGATGGAGATTGTGACCAATGTGGTATGGAGGGAGCCGAGAAATGAGACAGCAGTTGGAGAGTGACAGGACTTCCTTGAGAGGCTTTCTACTTTAAGGTGGGAATTATTAAGTCTTTTGTGTAGGCTGGGAGGATCCCGCAGAGGAAAGAGCTGAGGAAACATAGCAGGGGCCATCTGTAAGAGTTAAGTCTTTGAGAAGGAGAAAGGGAGACTATTGCTTAGAAATGAGCTTGGACCGTCATCTGGAGTAACAGGATGAAGGCAAAAAATGCAAGTACAGGTGTGTGTAGGGTGGCTTATTTAGTAGAAGGAACAGAAGAGGGAGTTTAACTAGATTGTTTCTGTTTTCTCATGAACCACAATCATTAACTAAAAGGAAGATGGGCAGCCAGGAAAGTGCTTTTGGAAGTTTGAAGAGAAATGAGAAGTCACAAAATAGTATTTTTCAGTCTTACAGCCCCAAATATCAACTTGGTGTATCTGATATAAGAATTACCCAATGTTATTCTGAGAGTATGAAGACAATTTGTCAACTGAGATCTTTCTACCAGCAAATAGATCTGTTCAGACAGGGCCACCAATGTTTAACTTGTGTTTCAAGGGATTGATGAAAAGATCTGTTCACCAAAGCATGACATTTCACCCTTTTGAATGTATCCCCACACTACTATTTTAACTACATAGCAACTAAAATTTATTGAACGATTACCATGTGCAAAGTACTGTGCTAAGTTCTTTCCATGGGCTGTTTCTTTTAATACTCCCAGCAACTAAATGAGCAGTGTATCCTATTATTATCTTCATTTTGTAAATGATGAAGGTGAAACTTGCATGGCTAGTTATCAGTTAGTGACTATGAAGCTGTCTAAAAATATGAGGAGAGTTAGCAATTGTTACTTGAGCCATAGTTATGAATGGAACTGAGTACATAGAAAACCATAACCTCGATATGTATTTGTGCTTGTAAATATATAACCAAAATGTAAATAAGGTGATGTATACATACACTCAGACAGAAAGTCTCTGTGGAAAAAATGGGATTTTAGAAAGCCCTCTTGACACAGCCAAGTCTGTTGGAAGAGACTCAACCAGTGGTATACTTGCAAATTTGTGTAGCAGCTGGCTTTTTGCAGCTGGTAGCAGGGGAAAGCAGGGGGACTGATTCACAGAAGTTGCCAACTTCCATGGTATAAATACTTCCACCACTGAGTTCGAGCTATTAATGTGACATCAACCAGCTCACTAAAATTTTTAAATATTCACAACTCACCTCTTGTATGCCAGCACCAGCAAGGCACTGGAAGAAACTCTGATGGAACATGAACCACCCAGGTATGTCTCCTGGGGTATGTCTAGCCGGGACAAGTTTGGGATTGCAGAACTTCAGATGGTCTGAGATTATAGCACCCCTCCTATGCACCGAGTGAATGAAATCAAAAGGGAACTCCAGGCATGAGTTATGCTGGTTCTAATGTATGGTTTATATTACAGTAAGAAAGAGGTGATAGACAACCTTATTTCAGTTCTTGCATTTTGTTTGCATTTTCTCTTTTTGCAAAGTATTGAAAGGATTATATGAATAAGACCTAATCAGACATATAAACAAACAAAACTTCAATGGAGAGCTTCCTGTGTCTCAAGGAGTTTGTGTGGTGCAGGCCTGTGTTTTTAGACAGTAGTTACATGGTTTCCCCAAGTAAGTGCCTGAGAAGTTGACATTGATTTATTGGATCATGTAAGTGACTGAGTTTTCTGTATGAAAACAATTCATTCATAGAGATTTAGCTTAATGCCATCTTAAACAAAGGACTCACTGACCTTCTATTTTCAAGCTTAGGAGTGGTAACCCTCACCGAAGTGGGGCATTCACAAAGTCATGGGTGACTGTTGTATGAACTTTCAGAATTGTGTCCTCCCAGTTGCATTCGTGATTCATGTCAGAACACATACGGCTTAGATTCCAGGGTTGAACCAGGCCTCTAGGGTGGAATTGGGTTTTCTTTTAGACCTGTTCCCTAGTTGTCGTCATTGCTACTTTTCTAAATGTCAGTGTTCCTGGTACTCTAGAAACACTAGAGTCCTTTGTTACTTAAACTAAAAATTTAGTCAATCCGTTCCCCAAATTGAGATTCTAGATAAATGTCTCAAAAGGCAAGTAAGGTTGAAAGTAGCATTCTTAAAAACAGGGAGAATTAAGCAGCGGGAGCGTTTGGGACGGAGAAAAGTCTTCATGCCCTCATTGAATGCTTTCTGAGTGCCGGTTACATACCAGGCACTATTTGCATCCTCGAGGGTCACCATTGTCTCCGAAGAAGGAGCCCAGCCTGCACTCACACAACCACATGACAAACTACCTCATCTCCTTCAATTGTCACATTTTTGTTGAGGCCCGCTTTGGCCTATTCTTCCTTTGCCCACTCCTGCCACTTTCGAACCATCTACTTTTTTCCACAGCACTGACATACGTGTCTCCTCACATACTGCACAAAGAGATTGTGCGTAGCATATCGGGAAGAGACGGATGCCAGTGTGGCTGGAACAGGATGCCAATGGGCAAGAGATAGAGGAGATGACTTGAGGGGCATAAGGTAGAGCTCAGTCAGGCTATGCCTCGTAGGACATGGTATGGGCTCAGGAATTTTCTCCAAGGGCTACAGGAAAACCCTGTCAGGTTTTTGCAGTGTCCAGGTGGAGCCAATGGCACAGCAATGAAGTGATTGCATTTTCCATGTGTCTTGAAGACTGAGCCGGTAGGAATTCCTGATGGGCCATGTGAAATGTGAGAGTCAGTTATGAATCTGAGCACCTGAAAGGATAGCATTGTAACCAGCTGAGGTGGGGAAGGCCCTGGGTGGAGCGGGTGGTAGGGAAGGAGTTAGGGAGATAAGGAGTTTAGTATTGGACATGTGTCTTACATATCCAAGCAGAAACTTAGATGTATCCATATGAAGGCCCAGGATGAGGTCTGAGATGGAGAGAGAAATTTGGGGGTCATTAGCGTATACTGCATGTGGCCACCAAAGAAGGACATACAGATAAAGGAAAGAGACCAAGGATTGAGCTCTGGGGCACTCTGATACAAGTTGGGAGAACATAAGAAACCTACAAAGACAATAGAGAGTGGTGTCTAGTGAAGAGGGAAAAAAATCAAGAGTGTGGGATTTTGGAAAGCCAGTGAAGGAAGTCTACCAAGGAAGAAGGCATGGCCGACTTCTCCGTGTGCTGGGTGAGGACTGAGAGTTACCACGGCAGTTAGTATTGTGGAGGTCACGGAACACCTGGCTCACAAACAAGTGGTGGTATTGGGGTCGTGGTTACAAAAGCCCAAGGAAGCTTGGCTTTAAGAGGAAACAGGAGAAAGATTAGAGACTACAGTAATGATCAGTCCCTTTAAGGAGTCTTACTGCAAAGAGAACGAGGAAAGGGGGAAGTGATGGTGGAGATTTTCTAAGGTGGGAGAGATTAACGGTGTCTCAAATAAATTTTATGTGCAAAGCTCCATGGAACATCCAACCTCAGCTCTTTCATTGCATTGTTTACACTTCTCTCTGCCCCAATAAATTTTGATAATATATAAATTCTTGAGGATAGAAGTTTTATTCAACTTTATAGGTTAACCCAAAGCATTCACTTTCTTCTACCACAGCTGTAAAACAACACAGCTCTGTAAATTGGAAGTCTAACACAGGTCTCACTGAGCCCAAATCAAGGCGTGGCAAAGGGTTTGGTCTTTTTTCCAGTTTCTAGAAGCAGGTCGACCTTCTTTAGCTCATGGCCCCTTCCTCCATTTTCGAACTCAGCTGGGAAAGTTTCTCTGGTTTTAAGGAGGCCTGCGATTCTATTGGACCCACCTGGATTGTCTGAGCTAAGTTCCCCATCACAAGGTCTTTAATTTAATCAACTCTATAAAGGTCTTTTCATCAGGTAAGGTAAGTTATTCACAGGTTCTGGTGATTAAGATGTGGACATCTTTGTGACTGATGCATAGGTAAATAGTGTTTGGAATACAAACGGACTTTTATCAGACTGCATTTTGGGAATTGGGCTGAATTCCTTTGAAAACCTGCAGCCTCTGTGAAAGCAGAATCTGACTTTCATCCTTCACTGTATTGCCAGCACTTAGCACCAGGCATGAAACAGGTGTAAAATAAATATTTGTTGAATGGCTAAATAAATAAATAAGGGAGAAAACCTATTCTTTGATGTGAGCTGCTAAAGCAGAGATCTCTTCAGGCTCAGTGGATAGTGTCCACTTCCTCAAGGGTAAGGGGCTCCCTCTCCTGGAGCAGGGTCCATTTATTTTCCTCGTCCATCGTTCAATGTCTGATTCTACCCTCACCACACCTGTTCCTCCGGCACCCACTGAGTTCCTGCCATCTGCTGGATGGCATTCCCCCTGGAAGGACTGGTGTTCAATTTGTAAAATAACTTTACTGTAACACAAAAAGTATAGAAGCATATGTAGATAGAGAAGCAAGAGGGCCTTTGCTCCTGTTCTAGCCACCCAGTTCCTTCCAGAGGCAATGTCCTCTGCTTGCTTGTTTGTCTCAGGGGGATCCAATCTAACAGGAATGCTCTGAGTGTGCAGTATTTTTATATAAAAATGGACACACATTTTAGAAACCTTTTCTACATTTGCTTTTTATTTAACAATATCAATCTTTCCAACAGCTGCTGGGTACGCCTTTAATAGAGAGGCAACAATGTGCTAAGCCTTCATAAAGAGGTCCCTAAAGTGGAAACTTGACGCACCCAAGGCAGAGAACACATTTGCTTTTTCTTTTGTGGGAAAGCAAATGGAAGGAACCATGGTGTAGAGCTCCCCCGCCCCACACCACCGCCTTGCCACCAAGACAATTAGAAGGCAGTGGAAGGAATTCAAATGCCAGAGGAGGAAACCAAGAGGAATAGGCACTCAGAGCTCTTCAGTGCCACCCAGCCCGGCCTGTGCAGCAGCAGCCAGCTCTGCTTCCCCGAGCACCTCCAGCCCTCTGGGCAGCTGGGTTTGCACACCAGCTCCCAGCCATCAGCACGGCACTCCAGCCCTGGGCTCACGGCCTCCACGTGTCTGAAGCACGGCTTCCCCGTTCCTGAGCTCTCACCTGCCCAGGTGTGTGGGTCCAGTGCCTGCTGGCCCTCCTACCATCTCTCTGGACTGCATTCTGTCATTCTCTGGATCCCTTCCACATCTGTTTGCTGGAGCTGCCGAAGCAAGGTACCATAAACTGTGTGGCTTAACGCCATAGAAATGTGTGAGTCACAGTTCTGGAGGCCAAAGTTCTCTCTCTGAAAGCTGTCTGTGGAGAGAATCCGTCCCTGCCTCTTCTGGCTTCTGGGGTTTGACACCAGTGCTTGGGGTTTGTGCCCTTGAATGGCTTACTACCATCTCTGCTCGAATGGTCACGTGGTCACCTTCCGCGTGTCCCTACATCAGCTTTCATCTGAGCACTTCTTCTCCCTCGGACACCAGTCATAGTGGGCCCAAGGCCCATTCGACTGCACGACAGCTTCTTCCTAACTAACTCAGCTTTAGTGACTCTGTTTCCAAACAAGCATGCATCCACCGGTTCCTTTAGGGGACACAACTCAAGCCATAAAGTAGTGAGTAGTCTTACAAAGTGGGGTGCGTCCTCTCTCAGAGTATACAAGACAATCTTTTGAGGAAAGAAAATATTACAGTTTCTATTTCTACTTCATTTTTCCTAAAAAAATAAGGCAATAACCAATCTGCACTAATAGTTAATACGTGTATTGCTCGTCCTGTCACCCCTTATATTCTACTTGTCAGAGCTCATGTTGTGCCTTTTGAGACTCGGGACCCAAGAGAACAGCAGATGGTGTTGACAGAGACGTTCTGGTTCTTATTCCATTCAGTGTGTCACTGTGTCACCGTGTGTCCCCACATACTGCAATGCATGTGCTTTGGGATATCATCAATGTGGCACTTTTATGAACACAAGACCTTTGCATGGTAGATTCTTTATAATGCTTTGTACCGAGATGAAGCACAGCCATGAAAATAATTTAAAAAGCCAACTGAAATGTGAAGTTGTACTTTATTTTACCAAGTTACAACTTTTCCAATTTTGCTCACTTTTTCTATGCTGAAAAGCAGTAGTAAGTAATATACTACCTAGCAAATAGTTTGGAAGGCACAAAACTGAGCATATCTTTTCAAGACAAATACGATATTTTAAGAATGCAAAAGAAGTGTTTTTTTCACATGGTACTCATAAGAAAAGCACTCTGAAAATGAACGTTTAGAAGCATTTCCATCATTGAATGAAACAATTGTGCCTCCTAAAATCTCTCCCAGCCTTCCCTTTGTGGCAGTAAGAAGGATGGCGTGACCTGCTGTGTTAGAGGTACCGAAAGAGTGGTTACTGTCTTCTAACACAGCTTCTACACAATCAGGGCAATAAATCAGGGTAATAAAGAAGGAAGTAAAACCCAGGTTGACCCGGGCACTGTGGCAGCCCCAATAGGAGGCTGAGGACAGGAGAGACCACTTTGGACTCTCTCCACTTTGGACTTTGGACCACACAAGCAGGGATCTGGAACTGTACACTACCGTAAAACTGAGTCCTTTATGATAGAATGCCCTAGAAAAATATTCACCCACCAGCAAAGGCACCCGGGGGAGGCATATCAGGGTTGCCCTGGCCTTTAGGGGGTCGGAAAGGAAGATCCACCAAGGGTTTTTAACCCCATGCTGGGCCAATCGGAGAACCTGCACGCATCAGTGTCTAGCAGTAAGAGCCCTCTGGGAATTTAGACCAGGTGTAAACTGAAGGAAAGAAGTTGTAAGCAGAGCTTTTCCATATACTCTCTGCTGCCACACTGCACAGCCTCCCCCATTACCAACTTCCTCACCAGAGCTCTGCATTTGTTATAGCTGATGAAATGACATGGACACATCCTAATCACCCAAAGCCCAGGGTGATTAGGGGTCACAGGCACATGTGGTGGTATGTGTGCTATGGGTTGAACAAGTGCGTATAACATCAGGTGCCTCACTACAACGTCCCACAGGGCAGCATCACCACAAAAGTGTCACTACCCTACTCCTAGCTCCCTAGCCGCTACCCCAACCTCTGGCAACCACTGATCTTTTCCTGTCCTCATATTGTTTGCTTGTTTGTTTTTTGCAGTACTGGAGTTTGAACTCAGGGCCTCACGATTGCTAGGCAGGTTTTCTACCACTTGAGCCACTCCACCAGCCCCCTTTTGTGTGTGTGTGTGTTGGGTATTTTCAAGATAGAGTCTTCCAGAACTATTTGCTCAGGGCTGGCTTCAAACCACAATCCTCCTGATCTCTGCCTCCTGAGTAGCTAGGATTACAGGCGTGAGCCACTGGTGCCTGGTCTGTCTCCACAGAAATGTCATAGGTTGGAAACATACATTATGTGACTTTTATACTTGCTAAAATGTGTTAAGGCTCTGCCATGTCATTCCATGGAGAATTCTCCTTAATATAGACTTTCAATAGTTAAAATATTTATACGATTAAACACCAGTTAAAAACGTTGTAGTCATCTGGGTTAGAGGTTATGACACATGGACCAGCATGGAGATGGAAGAGAGAAGATGAGTTTAAGAGCCTTTGAAGGTATTGTCGACAGACTTTGATGGCTCATTTAAGTGTGGGACCGAAAGATGGAAAATTAAGGATGACTAGCCAGTCTTGACCCTGAGCACCTGGGTGAATTTGTTTTTGTTTTGTGCGTGTGTGTGTGTGTGTGTGTGTGTGTGTGTGTTAGGCATGAACTCAAGCCCTTGCACATGGGCAAGTGCTCTACCACAGAGCTGCACCTCCAGCAGTAATGTTGCTTTTTACTAAGAAAGCACACAAGCAAAGCATCAGGTTTTTGGGATAAGAATGGTCATTCAGTTTGTTAAACTAGAACAACCAAAAATATAATCCACCCCTGGCAACCAGGAGGATGTTGGAGTCTGAAGCTTAAAATGGAACACTGGAGTTGCATGTGTGTTGAATCAGCTGAGCTTTGGAATGGATAGGAGTGCCTAGGAAGTGTGCAGAATGACAGAAGCCCAGGGCAGAGCTTCAGGAAACCCAAGCCAGCAATGAGAGTAAGGAGGAAAGTCAACAAACCCAAGATTCAGAGAGGCATAATGTCAGCAAATAGTAAGTCCAGTGATACTGACAGAAGTCAACAGTCACCCTTCTGATGCCCTAACCCAGCAGGCTCCTCCAATCACGGAGCTCCTGAGCCATACTTCTGCCCTATCTTCATTCATGACAGCACAAATAAGCCTGAGGCATGCCACAGCAAGGCTGTGTTTGCAGACTTGTCACATTTACACGGGACATAATGTGCTCTTCTTTCTTAGTATATCAATATTTTAATTGAACAATGTGCAGAGCAGAATATTACAGCAGCAAATCCTCTATCCTAACAAGTGCTCAGCCCGCTGGTAGGAAAACCAGAGGCTTATCTGCACAATGGTAGAGGCCTTATGAGCCCCAGTGACTCTTAGAGGTCATGCAAGTCCCTGACACATGTCCTGTGTGTGTCACATATCCCTTGGCAACCCTACTGGCTCACTTCGTACTTAAGACTACCAAGACCTGATAGGTAGTCTGTTTCTCATTCTGCAGTGTTATGGTTACTCTTAATTGTCAACTTGATGAGGTGGAGAGTCACCTAGAAGATTTGTAGTGCATGCTTCTGGGTGGGTCTGTGATGGCATTTCCAGAGATGATTAGGTCACGAGCACGCTGACCTAATGAATGGATGAATCTCTTAATGGAGTCAGAATGTGATGACATTATCAGGAGGTAATGAAAGATGGGAGGTGGGGCCTAATTGGAGGAAGTGGGTATCTGGGGGCGTGTCCTTTAGGGTCATATCTTGACCTGGCTTCTTCCTGTATCCCTCCTTTCTTTGCTTCCTGTCCACCATGAGGTAAACAGCCTCTTCCACGTGTTCCTGCTGCCATGATGCTCAGCCCATATAACGGGCTTAAAAACACAAAGCCAAGTGACCATGGACTGAAGCCCTTGAAATCAAGCCAGAACAAAGCCTTCCTTCTTTTAAGTCATGTCAGGTGTGTCATCAACAACACAAAAGTAACATCTTGGCCTGTTCTGCTCATTTCGGGAACAACTTCAGGCGGTGACTCTCAGTGTTCTTTACAAACCTTGCTGCCACCACAAACCTGTCCTTAGCAATGGGGTGTTTTCCAGCCTATGGATGTTTTCATTCGTAAGAACTTTTCTCACACATTCTCTGTCACTCACCTGGTTCTGAGCAATATCTGGTCTGAGATTAACTTCACTCTTGATATCACTTCTCCTCTGCTATGGTTTGGAGGTGGGTTTGTGTGCTGCAAGCTTGGTCCCCAATGTGGCCAAGTAGACGTGGTGGAACTATTAAGAGATGGGGCCCAGTGGGAGGTGATTGAGTCTTTGAAAAGGATTAATGCTTCTCTCACAGGAGTGCTTTCTGGATCTCTTGAGAAGTCCCAAGAGAGTGGGTTGTTGAAAGAAAATGTGGCACCACCCCAGAGTCTCTTGTGTTTCTTTCTTTGCACACACACACCTTCTGCATGTGGTTATTTCCTTTTCTGCTTCTCTGCCATGTTGTGACACAATCAAAGGGGACCCTCAGCTAAGACCCTGAGACTACAAGTACCATAGGCCAAATAAGCTTCATTTTGCTTATACATCATCCAGCATCAGGTCACCCGTTGTAGCTGCACAAAACTGACCACAACATCCTTCAAGTTATTCACTGCCATCAGGAAAGTACTGCAGGCCTTGACACCTTTCATCCATTCCTTGGAAGTTTAAACTCAACTCTGTCTTTATTATAGATGTTTAGCTATTATATAAACCATCACCAAACATGTGATTTTTTAAAAGACATAAAATATAGACATATTTTACAATTATATATTGACATGTTTATAGATATATTTTATAACCATATAAAGCGTGCTTAAAGTTTTTCTCAGGTTTTTTTGTGGTACTGGGATTTGAACTCAGGGCCTTGTACTTTCTAGACAGATGCTCTACCACGTGAGCTGCAGACCTCAGTCCTTTTTAGTTCTTTTTCAGGTAGGGTCTCACATTTTTGCCTGGGGCCAGCCTCAAACCAGGATCCTCCTACCTAAGGCCTTCCACATAGCTGGATGACAGGTATATGTCACCATGCCTAGGTTTTGACTGAGATGGAAAAGAACTGAGCCACTCGGGAAAGGAAAAGGAGAGACATCTGGGAAAGAATCTGCGACCTTCACAAGCAGCAGGCCTTTATTTGGGAAGAAAGACCTGAAAGGGACCCTCAGCCATCACAGTAGCCCTCTGAGAGGGACGAGAGTGCGTTTTTCTTACAGGCTGGGGTTTTTAAGCATCACGTGGTGGGAAAGGGGGAGGTTGGGAAGGGTGGGCGTCAGGTAGTGTGGTTGGAAGGGAGGATGGGGGAGGTGCTGGACCTTGGCTGGGAAGGCCTTTGGGGCTGGCACTTATGTCTGTTGTTTTTCTCTCACTCTTTTATCTGGGGTAGCCACATTTATATTGTTTCAGTGCTCCTCGGCATTCCAACATTCTAACATGCAGTGTCTCTTGCTAACTTGCCCAGGCTGGCCTCAAACTGCCATTCTCCTTGTCTGCGTCTCCGCAGTAGCTGAGAGTTTTAGGCATAACTGCCCAGCCAGGCCTATTTAAAGTTTTAAGGTGCAAGTTCATCCTAGTTGATTGCTTTCATTCTGAAGCCTTCGTATCGGAGGAAGACATTCACTATGTCAAGTTACAGATGCAAGATCACGTGCAGGGTAGGCACAGAGCAACTGATTCACCTGTCTCATACACTGATGTTAACAGTGGATGGAAGGCCAAGCACACCTGTAATCCCAGCTACTTGGGAGGCTGAGGTCAGAAAGATCTCTGTTTGATACCAGCCTGACCCCCCCCCAAAAAAAAAATCTCAACAGAACAAAAAGCTGGATATGGTGGTGTGTCCTGTCATCCCAGCTACTTCAGGAAGTGTAAAACAGGAGGATCGAGGTCCACACGGCCCTGTCTCCAAAATAACCAGACTAAAAAGGGCTGGAGGAGGGGCTCAAGCAGAACAGTGCCTGCCATACAAGCATGAAGTTCAAACCCCACTACCAAAGCCTCCCTAAAAACTGGATGAAAGACTCACATATCATTCGTGACAATGCAGCATCTCCAAATTCACCCCTCACTGCCTGCATGTGGTCACATAGCAACAGCTCTGAGTGGTCCAAAGCCATGGCTTGGGTTTTGTAATGAGCAGTTAGTCTTGGACAGGGATGGTTTTAGCACTATGGACGCCAGTACATAATCTCTTTGAAGCATTGGCTGAGGCCCAGCTATCAAGACAGGCTGCACTGGCACTTTGGTTAGGATGAGAAGCTGGTGGAGGGAATTAGGTCAATAGACTTTTTTTTTTCATTTGTGTGTCTTTATTCCTTCATTTTTACTTCTGGCTTTTTAATTTTATTATTTTTTAATCGTTTTTACATTTACTCACATGTGTATACATTGTTTTTTGGTTTTAATTTTTATTTTATTCTTATGTGCATACAAGGCTTGGGTCATTTCTCCCCCTGCCCCCACCCCCTCCCTTACCACCCACTCCGCCCCCTCCCTCTCCCCCCACCCCCTCAATACCCAGCAGAAACTATTTTGCCCTTATTTCTAATTTTGTTGAAGAGAGAGTATAAGCAATAATAGGAAGGAACAAGGGGTTTTGCTGGTTGAGATAAGGACAGCTATACAGGGAGTTGACTCACATTAATTTCCTGTGCACGTGTGTTACCATCTAGGTTAATTCTTTTTGATCTCACCTTTTCTCTAGTTCCTGGTCCCCTTTTCCTATTGGCCTCAGTTGCTTTAAAGTGTCTGCTTTAGTTTCTCTGCATTGAGGGCAACAAGACATTTTTGGTAGCCCCATAAATATTTCTCCTTACCCGACGGCACAATGTGAAGCATCATCAGTCAAAGGTTTTAGAGGCACTGGGCAAGAGAGAGGGCTTCTCTGCCTAGTTCCAGTGTCCTTCACCTCTTTTACTCCTGTGCTCTCCACATTTTTGGCAGCCTCTGGCTAGTTCTGCAAGGCCCCAGTGGGCTGCCCAGAAAGCCAGCACCACCCCCATGGGCAGCTTCTCAACCACACTTTCTAGCAGATGCCTCTTTGCTGACTAGTTCCAATCTATGACATCCTCTGCCATTCTTATAGCTACACCTTCTCCTGTGATCTCTTTATCTCCCTTGGGAGTGGGGACTCTCCAGATTTGTCCCTTCCTCAGGGCTCTGTGTTAGCCCCAGGGTAGGCCCTACATTGCCCCCTCTACCTGCTGTTCTTATACTTGTCAGAGTTCACTAGGCCCCTTAGAGCTAATTCGTTATTTCTTAATTCTTTCTATTAAATTTCCTCAGTTCCAAGTACTTTGTGGTTTCTGTCTCCTAACCGGACTCTGAATGATACAGCTAGAGTCAGAGGAGTCACTTCACAAAACTCCTCACTTTATAAGTGAAGATTTTGAACTAGAGGGATCAAAAGTAGAACCAGAAAAGCAAATGCATTGTCCAGTGAGCAGCAGAATCAGGAGGAAGCCACATCACCTGGTGATCAGTGGAAATGGGTATTACACCAAACTGGCACAATGTCTGGAACTTACAAGGTGTCCCATGGATACACGTCGAGTGACTGAATTGATGAGTTAAAGCTCTGAAAGAAAGTCTTGGTCAAGGAAATTCAGGGAGGAGAGAGCACGAAGGCCTAGAGTCTTTGATGGTCATGAAGACAGTTATCAATGAGATAAGAAAAGTACACCATTAGAGTCCAAAATCTCTCAGCAGTGAACTGGCCTGGCACCATGAAGCGGGCCATGCAATAGCTTGACTTCAGCCCGCAGAAGGCCAAGGGATTTTGAGTTGATGTCTTGAAGGCATTTTGCCTCTGGGCTTCTGAGTCTCAGGTGTCCTTGGCCAGAAGACATCTCTGGGCATCCCAGCACCCACCCAATGCTTCTCAGGCCAACCAAATATTCAATAAATGTTGGCAATGCCCCTGAAACGGTGTATGTGTCCAAGAGGAGGCAGCTCTCTGTTGTGGTGAAAGCTAGTGGCACTGGGACCCCACCGAGTCGTCCCATCTCCCACCCACATTCTTGACATGCCCCAGCCCACAAGGCAATGGCTTGGGTTTTGTAATGAGCAGTTAGTCTTTGACAGGGATGGTTTTAGCATCATGGACGTCAGTGCATTCTCTCTTTGAAGCATTGGCTGAGGCCCAGATAACAAGAGAAGAAAGGCCAGCCTCGCACTTTGCTTAGGATAAGAAGCTGGTAGGATGAGTTAGGCTCAATTAAACTTATTTTAGATATGTTTTGGCAAAGTTCAATGACAGGCAGTGGATCCTAGGGGCATCAAGGGGGAGTGCAGCAGTGGCCTGGCAGTTCAGTCCCAGAGGTCAAGTCCCAGCTCTGCTGCTACCTGGCTGGAAAGCCCTAAGTGAGCTGCTTCACTATTGGGGTCTCACTGATCCCTTCAGTGAGAGTTTGACCTCAACAATCTTTGGACCTCAGCAGTAACATTCTAAGACACATGGGATTGAGTGGCTCCTGGAAGCCCCACTCCTCTTCACCCACTGCTACTTCCAAGAAATTGACTCCTGTGAATTTTGGGAGTAAGCATTCTTTAAGAGTGATGGTTTCCAGCCAGCTGAGTAGTGCACACCTGTCATTCCAGCTACTTGGAGGCAGAGATCAGGAGGATCACAGTTTGAAGCTAGCCCAGGCAAAACGTTTGCAAGACCCCATCTCAACAAACAAGGCAGGTGTGGTGGGGTACACTTGTTACTCCACCTGCACAGGAGGCCGTAAGTAGGAGGATTGTGCTCTGATACCAACCTGGGTAAAAATGTGACACCCTTCCTAAAAAATAATTAAAGTCAGAAAGGGCTGGGAGTGTAGTTCAAGTGGTAGGGCACCTGCCTAGAAAGTATAAAGCCAAGGCCCTGAGTTCAAACCTCAGAACTACCAAAAAAGTAGAAAACAAAGAGTAAGAGTTTCCTGCCCTACCTACCTACCAGCAAAAGTGCCTACCTTATACATTCATTAATTCAGTTATTGTCTGAGCTCCCAGAGGCTGAAGAAAGTGGCCAACTGATTTTTCAGGCTCCCACTCAAGCCTCTTCAGCTCAGTGGCACACTCCAACTCCTTCTTTTCATTACTCAGAGCAATTGGTGTCTGTCCAACTCATTTTGGAATTGGTCTGGCCATCCCTCTTCCACTGTAGGATTAGGTCAATTAAATTTTGTTGAACTTTATGTTTATTTCTCAAAGGCATTTGCCATAGCGCTACAACTAGCCTGTGAGAGCAAACGTATTGGGGATTGTACACTGCTCTTTGTGTCCCCACCCAGGGCCTGGTGCAGCACCCTGCAGGTGGGTAGGGCTCAATTAACAGTCCTTAATCGATTGGCTCTTTGGCTCCATGGATGTACTTGTAAGTGGAAGTTCCTGTTTTCAGAAAGGATTCTGCACTGTTGAGGGAGAAAGTCCAACCTGAAGAGTTAGGTGACAATATAAGTAATGTCCCCAGACCTGTGATTCATCGTAAATAAATGCAATACGTTATGGGTTCCCACCTTTGGACCCTGGACACCTTGTAGTCTATGGGATGTAGTAGGCATCACAAGTCTTTAGACTGTAAGATGACTCAGACAGATCTCAGAAAGTTTGGATGCTTATTTTTCAAATGAATATTGTGATTGGCAAAATATATAGCATCTTGTGAGCCAGGATTTCATGCTACTCTTTGCTCATTGTGAGTTTTTATAATAGACTATCATTGAGCAATTATTACACATGTTCTGTGAGCATATTTTGAGGTTGAAAGCTGACATGCTCAGGTGGGCACAGTGACTCATGCCTGTAATCCTACCTACAAGGGAGACAGAGACAGGGAAGATCAAGATTCAAGGCCAGCCAGTCAAAAAGTTCATGATACCCTATCTCAAAAACAAGCTGGGTGTGATGGTACACACCGTCATCCCAGTTATGCTGGATACACAAATAGTAGGAAGGTTCTCCATGCCATCTCATGTATAAATACGAGACCCTATTCAAAAAATAAAGCATAAAGGTCTGGAGGCATAGCTCAAGTGGCAGAGCACCAGCTCAAGGTCCTGAGTTCAAACCCCAATACCACTGTATCTATATATCTATATCTATACATCATAGTCAAATAAGGTTGGTCAAACCACTAGCACAGAAAGCCAGAATTTAGAAAAGAAAGTGAACACTTTAGCCTAGATGGATCAAAGAGATTTCATTTGTTTGCTGGGTTTTTTTTCCTAGAAGAGATAGGATTTGAACTCTGATTTGAATAATGATTATGTTTTAATCGAAGGCCATGTCTGAGGTCCAAGCCATTTCAGCTGTCTCAATGTGTATATGAAAGGAGAAAGGCCACCAGCTTCCTTCCTGCATGCTGCAATTCTCACCATACTTCACGATCAGCAGGTTCACAGATGAATTGGAGAGCAGGTAGATGGAGACCTTTGCTTAATCCACTTCCTCCTCTAGGAGCAGCTAGAAAATTAGCAAAGGCGCAAGAATCTGCTCCCTAGTAATCACACCACTGAGCCAGGAAACCTTGCCACCTATCACATCAGGTTTTTCAAAATCTTCGAATCATAGGAGACAACTGTGTTGCACCAACCACACGCAACACTTAACAAAGGAAACATGATCATAAGGACACATGTGTCCCAGGGATCGTGTGTAAGATGACTGCTTCCAAATCAAGCCCAGGCGTTTTTGTTTATCATCAAACATGAATGAAGATATGGCACCAACCCCAGATCTGTCATAAACTCACTGCAAATCACTTCTTAGACAAGTCACTTCACTTTCCCAGGCTTTGATTTGACAAAGGGAAGAGTTGGGCCAAAGAATCATTTCGTGTCCATTCCTACTAACATGCTTTTGCCTTTCAGATGGTGACTGTGTGCAGCACATCTGTCCCCAGGGGGCTGGCTGGTGCCACTGCTCCAGCCCTGTGTCCTGCGAGAAGGGGATGAGGTAGTTGCCCAGGAAGTTGGGCAGAGGAGAAGATGATGTCCTTGTTAGCTCTGGAAAAAGTTCCCGACGGGCTGTCGTTCTGCAATCCTTGCCTACGCTGCTCTCTCTCCAAGAGGTGAAGAACCACTCTCTTTCTTTGGGCTCTCCCTTGAGGCTACAATTCCCCAGTGAGCTGATTTCTTTCTTGCTGTCTTTGAACTTGGGTTCACTCACATCAAAAATCATGTCACTCACAATGCTGCTTGGAAAATATTTTGACATGAAAGATCACAGTGCTTAAAAAACACTCAGCACCTTTTAGCATATAATTCTAATTTCAGAAATCAATCCTAAGGAAGTAATTCTGAAGGGAGTTCAAGATTGAGGCGTTAAGCATTCATCGCTGAGTTGCTTAACTGCAAAAAAATGGAAAGCCACCTAAATGTTCAGAATAGAGGGACAGCTAAGTCATTGTCCATTGAAATAATGAAATAGTGTGTTGACAAATGGTGTTAGGGAGTTTGAAATAAAAACTTGGGGAACGCTTGTTTTACAGAATTGTAAGTGGAGAGAGTGAGTTAGGAAATTGATCAGAAGCTATGATTTTAATTCTGCAAGACAGACCAAAAATAGAGAAAATATTGAAAGAAAACACACCGAAGTGTCGGCAGTGGTTTTTCTGTGTGTTGAGATTGTCTCTTGCTCATTTTCATCTAAGTTTTTATTAATAAGATTTTATTGTTACCAGAATAAAAATACTATTCAAATATAAAGAAACAAGCCTAGATTAAAAAAATAGCAATGAAATATTCCCGCAAAGGGACTACGAGGATTCTTTTATTTTCTTCTTTATATTTTTCTGCATTTTCTCAACTACATATTATTTATATCATCAAAGAAAGAAATTAAGAAAACCCACGGGAAGATCTTCACAGGGCTGGCACCCCTGCCCCCCCTCCAGGGTCCCGATGAGATGGAGTGTGTGTTATTAGACACCTGATGACCTGCCAAAGTGGCGTGGCAGAAGGTGCAGGTCTGTGCTGTCACTAAGTTTAGACTACAGGTGGCCGGAGGGTTACTTGGAGGAAGGCCTAAAGATCCAAGGGGGCAGCTGCTTAGGAAGTCTCAGGAACCTGAATCCGGTTCGTGCAGGCCCTGAATCCAGCTGTTGTCCTGAGGCTGGAGGTGAAGACACTTGTCCCCACAAAGGGCCAGCCCCTGCACCATCAGCAGGAACCAGTTGATACTAAAAGCCAGCTGGGAAGGTGAACCTACAAGAGACTCTGGGGTGTGCTCTGCTTGTTCCAAAGGCTGGCTGACTCCAGGTGCTGGGAAGTCAGGTTCCAAGAGTGATGTTGCAAACAGCCTGGACAGAATCCAGGAAACACCCGGGAGGCTGTCCGTCATTTTAAACAGCTGATATTCAGTGGAAGAGTAAAGACTATGGAGTGACAGTCACATTGGTCTTCCAGTTCTGCCACTAACTAGCAGGGGACCTTGCACAAGTTGCTTGACCTGTGCCTCAATTTCTCCATTTAGCATCATGTGTCAGACACATGATAAATGTGTCTGCACGAAGGACGAGGAGTAGCACAGGGTGGCCTTCATCAAGCAGGTCCCAGGGGGGGCTGACAGGGGCTCCTCCCTACAGGAAGTTCTGCCTTCCCACGCCATACCCTATCGATCTGGAAACGACTTCCCCTTTTTCCCATGCAGGCATTTTTCTGACTTTCCTCCTGGTGGGCAGGCACAAACCCACGATTAGACATTGCTCTGTTGGTGGGGGGTGCAGAGTGCGATAGAGTGGAGGGCAACAGAGCCCCCACCCCTGGTTGGAGGGGTAGTGGGAGCCACACTTCTCCAGCTGTATCACAATCTGCTTCCTCTGACATATTTTTATCTTAGTCTCAACCATGTTATATTATCTTTAAAAAATGTGGAAAAGCCCCCTCCCCCCAATTCCCACCACCCCTTCCCTGCTGTACTGCCTCTGGTCACATGCAGTGAGTTCATGCTTGGAGTCAAACCAGCCCCAAGGGTCAAGGGAGCCCCAGGGGACCTTAACATAAAAAGAAAAACAACAGCCCACAAGGCATTTCCCAGGGGCCAGCCAACTGAATGTGGAAACCCATGCAAGTTTCTTTAAGAATTTAGAGGGGGTGTTCCTGAGGGAAAGATAAACAGAAAGGAAAACCAGCATTGGGGGGTGAAAGTGGAGTCCACCCCCAAATGCCCAGGGTGGGCATTATCTGAGATGCAAGCGTTCACCCACCGCTCACCCTGAATCTCTGTGACCTCTGAGTAGACAAGTTCCTTGGGCACTTTTAAGCACTTGAGTAGAGACAAAGACACATCAGCAGCCAACCCCAGTGACCAGTCCACCGTGGGAATTCAAGCGCAGTGGGAACGTGTAATCAGTAGCTGCCTGGCTTTGTGTTAGTGGGGTGTAAAGCATGGAGTCTACCCATCAGCTGATCAAACCCACCACCAACACCTGCTCCAGAAGTTGGAGGACTTGGGGGGCTTCCTCCAAGCCCAGTGTGGCTAACTTAAGTCATCTGTCTGCTGGAACTTAGTTAAAATGGAGTTTTAGTAGGATTCTTCGTGCAGGCCCTGTGGTGAAAAGAAAATTCCTTTTAAATGAGGTCTCAAGCATGAGTCAAAGTAGGGTGAGAAAGCCGGTGGTGAGTAACTCCAGCACAGAGCTGATCTGGTTGGAGGGGAGATTTATGGTGAGCACACGGGTCAAACTGGAAGGAAGACTTTCCTTCCCATTCTCACTGAGGCCTGCCCTCTGCTCTCTTCCTGGCCTGCCACCATTCTGCAGAGGACTTTTTCTTACAGAATTCTTGAGCATGTCTGAATTTCAATGGTCATTGTCAAGCCCCCCCTCTTTTTCAAATGAAATTTGTTTTGTTGCCTCTTCTTATTAAAAAGTACCACTGCTCATTACAGAAAATATAGGTGAGAAAAAGAAAATTATGTTCAAATATCCATAATCTCACTTTCTTGAAACAGTTGCTAACAGTGTCATGTAATGCCATAAAAAAATAAAACCCTTCTAGACTAGAAAGATTGTTTTCCTACTTTGGTCTTATTTTTCCTCACTTAGGAATTACCGTCTCTTTTGCATATGAAAACAGGTTCATCCTATGACACTGTTCTTGTAATTTTTACTTCTTTTATTTGACATCTTCTGTTGCTATAGATACATTTCACTATGTCTCTTAAATGGCTTCATACTTCCCCATTACCTGAGGTACTAAAAAAATCGGTTTAACTAATCCCCTCTCATTGAACACATAGGCTGTTGCAACTTTTCTTGATTGCGAGTGTCACCGCGAGCACCCGATCGCACATTCTTAGCCCTTTCATGGGATAATTTCCCAGAAGTCAAATTGCTAGCGCTCCTTTGTCTTCTGTCATCTTAGGTTAGGAAAAGTCAGCCCAAAGATTGGCCTGAAATCCTACACAGACATTAAAAGATGGTGGGTTGGGACAACCCAGAATCTGAGAGCAGCACCGTTTGTGCTGGACAAGACAAGGAAGGGCTCTCCTTGTCACAGTTGGACGTAGCAGCAATGAGGATGGGGACCACAATGACAGTACCCCTTCTCGGGAAAGTGAGGACCCCAGATTGAAAGCCCTCTGCGGGAGGGGCGTGTGTGCAGGAGCTTTGGGTCTAGGACACCCGTGGGAAACGCGCCGTGTCTCACACACTGCCCACAGCGTCCTCTCCCGCGAGCATGCTGGGGCCTCGCATCTCTGGGTTTTCTTTCTCTCCTGCAGGCCACGGGTGGGTTGGGATATAAATGCTTTTTGGAAGTCCTCTAGAAGTTCTGGAGCCACTATTACACAGTGTCTACTTTTTACTTAACACCTCTGCCGTGAGGATATTTGGGGACCAGTTCAAAGACCTCAGGACAGAAGCACAATATCGAATACTGGCAAACAGGTTGAGATTCCTCCCACCCTCCACCTCAGTGGCACCATTTAAACTGAGCCGCCTGGTGGCTGCATCTACAAACTGACAAACCCCCTCCCCCAGGGACCCTTGGGTGGGGAAGGGTTGCCAGGGCCCCAGAGGATTTGTAGAGGGATCAGAGGTGGCAAAGGTGAGACAGGAAGGTGTGCAGGCCACTGAGAAGGTTTTGCCCAGGAGTAAGGAGCCGGGGCTGTTGGGTTCTGGAGCTTTGAGACTCATTTTCTGCTCTGGTCCTGTTTTTCTTCACTTAGACAGGAAGCACCATCGCTTCCTGCTCCAGCTGCTTGGTTGTTTTCCTCAATTATTTATACGAATTCTAGTAACCTGCTTCAGCAAATTCTTTTGTAACTTTTCAGTCTTCTGTGTTTTCTGAACCTTACAGATGGTTTTCCAGTAATGGATCTATGTGAATGCCATGGAGAAATACCATCACGCTTTGACCTTTGTACTTTGCAAAGCCCTCCACAAAGTGTCCAAAAGCCTTCCTTACAGCAATAAGCTCGTGTTTGTAAGGGCCGGGCATCGTTTTTAAAGCCTAGACCACGGGGCCTCCTGGAGCTAGGAATGTCCACTGCATACTTATCTCAAGAATTCTCCCTTTCTGCCCCCTTTCTGCAAGGCCTTTGAGCCACCAGGAACTTCAGAGCTGGCAGATAGATTCCGGTCACCATCCCAGTCGACAGGTGGTGGCTGCCTCAAGGGTCACACTGTAAAAGACAGAGGCTACTGCCATTGTCAGCCAGAAAGATTGTCACATCTGACATAAGCAAATAATGCTGGGAGGAGGTGCTTTTTTTTACAGCCATTTCTCACTCTCTCTGATCTAGTTTACGAGAATTGGTAAACTTGCTTCAGTCCTGGCTTTCCAATGACATCCGTGCTCCAGGGAAGGGTTACCAAAAGTCAGCCATCTGCAGGGAGATAAGCTAGGACAGAAGGAGGCAGCGAGTGCTGTAAAAAACTGTTCTTCTGCCACGTGAAGGAAAGGACACTGCACTTCCTCAAAGTACATTCTCCTCTTGTTTGATGGCTTACCCTCTTCACGTCTTCCCTTTTGCAGTACTGGGATTTGAACTCAGAGCCTCATGCTTGCTAGACAGTGCTCTGCTACTTGTGAGCCACGCCCTCAGTCCCCCTTTTTTTCACTTCAATTATTTTTCAGCTAGTGTCTCACGCTTTTTCCTGGGACTGGCCTTGGACTGTGATCCTCCTACCTACACTTCCTGCATAACTGGGATTACAAACGTTGGCCTCCATGCTTGCTCTCCAAGCCTTCTCTTGAGGGTACTTTCAACTTTTCTCCTGTGTCGCATTTTCTTTCGAGTAGCGTGGAGGCTGTGTTTTCCAGAGGTTGTCTGGATCATTCAGAGGATGGAAGTTGACACTTCAAAGAGAATCCATTATCTTGTGGGAATGACAGACAGAAGCCAGGGCTGGGGAAATGTTTGATGTCTTCTCCTTGTTCTTTCCAGGGCAATGCAAAGTAAAGCAAGATTCATGGAACTGGAAGGTGGGGAGAGAAAACCCTAGAAGATTTGTTAAAGCAGGTTTCTTAGAACAGGGGAAGTCACACATTTCTGTTCATGGTAGTGATATCTACACAGCAGGCCAGGGCCTGGGATCAGGAAGCCAGAGCTGTTTTCGCCCTGCACTCACAAAGGCAGTCAGTCCCCTATTCTGGGCCTCAGCGTGCCCATCTGTTCCACACCCTGCTCGCCTCAAAGGCTTGTGGGATGATGTGACGGGAGAAAGAACTTGAATATGCTTCGAAAAGGTGGCTCCAGCGGAGTACTAGCAGGAAGCATGGTTGTTTGTTTTCCTAAGTGGATTTGTTCCTTTGCCATCATGGCTGGAGAGGCTGTTTGGATCTTAAGTATTTGGCCTCTGAACTTTTGCTTTGGACTGGAGCAGCTGTGGGTGGCAGGAATGCAGGGAGGGAAGAAATAACAGAGTCAGCAATATGGGCCCCAGTCTCAGAGTTGGCCAGGTTTCCAGAAGGAAAAAAAAAACTCAAGTAGCTCTTTGTGGTCATGAGGAATACACTTATGTGATTGTTGTTAGTGTTTTAGAGGCTGAAGGAAAGCTTGGAGAGTCATTTGTCACCGTGGAAAACAATGGAATCACTCATGCAACCTGGGCTGCACATGGCCTGGGGGCTAGAAGAAATTATCTAAGCAATTCCGCGCCCTCTTCTTTCTAGCGTGAACAGACATCAGGCACGCCATGGTTAGTGGTATCTCATCCAGTCATGCAGACCGTGTCCTTCTTCTGCCTTCCCATCAAGTCAGAGCCTTCCCAATTGCTTTTTCTCTCTAAACTCAGTGCCAAGCGTAAGATCTGGTTACAACAGGCACACAGGAAGTTTCTGACACATGAAATCCCCCCATCATGGTTCCCAATGAGCCTTGCCTCTCTGAATCAGTGTCCCTATGTGGTTCCTTCCACGGCGGTGCTGGGCTTACTCATATGATTTGCTTTGGACAATGGGACCTAGGAAATGTGGAAAAAGCAGGGTCTTCACAAGCATTTATGCATTGGAATGTAAACACCAGGGGAGGCACCTGAGTGAGTCTGCCGGAGGTGCCCGGTCCAGCCACCAGCCAGCCATTTCTAACCACCAGCCACCCCGTCTCCATCAGGACATCTGATGGTTACAGCCAAGCAAAGTGGCAGAAACTGCCCAGCTGAGCTCAGCCCAAACTGCCAAGCCTTGGAATCATGGACAACTGGAACTGAGGTTTGAGCCACTAGGATTTGATGTATTATGTAATAATCTTCATAGAGATGCCACTTCTTTTTTGGAGGGAGGGGATTGGGGTTGAGCTCCAGGTCTAGCTCTTGCCAGACAGGTGCTCTCCCACTTGAGCCATGGCCCAGCCATTTTTTTTTTTCCTGCTTTAGTTATTTTTTGAATGGGGTCTTGCATTTTTGCCCAGGCCAATCTGGCCCAAAGTCCTCCTACCGCATCTCCCATGCAGCTGGCATCCCAGCTGGCATCCTGGCTTGTTTGTTGAGATTCAGGTCTTGCTAACTTTTTACCTTGGATGGCCTCAAACCTTGATTCTTCTGAACTCTGCCTCCTGAGTAGATGGGATTACGAGCATGAGGTACCAGCCCAGTGAGATGCACCTTGTTTTTTTATTATTATGATGATATAAGATGCTACTTCTTTAAAAACATTAACAGCAATCTTTAGGTTAGGAATAATAAACGTGTGTCCCATCTATCATTTAACTGATTTAGGTATTGCCTTCTATAAGTGCTTCCTTGAGAAGAAGTAGAAGGCCAAATTAATGGAAAAGAAAAGTTCATTAGCAGTATGTGCAAACCACAAGGCTGGAGTGTGCCAATGTTCCTCAACCTTGTTCCACGTTGTTTATCAGACAGAGGTCCACCAATAAGGAAAGCAGCATCGTTAAGGCTGAGTGGAGTGGGAAGGTCAGGAAGGGATTTCTCTGCTGGTTAGGAGCAGAACTCTTCAGCAGGTTCAACCAGACCATACTCGTGTCACTGGGGAACAAAACCATGTTCTGAAGAGACCCCAGTTTGAGACTCTGGTTGGCTCCCCAGGATGCCCGGAGCAGTGCATGCATGGGTTTCAATGGTCACAGATGGATGAACATCAGCCTTGTAGGTCCAGAAAATCAGTCAGTGCCATTGGCTCATCTGGAACTGAGTGTGCTCTTATGAACAGACTCAGAAAACGCACATTCCCGAGACACTGATAGAGAGATAAAATGAGAGGACTTTCCAGGGATGCAGTTCCTATCTGCTTCCCAGACTAAACTAAGTCATCAAAAATGTTAGGTCCCACGAAGAGAAAGGCACAGGAAGGAAGGCAGTGGGAAGACCGAGAGGGGATATTTCACATGAGTCAGGACAGCTGGATGGAACATCTCTGCCCCCGACAGTGTCCTCTCTCCAGCAGTGACCTGAGGCACAGCCGCTCGCTCCTTCAGAGGCACCCTGTGGACATGCATTCTTCTAACATCTCTGCAGACCCTGCTCCTTCTGGGGGACCTGCTTCCTCAGACATATTGCATGCAAGGCAATACAGTACAGTACAGTACAACACAACACAATATAATACAATATAGTACAGTACAATACAATATAATATAATATAATAACTATAATATATGATGCAATATATGAGCCTGTTGTCACTTTTCTATTTAGAAACACCCTCTGGAGATTCCATTATGATCAGAGTTTCATTTTCCAAGGTCCCTAACTAACCATCAATTTCACCTGACTTGAAGGCATCTTACCACTGTGAAGATTTGCACACAATGTATTGCTTTTGTCCCTGCCACCCCCCACCCCCGCCCCTGTCTTTCTGTCTGCACATTTTATTTTATCTATTTTTCCACTTAATGATTAATAGGCCCTCACTTCACGCTGGGGCATACAAAGACAGAAGAGCATAGGTCCTGACTCCAAGGAGCCTCCAAGGTGAGGAAGGGCTCAGCAAACCAGGTGAGAGACCTCAGGGAAAGAATGAGGATAACTGGAGGAGGGTGATAGGGAAGAAGGGGCAGGTATCAGAGAAGGAGAGAAGTTAAACCTTTCACCCTACCCAGTTGACTTTCATATATTATATAAGGATTCAGTTTCACTCTTCTGCATGCTGATATTCAGTTTTCCAGACACCATCCTGTGAAAGCACTGTATTTTCCTCACTCTATATTCTTGACACTTTCATTAAAAGTCAATTTGCCATAAATACATGGTTTTATTTCCAGCTTTTCTATCCTGTCCTTTGGTTGATGTGTCTATTTTTATGTAAGTACCATGCTTCTTTGACTATAGTAGCTTAATGATACATTTTGAAATCAGGGGATGTGATGTCTCCAACTTTGTTCTTTTGGCTCAAGATTGCTATCTGGGGTCTTTTCTGGTTTCATAAAAATTTTAGGATTGCTCATTTTCTATTTCCTTAAAAACAGCATTGGAGTTTTTCTTTTGATAGGTTTCTTTTTTTTTTCATTTTTAACTGATACACAAAAAACTACATATTTATGGAGTGCTATGTGCGGTTTCACTGACACAGAAAGTAAGTTTTGTGACTTTTAGGTGGCAATGAGGGAGAAGGAAGAGAACTGGGCAATTAGAGTGATTGCTAAGTATGGAATCTTTATTAGTGTCGCAATCATGATTAGTAAGAGCTGGCACTTATTAGCACTAGGCTGGGCACTGTTCTAAGTGCTTTACAATCAGAAATGCATTTAATCCTCACAGCCTGTCATCTTGTCCATATGGCAAGTGAGAAAATGGAGGCCCAGAGAAGCCAGCAACTCATCCGAGGTCACTCAGCTAGTGTGGCAAGGGTGGGGTGACTCAGGCATCCAGTTCAATGTCCCTGTGGGTGGCATCCTCAAAGACAGGAAGCACAGAAGGAAGATGTACAGAACAGTTTTAGATGTGCAATTTGAGATGCCTGGGCTCAGTCCAGTGGAGAGGTCCTGTAGGAGGGAGGCCAAGGAGAGAGTCTGCACCAGAAATGCCAGTTTTGATACCACTGATGTTTCGATGTGGTGGTGGAAACCATAGATTGGGTTCAGAATGACCTTGGGGCCAAGGTCAGGACCTAGGAGAAATCCCAGGAGTGAAGGGCATTTGGAAGAGGAGCCAGGCAGGGATTGTGCAAAGGAGAGATCAAGAAGCTAAGATTCGAATCAGGAACAAGAGGCAGCATAAAAGTGAGAGAGGGAGGAGGATCAGAAAGGAGGCAACACTCATGTAGGTCAGATTCCACCAAGGGACCTGACCCACACATGGGGCCTGAGAAGCAGCTGCCAAATTACACATTCAGAAGGCTCAGTGACTACTGGCCTGGTAAGTATGGCTGGCTTCAGTGGTGTGATTTCCAGTCCCCCAAACACCCGGACCAGTGGTGTTTAGACTGTGGTGCAGCAGAGCCTCCTGGTAGTTTATGGAATGCAGATTCCTGGGCCCCACCCCCAAGATTTGAGCACATAAGGTTTGGGGTCAGGCTTGGAAATCTGAATTTGGAACATGATTCTCCCCTCTGGGTGCAACTGACCCAAGTGGCTCATGAACTGAATTTGTACAAGCCTGGGTCCTGAAGACACAAGCATTTCTTGTCCCAGCTGCTTCAGGTTCTGACTTCCTATTAAATGACCCATGACCTCTACTGTAGGAGCTCCTGTGTGTGCTCAACCTTTTCAGTTCACACCTTCCCCCAGGGTCTTGCCTCACAGGCCCTGGTGGAACAATCATATTCCAGTACTACAATCAACAAAATGCTCACACGTAACCCCACCCTCTGCTTCTCTGCTTCTCTGCTTCTCTCTCCTCTCTCTCTCTCTCTCTCTCTCTCTCTCTCTCTCTCTCTCTCTCTATTTCTCTCTCTCCTACATAGAATAGCAGAGGAAGCCATTTACTTCAGAAATAAACACGTGTAAGTAAGTACATATGAACACACATGGATAATCCCACGAGGGAAAAGGAGACCAGAAGGAAATGAATGGTTCTCAACCACCCATGGTAAGTATTACACCCTCACATTCCCTCTTGCTGTGGAAGGAACAGATGGAAAAGTAATAAACTCACCTTGGAAGAGTTGGCCAAAGCATCCTTGAGAAGGTGACATCTAAGTTAATCCAAGTCTCTTGGAAGAGTGGGTCAGAAGAGTTCACAAGGCAGAGAAAGGGGAAAGGATTGCAGATGGAGGAGCAGCAGACACAGGAGTGCCATGCTTGGGAAAGACAATTTGCTCAGGGCCCCAGCAAGGCTGGAATAGAGGAAAGGGGGAAGCATGGAAGCCAGGGTAGAAACAGATGGAGTAACAATGATCTAAGTTGGAAAGCCACCTTTTGGAGGGTCTTCACTGCCTACTAAGGAATTTGAATTTGACCTTGGAAGAAATGGAGAGTCCACATGGTTTTGATGCAGGGACTCAGTCTTGTGTTTTGGAGAGTTGAGGTCAATGTTGGAAGCTAGAAGGTCATCAGATTCCTCCAGCATCCAGCAGAAGGGGGATGGGTAGCAGAGAGAGAATCCTGGATTCACGTTGGCCTGGCAAGCACAGCTATGAGTTTGTTTCTTCTAAGCTGGGGAAGCCAAAGACTAGAGTTTGGAAAATAAACCATGAGAACTGAGGAGGGAGAGGAAGAGGAGGGAGAAAGAGGAGGGAGAGGAGGAGGAGGCAGAGGAAGAGGAGGGAGAGAAAGAGGAGGAAAAAATAGCACTCAGCTGTTACAGAAAGATAAGTAGAATGTCTTCTTAACTAAATAGGTATTTAAAATAACCACAGAAAATAAAGTTCCATTTTTACAGGGTGGGTTAAAGGGAGGAGAACCACAAATGACCAAAGAACAACAAAGTAGAAAAAATAAGCAGAGGAAGAAAAGATTATAAAGTCAGGAAGTCTGCAAGCTGCACTTCCCGTGAGGTCATCGGCAAAGGGCTGGGGTGGGTTCTCTGCAGGCCGCAGGGTGGGGAAGGATTTGCCTGTACTGTAGCCTTGAGTACTAGAACAGGGCAGAACACAAGGTCAATGCCAGGCACAGCTGGAAATTTCAGAAGTTATTTGAATATAGGGTGGGGGAGAGGTGTTCTCAAGGTTGTCCCACTGGGTTCCTGGGTTCCGGGGTGAAGTAGGAAGGAGAGAAGCTCCAAGTCTGAAGCTAAGTCCCAGATCTGGGTTTTCCATTTAGAGGCTGTGGGACCTTGGACGAGGGCTTCCACCTCTCTGGGCCCATTTCTCTTTCTGGGATTTAGTAATGGTTGACAAAGCTTCCATGCATGGGTGGCCAAGGGACATACCGATATCCAGCTGTGTACTCTGGTATGAGCTGAGAGCAGGAAGGAAGTGAATGTGTGTGTGCTTTAACTTATTCTGAGACATTGATCTACCAGCTAAACTCAGAGACCTCAGCACTGAGGCCACCGAGAGCGGTGTCTTTTCCTCCCTCAGACCTGGAGTGTCAGTGATGACCAGAAGTAAGGAATATGGAGACACAGGGCACGAGGATGGAAGAACAGGCTGGGGTACCCTAGGAAGAGTCCTGGATGCCAAGGATAATGAACTTGGTGTTGCTCTTGAGTGAAATGGAAAGCCAGACATGCATGAACCACATGCCTCCCCCAAGCCCTTCTCCTGCCCTGGTCAGCCCCTTTCTCAGTGGAGAGCCCCTTCTGCCACCATCACACACCTGCTAACACAGCAGGTGTCACAACCACCCTGGGCATGAGTGCCATTTTGGATGACCTTCATTATATCCACTGTGATGGGAAGGGGTTGAAACAGGTCCAGCTGCCACCTCCAAACTGCCCTGGACCCACTGAGGCTGGCCCCAGGCTACCGAGAGGACCCAATACCCAACACGAAGACATAGGGAGCCAGTGCCTCAGAGCAGGACGCAGGCTCCTCTTCCTCCTAAACTGCTCCGAGGCATGGTAGCTTCCCAAAGACCAGCAAGACAGAGATCCTGGCCATGTGTCCTGTGTGCCACACCATCTCTGGAGGACACCGGGAGTCTGCGTTCTCTTCCTCTGCCTCACTCTCCCTTTCTTTCACTGTCCTGGGACTAAGTCCCTCTCTTTTCACGAGCAAAGCCTCAGTTATGTATTTTTTAGGGGTGGATGGGCTGTCAGGAATAAGAGATACCAGTTATGTTGCTGACCCTGGCAAGGAAGGGTTTATCACATTAGTGAGGTGACTTTCCTTGCTCCTGAGTGAGTTACAACAAACTCACAAGAGTTATAAATATTTAGGCCATAGACCTGGAGTCAAATAGATCAGTGTTCAAATCCTGACCCCATCACTCACTTGCTACATGAACTTGGGCTATGACTTGTCTTAGTTTCCTCCTCTGAGATTTGAATAATAAAACTTCATAGCACCAGAAACGATTGAATTTCAGGAGAGACATATGCAGATTACTTAGCTGTGTGCACAGGATGAAGCCAGACCAGGCTGGGTTTTGCTATAATGACCATGAAAATTGCAAACAAGGCACGCAAGAGACCTTCAAGTTGCATTCTGGGAGCGGCAGCTGCAGGAGGGTTATAGTCAGGTCCGTGCTGCATCTGGACCATTTCCCAGACAGGATTCTGAGCGTGGAGACTGCCTGCTGTTTCAACACAGACTGTGGCATGAACAGGGATCCAGGTCTCCCTGGAGCCACCCACGCTGACCTCAGCAGGGAGCATGTCACCTCCCACCTTCACTGCTGTTTCTGCCACTGCTCCTGTCCTAAGTTCATCCTCAGAAAGGACCGTCCTCTTGCCTGGCTTGTTTCTCCCTGTGGCCTTAGAGTTGGAAACTGAAGAGTGATTTGGTGGAAGGTGAGTCCCGGGGAGGCCTAGGACAGAGGCTCTCCCCGCACACAGCCTCAGCGGAGGCGGGCTCTGGTGTCAGACTAGATGACAAGGTTCTTGTCACAAGCACAGAGCTGTGCTGCTGCAGCTCCACTGCTGCCTCAGTGACAGACCACCTGCAGAGAAGGGTGGTGTCTTTACCCCTTCCCCATGGCTCCTGCTGGGCAATGCAGTGTGGGAAAATGAGGCAGGTGATGGCTTCTCTAGGTCCCAGCAGTCTAAAGGGAGGTTTTGTTCTGTTCTGTCTGGGTTTTTTGACAGTGGAAATTGCCAGAAAGAGAGAGAGAGATGAAGTTGGTAGAGCAAAGACCCAGAGGAAACCCCAGGGGGGTGGAAGGTGCTGGGGTCCACAGCTGTATTATAACCAGGACCACGACAGGAAAAACCATTTTTGTATAGCCAGCTTGCATGCCGGCCAGTTTACAAGGTTGGTTAAACTGCCATCTTTCCATCTTTGTCTACATGCTGGAGGATTAACTCCCTTTGCTCTCCAGTTAGGCCAGACAGCTCTCTCCCCTTACCTCTCTCTGACCACCAGAGCAGTAAATCCGCCAGCCAGGACATATGGCCTCAGAGAAGTGGTGCTGGACACCCGGAGAACCCAGGCCAGCAGCCCTGGTGGACATGCATGTGGTCACGTGGTCAAGCTGAGCTCCTAAACACTCCTTTAAAAGATGAACATTTTCTCTCAGAAGCAGGACTGCAGTGCTTTGAGAGGTTCACTCTCCCTGTCCTCCTCTTTTGCCTGACACATAATAAACCTTATTTCCTCCTCCTCAAAATCCTGCTCTCGTTATTGGTAAGTGGTGAATTGGCATTGAGGACAGTAGCTCATGCCCGGACCTCAGTTTTCTTGGGAACCAGGAAAACAGGGTCACTTGCTAAGGGGGAGACAAAAGAAGGCTGGGAATGACAGATAAGTTGCTGGAATTGCCACCATGGGAAGAGAGAGGACACCTCCTGGGGACAGGTCAGAGGACTCTTGGGCCACAGCAGCCTGTGGATTTGGGATTTATTCACCAGCAGCATCAAGCAGTTGGACCCAGGGTCCAAGAGGGTAGAGGGTGGGGTTAGTCCCAGAGTTGCTACCTGTGAGACTAAAGCACGTCGTTATGACGGGATACACCATGCCCAACCCTAGGGTTCTAGATGCTTATTAAGCCCAGACCTTTCTCGTTCCTCCCCAAGAGCAGCCAGAAGGTAAGAGGCTCAGAAAACCTACAGTCACTCTCTGGCCATTCCTACTCACACCCACATGTCCTCCCATCTTCCCCTCCCCATGGGCCAACGGCCTGGTCTTGTGGCAATTCAGGTGGCATGGGCACAGATAGCCATGAAGTTAGTCCTCCTCTGGCAGTGCTCCATGTCACTGTACCCGGGGCACATAGAGGCCCAGACACACAGGACATAGCCAGGACAGGTGGGGCCTCTGATCACCCGTGCATAGGCTCTGTAAATGCCAGGCTGGAGGTCCTCATGCAGCTGGGCCCAGGTCTCAGCTGCATGGTCATGAGAAGCCACACTGACTTCTCTCCTTGGGACTGACACAGAGACCAGACACCCCAACCTCCCTCATGCCAGGGCCAGCCTTCCCAAAAGAACATTGCTCTCAGAGGACTCATCCACTGACATATACCTGGTCCTCAGTGTTCCCACAAGTCAGTTTCCAAAACTCCTGCTTTGGGTGGGGATTCACAGGCAGAGCAACTGGACTGGGGGGCTGGGACCACTTATTGTCCTTGCACATAACATAGTTCAGTTTGTGACCCAGGTCCCCTTTCCAAGATACAGATGTCAACCAAGGGGCTCTGCCCTCAAGGGGAGAAATGAGCAAGGGATTCACTCACTGTTCCCACCTTTTTTAAACCACTGTGAATTTTGTTTTGGGGGGGCTTTTTTAGGAGTGGGAGGGGACTGAATTCAGGGTCTCACCCTTGCTAGGCAGGCTCTCTACCACTTGAGTCACTCCACCAGTGCATCACTTTATGATCCACTTGTCTAAAAAGATAAAGGTCCAAAAATAAAAACCAAGAAAAACTCACCTCTGCTTTTTATCTTTTATCTCTAGGTTCAAGGATTCCTCCCTTTCCTTTTGGCAAACAGGAGGTCTGAGCCTTGCTCTAGGGTGACCTTTGGTATGTCACCATCTTGTGGTCAAAGTGGGCAACTGCCAGTTCTTGCCATTATTTCAACACTGGCTGTAGTTGTCAGGCCTACCCTGCACTAGGCAATGCACAGTGTCACTGCTCATTAAAATAAGTGTCTGGCTCTGTGTTGGCAACCTTCCCTGGGGCTGGTTCCGATCCTCCATAGCAGCTGCATTGTGAAAACCCAATACACTCACTCCCCGTCCCTGTGAGATTTCACCCTGCGTGCTGGATGCTGAAGCAATGCTGGTGAGCCACAGAATCAACCTCACAGACACAAGCGCCGCCTCCCCCAGCTGTGGTAATTTCCAGCTCTACACATAGGGGGCACTGGGCCCCAGAGAGCCTGATTTCACAGTTCAGGGGTGAGGTATCAGTATTTTTAAAGCTCTCAGGCTGTTCTAATGTGCAGGCCGGATAGAAAGACTCTGTAAAAAGCCTGGGTCAGACATTGCCCTTTTTTACTGTTATTATTGCTGAAAGAATTACCCCCTCCACACACACACACACCTCTCCCACTCACCACATGGAGACAGAAACTGGGGAACAGGCTGGTTCCATCATCTCAGAACTCCAGTCTCAGGCTCAGAAAAGCTTCCGGGGCTCTTTGGGGGGCTCCAAAAGCTATTATAGAAAGGGGCCTGCTGGGCCCCTTTTTCTCATTTTTGGTCAGTCTAAGGAAAAACAATGCGAAAGTGGAGTGGGCAGCCAGAATTGAGCAAAGGAACAAATCCTAGTCACAAAAAGAATGTCAAGCAAGACTCCAACAGTTGCAGCATGTCATCCAGTGATGACCTGAGTCATGGCCCACACAGAACCTGGGGCCACCAGGATACAACAGAACCAGGAGGGAGGGAAACCAGAGGAAACTCATATGTCCAAAATACAAAGAGACACGCCCCTGAGGGAGGAAGGGAAAAGAGCCACTGGAGTCTCATCGTACGTGCCAGAATTCCCTGATGAGGAGGGTGATTCGGAGATGTCACCTGGCTTAGTTTTGGATACCAGCAGGATATTCTGGACGGGACTTCCCATAGATGGGAGGACATACACAGTGAAGAGAAGGTGGGTGCTGGGGATGGAACCCAAAGCCTCGCACCTGCTGGGCACGTGTTCTACCACTGAGCTACATCTCCAGCTCAGAAGGTGGCAAGTTTCAGATCAGAGGTACCAGTTGGAGAAACTGAGCAGTGCAAGAACTGCCCAAGTGGAACAGGTCAAGGAGTCCCACACTGGGGTCCCACCCTGCTTTTTTACACATAGGGAAGTGAGACCCAGAGAGACATGAGGGCTACTGAGGCCCCTGTGGCTGGAACCCACTTCTCCTGAGTCGCAACTCTGGTTCTCTTGTGTTTTCAGTGTTTCCAAGTGTCATCCTGACCCTGGTGATTTGAATATTGTCTGTGGTGAACCTATGGGAATCTCTGGGAAGTCACTGAGCAGTCCTCTTTGATGGGATTTTCTGGTGCCAATTAAAGATAAGTTTTATTGCCTTTTTTTTTAAACCAGAGTAATTACACTGTTTGTGTAGACATGGAGTTGTAACTCTCCTCTTTGTTGGAGTATGTCCAGAGACTTGGGGACCATGTGGTCACAGGGAAACCTGAAACACAGCCCTGAGGCTTGGCTGGCTGTAGTCCTCACAGGACACGGGGGCCAGGCCAGGATCTCTTGCTGAGGAGACATTGCCCAGGTGACCAGGGCACCTCTGAAAAGGAGAAATAAGAGCTGGAAGGAGGTGTGGAAATCCCTGGAGTCAGAAGAAATGATCACTTGGAAAGGAAATTGGCTACTCCAGGACAGGAAGAAAGGAGGAGCCAAGTTCAAACCTGATTCCAGAGTTCAGGCTGAAATCTCTTCCTTTTTATGTACAGTTGACATCTGTGCAGCCATCTTGTCAACCCTGACTTGTTAATTGATTGGCCTTCTTGCTGCCCGCCAGAAGCCCAGCAAACAGACACCTCTTTATTTTGTTTTGTCTTGTCTTGTTTGGCAGTACTGGGGTTTGAACTCAGGGCCTCACACTTGCTAGGCAGGTGCTCTACCACTTGAGCCACTCCACCAGCCCCAGACACCTCTTAGGCTCTTAAATATCATCCCTTTTCTGTCACTCCAGTGTCAAATATGAGGCTGCCTCCAGTCATGATTCTTGGGGTTCCCAGCAGCTGTGACCACACTCAGTTTCCAGTGTCTTCTGAGGTCAGAGGTCCAGCCTGGCCCTGGAGGCTCCATTCTTCATGGTTAAGTCCCATTTGTACTGAGGAGTTGGGATGGTACAAAAACTGGCTCCAGGAAGCGTTCAAACTTGCCCTCCTCTCCTGGGTCCTGTGTTTATAGTAACAGGGCCTGAGCTGGCCGGGGAGCAAGCGGGCAGCCATGCCTCTGTGGTCTGGGTTTTGTCAGCCTGTGTCCCGGACCCCCTGAAAAGCTTGGAGACTCCACGTTTGTTTATTCTCAGACAGAAGGACAAATGCACACATTGGAAGGAGTCCTGTCCGTGAATCATTGGAGTGAATTAGCCAAACAAGGAAATGCCAGCCACCAGGCAAAACCACACTGGAACAGCAAAACTGTTTTCTTCCCCTAACTAAATGTCCTCAGCCCGAGGTATTTGACTCTCTCTTCTCGGGGTATGATTGCTTTTCCTTTTGACTGCCTTTTAAAGACGAGGAAGCATTTTGTCCATAACTCACTCTTTCACGTCCATCCCGCACACAGCAGAACCCGAGTGTCTGCAGGGCTGTCCCCAGGCGGCCCCATCCACCGCTAGGACTTCACTGTGTGTCTCTGAGCGGCCACCATGCTGGCCTTTGGCTTATGCACCAAGCAGCTCAAGTTCAAGGCCTTGTGAGGATGTGTCGGGCCGTGTGCACACCGGAAACCCTTCTGATCGATTAGGCCCTGATGGTGAATGTCTTTGTCAAAAGTCGCACCACGTACAGCACAAGGAGTGACCCTAAAGTAAACGATGACTTCCATTAATTAATCATTAATTAATTACTGTAACAAGTGCACTTCATTAGTGAAAGCAGTTAAGTCAGGGAGACTGGGGAGGAGGGGACGGGAGGGGAGGGGAGCAGTGCTGGTGAGGATGTGGTGAAACAGGAACCCTTATTCACTGCTGGTGGGATCAACCACTACGGAAAGCAGTATGGAGAGTCCTCAAAAAGCTAGACACAGAACTGCCATATAATCCAGTGATACCACTCCCGGGCATCTACGCAAAGGAACCTAAGACCGGATGCAGTAGAGACACCTGTACACCGATGTTCACTGCAGCACTATTCACAATAGCCAAACTCTGGAAACCCAGGTGCTCTGCAACTGGCGAATGGATCACGAAACTGTGGTGTATATACACAATGGAGTTTTATTCAGCCATAAGCAGTAACGACATGGGGTTTGAAGGCAAATGGATGCAACTGGAGGACATCATATTAAGTGAAGTAAACCAGGATCAGAGACACAAAAACCACGTCTTCACTCATATGTGGAAGACATATCTACAGATAAACACATACACAAAACCAAGTTTGTGACCATACAAAAATTCAGACCTAGAAGACGTTTATGACAGTGGAAATACTCTATGAAACTCAGAAAGCAGGAAAGGAAAAAGGAATGATAGCCCATCAGTAATATCATATAACCTAATATGTGAAGGTAGAGGACATAAGGATGTATGAAAGCTGTTGGAAACGGGACGGGGTAAAGGGGGAAGGGAGAGCCTTTCTGCACACTTACATCTGCTCCAAAAACAGTCTATTAATTGAAAAAGAAAAAGAAACAGACTTGGAGCATCTTGGCACATAAAAAGCGGCACACGGTAAACGTGATCTTGTTGCCATGTAGTCTGTAAGGCTGCACGCGTCCAAACGTTACAAAACAATTAGAGCACACAGGATTCCCTCACGCCCCCACCACCACACCGATCCACTCTCTGCTTCTCCGTTCCCATCTGTTTGCCTTCTCCAGGCTGCTGCAGAAATGGAGTCAGACCGTCCATATTCTTTCGAGACCAGCTGCTCTCACTTAGCACACAGCTTTTGAGAGTCCCCCACACCGTTCAGCGTATGAGCAGCTCATCCCTTTGCACCGCTGAGTAATATTCCCTTGTGTGGGCGTGCTGGGGTTTGTTTAGCCTTCATTTGTTGGAGAATATTCGAATCACTTTCGGTCTCAGGCAACCGTGAATAACATGGCTGCACACATTTGTGTTTGGGTTTTGTGCAAGTGCGAGCTTTTACTTCTCTGTAATAAATACCTACGCATTTGATATGTGAGTCAAATGGTAGCTACATAAGTTTGCAAAAAAAGAAAGAAAGGGAAGCTGTGTTCCCGTGTGTCTGTCCTGTACCCAGTGCATTCCCACAACCACGTGCGAGACCTGCACCCTTGTGTTGTCAGCACTTTTACACTAGCCAGTTTAATTGGTGTGCAAGGGTATCGCTCTGCGGTTTTAAATTTGTATTTCCCCAAGGACTAGTGACGCTACACAGCTGTTCCTGTTTATTGCCTCCGTGAGTCATCTTTGGTGAGGTGCGTTTGCAATTTTTTTTTGCCCGTGTTTAAAAATTGAATTGCTAGTTTTGTTCTTTCTTCTTCTTCTTCTGTGAGACTGGGGTTTGAACTCAGGGCTTTGCTTGTAAAGCAGGCGCTCTATGACTTGAGCCACACCTCCCGTCCATTTTACTCTGGTTATTTTGAAGATGGGGGTCTCTCGAACTATTTTCCCAGGCTGGCCTTGTGCTGCGATCCTCCCAATCTCAGCCTCCCAAGTAGCTGGGATTACAGGTGTGAGCCACTAGGGCCTGGTGAATTGCTTGTTTTCTTAGTGTTGCTTTTCAAGGGTGCTTTATGCTGTGGGTGTAGGTCCTTTGTCAGATGTGTGACTCGTGAATACTTTCTCTCAGTCTGTCACTTATCTTTTGATTTTTTTTAGTAGTCTTTCACAGTGGTGAAGTTTTTTATGCAATGAATTCTAATTTGCCATTTTTCTTTTTAAAAGATTTTGCTTTAGGATCCAAGATCATGAAGATTTTTCTCTTATTTTTTAATCTAAGAGTTTTCTAGTTTTACATTAGGCCTAATGATTTGTTCTGTTAATTTTTGTATATGATGTGGATAAACCAAGCGTGGAATACTACACAGCAATGAAAGGAATGAACTCTGGCCGGGTGCTGGTGGCTCATGCCTGTAATCCTAGCTACTCAGGAAGCAAAGATCAGGAGGATCAGGGTTTGAATCCGACCTGGGCAAATACTTCACGAGACCCTATCTTGAAAAACTCCATCACAAAAACAGGGCTGATGGAGTGGCTCAAGGTGAAGGCCCTGAATTCAAGACCCTCCCCCACCATCGAAAACAAACAAACAAACAAACAAACCCAAAACTATAAACATACAAAACAGGTCATATTTCAATACCTACAAATGAGCAGTTGACAAATGAAACTTGAAAATAATAGTATTTTTAGGAGCTCCAAAGAGAACATGAGAGGCTTAGCTACAACTCCAGAAAGCTGAAAAGCACTGAGGAAAAAAGTCAAAGACCTAAGTAGACGGGAGGGGAGGCTTTTGTTCTTGGATTAAAAGGTTCACCGAAACTTAATTTCCCCAGCGGCGGCGGGAAGACTTAGGGCGGACTCAAGCAAGTACCCGCGTGGCTCTTTGCAGACACCGACAAGCAGGCTGCAGGACTTAGGTGCAAAAGTAAGGGAGCCAGAGCTTCCAGACCCATTTGGAAAGGACAACGTTGAAGACGCACGTCATCCAACTTCAAAGGTGCCATGATCACAGCAGTATGGGACCGATTACGGGATGGACACACGGACAGATGGACAGACTAGGCTCCAGAAGCAGACCCATAAAATGTGGTCGGGTTTCGGGACTCGTATCGTGATGTGACAGCCAACAGCACGCAGAGGGTATGTCGTCATCGGCCGGGCAGAGCTGCCATCTGGACACCATCACCCCAGTCAAGGCAGTGACCGTGTCCTCCTCCCCTGCTTCTCCCTCCCGCCTTCCCGCCGCTCTGCACCTCCGCCTCAGCTCCCGCCATGGCAGCCTGCTTTCTGTCCTGTGTATTTCTCTACATTTCCTGAGATTTTTGTGTTAACGGAATCACACGGAATGTACTTTTTTAAAAAAATTTTTCCTCCTGAACTCACACAACTCTTTGGAGACTGACCCATTGCAACGCGTATCATTCTTTCTTTACTTTTGCAGCACTGGGGTTTGAACTCAGGACTTTGCATTTGCTAGGCAGGTGCTCTACCACTTGAGCCCCTCCGCCAGCCCTTTTTGCTTCGGTTATTTTTGAGACAGGGTGTCAGTTTCCTGTCCAGATCTGCCTGGAATGTGATCCGCCTATTTATGCTTCCCTTACAGCTGGGGTGACAGGCGTGTCATCATGCCTGGCTTTCATTGGTTGAGATGGGATCTCTGAAACTTTTTACCCAGCTGGCCTTGAACTGCCGCCTTCCCAATGTCTGCCTCCTGAGTAGCTGGGATTACAGGCGTGAGCCACTGACGCCCAGCTGATCTTCTAACCCATGACCTTGCTAAATGCACTTGGTGCTAAAAGACTGTTTTGTCGATTCCCCGAGATCTTCCCCATAGAAAGCCATGCCACCTGTGATGGAGACAGTTTCATTTCTTCCTTTCTAACCCAGATGCCTTTATTTCTGTCGTATTCCACTTGCTAGGAATTCCACTTCAGTGTGGGACAGAGGTAATGAAAGCGGACACTGTCCACTCCTCATTCTTCACCAAACACAAGAGACCACCAGGTGGCTCGTCCCTCTAGGGCCAGGAAAGAGGGATGTGAAAAAGAAAAGTGGACCCGAGGCTGTTCCGGCAGGGACACAGTTCAGCCATCAAGAAAAACAGCATGTTCACGCAACCATTTAAAAAGTCACATTGCAAAAAAAAATCTGATGGAGAAAACCGCAGAACTTGGTTAAAGACAGAATCGGTATTCCTGCTTACTCCTGACTCTAGGGTTCAGATCTAACAGCCATTCTACAGCAAAAAGGAAGATAGGAAAGTGAATCCAGATGTGGGAAGTGTGGGGCCGTGGCCAATTTCCTTAATAAATTCATTATAAGAGTAAAAAAAAAAAAAGTGGGTGTGTGTGTAACCAGTGGCTCACGCCTGTAATCCCAGCTACTCAGGAGACAGAGAGCTGGATTGAGGTTTGAAGCCACCCCTGGGCAAATAGTTCTCAAACCCTATCTCAAAAAAACCCATCACAAAAAAGGGCTGGTGGGGTGGTTCAAGTGGCAGAGAGCCTACCTAGCAAGAGTGAGGCCCTGAGTTCAAACCCCAGTGTCACCAAAAAAAAAAAAAAAAAAAAGGAATTTGGAGTGCCACCTCGGCTGTTCCACAGCTGGGTTCGTTTTGAGGTTTTCTATGCCAGGGTTGGACTTTCAACAGTCAGTCATTCAGTAATAAAAACGTCTTTTCAAAGATCAAAGAAGAGATGACTAAGTTCAGTTGTAAACTCAGATGATTCGATTATGGGCTGTTTATGTCATTTTATAATGTTCAGCAATTATTTTATGATATACAGTTTTATAATCCCATGTCACATGACTTGAATAACTGTAATTGCTATTAAAATGTCAAGCTATTGTCTAGAATCATATAATTTAAAAACGGATAGAACATAATTTTATGAATTACACATTTATTTAAATAAAAGTTTTGAAAAGTCTTAGCCTTTGGTCGTTAATGATATATACTGAAGCATGTGTAATAAAATTTGGGATGTGTTTTTGAATATTTTAGCAAAAACAGAAGAAGAAATGAAAAGAGCCAAATGTGGAAAAATTTGTAATTGTTGAAACTGGGAAAAAATTAGGGTTCAGTATACTTTGGCATTTGACTGAAATGTTTTCATAATAAATTTTTTGCATGTGTGGTGGCACTGGGGTTTGAACTCAGGGCCTGGTGTTTGTTGGGCAGGTGCTCTACCACTTGAGCCACTCCGCCAGTCCTTTTTTTGTGATGAGTTTTTTTGAGATAGGGTCTCACAAACTATTTGCCTGAGCTGGCTTCGAACCTCGATCCTCCTGATCTCTGCCTCCTGAGTAGCAAGGATTACAGGTGTGAACCCCCAGTGTCTGGCTGCAGTTTTTTTGTTTTTAATTTAGTGGGGTTTTCCAGCAAAGGGTAAGGTGTGGCCTCTGTGGACTGCAGAGCTTAAGGTAGTGGGCTGTTTGGGGTCTGCAGGGCTCTTCTTTTCTTTTCTTTTCTTTTAAAATTCTTTTTGACAGAGTCTGCTACCAGGCTGGCCTCAAACTCACGATCCTCGTGCCTCAGCCTCCTGAATGCTTGGGATTACAGGTGTGCACCCAGCTTTGTATGGTACCTTTTATTTTTTTTCCGGCACTGGGTTTTTAACTCAGGGCCTTACACTTGCTAGGCAGGCACTCTACCACTTGAGCCACTCCGCCAGCCCTTTTTTGTGTTGGGTATTTTCGAGATAGGGAATTGTGAACTATTTTCTGGCCTCAAACCACAATCCTCCCGATCTCTGCCTCCTGAGTAGCTGTGATTACAGGTGTGAGCCGCTGACGCCCAGCTCATGACAGACATTTTTAAACCTGCTTCATCCCACTCACTGCCGTTCTCTACCTCATCGTCCTGTTTTGCTGCTCTGGTTTCTGCCTCGCTGCCTCCTGATAGAAGGACAGAGGCACCATGGGAGCGGGATGTCCTGAGTTTCGTTCCTGCCATAGGAAGCATCCAACCAATACCAGCACCACACTCAACGTCATTTCTCAGAGACGACGCGTAGAAGCTGGCGGGTGTTTCATTTTTGATATTATTTGGTCTCAAAGGAATCTCAACTGGGCACATGGATGTGCCAGCTCGTTCTTGGGTGGATGGCCAGAGTTGATGCATGTAGACACTAAGCCCCCTCCTGGGTTTCATGACCCCAGTCTGGTCATTTCCCCATCTATCTGCAGAGGCCATGGACACCAGGACGTCAAGTTTCCCGTGGGGCTGTGAATTCAAAGCATTTTGGGGTTTTATAAACTCCATCCTGCCCAAGTCGTTTGAAGGCTGTGCTAAACAAAGAACGGACGCTATAAATCTGTAGCTACCAACTGCTAATGGTTCTCATTTGTGACAGGGTTGTACAACTCAGAAAAACAAGTCTTTGATTCCAAAACTTAGCTACTTAAAAATACTAAGATAGTTGAAATTTCTCCTACCATATTTGTAGGGTTTTGTTTGTTTGTTTGTTTGTTTATCTCTTTTTTGGCAGTACTGGGCTTTGAACTTGGGACCTCCTGCTTGCTAGACAGGTGCTCTGTGACTAGAGCCATGCCCTCAGATCTTTTTGCTTTATTTTATTCCTTTTTTTTTTGGATACGGTCTTGAGTTTTTGTCCAGGCTGACCTCAGACTGCAATCCTCCTGATCTCAGTTTTCTGAGTAGCTGGGATTACAGGCACCAGCCACTGCGCTAGAGCGTATGACAGTTCTTCTTAAAGGTGAAATTAATCAACTTTTACTGTCTCACTTTTACTCTTTTCTTTGATGTGAGCTTTTGTATTAAAAGAATAATTTTTGGATAAGGAAAATGCTCATGTCCGTAACATCAATGCGCCTCACTGCAGTCTGACGACAGAAACCTGGGATGACACATCAGGAACGACAGAACACTGGTGCAATAGGATTCATTCCGGCATTGCTGACTGGGTCGGCACCATCACGCCCTCTCACGCAGAACAGGAGCAGTGACTTCTGAACATCCCTAGCAGCCTTTGGCTTCCATCCCTATTGTTTCTTTTTCTTTTTCTTGGTGGTGGTACTGGGGTTTGAACTCAGGGCCTTGTGTTGCCACACAGGCACGATACCACTTATGCCACACCCCCACCCCACTTCCACCCCTTAACAAAGCTCCGTCCCCATCCATCCCAGGCTCTCGCTCTCCCTGTCACACTCCTCAGGTGTGCCGAGCTCAGGAGTCCTCGTCCCAGGCTTTCTGCACAGTGCAAGCTTCTTCATACCTTACCAGACCTGTGAGGCCCGTGCACACTGCAAGGTCCACTCCAGGGCCACACTTCAGGACAAGGGAATTTATAAACCCTGAGGACCTACAAGCTGGGCAAGAGGGTCAGCTTAGATATGTGGAAACATTAAATTTATATGGGACTCTACAGTAGTTCAAGGCGAGGGAAAATAACTTTCTATTCAGCATTCACTCAGCAAATATTTCCCGAGCAACTGCCATGCCAAGGACCGGACTCAGCAAGACGTGCTGAGATGCACTGCCTCTTCCTCGTGGCTCAGACTAAGCAAGGAAATGGAGTGTAAACAGTTGATTCTACCCAGAGAGACTCGCGCTCTAGATAAGTCCTCCACATCCGTCTGACTTTGCACAATTTTATGTCTGAGAGTTTTAGCCACGACGTATGGGGAGGGGGATTTCTTTATGCTAGGATGGTGTTGAACTTTTCATGTCTGGCCTCTTTAAATCCTTACAAGAACACTGACGCTGCAGGATGGCCACGCTCAGTTTACAGGTGAAGGAAGTAGAGCTTAAAGAGCTGGGACAGGACTCATAGCTTGGCAAGAGGCAAGACTGGGACTTCAAGTAAGTTCTTGCTAGTCAGGCACGGTGGAGTACATCTATAATCCCAGCTACTCGAGAGGCAGAAACAGAGGATTGAGGGGTTGAGGCCAGCCTGGGAAAAGGTAACTAGATCTTATCTCAAAGGCAAAGGTAGCCAGACCCTATCTCAAAAACGAAATATAAACAAAAGGGCTGGGGGTCCTGGCTTAAGCGGTAGAGTCTAGCATGCCTTAGGTTCAGTTCCCCAGTGCAAGAAGAGACAGGGAGAGGGAGGGGAAAGAAAAGAAAGGAGGGAGGGAGGGAGGGAGGGAGGGAGGGAGGGAGGAAGGGAAGGAAGAAGAAAAAGAGAGAAAGAAAAGAAAGACGTTTCTTTCCCCGTCACAGGAACCGCATGCTTGGCGCTGTCAGGGCCGAGCTGTGGTCCATTTAGATGAGACTAAGTTCAGTTTGGACGCTAGAGGGCGCTGGAGCAGCAAAAGCGTGGGCAGATTTAGGATTTGCCTGTGGGGCCACCACTGGGCAGCCAGGGCCTAAGGGCCCTGTCCACAGGCGTCTTTGGAGGTGAGTTCACAGCTGGTGCAGTGTGGAGGAGGCTGTCTGAACTGATGCTGTCTCTGCACACAGGAGCACAGCCGCTGCTTCTCTTACGACATTTGTCAGCGATGTTTGCCCAATTCAGTTGGAAGTCTGTGTGGTCACAGGTACGGGTGCACCTTGTGCCGGCTCAGTTTCTGCTTCCTAGCCCGGGGTGGTGTGCGGATGGCTCATCAACCAGAAACTGATCCACGTGAGGGCAGCCAGTTCACCCAGGGGCTTTACACTCGCTCTACAGATAGCACCCACCATTCCATCCATCCCAGCTCCCAGAGCAAGGAGAGCTGGCTTGTCTCCTCCCCACTGTCACGGAGGGCTGACCCTGCGTCCTGCCTCGTGAGGATGAAGGCTGTAGCCTTCAGGATTGTTTTCTCTTGAAGGAATGAGCACCCCCAGGATCTAGGCCAGTGTTGAGAACATATCAAAACTCTTGTTGCTTCAATCCTTCCTCCCGCAGGTCTTTGCTCTCAGGGTCTGGGTAGTTTTTCCACCATGTTTATAACTCACCAGGATAAAAGTACGTAGATGATAATCACTTTAAATAAAAGCTACTTCACGTTTTAGGAGAAATAACTGATGACAATGAGTCTTCAAAGAGTGTCGTTCTCGTGTATTTCAAACTTGTGTGGCAGAAACCAAACAGAGCTGTTTTCAACCCAGTCACACCCTGGAGTGACGTAACTTTAAATGAGACAAAGACAAGGACATGTTTTGGGATGCAAAGCTGGCCCGCCAGCTCAGGATGTCGTCCTGTGCGTGTGGGGTTCAGAGCCCTCCCCGCAAGCAGCCCAGCCTGGCAGGGGGTGCGAGGCAGTTTGGCTCATGCAGAAAGAGGCAGCCAGCAACACTTTCTAAGGAGGAATGTTAAGCGACTGGGACTCTATTGTAGTAAGATGAGCTTGGTGGAATGATGGGGGAGAGGACAGAGAGGAGGACTGGAGCCAGGCAGACCTTAGGGGTGTAGGTGGGACAAATTCAGCACTGGGGGAGGGAGGAGGCAGGTAAGTGGCAGAGCTAGAAGTGGTGACCCTCGGTTCTTAGCATTTTCCATATACAAACTTTTCAGTTATTGACTAATTTTAATACACCATGGGAAGTAGGAGTTACTATTTTCCACTTTGATGGAAGGGGAAACTGAGGTACAGGCACAATGAATCCAGACAGAAGAACTCCAGAGTTCTGCTTTCTTCATGTTTGCCACACGGCCTTGTTTTGAATCTGGGTGACCCAGGAGAGGTGACATCACTGGCTGATGGGAAGTCAGGAGGAGGAGCAGGTGGGCACATTGGAGGTGGTAGACAGACAAGGGAGCATTTAGACATGGGTAGAGAGTGGATGTTCTGCCAGAACCTCAGGAGGACATGCCCTGGTGTGGGGAGGAAGCTGGTTTTCACTGAAAAGAATGAACCATCTGCAAAAATACTGCTGGCTGAGTTTGCCAGTAGAGCTTTTTGAGAAAGGTCAGCTGTGCTAGCAAACAGGAAGTCCATGCCCCAGGTGGAGGCTTGGCCAGGACTTAGGAGCGGGTCCATCAACAAGGCACTTGGACCTCTGAAGCACTGGGCGTGCCACATGAGGGGCCCAAGAGGAGACTGGGACCTCAGCTTGAGGAAGGAAGAGGAATGAAGTCCCAGGATCCCCCACTCTGTGCAACAGGCCACTGTAATCACCCAGTCACATAGGGAGCCTCACCCCAGAACCAAGTAAATCTCAGGGTAGGCTCAGATAAAGCCAACGTGAAGCCCCCCCAGCAAGAAAAGGGCGAAGTCTGTCTTTGGGGGGGGTGACTAGACAGCAGGAAAATAACCAACACCCACAAGACATTTTTAAGTGGCTGAGGCCAAGTTCACCAGCGGTCACATAGAAAGGTGAGGGGTGTGGGTGTTTTTAGAAGTAATCATGATCCACAGAAGTTTATCTAAAATACGGGGCTACAGTGTGTGTTGGAACATAAAGGGGTGAACAGCATGAATGGGACCCTGCCAAGAAGAGCTGGGGAAGCCCAGATGGCCCAAGTGGCATGGCTGCCGGGGAAAGACAAGGCAGGGATGATGGAAGTGAAGCCAGGGAGCGAGGCACAGGGTGGGACTGGAGGGGAGGACAGTACTGACACCAGCCTGGAGGCCTTGTGGCCTGGTCTAGAACCAAGCCTTTCATGGGTAGTATGGAAACAGCAAATTTGAGTGATTCCTGGAGGTGTTTACCAGGTAACAGGAATTCTTCTGGGCACTTAGGAACCCACCACTTACTAACCAGATAAGAATCACTTGCTAATCTGTACATGATTTTAAATCCAGGGTCTCCTTCCATGTTCACCATGGTTGGAGGTGGTATTTTCCAGCCTCAGCTTTCCACGTACAACTGGTATAATAAAGATCTCACAGGGGCTCTGAGAGGGTAAAGGGTGCAACGCGCCCAGCACACAGGAGGGGGTATAGATGGTAAAGCAGCACTGAGAAGAATCGTCCAGTGGTTATGAGTGTGAGCTCCAGCAGGGTACAGTGGTGCACACCCATAATCTCAGTGCCTGGAAGCACTCCTGAAGATTGAGAGATCAACACTAGCTGGACTACACAGTGAGACCCTAACGGCAGGAAGGAAGGGACGGGGGCAGTTTTCTCATGCCAGTGTTGGGAGCCTGGAGTGTGGAAATGCATGGAGCACTCTTAACACAGACACAGTGCGTTAATCAACTTGCCCTCAAGTGGCAAGTGGATGCTGGAATCCAGACCAGTGCTTTCTGCTACACTGGGACAGCTTCTGATGACATGGTCATTTGGCCAGGAAAGAAGGAAAAAGAGCCTACATCTACAGTGGACCAACTGCCTTCCGGACACTGACACCCGACGGTTCACAGGGACGCACAGAGGCTCAGACAGGTGGTCAGTTGATGTCACAAAATACAAGAGAACGTGGGGGCAAGACCAACTGGCCTGGGTCCCCACAGCCTCAGTCCACACCAGTGGTTCTCACTAGGGTGCATCAGAATCACCTGGAGAGTTTGGGTCGCTCTCCCAGAGTTTCTGATTCAGAAGGCCCAGCGTCAGGCCGGGGATGTGCATTTCTAGTAAGTTCCCAGGTGAAGTCAGGACCACATCTGGAGAGACAGCCCTCTGTCCACGCTGCCTGCTTGGTAAGATTGACTGTGATGGAACTCCAGGGACAGCCCTGGGGTACTCTGAGGACTGGGTCTCTAGGACCTCCCAACACACCACCTTGTCAAATGGACACAATCTATGACTCCCATTGGGGCGTTTTCTTATTTATTCACGTGAGGGGGAACAGACGTTGTTCCTCTCAGACATCATGCTGTTAGCTGAACTATTTGCCACTGGTCAGCAGAACTCCTCTGGGCATAAAGGAAGCCCTCACATGTCTCCCCAAAGACAGCTCAGTCACTGCAAGGGAAAACCCAGACCCACAGAAGGGACCGCTGCCAGACCTCTCCCAGGGAGCCTCTGTCCCACAGCCCTCCAGAGCCACTCCACTCCCACTGCTGGCATCAGGAGAGCAACAGCCGTGCTGGGAGGAGTGGAGAGCTGCCTAGGAGACGGTCTATGCCTTACAAATATATAAATTAGGAGGCTACGTGTATACAAAAGATCTCAAGGGGACTGAGTTCCATTCTACGTCATGCCAGGCATTTCTCAGAACCTTGGTCACGAAGGGGGTTTTCAGCGGACTTGATATCACAAAGGAGCATCCGTTTATACGCCGGCCCTGCTTCTCTCCTGCCCGCCGTGGAATCCCCGGGTGTTGTCAGGGCCTCTGGGCAGCCTCAGCACCCCCACAGGTAACCCATCTGCTGTCTGCATCCTCCTAGACATCAGGGGGCTTGCTCCCGGGCTTTTCTCCTGCGTCCCCAGCTCGGCTTGGCGACGCCTGCGCACCCAGGGGCTGCCCGAGGGCGTGGCGCTGCTGTCCGAGGAGTAATCCGTGCACTTGCGGAAGCCCTCTGGGCTGGTGCTGGAGTTCAGTCTGCCTTCCTCGGCCAGCGGGGATTTTCTGGAAACTCCTTTGCGTTGCGCCAAGGGGCTGCTCCAAGGGCTGGAGCACGGGGAAGCGCTTGGGCTCAGGAAGAGACTCTGGTGGCCGGAAGGGCTGAGCTTGGTGGTGGCCGCCTGCCGCCGGCCGGCCATGGGGGAGGTGGGGTTGCTCTCGGGCTCCGAGGAGCTGTTGGCAGAAGACTCCTCGCCCGCGTACTGAAGCTCCTCCACCCTCTTGTTCAGGGACTTGCTGAGGGGGACGCTCGAAGCGGGCTCCTCCTCGTGGCTCCTGTCTCTGACAGGCTTCTTTTTGGGTGGCTTCGTGCCAATCAGGACAGCTTTCATGCTCTCCTTGGCCTGAGATTCTGTGACCATGAACTCGTGCGCTCTGATGGCCGCTTCCACCTCCTCGAACTCCACGATGGCGCACTCCTGGGTCCCCACCTGGCTGTAGCGGCTGCTGATCCTCCGGATGTCGGGCGGCAGTTCCCTCCCAGGTTTGAGGATGCGCACGGACGCGATGACCCCGAAGGCCCCGAAGACTTGGAGGAGGTGTTCCATCACCTTCTCCTGCACGCGCCCATTCTTGTGCGGCGCGGCCAGGGCCCAGGGCGTGGGGGACAGGTGCAGGTCATAGACCAGGAGCATCTTGCTAGGCAGGTTCTCGTTGGGGAACAGAGGGACGGGGGTGGTCCTCCTCACCTTCCGGTGGTCCTCGTTCAGCTCAAGGGTCACCGAATACTTCAAGGCGTGCGCTGTGGTTCTCCAGTCCCGCGTCAGGTGTTTCACCTGAAGAACAAAAGCAAGCGTGAAATGGAACCGAAGGTCCTTGGCCACACGGGTGTCGCCCTCCCTCCCTCCCTCCCTCTCTCTGTCCCTCCCTCCGCAGCTCCGTGACACTAGTCTCTAGATCACGTTCTACCACTTCAGATGCAGGCTGAACACCCAAATCCAAGGGTCACCTCTACCTGGCAGTCAGACTGGGACAGTTACTCAGCCAGGTACTGTCCTGCTGTCCTCGTCTGTGAAAAGGACATATTAGTAGTGTCTATCTCATCGAGCTGTCATGAAGATTAAATGAATAAATAAATGTGTACAGGCACAGGCACATGCATACATATACATAAAATTTAGAAAAGTGCCTCGCTCTCAGCAAATACTCCTAATTGTGTGCTATCGTGACGTCAAGTACTGCAGGCTGTCGTTTTGTTTTGCTTTGTTTTGCAGTGCAGGAGTTTGAACTCAGGGCCTTCACCTCAAGCCACTCTACCAGCCCTTTTGTTTTGTGAAGGGTTTTTTCAAGATAGGGTCTTGTGAACTATTTGCCCGGGCTGGCTTCAAACAAAAGACCCTCCTGATCTCTGCCTCCTGAGTAGCTGGGATTACAGGCATAAGCCACTGGCACTGGGCTCATGCTGACATTTTGACAGGACTTGGAGATTTTAATATTCCAATGCTGCTTGGAAGCTGTGTTTCTGCACCTCTGCATTTGATAAGAGAGAAGCTTGCAGAAGGTCTTTGAGACTTTTCTGAGCCCTCTTCAACTTGGACTTAGGCCTTTTGAATGATGAAATGACCCCTCCCTCCTCTGCCGTTGATGGAAACTGTGTTCCAGTGCTGCAGTGTATGAAAGCTATATTTATATTGTAAGACAGTAATTTTCTGGAGGCCCACTTCCGGTGAAGGGAAAGCCAGAATGAGTCATCCCAAAGAAATGGTGGAGGTGGGTGGGGTGGGAAATTACCCTGAGTCTTCCAAGGCCAGGCCCAGTGAAGCCCACACGCAAAGGAACCGGGAAGTCCAGGCACCCCTGAGCCTCAGAGGTGGCCTGGAAATCCAGAAGGGAGGCTCCCTCCCTGGGCGGGACAAAGCCTTGGCAGAGGCTGAGTGCTCACAGGCTGCTGGTGAGATGGCCCACGCTGAGGTTCAGGAATCACAGATCCCCTACACGCATGGGCCGATCATGGTGACCCAGACCCAGGGTCCAGGCAAAGGGCTGGTTTTCAGGTGAGGAGAGTGAATTAGGAATCCAGAAAGCGACTCTTGATGGTTGCAGGTCAGTGCAGGGTTGTGAAAAGCTAGGCAGTGGCTCTCGAGGAGCAGAACATGGTCGAACCTTCTCCAAAGATAGTTGGAGGGAAGCACCTGGGACAGAAGAAGCCACTTGCAAAGGAGTACCTCGGTCCCACCACACCTGCTTCTCTTGTGACAGAAGTGACCGGGCGCCACCTCAGGAAAGGAGCCAGGGAACCTCAGTCCTGTGCAGTTACTAGAACTTTGTAAGATTTTCAGAAGCTCTGTGACTTCCCTGTCTGTAGCCTTTGTCCTGTCTGTCTCCCAGCATGCTTAGTGACCAACCTTTAGGAAGAACAGGGGCTCTGCTCAGAGTTGGGGATGTCGGGGAGTCTGTCTCTATACTGCAGCCAGTTTCAAGAAAGCAAAGTGCTGCAGAGTAGACCCAAAAGCTAGCTAAAAGAGGAAAGAAAACCAGGCCAACTGTGCAGGCCCTCGGTGTGGGAGGAATCACAGGCAGAACCCCACAAGCATTTTCCACGTGAACACTTGCTCCTGGTTTTCTGGATATAAATAGCCCTTTCCTTTTCCTTTACCTTGAAAACTCCTGTTCATCCTTCAAGATCCTTTCCCACTGCCACCACCTCTGGGGAGACCTCTTAATTCTCTAGGCAGAATTAATTGCTTTGACCGACTAGCTCCTAACAAGACTTGTTCTGTCTTTTGTGGAACTGTCTGCAGCCACACTGTAATCTTCCAGGGATCTTGCTTCTTTATTGGCAGAGGGAATGCCATATCATTTTGTGCAACCACCGCACTCAGAAAGAGAATATTTGATGAATGAATCAAAGAAAGAGAACACAAGAAGAGGACCAAGCAGACAAGTAGGTGAGGCAGGGCAGTTCTGCCAGGGAGCAAAGCTCTTCTCTGCTGTTCTCTGACAAAGTGCACAGGCAACTTGGCCAGGGCCCACTCACTACCAGCCCGTTATGCAACAGACGACTGTAGTAAATATGTTTCTCTCAAGGGAAACCAGAGTGCTGGTTCCAGCTGGTCTGGCAGCTCTCCGGGAAGCAGAGTTCAGATTCCAAATGTGCACTGCTGCACAGGGGACAGTGCCTGCTGCTCAGCCACGGTGATGCTCAGGCACCTGTGTGTCACTGCACAGGTGACAACCCTGGCATCACACAGCACAGCACCCTGGAGACGTGGAAAAGGAGGGAGCAGGCTCCTCTCCCGGAGTTCTAGGTGCTCGCTCCCTCCCAGGATTTACTCCACTTGCTAAGTGGAAAGCTAGAATGTCGTCCAATTGTAGATTAGCAGGTGCCTCTCACACCCTCAGGCACCCCTGTCCTGGCACAGCCCCAGCCTGAGCACCCTTGTGCCTACAGGAGGACCCCAACTTTAGTTGAGGCAGCATTTCATAACTGCCACCAGCTGACACTCATCCCAGAGCCCAGGACCCTTTATGTAGTGTGCAAGTACACTGTTGCCACTGCAAAACTGGAGTTTGAATTCAGGACCTTGTGCTTGCTAGGCAGGTGCTCCACCACTGATGCTTCCAGCTCTTTTTGCTTTGGTTACATTTTCAGATAGGGTCTTACTTTTTCCCTGGGGCTAGCCTCAGACTGCTACCTTGACCTCCCACATAGCTGGAATTCCAAGCATGTACCACCATGCTCAGCTTGTTGAAATGAGGTCTCACTAACTTTTTGCCTAAGCTGGCCTTGAACTGTGATCCTCCTATGTCTTCCTCCCAAGTAGTCAGGATTATAGGCATAAGTCACCATACCTGGCTGCAAGTGTGCTCTTAATTATGACCCTAAATCCTTTCTCTTGGTCATTTTTCTCTTTTGCAGGACTCAGAATACAATAATTGGTAGTCATCAGGCTCAAGGGAGTTTATTAGAACGTTTGGCCACAAGTCCAAGACCCCTGGAGGCCCCTGGAGCAGCGTGTGAGCCTCAAGCCTCACCTTCTTGAAGGAGGTGAGCAGCTTGACGCTCACGTAACCCAGCTTGTTCCTTCTCACGTGCTTCAGCAGGAAGGCGTCTTTCTCCAGGTTTTCATCAGAGAAATAGAACTCGATCTGGTCCACCAGCTTCCGGATCAGCTCCTCGTCTGGAGGCTTCCACTCCTGATCCAGGTCCTCTCGCTCATTCTCACCACCACTTGTGGTGCCACTGAGGCCAGAAGGAGACAGTGGATTAGCTACAAGTTGAACCTGCAGCCCGTGGGAGCTCAGAAAGCAACCTTTACTTATTTGGAGTCAGGGTCTTTGCAGAGGTCATCAGTTAAGATGAGGTCACAGTGGGGTAGGATGGGTCCCTGATCTGACACAACTAGGACCTTATAAAATGGGGGAGACTTGGACAGAGACACGCATGGGGGAAAACCATGAGATGAAGGCAGCAGAAACCAGGAAACACCACAGATGTCCCCAGCAGCCAGGGGAGAAGCACGGAGCAGAGGCTACCCAGTCTCTCTCAGGGAGCAGGCTTTGCTGATACCTGACTCCAGACTTGAGATCCCCAGAGCGCAGGGAAACGGACTCTGTTCGTCTCTATGACTCAGCCCTAGGAAATCCCACTGTTGCACTCAAGCTGCCATTCCCTGGAGCCCGCTGATCACATGGCCCCAAAGGGTAGGTTCAGTCCCCACCACCTAAGACATCCAGCTTTTGTTTGTAACAAGTACGGAGGATAACAACCCTCTACCTCCACTCTGTGTGCTCCGCCACTGGCAAAACCCTTTCACGCATCCTACCTGATCTTCCCTCCCCACTGTCCCCACCCTAGCCCGATTTCCAGTGGACAGCAGAGCAGAGTAACCTGATGTCTTAAGGAGGTGAGATCCTCCACATGTGTTAAAAACACAACCTTGATCTCTTAACTGGTTGAGAACCACACCTATACCTTTGTGGCCCTCTGGTCACAGCCTCCAAGGAGTCCAGTTCAGATGTGAGCCAATGCAGAGTCAAGGGTGGGCACTTGGGGGATCTGTACATGTAGAAACAGAGCAGAGAAAGGGAACAAAATGGGCGTCAGGGAGAAGACTCAGAACAGAGCAAGTCATTTACATGTGGCGGGGCAGAGAGCAGCAAGGAGGAGGTGGTCAGCAGTGACAGATTCAGCAGTGGGACAAGAGGACCAAGGGGAAGAAGTGGCAAACAAGCTCTTAGTGGGGTCCAGAGGCGGAGAGCAGCTGGGGGAGGGGGGCTGCACAGGGGAGCCTGGGACAAACTGGACTGGATGAATGCATCTTCTCAATCCAGGGTGAGACAGCTGCAGAGTGTAGACCGGGCAGACAGAGAGGCGGAGTTCACCACCTCCCTCCCTTGCGTGGTGTTTATGAGTCTACGTCCCTAATGCATCTGCTGTTACGTCCCAGCTTGCAGTGGGACTCCAGGTCTGGGGGTCCCGTTAGTAGTCCAGCTGTCTCTGATAGTCCAGCCTTTTGTACAAGTGAAACCATTTTGCCAACAGCCCTGGTCCCACCCAAAACTCTGCACTGGTCACTCTCAGCCCTACCCTGTCCTTTTTCCTGCTGTGCACTCAAATCCCAGCAGGCACCTGTTGTCATGTCACTTGGTTTAGCCTCTGTGTGTGTCCTATTACATGAAATGAGGATTTGGGGTCACTTATTTCTCAGACTCTCTACTTCCAATTACTGCTTATAATTTTGGGTTCTTCAATTAGCTTTATATATATATATTTTTTTTTAATAGTGCTGAGGTTTAAACTCAGGGCCTTCACCTTGAGCCACTCCACCAGCCCTTTCTTGTGTTGGGTATTTTCAAGATAGGGTCTCACGAACTGTTTGCCTGGGCTGGCTTTGAACCATGGTGCCCAGGGTTTTTTTTGTTTGTTTTTTTGTGGTACTGGGGTTTGAACTCAATGCTTACGAGGCTGGTGCTCTTCCACTCTATTTATTTTTAAAGAGTTCATGAAAGATGCTTTCCTCTTGAATCCACAGTCATGATTTTCAGTAATCCATCACAACAGACACGTGCATTCCTTCTGCCAATCACAAGTCATGATATTTCATTCTAGTCTCTAATGTTCCATGGTTTGTGTACAGATAATGAAAACTGAAAGTCAGTCTGCTTTTACGTTATTATTATGACTATGTAAACACGGTCCCTGCAGGACAGTTATTTACTAAGATTCTACTTCTCTTTCTTTCTTTTCTTTTTTGTGGTGCTGGGGATCAAACCCAGGGCTGTGCACATGCCAGGCAAGTGCTCTACCTCTCAGTACGTCCCCAGCCTTTGGTTTTCTGAGACAGGGTCTCACTGTGTAACCGACGCTGGCTTCAAACTCTTGATCCTCCTGCCTCCACCTCCCGAGTGCTGGGATTATAGGCATGAACCACCACACCCAGCTAAGATTATAATTCTTTTTGTAAAGTCCTAGTAAACTGACAGAGCTCATGAATCGACCTTCCATGTTGCTCTTTTCTCTCCTATTATTTGCCTTTTCTTTGATTTGCATGCTAATAGTTTTGTTGGCATTGTTTCGCAACCCTTCTTAGTGAATTCTGAATTATCAGCAGTTATTTCTGTTCTCTTTAAAGAGCATCCTGTTCTTGTTTTATGGATGTAATATCCTAAATTCTCTCAGGGTACTAACTGGAGTACTGACTTTTTAAACTCCCGATTACAACAGTATCACTTCAGTATCCTCTGCAGCCAGGTCTTCCATTTAATATTCATTGATTTGTTTCAAGTGACTAATAAATGATTTTTCTTTATTTAAAAAAATCAATAAGCTATTTTAGAATAGTCTTAGGTTTACAGAAAAGTTGTGAAATAGTACAGAGTTCTACATACCCCACAACAGGCTTGTATGTTGTTACTATCTTGCATTATTTGTTACCACTAGTGAACTAATAATCATACATTGTTATTAGCTGAAGTCTTTATCTTATTCAGGTTTTTAGGGTTTTTTGGTTTATTTATTCATTTATTCATATGTGCATACATTGTTTGGGCCATCTCTCTCCCTTGCTCCCCGCCCCCTAGGTTTTTAGCTTTTGCCTAAAGGATCTCATCCAGGGTACCACACTACACTGAATTGTCCTTGGCCTCTTTGAGGCTCTGAGTTCGTCTGGCTTTCCTTCTTTTTAATGACCTTGACAGTGTCGAGAAGGACTGGGTAGGCATTTCATAGAACGTCTCTCCGCTGGGATTTCTCTCGTGTTCTTGCCATGATGACGTTAGGGACATGTGGCTTGGAGAGGAGAATACATTACACTAGGGTAACCCTGGGCCTCCACCCTGAGTGATAATATCATTTTCTTCTCTCCTTGAAAGAAAATGCCATGTTGCCTACTGCTGTTCCCTGGCAGGTGGAGAGGCTGGGCAGTGGTTCTAAAGGAAGAATTTGAATCCTCTCAGATATTCTTATCTGTTTTTATTCTAGCAGCCATCATGTGTTTCCCAACCACAGTTTTTCTAGGGCTCCATCTTCCCACCTCCTGCCACCTCCTGTGGCTGTATTTTAAGCTCCAGCCTCCTCCACGCTGTGCCACAGTACATGTTCAAAGCACAGCGATAATGTGGCACTGATCCACCTTCAGAAAAACACTTTCTCCACTGCCACTAAACGAGATCCCAAGTCCTCAGCTCAATAGTCAGATGTGCCTGGAACCCAGCTGTACCAGCCTCCAAGCTGACTTCTGTTTATCTCCTTTCAGACCATTGGCTCAGAGCAGAAAGAAAGAGAATGCCCCCATGTCACAACTGTCCAGACTCTGTGCTTTTGTGTGTGCTCTTCTGTTCCCCTGAATGCCTGGCCCCCCCTCTCAAATCCAAACCTTAGCCACACATCTGAAATGAAACTCTTCTGGAAGGAAATCATTTCTGCTGCTGTCCCTTGTCTGTATTTATGCCCTAGCTACTTGGGTACAGACCTTATTGGTACTGAGCTGAGGGTTTCTTTGTATCAAGAGTCTTGCATGCAGTAGGGATTTAAAACTTAGCAATATAAAGCAAATAGTTTCTGTTAGGGCAAATCACAGAAGTACAGTCACTAGGAAATACATACCTCTAGCATTTGAAGACTTTAACATTTAAAGATTCTTTTTTTAAAAAAATTAAAATATTATTGATTGGGAGTGATAATGAGGTCTTTTGCTACAGCTAAAAATCTGGCTGAAATGGACACAGGGTAGAAAGAAGGGGGTACATTTCAAAGCAGATAATCAGGCTCACATTTGCAAATGATTTGGAGAAACAAACAAAATTGCAGCATAAAGCCTTCCAAACTACTTTTCTCATAAATCTCCAGCCAATCTGGATGTAGTGGTTGAAGAGTTAATCAAATGACACTCCACAAAAGGACGAGACCTCAACTAAAATGGTGGAGTCCTGAGATCGTCACTAGGGCTCAAGATTTCTTGGACTCATCCTGCATCCCTGCAGATGGTCTCAGACAGTGTTTTGGCCACCAAGACCAGGAAAGTGGTTGAGAGCCACAAAGAGGGCACAGAATACAAAGGAGAGGCATCGTTTATTAAAAATACTGGGGTCCAGACCCATCTGTGTGGACCCTATTGTACTCTCACCTCCACAATGAGGCAATAGGTTAGAAATGCTCCAAGAAGGACAGCCAAATTGACAATGTGATTTACCAGCAGGACAGTGGATTTAAAAGATGAAGAAGGTTCTGGGCTAGGGGTGTAGCTCAGTGGTAGAGCACTTCCCTAGCATGCACAAGGCCCTGGGTTTGATCGCCAGAATGGCAAATCCAAAAACCAAAGACAAAACTTCTTCATGGAGACATGGTGAAAACACTTAGGTAAGTTCTCAACTTTGGGAACGTATCACAGGAACATCACATTTTAGACGCCACTGCAGAGGTGAGATGCTGTGTTTGGGTGGTCCACTAGTTCTTATATACTCATAAGAGAGATCATGACCTTCCTCTCTGACCTTGCCTTCTTCTGGGCTGCTCAAATTTCTTTATTTTTCAATACTGGGGTTTGAACTCAGGGCCTTGTGCCTGCTAGGCGGGTGTTCTGCTACTCAAACCATACCCCTAGTCCTGTTCTGGCATAATCTATAGGCCATGGAGAAGGGGTACAATTAACAGGTGACTTTGCAGCCTTAAATAATGGCTTGGGGTCTGAGACAAGGATAGAGTACACGGAGCACTTGGTTCCACATCTGGCACAGAACTGGCTAACAAGTGGGGACTTTCCTTATTGTCACTCAGAGCAAGGAAAACACAACCCACACCACGTCCCAGTCTGAAAGAAACCAGGATGACTGAGTCTGTTAAATGAAAAGCAAGCATGCTCAGCTTTTTGCTATCCATGTCAATATTCAATATTATAACTCTGAATCAATTTGAAACATCATAACACAAAACAAACACATCAATATCCCTGGGAAGCAAGATTTTCTGTGTAAAGAATGAAAGAACTAACCAGCAAAGTCCTGTAATTGCTAGACTGGGATTGGAACCACCAAAATGAATTTACTTTCAAGCATGCATTTCTTAGTCCCATCCACTGAAAAACTGAAAATGCCCTGTTGGAAATAAGCATTTTTATTCCACGTCTTGGTTTCTAAATACCCTCTCACTCATGTTTGAAAAGCCACAATTCCCGTGGAAACGACTGGAGGAGGAAAAGTACAACTTAACCCTAGAATACCAAGTTCCCTGGAGTGAGGAAGGGCTCAAAAGAAAGCGGGCGTGTCCCCAAAGGGTGCACAGAAGACAGCTGGAAGGGCCCCGAATGTGGTACGGATGTTGTGCGGACCACTAATCCTAAAGACAGGATAAATAAAAAGCTCATGGAGGGGAGAGAGAGAGGGCTCAGGCTTGAGGCAGCCCCTTGCTTAAAGTGACAGTTACATCCACTACTCTCTCTGAAAATCTGTAAGTATGGGGGAATAAATAATTAAGCTTTTCCTCTTGCCTCTTCAGGAAGAATCTTTGATCAGTCCAGAGGAGGAGGCAAAGCTCTTTTTCACAGAAGAATGCTAGCCAGTGAGTGTACAAAGAGTGAGATTTGGAAAGCCTCAGTAAGGACACTGGTTCAGGTGAGGATCACCAGTGGATGCTGACACCAGTGGACCAAAGGTCATGGTGAAATGAGTGTCCACAAGACAGGAAACCTAGAAAAATGGGTACGTTCCTAGAAACACACAGCCTACCAAGGCTGAACTATGAAGAAATAGAGGCCCCACATGATGGCTGATGCTGTAAACCCAGTTACTCCAGAGGCAGGGACTGGAAGGACAGTGATATGAGGCTAGTCAGGGCAAAAAGTTAGGGAGACTCCATTTCAACAAACAGCGTGGTGGCCCCTGCCTGTGATTCCAGCTATGTGGGAAGCCACAGGTAGGAGGATCAAGGCCTAATAGCCTCAAGCAAAAAAGTGAGATCCTATCCAAAAAATGACCTAAAGTAAGAAGGGCTGGAGGCGTGGCTCAAGTGGTATAGTGCCTGCCTAGCAAGTGCAAGGCCCTGAGTTCAAACCCGGTACTGCAAAACAAGAAAAGAAAGAAGAAAGAAATCCGAAACAGACCAGTAACAGTGAGGGAGATTGGATAAGTAATCAAAAATCTCCCAGCAAAGAAAAGCCCAGGAACTGAAGGCCTCACTGCTGAGTTTTACCAGACGTTTAAAGAACCAATTCCAATCCTTCTCAAACTCTTCCAGAAAACTAAAGAGGAAGGAAGGAATACTTCCAAACTGATAGTGACTACAAGAAAAGAAAGGTACATCCCAGTACACCTGATGAACACAGGGGCAAAAATCCTCAGCAAAATACCAGCAAACTGAATTCAACAGCACATTAGAAGGTGTGGTTGTGCACACCTGTAGTCCCAGCTACTTGGGAAGAAAGTAGCAGAAAGACAGCTACTTGTAGCAGAAAGACAGCTTGAGCTGAGGAGTTCAGGGCCAACCTAGGAAACATGAGATCCCATCTTTTTTTTTTTTTTTTTGGTGGTGGTGGTACAAGGGTTTGAACTCAGCACCTTGCATGTGCTGGGCAAGTGTTCTACCATCTAACCCTCTCCACCAGCCCAAGATCCCATCATTTAATAATTAATAAATGAACAAACAAATATAAAAGGATTGTTTACCAGGACAGAGTGGGATTTATTTCTGGAGTGGAAGGATGAGTCAACGTATGCAAATCAATAAATGTGATGCATCACGTTAGCAGAATAAAGGACAGGAGCCCACAGGTCACTCGGTAATTGCAAAAGGAAAGACATCCCTGTATCAGAGGAATCTTAAACCAAGTCGTCACACTTAGCATCACTAATGGTGGGAAAGTCACCTGAGGTGACACAGCATAAGGGTCAAGGAGTGGCCTGCGAAGTGCTCTTGCTGGTATGTTTAATCTGAATTGAACCCAGCCCTTAGCCATGCCTTCCCAGGTACAGGAAATACAAAGAAGTAGGTTCAATGAGACCATGAGAGCATAATCAGACCAGCCAAAACACAAGACATTCAACAAGACGGCAGCCCTCTGGTGTCCAAAATAGCAAAGGTTAAAAGATTCAAAAGAGATGTAACAGGCAAATTTCAAGTTGCATTGATTGGGTTTTGGTTTGAGGGTTAAAAAAAACAAAAACAAGTTGTACAAGACAACTGGGAGAAGCTTGAGCGTGATCTTAGAAGGTTATATTAGGGAACTTCTGCTCATTTTCCTAGTTGCAATAATAGTGTTATGGTTTTATGGGGAACATCATTATTAAGAGTTGTACTTAGGCCGGGTGCCTGTGCTCACACGGTAATTCCAGCTACTCAGGAGACAGATCAGGAGGACTGCAGTTTGAAACAAGCTTGGGCCAATAGTTATCAAGACTGTATCTTGAAAATAACCAACACAAAAAATGGCTGGCAGGTGGTTCAAGTGGTAGAGTGTCTGCCTAGCAAGCGTGTGGCCCTGAGTCCAAACCCAGGTACTGCCACAAAAAAAATGAAAAAAGAATTGTACTTAGGACATAAGTCTTGTGTATAACCTAGTTCAGGAAGAGGAAGTTGGTATCTTATATAAGCACCAAACAAATATAGCAAAGTAATAATGGCAGTTAGATCTAGATGGTGGATATACAAATGTTCACAGCACTTTTCTTGCACACTTTCTTTGTTTGGAAACTGACCTTAAAAAGGAAAGACTTTTTAATGAGTGAGATATGGGGGAAGGCAAATGAATTTCTGGGTTATAAAGGTTTTTTTCCTTGTTGTTTTATTCCTTGGGGCCTTACCGTAAGCCAGGTACTGAGCTAGGTACATGGGATGTGGAGAGGCCGAGAAAAAGGCTGCTGCCTTCGGGGACCTCACTGTCAAGAGCAGACCCATGGTTCTCCTTGTGGTGAAGTGAGCATGCATTCCTCAAACAATTCCAGCGCATCTGTTACACACAGGTGCTGTGCTGGGTGCTGAGGATACAGTGAAAATGAGGCAGGCAAGTTCCTGAACTCATGGACCTCATACAGCTATGAGAGAGGGACAGCCACGGAATCACAACTACAGGAAACGCACAGAACACTATGTCAACATGGAGAGGAGCACATCCAGCTCAGGGAGGGGTCTGAGGGTGACAGGGAAGAGTCAGGATGTCTGGAAGGATGACTAGCAAACAGATGGACAGATGGGAGCACAGAGGCATGGAGACACAGAACAGCCCCCGTGATCAGGGAGCTAGAGGGCAGGGGACAGCAGCCCTTCCTACATGAAGGGAAGATACAGGTGGGGCCGCATCTTAACAAGCAGATTCGGGAATCTGGGTTTTCTATAGCCCCTGGGAGCCCAGAACATTCACAAAGGGCGGTGACTGCTGCTCACTAGGCTGGGACAGCATTTAGCTCATTCTTGGCTGCACTTCCTCAAGCTCTGGAGGCCTGCTCACCGGGCTCTGCAGCTCCATCACCCCGAGGAGCCCCAGAGATTTCCAGAGGTCACTTCTGTGCCAGTGAGCAGCAGGAAGCCCTTTAGACTTGAACGCTCCATGAGCCTCGAGCCCCCTTTAGCTAGAGGAGAAGAAGGGCAGCTGGGAAGGGAGTGGGTGAAAGGCCAGGAAAGAGGCTCACCCACCCATTCTGAGGGTCACATTCTCCTGGACCAAGAAATAACTAGAGCTTTGATGCTGGCCAATTTGGTCCTCAGGATAGCGACAGCTTTTTGCTGCAATCATAGGCAAATGAAGACAAGCCACCGGGAGCTATTTTACGTGACCTCTGAAGTGCTTTAACTTGAGGCTGTCTTCTCAAGACCACAGGTCACTAAGCAGAAGAGGGCCCAGTCAGGCTTCTTAGAATACAAGGCACTGATAGAGTTACTGCGCCCTGAACTGGGCTCCAGCATCCCTGCCTTGGGCTGTGGAGATGCCTTTGCTCCTACAGAAGCCATCTTCACTGCTCTGCCCTGCATCTCTTGGTTCCTCAGCCCAGACCTTGTAACTAGGGAAGGGTCAGCCAGTGATGGGAATGGCTGTGGCCCCAGTACTCTCCCAGAGAAGTGGATAGAAGTCTGCCAGGGCACAGGGCTACAGAGCCTAAAAGCTGAAAGTCCATGCAGAGTCCCAAAAGAAAAAGGGCTCTTATTAAAGGGCTCCTGGCATTTCCTGGAATCTGCAAGTTGTCATTGCCCTGCTCCCATTGCCATGGCTACTCCTGGATAGCTTTTCAACAGGAGACTCAAATAGAGTCCTGAAGGACCTGGGCATCAGTGCACACAGACTACTACTGTGTCTAGTTGAGGACAGACCTCAGGACCAAGGTTAGACAGGTGCCACACCAGCAACAAGGGAAGGGGACCAGGGACCAGGGTCAGGGAGAGGATGATGCAGGCTGGGGACTGGCTATGTGAATGCGGTTTCTCCTGGTTGGATGGGGTAGGAAAGGTAGGGGTGGGAAGGTAGCAAGCCCTCCAGCCACCTCCACTATGAACCCACCCCTCCTGGAAGTCCCCATCAGCCAGACACATTGGTGCCCGGCCTGCTCGGCCCATTGGCTTTGCTCAGCCTGGGAACAGATGGGCGGCCAGGGCGCAGAAAGCAGTGAAGGGCTCCATGGACCAGTGCGTGAAGAGGCGCCAGCCTCGGGGTTAGGACCTGGTGTTTGGGGGTTGGGGGGCTGTGGAAGGGGTGTCCCCCGTAAGCATGGAGAACAAGGAGGGCCCACGCAGATTTTCCTCCTGAAGCCACAGGAAGGCCCCGTCGCCGGCCCCGGCAGCCTGGTGGGATGACGGGCACCGACTCGCGCCAGTGACTCAGTGGGCTGTTCCGGGTTGTCGCGCCCGGTCCTGGTCCCCGTCCCTGCCCCAGTCCCCTCGGCCGGGCCCCGCCGCCTACCTGTGTCCGCGGCCCGGTTCGTCCTCGCTGGCGCTGCCCCAGCCGGGGCTGAGGAACCGGGCTGAGTCCCCCGCGCCCAGCGGCTCCGCCCCCTCGTCCTCGTCCTCCAGTTCCTCCACGTCCTCGGCCTCCTGGATGGCGACGCGGATCTGCACCGGCGTCTCGGGCCCGGGCAGCGCTTCCTCGCCCGGCTGGGCCATGGCGCGCTGGGACTGCGGCAGCGCGGGGTCCCCGTGCCGCGGAGCCCAGCCCGGGATCTGGGCGGCGGCCACTGCGACGGCCGGGCGGGGACGGCGCGAGCGCGGCGCGGCGCGGCCCCGCGGGACGGACTGACGGACGGACGGACGGACGGACTGACGGGGGTCGAGCGGCCCCGCCACGCACACCCCGCGCGCGCCACCGGCCCCGCCCCGACCGCGAGCCGCGCAGGCGGGGCCGCGTAAGGGAGGGCGGGGGGGTTCCCCGCTCGCCTTCCGCAGACCAGTCCCTGACCCGTCCCGGAGCCCGGGCCCCTCCGTCCGCCGAGGACACCCCCCTCCCCCGCACCTCCGATTTCTACGCTCGGTTTGGCTCTGGACGCGGCGAGCACGGCGACAGCCTAAGCGGCTTCCGTTGTCCCCTGTGTGTGTCCAGGACCGACCTGCCAAGGTGAGAGACAGTCTCCACCTTGAGGCTCTTTGGCACAGCCACCCACACTGTGCTGGGTCCATCCCAGTGGGTCTGAGTGAGGTCCCCAGACCTGCAGCATCAGCCATACCCGGGAACCTGCTTGGGATGTGGGAATGCAGATTCCCAGGCCCGCCCAGCCCTCCTCATCAGGACCGGCCACCCAGAACTTTGCTTTAACCAGCTCTCCAGGTGATCCCAAAGTTACCCCAGTTTGGACCCCGCTGCGGGATAGAGTACGCCTCGCACAAAGCGCGCCTAAGTACTGAATGGTGAATAAAGCGAGCCAGGGCAATGCCAGGACACTCCAGACCCTGCCTCTTGCTCGCATATAGCTTTAAATTGACTTTTATTTCAGCCCCCCAAAAACAGTCCAGAAACTAAGGAAAGGACATAGACATGAAGAAGACTTGAATCGGCTTCCCCCAAGCTGTTCATTTACGGCCTTGAAGACGATTTGCCATAATTTGGACTCCAAAAGAAGAGACCCCTTCACCTGTATGCTATTTTGATATAGGCTCAGGAAATGGGGTCTTTTGGAGGGAGGGTGGTGCCCCTGTAAAAGAAGACTATGCAGAAGGTCCTCGTGTATGGGGTGCAGAAGGGCAGCCCCTCTTTATCTATCTATCTATCATCTATGTGTCTTCCTGTCTATCCATTTATGTATCTATCGCTTATCCATCATCACTTGTCAATCATCCATTCATCCATCATTTATCTGTCTATCCATGTATCTATCATCTATCTATCCATCATCTATTGTCTATTTGTCCATCCATCTTCTGTCAATCATTTATCCATCCATCCATCCATCATCTATCGATCATCTATTTGTCCATTCATCCATCTGTCATTATCTATCATCTATCTACCTATCTTCATTTATGTATCTATCATCTGTCCAACCATCTGTCATTTATCTATCTGTCCATCCGTCATCTATCTTCTATCAATCATCCATCCATCCATCCATCCATCCATCATCTATCATCAATCTATCGATCATCTGTCCATTCATCCATCATTTATCTATCTATCTATCTATCTATCTATCATCATTTTTGCAATGCTGGGGATGGAACCCAGGGCCTCAGGCATGCTCCTGGTGTACTTCTACCACCATACTCCCACCCTGATGCCCCCTTTTGAGGTTTAACTAGAATCTGTGTCTTTTTGTCAGATTTTTGCAGATAGAAGTCCTAGAGGGAGTGAGTGAAGGAAGACGGGGCTCCTGGGTGCCAGTGAGCTACTGGGAAGAAGAGGCAACAGGTCAAGAATGTCTTTTCCCAAGCCAGCTGTACCTCCCTCCAGAACCACAGAAGTTACAGAATCTCCACACGCCTCTCAGGAGGAGAGATTCCCAGCAGCCTCTGTGGCTTCTTGTCTGATAGCTTTGGTTCCTGAATTTCACAAAGCAATTCCCAAGGTCTTATTTAACCACCCTGTGTGGCAAAAACATCAGGGATTCAGGTTCACACCCACTATACTGATTCACATTTGAACCAGGTTTTAGTTTATGGAGACCTTGTACATACCTTATCTCAGGGCTTCCAAATGCCTTATCCTAAGAGTCCCCTGGGGACTTTCCTGAAATTATAGATACTGAAAATGTTCTGTGAAACCTGAGAGTTGGTAGATGAAACTGGCCCACAGACATACTTTGTATTGTTAGAGTTTTGAAAGAAAATACATTGAATTTACATATCCTCCAAATACGACTGCTGACTGTTTCTGATATTTATTTCTGACTTCTCACAAAAGAATTTGGATTTAGAAGGGAGATAGATGTCATCCAGCCCTGGGCTCCTCATGGTAAGGAATGGGTCACTCTTGAATATAAACCTTTCAGGTGGCTCACACCTGTAATCCTAGCTACTTGAAAGGCTGAAGTTGGGAGAATCATGGTTTGAGACCAGCCTGAGCAAAAAGTTTGCGAGACTGATAGCTGGACGCAGTGATGTGCACCTGGCACCCCAAGATACTGGGAGGCTGAGACTGGGAACATAGTGGTCCCTGGGAAAAAGTAAAAAATAAAGTTTGTGAGACCCCATCTCAACAGAAGAAAGCTGAGTATGGTGGTGTGCACCTGTCATTCCAGCTGCTGCATGAGCATAAGAGAACCATGTTCCAGGCTGGCCTGGGCAAAAAGCAAGACCCTAGCTCCAAAATAACCAGAGTAAAAATTGAACTGTCCCAATGAAATGCTCTGTGTAGCTATCTTAAACAAACAAAAATATCTTTTTTTTCAAAAACCAGAGGACAGGAAGGTAAAACAGGTCCTGTCTAGGGGACTGGTACCAGCGGGAGGGGGAGGATGTAAGGAAAGGGTACAGATGGATGAATGTGGCTGAAATATTATATGCTCCTGTATGAAAATGGAAAAATGAGAAGTGTTGAAACTATTTGAAGAATGGAGGTAGAGGAGATAAAGGAGAGTGATGAGGGGTGAATTTAACCAAGGTATGTTATAAACACTTTTGTAAATGTCACAGTGTTTCCCCCAGTACATTAATAATATGATAATTTTAAATTTTTTTCAAAAAAAGGACTGAAGGTGTGGCTCAAACAGTAAAGCACCTGCCTAACAAGTGTGAAGTCCCAAGTTCAAACTCCAGTACCACCAAAAAAAATGAAAGTCTAAACCTTTCAACCAGAGCCCTATTAGGGAAAGATAAATATGGGATCATCTTTCTGGAATATCAATTTTACTCAAGTACTTAAGAGAAGAGACATATATGGATAGTAAAACAACTTGGAATAGCCGTAAACACAGCACTCACATGGAATTTTTAAGGCAGCTTCACACAACTCTGTCATGTGCTGCTGGTGGCTTAGCATGACACCCAGGGGAAAGGAGAAGAGAACCCCTCATCTGCATTTGGGGTGCTTTATGGGAGTACTCAGTCACTTTTCAGATGAGGAAAGCACGTCCGGGGAGGTGACAGCGAAGGGCCTCTTCTTCCTCTTCACTGCATTCTCCCCCCCATTCAGTCTAGCACACAACCTGGCGTCTGGAACCCTGCTGATCTAATTCAGCTGGTTGTATGTACACATCCAATCATTTGTGCCTGGTTTCCAGCTCCCTCCCCAGAGCCAGGGCGGGGAAGGAGGTCAGCCCCACCCAGGCTTGCCTTGAGTATCATTGCAGGCCCATTGAGATGTTAGCCAAGCCTCTTTAAACAAGCATGACCTCAGCATGGAGCGGGCCTCTTTCCCTTGCCCTGGAATTTTGAGGGCTCGTTTTCATAGCACACTTGAAATGGGGAAATAGCTTTTTCTTCAGCTCTTGAGGATGGAACAGAAAGAAACATGCAGCAGATGAGGCAATAAACTGAGGTTAGGTTGAAGCAAAAACTCAACCCTGGAAGACCTTTCCAGGACATAAAAGGATGTTGTTTTGGAACCCATTGGAAATATTTTAGTGTGTCTGGTGGCAGAGTTGAAGCCAAGGCCTTGGAATAAGCTGTTAATGTGGTGAAATTGAGATGGCGCTAAGTGCTGAAGAGAAGAGTTGGGGTGCTCATTCAAGGGTCTGGTTTTAACTGTCAGTTAAGAGGGCATTTTTATTGACTCATTTCATCACATATACCAAATATCAGACCCTGTACTGCACTCAGGTTTATAAAATGCATAAGACCTGACTCATGAGTACAGGAGATGGGAAAGCCTGGAAAAGGCAGTCTTCCCTAATAAGAATGGGTCTCCTGTAGTAAGTGCGATAATAGAAATTTGTATAAGAGGCACAGTAGTAAAAATATCACCAAGGTTATCTTGAAGCTTTCTTGAAAAGCTCCCACAGAAGCAGCAGGGTGTAATGGGGAAAAAGCACTCACTTTGGTATCTCATAGACCTGGATTGTGGCACCAGCCTCATCGCTTGCTCAGTTTTCTTGCCTATAAAGTGGTTTAAATGATCTCAGTACCCTTACCTAACTGAGCTGGGCACACAGACCAAAATAGATGGCTTGTGGGAAATGTCTAGCTCAGTGCCTGGCCACACAGACCCCAGTGCATGCTGGTGGATGTGGCTTTTCAATACCTCCACAGCAGGAAAATCTGAGCCTGAGTGGGGAAGACAAATGTTCTAGTTGCTTGATCTGAATATTACTGCATTGTAAATTAAGAATATTATGGTTTGATTTGGTTTGGGTTTAGTCTGGACACCAAACTCTTCTAGTTGAGGTAACCTGTCAGAGCCAACTTAATTCTGAACATCCTGACAAAATGAAGGACCTGTCTGGGCCAGAACCAACATCTTCCTGTAGCTTATTCTTGACTTCAGTAAGAACTAAGGTACTTGTGCATAGGAGTGAGGTTTCTTGTGAGACTTGTGTGTCAGTATCTGTTCTCTCTTGTTCAACAATATCAATCTCAAGATTTATTACTATTTTACTTTTTGGTGGTACTGGAGTTTGAACTCAGGTCCTCCTCACCCTTGCTAGGCAGGGGCTGTACAACTTCAGCCACACCCCCCAGCCCTTCAACCTCCAGTTTCAGATGGATGCAGGTCACTTAATTAGAAAGTACATTTCCTGGTCTGCCTTGCATATTGGTATAACCATGTGACTAAATTCTGGGCAACAGAATATAAGCGAAAATGTTTTCTGCCTCTTCTGGGTTGTACTTCTGGAAATGCAGGTTCGCTTCCCTGACTTGTTTGCTGGACCAAAGTCTGAACCATAATTTGAGAAAGAAAGAATGAAATTCACATCTTTCTTAGGCCACTGTTTTTTGAGGTAGCTTTATTATAGAAGCCTAGATTAACTAATATCTAATATTAATTCCAACTCCCCTGCCTAATATTAACACTAAGATTGAATGATGTAACAGGGAAGTACCTAGTTCAAGTCCCAGAATATAGTAGCCATTCAATAAATCGGTGTTTAATACGAATTATAAAAATATGAAAGAAAATTGATAAATATTTATTGTATGACAAAAGTATGAAGGTTATATGGTAAGGATGGTAGAAGATTCCAAAAGGAATGGAACATGGTCCCCTGTCAGAATGGGAGCTCGTTCATATTCTGATAGCGGAGTTGGATTCTTATTCCTTCTTCTAACTCCTTCACAGAGACAGCACCAGGTATTACCTTTATGACCAAAATTAGGTAGAATTATTTTGGGTATTATAATTTCTATTTAAATCTTAAACTTACTGGTGAATTGACTTTAGGAAGACTTGAGTAGCTCCTGGCAATAATTTAACATTTCAAGACTTGAGAACTTAATCTCCTTGAGTAATTTTAGTTTACGGAATCAGTTTCGTGATCAATAGTCTTCAGATTTTACCTTGTTTTGTGGTGGGGTTCGAATTGAGGACCTGGTACTTCCTAGGCATGTGCGCTACCGGGTGTGCCATGCCTCCAGCCCTTTCGGCTTTATTTTTTGAAAAGGGACTTGTGTTCTTGCCCAAGGCTGGCCTGGACTATGATCCTCTGTTTATGCCTCCCATGTAGCTGGGGTGACAGGTGTGCCACCATGCTCAGCTTTTTATTGGTTGAGATGGGCTCTCACTGACTTTTTGTCAGGTCTGCCCTGGAACCGCAGTCCTCTGGATCTCTGCTTCCAGAGAGTGCTGGGATTACAGGCATGAGCCACTGTTATCACTTTGTTTTGGCACATACTCCCAAGAGTGTCAAACATTACCTGCCACTTATACCCTGTGGAGGATTACTTAAGCTGTAGGGGGTGTGACAAGTTAGGAATAGATGGGTTTTATTGGGGGGGATGGGAAGAGGCTCGATCTAGAAGAGCGATCAGTAAGTGCAGGTGTAAAGGTAGTGAAGGCGTAAACATGCCAAGAAGTACAGGTAAAGGCAGTCATTCTTCTGTTGTGCAAAACCTGAAGAACTTGCATAAAGCTGTGCTACACAGAATGGGAGAGTCAACTGCCTCCCGTGGCAGGGGCAAGCCCATCCCGTCAGGGGAAGGCTCTCTGAGTTCACAGATTCTCCGCTTTGACCATACATCAGAATCACATAGTGAGCTATCAAAAAGTTGGATGCCCCAGACTGTAACCAGGCCTCAATTAAGTTGTAGAGAGGAGACCTAGGCATGAAGTCCAGACACCCCAAATATTTAAAATACATATTCCCACTCACAGGAACCTCTGTGTTAGATCTTTCAAACTCCTCTTTTTCAGGCAACTCCCAACAGATCTGGAGATCCTGGCTATTGGTTCACCTGACCTCCAGATGCAAGTAACCAGACTGATTCAAGCCCAGCACTTGCCTGAGAGACTAAGTGATTCAGGTGTACCATGTTACCTTTCAAGAATATAAGAGCTAATAAGACCGCACTCCTTCCTCACATATATGGCCTAGTGAAAGACAGACAAAAGCTGTTAGGTCCTAGGAGGAGCCCAAACTGTGACCTCTGCTAGGGTCCAGATGAGTCTGGCATATTCAGGGAACCACTAAGCACATCCACATCTCTCTTAAAGAGGAACAGATGCTCCTCCCTGGAGAACAGTCACTCTGGGGCAGTGGGAGCCAGGCACCACAAGCCTGTCCCACTTACAAAGCCTCCACTGTCAGAAGGAATGAGTGACGGGAGACAGATCACTGTCTGACGTGTTTGTTTGCCCGTGAGCCTGGCCCACCCCTTGTTTATACTCTGTGGTTACGTATCTGAGTTCCGTAGAAAGCTAGGGGACCGCACGTTAGCACTGAAAGTGCCATTTCTCTGTAACCTTTGTAAATGTTTGAGCAGAAACAGTATGACTCCACCGATTGAGCATACACATAAAGTGGGAGGCATTCTTTGCCCTGACATGACCCAACTTTTCACCTCCCAGGATCCTTATCACTTACAGCAGTTGTCCCTAGGGCCTGGCAGACACAGCTGTGCCCAAGGAAGTGTCAGCAAAGCCCAGTGGACAGGGCATTGTCTAGACTTGAACACATGTGAAGGGAATGCCAGTGATATTTGGGCAGTGTTTGGGGGGTGTGGATGGCATATTGCTGGCATTAATAGGTGAGACATGCAGGTGGAAAGAACCTGAAAAACATGAGAGACAGATTAAGAAGTCTTGGCTCCTCCTCATGTCTTTTGCAGCAAGAATTTAGAGCCTAATGGGTGGCTTCTAACTTTGAGCACAGACTAAACACTAGAGATACAAGCTTCCTGTGTCCTTAGGGAAGCAGCATCCAGAGGGAAGTAGGGTTTGGGGGCGTAGCTCAGCAGCAGAGCCTTGGCTTACGTGTGTGAGGCCCTGGGTTCAATCTGCAGCAGAAGAGAGGGAGAAAGAGGAAAATCTGGGTTGTTTCCATGGTTATCCTTTGTAATAGTCATTGTGTTTCAATTCTGTTTGGTGTCTGTGTAACAGCAGACAATAAACTCTAGGAAGGCAAGGACGTTTATGACTTCCTCATTACTCTAATCCCACTCTACCCCGATGATCCTGGTACATAGCAAGTATTTATTAAATATTTATTGAGGTCAGACCCAGTGGCTCATGCCTGTAATCCCAACTACTCAGGAAGTGGAGATTGAGAGGATTGAACTTCAAGACCAGCTCTAGCAAAACTTTAGCAAGATCCCATCTCAACTAAAAACTAAGTATGGTGGTACAGACCTGTCATCCCAGCTCTGTGGGAAGCATAAATAGGAGGATCTCATTCCAGGCTGTCCTAGGCATAAATGTGAGACCCTATTCAAAAAATACCTAAACCAAAAGGGCTGGGAGTGTGGCTCAAGTGGCAGAGCACCTGTCCAGCAAGCATGAGGCCCTGAGTCAAAACCTCAGGACTGCTAAAATTCTAGCTATATCAATATTTATATTTATATAGAATGAATGAAAGAATGGATGATATAAAGGGATTTCAGAATTGAATGAATAAAGATAAATTCAGCATCCATTTCTGAATGTCCAGCTAAGATATTTTTAAATATTAAGTCTGTAGCCTAATAGGAATCTCCATATCCCTAATCACTGAGCAGTATTAGGATAGGTGCCTACATGGAAATCTTAACAATTGTGTAAGTGGCCTTGACTCCCAGGTGGGACTGTGAAAGTTCAAATGAACTTCAGGATCACATTCAGACTTCTTTGAGTATTCATGCAATTATACCAGGGTAGATAAGGGTAGGGGGCCAGCTATATGTGAATCTGGAGACACTTAATCCATTGGCTCAGCATCACTGAGCCATATACAAAGATCCTAAGGAAATCAATCACACCTTAAGAAAATTCAATTAAATCAGGTAGAAGTTAAGAAGATAATTCCATCCAGTCTGTCCTGCTCTCTAGATTGGGATTCCTCGGGGCCATTGAGAGGACAAAGAGGGGTTGAGTTGGGACAGCAATTGAAATGTGGACTAATTTTGTTGAGAGACTGGGTAGACCTGAGTGCCAGGTCAAATGAAGGTCAAGCACACCCTTTGGGAATTCTTCTGGGCTGGGTATTTAGTGAAAGACTTGAAGTAGTGTTGGGTACTTGGTTGTAAAGCTGCAATCTTGAATGCCCAGCACCCAGGACTGGCAAATCCAAGTGGAAGACACCGCATCTCAGTGCCTGCTGTCTCCTTCCTTTCTCCTGCCCCAGAGGAAGGTCCCAGTTTGACCCAGGTTGAGTCACATAGGCCTAACTTTGGGGCAGGAATCCTTACTTCAGATGCTAACCATAGTGTCAGGAGCACTATGACATATCAAGACTGAGCAAGAGCCATTAAAAAGCTAAGAGCTCTCTAGCTGAGAAGGAATGGTGAAGTGCGTGATGAGACTTGTTGCTCTTTCCCAGCATCAGCAGAGTACTTCTGTGTCCCTCCCACTAGTGTAGGGGACTGACTAAGACATGGAAACGACTCTAGAGTGCTGTAAGGAGATGCCAGGAATGACCACTTCTGGAGCAATCACTTTGTGCTAGGCACACTCTCTAATGGAATACTTACAGCAGTCCCAGTGAAGAACTGTTAGAAACAGGCTCAGCAAAATTAAGTGACTTGCCTCTTTAGTCTGACTTTTCATTTCTGTGACAAAATCCCAAGGGAAACAATTTTGGAGGGGAAAGTTTGGCTCATAGTTTCAGATGTTTTGGTTCATCATGGCAAGAACAGCTCACCTCACATGGCCAAAGTGGGAGAGAGAGAGAGAATGCCTATGCTATTGGGCTTTCTCCGTCCTTCCCTTTTGTTTCATCTGGGCCCCCAGCCTATTGGCTAGCGCTGCCCAAGTTCGGGGGTGGGGGTGGGAGCATGTTAATCCCCTCTGGAAATGCCCTTGCAGTCACACACAAGTGTGCTTCACTAATCTAGGTACTTCTCAATCCAGTGGAGCTGACAGTAAAGATTAGCCATCAAACTTGCTAAAGGTGCCATAGTTGGGATGTGACAGGCATGAAGATTTATGTTTACACAGTCTAACACCAAATCTATGCCCTTCTCACTATACCACGTGGCATTCTTCTGGAGAGGAGATGGAACAAAGACTCGAATGGTTTCCGAGTAGGGACGTTATTAAATCCAGGTGAAGGAGACCATCATGTCTGCCATGCTAGTAGAAGGACACTGGAAAGAACTGTTTGCTCTCCAGTTTTGTCCTCCAGACCTATCTCAATGCCTGAAACCTGGGTGTGCATTGCTTTGACATAAGCACTGGGATCCTGCCTCTCGGAGCCATTATGAAGGAACTACCCTGATCTAGAGGCGGTGGGGGTGAGGCCTTCTCTTCTCTACTCTGGCACCTCTATTTTGATACATCCCAGATGTTCCAGCCCTTCCATTTCTCAGTATTCAGTGAACGTGAGAGCTTTGTGTTTTTCCTTCTCTTTGACTTGATTGTCCTTTGCCCTTGGGATAAGGGAAGGGGGTGCTAACAGCCTGGAGGGTAGCCAGACTATTTCATTTTGCAATCTTCAGTCACAACTGCTAAAGAAAACTTGTCTTGTGTTTTCATTCAGTGGGGAAAACACATTCTGTACTGCATGCTTGCATAACCATGAAACATCTGGGTTAACTTAGCTAAAAACTTCCTTTCAGTGTTACATTTGTGCTAGATGATATTGAGGCAGGCTAAAGCTAGCAAAGTTTGGGACTCATGGAAAAATATTACATCTCAGATTAACCATGCTAGGGCTCAGGGACCACCCTCACCTGGCGGGGAACCATTCAAGCCCCTCCCCACTCATTGATTACTGGATGGGAATCTCCTGGTTCCTCCCTTCCCATACAGTAGCATATATTTTAAAAGCATCTGAAAAAGAGAAGCATGCCCTCTGCTTCCTGGCTTCCACCTGTATTTCCCTTCCCTAACTTTTAATAAAGTCCATTTATACCCATGTGTCCTGCCATGGATTCTTCCCTACTGGAACACAAAGAATTTGGCAGTCTTCTGATCACAGACGCTCCCCACTGGTGACAATGTGGCAAAGCCAGCCAGCAGAAATGGTGAGCCCCAGACTCTACTTACTGGGTCATTTCTACTCTTTTTTCTTCTTTCTACACAGCCAAGGAAAATGGGCTGAGCTCTGACCTCAGGAAATGCAGCTGGGAGACCAGGGTTCACCAGGACCCAGTATCGTCTGCCAACGTGCAGAACTCACTCCAAGGCTAATGGGTGGCAGGGCAGGGTGCTGTGGTGTCCGCCCGCTGCATGTGTGGACATGCCATCCTGCACCTTGGTCCGAGGTCACCCCGAGGCACGCAGTGAGTTGCCAGGTCCCACCCAGGGGACACACACCCCAGGGGACGGACCACATTAAACCAAGATGCCCTTTTCCCTTCTTCCTCCCCACTTCTCCCTCGTCCTCCCCATCCTGCACCATGCGTGCAACACATCTCTGCACCTGGCAGCCTATAGACTCTCGCTCCCAAAAATGCCACTGTGTGGAGATCACAGGCCAAGGTCTAACCACCCAGCCCAGACAGCCTGGAGGATCAGGGCACTTGGGCGGTCTCCTCTCTGCGCCCATCCTCCACCCCCTAGGACCTGTTCCGTGCTACTGGCTGCCAGGGAGGCATGCCTCACCCAACCCAACTGGTCTCAGACTTTAAACTGCCTCTGGAGGGACCAGGGCCAGGGAACCATGCACGCCAGGTCTTAGAACTACTAGACACACACATACACACACACACACACACACACACACAAAGCAAGCCTCCACTTCAGGCCACTGGAGCCATGTGGACCAAGTCAAAAAGTCCTTGTATTAGAAACTCCCTTGGTATCCAAAGAAGGGTTCCAGGCAGCTTTCACTCTCTACCTAAGGGCAATTTTCTCTCTCTACCAGCTAGCATAGGGAAAGCCAACATAGTCCGTTGGCTATATCCTTAAATACTGGGAGTGCTGTGATCCTGATAATCTCTATTTTGAGCCTGTATATTGCAGGTAATGTGTCTTTGTGTTCCGTTTGAAAGACCCTTTGGAGAGGCCCTGTGGTCACAGGAAATGCTGCCACTGTGTTGGAACCATCACGTGTCTAGAGCCATCTTGCCACTCCCTAGAGAGAGGAAACCCTGAGTGAGGACATCTTAACATACTCTGGGGAAATTATAACTAACTGGTGATTAAAATTCTCTAAATTAATATGGTTTTACTACGTTAATCTGTTAAGGATTGGACAAAAAATAGGATTTTATCTGAAAGATCTATTATAAACTACTTAAGAATATAGCTGGCTAACCTACTAAAATGATGACAAAATAATTTATTTAAGAGTGCACTCTGGATTAATGTGATTGTTTTGTGTGTCATTGTATTCTTTCTGTGTATGTCTTAGTCTGTCTCCAACCTATGTACTTGTGGCCACTGAGTTTTTACTTTTTTGAGCTTATACATGCATGCTGAAACTGACATTTTTTTTGGCATTCCTAGGTCAAAATATCTGTGGGTATGTGTGTAGATGTTGTTAGAATGATTCTTAAATAACTTTTGTAAAGTTAATATGTAAAACTGCTACTTAAAAAGTTATCTAAAGTTCTAATCCCAATAAGGCCTAACTATCCTTTGCTTTAGGACTAAAAATTTATGGACAATAATCTGTTTCCTTCTATCGTGAGTGTAATTTACACTTAACTCTTTCATAATTAGATTTATTGACCCATGTGTTCTTATAGATTACTATTAATAAAAAAATATAGTTTAATTTTCTTCCTAAGACTTTTAAGGTATAAGGTTGCTAAGAGATTTATTAAAAATAGTGTTATCTAAATGTAGGTTTTTACAAAGATTGTTTCACGATAAAAATTAAGGTTTTAAAGCTTATAATTTTATATGTATGTGTGATTGGATTGTCTATAGTTTAAAGTTTGCCTAGAGAGTTTTCAGGTCAAAATTTAAGGTACTAATGTATATTTAAAAATGGGTTTCTGTTTTGTCAAAATAACTGTCAGAGACTTTTGGTGCTACAGGCTGACACAAAATTTTACCAAAACCAAAGTTCACCCTCCAGGTGGGATGATAAAACCTTAAGTTTTTATTGGGGTCTACTGAAGGTGATTAATCCTAAAATACTGGGTTGTACATGTCTTTAACTCTCAATGACTGAGTCTATTATTCTTGGTCTCTAGGGGCTGCATGCAGGTAAAAAACAACTCTTCTGTGAGTCCCAAGCCATTCTGTTAACATCAGCAGTCTAGGATGTGATTTCTTATCAATATCCAAGCCATGGCTCTCAGCCATTGGGTGTCCTAACTTTATGGTTACTCCCTTATCTCTGTTTCTGTATCTAATCATTTGGGACATTATTATGTATTTTTCAAAATGTACTTGGTCTCCCAAAAGTATTTTCTATTACGACTTGTACTAATGTTCCAAAACTATTCGGTTTTCTTTCACTGAGAAACTGTCTCCCCATTATTGACATCTAATTTCCATCAGCCAGGCTTCCCTTGGTGAGATTTGGATTTGGTAGGTAGTCCTGTGCTGGTTACAAAGTTCATGTTAAGATGGTTCCTATTTCACACTCAACAGACTGTCTTCCTTTATATTGTTGTCTTTTCATTTTACATGTGGTTTTGGTGTCAGTCTCTTTGCTCAGTGTATGATAGTTCCCAAATTAGTCTCTTGCCAGGTGCAAAAACCCTGAGGCATTTTTCTGGTAACACTTAATAAACTAAGTTTAAACTAAGTAAAAATTCATTTAAATGGTTCTAATACTGGTAGTGCCTTGTACATGTATCTAAATGTTATAAAAAATCATTTATAGAGTTAGAAGTGTATACATATAAACAGCTGTAGTTCTTTTATCTAAGGTACATTCTAGCTAATAAGATCTTTGACATTTCTGTTGCTTATGACAAATGCTAAGAGGCCTGCCATTTAGGCCTGATATCTGTTTGATAAGCATTGTTTTATACATATATATTATATTATATATATACATATATATAATATATTATTATATATAATATACAATTGAACATCAAAATAGGGACTATTGGAGTTATTACCTTCCCCAACTAATGAAATATTTAAGGTTTTTGATTGTCAATACAGCACTGACAATCACTAACTTATTACTTTACCTAACCAAAATTCAAGGTTTAAACTGCGATGCTGCCACTGGGTCCTTTATATGTTAAGTGTCTTTATGTTCTTCAAGTTTATAAGCCCTCTAGAATAGAGTGATAAAAAGACATTGTGCCAAGCTGGTGTCTAAGCCTCTTTTCCAAATCATAATAAGAGGTTTAATAATACTATATACAATTAAATATTATGTTAATTGCTAAGCTGTTAACCATGGTTACTTTAAGATTTGTCATTATAGTTCTGATCTTTCAGGAGCACCTTCAGACTAGAACATGAAAAATGACTCTGACAAGTGCTTATCTGCCAACCAGAACATTTTTAAGTATTGGGGTCATTTTGTATTTTCTGTGTAAAAATTGTCTGTTGACACTTTACAATTTAAAGGTGTCATTACACCCCCTATGAGAGAGATAATTAGATTACTTAATGCCAGCCTAAGAACCAGTTTTTAATAAATTTCTTTATTGCTTAATTTGGCCAAAAGGGTCTCATTGGCACTGACTTCTTATCTGTTTGATGTGTTACTTTCCCTCCTCTATGGGACAAAAGTCTGACTTTCTGGAAAAACCCATGGCTTTCGGGAGAAGCTACTTCTGGTTCCGGGGAACAAAAATGCTGAATTGGCAGAATCTTCAGAGACAACTGTTCAGAGAAACAGTTAGGACCCGGTCCCCAAGCAGTTAGCGTCCCCCAACTTCTTATAGGAACAAGTAGCGTTCAGCACCCCCAAGACTATTCTAAAGGACTGCACAAATGAGGGGACTTCGCCAGATCTAGATAAAGTCAATTACACCAGACCTCTAAAAGTAACCAAAGCCAAGAAATTAAGAAAAAAGGGCTCTATGCAGGTGCTCTAATATTTAAGCTTTCTAGGCTTCTGGCAAAAGGCAAACTCATGTCTTTGGCCAAGGCCCTCCATTTAAAGGCAATGGGACCATTTCCACTAGCTCCAGATCTGTCCTTTTAATAGTACTCAGAGCTGCTTTTACTCTCTCATATTGTACTTTCAATGGTATATAACTTCTGTTTATGTTTAGGGACGCTGTGAGTCTTCTTTCTGTATGAAACTAACTCATTGAAGTTTACCCTGTAATTGGACTGACACCTGCTCCCTGGTGCACAGGGTCCCTAATGTAAACATTACCCCCAAACAGTTAGCCCTTAACTACCCACTACTGTGGCAATCCAAACAGAGGGTCTTCTAAGGGTTAAAAACAACTAAAGGTATAAACACCTATAGGAAAGTAACCATAAGACTCCATCACTCTTCAAGATGAAAAGTTAGATTCTCTGCCCTTCCTGCTACACCCAGCAGGGCCCCTTCTGATGCTCCTATCATTGTTCATGTTTGGGTCATGCCTTCTAAACCAGATTTATCTCTTCCAGGATAAAAGCCTTCGGGACCCACATCATGAGGCAACAGGGCTATCGATCTCTACAGACGAACACAATCTCCATGAGGAACCTTAATTGTACTGGACAATAATTCAGACACCTTGTGTCCACATGAGCTCCAAGGGAAAGAAGTAGGAGAGACAATTTCCTTTTGTAGGTAGGATCTGCTGCCTCTTGTCAGCTCAAAACACACTCAGAAGAAAAAGAGAACTCCAGCCCTTCAGCAACCTCAAAAAGATTTTTTCGGGATCTTGTCTCTCAGGAGGAATTTGAGGCAGGCTAAAACTAGGAAAGTTGGGAACCACACTCTGGCTCAGGAACCGCCCTCATCTGGTGGGGAACCACCCATGCCCCTCACCACTCACTGATTATTGGATGGGAATCTCCTGGTTCTCTTCTCTCTTCTTTCTTCTCTCTCTCTTTCTCTCTCTCTCTCTCTCACTCTCTGCCTCCAGATTCCACCTGTGCCCACCATGCTCCTTTTTGTATTTCCCTTCCTTAAACTTTTAATAAACTCCACTCATACCCATGTGTCCTGCCATGGATTCTTCCATGTGAGATACAAAGAATTTGGAAATCTTCTGATCACAGACTCCACCCAGTGGCAACAATATAGAAAAATTTTCATCTTGAAATGTAAGACATCACAGCATAGCAAGTTACATATGTTTGGTTGCATACCCAGTAGGGACTCATCCAGAACTTACAACTCAGGCCCACTGACTGAAAACCCATCACCCTTACGTTACATCACAAGACCCTTTATAAATGGTCAGGGCCCAGAAAGGGGTATTTGGGCACCTGAAAGTGGGAAAACACTTGGGAGGGTGTAGAAAGGACTTGCCAATGCTTCCAACTGGTGCTTGTCAATGTCAGCGGGCATCAGAATTACTGGAAGTCTCAGATTCTGGCTCTTATTCCCTGTATCTGATTCAGCAGATCATGCAGAACTGAGCATCTGCATTTCTAACAAGTTCCCAGGTGATATTGTTGCCATCGCTTTGGGGACAGTATGATGAGAATCTCAGCTTCAAATCTGAGAAACTGGATTGGCAAAAACTGCATAGAGTGGCAGTGTCCAGTTTCATGCTTTGCTTTGGTTTTTTAAATGGATAAGATGGGGCAAAAATGAGATGGTCCCACTTCATTATTGCTGAGAGGAGTGCAATTTGGTATAAACTTTCTAGAAAAAAAAATCAGCGGTCAATAAATATTTCTCAGCACCCATTTAGTAAATCTCTCATCTAGATATCACTAAGGAAATAATCAGAGGTATGTGTAAAGATTAAGACACAATGATGTCTAATTTAGCTTTATATAAAATTTAGATACTTTGAAATCATAAGAGTATCTACTAGTTCCTAAACTATAATAATATTCATACAATTGAGTCTTAGGCCACCATCAAAGCATTTAAGGAAGGGTTTTAATGATAAGAGGAATTGCTTGTGATGTATAACTAAATGAAAAGCCCAGTACACATAGCTACATATACAGTATTATATTGTATATATGGCGTATTTAATTATATTATGCATAGCACCTTAAACAGAAACTAAGAAACGTACTGAAATGTTAATCTGACGATTTCTCCATGACATTATAATCATTTCTTTGCTGCTTAATCTTCTACAATAACCTTTCCCACGTATAACCCCCCCTCTCTACAATGCCTTCCCCAAAAGGGGATTCTTAGGCTGCCATCCTTACACTAATGGATCCCATTCTTCCAGTGGTAGGTGATTGGACGCTGTGTAGACACTTGACCCAAGGTGAATCTATCAGAAACTCTATTCAAAATTGGACTATTAAGTGGGTGCTGGGGAAACCTGCATGTAGAAGACTAAAACTGTATCCCTACTTCTCACCCTGTACAGAAATCAACTCAACGTGGATCAAAGACCTTAATGTAAGAGTTAAAACTTTGAAGCTACCAGAGGAAAACACAGGGGAAATACTTCTTGATATAGGTTTAGGCAATGGCTTCTGAATAGGACTCCAATACCTCAGGAAATATGAGCAAGAATTGACAAGTGGAATTGCATCAAATTATAAAGCTTCTGTTCAGCAGAAGAAACAATCAACAGAGTGAAGAGATAGCCTACAGAATGAGAGAAAGCTTTGTCAGATATTCGTCTGATAGGAGATTAATATCCAGAACCTAAGGAGAACTTAAAAAATTAAACACCAAAGTAGCAACCCAATCAATAAATGGGCAAATGAACGGAAACACACTTTTTGAATGAAGATGTACAAATGGCCAATTAAAACATGAAGAAATGTTCGCTATCTTTAACCATAAGGAAATGCAAATCAAGGCTACATTGAGATCCTACCTCACCCCAGTCAGATGTCTATGAACAAGAAAACAAGGGTTGGTGAGAATGTAGGGAGTGGAGTGGGGGGATAGGAGGAACTCTCATTTACTGCTGGTGGGAATGTAAATCAGCCTGGCCACTGTGGAAATCAATATGGAGGTTCCTCAAAAAATTAAAAAACAGGTTGGGTGCCAGTGGCTCACGCCTGTAATCCTAGCTATTCAAGGAGGCAGGATCAGGAGAATCCCGATCAGGAGAAAGCTGGTTCAAAGCCAGCTTGGGCAAATATTTCAAGAGACCCTATCTCAAAAAAAATCCATAACAAGAAAGGGCTGGCAGGGTGGCTCAAGGTATAGGCCCTGAGTTCAAACCCCAGTACCACACAAAGATAAAAATACAAATAGAACTCCCATATAATCCAGCCACACCACCTCTCGGCATATACCTAAATGAATCAAAGTTGGCTTACTACAGAGATACCTGAATAGTAGCCATGTTTATCGAGCACTATCTAAAACAGCAAAATTATGGAATCAGCCTAGACACCCATTGACAGATGAATGGATAAAGAAAACATGGCATATATATACAATGTAGTTTTATTCAGCCATTAAGAAGAATGAAATTATGTTATTTTCTGGGAAATGGAACTGGAGATCATGTTAAGTGAAATAAGCCCGTCCCACAAAGACAAGTATTACATGTTTTCCCTCATTTGTGGGAGCTAGAGGGGAACAAAACAACACAACCAAGGCCATGAAAGGAAAAGGGGTGACTAGGGAATTGGAAGGGCAAGGGAAAAGGGGGCAGGAAGAGGAAAATAATATGATCAAAGAGTATTAGAGGGGATGAATATGATCAAAGCACACCATATGCATGTATAGAAGTGTTATGATGAAAGCCCTTACTGTGTTCAATTTAATACACACCAATAAAAATATTGGACTGTTAAACCCACAAACTGTGACTAGATCTCCCTGGGATACACGTATGCAGATTTCAGGCTGGTGTCCATCTCAGCTGTGGATAGCAGAGAGACCACTGCAGGTCTGCAGCTTACCAGTTATCACCACCGGTGAGATACAGGCTCAGTAACAGGCACCCACAGGCACACCCACAGGCACACACAAATCCTCCTCAACACAGCAAGAGTGGGGAAAGCTGTGAGTATTAAACTGTAAGACCTTTGTTCCTGGTAAGTTTCCATCTCCCCTTTTGCCTGAAGCTAACTGGAGTGGGATTTTCTTCCTTGCAAATTAACAGATGAATTATTTATTTTTTTCTGTTTGCTCTTTCTTACTCTTGCAACCTGAGTTTTTCACTGCTTTTATTATCAAGAAATTATTATTAAAACTACAGCAGTGAGCTACAGCCAAAAAAGTAATTACTTAGTGGAAAGTCTCCTATCGGATTCCTAGATCCCCAGCTCCAGCCCCTCCTGTTTCTGACACCAAGCTTCAGAAACAGGGAGGTTTTATTAGGTTGTTTCAGTTTCGTACAAAATCCAGGGGACAGTTTATTTTAAGTTTGGAAAGCATCCATCGAAATTATTTTCCTGTACTGGGCTAGTATGATCTGAAGAGCAAAGACGGTTGCCCAGTGAAAGATGGGGAGTGAAACTTCCCCACTGATTTATGGACATGAGCTTGGAGTGGATGAGTCACTGGCAAATTGAATTGGGAGGGGCTGCAGCAGAGCAGCCCACACTTCTCAAAACACTGCTGCATTGTCACATGGTAACGCCACAGCTGTGTCTTACCGTTTTAGAAATATGAGTGAGTGCTGCTTAGCTGGTTACCCCTTTTTGGGGACTCTCTATGTTCACGTGAAGTTTTGCCAATCCTAAAAGATGACTGGGTTCAGGACAGAGCTGTTTGGAACCAGCCTATTCGGTCATTCTTATCCCTCCCAAGGTCACCATCTAAATCTTTCTCCACTGGGAGTCAAAATCTAACTGAAAAATGATTGGAATTTGTCCAAGGATCTTTTGACATGTTGTAATCTTTGAGGTCAGGGACTAAATCTGTTACATTCAGGTTTATCCCCAGTTGATTGAATGAGTGAAAAAAAACCATCCATAACTATACAGAGAGATAAACCTAGGGGATGAATGTCTGGAAGTAGCTTCCAAAAGGTCCAGTTTGGGGCCCCAGTATTGTGGTTTGGAAGCCTGGAATGGTGTAGGAGATAAAGTCATGGTGTAATTTAGGTTGAGAAAATTGTCAAGAAGGAGAAAATTATCAGCACTTTTTAGTAAAAGAGGAAATTTAAACCATAGAGAAGTTCTACAAGCAGAACCTAAAAGAAAACTTTTGTGCCCACAAAGGAAAGTGATTTGGATCTAAAACCGTAGAGTGCCCAGAGAGAACAAGGATTTTTTTTTTTTCCAAGAGATTTCAGCACTTATGAGAGAAAGGACTCAGCTTAAAACATCTAATCAGGTGGACCTAACTTTTAGCGATAGATTGCCAAGTTGAGGTAATTGAAATCTACTCCTGCAAGTGACGCAGTTTTACATAACAATTATATTCTGCTGTTCCCCAACTGAAGTAAAATATCACGCACATTCAGAATTACTAATTAGGGCTGATGGAGTAGTTCAAGAAACAGAGCATCTGCATAGCAAACACAAAGCCCAGAGTTCAAACCCCAGTACTGCCAAAACTAATTACTAAAAGTACTATGGTAGAAGAATAGGAAGATAAGGGTTATGATAAGGAGGGAACAGGAAAATAATGATTACCTTTTCCTTAGGGACTCTGATTTGCCAGTGTGTGCTGTGTAACAAATGGCCCACTACATAATAGACTAAAACAGTGTTGATTCATCTCGCAGTGTCGTGGGTTGACGGGAAAGTTCTGTCTCAGCTGGGGCAGCTGATCAGCTGGGCTTATTCACGTTCATGCAGTCAGCTGTTAGGCAGGAGGAGGCCTTTAGCAGGCTATCCCTAAGTAGGCCAGCTTGGTCTCATTTCCATGGTGGTCCTAGGGTTCCAAACACAAGTCCAGTGCTCAAGCACTTTTAAAGTCTTAGCTTGTGTTCCTTTGGCCAGAGTAGGTCTCATGGCCAACCAAGCGAAGAAGTGGAGAAACAGATTTTAGCTCTTGATAAAAGTGAAAGGATTTGTGGACTTTTTCACAATTTACCAGAACTGGATGGTAGGGTTAGTAATTAAAATAAGCCACGGATTCCATGGAGCTCTACAGCACTGTCCACTTCCCGAGTGGCCCTAGCAAAGTAGTGCCTGGTTATCACTTAGCCAGGGACTCTTGCTTAAGAGTTTCCCTGGACTTTGGTATCTCATAGCTCAGCACAGCTTCTGAGGCTCTGAACGGAGCTGCAAATGCCATAATGCAACAGTTCTGTAGGTGGCCTAGATGTCTGTGATTCTTCTGTCCTAAAACTAGCCAGGCACGGAGGATTTCCTTGGAATGTCAGCCAGCCTGTTCCTGATGGTTCTATTGGGAGAAAACCCCTACTTCTTCTTTTCAAAGGCAGGAATTAAGATCCAGGAGGTATAACATGTGGGTGAATGGGTGACAATGACAGGGTAAGTTGGTTATTTGAGCTGGGATCAGGAAAAGGAAGGGTGTGAATGCTAACCTTGCTTCCAGAGGGAGTCCTTTAAAATTAATGAAAATCTGGAAAATATGACCTGGAGGAAAGGTTAGGAACTTTGAAGGCAGGTACAAGAAGCTTCATAGTCTCTTGAAAGGAGTTTTAAACTTTTTCTTGTTTTAGCTGGGCGTGGTGGCTCATACCTATAATCGTAGGTACTCTGGAAGCTGAGATCAGGAAGATAACAGTTCAAGGCCAGCCTGCGAAGAAAGTTTGGGGCTTCTCTCCCCTCAGTTTCTACCAATAAGAGCTGGGTGTATGGTGTGCACCCATCATCCCAGCGTGAAGCATAAATAGAAGGATGGCCAGGCCTAGACACAAGGCCCTATTCCAAAAAATAACTACAGCAAAAAGGGCTGGGGACATGGCTCAGTGGTAGAATGCCTGTCTAGCAAGCACAAAGCCCTGAGCTCAAACTCCAATACTGACAGAAAAGAGAAAAAAAAAACAAAAAACAAAAAACTAAGATGATGAGCTAGGGAAGATAATAGTCTCAGCTCTGCCACTCTGTTGAATTTTCTCATGACAAAATGAGGCATTTTGATTGACTAATGGTCCCCAAGATCCTTCCGGCTCTGATGCCTTCAGGGAAGCTAGAAACAGAAAAGGATGGAAAGGAGGGCGTGAGTGTGTGTTGGGAAGAATCCCTTCAGAGAGCATTGGGAAGACTGTGATCTCTAGAGCTCTAAAAACACAGCAGATCCTTATCGGTAACCTAACAAATGTTAACTGAGTCCCTGGCAAACCCCAGCACGGGGACCGGCTTGCTCTGCCCCGTGGCTTACAGGATGCTTTGGGTCTGATCAGTGATTCTAGAGAAATTCACTAAGCAGGACTTGCCAGCATGCCCACCATCATTATTCCATCACTGCTGAAGAAGAGGGGTTGGGTTTGCCAGGAACAGGAGGCCAAATTGCTGAGACAACTGCAGGCAGTGTTCCATTATATGACCAGGTGACTTCCCTGGTCTTGGTTGCAAAACAAGCAGGGACTAGATTATTCCCAAGTCCATTTGCTTCCCAGATTCTGATCTGGTGTGCAGAAGTTCTCCGGTGTTCCAGCTCAACAACCCCACCTAGTGTCACTGCAAATAGGGAGCCATGCACATTCTAACTAAGGCGTGAAAGTGAGGGGCCACTGGAGAGAGGGCAGGGCGGAAGACAGGCTTCTGAATCCAGACCTGGGGTGGTGGCACTGGTAAGGGAATATAGTGGAGGGGGTGAACTTGTTCAAAGCACGCTGCGCGCTTCTGTGGAATTGTCATAATGCAACCCTTCATGCTGTCAGTGTGTGCTAATAACATAAAAAAATTAAGAATGGGGGAGAGGGGATAAAGGAGAATGATGAGGGGGTGAGTTTAACTGAGATATATCGTAAGCACTTTCGTAATTGTCACAATGTACCCCCAGTACAGCAATAATATGACAACAAAATGTTTTAAATAAAATAAAACCTCAAAATAAAAAAGGTCGTGTCATGTTTTTGCTCCAGCAGAATCTAGATCTAAAATAATAATAATAATAAATAATAATGATGAATTATGAGCATAAAGGGAGGACTGTCTGTGGGGGGAATCAATGGGAAGGGGAGTGGGAAAAGAGAGGGTCCTGAGAGATAGGATTCTCTACAGGAGAGAAGTATGTTACTTCAAGTAGTCATTTGCCAACTGGTATGTATTTAGTCAGATATCTACAGGCATAATTTATATGTAGTTACAATGTGTGTAACAAGGTAGCCATCACTGCATCACCACCGAGCATATCTGTGTACACCTTGATGAAGTGCGTCCCCCTGACCTGGTCACAGACAACAGCTGATTGTCTTTATGTTCACAGTTGAAATTTCCTTTTCTGCTGTTTCACGCAAACAGAAATAGAAAATTTATACTTTTATTTGTGTCTCACCCTAATGTTTTCACATTTTGTCAATGATGTTAGACGTATATGTAATACAGTACACATATACATAGTTCATATCTGTTCTATTTTGGTGCTAAGGGAACTTCATTGTGTGGCTACACTACAATTTGCTTATCCATTCATCTGCTGGTGGACATTTGTTTTGTTTTCACGTGTTGGCCTTATGAGCATTTGTGTAAAAGTCTTTGTGTGGACATATATTTTAACTTCTCCTGGGCAAATACCCAGAATCGCTTGAGTGAGACAAGTGTGTTACCTTTATGAAAGTTTGCCAAACTGCTTCCCAAAAGGGGTGATAACATTTTATACTCCCACTAGTGATGTAAGAGTCCCGGTTGTTCCTTCTCTCCCTGATCCTTATTTAAAATCTGTTACATTTTCCATATTATAACTTATGTTTATTTCACTTTCCAATTCTTCATCTTTACAGGTTGAGTAACCCATATGCAAAATGCTTGGGAACAGATGTGCTTCAGGATTTTGGGTTTTATTTTTGTATTTTGGAATAGTTGCATATAGACGATATGTTTCCTATGCAATGTGTACTCACAGCTTGGATGGAATTTCACTTAATGTTTTAAGTAATTTGGGCACAAAGCAACGTTTGTGTACATTAGACCATCAGAAAGTAAAGGTGTCAGGCTGGGGACGCATCTCAATGTAGAGTGCTTACTGAGTGTGCATGAGGCCCTGGGATTAATTCCCAGTGAAAAAGAAGACCAAGGAGGTAGAGGAGGATGAGAAGGGAAGGGAAATGGGGAGGGGAAAGAAAGCAAGCAAAAGTGTCAGGTATGGAAGTTTTTCGCTTAGGTTGTCATGTCAGTGCTCAAAAAGTTCTTAATTTTAGATTTTTAGAGATACTAAACTTGTATATAAAATCATTTTGATTTTTGTATATTGATTTTGCTAAGTTTGCTTATTTATAGTAGCTTTCTTGTAGACTTCTTTGGAGTTTCAGGGTACATGATCATGTCATCTATGAAAACTGCATTTTCCTTTTCTTCCTCCCTCCCTTTCCTCCTTCCTTCCCTCTTTTTTTTCTTTTTTGCCTTTATTGCACTGACCAGGACCTTCAGTACAATGTCAAACGTAAATACAGAGGCATGGAATCCTCCCCTTGATCTTGATCTCAGGGATAAGGCCATCAAGAAAACACTAACTACACTGTAACAACTCTCACTGCCATTCAGAGGTGGACAAAGTTATTTTCTGTTCTTAGTTTGCTGGTAGGTTTTCTCCTAACAAATGCTCTAAATCTCACAAGATGATTTTTGTCCTTTATTCTTTCAACAGCAGTGAACTACATTGATTTTCGAACATGAAACCAATCTTATATTGCTGAGCTTACACATGCTGTATATTGCAGGACGTGCTTGCTAATAGTGTGTTGAAGAAATTCACTTTGATGTTCATAGGGGACATTGGTCTGTGGTTCTTTCCTTGCAACATTGCCCAGCTGGTCATAGGGAAAGTCTGAATTTATGAGACAGGAAGTATACCCTAGTTCTTTTCTCTTGTAAGAGTTTGTATAAGACTGCTGGTCTTTCTTATATATTTGATGGAACTTAGAAGCCAAGTCATCTGGATTTTTCTCTGTGGAAAGGATTAAAATCACAAATCCAATTTATTTGATATAGGGATATTCAGACTTTCTGTTTCTTCTTATGTCAGTTTTGATAGCTAGTCTACTTTTAGTTCCAGAGCTCCTCATTTAATTTTCTACATTTCTATTTCTCTGCTGAGAGTGTTCCATCCTTCATTCATTATTACTGTGTTTTTCTCTTTGAACATTTTAAATAGCTGCTTTAAAATTCTTGTCTGTTAATTCCCATTTCTGATCTTGGAGTTTGTTTCTGTTTATTCATTTTTGTCTTGATTACGGGTCACACTTTCTAAGTTATTCACAGGACTAGTGGTATCTTTTATTTCCACTGGACATTTTGAGTGATAAATTCTGCTACCTTCTTCCACAGCAGCTGAGTTTTGTCTAACATGCCGTTAGTTATCTTGGCTGGACTCAAACTCCAAACTGTTTCACTATGATAGGTAACAGCTATTCAATCGTTGCTTTATGTTGGGCCCCTAAGGTCACAGCGCCTGCACTGCTCTGGGATCAGTGAGAGATCAGGTGGCTCTGAGCCTCCTCCCTCTGGCTTCCTCTTTACATGCTTTGTTCCAGCAGAGAATAGGTGGGGATTACAACCTGGCTCTGGGCCTTCCTCCTCTCAGCCTCTTCTTTTCTGTCCAGTGACTTCTCACTCAGGGAGCCATGAAGTCTTACTCCTCTGGCCAGTAAACTTGCAGTTTTTCAGAAATCCCAAAATATTTTTGACTGATCAAAATGACATCCTCATACTCTTTGACACGTCCATCTTCTCTCACCTAAAGTCAGCGATTATTTTTCTTGTGTATCCAATTGGGTTTCTTAAATATCAGCAGATTATCAAACTAGTCACAAGAGCACATTTACATTTAGGCCAAGGATAAGATAAAAATTCTTATTGTGGCCTTTACCACCTTACCATAGTCTGGTCTTACATATCACTCCATCAGTGTTCTCATACCACTCTGTGCCTAGTCCACACTTCTGCCCTCTTGCTGTTCCTGCTGTTCCAGGTGATAGGAAGACTATTGTGTGGCTGCTCCATACGTCAACAGGTCTCTTTTCACACATGATATCTTTAGAGAGGCCTTTCCTGACTGCCTACCTAAAACAACTGCTCAGCAAGCCCTCTCCTCCCACCCCAATTATGCTCTAACACCATATCCTACTTATTTTCTTCAAACCACGAATCACGATCTGAAATTATTCATTCATTTCTTTGTTTATTGCCTTGTTCCCTCCCCGAGAGGCAAGTGCCAAGCAGGCAGAATCTTTTCCTGTCTTGTTCACCAATATGCTGGTGGTGCCCTGGGTATACATTTAATAAGTACCTTTGAATAAATAAGTGAAGAATGATATGGGAGGGGTTGAGCTAAATTTAACTTTTCCCTATTAAATTCATCTGGCAACAAAATTAATTAATTGAAAATATTAGCACAAAAAGGAAACGTTAAGTTCCTTACATGTAATTTAAAATAAAACCAATATTTCATTTTACTGCAGGACAGTGAAACATTACATATTATACTGTAAAATCATGTGAACCAACAAAACCAAGTATAAATTTTTAATTGGTGGAAGAAAAAAACTCAAGTGAATAACAGAAAAAAGAAACAAAAGTACTGATGTAGCTGCCAAAGTTATATAACCTGCAGAAATGAAATAGGGGAGAATGGGCATGTAACCTTCTTTTATTAAGGAGAGAAACTATTTCAAAACTCAAAGGACAACAGGTACTTCTTGACAGATTCAAGAGATACATGCTTAATTTTAAAATATAATGCTCTTTTGAAACATAAAACTGTCATCTCAAATTCAAACCAAAGCAGCAGCAAAATAGCAGTAAAAATAAAAATGCTAAATGGTCACTGTTCAGGCTCACAACCGCCATTAATACTTCATTATTCCTTTCCCTAAAAGTAAAATTACACCATTCAAATGAACCCAGACATGAAATTAGCTTTGGAGGAAAATCATTTTGGGACATTATTTAAACTTTCAAGGAGGAAGTGCATACAAGTTCTTCTAATTGAGTGGAATTAGATATGTAAGGTGTAGGTGGCATCTATTATTATTCTCCTCAGTAGTAGAGGAGGGGCATACAGCAAGTTTCTCAGAAACCACGGTAACAGACTAACTATGACCATAAGTTCCCTGGTGAGTGCAGAGGGGGAGCTGATCTTTGCTGCCCTGCTCCCCGTCTCATGGAAGGCAATGTTTTGCTGATGGAGGAGACACTGACTCCTGCTGTGGGAACACAGTAGGAATGCAAAATAGGATGCTAATAATTCCAGTGGAAATTAATCAAGCTAATTAATTTGTTGCAATAGAAAATGCTGCAAATAGATTTTGTTACGGTAATCCAAGTACGTGAAACTTTATCTCTAAATTGATTCCCTTCAGAAATTTTCTGTAAGAGTTGTAGCGCCAGCAGAAATGTCCTCAGGGACTGAGCCATAAACCTAACCATCTCACTAATGGACACACCAGTAAACAAACAGCACAGAAAAGAGTCAGGAAGGTACCGTCCTAGCTCACTCCCGTCATTTACAGTCCCAGTGCGGCTGCACCCACATATTCAGGGCTTCATCTGGATCTGGAAATGCTCTCGCTGTTTGGTTTTGGTTTTATTGTTAACCAGATTTCCACCAAAAGGATAAAAAATAACAAAGCGAATAGAGGAGTTTGCGGCAGGACTGTCTTCACTGTCTTGTTAAGGAGGCAAATTTTCCTAATAGGTGAAAATTTTGCTGATAAAAAGCTGCCAAATTATCTCAAAATGAAAGATCTGCAGTAGAGATAATTATGTGAGCAAAATGAAAATCTAATGAAAAAAAAAGGTTTTTTTGCAGTACTGGGTTTGAACTCAAGGCTTTATACTTGCTAGACAGGAGCTCTGCCGCCTGAACCACATCTCCAGCCCTTTTGGCTCTGTTCTGGAGACACGGTCCTGCCTTTTGCCCTGGCTGGGCTGAACCACGATCCTCCTAACCACAATCTTCCCACTCATGCGTCCTGCCATGGCTGAGATGACAGACAAGCACCATCACACTCAGCTGTTTTCCCTTGAGGTAGGGTATTGCAAAGTTTTTACCCAAGCTGGCCTAGAACTGTGATCCTCCTGATCTCAGCCTCCCATGCAGCTAGGATTACAGGCGTGAGCCATGGGTGTGTGGGGTTTTTTTTTGTTTTGTTTTTTACCATATCTCTTTTTTTCACCTGCACAGTGATGCAAGATGGATTGCTGTTTACTCTTGACATTCCAGTCTGGGTCCATTTCTGAATCTCTACAGTAAATGACAGAGAGAGGAAGTACTAGACCAGTCCTCCTGTCTGAGCAGCTGCGTTACACGGTGTTCTCCTCACACGTTCACCTTGAAGGCCTGAAAGAGAATAAACACAGCACCTGTGATTTGACTTTGCTTTTTATATATTTATATGCAAAGGATGGATTCGGATTCATCAGTGAAGTAGAGTCAAACCATCCCCATACTACGTGACAGCATCCTTCCAAAGAAAATTGTGTGCTTTGTGCACTGGGCCTTCTTCACAGTACACAGGCGCTACAGTGACATCACTAGATAGACTATCAGCAAGGACTTCTCTGTGCAGAACTTTGATTTACACATGACTTAAAAATATAAGTCAGAATTATATCAAAGGTAAGTCTATCTCATAGGTTTTATCTCCCAAAGTTATTGGTGACAGTGTAGCTAATGCTTTCCAAGGTCATATATTAGTGCAGCTGGAATTTGAACCCAGGCAAGCTAGATTTATGAACCAAACTTTCATGAACTCTGTCATACTGTTCTTTATACTGTATGTCATAAATTCTGGTCAAGCTGAGGTCTGTAAGCTGCTTGCATATGACTCACTATTTCTCTCCATCCTTAAACAGCTGGAAGAGACAGTACTAGTAGTATGGGATTACTGGCTATTACAGCAGCAACCTTACCCTAGAGAACCTAATCACAGTAACCACAGGCCCTTTACACCTCACAGAGAGCTGCTTTAAGAAGGTCATATGTATGGCTTAGTAGCTCCCTGAGCAGAATTATACTGTGGAATGGAAATTTTGCTTTGTGGGGGGAGTAAGAAGGGTAAGCAGTAAGGTTTGGAAACTCAGAAGATAACATGAGATGGGGTACTGAAAGACTGTGGAAGAGACCAAGAAAAGACACCTGGAAAAGGCAAGGGCCTAGGAGAAGAGGAAATAAGAAGTGACAGAGATGAATTTTAAAATTCAAATGCTTGGCATTTTTACTTACAGCAGGTAAGGCAAGTAAGGAAGGAGTTAGCAGCAAACACTGGCCACTGAAAACATACTCCAGTGAGCATCCACTGGGTATCACAGGAGACTGATTCATTCTAAGTTAAAGAACGCTTGTGAAGTTTACAAGTCCCTTTGTAACACGAACGATTACAGCTAATATTATGGAGGCCTTCAATAAGCTTTTACAAAATCATGACCAATCTCCACAGGCTACATCTACTTCTAAGCCAAGCATTACAAAAGTCTAGGATAAGTACATATTTCTCTACAAAAAAGACGTATGCCTCATAAAATTAAGCTTTAGAAATTTAATCAGAATTTAAAAATAACTTTTGCTCCCTTTAAAAGATTAATATACTTTTTCACTGTGAAAAATTTGTACCATACAAAGAAGCAAAAGTATTAACTAAATATTCGTCATAATCTCACAATCTATGGCTAAAATTTCTTATTTTGAAGCATTTTTCCTTTTCTATGTATTTTTAAAAGTCAGGATCACATAATGTACTACAGCCTAGTTTTCTTCTTTAATATGTCAGGCAATGGCTTCTATGGCTATTTAGAAGATTATTGTGCACCTATGCTGTAACTTATTTAAATGACCCATATTACTAGAAATATTTCAACTTGAATTTTTTATGTCCATAGCTGATTGCTTCTTCAGATTTAAAACATAAGAGCCAAATTTCCAGGTGTGCATTTGTCTCCTGGAACATGAGTCAAAGAGGATATCTAGAACAAGACAAACAGAGACAAAAGGAAAATAAAGGAAATACCATTAGAGACGCAGGGGCATGAGATGAAAAAGTGTAACATAACATTAGCTCATGTAATCCCAGAGAAGAAAAGAGAGAAAATGGGGCAGGCACAATATTTCAACAAACAGCTGAGGGTTTACTTGAATGACACTCAAAAGCATTGAGATGTAGTTCTACAAAAGTGCTGTATTTGTCAGAATAAGAACACACTCTTCAAAGGGACACCTGAAAGGCAGAGTGCTGCCTGACCTGAGGACACAGAAAAGCTGCAGCAAAGGAGGCCAAGGCAGGAGGCTCGGGAGTTCCAGGCCAGCCTGGGATACGCAGCAAGTCCATCTCCAAAAAACAAAACAGAAAGTACAGAAAGACTGTAGTCAAAGGTTGGAAAAGGAAACAGTAACCTAAAGGAAGCTGGGTCAATGGATTAGCTCTGGTGCCTAACAACACAGTTTCAGGACATATCAACAATTGTGAGATTAAACCTGTAAGTTCAAAGCAACAGTGGAAGACTATAACATACATCTCTCAGTAATTACTCAAGTAAGTAGACAAAAGTTCTGTAAGGACGCAGGACATTTAGCCACACATGGAATATAAGTTTCAGAAAGTTTCCAAAGATTGAATCCATACATTGTATTTTCTGTGGCCACAGTAGAACATGACCTAAAAATCTTTTAGAAAATAATAACTAAAGAATGTCTATGTTTGGGAAATTTTAAATGTACTTCTAGATAGCCCAAAAGGAAAGAGAGAATTGCAATGGGAATTAGAAGACATTTTACTAAATAATAATCAAAATACTCCCTATCAAAACCCTGTAGGACTCAGTAAAGCTGTGCTTAGATGAGAACTTACAGTCTTTGGTACACAAAGACTGTAATATAGAAAATTTAAAAAGGGCTAGGGGTGTAGCTCAGTGGTAGAGCACTTGCCGAGTATGCACAAGGTTATGGGTTCGATCCCCCACACTGCAAGAAAGCAAAATGTAGAAAAGTAGACTTGATTGGAATTATTATCATTATGCAAAAAACCATTCCACCCAATATGTCTACCATACCTCCACCACAGAGGCAGCTTTCCCCTCTAGCCACCCTACTCTACTGAAGACCACATTTGGAAAACCAGCATGTGAAACCATTCACCAGGAACATTCTGAAGATCAGTGATAGCTGTAACTTTATTTATTTATTTTATTTTTTGGTGTAGTGGGGTTCATCTCAGGGCCTCACTCTTGCTAGGCAGGTGCTCTACCACCTGAACCACTCTGCCAGCCCTTTTTTGCTTTGGTTACTTTTGAGATAGGGGTTTGCTTTATGACTGGGCTGGCCTGGACCATGATCCTATTTGTAATTCCCCATATAGTTGGAATGACAGGCATGTATCACTGAGCCCAGTAATTGGTTGAGATGGCATATTGTACATTTTTTGCCTTGGTTGGCCTTGAATCCTGGTGCTTCCAATTTCTACCTCCAGAGTAGCTAAGGTAACAGGACTGAAGCTGGTTACTTTAACTTTAAAGATACTAAAGAAAGAACAGTAGAAAGAAAAATAAAAGTACAGGGAAGAAAGTAATAGAAGTAAATGAAAACTGAAAAAAGCACCATGTAGGTCAACCAGGCACAGCTGGCTCTTTGCAAAGATGTACAAAAATCAAGAAAAATTTGGTGAGGCCAATGAAGGAGTAACAGTGAAAAAGCAAAAAAATCACTTCAGAATGTACAGAATTTATTTATTTACTTATTTTTGTGCTACTGTGGTTTGAACTCAGGACCTACACTTTGAGCCACTCCACCACTCTTTTTTTTTTGCGAAGGATTTTTCAAGATAGGGTCTTGTGAACTATTTACCCGATCTGGCTTCAAACCAGGATCCTCCTGATCTCTGCCTCCTGAATAGCTAGGATTATAGGCTTGAGCCACCAGCACACCAGCACCTGGCCAGAATTTTTTTAAATAAAAAATTGTCATGAATAATTCTGTGTAAATACATTTGAAAATTTAGATGAAACAACTTTTTAGAAAAACTCAATTTATCAAAATAGTCTAAACAACCCTGCTAACTATTAGAGGAATCAAATCTACCATTAAAAATCTTTTCACAAGAAAAGTCTATGTGGGTTTAGCAGTGTGGCTCAAGCAGTAATGCGCCTGCCTTGCAAGTGTGAGGCCCTGAGTTCAAACCCTAGTGCTGAAAAAAAAAAAACAAAGAAAGAAAAGAAAAGAAAAGTCTATGTAGCTCCAGGAGCACACAGTCTTTATCAAATCAAATCAGCACTTTGTGTGAATTGATGAGCCAATACTAAAATGTATATGGAAATTTAGAGCCCCAAACAGCCAAGATATCTAAAAACATGGAAAGGTAAGAGGAAATCATCAGCTGGATATGAGCTCTTATCAGCTACAGTAATTATGACATTGAATGGTGCAGGACAGGCAGCCAGACAAATGGACAGGAGTACATGTGGAAACACACCTGTACATCCATGGACACGAGATGCACCACAGACTGACCCCACCGGGCAAGGAAGGAGAGCTGGTCTTTTAATAAAAGATGCTGAGTCTACTGGTTATCTATCCAAATAGGGAGAAATGAAACTCAAATCCTACCTTACATCACACACAAAATCAATTCTAAATGGATTGTAGATCTAAAATATAAACAAGAAAGTCAAAAACAATAAAGCTTACAGAAAGTAGTATGGTAGAATTAAGTACACAGAAAAATATGGGTTAGGTGGACCTCATCCAACATAAGAATTACAGTACATCAAAAGACAACATTAAGAGCCAAGAGATGCCAGGTGTAGCTCACCCCTGCAATCTTAGGTATGCAGGAGGCAGAGATCAGGAGAATGGAGCCTAGAAGCCAGCATGGGCAAATAGTTTGCAAGACCCTAGCTCACAAAAAAATCCATCTCACACACACACACACACCCCAAAAGGGCTGGTGTAGTGGCTCAAGGTGTAGGCCCTGAGTTCAAGCCCCAGTACTGCAAAAATACAAAACAAAACAAGTCAAAAACCAACAGTCAAGAGACAAGCCACCGTGGGAGGAGATGCTTAAGACATTTAACTGACCAAAGACTTGAAGGTGGAGTTTACAAAGATTTTTAAATCAACAAGGAACAGACAGACAGTCCAACAGAAAAAACGGGGTAGGTTGAAACAGGCAAGTAACCACAAAGGCCATGGAAATGTCCCACTAATATCTGAAAGGGCGTTTTGTCTCCTTCATAATTTCATTAGTGATCAGAGAATGCAGTAAGACCACTAAATGTGCTGGATATGCACTCACGTGAAAGTCTAGCAATCCCAAGAATGGGCAAGAATGTGCAACAGTTAAACTATCCTATACTGCAGGCGCAAGTGTAAGTAGGTACTATCTTTGGGAGTATTTGGTTTTATCGACTAAAATTTAATATATTATCACCCAGCAGTTCTAAGTACATGCCATCAGAAATGTGCATACAAGTGAACATGTACAAGAAGTGCAGGACTTACAACAGCCCCAAATCCAAGTGTTGGACAACAGTAGAAGGTAAACAAATGTTGGTATATTTATGCAATGGAATATTATGTAACAATGAAAGCAAACTCTATTTAGAACAACATGGATGTACCTCACAAGCATAATATTGAACAAAAGGAGTCAGACACCAAAAAATGCCTACTGTATGATTTCACTTATATGAAATCCAGAAACATAAACCACACTTGGCACTTTGCGGAGGGGGTGGGGCTACGACCTGGTGGTAGAGGGACTCCTGGCATATGAGTACTGACTGGCTTTTATAAGTTTGTCCTGGGTTGTTTAGTTGGTGGTAATTTAATGACTGTTCTATTTAAGATCTGTTGACCTTTCTGCATATTTGCTGTAGTTCAACTAGTTAAAGAATTCATTTGAATTAAAAACAGAATGCAGAATTAAGGAAAAACAATAACCACAGCTTTAGGAGGCAAAGTGTCAGCAGGTTACAGTGCTTCGGAGCCCTTTCTTTCATTTGAGGTGGTCTCATATCTTTCCTCGTCTCTGATGACAGGGAACACTCACGCACATATTCATCTGCACACAGCACCAACCACCCCGTGTCTGTAGTGACTCCACAGCAATGTAGAATGACAGGAAACTTGACTTTGAGTGAGTTGACTCTGGGATGGGAAGACACAAAGTAGGGGCAGGAGTCAGCATGGGTGAGCCTTCTTAGTGATGCTATTAGTGTTTCTAACCAGATCAGTAGCTTTAAATGCTATTGACTCCAATTAAGGTTATTACCTTCCATACCTTTACAGTGACTCTTATTAGAACCCACAGTTTCCTACTAACTCAGCAAGTGCATCAGTGTAATATAACTTGTTAGAAATGTGGCTGCATGTACTTACTAAGTGGAGAACAGCTTTAATATGGATTCTGGGTGTCTCTCAATGGTGAGTCTTTGCTGTATTTTTAGGTTTTGGGTTGTTTCACACCAACCTGAAGAAAACAGAAGTTTCTTCTCCAAACTTTGGCTTAAATAGCATATCTATGAGGAAGAAAAACAGCACGGGGTGTGGTTCATTTTCAGCATTTACCTCTCACTGCCCATTTGTTCTTATGTATCTATGTATGGATGCATATGTTTGGGCAAAGCTTGGAATGCAGTGATGGCAGATAGATGGTTCAAGCATGCCTTGACAGGTGCATAGCTAAAAATGGAAACTGGCAGAGATTGAAACTTTTATCATAAAGAAAAATTTTGGCCTTATGATCATGTTATCATTCCACAAATATTTATTGAATTCCTTAAATTTGCAAAACTGTACAAGGCACTGGCAAAGCAGCAGTGAAGAAATCTCATAGAGCTGACATTCTAACGATGACACCATCACTTCTTGACAGCTGTGATGGGTGCTGCTGAGGAACTTGTGCCGTTGAAGCACGTGGAGTGTTTGAAGACTGTAGCATGGAAGCAGGGAACCAACAGGAAGATATCTGAGCTGATTTCTAAAGGAAAATTGCCAGGCTGGTGGTGTGGCTCAAGTGTTAAGGGTGCCTGCCTAGCGAGCGTGAGGCCCTATACACCCAAAGGAACACAACTCAGGATACAGTAGAGACACCTGTACACCAATGTTCATCACAGCACTATTCACAATAGCCAAGCCATGGAAACAACCATGGTGCCCTACAACACATGAATGGATCAAAAAAATGCGGTGCATATACACAATGGAGTTTTATTCAGCCATAGGAATAACGTCATGTGGTTTGAGGAAAATGGATGCAAATGGAGGACATCATGTTAAGTGAAGTAAGCCAGTATCAGAAACATAAGAGCTGCCCGTTTTCTCTTATATGTGGAAGACAGATCCAAAGACAAACACAACACAAAAACAAACAATCATATACAAATTCATATGTAGAACATGTTTGTAACAGTGGAACTACTCTATGGAACTTGGGGAAAGAGGGAAAGGAAAAGAGAATGACAGAGCATCAACCATATCTAAAACATAACATCTGTGAAGGTAGAGGAAATAAGGATATGTATTGAAAGCTGTTGAAAAATAGGAGGTTGGAGGTAAAAGGGTAAGGGAGAACAATGGAAGGAGTTGAGTGGACCAAAATAAAGTATTTCCACAGAAGGGATACATTGAGAAACCCATTTGAACATCAATTTAAATATTAATAAGGAAAGACAGGACTTTAAAATAGGTACAGTGAGTGGGGAGGGTACTCGTGGGAGGGAGAAGGGTAAATGAAGGAGATTGAGGTGAGGGTATACAGATGAAGGACTTTATATACTTGTATGAAATAGAACAAAGAAACTTCTTGCAATTGCTTTAAGTGGGGAGAGAAGGGGGTCGAGGGGGAGAAACGGTGGGGGTGATTTAACCAATGTACAATATAAGCCTAACTTGGAATTGTCACATTGAATCCCCCTGTACAACAAATATATCCTAATAAATAAATAAAAACAAAAGCATGAGACCCTGAGTTCAAACCCCAGTACTGCCAAAAACAAAAAAAGAAGAAAAGAAAAAGAAAAAAATAATAATGATTAAAGGAAAAGGATTTAATTGGTGATGAGGGGAGTGGAGAGATCTCATACATGAGCAGCCGAGCAGTCTTTATATCTTCAATAGCTCTCCCAATGGAGCTATTTCTTATTGGTAGGGAAAGACCATACTGCGTCCAAGAACTGAAAAGGCTAGCACCACATGTGCTAATGAGCAACAAGGACAAGTGGCCTTCCACAGGGCTGATGTGGCAGATGGGCAACAAGCACACAGGGACAAGTAAGTTGTGTTAATAATTTGTTCTTTGTCCACATGATTGCAGGATCACACTCAAAGGTCCTAGGCATCCACTTCAACATGGGAAGCAGGTTGGCACTGGTCTGGGCAACTGGACCCACAGTCAGGTTTCCAGGTTTCCAGGTTCTTAGGAAATGAACCTTCTGGACAAGCTTCCTCACTCATAAACTGGGCTTGGACCAGAAAAGCACTGAGGTTCCTTCAGCTCTAAAATCCTACAAATATCTCCATATATTCAAAGCCAAAATGTCAGTTACAGGTCAACTGACATCTTGGTGAACTTTCCCCACCTCTCAGATTCAATTATGAGCCATAATTTAATCTATGTACTGGTGATAGGAGTGAAGTATGATTATTTCAAAGAATGCTTGAAGTTTCAGGATAACAAGTGAGGGAAGAAGGTGGTAGGAACCAGATGCAAAATAAATGTAATTTGTGTTTATAAGAAGTAGAAAAGTATGCAAAACAGGGAAAGATGAGGAAAATAAGCTCACCAGGAAATTTTAACTGAAAGGCAGCTAGTATCAATCAAGAGAAGCATAGGGCCGGGAGTGGTGGTCATGTCTACAGTTCTAGCTACCCAGGAGGTGTAGATAGAAGGATCTCAGTTGGAGGCCTGACCAGGGAAAAACAAGAGACCTTATCTGAAAAATAACCAATGCAAAAAAGGATGGAGGTATGGCTCAAATAGCAGAGGGCTTGGGCAAGGTCCTGAGTTCAAACCCATGTCCCCCAACCCCCACCCAAAAAAAGTCAGCTTAGGCTAGGAAGGGAGTGTTTATTAGCAAGCCTCATCTTCAGTTGGTAGCGCCACAGTTCCTTCCCCATTTGAGCTGATGTAGTGTTAAGCAAACATAATTTCCAGCACCCCATACTTGATATTTACTAAAATTAACTTTTTCTCTTTCAAAACTTGGGAGCAGCAAGCAAAGGCAATTGTACACTGAAGGGCAAAACCTTCAGCTCCAAAATCCTACAAATGTCTCCATATAGTCAAAGCAGAAATGTTACAGGTCACCTGCCATCTTGGTGAATTTTCCCCACCTTTCAAGGTTCAATTATGGGCCATAATTTAATCTATGTAATGGTGATAGGAGTGAAGTTTATCTCAAAGAATGTATGTGTTTGCACAGGTTTTAAGTAAGGAGAGGAAGAAAGAAGTGGCTGGGTCACTTAAGTCTAAAGTGCTGTGTTAAATGATACCTTGGAGGTCATCTCTAAAACACACTCATTTTACAGATGAGATGGAGAGGGAGATTACACCCATTGGAGAAGTCTAGCTGCTGTTCAAGGCCTTCCATGGCTCTTGGTGGGCTCTGAGCAGTCCTTTTACTTGCACAGCTGCAGTGGTCTTCCTGGCAGCTGGAAACTCTTCACCCTTCCCCTTTAGGTGGGGATGGCACTGAGTACAGGGTGGGCACAGCGCCCTCTGGGAGCCTCAGGCGGTGGGAAAAGCATAGGTCTTTTGGAGAATGGGAGAGACATCGAAACAGGCTGTGGCACAGTGGACAGAACAGCGATGGAGCCCTGGTACCAGTGTAAAAAGTCCCTAAACTGCTTTTGGTAAAAAGCACTGACTCCTTACTTGGGCCCAGGAATCAACTAAAAGCAGGAGAGAAGAGCTTGTCATCTCTGTCTCCATTTTACCTGTTGTCCTTTGTCTGAGCCATGCTCTCCTGCAGCCACCTTGGAATCAAGGAAGACAGGAATGATGGATAACATCTTTATGACAAGGGACTGAACCTAACCCTAAGGAACAGGGGAGCCTTGCAGGACAGACACCCCTCCAAATGAGGACAATTACCTACAATGGTGAGGCTGCACCCTGAGTCACGTCTAGGGAACCAGATTGCTCCTTCAAGTGACAACAGCATATCAAACTCTGCAGGAACCCTGGAAGAACAAGGACTGAGGTAATCATCAACCAGGGCCCACCCGACCACTGGTACGCACCTATGCATACCTTTTGTCCCCTGCCCCTAATTCTTTGTCTATTTTAACCTACAGCCCGTCTCTGTACCCCGAAGATGGCTGAAGATGGGCTGAGGGCTTCCTCCGGCACTTCCCACAGCACGTTTCAGGTGTGTAATAAATCAGAGGATTTATTCTTTGCCCTCCACCATGTCTCTTTATTTGGCGTGTAGGGGAGAGCCGGATTGGACATATGCAATCCCAGGAGTTTGGGCCTGGGGTGCAAAACTCCGGTTTCACCAGCCCCTCCACGGAGCGGCCCCACCGAGGTTGCATGGCTGGGCCAGGGGGAAGGGGGAACAGCGCCCTCACCTCCACTCCCGGTCGCCTTTGGCTGCCGGAAGTGTCTCCCACTGGGGGGCTGTTGAGTATCTTCCTCCTCCGCCTTGCTCCTGTCCAGAGCTGGCGGACAGGAGCGGGACACAAATTTCGCGCGGACCGAGTGGAGGCGGACCGTAAAGAGGAACGGACCGGAAGTGGCGGTTGTCATAGCCACCGAAGGGTTCGGCCGCTTCCCGGCCTTCTCGGCTGGATTCTCTCGCTTGGTTTTGGTGAGGTCCGGGAAGTAGGACGAGGAAGCGCCGACGAGGAAGCACGAGGTCCCCACACGGTCCAGCGGAGGCTACCAGGGCGGGGTCGGCCAGAGGACTTGGGAAAGGACCAGACCGGAAATGGAGGTTTCCATGGTAACCCCGGAGCGGGTTGCCTGGGAGACGACCCCTTTCGATGTCTCTTGACTGTGCCGAAGCGTCACCTGCGAGGCGGATCCGACATCCTGCGCTGTCTTCTGCCATGATTCCCGGGAAATACCGCTCGGTTTCGGGCCGGGCTGCGAACAACGTAGGTTGGGCCTCCTGCTTTGTCCTCCGCCATCGGCTGCGCTGAGGGGCGGGGTCTTTGTCCTGGTGATGGGCAGCATGGCCGTGACCTGGACTGCCAGGTCGGCTCCAGCTGTGGTGTGACGAGGCCCACAGAGCCCTGGGGCACCTCCAGTATGGAAGGACTTGGGGCTCATTCAGTGTGGCAGGACTTGGGGCGCATTCACAACCCTGTCCAGGCCCTGGCCTCCCCAGGACGGGGAGCTGCGCTGCTGCACTGGACCCAGGTTCATTGACCGTCCTGCAGACAGGCAGTGCCTTTTCTTTTTCACGTGAGGAGAGTGTATTCTGAGGCACGCCCACCTCCCTCACCTGGACATTGACTTATTTATTCAGACCTGCAGTCCCAAGTGTCCCAAGGCTGAGGTACTAGAGGTGGGTTCAGTTGGTGTTGGTATTTTGAAAAATAAACCAATGAAACCTTTACAATTGTAGATGTGATTTTATTGAGCGTGATAATTTGCCCCAAAGAAACAAAAATGGAGCGTTCTGTGGTTTTTATTATTTTTTGTTGTTGTTTTATCTGTATCTGTGCCATTTGGGGGGAGAATACGTGCGTATTAGTTAAGAGCAAATCTTACGATTTAATTTTTACATTTCAGGTGAACTGTGGGCTTCATCTGGTTATTCAAGCATCAACGCTTCCTGAGAAAAACAAAGTAAGATTTATGCACAGTGGTATTTAAATTGAAGATGTGTGTTTTATATTCTACACAAATACTAGCATGATTTAAAGAATAGGTACTGACTTAGAAACTTTAAGTGCAGTTACTTTGGTCTCCAACGTAAAGCTGATTTTTATTTCCTGCCTACATAAAACCAAAATTAGCATCTTTTAAAATCTTGATGTCATTTCATTCATTACAAGAGGTAAGTTTCTGACACTTAAATTTTTTGAAGGGAAGGTCTTTCCTAAAATCAGTGGCATGTCATAGTTAGTGGGGAAAGTCTTTTCTTTCTTACTAGTGAGTAAATACATGTCTTTACTACCAATGGCATCTTAGAAGGGAGAAAAATGGGAGGGCAGAACTACACATTCCATTTAAAATTGGGGAAGAAACACTAGGTTAGTGGGAGATATTGTTACACTTATTTTTATATGGAATATTCTCACAATATTCTGAATGTGAGATCCTTTTCCCCCACTATTTGCCCGTGATATTGCTGGTATTTGTAGAATTGCTGGCTTTTTATTTGATGTTTGAGATTTTGATAACATGTTTTCCCTCCTCTCCTGTCTCACCTCAGCGATCAAACATACCCAGTTCCCACACTGTGTCTCAAGATACAGCAAAATTAGCCAAGTTGGACACTGTTGTCCAACCATCACCATTCTGTTGTGTCCGAAAAAACTGTTGAATAGCTGTCACTGGAGGAAGTCTAAAGAAAAGCTCAGAGTTTACAAATAACAGCACAAGGAGGGGAAGAAGGGGGTTAAGGAGGGTGGACGGGAGGATGTTTGGTTAAGCAGGCAGCAGCTGGTTACAGTATGTATGTATGTGAACTTAGTGATCACTTGAAAAATAGACCATTTGACCATTGGCAATAATAGCTGTATCAGTTGAAAATATCACTTATTATAACTGGGCATAATGGATTCCCTCTAAAACTTTCCTAATTGATTTTGCTGGAAAAATCCTATTCTATTGTAATGCTTTTAGAAATTTTGTGTCTCAGTCAAATCCTTTTCTAACCATTCACTTTCTGTTGTGGACGTATCTGGGCAGAAAGCACTAGCTCTTTTTAATTAGAAGGATGGAGCTGGCAGAATGGTAGAGCACTTGCCTATAGCAAGTGTGCATCCCTGAGTTCAACCTCTCAGTACTGCCAAAAAAGTAACTCAGGAGGATATAATGCACATGCTGATGTAAAATTGATAGTGCAGATAAATGACGTGCTATAATTCATTTAAGATATATGTTTAAAGTTTTTGTGGCTGATCAGAAGAGATTGTTTTGATTTCAGTCCTTCTACCAGGCAATTATTTAAAATCAATTCAGTGACAATTCTTGGGAGGTTTACATATATAATTTTATTATGTTATAATTAGACATTTAAAGAAATTCTAATAATCATACATTTTTCAGACATCATTTAGTTTTTATTCTGTGCTTTCTACCTTTTTTTTTTAAACAAATGATTCTTTTAATCACTGTATTTGTGGTGACAGTATGGAGGGTGGGAAGTACTCAGATTGAAGCTTTCATCTGATCTCATGAATGTGGCTCTGATGCCATGTATGGCAAAATACGTAACGTATTTTCAATTTGAGTCATTTTAAGGTGCCACTCTGGCATGAAGCGCATTCACAGCACTGTGTAGCCATTGCCTCCCATGTACCTCCACGTCTTTTTTTGTCACTCCAGAAAGAATCCCACATTCATGAAGCAGATGCTCCCTATTCCCCCTTATCCAGAACCCTTAGAAGCTGCAAATACATTTCCTGTCCTTATGGATTTTCCTATTGTTAGTATTTTATATGAATAGAATTACAGCACGTGACCCTTTGTGTCTGCCTTCTTTCACTTAGCCCTGCATTTCTAAGGTTCATCCACGCTGTAGCATGTTATCAATTACTTGCTATTAATAATTGTCTTCATTACTGTTAAATTCCTTTTCATACATATTTTTTAAATAACATTTTTCAGGTTGAATTCAGGATTAATAGAGAAACACCATCATTTCCTGGTAGACTTTTACAACATGATCTTGAAAGAAACTACTCCAGTAGGCAAGGTATTGTCGGTGAGTAGAGATCAGATGTAGTTAATCCTTTTTGAGTAATATTAATTGTTTAATGATGCTGAGTTTCTAGATCCAAGTAAACTTAAATTTAAAAATGAAATGGCTCATTGGTTACCACGTTGGTTTGGTATTTTTTAAAATCAGAATTGGTAGATTATTTCCAATACAGGAAAAAAACTCATTATTTTAGTTTGAGGGTAGGCTATACTAGAGAAAAGGAAAAGAGTATTTCAAATACTATATTAGAACTAGAAGAAAAGGCTAATTAGTGAAACTAAGAGTTTGGGAACACAATATTTAGATCATAGGGAAAGAATGTAGAGTTGGGAGTGGAAAAGAAGTAGTGTCTTCCCTCACTGTCACGCATACTTACAGGTGTTTATACCACAGGCCTTAAGCTTTGGTGCATATCAATTGGGATCTTGTTAAAAATGCATCTGTCTCCCCATTTTAATTCTGTACGTTTGGGTCACATTTGGAACTGTGCATTTTAATGTCACAGTGATTCTGATAGACGTGGTTGTGGGCTGTCCTTTGACAAGTACAGCCTAATAAGATATGCTTATGTTTCTGAAATGTTTGTTAAGTCAAGGAAAAATTCCCTTCAGCACATTTGAATCTTAGTAGATTGATAGCTATCTGTGGTGTGCTAGCGTTAAGCACTACAAATTCTTATGTCCAGCACTGCCTCTCCCTCCCTGTTTCCCCCAACCCACACCCTGCAGCCACAAAAACGTTATGGACTTGCCTGTTGTGCCAAGGCATCTCTGTGAGAGGGCTGATTACTGGAGGCCCTTAGATGATTGGTTTTATTATACTGTGAGTATAAGGCAATTTTGGATATTGATTAGTCCCCCTACATCTTTTTTGGGTACTTCTGGGACTTACTCTTGGGTCCATCTTATCGGACCAGTTTTTTTCTCTGTCCTATATCCCACACTCTTGTCTTGGCCAGTTGCTGGACTGGAAACTGACCTAACTGTAGTTCCACAAGCAGAAAGCATCCGTTTTGCCTCTTCCATTCACTCAACATATATTTATAGAGTGTATACGTGTGGGGACTGAGGTATAGGTGTGGATGTGGAAATTCTCAGATAGAAGTTTTGTTATGTTTGCATTGTGAATTTCCTTTGTATTTTTAATAATAGTATCTTAGTTTTCTCCTCTAACTCATGAATCAAACTTAAATACCATCCCCAAGCTTTTCTTAGTTAGAGTAGGGAGTTGGAATATAGATTTGTAATTGGCTGGCTAGTTAGATTTATTTAAGTAGTAGATTACTAGATATTAGCTAATGAGGAAATGGTATGGAAGTATTGGTTTTGTGAACTTAAGAGATGAATGAAGTTTTAATTGTAAGTAATGACCCACACAATACCAATTCAAATACATTTGGGAAAAAATTAACTTAACTGGCTTTTCCGTAGAAGATTTTATTGAAAATGACTCTTTGTGGCAGAATACTCATCTGACTGCTGCTGTCTTAACCACATACCTACCCGGTTGTCTCCAGTGTGCCTTCTCCACAGCTCTAGGCAGTTCCCTGCAAGGAAGGCCATGCAGCTTATAACTATTGCCTTGTCTTTTGCACTCAACTTTCTATTTCCAAGGGCATAAAACTTTGGAAACATTATAAGTAGAATTTTATCAGGAAAAGCTTGGGTTCCTCTGTCTACTAAGCTGCACTCTGATATTTAATCCTTTACAGTTCATTTCATTCCATTTCTTCTCAAAATGAATCAAACATTTTACAATCTGTCATCACAAATTAACAAGTAGTGCTCTTAAGTCAAAAGTAAAGAAGCTTGATCTTTTTTTTAAGCCGTTGATATGTGATTTCTTTTAAACTTTTGGGAATGTTAAGTCTTAGCCCCTGAAACTTTGAGGTATTCCAGGTCCCAAACTCTACAATAAAATTTCATTTAACCTGGTCTCCATTGATTCAACCTTTTAATTAAGAATTTGAAAATATATGTGTGGAGGGGAAGAAACAATGCTTGGTTCCTAAGATCGTTATAAATTACGGAAAAGCCTAGAAATCAGAATTTTGGTGACAAAAATAGTCCCAAAGATAAATCTGAGTGGGCACACGTGGTAATGTGCTGTTCCTCCAGCCACCTATCTGATGTGCACCCACTGGTGTCCATCCACCCACGTATCTAGAGTACAGCACAGTGAACATTCCTGCTGATTATAGGCCATTATGCCTCTTAACACTTTGAGATTCTACTTATGGAAGAATTCATTCAGCATCTTTACACTAAAATGCAAGAATTTCTGATTTGCTTTCTTTGTAGGAATAGCACAGACAATAGGTTTCCATGCCTCAGTAAACTGGGAAGACAATTTTATCTACTGATTGCCCACTAAATTTAGATTCTACGTAGAATATAAGGAACATAAAATGAGGTCCATATCTTAAGTGCTTGCAAGTTTAATTGGGAAGACAAAGTACAAGTTAAATAGTGATATAAGAAATAAACAGTAACAGAGGAACTCTTTCAATTAAAATTTTGCCATGTAGTTGTGTAGCTTGTATGAGGTGTTTATATACCCATGTGTACATGTATACAAGAATTTACAGGTTCTTGTAGTGAACTTCAAGACCCTTCTACCATCATGATCATTTTGTCTTTTGCTGTTATACTAAGGTTTATATTCCACTGATAGCAAGCTCGTTATGCTGATAATGATTGTGGCTGCCTATCATAGGAGCTGAAAGGAGTGAGGATAAAATCTCTTCATTCACTGAATGTAAACAGGATTTAGTTTTTGATCTTTGCTTCTGTATTCCAAGTCTTACAAAGTTAAGTCTACCTCTTAAATCGAGGGTTGGCTTAAAGTCTGAACAAAGTAATTTTAAAGGACATAACCAATGTAATCATGAGAAATTGATTTTGTCTATTGTCTTGAAATGTTCCTTTGTCGTCGTTAGACCAACCATCTTTAATCAATGAATCCTTATACTACAGTTAGTACTTAGTCTGTGTTTTGTTTTAACCATCTGATTTTTGTTCCAAATGATTTTGCTGAGTGGTGGTTGCTTGGGTATCTTGCCGGCAGGTGGTCATGCCATAAGACCCATTTATTGGTAAACGTGATGTTGTGTCATTGTATGCTGGAGCTTCATTATTGGTTTTTGACGCTATCCAGAAAAGTGGGATGTGAGCACTGATTATGTCATTCAAAAAGCAAGGTATAGCTAGTCATGGTGGCATACTATGTATCCCAGCTACTTGGGAGGCAGTGGCAAGAGGACTGTGAGTTTGAAGCCATCTTGGGCAAAGGTAGTGAGATCTTTTGTCAAAAACAAAATTAAAAAAACAAAAAGAGCTGGGGGCAATGCTTAGGTGGTAGACTGCTTACCTTTAGCAAGTTCAAAGCTCTGGGTTTAATCCCCAGTAGTGAGAAAAAAAGAAAGGAGCAGGTAGGTCTGAGATATTTTGATTTATGCCTTGCAGACCTGAAGAAGTGCAGATAGAAAATACCATTGGTTTACAGCTTTTACAGGTGTTCTGTGTGAAACCTGATTTTAAGCTGTTATGTTATCTGATGGCTGAAAGTGCATGTTAGCTCCCCACATTTGGTTTCCCTCCTATTGCTTGTTTTAAGCAGCAGAACTTGTAGCAGTCTTAGGTCTGTTTCACAGCTTGTTGCTCCCATCAAATCTTCCACATCAATGTCTGCTTTCAATAGACCTCCCTATGAAGGAAAACATGGTAGATGTCCTCTGGTGTTCCTTCAACCCATTACTCAGCTATTACCTCACTTTCTGGAACTTCCTGTCATGTCTTCTAGACCATTCTATATTCTCCTAGCTCTTTAGAATATATCTTAATATCTACCTCTCCCCAAACTCAACAAAACTATTTTCATGAAGTGATAAATAACCAGACACGCTTCTGTGCAAATATATTAGTCTTTTTCATTCTGCTTCTAACCGTCTAACCAAGAGTCTATAAAACGCCCGGTGGTGTCGTGTACCCCAGCCACAAGTATGCTAGATTTCTAGCCATTACTTCAGTATTCTCTAATAACAGTGGCTGAACACACCAAGAAAATGATCATGTGAGGGTTACATCTGCTATCCCAAACCACCTTTTGTGTATTTCCTATAGCGAAGTCATGTATCGTGTAGCTTTGTGATGAACTTTTTGATATTTTGAAGGAGATGGAAGAGTAATAAGTCCTTTGCCCCGTAATAAATCATCATGCATCTCATCCACAACAAACGTGACAGAACTGTGTGGGCTGGAAGTGAAAACCGCCACGGGCTCCTTATCGGCATTCGGAGACTCCTCCATGCAGACGCCTTCCAAGTCCAGGATCCGGCAGGGCTGCCACAGTGCTGGCCCAGATGTGTCTGGTAACAAGGGCTCTCCTCCCAGTGCTCAGAGCCAGAGTCAGAAAGGGGTGAAGGTAGCACTCAAGTAGTTCTGTATTTTCAACCAATCTGCAAGGCAAGGGGAAAATTACACACACAGAACATGTAGTTTAGGTTTGAGGAGGAAAGGAAAAAACTCAAACTTAGTAACAAATTTCGAATACAGAAAGTTATGGAAACTTCCTAGAAAAGATATTGATAGGTGCCAAAGTTTTCCAAATATAAACCAACTTTAGAGATTTATCCTGACTTAATCAAGTAATTTGAACATCATTTTCAATAGGGGACCACATTAATCTAGTGAGCTCATCGATGCCTTCATTCCCTATTCTCCAACGTTCTTCGGAAGAGAAAATCCTTTACTCTGACAGACTGACCCTAGAAAGGTAAGAACACATTCTTTTATTTTTTGACTAAGTAATATATAGATATGGTGTAAGATTTAAAAGATGTGAAAGTCTCCCTTCATCCCTTCTCCTAGTCCTCCTTCCTAGATGTAATAACTTTTACCATTAATTACCTAGAGGTGTGGTAATGAAAATTCATATTTTATATCTATATGTAGAAGGACTTGACTATATTTCAAAGGAGTACTATAGTAATTCTAAAATATGATTGTGTTAGTCAGCTTTGCATTACTGTAACAAAGTACCTGAGCTAGTCAACTTAAAAAGAGAAAAGGTTTATTTTGGTTCAGAGTTTTGAAGATTTTGGTTGTGGTCACTTGGCCCATTGCTTTTGGGCCTGTGGCAAGGCCTTACATTGTGGTGGAAGTATATTGTTTGGGTAGAGCAGACTGCTCACCTCTTGGAGGCCAGCTGAGAAGTAAAAGAGGGTGAGGTCCCAATTCCCTTTCCAAGGCCATCCCCCACTGACCTAAGACCTCCCAAAAGGTCCCACCTCCCATTGGCTCCACTACCTTCCAGTAGTCCCACAGGCTGGGCCTCTGGGGGACTGTTATTTAAACCACAGCAATGACATTGATGAAAATGGACTTTTGAGTAGCGAAAAGCCTTTATGATCTAGTCCTCACATGGGCTTCCAGGACCCCACCCAAGCTAGTTCCCTGTCATCATCCCATACCTACCTCCCGGCTACCCTTTGGATACACCAAGGGTCTTATGCTGTGGAGCTTTGGTACCTGATGTTCCCTTTCCCCAGAATGCTGTTCCTTCACATGTCTGTGGGCTCACTCCCTACCTCCTACAGGTCTTTCCTTACATGTGTACATCTCAAACAGTGGGATCCCTTTCAGCCTGACATTCCTTAGCCCCTGTCTTGGCTTTATTTTCCTCCTTAGCACTTACCATCCTGTAACCTTAAATACTTCCCAATGTTTATTGTCTCCTCCTACTAGAATGTAATATGTCCACAAGCACTGGGACTTGTTCAGTTCTGTATCTCGGGCACAGAACAGAACCTGGTACAAAATAGGCTCTTGATTGAAAAAAAAAAGTGAATGATTGAGTCTATTCAGGACTCCTTTATCCCCATCTTTTTATATAAGAAGATATCCTTAATAGAATGGTGGATGAAGGATCCCAACCCTACCCTGGTAGTATAGTCAGCACAGAAATCATCCCTGCTCTTCACACCTTTACCTTACCTGACAACAAGCTGTAACGGACAGACTGTGTTGGTAGTCAGGGAAAATGGTCTCTGGAGGGTCTGCTGTGCTGTTTAGAAGGCCAAGTTACACTTGAGGGTGATACCTCCCTCTCAGCATTTTGCGAGATTAAGCAGTCTTGAGATTACAATACTACCTCATATTTATAGCTTTCATAATGCCATTTAATGTTTTGAGGGATTTTGTGGTAATTTCTCCTTCATAATTTAAGAGTCCAGGCAAGAATAACACCTCAGTTTCATGCTACTTGATATTAACAGGAACCAGTAAGTTTGTGACATAACAAGTTAGGTGCTTCCGTTGTTCTTTGGGGTGACTGGGGCAGCTGTGAAGATGGGAACATGGTGGCATGGGCCTCTAGGGTGGAGAAACAAACGTTGATCAGGTAGACCCTTGCTTATCAAGAAAGTTGGGACCAAGAGAACAGACTCTGTCTTCCAAGGCTGGTTGTGAAATGATAGCATCACAAGACTCCATTACCTTAGGCACAGTGAGGCTCAGGTGTGCAGTCAAGGAAGCTATACCAGTAGTAAGATACGAACTTAGGAGTCATTGAGAGCCAGTGGGTGATGACAGGGACTTCTGCTGTGTGGTGTGGGGTCAAGAGCAGAATCTGTCTCTGAGAAGTACTTGGAAGAGCAAGTCCCTGGCTGCTCTTGGAGTTATTTGGGCTGGAGCACTAGGAAGGCAGCCTCTCAATGCCAAGAAGAACAGAAACCAAAGCATGGTCAGTGCACATGGCTGCAAGGGAAGTTGCAACTCAAGGCTGTATGAGGCCCAGCTCCATTGCTTATTGGTTTTGGTGGAGTGACAGTGATTCACAGAGACTGAGCCATTGTGTTTGGAATCCAAGAAACATGACTTTATTTGAAGCCATGACAGTTTATCTAAGGGGAGGGTAGGATGTTATTTAGTTTCCTTTTCAGTGATAACTCAGTAATTCAAGAATTGGATGAAATGGAAGTTGGGGTTCTCATTAAGTTTAATTGTGAGAAACGGAGAAAGACCAAAGCAAGAAAAATGAAGCAATTCAAGGTTTTGCTAAGCTGGTGCACAAAAACATAAGATTTAAACTAGAATACTTATAATTAATTAATTTATAACTTACATATCAGAAGTACCAACTGTGAAGGTATAATGTAATACATGAAATTAATTCCAAGTATTATTCATACTTTAAAAGGATTAAACTATTGCCTGACCTTTTTTACTTCTGTTTTAAACTTCAGGGACTGTTTTAAACATCATCTTTTGTCAACCATTAATGTTCGCTTATTTTTTTTTTTTGGCCAATCATTCTTTTTTCATTATAAGGAGGGTTCTGATTACTTCCATAGTTCACTTATGCTTGTAGTGCTCTTACTTTCTTTAAAGCTTACATCAACTTGGTTGTTACTAAGAGAAGATACTTCTAATAAACCTCTTAGAACTGTTTGCACACACAACTCCTCTGAAGCTCTCAGACTAGTCTATCAGTACCTCCTGTCTAGCTATATTATTGTATTGGTAAACTTCTTAAAGAGCCTTGCACTTCGTTGCCTTATATTTGATACACTGTAACTTTTTGCATACAAGAGGCTTACTGTTTTAAATGCAAACATTGTTAAGGTTTCAACCTACACTGTGACACTCTAAATTTTCTGCAAAGTTCAGTGTTGAATGTGTAGACTTGACATCTAAGCCTCTGAAGACATGTTCCATAGGGACCTCCTACCACTGAGGAATTTCAGGATGAAGTTTTTTTTATCAGAATGAATGGTTGGTGGCTGAATCTTTTTGCATTGTGAAAATTGCATCCAGCTCATGAGTCTCTGATTCTAAAAGAGACCCTTTTATATGTTTTTTTGCTCTGATGACTTAGTTGCCTGGGCCATCTTTACATCAGTGTGTAATGCCAAAGGCTTTTCTCTGCTTATGTCCCAGGGTTCTTTCATGCATCTAAACTTCTGTCACAGGGCTGGGGGCATGACTCGGTGGTAGAGCACCTGCCTAGCAAGCATTAGACCCTGAATTCATACCCCAGAACTGCCAAAAACCAAACAAATAAAACTAAGGGGTAAATCTCTATGACAGAAGGCAATTACATTTGAAGGTTTTCGGATGTTAAGTCAATTTCATGTGAAATAATTGATATTGGAGGTGAGAGCTTAAACTTAATTACCCTTGTCAAAGTCTATTGACTTTTTTTGTGCATGATTTGCCATAAAATACAGGGCACATAGTGTATGGGAACTGAAAGTGATCCAATTTATCTTTTTCTTTTCACAAGATGGGAGCACACAGATGCCCATAATAATATTTGGAAGAAGAGGCAGGCTGCTGAATCAGAGTCTTACTAACCTTTGAACATTGTTCCTAGGCAAAAGCTGACTGTGTGTCCTATCATCAATGGAGAAGAACACCTTCGTTTGCTCAACTTTCAACACAATTTTATAACTCGAATCCAAAATATTTCTAATCTACAGAGGCTAATATTCTTGGACTTATACGATAACCAAATTGAAGAAATTAGTGGGCTTTCTACTCTGAAATCACTCCGTGTCCTTCTGTTGGGGAAAAACAGGTATTTTTGTAGAACAGTTTTGTTTGTAGTCTAACATCATACATAGGACTAATGTTGAGCCCTGTGATATTTACATGGCAACTCAGAACTGAATACCTAAGGAACTATTAGGCTAAAATTTTGAAAGATTGTTTAAATGGATTAAAATTCAATTACTTTTTATGAGATCCAGTCTGGCGATATTTAACCCAAGTTACATTTATTGAGTGTTTTCTTGCCATTGCTTTTCAGTGCCATATCTGATGCTGAAGTACATGGCTTTGGCCTTAACTTTGTGTTTCAGCATGTGTGCTCACTGAGGCTTGCAGTATCAGCTGCCATCCTCCTGGTGTTTGACTGGGGGTGGTCCCTTGCTCCTTTGTGATTCTTTTCAGATGGTGGAATCAGTAGGTATTATTTAGTGTTACACTTTGTATGTATACTTCCCCAATCCCTGTTACACAGCTGTCCTGTAGTGCAGCTGCACAGTTCCCAACTCATTTGTCAGGTTTATTCATGACTTTCTCTTCATTCAGATTTATTGAATGACTTTTGTGAAATGAGGTCAGGGTGTTCAGGTTACTTTCTAGGAAAAGAGCGATTCTGCCAGTGTGATGGTGAGAGAGGAGACTGATGAGGAGGTTGTAGCCATGGCAAGTATGATGTGTTTATAAGGCAGAGAGGAAGAAGTACAACCATGCAGTGATGATGCATGGAGGTTATGATAAATTTTCATATAAATTGTTGTTCTGGCAATGATGTAAGATGACTGAGATCAAGAAGAGGTAGAGATCCATCAAGTTTAAGTCTGTGTTAGCTTACGTGACTATTATCAGCACATGTATGAAGGTTCAAGAGTCAGAGTCTGCAAACCTTAGGAAGGTAGAAATGGTTCTTTGAGAAAGTCAATAATGACAACAGAAATAAGTAGTGATGGGCACATGATGATAAGGATGGTTGTACACACACACGTAAGTGGAAAAGAAGCAATGTTTAAAACTCTTCTGGGCTCAGACAAGTGGGACCACCTGGTCTTGGACTAGTGCTACTGTCTGGCTTCTTGGTTTGCAGCCCTATAGGCTGGAATAGTGTCACTGTAGTCATGGGCAAGTCACAAGCACAGAGTAGATGACAGAAGCATCAGGCAAAGGGTGGTGTGAGGTGAAAGCAGTTTCTGTTCAGTTGACAGACTTCGGGGACACTGGAAGGAAAGCCCAGCAATGAGTCATACCGTGTGGAGAAGGCCACAGGCTGCACAGCCTAATGCCCCAGGGAAGCTGAAGGGTTATCTTGCTGTGCAAGAGCAACCCATGCTGCACTGCTGGACAAAGACAATCTTCCCACCTAGCAGTGTAGAAAGGGCAAGCGTTTGCTTTAGGCAGGCAGCTACAGGAAGGGCAGTTTCTCCCTGGGAAGGAGATCATTGATAGGACAGTCTGCTTGAAGCACATCTGTGTCTTCTGGAAGCATCCCTAAGAAAACCAACACAGCATCTGGGTCAGGAACCAGTCAATGGCCCACATCCCTCTGGAGTCTCCTCTGCTGACATCTCAATTGCTTGGTCTTGATCTTTCTACCTTCAAATGCTTACTCAGCTTCCCCTTATTGTATCCTGTCTGCCGCCACCACATGTCACCACGATTGCTGCGATGTTTAGCTGAGACTTGAAAAATGTGAAGGTGTGAGCCATGTGAAGTTTTAAAAAAACACTGAGACCAAAGAACAGCAAGGACAAATGCCCTGAGGCAGAAATGTACTTGTCAGGTAGGAGTGCAGTAAGAATTCCCTGCAGCTGCAACAGCAAAAAAATGCAAGAGAGCAGCTGTAACAAGCCGGCAGGCAGTCAGAGGGCTCAGTGCCTCAAGGCAGAAGAATGGTGTTAGAGTGTATCCTAGGGTGAAGGTAGCTGCCCTGATGAGGCCTTGGTTTAAGGTTCTCAGAAGTAGAATCACTTTTCTCTAAAGAAAGGATGTTTATGCTCCCTTTCCCCTACTGGCACTGCATATTCAAAATTATAACTAAATAAAATATATTACAAGTTCATCTACAACTCTGTATACGTGCATAGAGAGGAATAGGGAGTAAATTAAAATACTAAAATGATTATGCCTTTACACCTCAGCACGCTTCAATTACTGACAGATGTGACGTCCGTATTTCTACTCAACTATTATACCTATTCTCATTTTCAGAATCAAGAAGATCTCAAATCTGGAGAATCTGAAACTCTTAGATGTCTTGGATCTTCACGGAAATCAGGTATTATAAAGTTCCTTTCTTTCTTTCTTTTTGAAAATACGTCTAGGAAATTGGATGCAAAAGTTTTTCTTTTTCGCTGGTGGAGTGGCTGAAATGGTAGAGTCCCTGCCTATCAAGTGTGAGGCCCTGAGTTCCAACCCCAGTACTGTCACATTAAAAAAAAAAAAGTAGAAAAGTTTTTCTTTCTCTTTCCTTCTTTTTTTTTTTGTAGCAGTAATAGGGTTTGAACTCAGGGTCTTGGGCCTGCTATGCAGACATTCTACTACTTGAGCCATGCCCCCAGTCCTTTTTTCTTAAGTTTATTTTTCAGACAGGATTTTGCATTTTTGTTCTGCTGGTCTTGAAAGAAGATCCTCCTACCTAGGCCTCTGGAATAGCTGAGATGGTAGGTGAATTCCACCATGCTCAGTTTATTTCTTGAGATGAGGATCTCTCTAACATTTGTCTTTCTAGCGTTTGGGTTGTCCTCAAATTGTGATCCTTTTGACCTTTGCTCCCAAGTAGCAGGGATTACAATGATGAACCACTGCACCCAGCCTCAATAACTTACTTTAAAAATCACATTATGTAACCCTGCTCAAGATATAGAATATCGCTGATTTTCTTCTACTTAGGCATTTCTCCTTTATTCCATTCCCTTACTTCTTCATCAGAAGTAACCACTGTTTTACATCTCACTCTTATCATTCCTTTGTGGAATTTTTAGTTAGATTTATCAGACTAAGGAGTTGCTGTTTTATAGCACACTATTTTAAAAGCTATAACTATAAATGAAACTTTATGGTAGCAGTATTTTTCCTAAGTTTATTTTAAATTATACATATATGAGAAATAATAAACATGTTTATATGGTTTTTAATTTATAATATGCTTTTAGCTGGGTCTGTGTCTCAAGTGGCCGGAGTGCCTGCCTAGCAGTTACTACTGCCCTGAGTCCAGACCCCAGTACCACCGAAAAAAAGAATCGCTAGGCACTATCCCGGATCTTACAGTGCACCTGGCAAGTGAACACTGTAGTTCAATCTGTGTATCTTATGGTCATTATTTACCAGCCATTATGTGGATGAAAAATGCTGCATTCCTTGTTAACTCAATTGTTATTTGATGAAATTTACTTCAGATATTTACTGTGTTACATTTCAAAACAGGATCCTTTAGATAATTCTCACTGGTTAAATAACTTCGTATTATCCACAACAGAGGAAATTGGTTATAGATCTTAAGTGTCTTCATATTTAGTAGCATATAAACTTGCCAGTAAATCTAATGACTTTGAATATCTTATTTTTACAGTGTTAATTAACGTGTATGTATGAGATACACTAATCACCCCTCCCTATTTTTGAACAGATCACCAAAATTGAAAATGTCAATCACTTGTGTGATTTGAGAGTTCTAAATCTTGCTCGGAACCTTTTAAGTCATGTTGACAACCTTAATGGGCTGGATTCCCTGACGGAACTGAACCTGCGGCACAATCAGATCACTCTTGTGGTGAGTGTGCGAGTAGTGTCCAGATGAGCCTCTGGCTTTTCCTGTACGGAATGACACGAAGGTTACAGGGTTGCTTCATGCAAAGTCAGAATCTAAGGTTATTTACTTTGCTCTGAATTTAAAGTGTAGATACAATTATTAAGCTTTGTAATGTGTTGACTTGAGAAGTTATAAGGTGTTTTCCATTTTAAAGGATGAGTATAAAATAAGAAACAATTTGGTGCTGTCACAAAGTGAATCAGCTAGTGTAGATGAACACTGAATCCTTTCTGTTTGTGTATATAAAATTAGAAAGAAAGAAGGTTGTTAGTGAATAAAGTCTAGGAATTGCTGCATCAAGAAGGAGAAGAGAAGCTGAGGGATGGGGTCCCTGTTGTTGTACCTTGTTTTAAAGAGGCTGCTTGAAGTCATGGAAGGATGCTGTGCAGGCCTCAGAGGCCAGTTCTGTCTCAGCTTTACTTCTGAGTAGTTGTGTGACTTGGGGTCAATCCCTGAGCCTTGGTTTAGGGTCTCCTAAAAACGAAGGCATTGGGCTGGGGGTTTTTTGCTTTTTTTTTTTGGCTTGTTGACACTGAAAAAAATAAAAAAGCATACAGGCATCAGAGAAGTAACGTGAGCTGGAGGAGGAGTTAGATTGTGGGGTAAAACTACAAAGAGTTCAGAGGGCTCTGAACTCTGACAAACTGATTAAGTGCTTTATGGTTTGCTGTAGGTCATCAACTAAATAGCAACCCGGTTCTGAGGTGTTTTGTGTTTGTACATGGGTGGAAAGGCCTAAAAATCTAACTGCCCAGTGGTGAGATATAACGTAAGCTAGGAGGACATACAATGACTTAGCAAAACACCTGTTCTTTTAACAAGTTTCCTTTGCTTAAATACTATAGGACAACTGCGTTAGGTTTTTTTGGTATCAGTTAAGCCCTTCTAAAGGCTCAGTCTAACTCAACTCTTTCAAGATATTGAGTTCCTTAATAATGATTGGTTTCATTCTGAAGTTTTCTTAAAAAAATCAAGCTAGAAGACTCATGTCTTCTGGGAGGTTAGAATAATTTCAGTGCTTTCTCCCAGAATGGATTGATTCCATAATTTCTAAATTGTGTCAAGCCCTATCCAGATTGTATAGGAATATTGGAACAGGGCTATTTATTTTAAAAGACATCCAGAATAGATTAATCTGCTCTGTTGCTCGATTCCCAGAAAGCACTCAGCCAGGGTCCTGACCTCAGGTAGGGATCCAGAAAGCTTTGCAGTGATGGGTAGCAGAAGTCTATTAGCCCAGCACATTCTCCTGTGTTTTGGCTTCATTTGGAAAGTACATAATGCATGTCCAGGAAACTGCTCACCGAGCTCCCTGATTAGTGTTGCCTTTTAATCATTGCTGTTACAGGCTAAGTAGCAATAACATATCAGGGAAAAGGAAATTATATCAGTTTCTCAAACTTAAAAAGACAGTAGTAAGTGCCATGAATATATCTTTTTTTTTTTTTTTTTAGATTTTTTTTATTGTTTTATTATTCATATGTGCATACAAGGCTTGGGTCATTTCTAGCCCCTGCCCCCACCCCCTCCCTCTCCCCCCCACCCCCTCAATACCCAGAAGAAACTATTTTGCCCTTATTTCTAATTTTGTTGTAGAGAGAGTATAAGCAATAATAGGAAGGAACAAGGGTTTTTGCTGGTTGAGATAAGGATAGCTATACAGGGCATTGACTCACATTGATTTCCTGTGTGTGGGTGTTACCTTCTAGGTTAATTCTTTTTGATCTAACCTTTTCTCTAGTTCCTGGTCTCCTTTTTCTATTGGCCTCAGTTGCTTTTAAGGTATCTGCTTTAGTTTCTCTGCGTTAAGGGCAACAAATGCTAGCTAATTTTTTAGGTGTCTTACCTATCCTCACCCCTCCCTTGTGTGCTTTCGCTTTTATCATGTGCTCAAAGCCCAATCCCCTTGTTGTGTTTGCCCTTGATCTAATGTCCGCATATGAGGGAGAACATACGATTTTTGGTCTTTTGGGCCAGGCTAACCTCACTCAGAATGATGTATATATCTTGCAGTGATAAGTATAATGCATATTGATTACATGAAATTGTGAATATACAGATAAGGATAAACAAGAAACTTCATTCAACTCAAGTTCATTTTTCAAAGCATCCTTTTCTGAAAAAAAATCCCAAAGACCTTTAAATCTAAGGATATATTTTTTTCCATAGGGTCCGGTATCATGCTTATTCTTTTTGCTTTTTTTATGGTTTTGATTTTCTTCAATGTATGGTAATTCTTTTTTTTTAACTTATTTTTTATTTTTTGGTAGTACTGGGGTTTGCGCTCAGGGCCTTTCTCTTACTAGGCAGGTGCTCTACTACTTGAGCCATACCTCCAGACCTTTTTGCTTTAGTTTTGTTTTTTTTTAAGCGGGTCTTGCATATTTTCTTGAACTGGCCCAAACTGCAATTCTATTTATGTCTCCCAAGTAGCTGAGGTGACAAGTACACACCACCTCACCCAGCTTTATTATTTGGGATGAGGTCTTACTTTTTGTCCTGGCTGGCCTGAACCATGGATCCTCCTATGTATGCTTCCTGCCATAGCTGGGATGACAAGCATGTGCCTTCATACCCAGTTTTTTTTCCCTTAAGATGGGGTCTTACAAACTTTTTGCCCAGGCTGGCCTTGAATTGTGAGCCTCTTGATCTCTACCTTCTGAGTAGCTAGGATTATAGATGTGAACCACCAAAGCCTAGTGGCATTGGTAATTCTTTCTCTCTCTCTCTTTCTTTCTTTCTCTCCTTCTTCTTGTTCTTCTTCTTGTTGTTGTTCTTTCTTTCTTTCTTCTTCTTCTTCTTCCTTTTCTCTCTCTCTCCCTCTCCCTCTCTCTCCCTCTCTCCCTCTCTCTCCCTCCTCCCTCTTTTCCCCCACCATAGTACTGAATTTGAACTCGGGGACTCAGGACTTCACGCTTGCTAGACAGGTGCTCTATCACTTAAGCCATGTTCCCAGCCTGGCTGGAATTCTTAAGTGAAGGCCCATGCTAGGTAGTGGCTGGTGTTCTGTGCAGTTGAGTAGATCTCTGTCTAAAATGAGCACTAGATGGTGTCATTTGCTGAGTCTCACACATTGGACTCCCCTTTAGGGTGAGTGGAAGGGAAAAGGCCAGTTCACTTGGTAATTACCAAAATAATGAAGATTTGATTTGGGGGAGAAGGACTTTGTTTCCTTTTTGAGAGTTGATAGTGCCATTCCTTTCCCTCTGGTTGTGCTCTCGCAGTCACCAGCCACCTCCATAGATGACACCTCCCCACTCTCCACCCACCTTCACAAATGGTTCTTGAGGCTCCCACGAGGGTTTCTTCAGCTGGCTTCTCTGCATGCTTGTGTGTGGGGTGGAGTGGGGCAGGTTTATCAGCAGGCCAGGAACAGCTGTGGAGTAGACAGATCTTAATTATACACACACATGATTTGCATGTTTGCCACAATCCATGCCTGCACTCCGTATGTCCTGACTGAGTGTGGGCTGTGCTGGCCCCTGCCACAAACAACCACTGTGTACATACAGCTGCGGCTCTTACTGCCAGAGGGATCTTCAGGAGGGTCCCGTCAGCCTTCCAGTAGGAAGAAACATTGGTCTGCCAGCAACAGCTGTCTTGTTTCCATGATTCCTGTGAATTTACTCACTTATTTTAGGTGTTTTTATTGCTTCGTTCACTGAATCTTGGAAGGAAGGTGAAACAAATGCAGTGTTTGCTTCACCTGCATGAGCAGAAGCCTTCTCTCATGGTTGAAGTAGAAAAATTGTTGTTTGCTGATTTATCTCTCTTTTTCATGGAAATTTCATAAATGTCAAACTAAATATCTCTTAAGTTTGTGTGATATATTTTCATTAAAAAACATTATGATCAATCCCCAGCACTGCAAAAAAAAAAAAAAAAAGAAAAGAAAAAAGAAACATTGACACATCCCCAACAGAATAGAAATAGAAAATAATATTACCAACATTTGGATACCCACCAGTCAACTTAATAAATAAAATACTTTCACTTTTTTTTGGGGGGTGGGGCTGGGGTTTTAAACTCAGGGCTTCAGGCTTTTAAGTAGGTGCTCTACCACTTGAGCCACACCTCCAGTTCTAATGCAGTATTTTCTAATGCGGTAGAGGCCTTCCATACCCCATTACATTCCCTTCCTTCCTTACAGCAGTAGCCACAGTCCTGAATTCACATTGTTTATTCCCACACATGTCTATTTCCATTTCCTACAGTTTATGTACCCCTAAACATATGTAGTAATTGGTTTGTGTGCTTTTAAATGTTTTGTACATCATCATTCTGAACACGTCTTCTGTATGATGCTTTTTTTAGCCTTATCCTTTGAGATTCATCCATGGTGATACCTGCAACTCTAGATCACGATTATTCATTGTTATATAGTACTTCATTTTGCTATTATAAATTCTAATTTTTTGTTACTACCAAGTGGCACAAATACCATCTCCATCGGTTTCTGCGTGCGTGTGTACGAGCTTTTCTAAGGACAGTACTTTCAGAAGTGGTAGGTTATACTCTAAAGTAACTAATAAAACTTATATCCTAACCTAGTGATTGCATACACATTTATATGGTGACATAATAAATAACAGAAACAAGTGTTTCATGAAGCTGTACTTCCCTTTACCTCAGTCCATTCCAGTATGTCCTGCTTTGTCCTATCTCATTAAAAAATGTTGGTCTAAACAATGTTGGTCTCAGCCCACTGAAATTATTTCTTGACTAATGAGAAATTTGTTCCTTCTTTGCTCCCTCCTATCCTTCCTTCCTTTCTGTTCTTTATAAAATAATGATCACTTAGTTCTTATAGTTTCCCATATATTAACTAGAAATAGCATGTCAACTTTCATGAAAAACCCTACTGGCCTATTTGGTTGGAATTTCTTTGAAGATAATATTTCTGTGATGCTGAGTCTTCCAGCTCATTAATGATATGATTTATCTCCATGGATAGCTTGTATGCTTTTTATTAAATTTCTTCCCAGATACCTTGTATTTTTTGTTACTATTGTAAATTTTTTGTTTAGAACTAGATTTTTTCTTACTGTGGCTAGTATATGGCACCACAGTTGATTTTTGGTTCATTGATTTTATGTTTAGTAACTTCGTTCTGAAAACTTAGTTGTAATAATATGTCTATCAGTTGTCTTGGCTTTTCTATTTAGATTAATCTATTTCTGCTAAGTATTTGAATGTGTATAACCCCACCCCCCAAATTCATATGTTGCAACCTAATCATGAATGTTCTGGCATCAAGTGGTGGGATCTTTAGGGGGTGGACAGGTGAGTGGGATAAGGACTGTTCCAAAGGAGGCTCTAATGAGCTTGCTTGCCCCTTCTGCTGGGTGAGGCACATAGACCAGACACGGTCCTTTTCTTTATCTTGGATTTCCCAGTCTCTAGGACTGGGAGTACTGAATTTCTATTGTATATAAATCCTCCAACCTAAGATGTTTTGTTATAGCAGCTTGAATGGACTGAGACTTCTTGTTTGACTGAGCTGAAAGAGCCTCTAGCACAGAACAAACAGAAGAGGGAAAGTGAGCATCTTTGAATTAGTCCCCATTTTACAGGAAGCACCCCAGCAGCCATGTGTGCTAGGTGTCATCCATGTCTGAAGAAGAAATTGTCTCCTGCTTTCAGTTTGCTTGTAGTTTGTGTCATGAATGATGGTTGGATTTTATGAAAATGTTTTTCTGTACCTCTTAGACTTTTTGTTTAACATATTAAGTTTGCAAATTTTTAAAGAAGATTTTTGAATCATTCTGTCATTCTTGGTCATTTATTATGGACTGTATTTCATATACATTCCTGGAGGCTTTTGGTAATATTTTATTTGTAATACTTTTATCTATGTTAATAAATGAGATTGAATTATAATTTCTGTTTCTTTATTGTTTTTGGTATCAGTACTTATCTCAGAATAAATTGAGGATTGCTTCTTATTTTTACATTCTCTGATTTCTTTTTTTTTTTTTTTTGGTGGGAGTAGGGTTTGAATTCAGAGCTTTGTGCTTGCAGAGCAAAGCAGGCACTTTACTACCTGAGCCACACCTCCAGTCCTCTGATTCCTTATTTCATTTTCCTACTCGATATAAGTCTCAATTTATATGAGATAAGGGTGTTATTTTCTTTGGATATTTAGTAGAACTTATCTGTATAAGAGCCTGGGTAGCTATGACTGTTGACTGGGTAACAATAATGGCTGGCTGTCTTTATGTTTTCACTTTTCTGGTGTTGCTTGCATTTTGACTGCTCTATCTATGGTCATCTTTCCACTTTTAATAATGTATTTATTCTGTCTTTTTTCCTGATAAATACTGTTTATTTTACTAGTAATTTTAAAGAAACAGATTTTGGCTCTATTGAAGAACCTCTTTATTGATTTTTAAAAATATATTTTATGGATTTTTATTCTTTTCTCTCTTGTTTATTCTATTTTCTTGTGTTGAATACTTGATATTTTAGTTTTCACTCTTTTTTTTAAGGTCTGTGTGCTAATTTCCATATCAATTGGAGCAGAAATAAATGCCAGAGTTTTTTGGTTTTGGTTTTGGTTTATTTTGGGGGTGGGAATTGTGCATACCAGGCATTCACCACTGAGCCAGCCACACCCCTGTCTCTTGAAGTTTTATTGTCAGTTAGTTCCAAATATTTTCTAAATTCCATTATGATTTCCTCTTTGGCCTATATGTTATTTAGGTTATTTAAAAATTTTGGTATGTATAATTGTCTTATTCCTTCAATAGCCATCCTTTTCTAATTTGATTGCATGTGGCTAGAGAGTGTGGATTCTATGTAGTTCGTTCTTTGGAGTTTGCTTTGTTACTGAGTTTGTGGTCAGTATTTATGGTCAATACTTACTATCAATATATTTGTCCTATGATTAAGATTTTGAAACTTTGCTCTAGATTCATTTAACTTTGCAATTGACGCTATGCCTTCATGGAAAACTGTTCATTTTATCGTACGTACTTTCTCTCTGTATTCCTAACTTCTTCAGGAACAAGTTAATTTTATGAGCAAGGGTTACATGCCAGGCACTGTTCTAGGTACTAAGCGTGCTTCAGGACACTAGTAATGCTAATTGCCTTCGTCTTCATTCAAGCTAATGTAACCATCAGCATTTTCCTGTTTTTTTTTTTTATCTCTTAATAACATTAAAAAAATTTTAATTTGGCATAATTTCAGAAAATATTATAACGGTGCAAAGTTAAAGTACCTTAATTCAGATTCTGTAACATTTTGCTGCAGTTGCTTCATCCTCTCTCCCTTTTGGTATCTCTCTCTCTCTCCCTGTTTTTTTTTGTATCTGTGAGTCTATAGATACTTTTTTTTGTCTGCCATTTTAATAAGTTGCACACAACACATACTTCAGTTTATGTTTCAAGAACAAGGAATTCTCTTATATGACCACAGTGCCATTATCAAAATCAGGAAATTATTGTTGTCATGCTAGTTATGTAATCTGCAGGTCCCTTGCAGGCTTTACCATTTGTCCCAGAGGTGTTCTTTTTATTTTAATTACCATATTACTGTTGTACTGAGCGTACATTGTTGCATTTACAAAAGTTCTTACAATATACCGTAGTTAAAGTCACCCACTTCATCATTCTCCTTTATCCCCCTCCCCCATTCCTGGAATGGTTTCAGTAGATTTCGTTGTACCATTTTCATAGTATTTGCAGAAGTGTACGAGACCCTGCTCTGCATTCAGTCGTTACGCGTCCCATTAGTCATCTTTCAGCGGGACAGTTGCTGGGTTTTGCATCTTATGACATTGCCTGTTACTCTGGATGTCTCTCGACTGGGCTCGTCTGGCGATGTTTCCTTGTGATCAGATTCAGCTCATGCTCTTTTGGCAGGAGCTCACAGAAGCGTCACTGAGTTGCCAGTGCATCATATTAAGTATTCTTTAGCTCTCAACCTTCTTTTTTCTTTTTCTTCTTTCTTTTGGCCGTACTGGAGTTTGAACTCGGCCTCATGCTTGCTAGGCAGGTGCTCTACCACTTGTGTCACACTGCCAGCCCCTTTTTGCTCTCGATATTTTTCAGATAGGGTCTCATGTTTTTGCCCCAGGCTGACCTAAGATGGCGATTCTCCTACTTGTGGCCTCCTGTATACCTGGGATGTCAGGCATGAACTGCATGCCCATCATATTGACTGAGATGGGGTCTTGCAAACTTTTTGCTCAGGTTGGCCTCCAATAAGGTCCTTCCAGTCTCCACCTCCTGAGTAGCTAGGGTTGCAGGTATGAGTCACCGCGCTTGGCCTCAGCCCTTTTTTTTTTTTTTTTTATAAAAAAAAACGTGCAGCTTCTTTTTTAACATCCAATCTGAGGATCTGTCTTTAAAGCAGATAACTTAGTCTGTAACACTGCTTGTGATTACCGATACGTGTACATATAGCACCTTGATGTTATTTTATGCTCCTCATTTGTCCTGCCCCTCTCATGCCTTCACTTTACTAGTTACTTTTAGCAATTTAAAGCACACACTTGATGTAAACCACAGAGTTATCCACATCTCTGCCTTCTCAGGTAAGATCACGTAACTCAGTACCTCTGAATTAAGTAGCTGCTGATTTTTTTTTAAATCTTTCCCAGATCAGACATCTTCATTGCTGTCATTTACTAGGTGCTTATTTGATTCATCCACATGGTGACCCAGGCCCAATGCTCTTTTCTGCATCTTTGATTTCCTTCTTTTCAAAATATATCGTAGAAAGGTCCTTAAGATGACTCTAGTAAGAGTAAAGTCTTCCAGTTTTACTTGGTGACAATGTGCTTATTTTGCGGTTGTTCTGGCTGATGAGTTGAGTTGGGACAGTTGTTAATTCTCCCACTTGTAAGAAGTTCACACTTCGAGCTTCTGTTGTTGTCATTAAAACATCTATTATCTTATTTTTCCAAGGGGCCTCCTTTTGTTTTCTGGGTGCTTTTATGATTGGAAGATTTGAAATGTGTGTTTTTCCATATTTCAACAACTCCAAAATTGGGATAGCTCTTACAACCTATGGCATCTTAAAATCACTGTTGGTTTAAGACATCCCCTGCCTTAAATGTATTGTCAACGTAGTTATGTCTGTCTACACTATCATCAGTTCAGTTGTTGGCACTCCATGCCTTGCATGTAATCACATCTCAAAATGTACTTTAAACGATTACGCCATGGCTTGGCATTGAATAGAAAGAGAGTAGCAAAGTCATAAATTTCATATTAGTGAAACAGATATTTTTCATTGGAAGAATGACGCAGTTCTGCCTGTACTTGCTAATTGACAATGAACTATTTTGAAAAGAAAACCCCAGGGTATTGATGGAGCTGTGGCCTCTCAGTACTGAGATAGGTGTGGAGAGGCTGCATGTCACATGTCACACAGCTCAACTGAAGGCAGGAGAGCCTGAGCAACCAGAGTGGGATAGACAGAGGCATTTCCAAGAAGGAAGCTGTGTGAGCAGTTCTTGTTGGTCTTTCTTTATCTTGTGATGTCTAAGTATGCTGGAAGGAAACCCTGTGGACAATGATGGAGCACGCTTTCAGGGTAGAGTGTACATGAGGATTCCCAGCAACACAGAAGGCAGTACTGTGCACTAAGCATCGGCATGTGGTTACTTAAAATAACTCAGTATGCAGACTCTTCTTCCATACTTTATTGAGGTATAACTTAGATACAAGAAAATGTACAATATTAACTAATCAATTTACTGATTTTCGGTGAGTATTTCCATGTAGCCCCCACCCAGCTCAAGGTGCATTAAGCATTTCTGTCATCCCAGAAAGTTAGTCCCTTGTTCCTGTTCCCACTCACTACTTCCCCTGTCTTAGAGGTATTCTCACTTCTGTTTCTGTGGATTAATTTTAGCTGTTTTTGTACTTTATCTAAAGTATATACAGCTAGGCACTGCATAACAATGGGAATGCATTCTGGGAAAGCATCCTTAGATGGTTTTGGCATTATGTGAACCTCATAGAGTCTCCATAAGCCTAGATGGTGTAGCCTATTGCGCACACTTTGATGTGCATTATATACCATTGTGTATGCATCAATCAGCCGAAACAACTGTGGCAACAGGACTGTCTGCAAAGCATAGTCACTCTTTTATGTACTCAATATATTATTGTAGTCATCTGTTTTGTTGTGTGTATCAGTTTTTTAATTGCTGAGTTGTATTGAGTTGTAGAAATATGAAGGTAAAAATTGGTATTCATTTTTTTGTTCACAGACATGTAGGCTATTTCTAGTTTTGTGCTTATACAAATAAAGCTGCTGTGAGTTTCCCCATAGTCTTTTACTTATGCGTTTATTTTACTGGTCATAACCCTCATTTCTCTAGGTAAATATGTAGGGGGTGACACTTCTGAGCCATAGGCAAAGCAGATGTCTAAACTGATCCGAACTATCTAAATTTATTAGATGCTAAATTTGTTAGAAAGTAAATTCATCAGAAGCAGTTGATACCATAAGTCTTCATAGTTTTAGCACTTCTGAAAATTCTCATTGTGGTTTTAATGTGCATTTCTTGATGACTTACAATGTTGACCATCTTTTTAAGCATCTTGCTACTTTTTATGGAGTATCAGTTCAAGTCTATTGACAATTTTTTTTTAATTGGCTTGTTTTTCCATAATTCTAGATTCACATCCTTTGCTTGATATATATTTGAATATATTTTGTCCATGGCGTGGCTTTTTACTTTTTAAACAGTGTTTATGACATATAGAAGCTTTAAATTCAATGAAGTAGCTTATCAGTTTGTTTTCTTTTGTCATCACTATCTTTTGTGTTCTGTTGGGAAAATCTTTGCCTATCCCAATGTTATCACTATATTCTTTTTTTTAACAGAGCCATCTGCTTGCTAGGTAAGTGCTGTACCACTGGAGCCATGCCCTGGCCCTTTTTGCTTTAAATGTTTTTCAGATAGGGTCTCACGCTTGTTGCCCTGGGCTAGCCTCAGACTTTGATCCCCCCATCTATGCCTCCTGCATAGCTGGGATAACAGATGCGCACCAAAGTGCCTAGCCCATGACTGTGTTCTCTTATGTTTCCTTCCAGAAGGTTTATAGTTTTATCCTTCTGTTTAGGTCTAAGATCCATCTCCAGTCATAGCTGATATGCTGAGAGGTGGGAATCATGCTCATTTTCCTCCATACAGATACCTAATCTATTTCCTCGGTCATCTGTCATGAAAAGGTCTTAATTTTCACATTAAATCGAATTGGTGTGTTTGTCAAAATGAAGTGGTAATCAGATGGGTCTGGACCCTCTATTCTGTTCCATCTATTTGTCTACCATTATGCTAAAACCACCCTCCTCTGGCATTATAGTAAGTACAGATGCTTTGAAAGTTGACTGCGTTTATTTTGTATAATTTTCTTTTTCTATGCGTAAGAATGATATTTGGTAAATACATGGTTAAGTAAATCTAAAAGAGTCCTTTCAGTAATAATAAAGTAAAAATTCTAATGATAGATTATTCTGGTATAGGTTAATCATTGTTATTTTCTCTAAGTCAGTATAATTGAGTTATAAAATAATATCTTTGATTTGTTAAATATGATTATTTTGTTAGCATACCTATTTGTGTTTTCTGAGTCTGTATATTCACATCTTTCATTAATTATGGGAACATTCTGTGTCAATATTTTTAAATAGTACACCTCTTCTTTCTACTAATTAAGCCCCTATTAGACATAGTATGGACCAATATTCTACCCTTTGTTCTTAATCTCTCTTTAGAATGGTGTTTCCATCACTCTGATTTCTCCCCTCCACTTCTGCTTTCTTATTGCTCTCTAGTTCTTCTGTCTTCAAAGTCAATGTCTCCTCCACTTGTTAAATCAGTCTAACCAAAGGCCTTTTAATAATAACCATAAGTTTTTGTTTCTAGAAGCTTTGCAACAATTTTTTCATAAGTGTGAAAGTTTCTTTATTTCTGATGCCTTATTTTTCTTATGTTTTTGTTTCTTTCCTGTCTCTAACAAGTTTTTACTGAGTTATTGTATTCTCTTCATTTTTTGGCAGCTCTACATTTGATGTCTGAAATATCTACTGAATCTTGATTCATGGTAATTTTTCCTTTATAGGTTAGTAGTTTGGAACAGTCAGAATGCTGCAAAACCTAAGATGAGTTTGTGTCTTTCCAGACAGTTTTAGAGGCATGAATACCAGGGATAATATTTGTCAGGGATTTTCTGAGATTGTATTTGTAATGTCAATTTGAACTACAAATTCAAGGGAGGGGGGTCTATTGTTACTTTGTTATTCTTTTCCTCTTAGCTGTTAAACCTGGCTTCCCTGGATTACTACAAGTGGGACTCTCCTTAGTGAGTTGGCGTATCAGTGTCTGCTTACTTGTCTGGTTGTTAGTTCCTCTTTATTTTTTAATTTGAGAGATTGCAGCAGTGTGTAGAAGAAAATCAGGTCAGAAAAGTAAGATGCAGCTGAGTTGGCTTGTGTCAACTGCCGGGTAAAGGGTAAACAAATACACAAAGCAATATCATACTGACCCTTGGGTAAGGGGGCTAGGTGTTGGACTTTCTTCATTTGCATTTCAGTGCGTGATTGGAGTTGTTGAAATGATGCCTTACAAATATTATTCCTCATACACCATGTGTCTGTGTTGCAAAGTGATGACTGTAGCAAGTAGTTATTTTGGAATTAATTTAATAAATGTTTTTTTGAAAATGGGCACTTTTTTTCTTTTTTCTGTTTCAGAACTTTTGTTCAGCAATTTGCCAATAAATTCACTTATCTTGTCAAAATTAAAATAATTACCCCTCTGTATTTTTATCCCAACTCTTTGTAACAAAAATGAGAGTAGCTGTGATTTTATTGTACTCATATTTGTCCTGTTTGGTACATGCCCAAACCTTGTGTCTTCACCTTGCTTCTTCCTCCTTGCTCTGTAGGAAGCTGCTCTAAAAATAGCTAGAGTCATAGATGTTCCCTCCACAGTCAGCTTGCTGAATCATTTAGCTCCTTTATAAAGCTTGGGAATGTGGAAAGCAGTGGAAAGAGTAGGAGCGTGTTCCTTAGAGGGCAAATGATTACAATCCTCCCAGCAATCCTGTAGTAAACAATTTTATTTCAGTAAATTTTAAAAGGGTTATAGTTTGAAAATATGTAAAATGATTTCGAATATCCAAAAATATTTTGAATGGGATTTTCAGAATTGTTTTGTTAAGTGCAATAATTTAAGACAATGAGCCGATTAATAGTAGGATTTATAAATATTCCCCTGTAGATAAACATTTTAGTTCATCTTCTTTTTCTCATCTTACTTATGTTAACATTCTGGCTATTTTGTAATAGTTTCTCTGCCTGTGAGAAAACTACCTGCAGAAGAGAGTTGTTGGGAGTGTTTAATGCTTAATAAGAAAGTGCAAGTGTGATAAGGATTTAGCTTTCCTAAATGATCCCTACTTCCATTTCTCCTTTTGGAAAATGATTGCAAGATAATCATCATTTTTCTGGGACAAGCAGATTGAATGCTGGCTCCTCCACCAGAAAACCTGTTGACAAAGCCCACTGCCTCTTTTAGACTTGGCCATGTTTTTTAGGACAAAGGCAGATTATGGATCTTTGAGATTTCTTGAGGTTCTAGTTTAGGGTGGGACTTTCAATACAGGGGCTTAATTAAAATTGACAAATTTGTTATATAATAGATTAGAATTGGTGGGCATAGCCAGGTGAGGTTTTCAAAATGAGTCTTGGGCCATAGTATTGAATTTTTGTTTGCCCTATGATTGATAACTAGCTCATTTTTCCCACTAATTGAGGGTTCAGTTTAGCCAGCACTAATTCATTTTCAAACTCTCCAACAGTACAGTAAAATTCCTCTCTGGATGGGCAAAGGCATAAGGTAATGTGTTTCATTTGCCCCTGGAGCTGATCTTCCTAGAGCCTCTGTCCTGTCTCTAATATAGGCGGGGTGCCATATAGACACATTCTGGAATTTCCCTTTGTCTGTCTTGTTTGGTGAATGCTACTTACCCGGATTTACCTATTTTCCATCTTTGGTTTACTCTCTCTTATTAGAGGAGCCATCTTCTAGTAGTTTTTAGGAAATCTTTTTTAAATAAATAACTTATGCATAGATAATTAATATGAATATGACAGATTTTTTTATCTATTGTACTGCTAGAATTTTATTACAAAAGTATATCTCAGAATTGCTAGAAAAATTAAAGAATAGTTATTTTCTCACAGAAATTAAATTTGGAACAGAATTAATTATGGATAATTATTTTGCCTTTTAAAGTTCTAGAAAAACAGGGCTGGGTGTGGCTCAAGTCATAGAGTGCCTGCCTAGCAGCATGAGTCCCTGAGTTCAAACCCAAGTACTACCACCAAAAAAGAAAAGAAAAAACCTCTGGAAAAGCTATGTATATAATTAGTTATTTAGGAATATCAGATATCATCTTTAGTTTTCAATTTGTTGTGAATATTTTTATAACTATCAGGAAATGACAGTTAATGATTTTGAAATTTTAATAATGATTTCTGATAAAACTTTTTCAGAGATGGAGATAATTATGAAACATTGTAACTTTACCAAATAAGCCTAAAAATCTTTTCTCACAAATTATATAGCCTGATGTAATTTGAGTTTATATTTTAATAGCAAAAAATTATGTCTTGAAAGGTGTCTACAGTCTCTGAATGCCAGAGATCAAAGACATGATTTAATTTTTTAAAAGATACCTGGATTAAAGGAGATCACACTCTGCCTCTGAGTTTCTCCAGTTGGGTATCACCAGCAATGAGTGATACCAACAACGTAGAGAGAGAGGGTTTCCAGTTTGCCTATGTCTTCATGCTTCCATAGACAGATAAGAAAGCTGCCATTTCCTTAGCACAATAGGGTCCTGGAATAAAATTGATCCTATCACCATTCTGCACTCCTCCTCCATTTGGGGGAAAACTAGAGCATGATAGATGAAAGAAGTGATTCAGAAGTTTACCAACATGTAAAGCCCATCACTCACCAGGGAAAATTTGGCTGCTGTCTTGTTTTCTTCAGACTTACACCTTGACCATGAAAAGATCTAAAAATTACTACTTCATATCTGTGGACCAGACTTGTCGGGTGAGCCTGAGAGTGATGGCGTCAAACGAATGGTATACGTGGGTAGTGTTTTCATCTTGGGCAGTTGTATTCCTGTCGTGTCTCACTGTTTAGGGTCTGGGGAGTTGAGAGACAGTTGGAGAATGGTATACACGAAGACAGGAGATGGTCTAAGCCAGCTTCATTTTTCTTGTGCTCTCCCAACAACCATTAAGACCCCACTGTCATAATTCTGTCACTTTTCTATTTTCTTTTATAACAAGTTTTTAAAAATAACAAATGCAGCATTTTGGGGGAAGCTGGGCCTGTCTCTAATTTTCATGCACTTCCCTAATCTCTTACTGAGAGGTCTTGGAAGTAGTAATTTTAGAAAGGGAATGAAAGTCGGGAGGAAGAATGATAATGACTTATGGAAAGGGTAAAACAAGTTTTGATTAGGTTTCAATATTGCTTACAAGAATATGTTAAGTGTATATACTTCTATTTGTATTATTTGAACTCATACAACTGGGAACTACAATAAATGGCACTGCCCTTAAAATTAAAGATATTTTATATGAGAGTGGCTCTGTGTAGTATTCTAAAGATCAGAGCACTGGAACTCAGAAAATCAGAGTCTCTCCTGTCTCAGCCTCTAAGACAGGAGGCACTTCTGGGTGCCCAGGCCGAAGCCACAGCTGTTCACCTTTGCTCATGGTTAGTGAGGCGGAAGCCTCTCAGTTACTGAGCTTCCTCTGAAGATCTGTCACTCTAATAAATGTCATGTTTTTCAGAAGGTTTGCGACATTTTGCTTAATGAAATTAGGGAGTTTTTGCTTAATGAAATTAGGGAGTTTTTGCTTGTACTTATTGTGTAGTTACTTTTAAAATCATTTGGGTCAAAACGTGAATGTCTGCTACGGGTAACTAACTATTTAAACAGCAATAGTATGCTCTGAACAAGTGTTCGATGACACTATAGGAACCTCTGATATGTGCTCAGAGAGAATCGCCCTTGCTGTGCCCTTCAGTGACTTACTATGATATGCTTTAAGTTTGGGGGGAATTGCGAGTGAGTGGTTCCTCTATAATTGAGTGGTCTCTCTATAACTGAGTGGTCTATTTCGTAGGGTTTGAGAACAATGAGGTCAATAGCTTTGAAATTCTTACTTTTGTTTGGAAGACAAATGGTACAAATTTTAAATGTAAAGCTTTTGAATGACTTTCTTATAAAAGTGACTTTAAACAAATGTTTGATGTTGCTGTGTTTGTGCTGCTGCAGGACATGCTGAAGTAGCATTTTGGCGTCTTTCCCAAAAGCACGCTCAGAGGCTGGCTGCAGTGTCTGCTGTGCTCTCCTCCTAGCTTTTTTACCTAGCGAGTGCTGCAGGCTGCTCTGCAGAGCACTGACCCTCCCATAAGTCTGCAGTGGGAAGAATGGAGCTCAACGCCCAGCAAACCCAGGCTGTAGCAAGGCTGTGGGAATAGAGATGGCTAGACATTTCAACAGCTGAGCAAGAAGGCATTAGCACAGGCTTTTTAACTGTTCCGTTTTTGCTCTCTGTTTCCTTCTAGAAAGATGTGGACAATCTGCCCTCCCTCCAGCGTCTGTTCCTCAGCTTCAACAACATATCCAGGTAAGGGGAGACTCCGACCTGTCACTTACTAAGAATTTGATTGTGTGCACCGCAGGGTGTTAAGCGGAGATCGTAAATGTCTAGGAAAATTTTATGAAATGAAAGATGTCGAATTTGAAAATGACAGGATAGAACAAAGTCCTTTGTGGAAAGACAGAGCTCTGTGTCTAATATTACCTCTAATGCTAAAATGATGAAATTAGTATAGTATATGATTTTTATGTTATCATACTGGAGAGTTGCTCTTCTGTAAAACATTTGCACATGGAAATTTCAACATCCATTCTGTTGTCTTTTGTTTGACATTCATTGCACTAGTCAGTTGAATTAGAATTTCTTTCATAAATTATCTGCAATTTGTACAACTACTAAGCAATTTTGATAAAGCAGACTGTATTTGTCTCTGAGCTGCATGCTAATTAGGCCATAACTGCCTTCTGATTTAGTGTCTCTGCTTAGAATTCAGGCTGCTAAGAGACAGTATATTGGAATATATAAATGTGTGTATTTTGTTTCCAGACATTTAAAGCAGAGCACCCTTCCTAGCGTCTTATTCAGTGTCAGTGCAGAAGGTTCAGAACTGAACTGAGGCACATGGCCAGACTTCAGCCTTCCTCCTAGCTCTTTGCTTCTACTTCCCTCCAGTCTCTCAGTTTGACTGGGCTTTCTGACTGCCCCTCAGCTCTGCAGTTGCACTTTGGGTCTTGTCTTTGAACTTGATATTATAAAAGGGTAAAATTAAGTATAAAGAGTTCAGAGCATATCTCTTCTTGAACTCAAGCTCTATGCTTCTGGTTCTTAAAAACCAATGTAGTTTTTGTGTATTTTTCTGTTCACACTTATTTCTTCCTCCATCTTACTTAAGTGTTAACCCCATCTTCTGATACTGTAAAGACAGCCATTGTATCAAGATGGTGAGCTTTGCAGAAGGCATTATTTCAAAGGAGATACCCTTAATTTTTCTCCTCTATGGAAATATTAGTTTTCCCATAGACGTCTCGCGTTCTTCTCATTGCCTGTAGTATACTAGCTGCCTTTCTGTCTTATTGGAGATCTAGGATTTCTTTTCTTTGGCAATGGTAGGAACTCTCAGTTTTCTTTAGGGAGTATCTGCCCAATGACCCTCAACAAGTTTAAAAACAATTGTGAATGCAAATTATGAGTACAGGACCTCAGTGTGCAAAGGATGGAGGTGGGGGAGGGGTCTGCTCAGTCCCTGGACTTTCCTTAGGAGGTGCACACACAAGAAAGAAGCTTGCCTCCTAGGAATGGGAGCTCCTTTTGCGTGTGGTGGACCTGCACCTACCTGGAGCACCGCCCTTCTTCTCTCTTAACTGTTTTCAATTGGGGAGTCAGCCTCTCCAAGAATGAGAGGTCACATTGTTACCCAGCCCTTCAATAATGACCTAGACAGTAGGCCCCCATCTACTCCAACCTTTGCTGCCTACAATTGAGGGAACATCCCGATACTGTTCCTATGACACTTCCTTACCATGTAATGACCTTATCCATCCCAGGCTCTGTAGCACTTTCGGTTTTGCTGATTACATCTGCTTTATATTGTTCAGAAATTCTGTAGTGCTCCTGTTTACTATCACAACTCTTCCTGGTTTTCTATTAGTGCTATGGATATTTTCATACTTTAGGCTCAGTTACTTCCATGAGATTTTGAAAGGGTGCAGCAGATACCAGGCAGCCATACTAGTAACTGCCCTTCCCTTGAACGATTTCCCCAAACAGGCTACAGGTAAAACTATCCTTGGAAAGTTCCTGGTTTACTGCTGTGTGATCTGCTCCTGTAGATTTGGAGTGAGGCCAGGGATCTGGGCTTTATTCACACTCCATGGAGGGTTCTAATGCCCAACTCAGTGCCAGATCTGGGGGCCATTGAGTGATGTTGCCCCAATTGACACTCTTCATCAGAATGGAGGATGCAGTTTTATGCAAAAATTTCCCTGACCCTTCACAAGGAAAAGCTTTTTATCTTATCTTTATTTTATTTATTATTTATTTATTTTCCCATAAAATTGTTTCTAAAGGGGAAAAGCTTTTTAAACAAAAATGTATGTTAGGGATAAATGTTTGCCACCTTCAGGAGCAGGCTGTGATTCTCAGCTGAAACCTAGGGGTCTTGTCTTCTTTCTGGAAGATGGCTCCAGAGCTCGGCTACCTGATGTACAGCTGAACTGTGATCGATTCTTCTCCACTTTCAATTTCCTCTCACTCTCCATCGTGGAGAGCTTCCGCAGGTTGTTTTGTTCTGATTTTTGGTTTTTTTTTTTTTTAAACAAAAGGAAGAAGGAGCTCATAATTTTAGCGCTTGATTAGAAGAGAGCAGGTGCTTTTGTTTCTAGAGCTGAGGGGAAAAGGAGTCACGCACTAGTTAAGGTCAATATCAATTTAGGATCCTTGGTCTCATGTATTCTTTTTTTTTTACAATTGTGTAAAAGACACATATGTGAAATTTACCATCACAATGATTTTTAAAATGTTCAGTGGCATAAAGTCCCTTCATGTTGTTCTGCACCCAGTCTCCAGAGCTGTTTTCCATCTTGCAAAACTGGCACTCTAGACACCTTAGCCTCTTTCCATTACCATTTCTGCCAGCCCAGAGGAGCCACACCCACATCACACGCTCTGTCTCTGTGACTTTGACTGCTTGAGGCACCTACCTCATAGGAGTGAGGTCCTACAGGATCAGTCTTTTTGTGTTTTCATTTTTCACTTCATATGATATACTCAGGGTTCCTCTGTGATGTGACATGTGCCAGAATTTCCTTCTTTTCTAGGGCTGAATGCTCATGTATTATTCTTGAGGTAGCATGAAGTAGACTAGAAGGGAACTTTCAGAGTGAGCCATACCAGCCTTCCCATCCCCATTGCCTTCCCACAGTACCCTAGGCTCTCATTGCACTGACCCTCTTAAACACCTCATGCAGTCCCCTGCTCCATCTTTGTATCTGTCTTGGTCTTTTACAATAACATCTTTCTACCTTTTGACTGTCTAAGTAACTCCCAGTCAGCTGTACCTCTCAGGTTAAGTGGCATCCAGGGTTCTCAAACATTAATGTGCATGACATGCTAACCAACCTTCCAACCTTCCAACTAATTCAGTAGTTTTAGGCTCAGGAATTGATAGCTTTAGCAAGTAATACAGCTTACTTAAAACATCACTGATCTGTGTTCTCCTAACTTCAAGTCAAAACATATAGCAGGACCCTAAAATCAACTTAGTGGTTCAAGACCAGGAAAATAAAAATAGAAAAGAAAATATCATTGTAAGGGAAAATATGGTTTTAGGAATGTTTTCTACTTTTAATTATTTATGGGTGTATCTGTCATGCACTTGTGTGCATGTGTTACAATAGAGATGTGACTGGGGTTAAAATTAAATGTTTCTTACTATGAGATAGGTTTAAAAGTTTAAAGAATATTGTGGGGTTTTGCACCTTGCTTTTATGGCTTCCTGCATTTCCATGATTATTACAGTCTTCATAGATTATTGTACTTTGATTATCACCCCCCTCCAGACCGTCAACTTGACAGGCAGAGAATATGCCCCACTGCTCATCTCATCCTCTCCAGCATCCAGTGTGTATGTGCTCCTAGCAAGAATAGTATTAATACATAAAAGTTACAAGAAGAATTTAGCCTCTCAAATAGAGAGATTTCCCATGCAGCCCGAGAACTTGTCTTGGTGTGTCCTCTTTTCATGTCATTACTGGTTCATTTAGGCTATGTTGAATGTATGTGAGGGCCTATGAGGTTTAAAGTCATAAGAAATGAAAGTTCTCTTGGCAGTCATGTCCAGCTTCTATACCAATTTGTTTATTTGTCAATAAGGATATTGCCCAGAACTTCTAGATAGAAGAAAAACCTATAGAAACTAAACTATTCAATGGGTTGTATCAGTGGTAGGTCTCCCCAAGGAACAAGCAATAAGGAACTGTGGTGTCTGTAGGGCATTTATAAAACCAACAAAAGTAGTGTTGCTTTTTATGATCACCATGCACTGGAATTTCTAAACCATGTCAGGGATGAACTGCTCCTTCATGTCAGAATGGACCTCTCATTCCTCCTTCCTTCCCTTAGGAAGACAATGCTGTTTGGACTCAGCTTTCTCTCTATGACATCATTGGAACTTTTAAACTAGATTTCCATTTTGTTTTTTCAGGAAGCAATGCTGTTCTGAAGTCTGTAATGACTTCTGATAATAATTCTGGCTAAAGGTCGCTGAGCCAGAAGCTTTCCTTCAACACCATCCAGGGCAAGATTATCTTCTGGGCTGTTTTCCAAATTTTACTGAAATTTGTTCATAATTTACCTTTATCAGTAAGTCATTTTCCTTGCATTTTTTCTGAAGCTAAGATCAGCTTTTGGTAGTCAGTCTGTATGCTGATAAATTTTTAAAAATACAGTTTCTATTTAGGAAAACCAAAGAACCCCAGACTGCCCTGAGTTATGTCATTTAGTACTAGTTGGTATTTTAAGGAGGAAACCTTTGCACTGGCCTTCTGAATGTATTGATATTTGCCATGAGTGTAGGTTGATACTTGAAAAGTTCCCATAGTTGAGAGGGGTTATTCATCCAAGGTTGCATTTATGCTGTTTGAGCTTGAGGAAAATTCTCTCTCCTTAGTTCGCCTATCTGGCACAGGGTTAGAATGCTTCCTTATTCCTAACAGATAGCCAAGAACACACAGATCTTCTCACTGAGTAAAACAGAGGAAATCAAACTATTGACAGGTGTTTTCTGACTGCCTGCTAAGAAGTTTTAAATTGAGAAATGATTACACACTGGAACAGAAATTTCACTGTCAGTACCCATTTGTCTACCTAATGAGTAAACTCCTGAGGCGTTTACTTAGTGACTGACTCCGACTTACCTTCTTACCAACATTTAATCACATTTCTAACTGTGGCAAACATCTTCTGAAGAGGAGGGCATCTTTTCCTGTCCATTGCTGTTTAGGTTTTGCGTTGTGAACAGAGCTCTGGGTATGGTGAGGCAGGTCTAACCATGAAGTTGAGCTCCTGCTTTTGAGTTCTTTTAGACAAAAAATAGATAGAAAGGCATATCCACAACTCATTTGTTCTACCACATCAGGAAAATAGACTTGGAGTGAGATGAATTCATCATGCTCAGGTTGATGTAATTATTGGATCAAAATGTATTTTATTTAAAACAACTTTCCAAAATGTTTTTTATGTGATTTACCATTATATATCTTATTTCAATATTACTTTATTACAGTGCTTTTCCTTTTAGAGATTAGAAGTAGAAATTATTCTAAAATAGAAAACTGTTTAAAATGAACCAATTTCATTCCTTCATTGTTTTTAGGACAATCTGTTTGTTAGATGATTGTGCTCTATAACACTTTACATTCTTATATGAGGTCTTATTTTTCCTCCACTAAATTAAGAATTGCAGTTTAATCAGCTAGTTATTGGTTAACTTTTGACTACTGTTTTGGTTTTGTGTTATAGTCAAAAAGAGTTTTTATTTCTGTTACTTTCAAGTGTATTGATCTCACGCTAGACAGTTTACTGACTATGCAGATGGGAGGTTAACACCATGTACTATTGACAACCGGCAGTCTTGTTGAAGACATTGGAATTTCCTTCTGGTGCAAGGGAACTGACATTATTGCCATTCACATAGAGCTTTGAGGTTGTATTGTTAGGGAGCACCTGAAAGCCAGGTGACTGCTACTAAAGGAAGGTCAGAGCTTTTCTAGGATATTGGAAAGTCAATTCCATGACCTTGTGGTACTTCCACTCCCCTGGGCTTTTCCTGTTTCCAAGCCTCTTGCCTGCTGTAGCTGTCAGCATCAGCACTGTTTTCTGAGGACAGATTTTCAGTTTATTGAAGAATCAGAGTTCATGGAAACAGAGTAGTAGAAAGAAAGAAAGAAAGGAAAGGGCACAGATATACAAGCGAGCAGGAAACTGAGGGCCTCTGTCGTGTTTGTTTTGTTCCTTTGTTTGCCTTTGGAGGAGAGAAAGGCACAAGAATCTAGTGGACAGCAGTTTCTTTTTACTGTTATTATTATATGCCTTTATGATCCTCTTTCTTTCTATCAGCATTGATAGTCATTCTGTCAGTACAAAAACGCATAGAAATGCCATCATGGATTTTATTTATACCATTTTGAAGTAGAGAACGACACCGTGTGCTCCAGCTCTCCTCACAGAACACTGAAATTGTAATTGTTTCAGTTCAAAGAGTGCCTGTCTTCAGTGGATGTCATTAGGTGACTTGACAGTGTCTCCTCCTGTTTCTTCTCTACTAACAAGTAAATAAATAAATAATTTCAAACTTGCAAGAAATTTTCCAGATATCTTTATCTGGAAATTATAAATTTATCCTGTAATTATAAAGTTGCATTTTCATGAGTGTAAATGTAATTTATGTGTGCCTGTGTTTTTCCTCAAAAGAAGGCTTCTTGAACTAAAATTAAATAAAGGCCCTGAGAGCTGTCTGTTGCACACCTTGTCCATCTGGTTTCACACATACATAGTCGAGAGGCTGGTAGCTATTCATGGCAATGAATTAGCATTTCCACTTTAATTCATTTTGAGATAGAATCTCACTTTGTAGCCCAGGCTGGCCTTGAGCTCATGATCCTTCTGCCTGTACTTCCCACGTGGTAAGGTTACAGGTGTATATATACACCATGCTGGCTTGACTTAACAGTTTTTAAAGCGTTGGTGTACCAGAGGCCCTTTAGGATTTTATTAATGTGAAGTCTTGAACCTTGAAATTACTCATGATTAAATACTAAGTGGTTGTATAATAAATTGAGACCAATTTCTATTTTGTGATTCTTTTTTATTTTGTTCTGTAAATACAAGGAAATTTAGGGTATATTCAGAAGCAAATAGAAGCTGTAGACAGATTAGGTCCAAAATTTACTTAGAAATAAACTCAGGAAAACAACTTCATCTTCTGCAGTGCTAGAAGTGCGGTGCACTTCTGTTGTAGGATCAAATCCAAAAAAGATTTGAAGGAGTGTGAAATAACAATCCCAAGGGCAAAATATTGAAATGACTGAACAAATCAGGCAGTTAGTTTCAAGAACAAGTTCAAAGTCAATCATGTTAAACCCCAGATACAAACTTCTGTCTGTAGGACTTTCAAATTTGTTCTGCTAGAGGAGCTTTGGTTTATCCTTTATGATCAAACTTGAGAGTTATTTCCTAGGTTTGGGGACCCAAACTCCAAGCAAAGAGAATTATTTACTTTTTCTACTGTCTTTACAACATAGTACAATAATGTCTCTTTTCTATGTTTCTAATCAGGCCATTTCAACTTATCACAGTATCGGTCATATCTGGTATACAGTAGACACACAATTACTATTCAGTAATGGGTCACATCTGGTATACAGTAGACACACAATTACTATTCAGTAATGGGTCACATCTGGTATACAGTAGACACACAATTACTATTCAGTAATGGGTCACATCTGGTATACAGTAGGCACACAATTACTATTCAGTAATGAATAGATAAAGTCAGATTTTGAATCTGATTTTTTCAGTATTCATAGATAATTCTTAACAGCTTATTCACCAGATTATCTTATTTAGTTGTCTGAGGACTCAGTTTGTAGCTAACTTACCATGGCTGTGCCTTGGGAAGTAAATCACTAAACGTAGGACAAAGTGACCAAATTAAGTTGGATTCCATGCTGTTGACAGTTGTTTCAGGATCTTCCAGACCAGAAACTGTCTCCAGTTGTTTAAGATAGCAATGATATACTTTTTGAATGTTTGAAAGTGTTTTTAGGCTCTCTCTTGGAAAGAAGCTCTTACTTTGCTTTAGGCAGTTCCTGAATCATCTGATGCTACGATAGGAGCGCCTCCATCATTGCAAAGTGTGCTCTTTGTGTTGTTTATTATGCCTGTATCAGATGGCTGTTTGAAAGCCCTAGCCTGCGGTTTACAGCCATGTCATCTCTCTCTTCCATATAAATTACAGTTTGCTACCTCTTCCTCATCTGGCAATTTTTGATTGTGTTAAGGGCCTTGTAGATGTTGCATTGTTGAGATGGTGGGTTTTGTTGTCTTAATTTAAAAGTATTGATTCTGTTTTGATAACGTACTGGAGAATCAGGTTGACCCTGTTGGGGCTAATTTTTTGCTTTTATATATCAAGTGAGAAAAATCGAGAGTGATACTTATTCTAGAATTTAGAGTAGTAAATTTTTATACCTATACTTGTTTTATCCTGACAGAAAACACAAGATTTCTGAATCAGCAGCAGACTGATCACTTACTGCAGTGTCTTGCATTGGTTTCTGACGCTCCATTTGTCCCTTGGGGCTGGTTATGTGACTAAGGCAGATGTCATCTACGTGTATGGGGGGGTGCTCTCACACATAAGAGGAACCCCAAATTATTAATCATACAGCTTATATAGAAGCTGTTTACAAATCTGTAAAGAAAGAGAAAGAGATTTAGGCAGGGATATAAGATAGAGACAGACAGACCTTATATTCCTAATGTACACATACCCTCTCTGAGGAGAAATGGGGAAGGGCCTCTTGGCTGATTATCCTTTGGGGTGTGAACAAATGGCTCCAGGTTTTATTATCTTTTGGAATGTAAACACATTCCATCAATCACCTTCTATCCACTTGGTAGTTTTTGTAAGGCAAATGTAGGCCCCAAAGTGACCATGTGGAGAGGAGTGATCTGGCCCAGAGATTCTTTATTGCCAGGTGGGAGAGAGAGAGAGCCGAGAGAGAGACAGAGAGAGAGAGAGAGAGAGAGAGAGAGGGGCAGGGGCTTAAATACCCCTCAGTGGGACTCAGCTTGATCTGATTGGTTAGGATCTTATGGTTCATGCCGATTGGAGGTTGGGGCAGAAAGAGAATTCAAGCTAGACTTGAGGCAGGACCATAACCCTGGAAAACAGAAGCTTAAGGGTGCAGTAAGAACCAAAACCTATCGGCACCATTATTGCCAACATTCCTCCCTTTTTTGTTTGTTAAGGAAGGGAGGCGTTGTGTTCGCTCTGGCTTCTTCGAGCTGGCAAGGGGCGGTGTAGGGGAAGGAAGGGTTAGTTGGCAGATGGTGTCGGGGCAGTGAGTCTCATGATGGCGTACACCCAGGCTCTGAAAATGAAGATTTCCTCTTCCCTGAAGCTGATGAAGGTCCCTTGCAGCCATAGGTCGTAAAGAGTCTCGAGCCAATCCTCTGACCTCCGCATGGTGGGTATCAGCCAACTATCCTCGCATTTTGAAGAGGTTGGTATCCCTGGAGGTACAACTGGTTAAATTTTTGATTAGCAATAGCAGACATGTAGTATGCTACAAGGGAGCAAGCTTAAGAATAGGAGAGCGAGAACATAGGCATTAGGATGGGCATTGGCCAGGAGAACCACTGTGAAATGTTGTTCCCTAGACAATTTCAAGAGTCCTCCAACTACAGAGAGAGAAATGGGTGGCCATACATTATCTGAGACCCAAATAGGAATATTAGGAGGAGCATAAAATGTGTCTGTTCAGGGACTGCATGCCTAGGGATCTAAATTCTGCAAAATCCTATAACTGCCAGGAAAGCTGTAAGCTGTCTTATGGTATGGGGGTTGGGAAACGGAAGATTGGGTTGATGCATTTATGACTCAGGGAGTGAGTCTGTCCCTTTATGGCCACACCTAGGTAGGTGACCTGTGGGAGGCAGGGGCTGTCAGGATTTAAATGTAACACTCTTGGATAAAAGAGAGCTTTAGCTCCTTATTTTATATAAATTGACACCTTAACCTTTTAAATGTTTGTACCATATTCAGATAACACTGTTACAAGGAGGTCATTTAAGACACATAAGCATAAGCAAATATGTAAATGAACTCTGATTTAGTAGTACTTAAAGCTTGACAAGATCAGCAGAAAACACAAATAATTTCTTTGATTAAATCTTTCTCTGTAATGGTTTTTTGTAGATGTTACTCAGAGCAGGACAATATTAAGATAACCTTGTTATTTTATAGACATAGAGGATTTGATTTTAGTTTGACATGACCCTAAAAATCTTTTAGGCAACTCTTAGATTATATTCAACTTTAACTTTATCACACACCAAAGCTTTTATTATACACTTTTCAAACTTACTCAGACCCTCATACAACATACTAAACCCTTTGATGGTTTATCCTTATCCTTCCTATTTGAAACAATCTTTAGGACAAACCCTTCTTTCCAAAATCCCTTCTCATCCAAAAAACCATTCCTTTTTCCTTTAACTTCTCAAAAAATGCATTTATTACCTATCTATATCCTTTCCAGTTGTTTACTTTGTAACTTGTATTTTAAAATTAACTTTTATAAGAATTTTAAATTTATTATAGGGGCTGGAGCAACTAATTAGTAGCCCTTATTGTTTTTAGGAATAGACATAAGGCCTCATCATCCCTCAGGCTTGAGGGGATATTGTTTTAGGTGTGGAAACTGTGAGGGATTTTTGAGTTTTATTTGAATAGGGAGGGCTGTCCTGGCTCACCCTATACTCATCTCATCAGTCCACACTGTGGAATCTTCTTTGTTCCTGAAGGAGGGAGCAGCAAGGGAGCTGCCTAGGGGGAGAATTTGAGCTTTTAATTGAGATAGTAAATCCTATCCCATCAGGGACACTGTATTTTTAGGTACTATGAGGAAAGAGTGACAGAAGAGAAGGTCTCCCCAAGAGCAGGCCAGAGGCCAGGTAAACTAGCACTCTAGGGGCTGGCCAGATTTGCCCCAAGCAATAACTTTTGTCATTGGACCAGGGACCAGGAGAAAAAGGTAAAACAGAGAAACAGGCTGCACTGTCTAGGAGGAAAATGGCCTTTTGTTTTTCTGCCATTATGGCTCCTCAACATTGATGCCAAGAAGTGGAGTGTGGCCAGGAGGCTGGGACCCATCAATACATAAGAGGTGGCATCTCACCTTCCATCTGGTGATGGGGGCACTTAGACCTCCAGTGGTTACCCTTGCAGAGGGCAGGGTCCCGGTTGGGGGTGGGGCTGTCTCCCAGGCTGTCCCCTCTTAAGCATTCTCTGCAGAAGTGCCCCTCTTGTCCACCATGGTAGCAAGTTCATGATACAGGCCCCAGTCAGGTGGGGCCCTCTCTGAGAGCAGCAATGAGGCCATGGTGTCTCTTATCTTTTTCTCTCCTGTTAGTAAGGTCCTGGACATACAGACATAGCTGTAAATACAGACATGGCTAGCTGTGTTACTTGGCTCAATGACTTTTCCCTTCAGCCACAGTCTGAGTTTTTTACGAATATCTGGGGCTGACTGTTAGAAATTTATCTTTGAGGAGAACCTCTCTCCCCTGTGACTCTGAGTCCACCGTGGTATGCTTTCTGATAGCGTCCTTAAGATGCTGTAAAAAGGTAAGAGGATTTTTTTTTAAGTTGTTGCTGTAAAGTAAAATTGTTATTTTACATTGACACCTGACACTCTGGAGAGCAAGTCTCTGAACTGTTCTGGGCCTCAGTTTCCTCGCTTGAAGAATGAGGGATCTGGTCTAGGTTAAAGTACGTTTTTCTACTATGAGATGGCTGAAGTGACATTAATGCCACTTATCTTCTTTACCTTTTTTTTTTTTAGTAATGCTGGGGAATTGAACCCAGGGCTTTGCACATGCTGGGCAGACATTCTCCCGTTGAGCTACTTCCTCAGCCCCAAATATTATTATTATTATTTTTTTTTTACTTTGGCTGTACTGGGCTTGAAATCAGGACTTTATGCTTGTAAAGCTGCACTCTACTGCTTGAGCCATATAATCATTTCCAATCTGAGTGGCCTTGGCCAGAACCCATTGCTTCTCTAATGAGATAAGAGTCTGGTCTAGTAGAAGCATAATATCCTTTCATGTCAGTTGAAAGGTTTGGATCACAGAGATAAAGGCTTGGATGTATTTGGGCATCAGTACAGCTGTTTAGATGTTTTTAAATTTCCCTTAGATCTGATAACTGGAAGGGGACATAAAACTTGCCCTCTTTCCTACCATTGCCTGTTGAAGAGGGAAGCACTCGTTAAGAGGTTCTGAGTATTAGTGTGGCTTACAAGGTAGAAATTTGTATAGGGAACCTCAGTTTACTTTTTTACTTTTATAGAAAAGGTCTAATTGGAGTATGGTATTGTAATTTAAGGAACCCTGTGAAGGCCACTTCTCTTGGTCACCCAAGGCATAGTGAGGCCAGGCCTCAGTACAGAGCTTCCAACATTTACCAGCCAGAAGACTGGAAGATGCAGGTCCCATCTAGAAAGAACAAAACGTTAGGATCCTGTCTTTTAGCGAACAGCAGGCAGCCTCTTTAATAAAGGCTACCTTTTTAACAAAGAAATCATTTGTAAAGTTAGAGAAGGGCATTCAGAGGGCATTTCAGGCCAATACCAGCACCATACGGGACAACTAGTGTTAATATTTGGAGGGAAAAATTTATGCTGAGGCCAAAGGTATAGAAAATTCTAAATGAGAAGTTTAGAGACCACGGTAATGTACATTTTGTTATTTCTGGAACTATAACCTTGAGCTAACAATTGGCTTACAAGGGCTGGGTCTGATGCCCTGAGTTGTGAGGTGGGGCTAGGAGCAGGACTTGTGCAAGGCACCACTCCCTCCACAAACACCTGGGACAAATGACCATGACTGCCTAGGCCTGACCCTGTGGCCTGTCACCCCTCCCCGCTTCCTGCATATTCTGCGTGCGTTTATTCTAGGGGAAGTGGTGGCCCAGTATGTACTGGGTCCTCTCTATGGATTTTCTTAGCTATGGCAGGCATTTTTGCTGTGTCAAGAAGCCGGCATCCTGTGCACAGGTGCACCTGTTCGCTTTCCCTCTTCCCCTTGTGGGGGCAGAGTTACAGCATCAGTATAGCAGCTGCAGTTTTTTGTAAGTGGTTTGGTAAAGCAGCCGATTCAAAGTTACTTTAGACCGAGAGGCCTGGCAAACTAGTTGGAATAACTTAAGTCATAAGGTACCATGCTACAGGTTCTTCATGGGAGGCAGGGTCCCAGTAAGCCCAGGGAGGGGAAGGCAGACAGAGACAAAGACACATGGTGAGACCATGGATGAGGCAGAAAAGGTGTGCTGACATCTTAGGTAAGGGAGGGGAAGGCAGAGCCTGGAGGCATGACACAGGCCTGAGGGATCAGCCATCACCTGTACCTCCAGGTTGCTCCCATTGATTGGTACTGGCAGGCTTTCAGGAAATGAAACCTCCACTCTCCGGTCACCAAATAAATCCGGGGCTTGGTCTCAGCCCACAGGAAGGGAGCATGAGCTCTCCCAGAGCTGGAACCGCCTTGAGGCCAGAATTGGCAAGGAGTGGCTTGCTTAACTCCATGATGGGGAAAGTTTTTCAGGAAGATAGGAGGAGATAGGTATGGTAAGCAGTGCAAGAAGTCTGCTTACATGGGGAAGGAGGAGGTTTGGGAGAGGAATTGGCTGATTTAGAAACAGGTTTACAGGCTGATAGAATCTGCACAGGGGAACAGAAAGTACAGAGGGAGGGTTCCAGGTCAGAGAGCCGGATTTAGACGGAGGTATGAAAAGGCTTGAACATAATGGGATCTGTCCCCATCGTCCCAATTGCTCACAGTAGTTATATGTCCCGTAAAAGGTTGGGATCTAAAGACCCGAAAAGGGGCCAGTGGCTTTGGTTGTCTAAAGTATAAGTGGGCCAGATTTGAGTGCAAAAGCGGATCAAATTTTTTGGTTTTATATCTGGGGTCAGACTCAAGGTGTCTAAATTATTGAGGAGGCATTTTAGTGGGGAGTCAGATGGCAATGAGGAGGTGGCCCCCATGATGGGAGCTGGTTGGAAGGATATATGGAGTCATGGGGCATCCCCATGTGGCTCAAATATCCTGAGAACAGTACAAGGCGCACGAGAAGCAGTCGTCACTGCGTTCAAGTGGCTTGTAGGGCCCCCGGGGCGCAGAGGCTGTGGGTCACCCAGCGCCGGGCTTTGCAGATGGGCGGTCTCCGAGACCGACGACAAAAATAGACCCAAGCCAAACAGAGGGAAGGGAATTCCCCTGTACCGTCTGAGTCCCAGAGATAGCCAAAAGGGGGGTGTTCAAACCCCAGAGACACTGAAGGGAGAGACCGGGAGCCCAAGAAGGGTATGTGGACTCACCAAAAGGATGTCCAGTGTTGGATGCAAGCAAGGGCGATCGGGAGGATGAGTCCTGGCCAGTCACGTCCTCAGGGTGGTCATGGGGTGAGTCGGAATCGGGGTCCCACCAGGATTAGTGGGGAGCCCCCATCCGAGTCTTACACCAAATGTAAGACAAATGTAAGCCCCAAAGTGACCATGTGGAGGGGAGTGATCTGGCCCAGAGATTCTTTATTGCCAAGTGGGAGAGGGAGGAGAGAGCCGAGAGAGAGAGAGAGAGAGAGAGAGAGAGAGAGAGAGGGAGAGAGAGGGAGAGAGAGAGAGAGAGGCTTAAATACTCCTCAGTGAGACTTGGCATGATCTGACTGGTTAGGATCTTATGGTTCCTGCCAATTGGAGGTTGGGGCAGAAGGAGAATTCAAGCTAGACTTGAGGCAGGACTGTGACCCTGGAAAACAGAAGCTTAAGGCTGCAGTAAGAACCAAAACCTATCAGCGCCATTATTGCCAACAGTTTTCTTTGCCCAGAAAGAGCATCTTATTCTTACACATTTTTACCATGCAGAAACATGAAAATCGTCACTTTGTTTTTCAGCATAGACTAGCCAACACCTGGGACATGACCTTTTGGGACCTCTATAATCTGGTTGGTCAGAGAGACCTCTGTCCTCTATTGGTGGGAAGTCCATTGTCTCCAGCTCCAGGTGGCTCATGGATGTTGTTCACCTCACAGCCCTCAGTAATTAGACCTTGCTAGGCTTTAAGGAGTCTCTCCTATGGGTGTGCCTCCTGATACTCACCTAGATACTCGAGACCTAGCACAGGGTTCTGGAGCTCCTTCTCTGCACACTGCCCCCATTCCACTCCCACAACCCATATTCCAGTGCTTGCAGCAGCCCAAACTGACCTCTGTCCCATCTACACAGTGAGACCTCTTTATCTTTTTGGCCCCACTGTTCTCCATATCCTGTGCAAAAGGATCTACAAGCTAAGATGAATGTGACTTTCTAGTGTTATTTACATTGGGGGAGTGAATCCGATGGCTGAAATGCATTTGCTGTCTTCCAGATTTCCAAATTGTCATTATTGTATGTAAGTTTTGCCATTTGGTTGCCTGTTCTTAAAGAATATGAATGTGCTTTAAGTCAATAATACATTATTCCTGCATGTAAGAACGAATGATTTAATCCAGTCTTTAATGGGTAGCTTGGCCTTTCTGTCTGAAGCCCTCCTGATAATTAAAATGAACAGTTTAGAAATGGACTCACAATTTGTCATTCAGAGTTTCTAAGCTCAACTGAGTAACTTGTGTCATTTGTCCAGGAATTCCCCTGCTTCTGTCCTTATTAATTTATTTCCCTGTACAAGTGCCTTTAAAAACTATGATTTACTTCATTTTAATCTTTATTGATGAGACTGAGGCAAGAACTAAGTAAACCAGAAACTGCAGACTCATGTCATTTTCAAATATGCCTTTTTAAAATTGTGATGGAAAAATACATGTAATGTAAAAAGCTTTGCTAAATTATTTAGGAATAAATTTATAAGGATTGTATATGTCTTTAAAAGCTGCTGACTTGATGTTTGATGGGATGATTGATAATTATACCCTTCCTCTTCTACTCTGTTTGAATCGATTGAAATGACACAGGAATCAGATGGATGCAGCTTAAAACAGAGAATGCATCTTAGATGTGGGCCTACAATCAAGCTTCCTAATACATCTTGCTTGAATTAATATTTGATCACACTCTCACTGGCAGAGGAATTAAAAAACTAAGAGCAACATCTCTGGGAGGAATGGGCATGAGTAGAACACCCCAATCCTGGATCCTGGATGGCTGGAAAGGAGCCCAAGAGAATGGAGGATTATTTCCTGTGCAGAAGGACTCTCCCAGTCTTTCCAATAACATATATCACTTCTTCTTTTGGGAGTGTTCCTTTTAAGAAAGATGTGTTAACTAGCTTTCCATGACCATAAAAAGAAAATACCTGCAAGACATCAACTTAAAGGAGGAAGCATTTATTTTGGCTCCCAGTTTCAGAAGTTCCAGATGGTTGTTTGACCCTATTGCCTGTAGGCCTGCAGCGAGTCAGTACATCCTGGTGGAAGCACATTGTGAAGAAAAACTGCTCAGCTCATGGTGCCAGGAAGTAAGGGATGGTGGGGGGACAAAATATACCTTCGGGGCTCCCACCCAATGGCCTACTTCCTCCCACAAGGCCCCACCTTCTAAAGTTTCCACCACCTCCCAATAACCCATTAAGTCATAAATCCATAAATGTATTAATTCATTGATGAGGTCAGAGCTGTTACAATCCAATCACCTCTCAAAGGCTCCACCTCTGACACTGTTGCCTTGGGGACTAAGCCTTCAACACAGGATCTTTTGGGGGACACTTAAGATCCAAACTATAGCGAAGAATGTGCGTACGGGGTGGCGGTTGATTCATTTTTAGTTTTGCAGATGAATTTTATACAGTACTGAAACTTATCTTAATCAAGATGGAAAATGATTGCTTGATATTGAAGGGCACTGGACTTAGTTAAAAGAGGGTTATTTTCTCTTTCAAAAAAAAATCTTTCTTACTCAAAAGTAAAGGAGTGGAGATTCTTTGTAAATAAGGAGGATATTTCTGGATTCCTACCCTAAGGGAAGGGAAACAGTGAGGCTTATTTATCCTGGATGCATAGAAAGGCAACATAGTGATTTAGGTGTAAACTTCCAAATATTTCATAGGATAGTTGAAACTTGTCAGATAGGTTCTGGGCATTGTTTTGTCTTGTGATTTTCAACACTTTGAAATTGGTAGAAGCTGTGTACGTTCATAGGGTTGCACATGTTGTGGGGTAAGTGAGTCACAATTCACTTTACTTCTTATGCAGATCATCTTGTGACAAAAACATTTAAAGTTACACTCGATCTTCAAGTATATAATACACTTTTATTAAATGTAATCACCATGTTATACACTACATCTCCTGCACTCACTCGTCCTGTCTAATTGGAATCTGTGATCCTTTGAACAACATCTCTGCGATCACCCTTCACTCCGCCCTGCCCTCTCCAGGCCCTGCTGACCATTTTGCTTCGATGACTTCAACTTTTTTAGATTCTACTTAAAAGTGACATCTTGTGGCATTTGTCTTTCTTTGCCTGGTTTTATGTCCTCCTGGCTTATCCATGTTGTCACAGAGAATAAACTTTCCTTCTGTTTGAAGACTCAATCATATTATATGTGTATGTGTACCACATTTTCCTTATCCGTTCATCTGTCCATGAATGCTTAAGTTGGTTCCATATCTTGGCTAATATATATTGTGCCACAGTGAATGTGGGAGGGAAGAGATCTCTTTGGTACACTCACTTCAATTTCTTTGGATAGATGCTCAGAAATGGGATGGCCAGGTCATGTAGTAGTTCTATTTTTAATTATTTTGAAGCAGTTCCATACTGTTTTCCATAATGGCTGTTCTAATTTACATCCTCCCCATGTGCAAGGGTTCCCTTTCCTCCACATGTTTGCAAATAACCTACCTCTTATCTTTTTAATAATAGCCACCCTCACAAGCATGCAGTAGTATCTCATTGTGGTCTTAATTTGCATTTCATTAATGATTTTCTTCATGTAACTGTTGGCCATTTTATATTTTTGTTTGAGAAATGTCTGTTTAGGCCATTTTCTCATAAAACTTCATTCTTATGGCTAAAAAAGAAATTGACAAAGTTGGTTGTAGAGCCTCAAGTTAAAAACCATTGTTTTTTGTTTAAGAATTTCATGGGAAGCACTGGATCAACCTGTTAGCAAGATTGACTGTTTCTTTGAGTTTGTTTTGGGAGCTTGCTCCTTTGTACTTTGGGGCTATGGGCTCATTATTCTCCAAAATGCCTGCTGCAGGGGTTGTAAGAGCACTGCCAGTTTTTCACAACTCTTAGGATTTCTGGAGAGTGCTTTCCTTTTACCTCACCAGTGTTGCTAGTTGATCTCCTTCACACCCTCTACCCCTTCATTAAAATGTCCTCTCCATCTCTTTCACCTAAGAAATTTATGTTTTGCAGATGGTTTTTGAAGGACAAGTATAATGCATCTCTTTGTGTAAAACACCAAATTTGACATCGTGGAGAGTGACAGGAGTTAAACATGTGGCTTTTGTTTTCTGTGAATGTATAATCTAATGACAATGCACAGCGCCCCATGTGACAGAAACAAACCCTGCAGCTTGTAGAAAACCCAACAGCCTGTGAGTCACAGTCTGTCACTCTGAAGCATTACAGGAAGAGCACATGAGCCCTGAAAGCTTCGGCAGGACAGTTCTGAGAGCCTAATGCTCAAAGTACGTCCCTGGACCAGCAGTGTTGGCATCACAGGGAGCTTCCTAGAAGACCCAAATCCTGAGCCCTAGCCCAGACGCTGAGTCAGAATTGCCCAGGTGATTCAAACGCACCTGCAGTTCCCACTGCAGGGGATTCTGTTGGTCCTCAATCAGGTCAGGTGCCCAGCTGGAACTGTTGTCCCCAGCCAAGGACATCAGGGCACACAGAGTGCTCAGCCCTAGGACATAAGTTCCCTAACCTCTAGGACAGTGTGTGGATTGGACTTACTACAGGAAAGAAGTATTCCATTCCCAGAGAAAGGGAAGCTGGGCAGGAAGAAAACAGCAGTCAATACTCAAAAGACCTATGTCTCCCTCCATTCTGTGCTCATATTAATGCAAGAGCTAGACATTCACTAGCCCCCTCACTTGTTTCATCCACTTCCTTCAGTGTGCGCAGGCATGTGTTCCACTTCCAGCCTCCACCACTCACAGAACCATCTGTCTGCCTGACCTAGATGTGAGAGGCTTTCCTTTCCCAGCGTGGTTCTCCCATCTCCACTGACTACACGTTAGCACATTGAGGACAAGCACACACAGATCTAAGTCTGACTCACTTCATTGCACTCTTGGAAGAGAATGTTTGCCTCACCCATTGCCTCTCTTTCTGTCACTAAGGCATTAATTTTTGGAGTTCTGCCTTTGTAAACTGTGAACTAGCTGTTAAAATGCATTTGTATTTACTAGAGTGAATCACACTTTTAGCACTCAGGAATCATAACTCCTTTTACAGAAAATTTTTACATACAAGAACAGCAGAAAGAGGTTTATAATCCTTTACTATTATTATTTGGTTTGATACTCAGAATTTCTGTGCTTTGTCAAGCTGGCTCCTGTCATCTTTGGATATGTCCTTATCTTGCTCTGGCACAAGATGTTCCAGGTTTGCCTTATACTTTTTCAGTCCTGGCCCTGGACCCAGCCATTTATCCTAGGAGTTCTAATTCTTGTTCGTGGAGAATGGTATTTGGAAACCAAGATTTTGATGTTAAGTATGCTCATAGTTACTGGGACACCATTGCTTCTAGTCCATCTCAGGAGCTAGAATATGAAAGTGTGTGTGTGTGTGTGTGTGTGTGTGATACATCTATATCTTTCTGTCTGTATATATTAAAAACTGTGATGGGAAGATACAAAGTTTCAGTTTTAAGATGCATAACTTCTGGAGATTTAATGTACAAATCTGTTAACTATTGTTAATAATAATGTTTTTTGTTTGTTTTTGGTGAGACAGGTTTGAACTCAGGGCTTCAGGCTTACAAAGCAGGTGCTCTACCACTTATGCCACACCTCCAGTCCAATAATAATGTTTTGTATACTTAAAATTGCTAAGTGTATAGTCCTTAAATGTTCACACAACACACACAAATATAATAATTAAATGATGTAACAGATATGTTAATTGTGGTAATCATTCTACAATATATACATATGTAAAAACATCACACTTAAATGTAAACAATTTTATGTGTCAAAAATAAATAGAAAATACATTTTTCCTACCAAAAAACATCAAGCAAAAGCCAGCTATGACTTCATACAATACCTTCATGAATTCATATTGAAACTTCTAACTACAATCCAGCACCACAGGGCTTATTTTATCTATCCAACACTGCTCCCTTTCCATATATAACGACCACTTTCTCTGACATTGACTCCCATGACATAGAATAATGTAGTCACTTACTTGCTCAGTCCTTACACAAAGTAGTTACCAACCCATACTTCTCTGGGGGACAAGAGAACTTTAGCCTAAATATACAGTGAAAACACTGTGTTCAAAAGTTATTTTGGTTAGTTCTTCGCCATTTTTAGCATGACTGTTATTCATTAAATAGTAAGATCTATTTGTTTCTGTTTTATATTGCATTTTTATTTTTCCCCTCTCAACTTTGCTAATAAATATTTTTACTTTTCAGTCTATGTGATAAGAACATCGTTCTAAACTCTCAACTATTTAAAAGTGGCATCACTGACATCTATCAGTCTTCCATTCCTTGCACCCTTCCCAGCCCCTCTGCCTTCCATTCTCTTTCCACCCACCTTGGTACAAGTTTATCCTTCCCATGTTCACTTTTGTACACATAAGCAGGTACACATGTACTCTGGAGGAATTCGTATGTGTTTTCTTCTAGTACCTACATGATTTCAGTTTTTATATCAGATATCTGATCTACTTGGAATTTATTCTTTTGGATGGTGTGAAGTATGGAGCTAATTTAATTATTTTCAAATGTTTTACCTGGTTGTCCCAAAGCCACTTATTAAAAAGCCCATCTTTGTCCCAGTGATTTAGAATGCTACCTTAAATACCAACCTGTGTAACATTAACTTTATAAACTACCCAAGGGAAACTGGTTTCTCTCTGTTAAGTCATCCTATGCTCCTTTGGTGTCCTTATAATTCAATCTTTGATTCTGAGATTATTTTGGCTTTTTCTTTCATCTCTTTCCTGTTCAGTCATCTCTCTCATTTCTTCCTTTTTCTTGTCCATTTCTGCTTCTATTCAACATAGCTCTTTCATACTCAAGTACCTCCTTAAGGATGTTCGATTCAGCCTGAATTGTTACATTCCAGTTTCTTCTTCATGTTTCTTTTGTGGGTTATCAGTGAGTGGGCTTCATTTTCTATTCTAAAAATAATTTGTGTAGGTTTAGTCTGGGTTTTGCTCACTTATTTTGCCAGTGGTCTTAGGTCAAGGATGCTGCTTGTGCCAGTATAGGAAAGTACAGACCTTTAGCGTTTTGATTTTGTTTTTGTGGTGGGGAGATGAGATTGTGTATCCTTGTTTTCATTTTTATTTTTTTATTTTATGATTTTTATTAGGATAGATTCATTATACAGGGAGGATTCATAGTGACAATTCCAATTCGATTTATATTGTACATTACTTACATCATCCCCATTGTCTCTCCCCTCAACCCCCGCCCTCAGCCCCACTTTAAGCAATTGCAAGAGGTTTCTTTGCTCTTTTTCATGTAGGTATATGAAGTCCTTCTACCATATACCATCACGTAATCTCCTTCATTCATTCTTCCCCCACACTAGTATCCCCCCACACATGCCTATTTTACAGTCTTGTTTTTATTTTTTGCTTCTTTAAAGCTTTCCCCTTTGCCCATCTCCCCCTTACCCATTCAGTCTCTGCAAGGTTTCTCTCTACCTTGGCCTAAAGGGCTTTCTACCTTGTCAAAAGCAATGGCGAGTCTTCCGAGTTTCCTGGGATTTCATATTTATCTTAGTACTTACAAATAACTTGATATTTGGGTATTCTCTGCCTTTTAGCTTGTGTTATCAACATTGTTTGTATGTTCTTGTTGTCCTGTGTTATTGGAAGGTTAGCCTGGATCATTCAGTTTATGCTCCTGCCTCTACCTCATATATATGCATACACACATAGTTATATTGTACATGATACGTATGTATTCCTGTTTCTCCTACAGAATTTAATTTCCTTAAAGGTAGGAAATCATTTACTCATCTTTCTGTCTATAGCAATTATCTGAAAGCATTTTGCTCTTTTTTGCAGTACTGTGACTTGAATTCAGGGCCTCATATTTGCTACCACTTTACCATTTGAGCCATATCCCCAATCCTGGGGTCTTTTTCCCATTCATGCTTGAAACAAAGTTGCAGTACAATGTGTTATTCCAGTAGTAGATATTCTCTTTCCTAAGACTGAAAATAGCTAAAGGATTATAATATGAAGTTAAAACTGCTGTGTGATTACGCCCTTGTAAGCTAGATAGCCAGCACGTGGAATGATCTAGCACTTGAGAAGGTGAACATAGAGAAAGTGCCATCTTCCCATAGTGATCATGAGATGATGCTGTTTGGTTTAGAGAAAAGGGGTATGGTTCCTGAATTGAATATAGATTCTTGTTATCATTCTTATCATCTAACCCTTTAGGAAATTTTAGATATCAGAAATCTTTTGCTTCACTATGATGAGGTAAATAACAGTGCTGCATCGTGTTATTGTATTGAAAATTGGTTGGGAAGGTCAAAAGTACTACAATGAATATTTAGTGTTGTAATGAAATCTTTGGGAAATGATACTGTATCCACCAGTACAAGCTTCACACTGAAGTCTTCCTGACAATCCTCCTGTCTAGTTCATGCAGTGAAATTTTTGTAACTTTCCCACAATAAATTCCATTGTTATTAAGAGACTGATACTTTATCTATTCATAATTTGGAAAGAGAAGAAAATGATTAGAGAGCAAACCTATGACTATGCATGAAAATTTATGGATCCCTGTCATGGGTTGAATTGTGCTCTGCTGACCGCTGTTCACATGTTGAAGTCAGAATGTGGCTGTATAGGGAGAGCTTGCTCTTTCAGTTAGAAATATGTCACATATAGATTTTTTTATTGCTAGTAGAGGTAGGCAAGGGGATAATAAAAAATTTAACAACCAGCAACATTTGTTGAAGAGGCTGTCTATTTTCCTTCATATGTTTTTGGCACCTTTGTCAAAAACATGGTGGGCATACCTGTGTGGATTCATATCCAGGTCCTCTATTCTGTTCCATGGTGTTCATATCTGTTTTTGTGCCAGTACCATGCTGTTTTTATTGCTATGGCTCTGTAGTATAGTTTGAAGTCGGGTACTGTGATACCTCCAGCATTGCTCTTTTTGCTGAGTATTGTCTTAGCTATTTGCAGTCTCTTGTGTTTCCAAATGAACTTCAGGGTAGATTTTTCAATCTCTATGATGAATGTCATTGGGATTTTCATGGGAATTGCATTGAACATGTAGATTGTTTTTGGTAGTGTAGCCATTTTTACTATGTTGATTCTACCAATCCATGAGCATGGGAGATCTTTCCACTTTCTGTAGTCTTCCTTAATCTCTTTCTTCAGAGGTTTGTAGTTCTTCTTGTAGAGGTCATTCACATCCTTTGTTATGTTTACTCCTAGGTATTTGATTTTTTTTTGAGGTTATTGTAAATGGAATTGTTTACATATATTCTTTCTCAATTTGTTCATTTTTGGTGTATAGAAAAGCTAATGATTTTTGTAAGTTGATTTTGTATCCTACCACCTTGCTGTAGCTGTTTATGGTGTCTACGAGTTTTTGGGTAGAGTTTTTTGGGTCTTTGAGGTATAGGATCATGTTGTCTACAAATAGGGATACTTTGACAGTTTGTTTACCTATTTATATTCCTTTTATTTCATCTTCTTGTCTTATTGCTCTGGCTAGGAATTCCAGGATTATGTTGAATAGGAGTGGGGATAGTGGGCACCCTTGTCTCATTCCTGATTTTAGGGGAAATGGTTTTGGTTTCTCTCCATTAAGTATGATGTTGGCTATAAGTTCATCATATATAGCCTTTATATTGTTGAGGTACATTCCTTCTATTCCTAGTTTCATCAGAGCTTTTATCATGAAGTGGTGTTAAGTCTTATCAAAGGCTTTTTCTGCATCTATTGAGATGATCAAGTGGTTTTTGTTTGCTTCTATTAATGTGCAGTATTACATTTATTGATTTGCATATGTTGAACCATCTCTGCATCCCTGGGATGAAGCCAACTTGGTCGTGGTCAATGATCTTTCTAATATGTTGTTGGATTCAGTTTGCCAATATTTTATTGAGGATTTTTGCATCAGTGTTCATTAAGGAGATTGGCCTGTAGTTCTCCTTTTTGGATGTGTCTTTGTGGTTATCTGCTTGCAGAAAACTGAAACTAGATCCATGTCTATCACCCTGTACTAGTATCAACTCAAAATGGATTAAAGACCTTAATATCAGAGTCAAAACTCTGAAGTTAGTACAGGAAAGAGCAGGGAATATTCTGGAAGCAATAGGTATAGGCAAGGATTTCCTCAATAGAACTCCAGCAGCCCAGCAACTAAAAGGCAGGATAGACAAATGGGACTACATGAAATTCAAAAGCCTCTGCACAACAAAAGAAATGGTCTCTAAACTGAAGAGACCACCCACAGAGTGGGAGAAAATATTTGCTGGCTATATATCAGACAAAGGATTGATATCCAGAATACACAGGGAGCTCAAAAAACTAAACATCCCCAAAATCAATGAACCAATAAAGAAGTGGGCAACTGAACTAAACAGAACTTTTTCAAAGGAAGAAATCCAAATGGCCAAAAAACACATGAAAAAATTCCCTGGCCATAAAGGAAATGCAAATCAAAACCACACTAAGATTCCACCTCACTCCTGTTAGAATAGCCATCATGAAAAACACCACCACCACCAAATGTTGGTGAGGATGTGGAGAAAAAGGAACCCTCATACACTGCTGGTGGGAATGTAAGCTAGTGCAACCACTTTGGAAAACAATATGGAGGCTTCTTAAAAACTAAACATATAATCTGCCATACAATCCAGCAATACCACTCCTAGGGATATACCCAAAGGAATGTGACTCAGGTTACTCCAGAGGCACCTGCACACCCATGTTTATTGCAGCACTATTCACAATAGCCAAGTTATGGAAACAGCCAAGATGCCCCACTACTAACAAATGGATTAAGAAAATGTGGTATTTATACACAACAGAATTTTACTCAGCCACAAAGAAGAATGAAATTCTGTCATTCACAAGTAAATGGATGGAACTGGAGAATATCATCTTAAGCAAAGTTAGTCAGGCTCAGAAGGCCAAAAATCGCATGTTCTCCCTCATATGCGGACTTTAGACCTAAAACAAATGCAGTAATATTATTGGACATGGGTCACACGCTAAGGGAAGAATGCGTACAGGAGGAATAGGAAAGTAAGAAACCCAAAACTTGAAAGTGTTTGATACCCCTACTGCAGAGGAACTAATACAGTAACCTTAAAATGACAGAGGTCACTATGGGAAAGTGACCAGGAAGTAGTGAAGAGGTCTGGTAGAGATGAACCAATGTGGGTTGTAATACACAAGTACATAGAAGCAATGCTAGGAGTCTCTCTGTATAGCTATCCTTATCTCAAACTAGCAAAAATGCTGTGTCTTTCTTATTGTCTCTTATGTTTTCTCTTCAACAAAATTGGAGAAGAGGGCAGAACAGGTTCTGCTTGGAAGCAAGGGAGTAGGGAGTAGAGAGAGGGAGTGGGGGAGCAGGGGGGAGAGATGGCCCAAACAATATATGCACATGTGAATAAATGAAAAATAAAAATATTAAAAATTTTAACAACCATATTAGCATGGGCACTGTCCAGTCAAAACAAATATGTCATTGGATTTCAAGACCTGTGCTCAAAAGCAAAAAATTAGTTGACTTAATCTTTTTGCTGCCAAAATAACAGGAAATGGGGTTGCTACAGAACTGGCATAGGGCTGTGACGAGGGGCCGGTATGCATCTTGAGAGCACTGGCCTTCACCAACTGGCACCGAAGTAGTTCAGAAATTTCACCAATACAGTTAGTCACCAGGTGAATTTCAGCCCTGTACATGTATCTTGTTCTTTTAATAGCTGCATTAAATTTCCTTGTATGGATTAACTTTTACTTAATGACTTTCTCTCTGATGGTCATTGATAGTTTATAATTTTTTGTTATTGCAAACAGTGTTGCAATACATATTTTTGTACCTGTTACCTTTGTGAACATGGGCTAGTATAACAGTGTGACTTCGGAGAGATCATCTCTCTCCTTAGAACTGTGAATCTTTTATTAACAAGGAATTCTGAGGTTTTGTTAGAAAGCTGTAAATCTATGGAAATACTGAAGTTTAGGTCAGTGGTTCTGAAATCCTGAGTCTGCCTTAGAATCACCTTTAGAACTATCAGGAATTAATGCATCCAAGACCCTACTCCCAGAGACTTTGGTTAGATTTGGGTTTTAGATCTAAGTACGGTTGTCCCTCGGAATCCATGGACTGCTGGCCTCCTGTGGATACCAGCATGTGTGGATGATTATACAGTGGTTTTGGTCTGAGGTTAGTTGGATCCAGAGAAACAGAACTCACAACATTGAAGAGACAACTGTGTTTATATTTTCAACAAGGTCCACAAATGATTCTGAACCCAAGCAGTATTAGAAGCTGTGGAATGTAGAAGGATTAATTTTCAGAATAGGATACAGTTTGTTAATCCCTTCTATGTGATGAAAGGTAGTTGTGGAGATGTGGACTGGCTAGAGCTCACACTCCTGTTGGTAGTGTGCAAGTCAGTAAATTGCTGGTAGAGCGTGTGGCTGTTCTATTCAAGTTGATGTATGCATACTGTGATTCAGCAGCCCCACTCCTAGGTTTGTATACCCCAACAGTATTTAACACCTTCATCCACATGCTCTCACTGCACTATTTATAATAGTCCCAAGCTGCATACGGGCCGGATATCCTCTAATAGTAGAAGCAGGAAAGTGAATTTAATGCTATTTTCATATCATGGAATACTGTCCAGCAATGAGAATAATCAAACCACAGCTACATGCAATGCAGATGAATCTCCCAAAACAAAATGCTGTGCACAAGAAGCCAGTTACAAGCAAGTACATATATGTGATGCCCTTTATGTAAAACTCAAAAACAAAACTTACTCATAGTGTTAGAGTCAGAGGGTGAGTACCTTTGAATGGGTACTGACTGAAAGAGGACCCAGGGAGACACACAGGATGCAGGTGATGCACTGTTTCGCAGTCTGGGTACTGGTTATGAGAAGTCACAGAGCTACACACTTGCAGTTTGTATGTGTGTTAAATGTCAGTAAGTTCAAATGATGCTGTGAAGATAGCAGGCCTTCAACAAAAGAAGTATTATTCTCTTGACAGAATAATAGTGATTCTTCCATTCCTTGTAAAAGAATTTAGTTAGCAGTAGGGTGCTGAAGCTGGATGGTCCTGGCTCCCTAGACCTAGACCCAGTAATATGTGTTTCTGTAGTTCAGTGAAGCTTGAAATTAGTGTCTTGGGAAATTCACCCCTAGAAAGTGGTAAATGCTGCATCAGAGCATTGTTGGATCATGCAGATTCACTCTGCAGCACCAGCTCTGTTTATCAGAAGCGGCCTCTGGGCACATCCAAGAGGGATGCCTGGAACAGACATGTTCCGAGAGCAGCTAACTTCACAGTCCGCCTTTCGATCTCTTTGCATATGGGGACATTATTTGACGAGCTTTACAACCAGTGTAATTAAACACTTAGTATAAATGTTGAAGCTGCTTAAATGAGCAGACCTACTAGAATTATCCTATCACATTCTTTTATTTTTTATCATAAACTTGAGGAGACTTATTTCTACTCCTATACCAATTCAGTAACAGAGGAAATATATATACCCTGTTAAGAACTTTAAAAAATAAATTTAAATTGATGTTAATGTCACAAATTAGTATTATAAGACCATTAGTGGGCTGGTGGAATGGCTCAAGTGGTAGAGCACCTGCCTACCAACTGTGAGGCCCTGGGTTCAAACCCCAGCACTAAAAAGAGAGAGAGAGAGAGAGAGAGACAGAGAGACATCAGCATGTCTTGAAATCTACCTGAGTGATTAGTCATTGTGAACCTCCTAGGACTGAAACTATGCTGTTTTTATTTTATTTTATTTTTTCATGAAGTGATCATTGTATCCCAGAGAAAGCCTGCAGAACGGTCATCTGCAGTATTGACATACTCAGCTCTCTGCTCATGTCTTTTACTAGCCAGGTGCATACCAACATAACAGGTACTCTGTTTATTGAATCATTATCAATTATACTCCTGTAACAAAGGATAGAGCAGATGAGCTTAATTTTTCACCTTCTTTGTCTATGTGTAGATCCAGTCTTCTATTTGTTTCTCATTAGCTTCAGATATGCAGTTCTCTGTAACCTTTTAAACATGGAAATGGAAAGTTTTAACTATTTTTATATTTTCCTCAAGGGAAATTTGGGAGTCTTTTTCCTGTATTATCTTAATCATAGTTTTGTTTGGTGGCAAAAAGAATGGCTTGTTATTAGAAAGCATATTTAAATTCCATAGAACACTATCGTTTCTGAGTCCTTACTACCAGCATGTCCTAAAAAAGAACTCTAGTGACTAACAACAGTAGACATGGGTCAACAGAGATGATGACTTGTTACTGGAACACCAAATGGATCAGGGAAGGAAGAAGGAGGGAAGGAGAAGGGGTGGGGAGAGAGGGGCAGGAGGAAGGGGAAGGAGAAGGAGCTATAATTGTTCTGTCTGTTTGGTTACTCTCAGGACATTTTGGTACAGGACAAACAGGACGAGAGCTTGACTCCCTTTATCTCTATCCAGTGTCTTTGAATTTTTTATTTCAATATTTTTTTTTACTTCTAGAACTTTAGCATCCTTCCAGTTCAGCTTGGATTTTGCTCATCTTTCCAAGTCTGTTTTTATTTCTTGAAACATAGTATATGTTTATGAATGTCTGTTTGCTACTCATTATGCAAAGTCTTAGCCAATCTGACTGCCATTTGTTTCTTCTGGCTGTCAGTCAGGCTTTTAATTCCTTTTGAACTGTGAGCTAGCTTTGTTGTTGTTGTGTGGTGGTGGTGGTGGTGGTGGTTTGGTACTTTGGGGATTCTTTGAGGTCTTATATGAAGATAGATCCCCCCATAAGGTGCTTAATCACTTTTTGTCATATTCCAATAGCCATAAGCAGTCTTGAACTTCTCCAGAAACTTGTTTTTCCTCTTAAAATATATTAGACCACACATTTAGTGTAGACTCAGGCTTCAAATTGTGTTTTGTGGTTAAAAGTAATCAGGAAAGAATTTTCCTCTCCTTCTACTTAACCCCAAATTGTTGAGATAGACAGTATTCCTGGGGTGGCAGTGGGAAAGTTTCTAACTATTTCATCTCATCTTGAGTGTCTATCCCTGGGGTCCTAAATTTATGGACACATGTCAAGTGTTAAGGTATCAAGTAAGGCTTCCCAACTTGGGTGGCAGCCTTGAAGCTCATGTAAACCAAAGCTCAAATTCGTTGGGTTCAGCAAAGGCCAGTTTCAGTTTCAACATTCTGTTTATCTCTCTCTCTGCTGTGTACTCCTGATTTTTTTTTAAAGAAGGCTGTGGATTCATTTGAGTCAATTTTTACATATATTTTATTCAGCATCTAAGTAAGGTTCATCATTCTAATCAGCAGTGCAGAGTACTGCATTGTGTGCTTTTTCCTTCAAACGTGCCTCACCCTTTAAAAGTTAATTGTGTCTCATCTTATAGATCTTTCTAGTTATCTTATGCCTGTGGGTACACAAATCCTTTTCCTAACGTGTCTGACTTGCTCATAAGTGTCAACTTTCTAATGGGAGAAACTTAACTGATATTACTTGGGAATTGTTAGTTTCATATCTGTGGAGCATGTTGAGATATGAGAGTAAGATATCAGAATTTTATGTCTTTCTCTGTATTTCATTAAGTAAGCATAAAATACACTAGCACATTTCCTTTGCCCTGTGAGATGTGAGTTTAGTCATCGGGACAGGTTGTTCGTCTATGGGCTCTTTACAGATAAGAAGCAGATGTGGCATTGGGAGGAGGCTCTCGGGGGAGCACAAGTGCATGAGTAATCTGGAAAAAGATGAAGGCCAAGCTTTGAGTTCAATGTCAGCGTTTGGGTAAAGGCTTTTCCATTCATGGTACTCTGCAGAGACAAAAACACTAAGTGTTCTGCTGAGAGAGAGAGAGAGAGAGAGAGAAAGAAAGAGAGAGAGAGAGACAGAGAGAGAGAGAGAGAGAAGGAGGAAGAGATTGGCTCTGTTCTGAAGAGCTAGTATTCTACTATGCTTACTGTTCTATTTCCCAATTTTTAAAAGCAGTCTGATTTTGATTTTCTTTGGTTAGGTCAAATACAACCCTCATTAGCCTGTATTTCTACTTAAGAGTATTGTCTGGATTGTTTATTGCTCAAAAGCCCTGCAGATGGAAATGAAATTTTGTGAGGAATCTTCTGGACCAAATACAATTTTATTGTTGCTGTAATAAAACTGTTCAGAGCATAACGATGGTATCAGCGCCGGCACTTACCAGGAAGCTGTTTTGAGGATGGCAGACTTTCTGCAGTCCCAGTGCCTTTTTCCTTGTGCTTGCATTGCTGACATAGACCGTGTGGACATCTATAGATCTCTGAGATCTCTCGGTACGTCATGATGACTGGGTTCACTGGGTGTGGGTTTTCTTCTGTACTCACAAACACTCTGTGTATTTGAGTTCAGTAAGCATTGTTGAGTTTTGTGCCTAATACCACCCGTTCATTATTAGACTAGTTCAGTTGTTATTAGGTCAGTTTTATTCCCCAGAGGAGTACTTGAGAGATGGGGCTAGAAACAGTTACTGTAACTTTGTTTTAAAATTATACTTTGCAGTGAGAAACAAATCAGACTCTCTGCTGTCTAGCCTGTAAACAGATTAGAATCCACCCATAATAAATGAAGTTATCCAACTTTTCTATGCTTTTGGGCATATTATTTACATTTTTCAGTGTATCCACCTGATTAGTGATATATATCAAGTCACACGATTCATGAATATCATATGAACTTTTAAATAATTACTTCAAGACTAGTGTAAGAAAATTCATGTATTTTTATAAGTAATAATTCTGAAATGCATTTCTGATCACATCACCCCTGATCACGGTCCTCATTCTCCATCACTGGTTTCTGGGAGAAGGGCCTGTGTGGAGTGGTAATGACTAAATGCAGTCATCCATCAGACCAGAAGTAGACAGAGGAGCTCACCGTGGAGGGGAGAGGTAAATTTGTTCATTTTAGCAATGTGGAAGAAATAAAACTTTGTCTTGGGTTTCAGTTTGCAAATTATTAGAGGTATGTCATTTGATTCCAGCTGTTTGTAAAGAATGATGTGAGAAAAACAGAAACATCTCTGAACAGTCATCTCAAATACCAAAAACCATTCTGAGATTTCTTTCTTTTTGGCAATATTAGGGTTTGAACTCAAGGCTTCACAGTTGCTAGGCAGGTACTATACCACTTGAGCCACGCTTCCAGCCCTTTTTGCTCTGGTTATTATTATTATTTTTTTAAGATAAGGTCTCACTTTTTGTCCAGGCTGACTTGTATTGTGATCCTCTTGTTTTATGCTTCCTGCTGTAGCTGGGATGACAGTTGCATACCACACTTCCAGCTTTTTTCCATTGAGATGGGGTCTCATGAGCCTTTTTGCCCAGACTGGCATGTGAGCCACAATCTTCCTGATCTTAACCTTCTGTATAGCTGAGGTGACAGGTGCATGCCACTGTACCCAGCTATTTGTTGAGATGGGGTCTCACAAAATTTGTGTCTGGGCTGTCCTCACATTGCAATCCTCCCACTCTCAGCCACTGATGAAAAAATGGATTTTTATTATGTGCTATGTGAGAAAAGTTACATTTTTTGTTTACTTATACTTAAAATGATTATTAAACTTAAATTTACACTCTCATTTTCACCTGTTTTAAAAATGCCTTTCTATAATTACCTAAACATGTCTCAAACACCATGATGTACAAACTGTGACCTCATCTTTCAGCTTAGTAAACATAAACTCTGAGATAATTTAATAATAGCAGGTGCCTTTTTACCTTGTGTGTGATGCAAACACAGAAGAAGTACTTAGTTATGACAATAAAAAGCAGTGAAATTTATTCTTGCTTTAAAACCTACTCTGACTGTTGTTACATAGGTTATTCTCTTTGCCACGGATACTCAGTGTCTTCTAACTTTTCTAAATGAGAGGAGGACTTTTCCAAATAAAGCCTGGAAACAGTATTCAGGCCTAAGTGTCTACGTTGGTTATTTGAGTCACTGACCTCATGTAAATGAGTTTACCAAGCTGCTCTGGGTGTTACTTACAAAAGTGATTGTTCCCTTCTGTAAGAAGTGAAGCCTCAGTCCAAGTTCAAGCACATCATTTTATAGATTCCATAGTTGGATGTGGGAAGACCAAGGTTTACAACAATGACATAGTGCTGAAGAGTACAGTCTGAGGATTCATACTGACCTGATTCAAGACCATTTTGTGTGGTTAAAATAGGTGACAAAACCATAGGTTCACAAGTCATACAGTCCATTGCCATACAGAAGATTACTTTTTATTCACAATGCTCAAAGAAAAGACTAGCAACAAAGAATCTCACAGGATGCACTTGGTAGATGGGAAGTTCCGATTTCGTGTGGGGTGCAATTATTATAGACTAGCTGCTCAGTCAGAATGGAGGCCTTGGTGAATGTAGGTCTGACAGAAGTTTGAGGAGTACCATTCAGTGAGAGGTTCTCATGGAGGGATGGTTTGACCACCACAGCCAAGAGCTGTAGTGACACACAGGACCCTCAACACTGGCAAACAATGCCAGTGTAGGCAGGTGAGGCTGGCAGAGGGTAGCTTGTCACAGCCTAACCTCTCAATATGTTTGGTAAACTTGTGGATTCATATGTGTTTTGGAGTCCAGTGGTTGAACCCAGTCACTCACACATGTGCCCTAATAAGGTGTGATATAACATTCTCATGGGAAGGGCAGTTACACTTCATGTTTGTACCACACAAAATGTGTCATCATGTAGTAGACTGTGGGTGTGTGGAGTCATTTCAAAGCTACATTGTAGAGACTCACTATAAAGCCACAATAATGAAGACAGAATGGCATTGGTGAAAGAACAGACACATTTCTCAATGGAACCACGAAGAAGACCTAGAAATATAGTCAGGTGAGCTTCGACAAAATGCAGACTCAATTCAACAGAAAAAGGAGTCTTTTTGACAGATGAATGATTGTATGTCCATATGTGGAAGAAATGAATATGGGTGTAGGTCTGCACTTTTCATTAAATTAACTCAAGATGGACCATAGGTCTAGACATGAAACACAAAGCTCTAGGCTCTAGATGAAAGCCTAGGTATCCTTGAGTTTGGCAATAAGTTTTCAGATGCAAAACCAAAATATAATCCATAAAGAAGAAAATCGGTAAGTTGTACATAGTTAAAATTAAAACCTTCTGCTTTGCAAATGACATCGTTAAGCAAATGAAAAGATAAGCCACAGGCTGGGATAAATATTTGCAAAACCTATATCTGATAAAGGACTTGTATTCATAATGCAAAAAACCTTAAAATTCAACAAGAAGAAAACAAACTTAATGTGCAAAAGAGCTTAAAACACAAGGAAGATAACGGACAGCCCTATGCATATGAAAAGATGTCTGGCCTCCTTTGTTGTGAGGTAACTGTATGTTAGCATAGCATGACATCCTGCACATCTGTTGGGATGGCTGAATCCAGAAATGCTGACAACTGCCAAGGGCTGGTGAGTTTGAGGCGCTGATGGGAATGCAGATGGTACAGCTACTTGAAAGTTTCTCACACAACTAAAATAAATAGTCTTACTCTATAATTTCACAGTTCTACTCTTGGGTATTTGCACAATTGAGTTTAAAGCATGCACACACAGGGTAGGACATGGTGAGGTGTGCCTATAATCCCAGCTACATAGGAGGTAGGAGGATCATGGTCCAAGGGTGGTCCAAGGGTGAAAAAAGAAAACCCATCTAAAAAATAACCTAAAGCAAAAAGGGCTGAGATGTGGCTCAAGTAGGAAGAGCACTTACTAGTGCAAGGCCCTGAATTCAAACTCCAATACCACTAAACAAAAACAAAACCATGTACACACAGAAAGCTGCAGATGAATGTTTACAGCAGCTTTATTCATTGTCACCAAAAACTGAAGACAACCAAATGTCCTCAGTTAAGTATGTTAAGAAACTGGTGCACTAATGCAGCTCCTCAGTGGTAAAAAAAACTGCGCTGTGCAGCCATGGAAAGGCATGGGCGATGCATGTTAAACATGTATTGCTAAGTAAAGAAGTCAGTCTCAGGAGACTGTACACTGGTAGCCTGTGGTTCCATTCCAGGACATTCTGGAAGTGGCAGAACTCAGAAACATTAAAAAATCAGGAATTTGGGGGGAAAGGAGGTTCAAATGGGTCAGGTGTGGGGGATGTTTTAAGGCTATGAGAATTATTCTGTATGACAGTTTAATGGTAGATACATGACATTATAATTTGTCAAAACCCATAATGAATTCTCACTGACAAAAGACTCCTAACTGTATTTCAAATATATGAAAGCCCACCCTGAAGGGTATGTGGGAGGGGCTGACCTACGTAATGCCAAAAGTGAGTGCATGAAATTAGATACGATACACCTAGACATTATACTTCGAGTGATAAAATTATTTCCCACTGAGGGCACAATTTAAACCTCCTGCTAACTCTACACATATATTCTGTAATGGAATAATTCAGTACATGGGTAGCCAATGGTGGAAGCCAGATTTTTCCTTGTTGAAATAGAAATGTTCAGAGAAGCCAGAGGAAGAGAGCACAATGACCCATTTGATAGTGGATTAGCTCTAGAGATATCAGTATGAACCTGTATTTACATTAATATAGGCACAGAGGGTTATATGGAGAAATGTTAAGACGTGCGTGTACACAGGTCAGTGTACACACAAATACTTTCTTGCGCTCTCAGCCAAGAGGGTCTAAGAAAATGATACAATAGCAAAGTCCGCCTGGCCCCCAGATCTCTGTTTCCAATACCATTTTCCAATCAAAGGAATCGGATTGCTTAGAAAATTGGCTGGCTCTAGGAAGGGGACAGGAAATACAAGTCTACAAAATCTTGTACCACAGAAATGAAGGAAGTGCTATATATTCTCCACATTGAAGGAAGTCAAGGAGCAGAAAGCCAATCAAAGGAATCTCCAGAATGGCCAAATCTGGAACACCTCAAACAACAAACAGGGACTTGCACTGTAACCCAAAGTATAAAATAAATATCTATAAGTCTAAATTGATATAAATAAATGGGCCCAAAAGACAAATCTCCTGGGAAGAAAAATTCCAAGTAATTTACTAGAAACTCTGACCTCCAGGAGGGAGAACTTAAGTACTTCTTGAGTGTGGGCTGCATGTCACATAGTGACTTCCTTCCAAAGAGCTCAGTAGGAAAAGAAGGGGAGGGAACAGTAACTTTACACTGGACAGTCTTGAATAGCACTACCTCAGCGAGGTGGTCAAGGTCAGTACCACAGTGATGTCATGTTAGTAGTGTATACCTTAACCCACCTCTAGTCGTGAGAAACCAGCAGACAAGTCTACTTGAGGGCTTCTGTGAAATAACCAACAGGTACTCCTCAAAACTGCCAAAGTCACCAAAGCAAGGGAAGTCTGAGAAACTGTCACAACCAAGAGGAGCCTCAGGAGAAACAAAGCCCAAATACAATATGGTGTCCTGGAACAGAAAAAAGAACATGAGGTGAAAAGTAAGGAAATCTGGGTAGAATCGAGTTTGGTATTGGTTAACTAATTGTGTCAAGTGTGCTATTCTAACACAAGATTTTAATAACGGGAAAGTGGGAGTGCAATGTGGGAACTCTCTGTACTATCTTCTCAGTTTTTCTGTAAATCTAAAATCGGTCGTTAAAAAGCCTATTTTAAAAAACTGAAAGTATTACTCAATGGCCTTAGAATAATCTAGGGGTTTCTGTCTCTCCTGCAGTTTTGACAGTGTTTCCTGCCTTGCTGACTCTACGTCCCTCTCAGACATCACGTTTGATGGCAATCCAATAGCTCAAGAGTCATGGTACAAACACACTGTCCTTCAGAACATGATGCAGCTGCGCCAGCTAGACATGAAGAGAATCACGGTGAGAGCCTTCAGTGTTTGCATCAGGAAGCGAGGGCGCCTGGCCTTTGCTTGAAATGCTCTTGATGTGTCACGCTCTGGAACTGGCTTATCATGACCGTATACTTCATGTTGATAAGTGGAGTTTTTACCACGTGCTCCTGTCTCCAATCTTGCTGACTAGGGCTTTTCAAATCCCTAGCCTTCTACTTTAGTTAGTCATCGTGTCTATTTCCCATTTTTGCTTAATATCCAACCAATACTTTCTTTGGAATGGATGAGTAAGAGTTTCATTAACTAGCACAGTGTAGTGGTAAGAACTCTGATACTGCACCACTCTTCCTCAGTCCACAGCCTGGGCCTGGCCACATTTTACCATGTGACCTTCAGCAGGTTACTCAATCTTTCTACATCTCATTTTCCTTCAAGTAAAGAAAGAATCATAATTATGTCTTAGAATCTCTATGCAGATAAAATAAAAGAATAAAACCTTAGGTGAGCATGAGGCACCTGGGAAGCTTTGTATGGAACTATCATGGTGTGACTCCTCCTCCCTTTTAATCATCCAGTGCCTATTTGACATTGTCTATGCTCAGATACTTTGATGTGGCTGCTGACTAAGGGAAATCAACCCAGCATATGGTGCCCGGCTTTCTAGGTGCACAGTGTGTGTTAATCAGCATGTCATTGCCCCAAGCAGCTCTGAAGAGACTTGCCTGGCTCTATTTGATTGTATCTAAGTATTTTGTGTTCTCAGAAAACATCTGTTAGTAACCTCAGTTCCATCATCTCAGCCCCAGAAAAATATCCCAAGGCTCCATCTGTTTTTTTTTCTCCTCAACTGTGCTTATTTTGATGTAGGCCCTGCAGCTAGGTTTACTCAATTGCCAAGTGACTTATTCTGTGTAGACCAGCTTTACAGTGTGTCATTTTACTTATGCCTCAACAGCAGTGTAGACGCCTAAGTGCCTAGCAAATACTTAAACATGTGGATGAATTCGTGAATACCAGGGGTCTCCTAGGGTCCTCCCTCTCCCTCTGTTTCATGATGGAGATACAGTCCTCTCGGTTTGTTTTGTATTTGGGGTACCTCTTTACCATTATCCCCATGTCCTTCTTAGTTAAGCATCCTAGGTATTTCTAATTGCTCTTCCTGGTGAGGCTGAGGTAAATGGGAAAGGACAGGGTTGACCCATTCGTATAATTAGTACTGAACTATATGTGACATCTCCATAGCAAGTCCACATCAGATTGTCTAGCCAACCAATCTTCAGTCTTCGGGGATAGAAGCCACCTTCTTTCATCCCTAACATGTTCCCTTTCCTTCTCTAGCTCACATGATGCTGAGGGTGTAGTCTAGCTTGCTAATGCTCAGAGTGGCATTTACCTGGCTTCTGTGGCTAAACAAAGGAAACTGACACTGTCCACAATCATTGCCCTTGAAAATTCCAGGTGAGAAAATGGGGCCTGGGCACCTGGCAGTGAAAGAAGACTATCTGTTCTGTAAAGAGAGAGTGACAGCATCTACAGAGCACATAATACAAATATAAACACAGAGACCAGTGGTTCCTTCTGTGTTTCATTTTAAAATTAATTTTTAATTGGAAACCATCTCACAGCTACAGAAGAGTAGTGCACTACAAAGCACTCGATGCTGAGTGGATCTCCCAGCAACTCTGTAAGCAAAGACTCCCCTATAAAACCACAACGTAACCCACAGATTGAGAGATAAACACTGGAAAAATCACTGCACCTAATTTTCACACCATATCTGCCTTTCACTGCTTCTCTGAATGATGGCCTTCACAGTTGACTTACACAGATGACTTTGCCTTATCCTCATAGCATCTGTCAGGTATTGTGTTCCTGTTTATCCCTTTCTAATGAAGGTGAGGCTTTCTCCTTGTGAACTCATTCTTTCCCTTCAGAATCCCATTCCTCATAAAAATTTCAATTTATTTGTATCAGTATGAATCTTGATAACTAGTCTCACTTTTTGTGGATAACTTTTTAAATAATTTAAGTGGGAAAACAATGTCACTCTTAAAGGACACTGTAACAGCTGTTGACAAACAACAGTCTAAGAGCTGGCCACCTGGTTTTGTAAAGTTGTACTGGAACACATTCCTGGTCACTGGATGAAGCCCACAGTTTGATGTGTCATCTGTGTCTGCTTCACACTGCAGTGGTGGAGTTGAGTAGTTGCTAAAGAGACTGAAAAGCCTACAAGCCAAAGCTTTTGCTGTGTGACTGAAAAAGGTTCCTGACACCTGTCCTGTAACTATTTTTCCTCTTTAAAAAATATGGATTAAATTTTTGTATAAATTTGCCACATAAACGTTCTAGCTGAGGTGGATTACCCAAATATTTAATGACCTATGCACGGAGGCTGAGGCTTCCACGTTGTGTCTGCACACACTGGGCACAGTGGCATATTTTTATTTTCAAGGTAACCAAGCAGTGAGACTTTGAGCAAACCAGTAGCTCATGGTAGATTGCTTCTTCAGCACTGGAACATGCTCCCTTCCTTTCTGTTGCCTAATATCTTTGCAAAGCTGACTTTTCAGTGGACATTTCAGTGGTGATAAAAACGAATACTGTGCCCAAATCAGTGGGGACCAGGAAACAAGGGGGCAGCATCCAATCTGCTGCTCAGTTTGAGAACTTTGAAATGCCCTGAAGGCCACACACAACTGGTAGGTGATCGTGGTTATTTAATACTGTAAAATATGTTTCTTTCAATTTACATGTGTTATTTTTTCAGATAGCTATTATGTTAGTAGGACATAAATACTTACTCAGTTGTTTGGGCCTAACCACTTAGTAAACTGAACTGTTATGTGTTTCTTTTGGCCTAGAGGAACTGTGAAAAACTTCCTGAAACACTCTTAAACTGAGAGGTCTCTGTGCAGCGTCGTGTTAGACACTAGAAATGACAGATCACAGTTCGTACCCTAGAGTTACTTACAGTGCCCTGCAGAAGCAAGCGTTGGCTAGATCACAATGCAAAGTGACCATCCAGTTAGACGAGAGAGCCATGTAGAAATGGATACTATAAGGCTTACAGGCTCCTCAGTCTCCAGCAACTGCTCAACTCCACCACTGCAGTGTGAAGCAGACACAGATGACACGTGAACAGCAATGTGTTCCAGTACAACTTTATTTACAAAACCAGTGGCCAGCTCTTAGACTGCTGTTTGTCAACATCTGCTATAGAATGTCCTTTCAGGGGACATTGTTTTATTCTGTGTATGGCTGTTGTAGAACAAGGTGTTAGACTGTTAGAACAGTATTCTGTGTGCACGGACCCACAAGACAAGACCCTATCAAAGAGCAAAGCAACTCCCGAAGTCCATCTGAGAAATAGGAAAGCTCTAAGGCTCAAGACCTGGAGAGACAAAGAAGGAGGATGCGTCTACAGACAGTAAAGGCAGCGAAATACAGTGGAGCTCTGAGAGTGTTCAATGTGACTAAGCACTGAGTGGACGTGGGGAAAACAGTGGGAGACAAAACGCGTCTGACAGGTGAGGACAAGGACTTTTTCTTATCATACGGACTCCAGGTATTCTTTTATCTTGGGCATGAAAGGTGGAGCCCTCTAAGTAGGTAAAATAGTTTGCCTGTTTAAAACAGTATCTTATTTGGTAGCAGCCTAGAGGATGGGTGATATGATAAGCGAAGGGCTCAGCCCAGGGTCAGCTGTGCCACCCTGACCTGAAAAGCGTCCGGAGACGTGGTGATGCTGTTCTATGGTCATCTCTCCTAGGAAGACTGGTTTTCTTCTACAAAGAATAGAATACAGATTAATAAGATGAAAGTGAAGCCAGCATAGGTGAATAAATGGGCTTGAATCCAGGCCCACATAGGGCAGGAGTTGACAAACTTTGTCTGTAAAAGACCTGAAAGTAGATGTGTTAGGCTTTGGATCTAGCTAGTCTGCTGAGACTAGCTGACTCTCCCCTTGTACTGTGAAAACCGACATGAGCAGTTCATACGTAAATGATCTGCCTTTGTTCCTTGCAGCTTGGCCTCACGGGCTGCAGTCTATCAATTACTAAACCATTGGCAGTTGTGTGTGGACATGATGCAGAGTAATAAGACAAGGCAATCTAATCCTGTCTGTTTGTCACTAAAGGCAGATAGAAACTCCCCAGACTGTGTCAGTCAACTTGATGTTGATTATGAAAGAACTCGTGTGTTATCAAAAGATGGCTTGTGAGCACTTCCAGAACTGATCACTAGGAGGCAGAATTCCTCCACTAAAAACAGCTCACGCCCCACTATTGGCTTCCTGTTTCAGACGTTTTTAACTGATGTGTGTACATGTTTGTGGGGTGTAATCAATGCACACACACAATGTGTGATGATCAAATCAGGGAGTTATCTATAGACCCAGAGAAGTGCTGTAAACAGTGTTTTGGTACTTAGGCAAAGCATTTGGCAGAGTCTTTTACGACATCATTTTGAGTAAGTACTGGGGGTCCTGGGTGGCCTCAGACCACTATCCTCCTACCTGTGGCCTTTTGCATAGCTGGGATGACAGGTGTGTGGCACCATGCTAGGCTTATTGATCAAGATGGGGGTCTTGCTAATTTTTTTTGGCCCAGCTGTCCTCCAATCTTCCCTTCCAAGTAGCTGAGATTACAGGTGTGAGCTACCATTCCTTGCTGGCTAAGTGGATTTTTGGTTCAAGTATATGTACAGAAGAATGGAGTGATGGTAGCCTTTAGAGAAATCTCTACTGACATGCCATGAGAGTTTTTCCTCTGGCTCATTCTGTTCAACATTTTTGTTCATGTCTGCATGAGAAAACATTGATGTCATTCTGATAAAGTATGTTAATGACAGGAACTGGAGAAGTTAAAGATCCTGATATACTGTGATCAAATCAGAATCCAAAAGTAACCCAATTGTGTAGGACAGGGCTTGGCAAACTACAGCTTGCAGGCCAAATCCATCCTGCAGTCTGGTTTATACAGCTGTCAAACTAAGAAGGATTTTTATATATAGTTTTCAAATATTATAGAAAAAAGGGAAAATGAAGAATGTAACTAAGGCAGAAGTGTTGACTGTCTGGTCCCGTGTAGCTGACCTCTCATCTAGAAAAGTAAGAAGAATTTAACAAGATAAAAATTAGATAAATTGAAAATAGCAGACTTTACCCCTGACAACCATCGGAGAACAATCCTCTGCACAGATGCAGGACTCTAGAAGATGAGCTTGTGTTGGAATTGACAAGTTCAAGTGGAGGTGATTACAAGAAGTGATGGTTAAAAGTCAGTGTGGCTTGAAACACTGCTTATCTATAGGAACAAAGAAATCAGGAAACCAAGACAGGCACCCCACTTCTTTCTTCAATGCTCAGATCTCACTTGCACTATTATCTTAGGGTTTAGAGGAGTGGCAGCAATCTGGGGCATTTCCAGAGCACCTGGCTTCATGAGCTAACAGAGGGGAAGGTAGAAGGAGATACTTAGTGTCCTGTCCTGCAGGACACATCAGCGTGGGTAGCGAACCTAGAAGGGGAAGAATGAAGGGACAAGAGACACGAAGGAGACAGCAAGACAAGGGTTCTGATCAAGCTGCAAAATTTTATTGTTCACACAGGGGTATTTATGTGCTGAGGGAGTGAGGGGTACGACGAGGTGCAGGCTGGTTGGCTGGTTCTGCTATAGGACTTCTGATAGGGTGCACGTTCGTGCCGGCGGCAAGGTAAACTCCCGGAAGAGAAGCAGGGACGGCGCCATCTTGTGCTGGAGGTGGAGAAGTTGGGACAAACAACCGTGAGCAAGGTCAAGACAGAATGGCTCACAAAGGGAGCCTTGTCTCCGACAACTTAGAAGATGTCATCCTCCAAGGATGTTCGAAAAGGGGTAATAAGGCCCGTGTGGTGGCCCATGCCGGTGGTCCCAGCTACCTACATGGGAGGCTATAGGTTGGAGGAGCTAAATCAAAGGCCTGACCCAGGCAAAAAAACAGGACCCTATCTGAAAAATAACTACAGCAAAAAGAGCTGGGGGCAAGACTTAAGTGCTAGAGCCACCTGACTAGCAAGAATGAGGCCAGAATACCTCATCTCAGGTATGTGGTAGGCAATACTGCGGCTGGCAACGTTTGGTTCTCTTACTTCTCTTCCCATCTGAAGTTCCACACGGTCATGTGACTTGCTTTGTCTAATGAAATGTGAGCAGAAGTAATGACTGTCATCTCCAGGCAGAAGCATCTTCTTTGTACTTTTATCCCACATTCTGGTCTTTATGGAAACATATATCCAGTTGAAGATTCTGTCCAGTGAAAGCTTAGCCACTACACTGAAGACAGCTGCAGTGTTCTTTGCATGACCAAGAAATAAACCTTAAAGCCTCACAGTAGTGTCAGTTTTAAAGTTGTTACACAAGCATAAGCTCCCATGTTCCAGCCTTCTTTTTTCCACAGTATTTGTTAGCTGATATTCCTGGGCAAGTAAAGGCCAGGTGGCATGGTTTCTAATCTTCACTTCAGCACTAAGACACTGGAAAAATCACCTGCATCTGTTAAAAGAGATTGTTTGAGTGGAAAACATTGGCTATCTCTTGAACAACAAAAACCTAATTTTATAGTCTGTTTGATATTGTTCGTACTGAAGGCAAACAATAACTGTTTATAACTATCTGTTCTAAAGAATGTTAATACAATTACATTGCCACTTAATTTTTTAATTCCACGTAGTAAATTGCTGCCTATATTAGGACTACTATTGTTTATTTTGGAGCGAAATAGCTTTTCATATAACATGTATTGTTGTCAGCATGGCAACCTGCTAATGTATAATTTAGGTTATCAAACACTGTGAAATCACTGCACTGCCTAATTAATTTGAAACTATTTCTGCATAGTGGGTCTTTGTGATCAAACTACAGTAAGGAAGAGTCCCATTTTACTGGTCCCAGCTAGATCTCTTTCTTTTGCTACATAAAGGATATGGCTTTTGTCCCAAAAATTGGACTAGTATCATGAGGGTGCCAGAATTTTACAGTTTTTTTTCTTCTTACCAACAGATTTATAGTTTATCTTCACAATTAGAGGTTTATTTTTGCTTCTAAATTTAGTTATTTGGACTAAAATATAGCCATCAAATGTAAAAATTGCTTAAAACACTCAATATTTAAATTAATTTGGTGCAAGTCCAGTTTTCCAAGGTTTAGGTTTCCTTTTAAAGCCCCATTGCCTTTAATAGAGGCTCAAGTTCTTTTAGAAAATCCGATGAAATCATGACTTAAGTATGTGCAGTACGTGATCCACACAGCTTACAGCACTGTCTGAAATTGGCTCCTGAATCACCAGTCTGTTTGTAGCTCACATCTTACAGATGAGTTAACACTGAGCATCAGTGTGTTTCTGCTGTTTTAAAAAATGTTTACTGAGATAGGTTGTACTCTGTAGGTTGTACCAAATCAAGCTATCTTCTAAAGCTAGGAAATGAAAACATTTAATTTTTTAAATTCAGCTTACTTCCCATTACCTATGTTTAGTTTTTTTTTAATTAAGAATGCTTATTTTCCACATTGTAAAAGGTACTTTAAATTCACCAAAAGTCACATTAAATTCCTATTCCCTTTAAGACAACTAAGTCATAATCAATAAAATACACTTAAATATATCTTTATTATAAAAAGCAGCACAATTTCCATTTCTTGCAGGCCATGGCTTCTGGGTCAGGTTCTGGCTGTGTTGCTACCTGTGTGACTCTGGACATATACTCACTAGCTCACTCCTTCAGTGTATATTTATCAAGAAGCCATTGTGTGCCAGGAGCTAACATGACCCACACATTCATGGAGCTCACCATGTGGGGTGGGAGGCAGGAAGGATAGTGCCAGAGATGACGAAGCTGGGAACGCCTGTGCTGTGAAGGTGTACAGGAAGTTCCCTGATCTTGTTTCTAGTTGACTGACTCTTCAACTGTGTGTAATCTGCTACTGGACCCTCTAGTGAATTTCATTTCATTTCTTGTCATTTTTCATTTCTAAGAGTCCTGCATGTTTACTTAACTCTATTATGGTTTTTACTTTTCTGTCTCTGAAAATATTTTCAAGTTTATATTTTGAAGGAAATTGTCTTCTCATGTTGTGACATCATTTTCAGTACCTATAAATGTTTTGGTAATGAGAAATTTAAAGATACATGGTTATAATTTACTCTATTAAAATTTGGCATTCTTCAGAGGGGAAAATGGTCCAGGCCATATATACAGAATACAACTTTTAAATTTTAAAGTGATACACCACGATTGTAAGCTTTGAGCTAGAGCACTGCGATTATGACTGATTCTTTTTAACTTTGTAAGCTTTGTAGTCTTGTATCTGTGAAGCTTACAAAGGGAGGCTAAAATGTATATCTTGTAGGTTTTATTTCTTCTAGATTTACTGAAGTATGATCAAAAAATAAGAGTCCAAGGAAAATTCGTATAAAGAAAAATTACACAACCCCGCTCCCCATTTCTTTCTCGTGTTAATTAGCTGTGTTCATCTCCTCTCCAGAGAGTTAAGAACACACGTAAGAATGCATGAGTTTTTAGAATTCGGAGGGGACAGAAAAGAAAGAGAGACATACCAACTTTTTCATTGAGGGCATTTTATTTTATTTTTATTTTTTAGCAAGTAGTATACCCTGTAGAAGAAAGCCATGAATCCAGGACTAAAGATATTAGCATTGAAGAGGGCCAAACATTAAACATTTCATAATGCTTTCTGAATTTTTTTATCTAGGAAGAAGAAAGGCGTGTGGCATCTGTTGTAGCCAAAAAAGAGGAAGAGAAGAAGCGGGAGAGTCAAAAGCAGTCACTCCTGAAGGTGTGTCCTGCAGCCCGCCCTGTGTGTGTGGTGCCCACAGCTTCCTAGTCCCTGTAAACAGGCTCCTCCAATGCTTGCAAGTCACCGTCTTTAAACAAACCTGTTTAAGGGCGTATGTTACAAAATACTTACCTAAGCTAGAGATTTTAAAAGAAGAGTTTAAAAATGAGTGGAAACTGTAGTATTTATTTTCGTACAAGTGCACATCTTGTGTATCACACATGTGAGCACTTCACCTTTACTGATAGCTTTTAATTTAAAGAACAGTTCCTGTTCTTTTCATGATAGCTTTTTAAATTTAAAAAGTCTCTCTATTAGCTCTTTGGATATAGAACTGGTAAAGATCTTGAGGAATTTAGGAAAGAAAATGTATTTAAACTGGCTTTTGATGATTGAGCATATCAGATATTACTAAATGACTTGGTTTAAGATGTTTTATATTAACAAAGTTTACCAAAGAGAGGTTCAAATGTATAATTGTATTGATGCATTTTAGTGTCAAGGCTGTCATCCCCATTGTCTCTGCTCATTGTGTTAAATAGGTGCCTTTCTCTTTAAAATTAAATAACATTCAGAATTCAAAAATGACAAGTAGATGTACAAAGTTGTATGATATGGTCTTAGAAAACCAGGACACATTCTGTGAGGATGAAAGTGTTCTATATCTGATGGGAGTTAGGGTTAAACAAGTATATGCATTTGTCAAAACCGATCAGACAGTACATTTCAAATCTATGAAAAAAATGATTCCTAAATTAACAGCAAACCACAAAACAAGACTTGTCCCTGAGCCAGGAACAATGACATTAAAGGTAGTTAGTTAGCTTATTAAATGTGTGGCAGATTCCTCCCCTGCAATTTTCTGTGGCCCCAGAGCGCCTCCCAGCTTTTGTTTTCCCTTATTCCATAATGAGCTGCCCCTAAGCCCTGTCCTGCCATATCCACCTTTTCACTGATTCAGACAACAGGATTCTAGTCTTTCTCATCCTGGAATACCCCTAAAAACTGGCCAAAAGTAATGTGGCTTACAGGAAATATAGCTGTAGGCAGTCCTATTAAAAATCTGAAAGAGCAAGATGACCATTGCCAGGTAATGCCATTGTCGAGCATTTCCAAGTGCCTCAATTGCTGGTGTCTGATGCATAAGTGAATGAGTTAAAAAATGAGTAAAAGAACATACACACATACATAATAAAGTTCTTGGGCATACAGAACACTTGTATGAGAGACCTAGAGAGTAGAAAACACTACTAGATCTACCTTACTAATTTTTTTTTCTGCCAACCCTTGTCAGCCAGAAAGCCAAATGCATGGAGCCAATGACCTTGGTTCTGAGTAAAAATAACAGCATTGCTTAGTTTAAGAATTTGGTTGGGCTGCGTGCCAGTGGCTAACATTTGTACTCCTAACTACTTGGGAAGCTGAGGCCAGGATGATTATGGTTTGATGCTAGACTGAGCAAAAAGCTCTCAAGATCCCATGTCACCCAATAGCTGAGTGTGTGAACAGGCCTGTTGTCCCAAGCTACACGGGAGGCTGAGATTGGGAGGATCAGGGTTCCAGGCCAGTCAGGGCAAAAAGTTTACAAAATCACGTATCAATAGAAAAAGCTGGGCATGGTAGCAAATGTCATCCCAGCTCCTGTGGGGAGCAAAAGTAGGCTGGCAGTCCGGGCTGCCAGAGCAAAAAGCGAGACCCTGTCTCCAAATAGCCGGAGCAAAAGGAGCTGGAGGTGTGGCTCAGGAGACAGTGCTCCTACCGTACACTTGTTCAAACCCCAGTCTTGCCAAAAAAATTAAAAGAATTGGGTTGGCATAATCCCCAGCAGATAACTGAAATAGAATTTAATCCTACTTGCTTTGGATAGGAGGACATTCATAAAACATCAGAAACGTCTCAAAAGTATATACGTGTTAAGGGCGACCCACTTAATTATATAGACTGATGTAAAATACCAGACAGCAGAAGAAAAGATTCCAGGCCAACAACGTTTTCAACCAGAGAAATAAAAGCCTTAAAGTTTACTTTAGGGGTTGGGAGGTGTGGCTCAAGTGGTAAGAGTACCTGCTTTGCAAGCTCAAAGCCCTGAGTTCAAACCCCAGTCCCACCCACTCACCTCCTCAAAAAAAGTTTAGTTCAGTTCAGTAAGCCACATTCCTTGTCATTCCTATCCAGTGCCACACATGCTTGCTAAAATCTTAGAAAAATAAATATAGGCAAGTAGATCTATCTAAAAATAATGATTCTGAGGGAACGGACAGACAATCTTTGCATCCATCTTCCCTGGCTCCAGAGCGAGCAGAGGGCTCCATGTCCCACTTGGCAGACTTTTCACTAGAAATCTGTACTCTCTGGAAAGAGGAGAGGGATTTTGAGCTAATTCCTATGCCATTTTACAATGCTGACTTTGCTGATGGAGACTTTACAGCAGAGTTCTTTATCACAGTTACTATAAACTGATTGCAAGTGGAGTAGAGACGTTAGTTTCCTTCATAGCTTGACCAGCTTTTCTCAGTAGGGTTTCTGGGTGAGAGCTGAGCCTTAATGCCCTCAGTGAGTGGTTCTCAGAGTGCAGTCCTTGAATGAGCAGCACTGGCAGTGCCTGGGAATTTGTCAGGCTTTCAGGCTCCTGAGCCCCACTCAGAATGCACTAGGGCAGAGTGGGGTCAAGTTCAGCCATCTGCTCTAAAAAGCCTGAGCCACTCATCACTCATCACAGCCAAGTGAACCTCTTCCTCTTCTTATAAACTATGTATCTAGAGACACTCAGCCTAGCATGGTTTCTTTTGCTAGTCTAGATAATATTTTTTCATTTTAAGACATCACAGTTTGTGTTGTGAAACTTAGAACTGATGAATCCCTCTCTTCCTCCTCCCACCCCCCCCAACCAAGATCATCCTAATTATTTGGTAGAACAATGTCAATATATTATCATTTTTTTCTTGCTTGGTTTAAAGACAGAAGCATATAAATTTCTGTCAAATTAAAATTTCAGGTAGTAAATTTTCACTCTTCAAGGTTTATATATTTACTTTTAATAAAATTAAAATCCTAAGAAGTAACTATTGTTTGCGTATAATATTTTTCCTTTAGGGTGATAGACCATTGCTAAGATGCTTGAACATGTGGGATAAATATAGGCCTCTGAACTTAGTTTTAGAGTGTGCGCAATGGTCTTTTTTGAAGCATTACAAGAAGGCACAGAATACGCTCCTTGGATTCTGTCTTCACAGATTTGCGTTATATAATTCTTGTCGCAATTAACTTTGTGTAGGAGAAGAAAAGGTTAACAATTAACAACGTGGCTCGAAAGTGGGACTTGCAACACCGAGTGGCTAACATCGCTGCAAATCAAGCTAGAAAGGACCCGGACGCTCCTCCCCAAGACCCCTGTCCACTCGACGGAGGCCCCATCTCTGCCCTTCCTGAGGACACTGGGTGCGTAGGCCGTCGTGTGCTTTAGAGAATCGCATTTGGAGTGCAGATGGGAAAACATTCCACGTGCAATTATTTTACAAGGGTAGTGTTTTGAAGAAAACTTCCTGAAGGTAGAAGTTGCAAATAACAAGTTAAGATGGAAAAAAATAGAAAGTATAAGGCTGAGTCTAACATTTCCCAAGTGTAAAAATCCTTTGGTGGTTTCCTGTTTTTCACACCAAGAAAGCCTAAATTACGTAGTGTAGCCTGGAGGGCCCTCTGGCCACTGCACTATCTCACCAGGTCACCTGCCTCTGGAACTGCAGCCATGCTGACCTTCTTCAGGTCGGTTACTTCCCACCTCAGCACAGTCTTCACTGCCATTTCCTCACCCGCTTCCTTACCCTACTGTAACTGACCCCACCTCACTCCAGGGGTCTTGTGTTCAGCCTCACCCCATCCCTAAAGCGTCCTCTAACTGGAGACTAACTATATCAGACTCCCCTTTTATCTCACCCTGCTCTTCCTCTTCATTCTAACTATCCCTGTGATTAAACCACCAAGTGGTAACTCCTGTGTCCTATCTGTTTTGTCTGTGAAAACCTCATGAGAACATCTTGATTTCCTTGACCTCTGTGTATCCCCAGCTGCCAGTACAGAACCTTACTTCTTAACCAGTAGTAGTGAGCAACATGGTACAGAATCTGAAGAGTTAGCTCCAGTGGTGTTCTGTGTCATTCCTCTATTCCTGCGACTCACGGCCTCTTTTCTCAAACCACAGAGCGACACTTCTCTTCCCTCCAGGAGGTGTACTGGAATCATGAATGAGAGGGGCTTAAAGCATGCTTATCTTTGTAGTGTTTGTGCATGTAACTTAAAAATAAAGCCTAGTCATGTAAGTTTTACTTTGAAGTACTTTCATTTTATTACCTTTGCCAAATGTTGAAACTCATTTCAAACTAAATATATTACTTTTATTTCAAGGTTTTTGGCTAGAATTCTTTTTTTTTTTTAGTGGGGCTGGGGTTTGAACTCAGAGCTAGGACTTGCAAAGCAGGTGCTCTACTGCTTGAGCCACATGTCCAGTCATGGCTAGAATTCTTTAATACTTTCATATGTGAAAAATGTACTAGAAATAATTTAAGAGGCTGGAGTTAGTCTGACATATATTTAGACAAACTTTTAAAATTTTAGTTATAGGAATTAACTTAAATGATTCAATGTATTTCCTTTAGCTTACCTGGGAATCCACAGGAATTGCTTCTCAGCTCTTTCAGATAGAAAAATAAGGCAACACGAATAGAAATTCTAATTAGGTGATGATTTATATAACTGATGACCATTCTAATACAGCTGTAGAACAATACTTGATATCATTTAAATATCAAAATATAATTTTACTGTGTAAAGATATAGTAACAACTGTGATTTTTATGTATTTATTTATTTATGGCAGTATACCGGAGTTTGAACTTAGCACTTTATGCTTGCTGGGTAGGTGCTCTGCCACGTAGGTGCTCTACCACTTGAGCCACATCCCATCCCTTTTTACTCTGGTTGTTTTGGAGATAAGGTCTCACTTTCTGCCTAGGCCAGCTGGGACCAGGATCCTACTTTACAAATCCCACTGTCACATGCCACCATGAGATGGAATCTCACTAACTTTTTGCCCTGAGTGGCCTTGAGCTGTGATCCTCTCAAGCTCAGCCTCGAAAGTAGCTAGGATTACAGGCCTGAGCCACTAGCTCCTGGCTTGTAACACTTTATAATCTTAAAACTTTATAGCATTGGGCTTTAGGTTTATAAAATCTAGTTGAAGGTGAGGAGTGTAGGAAGTGAGAGGTAATAAATAAAGAGCTGAAATAGTGGGAATTTATGGATAGTGAGTTTTGACCTTGAAGATTTTAGAGGTAGAACTTATCTAAGTAATGACATTTGGAAATATGTGATGGGTATTGTGGTCATGAAAGTGGAGAAAAATAGAAGGTCACTAGAAGAGAGACTGTCAGTTGAGGCCATTACTGTAGACTGAAGTTACTGATGGAGGAACTGGGTTGGAACTAGGCCCAACGTCTTCAACACTCCTCAGCCTCCTGCCTTCCTTGCATCCTGCACTCATCGCTCCACTCACTGTCCAGGTCTTTACCAGCATCAGCACCTACAGTAAGTGCAAGCACAGCTTCTTTATTAAATGGCTCTTTTCTCTGGAAAAACTCTCTCTGATAGATAGATTCCATACTTTTTTATGGACCAGTACTGGGGTTTGAACTCAGGGCCTTGTACTTACTAGGCAAGTGCTCTACCTCTTGAACCATGCTCCCAGCCCACTTTGCTCTGGTTGTTTTGGAGACAGGGTCTCCCTTTTGGCCCAGACCAGCCTGGACCATGGTCCTTCTATTTTAACATTTTCATTAACATATATTCATTGTGCAGAAAGGTTTTATTGTCACATTTTCATATATGTTTATAATGTACCTGGGTTAGGTTCATCCCCTCCATCTTCTCCCTCACCCCCCAATTAAAATAATCTCAACAAGTTTCATTGTTCTATTTATATCCAAGTATATAAAGTACATTGACTTTATTCCCCCTGCTTTACCCTCCCTATTTACCCTCTCCCTCCCACTAGTACTCACCCCCCAACAGGTTCTGTTTTTCAGTCAGTTCTCCTATTTTAAGCTTCCCACCATAACTGGAATGGCAGGAGTACACCACCACACCCAGCTTTTTTTCCATTTTGAGATGGAATCTCATGAATTTTTTGCCTAGGCTAGCCTTAAACCATGATCTTCCCAATCTCAGCCTCCTAAGTAGCTAAGATTAAAGACATGAGCCACTGGCATCCAAATTGGATTACGGTGACTTTCTTGACATTGAACTTTTAGTTCATATCAAAATACTCCGACTCTCTATTTAACTTAAAATTGTGGAATGTTTACTTTGATGGTCCAAAAACAAGCAATCAAGAGAAGGAAGAAGTATCTGTCAGTGAGAATCATTGTGCTCAAGTTACTGCCAGGAGTTTCTGGATTTTATTTATGTTGTTTTATTAAGAGTCTTACAAAATCCGAGACTTTTCAGCCAGGTACACGGAGGGAGAGTTGGAGGGGTGGAAAGTGACGTGCGGCTCCGTGGACAGGGTGTAGAGAGCAACAGTCATTAGCAAAGGCTTTTGCCAGGTGTAGGCTCCAACTGCCGTGGGACATGATTAGATGTTCTTATCTGACCCTGCTGATGACCTAGAATCAGAAAATCAAGCAGTCATGGAAGACACCTGTTTATGAGGGGCTAGGCACCGTATGATCAGTGAAGACTGTAATGCACGGGTACTGGGAACTTCTCGTACATACAGATTTTTCTTCAGTGCAGCGTGTGGCTGGCTGACTCCCGCAGTCTTACATACGAAGGGTAGAGTTGCTGTGCCTTTCATTGTTCTCAGCTAGGGCTCCTGGCCAGAGGATCCAGGTCGGCTGTTTGAATTCTTAACGTTTATTTTACTGACCCACCCCACAGCATACAGAACAGGTGACACTCATTATTGTTAAAGCCTCTTTTCTTTTACTTTCTTGATACCACATTCACCAAATTTCTCTCTCTCTCCTCTCTGGCAGTACTGGTTTGAAACTCAGAGCCTCGAGTTTGCTAGACGGTGCTCTACCACTTGAGCTTCAGCTCTTTTTCTGCATAGGATCTTGTGTTTTTGCCTAGGCCAGCCTAAACTACAATCCTCCTGTTTACGCTTTCTGTATAGCTGGAATAATGGCATATGCCACCACACCCAGTTTTTTGTTGGTTGAGATGGGGTGTCGAGAACATTTTTGCCCAGGCTGGCCTCAAAGTATGATCCTCCTGATCTCCACCTCATGGGTAGCTAGGATTAGAGGCATTAACTACCATGCCTAGTTTCTCTTTTTTATTCAGTGCACTTTACTGATGCCTTTTCTATCAGATCTGTAAATTTATATGATGCTATTTTTCTTTAAAAGATTTAGATATAAAACACAGACATGGTAATCCCATGCCTCTAATCCTAGCACTTGGGAGGCTGAAGCAGGAGGATCTTAAATTCGAAGCTAGCCTGGGCTACAAAGTGAGAGCCTGTTTCAAATGAAAAAGACAAAAGATTATTAGATAGAGTACTTGTTGCTATAATAGGTGAGGATTCAACTCACCTCTTTTCCTCCCAAAGCTATATATCTGTCGTTCTCTTGTTGGTAGTTTTTTAATGTATAACTAAATCTCTGTTTTATTTGCTAGAGTAGCTGTCAAGTCTGCACTGTGAAAACAAGTCTGCTCCTTCTTTTCCTCCCACTGTGTCCTCTGCACCTTCTCCCACTAGATTCTTCTAGTTTCACTTGTGCTCCTTTGTTTGACCTCTTGGTTGTTTAAGAGTATGGAGTTTAATTTCCACATATTTGAAAATTCCAGATTTCTTCTGCTACTGATTTCTAGTTTCATCCATTGTGATCACAGAAGATATTTTGTGTGAGTTTAATTTTTTTAATTTATTGAGACTTGTTTCATGGCTTGACCTAAGGTCTATCCAGAGAGTATCCCATGAGCTGAGAAGAGTGTGCCTCCTCTGTGGCTGGGCGGAATATTCTATATAAACCCATTATGTTTCGCTGGTTTATAGCATTTGTCAAGACCTCTGTTCATTGATCTTTTGTCTATTTTCCTGTCTGTCATTTCAAGTCGGGTAGTTAGGTCTTCAACTGTCATTATAGAACTGTGTCTTCACTCAATCCCATCTGTTTTTGCTTTGTATACTAGGTTCAGGTACATATATGTTTATAACTGTTATACCTTCCCTATGAATTGTTCTTTTCCAACATAAAATGTCCTCTTCTATCTCTTGGAACAATTTTTGACTTAAAATCTACTTTGTATGGTAGCAGTAGTACCACAGCTCTCTTCTCATTACTGTTTGCCTGGAATATTTTTTCCATCCTTTCAATTTTAACCTCTCTGTGTCTTTTAATCTTGTAGACACATATGCTTGGATCTTTTTTTTTTTTTAAAGAATCCATTTTGACTGGGTGTTGATGGCTCACACCTGTAATCCTAGCTATTTGGCAGGCTGAGATTAGGAGGATGGAGATTTGAGGCCAGCACAAACAGTTCACCAGCCCCCATCTATAAATAACCAGAGCAAAATGAACTGGAAGCGTGGCTCAAGAGGAATAGCGTCTGCTTTGCAAGCATGAAGCCCTGAGTTCAAACCCCAGACACACCAAAAAACAAACAAAAAAAACCCTCCAAAACCAAAATCCATTCACTAATGTCTTTTGAGAGTTTAGTCTATTAAGTCCTGATGATGAAGGACTTAAACTTCTGCCATTTTGCTCTGTTGTACATCTCTTTTGTTCCTCAATTCCTCCATTACTTTCTTCTTTTATACTTGATTATTAGCATTTTTTTAAGATTTTATTATTCCCTTCTCACTTTTTGTGGCATATTTAGTTGTTGTTTTACTTGTTACCCTGGAGGTTACAGTCTTAATTTATATAGATCCTGCTCCTCTGTATTTTTATTGCCACAATGATGTCTTTAAACATTGGGTACACATTAGCAGATTTATAATTATTTTATGTACTTGGCTTTTAAATCACACAGGCAAAAGGAGGAATGCCAACCAAAAGTACAGTAATGCTACCCTTTATCCTTACCTACCTAAGTATCTTCTTGATGCTTCTTATTTCTTCATATGGCTGCAAGTTACTATCTCTAAGACTTTCACTTCTTGTAGGACAGCTATACTAGCAGTGAACTCCCTCAGCTTTTGTGTACCAGAAAATGTCTTCACTGCTCCTTTATTTTCAAAGTTTGGTTTGTCACATAGAATTCTAGGTTAATAGTCCAGTCCCCACCCCCAACACTAATTACATCATCCCACTGCCTCTGGATTCCATGGTTTCTAAGGAGAAATCAGTTGTTAACCAATTGAGGATCCCGCATACGTGATGAGTCACTTCTCTCTCCAACCCTGGCATGTGTGGGAATGTCTTAAAGCCCCAGCCTTTCCTCCACAGACTTTTTGGTCTATCTATTGCTTGATCCAACTGCTGTCCCTTGCCCCATCTGCCTTGAAATGCTTCTGACAAAGGCTACCAAGAAGGCACCTCAGCCTGAGAAAGCATCAAGGCAAGTGAAGAAAAAGCAAACCTTTGAACTGATCCTTCAGGGAGCATGGGGCATGAAAACATAGCCACAGTTTTGCTTCCTCTGTTGCCAGTAACGTGCACCAGGAAAGTGGGCATCTTCAAGGTCACCACCTTGAAGGGAGTGAGGGGGGCGGTGATAGATAACAGGGTAAGTTAAAGTGCCACAGAACTGTCTGGTTCAAATCCAGCAGGTTTTGTTGTTGTTGTTGTTGCCTCATTCAGTGTTTTCCGGTTGTAACTTTTAGATTGGAGGATTCTGGGAAAGTCCGTCTTGACTGCTCTGGTTGGGATGTTCATGCTTTTGTTGAGGGGTGGATCTGGACATCCTTGCTCTGCCTGCCTGCTCCCTCCCTGCATGCCTGACTCCAGCTGGCTGAAGTCTGCAAGCTATGCTTTCACATCTCAAGACTGACATCATTTAAATCTGTTCTCCAGCCACAAAACTGTCAAAACTGTGGTGGCTCAGAAGTTGAGAATTGTTGCACAGTGCTCAAGTCTCTGTGCTGTATTTTTCTGCTTGGGAGTTCAGCTGTGTACTGTGATTGCATATCCCCTCTGCTTCCTAAAACACAGTAAACAGTGTGAACACTGAGTTCAAATGGCCCCTCTTTGTTACACTTCCAGAGCTGCCCAAACTTTGTCACATTCTCATCTGCTCATTGTTGGAGCTATGCCTTTCTCACATAGATTGTTTTTCCTGGCGTTTCAGGATGCTTTTCTTTTCTTTTAAATTGAGCAAAGAAATTGAATATTCCTAATTTCTTTTAACTACTTTTTTTGTCTGTTGAATAGAAGCTATTCCTCTTGAAGTCTACTGTCTCCCTGGCCTGATACACACTTGCTCTTTTCTTTTCGGCCATTCTGCACAGCTTATTATTTTATATCATATTATTAGTAGTCTTTGATGTTTTTCTGCTATTGTGTCTTTCTCATATCCTCAAGATTTCTAGCCTTTCAAATGCTAAGTGGTATAATTCTTCAGACTTTGACCTTGGGCTTTCTTCTCACTCTTTGCTTCCCCTAAGCAATTTTGTACAAACCTTTGACTTTAAATGTCATTTATACACTGAAGATACTAAAATATATACCTTTTCTTTATGGTTCACCTTGACTTTAAGAGAAAAAACAAGTTGTTTATTACACTGACATTCTAAAAATATTCTCCTGTTTAGTTTCCCTAAAGTTTTAAACTTTGGCCTTTCCTAAGTCTTTATTACACTGGGAGCTGATTTTTATGTTTGAGGTTAAGGTCTGATGGGTTTTTTTTGTGTTTTTTTTTTTCCTCCTGTGAGAATAACCACTTATATAACGTTCTCCCATGGCTCTGTGACACTACTTTACCTGTCTGTTGGCAGGACAGTAGATAGGAGTCCCTTTTTTTCTTCAGTGCTAGAAATCAAACCCAGAGCCTGTCCCTGCCAGGCATGCGCTTTACCCCTGAGCCCCAGCCCCAGCCCAGGACTTTCCTTTTACAGATCTTTAATTGGTGCTTCTGTCGTCAGTGTCTCTGCTCACTCCCGTCACATTTCTTCTTCCTTTTCCAGAGTTCCATTAAGCAGGTTGGCCGCCATGTTTGTTTTCATTCCCAGCACACATTTGCAGCTCTGCTTTTCCTTCTTCACCACTCAGTAGTCTTCACTTTCCAGCTTCCTGGCATTTGCTGAGCCCTCCTGCTGTCAACAGTCTTCCCCCTTGTGCTGTTGTTATGGGTATATAGGATTTCAATCTCTTTGCTATCCTCTAATGGTATCTGGGAGGGAGAGATTTTAAACATGTGTTCAGTTTATCTGCCATTTTACCCGAAAGTACAAAGTGAAGACTTTTAGAGGTTAGAAGTTGAATGACTTACTGCATTCTCTGTAATAAATCTTTAAAACATAATTAAAATTCACATTTAGAAAATGATAGACACTTCTCTTTTTCTGAAGGCAGAACACTAGTCCTGACAGCCACAAAGTCCCTTTGGTGTTTCAATTTCTTAATACTATATAAGGTTTTTCATTTGAAGTAGTCATTTATACTTTTTAGTATTTCATAATGCCAAAAAAAGTGGCTACTTCTTGTGTTGTGGTGTCTGTGACCTTTGGCTTATGGAACTAAATGCCTGGAAACAAGTGTCCATGAAAAAGATTATAGACCTATAAAAGGAAAAAATTCTTTAAAACTTTGCTCTATCCCATTAATGATTTCACTGTTCTCTCTACTCGATACAGTCCTCTAGTGAAATGACACAGTACAGGTTTCTTTTGCCTGGCAGAAGTGGGAAAATACTTAGTGTAATGGTTTCTTTGCTTATACTGGATGCATAGAGTAAAGCTGTTTTATTTTTGGTCATTTCCTGTCTATGAACATTGTGGTCTTTTAGCCAATACTACTATAATAAAATATAATGCATAAAATGAATTTCCACAGCTACAAATGTTATAATAGAAATTCATAAAATAGTTTTTACAGGAATCAGCACCACTTACTCATTGGGAAAAGAATCTTCCGAAAGACTTTAACTATTTCTGTTGTAGCCTGTTATATGAAGCCTAAAGATAAAAATATGTTTATATACCTAAGTGTCTGAAATATCGTCTTTTTTCCATCTGGATGTTCAGGATATGTTTTACACTTAGCCTGGCTTTCAAAAACTGATTGCTTTATTGCATTAAGTTCATGTCTTTTCTTTAGGTCCCCTACTAACTAAGAAGGCATAGAATGTTGTGATTCATCCTTACGAAGATCAAGTTGAATAGATGAACATGTAGACTTGAAATTAACATTAATTATCTTGAAGATAATCTCAATTGATGCCATATTACCTGTTGTTATTATAATTACATAATTAATGTTTGAGTTGGAGAATATAAGTGGAAATGTACTGGGACTTATGGGAAAACAAATTTAAAACTGTGGATCCTCCAGAGAAAAATAACCATCTTACAGTGAAAGTATAATAGACAGTGGTAGGAAAGTGGACAAGATGGACACACACACACACACACACACACACACACACACTGTAGAGTGTGAGTCACACGTAATTCTTTCTCTCATTCTCTACAGCCAGTCAGCCACAAAGTCTTACTTTTATTTTCTCTTAAGTATTTGGCAAATCCATATTCCCATTTATTAATAATCACTAAGTATGAAGCATGGTTTTATATCTGTATTATTTCTGATCTTCACAATTTTGATCCCATTTTACATATAAGAAAACTGAAATTCAAAGAAATCAAAAAGCTTGGCCCCAGGATCATCTATTCATCAATGGCAGATCTGGAATTTTAATTCAAGTTTGTCTGATTTTTCTGCCAGTGTCATTTCTACTCCACTTTACCACTTTCTCTGTTTGGCCCTCCTGTGGGCTGGTGGACACTCTCACACCAGTCTTCTGCTGTTCTCCTCCATCTTTGGACCACCAGCACCAGGGCTTAGATCCACACATGATACTTTGCATTGAAGGGGGTCTTACTGCTTTTCTCTTGTAAGACCTTTCTCTGACCTTCAGCCCCACAGGGTGAAAACCTGACTTTTCAGCCTCCTCTCAGCCACTAGGATGTCCCATGCATCCTATGTTCCAGCCCTGCTGAAGTTGTGCTTACTGTAGTGTTGCACACAATCAGGCTCCATGCTTGTCTCCCTTCTACTGATGAAATTCTACTGCCTATCACGCAGGGATCAGTCCCATGCTGCTTCTTTTTGAAATCTGACTGCTCCCCTCTGGAAGAATTTGTCCTTCCACACATTATATTACACTTAATGTTTCTGTTTGTACAGGATCATGATGCTTGGTGAGGGAGACCATGCCATCCCTGCTATAGTTGCTGTTCCTCAAGCCCTCCTTGCCTTGGTGGCAGGGACATGCTGGCTGCTGTCTTTTGAACTACTCCAGTCATGACTGTGTGTTCTACCCAGCACAGTGCATTACCCAAAGCCAGTATGTGAAACCACACCTTACCTTTCCTTTCCTTTCCAAGGCTAGCATCAAGGACTAGTCCTGCTTCCCCACTCCTTGAATGTTGGATATTGTCTCTCTTCAGCCCTGCATCTAGTAGAAATTTAGCCTTTTTGTCTCTCTTCAACCCTGCATCTGGTAGAAATTCAGCCTTTTTGTATTTTCTTAGTTGCATATTCACTTAGAGTGGACTGGTGTTACTCGCCAGCTTACTGCTGAATAGACAAAGGTCTAAAGGGAACTATGACAAATGACCATTAAACACTTTGAATCCTTAATAATTAAGGAATATACTGTGTGCATGAAAAGCCCAGAGTAGGCCTCAGAGTCCTCAAAGACAAAAAAGAAATGGTCTCTAGCCTCAAGGAACACACAGTGTGAAAAAGAGGCAACATTGCAAATGTAGACCGTGAATCCAGTGTGAGGAGAGAAGTGGTGTGAGGGCACGCACAGCCAGGCTGAAAGTGGAGACCCAGTCCGCAGACTAGGAACACAGGCCGATCACTGTCCACGTTGTAAGGTTGGGTGAAACAAATAGCTATGCCTGTATTCACAAAACAAAAAGTCAGGGTTTGTTTCTTTTGTTGTCATTCAGGTAATCTTTTATAGAAAGTTTGCTCCTACTTTGGAAACAGTGGCAAGTACCATATTCAGTAGAGTGAAGTGATTTTGTGCATATAATGTAAATAACTGCTTCTTCATCATTTGTTATTTCAAATTAGGGGAGAAGTCTTCATTAATTTTACTGATTATAACTGAAATATACACTTACAGAATTTCAAAAAGCATTGAAATATGCAAAAATAGAAAGTTAGAATTTGCCATTTAATCAAATATCTAAGAGGTAAACTATTTTATGTATGTATTCGATAAACATTTTTATATTGTATGACTTACTATGGAAATACTATTTTGTAAAATGCATTTTTCCAGTCATATAGCTAATTTTATAGACTAAGCAGACCTATTTGGATTGACATGAAAAGATACCGGGATATGTTAAAGATAATTCTTTATCTAATGTACTAACTAATGTACAATTAATGGAAGTAATTTGGGTTTAGAGGTGGGTTTGTTCATGGCATTCCTATTAGCAGAGTAGTGCAGAACACAAAGAGGAATAGTGCAGAACACGAAGGGGTCTATGGAAAGTTGGTCTATGCTGCGTGCTGGGCAGACAGCAGATGGACATGAAACTGCAAGCGGCCTTCCCACCTCTCCATACTGCTACTCATGCTGCCCAGAAAGGCTTCCACTTAGAATGACCCTTTGCTTCTCAGGTCTGTGGACGCAGGGCTCGAGGGTTCTCTGCAAGACTTATCTGTCATAGACTCACACCTCGTGGAGGTGGAGGGGGACACACTGTCGCTGTATGGATCAGGAGCCCTGGAGTCCCTGGATCGGAACTGGAGCATGCAGACAGCAGGGATGGTCACCACTGTCGCCTTCACGTTCATAGAGTTTGATGAAATCGTGCAAGTGCTCCCCAAACTGAAGATGAAGTTCCCCAACTCCCTGGTAAGCATCTCCCTTTATTTCCTTAAGTATTCTCAATCTGAACATGACCCATGTGCTCAGGCCAAACGCCTGTTTCAGCTGGCGGGAGAACAGGCTTTTGGTTGATCTTTTGGTGCTCAGTAGCCGTGAGTGGCTTTGCAGCTTTCTGTTAACATTGGAAATTCTCTCTAAAAAAATGATCCTTTATGGAGTAGAAAAGACCAACAAATTGTCAATTGTATTCAGATTGTCAATTTCTCTTGACAAAGCATTCAATAGGACCACACAGCCCTATATTATATTCAGGTGTTTTACATGGTATTGATAGGACATGGACATTTATTATATAATTTTTACAGTAGTACCCTAACAACATTGAAAATAATTTTACTGGCCAGGTGTGGTGTCTCACACTTGTAATCTCATCCACTCAAGAGGCAGAAACAGTAGGATCACAGTTCAAGGCCCAGCCAGGCAAAAAGTTCAATGGACCTCGTCTCACCAATACATGGGTGTGGTGGTGCATTGCTGTTATCCTAGCTGTGCAGGAGGCATAAATAGGACAACTATGGTCCAGGCCAGTCCGTGAAACTCAAGACCCTGTTCCAAAAATGACCAGAGCAAAAAGTGCGGGGCGAGGCTCAAGTGGCAGAGTGCCCACCTAGCAAGCGAGAGGCCCTGAGTTCAAACCCCAGTGCTGTAAAAAAATGTGCATTTGCAGAAACTGAGTTTTATAATGAGTTCCCTCTTGAGTTTTCATTACTGGGTTTTTCTGTTAGCCACGTGACTTTTTCCCCCTCACTTTCCCTTTGGTAGTATTTTTTTCCTACTTTGTCCTTCCTAAAGGAGAAAGGTAATATGTTCAGAAAAGACAAACTGAATTCACAAACAGACACTGCTGTACCATCCACTGTAGCAAGGTGATTTTGCTGTGGAATGTCAAGTGGCCAGCACAGTGAAGGGCGAGACCAAAGGTAATGACTGAGCCAGCTCTTCTCCGGCATCGCAGGCCTGGGTTCACAAAGCTCTGAAATTGCATTTCCAGGTTTTCCCTGTAGGTTTAGTGTCCATATAAAATACATAGAATCATCTTAGTGCCTACAAGAGTGAATTTTCTGATACTTTGACAACTGTTAAGGACCTTTGTTGGTGGTAGGCGAGGCTGTAGAGCTCGGTACTGGATGGGTCACTCTGGCTGGATTAGCTGCATAACTGTAGTGTAGTCATTTGGCTTAATGTAATTGCAGCCATATTCGCTGGGTCCAGAGCTTGCAGATCTGCTTTAATTTTGCTGTTTTGAGATGGCCACACTCCATGCTCACGTCTTTTGTGTGCTTTGACTTTGCAGCACCTTAAGTTCAAGGAGACGAACCTGGTGATGCTACAGCAGTTCAACGCACTTGCACAGCTCCGTCGCATCGAGCAGCTGACAATCGACCCTCAAGGAAACCCAGTGGTCAATTTTACACTCTGGAAATACTACGTACTGTTCAGACTGAGTCATTTCAGTATGCAGAAGATCAATGGAACCGAGGTGAGGGGGACTAAGGAGGTGCAGGCAAAAATGCTCTTTTCTAGGGAGACAGTGCTTTTAAATGGTTAGCAATCTAAGTAGTCATAACCAAACCTTGAGAAGTTCTGTTTGAAGAAAAATCTTGACATTCAAAATGTCAAAAAGCTAAACTCTATCAAAAAACCATAAAGCAACATGCAAATTTTGAAAACAAATAGTAACCAAGACATGGTGAGTACTAAATCCTTGTGCTACTATTTGTGAATGTTCAGGGAAGGAAGTAAAATGGCTGTGGGAATGACGTTTAAAAATAGAGAAAGTAACCTGTATAGGTCATGTGGTCTTCAGACTGCTTTGCAGAGGATGTGACATGGAAGAGGGGGTGGTAGAAGACAGAGGGAGGGAAAGAACGCGGGAGACAGGGAGGGAAGGAGAGAGAGAGAGAGAGAGAGAGAGAGAGCACATGAATAGGCAGGCATCAGCACTGCTTCACTGGTATTGGTAACAGCTGCCTGTGGTGTGTTTTTTTTGGTTTAAGTCAGGCCTGGAACTGAATAGCTGGAAAACTACTAGTGAAAAGTTTTTTCTAGATTGATTCTGCCAGATAACCCCCAGCTGCTCAAAGATGGTGTTCTCTTTACATATTAATTGCTTTTCCTTCTGCTGAACTTAAAGAATCCTCCACAGGAAAATATCTTCAACACAGTATCTATCAAAATTCAGTAGCTTTGCTCTTGTAAGATGACCTGTGGGCAACTTTGCTGCAACTGGGACTCTCCAGCTACTCCTGACCCCAAACTCCCAAATTCCAGCATGTTATTGGGAGCATGGAGGTCTCCAGGCTGAATTAAAAGCAGCCATATAATCACATCAGCTGTGGTAGGCCCTCAACCACGGACTTGGCCACCTGTTGAAGATGTCAGGCAAATCTGGGGCCTTGGAGAGATTCGGTCCAGTCTGGGTAGTCATGTGTGCCTTCAGTACTTCCCAGAGAGAGACTGGAGTCCAGGGTCCCCCAGGTTCCCAGAGTTAGCCTGCACTGGAAATGCAGTGGTTATTTGGCTGTGGGCAAGTGGCGCTCCCTCATTACCGGCCATGCTGTCAGCATGGTTAAGCCTAAGTTATCATGTAAATCATGTAGCCACACATGATTTAGCCACGTGTGGGTCTTAAGTTGAAGAATGCCTGTTACTATACAACTTCAAAGTAAGAACGCAGAGGGCAGTTATGTAAAGCAGAGAAGAATTAGGAAGAACCAGTGTAATTTATTTGTTCTCATTTGAATTTTTTACATGCCATTGCCAGGGATATTGGAGACTTTATTAAAACCCTAAAGTATATACCTGATCATATCCTTGACACTGTATAGCAATGGGCATTGTATTTCTACTTCTCTTTGTATGAGAGGGAACCATATTACTGAGGTGGAATTAAATCATGAGCTTCAATAAGAAAAGATAGAGTAGTGGCCTGCATTGGCCACTAGGTGACTGTATTTGACCAGACAGCTCAGTCTCAGCTGAAGGAAGGAGCTGAGGGACAGCGGCCTTGTTAATTATGAAGGTCCAGGGTAGCAAACAGTCAAGATGTTTGTGAGTTGGAGGTTTATTTTTCAGAAGATGCCACTAGTATATTATAGCTAATATGAAGAATGAATGGGGGGGCAGACATGTTGGTACATGCCTGAGTGCCAGCTAGACAGGAGGATCGCAGTTGAGGCCAGCCCTCACAAAACACTAGCAAGCCTCCATCTCAACAAGCAACTCAGGCATGGTGGTGCACATCTGTGGCCTCACCCGTGCAGGAGGCATAGGTAGGAGTATCCCCATCTAAGACTGGCCCCAAGGAAAAACCCTGCAAGCCCCATCAGAAAAGTAACTAAAGCTAAGGTGGGCAGAGCTGTGGCCCAAGTGGTAGAGTGCCTGCTGGGCCAGCCCAGGTCCCTCCAAAAAAGTAATGCAGTTTACAGGACCCAAACTTTGACTAGGCAAGGGCTTCTCAACCTCTGCTCCACCAATGTTTTGGCCTCATCATCCCTTGTACTGCTGCCCTGTGCACTAAAAGATGTTGCACACACTCCCTGGTTCCTCTGCACCAGAGGTCAGTAGTGCCCTCCACCAGTCCTGACAACCAGAAATGTCTCCAGTTACAGACAAGTACTCATGGGACACAATGGCCCCTGGCTGGGAATCAGCTAACTCTATGCAGGCAGCAACAGTGTGTTTAAGATGCAAGCAGTCTACTTTATATTGAATAAAATATGCCCAGAGAGTCTTCTCAGTCCTGCTTTCAGATTTTAGTATTTTCTTATTTGTTTGTTTGTTTGTTAAGCCAGGCTGGCCTTGAACTCACGATCCTCCTGTCTCAGCCTTCCCAGTGCTGAGATTACAGGGGTGTGCCACCATGCCAGTTCCTTTAGCACTTTCATGATTATTCTGCGAGCCCTCAAAGGACATACTTGTGGAGAGAAAGGACGACATAAATTTAGAATGAGCAGGAATGTTCTCACTAATCCAGTGAGAATTGTCCTTACAGGAGCAGGCTTGCCTTCATACGTTAATAAAATGAGTTCTCTCATTGACCTGGGAACTTTTCCCTCTAAATCATTCTAGGTTAAGAAGCTGTAGGATTTCTGAAGAAAGTCTTTAAGAATTTAAGATACCTCGAGCATAATTCTCAGGGAACACAGCTCCAAAATCAGAGCTAACTCACACCCTTCCCCCCACACAGCCCTTCCACCGCCCCCCATCAACTTCCATAGCCAAAGTTGCACATTTTTATTTTAATTGGGCTCAAGGAAGAAAGGGAAGCATCAGTGTGGGAATGCTTTCCTGGACTGAAACATTTCATCTAGACCTTTCCTCGGATTGTGTTCTTACACCCCACTGAGGACAATGTGGTCTTTGAGCCCTCTGCTGTTTCTCCTCAGGTGACGCAGAATGACATGATCATGGCAGAAAGGCTCTTTGGGGTCCTGGCTCACGTGGCCTCTTCTGAGTTACCGCAGTACCGTCTGATCTCAATTCTGGGCGAGGCCAGGTAATCTTCATTCTTACAGTTTTATAGATTACTGTAGCACTAAATGAAGAAGTGGGTTTCACATGCCTCTAACTGTGCCACATATGCACCCCAGATTATTTGGGGACTATCCCTGTTCAAGGTTTTGGTCATGAAAGGGTGAATACAACAAAGTCCTTGTTCTCACGTGGCTTGTAAGTCTAAATACATTAAAGATACATGTGAACAATGAAAACAAACATATACTATATAATTACACACACATATGCTGTAAGAGAGGGCACTAGGCACCTAGAGATACTAACTGCATTTTGACCTCACGGAGGAGGTGATATTTTACCTAGTTCTTCAGGAATGAGTAAGAGTTTCACTGTGAGTATAGACTATGAGCAATCTATAAAAATACAGGGAATTATAAATAGTTCAGTGTAACTGGAGGATAGGCGATTGTGAATCGTGACAGGAAATTATCTGGAAGGCTGATGCTGGTGTGATGCTTTGTAGTCCTTGCAAAACAGGAGTAAAAGCTTGTGATTCAAGTCCCACATACCAATTGTGTGATTGGGTTCATGTTCTGGAAAGGTGGCCATTTGAGCAGACAGAGCCTGAAGGAATGGAAAATGGATGATCTTCAAAAAAATACAGCAACCTTTAAAAAATAAGGAATTGAAAATAGAATAGCTGACCAGTAAAAGCAGAAAGACTCTCCACTGCATCCTCTGCTCAACTATTAAACTATCAGAATTAATCAGGATGTACAGCACTAGGCCAGATGCTAGATGAGCCCTCTACCAGTGCCTCGGTTGGTGACGAACCCCATCCTGGCGATCTAGCGCCCCAGTCCCCAGGTGTTTTACTAGCATTGGAAAAGGCCTCACCCTCCCACATTTCCAGTGTTAGGGGCTTAGATTTTTGCCAGGAAGAGGAGGTAGAAGAGGTGGTGGGAGGGAAGAAGGGTGAGGTAATGTTTATTTCATGGTATCACATGGTTTTCCTGCATTTCAGGGAAATTTTAATTTCACTAGCAGTGGGAAGGACAGAGTCAAAGTCCGGGTCTCATCTGAAGTGTTGACTATAAGCTGAGATCCTCCCTAGATTCAATTAGAATTCCAGTGGCTACCCCATTGGCATAAATAAGTGTCAAACATAACCCTGTCCTACTCTGAGGATTGTCCATGGACAGCTGCCTTGCTGGGAGTAGCACAGATGGAAATGACACCCAGGAAGATGAAGGAAACAGGCAGATTTGCAGCCTGAAATACATAGCTCTGGTGAGCCTGAAACAATCCCAAATGGCAAACCTCACTCTAGCCAGGTAGCTGGGAAACACAAGTGCACCTCCTTTCTGGATGCAGTCACTTTCATCCTGTCCTAAAGAATGCCTGTGAATATTTTTTTTGGTGGAATCAGAGTTTGAACATAGAGCCTTGTGCTTGCTAGGCAGACTCCCTACCACTTAAGCCATGTCCCCAGTCCTTTCTGCTTTAGTTATTTTGGGGATAGGGTCTCATGTTTTTGTCTGAGCTGGCCTAGACACAGTCCCCCTTATTTTATGCTTCCTGCATAGCTGGGATGAGAGGCATGTATGACATCTCACTAACTTTTTGCTCGAGTTGACCTCAAATTTCAATCTTCCTGACCTCTGTCTCCTGAGTTGCTGGGGATTGCAGGTTTGAGCCACAATGCCCAGCCATGTTCTTGGGTATTTTTTACGAGCAATGACCAGCACACAATGAAAATAAATAAATGAATAAACAGCCATAAAAGGAAATAAGGCACCATGTTTAAGTGCTAGCAGAAAAAAAATTGAGTACCAAAGCAGACCTGTGAATACTTTAGATCATCCATACATTATAAAATAACTATGCCTAGTATAGTTTGTGAGATAAAAGATGAGCATGAAAATATCTGGATAGAATGAGAAATTTTTAAAAGTATTCTAGCAGATCTGAAAGGAAACCAATGGAAGCTCTATACATGAAATATAACAAGACTGAAACTTAATGGAGAGATTTAACAGCTGCTCAAACACAGTTGAAAAGAGACTGAGTAAGCTGGAAGTAGGCTGTAGGGAATTTCCCAGAATGCAATACAGAAAGAAAAGATGGAAAAATCAGTGGAAAATTTGGTTAGGAAATCTGGAAAATGAAATGAATTAGCAAGTTTGACATCTGTTTGGAGTTTGAAGATACACAGTAATGAGCATGGGGCAAATGTGATGTCGGAGGAGACATTTCAGAGCTGTGAAATACATTAATCCACAAATGAAGTAAGCCACACATTATCACATCACAGTGAGACTGCAGCACAGGAAAAGTGAGGTGAGAGATTTAAACAACTAGGAAAGAGAGGTTATCTTCAAAGAGGTGAGATCCACGGTCGATGTTATAACACAGCTGCGGAAAAGACAGGACGAGGGGTGCATGCAGTGCACCAAAGGAGATTAGCTGCCAGCCTAGAACCCTCAGTCAGCAGATGTGCTCCTAAAGAATATGCATGAGAGGATTCCAAGATGGCGACTAGAGGGAGGAAGCAGAAAGTGTGCTTCCTAAAGTAAAATCTGGGAGAGACACTGGAGATACACCTTACAGGAAAAACCACCAAGAAGAGGCAAAACTCTGACTCCTCCACACCCCCAGCCTGCGCATAGCATATCCACTCCACATTAAATGGAGAAACCAGGAGGGCTCCTGTGCTGCCAGATGCCAGCTCCCAGATGGCTTGGGAAGATGCGGACCACAAGGTGAGCTAAGCGGCACGCAGTACTCCCACAAACAACCCTGGGCCGGATCAGCATAGCCCCCTGGACAAACTGACCCCCACCCAGGGGGGGATAAAAGAGAAAAAAACAAACTGAATCATAAACAAGCAGCTGAATAAAAAAAAAAAAGACAGGTGGCAAAGAGGGCGGGGCTCCCCAAGCCCCGGACATTGCGGGAGGGGCACTCCCTTGGGCAAACTGTAAAAATAAACAAGCTGGCCAGAGAAGGCAGGAGCAGCGGCACCCACCCAGCAACCTTGGAGAGGGGAAAGCTTGTAACAGTGGAAGTTGTGAGGAAAGCTCCACTGGAGAGGGGGTGAGAGGCACTTCCCACATGAACTGTAATTTAAAAAAAAAAAAAGGCGGGTAGGGCTGTATACTGGAGAAGACAAAAGGGACATGCATCCAGAAGAACGCTAAATAAACAAAGCCTGCAGCAGCAGCTGGCTGGCAGTAGGAGGCAGGTGAGCTGCAGCCTCAGATAGACATTCACAAAGCTGTCTCCAGACTCCCTTTTTTTTTTTCCTCTTTCTTTGATGAGACAAAAACATCAGATGCTGAGGGACTAACTGAAACTGTATTGCATTTGAACTTGGGATTTTTTGTTGTTGTTTTTCTTTTTTGTTTTTTGGTTTTTTTTCCCCTTTGATGAGAAAATTACAGAACTACTTCACAGACACTGAGAAGTCTTCAGGACTGGAGGCTGAAGGACTAACACCAAAATTATTAAGACTGAAACTTTATTGCATTTGAACTTGTCGGGGTTTTTTGTCTTTTTTTTTTTTTTTCATTATCCTCTCTCTGTCTCTCCAATGCCTGTTTAGCTTACTGTTGATTAGTATACTATCACTCCCTGTTTATTTCTTTGGCTCTGGTTTTTTTTTTTTTTTTTTTTTTGGGTTCCGGTTTTTTGTTTGTTTGTTTTGGTTTTTTTCCCTTTTTCTTTACCTTCTTTGCTTTCCCTCTCCTGTCACCCTTCCATTCTAGATATCACCATTGTTATTATTACAAGCTAGACAATACTGAATTACACACAGTATAGGAACAGTAACAATAGCAAGGGCAATGATGGGAAGACGGAAAAAAAAGGGAAATCATTTCCCCCCCATTAATAAATTAGTACAGGAATCAGAGAGAAATGAAGAAAACAGATACTCAGATCCAGACTCCAACAAAATGAAGATAAACTATGCCAAAGAACCCAGGTGAATCCCACAAGAACACTCTGAAAGAAGAAATCCTGCAAATAATCAATGAGAATTTTATAGGGATGATACTGGATATGGTCAACCAAAATGTACAGGAGACACTCAAGAAATTCCAAGACAACAAAAATAGAGAATTTGAAAAAGCAAAAGAAGAAATAAAAGAAACCATAGAAGCACTGTATAAACACCAAAGTGAAACAAAGAACACGATAAATAAAGAGATAAATGAACTCAGGTGAAAATAGACAATATTAAAGAGGAAGGAACTCAGGATATGGAAAACCTCAGAAAAAGGAACAAAACAGAAATGCAAAACAAAATGGAAGGCCAATCCAGCAGACTAGAACAAGCAGAAGACAGAATCTCAGAACTCGAAGATGAAATGGTAATTAAAGGAAAAACCAAAGAACTATTAGTTCAACAACTCAAGACCTGTATAAAGAAAATGCAAGAACTTACTGACTCCATCAAAAGACCAAACCTGAGAATCATGGGTGTTGAAGAATGAGAAGAGGTGCAAGAAAAAGGAATGCATAACATATTCAACAAAATAATACAGAAAATTTCCCAAATCTAGAGAAAACTATGCCCATCCAGGTACAGGAAACCTTCAGAACTCCAAACAGACCTGACCAAAATAGAACTATCCCACAACATATTATCATTAAAACAACAAGTACAGAGACTAGAGAAAGAATATTGAAGGCTGTAAGAGAGAAAAAACAAATAACATACAAAGGTAAAACCATCAAAATCACAGCAGACTTCTCAAAAGAAACATTAAAAGCAAGAAGAGCTTGGGGTGAGGTCTTTCACTGAATGAAAATAACTTCAACCCTAGAATACTGTATCCAGCAAAACTATCATTCAAAATAGATAGAGCAATAAAAGTCTTCCATGATAAGCAGAAACTAAAACAATATGTGCCCACAAAGCCACCACTACAAAAGATTCTGCAAGGGATTCTGCACACAGAAAGTGAAACCCAACTTAACCATGAAAAGACAGGCAGCACCAAACCACAGGAAAAGAAAAAGCAAGAAAGTAGACAGTAACCTCAACTTAGGTACACACAATCAAACCTTCAAACAACTAAGACAACTAAATGACAGGAATCACCACCTACCTATCAGTACTAACACTTAATGTTAACGGACTTAATTTACTCATCAAAAGGCACCGCTTGACGAAATGGATAAGAAAGGAAGATCCAACAATTTGTTGCTTACAGGAGATCCATCTCACTGACAGAAATAAGCATAGGCTTAGGATGAAAGACTGGAAGAAAATTTACCAAGCCAATGGCCCCCGAAAACAGGCAGGAGTAGCAATACTTATCTCTGACAAAGTAGACTTCAAACCTACATTGATCAAACGAGATAAAGAAGGACATTCCATACTAATAAAAGGGGAAATAGACCAAAAGGAAATAATAATTATCAACCTGTATGCACCCAATGTCAACACACCTAATTTCATCAGACATACCCTGAAGGACCTAAAAGCATATATGAACTCCAACACAGTGGTCATGGGAGACTTTAACACCCCATTATCTTCAATAGATAGGTTATCCAAACAAAAAATCTAAAGAAATGCAAGATCTAAAACATACCATAGAACAAATGGACTTAGTTGATGTCTACAGAACATTTCATCCAACTTCTACACAATGTACATTCTTCTCAGCAGCCCACAGAACCTTCTCCAAAATAGATCATATCCTAGGGCACAAAGCAAGCCTCAGCAAATATAAGAAAACAGAAGTTATACCATGCTTTCTATCTGATCACAATGCAATAAAACTAGAACTCAACAACAAAAATAAAGACAAAAAACATGTAAACAGCTGGAAACTGAGTAACTCATTGCTTAATGAGCAATGGGTCATTGATGAAATAAAAGAGGAAATTAAAAAGTTCCTGAAAGTCAATGAAAATGAAAACACAACCTACCAGAAAGGCAGTCCTGAGAGGAAAGTTTATAGCCATGAGTGCATATATTAAAAAGACTGAAAGATCCCAAATCAATGACCTAATAATACATCTCAAACTCCTAGAAGAACAAGAACAAGCAAATCCCAAAACATAGAAGGAGAGAAATAATAAAAATAAGAGCTGAAATCAATGAAATAGAAACCAAAAAAAATACAAGGAATTAAGGAAATAAAAAGTTGGTTCTTTGAAAAAATAAACAAGATCGACAGACCCCTGGCAAACCTGACTAAAATGAGGAGAGAAAAAACCCAAATTAGTAAAATCAGGAATGCAAAAGCGGAGATAACAACAAACACCATGGAAGTCCAGGAAAGCATCAGAGACGACTTTGAGAACCTATAGTCAAATAAATTCGAAAATCTTAAAGAAATGGACAGATTTCTAGATACTTTCTAGATCATCCAAAACTGAACCAAGAGGACATTAATCCCCTGAATAGATCTATAACACAAAATAAAATTGAAGCAGCAATCAAGAGTCTCCCCAAAAAGAAAAGTCCAGGACCTGATTGATTCTCTGCTGAATTCTATCAGACCTTTAAGAACTGATACCAACCCTCCTTAAACTGTTCCACGAAATAGAAAGGGAAGGAAAACTGCCTAACACATTTATGAAGCCAGTATTACATTTATCCCAAAACCAGGCAAAGACACCTCCAAAAAGGAGAACTATAGGCCAATCTCCTTAATGAACATCGATGCAAAAATCCTCAACAAAATAATGGCAAACCGAGTTCAACAACACATCAAAAAGATCATTCACCATGACCACGTAGGCTTCATCCCAGGAATGCAGGGATGGTTCAACATATGAAAATCATTAAATGTAATAAACCACATTAACAGATGCAAAGATAAAAACCACTTGATCATCTCAATAGATACAGAAAAAGCCTTTGATAAGATCCAACACCATTTCATGATAAAAGCTCTAAGAAAACTAGGAATAGAAGGAAAGTACCTCAACATTATAAAAGCTATATATGACAAACCTACAGCCAGCATTATACTTAACGGAGAAAAACTGAAACCATTCCCTCTAAAATCAGGAACCAGACAAAGATGCCCACTATCTCCACTCCTATTCAACATAGTACTGGAATTCCTAGCCAGAGCAATTAGGCAAGAAGAAGGAATTAAAGGATAAAGAAACTGTCAAAATATCCCTATTTGCAGATGACATGATCCTATACCTTAAAGACCCAAAAAACTCTACTCAAAAGCTCCTAGATACCATCACAGCTATAGCAAGGTAGCAGGATATAAAATCAACATAGAAAAATCATTAGCATTTCTATACACTAATAATGAACAAACTGAGAAAGAATATATGAAAACAATACCATTTACAATAGCCTCAAAAAAAAAATCAAATACCTAGGTGTAAACTTAACAAAGGATGTGAACAACCTTTACCAGGAAAACTATAAACTTCTGAAGAAAGAGATTGAGGAAGACTATAGAAAGTGGAGAGATCTCCCATGCTCATGGATTGGTAGAATCAACATAGCAAAAATGTCTATACTCCCGAAAGCAATCTACATGTTTAATGCAATTCCCATCAAAATCCCAATGACATTCATCAAAGCGATTGAAAAATCTACTGTTAAATTTATATGGAAACACAAGCGGCCACGAATAGCCAAGGCAATACTCAGTCAAAAGAACAATGCTGGAGGTATCACAATACCCAACTTCAAACTATATTACAAAGCAATAACAATAAAAACAGCATGGTACTGGCACAAAAACAGACATGAAGACCAGTGGAATAGAGGACCGAGATATGAAGCCACACAACTATAACCAACTTATCTTTGACACAGGAGCTAAAAATATACAATGGAGAAAAGACAGCCTCTTCAACAAAAACTGCTGGGAAAACTGGTTAGCAGTCTGCAAAAAACTGAAACTAGATCCATGTATATCACCCTGTACCAATATTAACTCAAAATGGATCAAGGATCTTAATATCAGACAACAAACTCTAAAGTTGGTACAGGAAAGAATAGGAAATACTTTGGAACTAATAGATATAGGCAAAGACTTTCTCAATGGAACCCCAGCAGTTCAGCATAGATAAATGGGACTTCATAAAACTAAAAAGCTTCTGTTCATCAAAAGAAATGGTCTCTAAACTGAAGAGAACACCCATAGAGTGGGAGAAAATATTTGCCAACTACACATCAGACAAAGGACTGATAACCAGAATATATAGGGAACTCAAAAAACTAAATTCTCCCAAAATTAATGAACCAATAAAGAAATGGGCAAGTGAACTAAACAGAACTTTCTCAAAAGAAGAGATTCAAATGGCCAGAAAACACATGAAAAAATGCTCACCATCTCTAGCAATAAAGGAAATGCAAATTAAAACCACACTAAGATTCCACCTCACCCCTGTTAGACTAGCCATCATTAGCAACACCACCAACAACAGGTGTTGGCGAGGATGTGGGGAAAAAGGAGCCCTCTTACACTGTTGGTGGGAATGTAAACTAGTACAACCACTCTGGAAAAAATTTGGAGGCTACTTAAAAAGTTAAACCTTGATCTACCATTTGATCCAGCAATACCACTCTTGGGGATATACCCAAAAGACTGTGACACAGGTTACTCCAGAGGCACCTGCACACCCATGTTTATTGCAGCACTATTCACAATAGCCAAGTTATGGAAACAGCCAAGAGGTCCCACTGCTGACGAATGGATTAAGAAAATGTGGTATCTATACACAATGGAATTCTACGCAGCCATGAAGAAGAATGAAATGTTATCATTCGCTGGTAAATGGATGGAATTGGAGAACATCATTCTGAGTGGGGTTAGCCTGGCCCAAAAGACCAAAAATCATATGTTCTCCCTCATATGTGGACATTAGATCAAGGGCAAACACAACAAGGGGATTGGACTTTGATCACAAGATTAAAGTGAGGATAGGTTAGACACCTAAAACATTAGCTAGCATTTGTTGCCCTCAATGTAGAGAAACTAAAGCAGATACTTTAAGGCGACAGAGGCCAATAGGAGAAGGGGACCAGGAACTAGAGAAAAGGTTAGTTCAAGAAGAATTAATTTAGAAGGTAACACCTGCGCACAGGAAATCAATGTGAGTCATCTCCCTGTATAGCTATCCTTATCTCAACCAGCAAAAACCCTTGTTCCTTCCTATTATTGCTTATGCTCTCTCTTCAACAAAATTAGACATAAGGGCAAAATAGTTTCTGCCAGGTAGCGAGAGGGTTGGGGGGAGAGGGTGGAGGCGAGGGGGAAGGGAGAGGGTTAGGGTAAGGGGGGAGAAATGACCCAAGCATTGTATGCACATATGAATAAAATAAGAAAAAAAATGTGCATGAAATAATGACATTTAAAAACAATGAAAATGAATCCTAGGAGAGTTCCCATTAGCATTCCTGCTCGAAAGGAAATTATAAAACTTGTAATTAAGGCTGGATAGTGACCCGTATAGAAGATCTAACACACAAGAAGAGCCACAGACAAGGACAGGATGAAACACACTAGGCAAAGCTAAATGCACACTGACTGTATGAAACAACAATAGGAACTCCTGTGGAGTTTAAAGATACAGAGCTAAAGGTTGTCGGTGTGATTCAAATGATAGAGCTCCTGCCTAGCACGTGCAGAGTCGTGAGTTCAAACCCCAGTGCTGCCAAAAAAAAACCACAACTAAAATGTACTGCAACAGTAGTATATATATATAGTAGGAACAAGTAAGTGGACACACAGTACTCCAGGACCTTGTATTGTTTAGGATAGAAATAAATATATTAAATAGGCCATTCAATAAGCTTAGATGTTAGTGAGTTCAGCGTTCATGCTGCAGTTTCCATGGTAGCTAGAGAATAAACAGGCACACAACTTTCAAACTAAAAAGAGGAATTGGGGAGAGAAAGAGGACAAAGAGAAAAAGAGCAGGACATGTGGATGAAAAAGGAAAAGTCCATGGTTGGTTTAAGCCTAAGTAGTGCTGTGTAGGCCATTCTGCTTCCATCCCCTTGCCATTACTAAGCACCCCAAAACTCAGCCACTTAAAACAAGCAGCATTTTTTTTTTCTGAGTCTTCAGGTCATCTGGGTGGTCTTCTGCCTTCTACTGGAGTCATCATGTGTGTGCAGTCACCTGGCTGGGGTAGGAAGCATTGGTGACCTCACCTGAGCTCTGGTTGTGTAGAGGTTGGCTGGCTGTGACCAGGACCTAGAGGACACTTGCCTTTGCTCCACACAGTCTCTCCCACTCCAGAAGTCTTCCTGGCTCTGCTCTCATGGCAAAGACAGGATTCAGAGAAAACAGAAGCACTCGAGGTTCTTGAAGCTGAGCTATGACCCAGCACACAGCATTTCACCTGCGTTCTGCTGGTCAAGCCAGTCACCAGGCAATACTTACAGGGCCTGGAAAAGACTTTATGTAGCTACAAAATCTCATAGAGGGCATGGCTTCAAGAAAGCTATAACAACCATTGTTGCAGTTTATGTATGTCAGTGATAAAATGCAAACACAGGCTGGACGAGGAGCAAGTGCTGAGATGTGTATTTCAGGCAATTTGACATTTGTGTGAATATCATGGAGTTCTTCCACAAACCAAGACAGCTGTGCTGTCACTAAGGTGATCCCGTCTTATGGTCTTACGGGATCACTGTCTTATTTGCAGTTTGTCATTGACTGAAACATCGTTAAATGATACATGGCTGTAGAACTGTTTGCTGTGATTAAAACCCAAAGAATGTCAAATTGAAAAACAAGAAGTTCAAATATATGTGTGTCTTGTTTTCAAGAGACACATCTGAAACAAGGTTACATAAAATTTACAAGTAAGAAAATGGAAAAGGATGAACAACATCAATACTATCCAAAATAAAAAATAAAAACACATTAGCCAGTGAAGAATAAATAGATTTCAAGGTTAAAAGCAACACTAGGAAGAGAGAGGGTAATTTCAAAATAAGAGCAGCTTCTGTTTTCTAGAAAGATTCAGCGAATTTAAATTCATGTCCGTCTATTAGCACAGGGTAAGACTCAGCCCCGAGTTGGCAGGGCTAGCATTGCCATCAGACATGAGCAAGCCCTGCCCCAAAACTGCAGAACACGCATTCTTTTCAAGCATGCATGGGACATGTATTAAAATTGACCAAACACTACCGAAAAGCAAATGTCAACAGAACGCAAAGAGTTGGAAATTCCGCATGGACCCTATTCTCTGTTCCAGTGCAATTGATCTTTAACCCAGTTACAAAAAGACAACCAAATAATGGCCATATATTTGGAAATTAAGAAACATGTTTCGAGCCCAGCATGGTGGCTCACACCTGTAATCCCAGCTATCTAGAATGTGGAGGTAAGAGGATCACAGATGAAGGCCAGCCCTAGGCAGAATCACAAGACCCTATCTGAAAGATAAATGAAGCATAAATGGACAGGGATGTGGCTCAAGGCCTGAGTTCAACCCCAGTACCACGTGAAAAGAAGAAATTACAATTTTTAGTAACATATAAAATATGTATTATATGACATTAAGTAAAAACAGTACACAAAATGAGATATTTAGTATAATCTTAACGTTTTCTGAAATTTATGGAAACACCTGCTCAGAAATATGTTAAATGGGAATATATTTGACAGCTATAGACTGGTAGGTGGCCTTTATTTCTTTATACTTTTCAAATTTTGTACTTCCCCAAACTTAAAATATTTGTTACAGTTTTAAAAGACTAAAAAAAGAAAATTTTAAGAAGATATATCCCACTGAGCACAGTTGCTCATGCCTGTAATCCCAGCTACCTGGGAGACAGAGATTAAGAGGATGGAGGTTCCAGGCAAGCCTGGGCAAAAAGTTAGCGAGCTTCCATCTCAACTAAAAAGCTGGACATGGTAGTTCACATCTGTAATTCCAGCTGTGTGGGAGGATCCTGGTCTGAGGCCAGTTCAGGCAAAAGCATGGGATCTTATATGAAAAAGTAACTAAAAGCAAAAAGGGTTGGGGTAGCTCACATGGTAGAGCACCTGCCTAGCAAGTGGAAGGTCCTGAGTTCAAACCCCAGTGCCACAAAAAAAAAAAAAAGCAGCTACATCCTTCTGCTTCCAATCTTCAGTTCATAGTAAGGTTAGAATCAGAGGAGTGATTCTAAATGAATCACTTCATTTAGAGACACCCAGATGGTGGACATCAGAAACTGGCCTCATGGCCCAGAGCTGAATTGCAGCTCTCTGGAGTTGTGGGCCGATGCCGTGAGCACTGTCTGTCGTGCCTCCTGCCTCATCTCATCGCTTAGCCACCTGCCGGGCCCTCGCCCATGTGCCAACAGCGCGGACTTGGGAGTAACGCTGCCGGACTGACCAGTGGGACTATGGCCCGCTCGTGTGATTGTGAGCTGAGACTGGCAGTTTTCAAAGTCTGGTCTGTGCCTCTTTACCTGGTGTTTTGTGCTCTGATTATTTTTTTGTTAAGGTAGGGGATCTTTTCTCTCTAGGAATATGGAAACATGTTTATGTTGACAATTGGTAGTTACAGAACATACAAATGTTGGGCAAATCCCTTAATTAGGAGAAATATTGGGTACCAAACTGAGCTCAAGCAGATGTTCAAAACACATATGCTCCCCTCTGAAGCCAATGAAAGATAGCCGCATTTTAATACATCTGATAAGTGACTGAATCTTTCTACTGTCTTTCTTCAGAAAAAAGCAATTCCGGTATCTACTAGACACCAAAGGGAAAAAGCCCTGTATTGTCAGTGAAGAGAATAATGACAGCAAAAGACTTGTGGGAGAAAACACAAACCGTGCCACCCTGAACTACACCACTAGAGAGTTTTACAACGAGAAGCTAGAGGTACAGTGCCGTCCATTCACCTTGGGATGCAGGGCTTGTGCATTTCACCCCTACTGTACAAAGCTGGGAACAGCAGCCACCAAGGAAATAGGAAGAAGTGAAGCCCCAAGAGGAAGACTACTAGCCTGTGGTCCTAATCTCTTTATTACAATAGAAAAGACGGTTCAAAAGAAATCCGTGCCAAAAATCTAGACCAAAATAGGGCTAAGGATCGTGATCTGTCTAAAGTAAGAAAAGATAGCCCATGGCAGGCACAGCACAGTCTCCTGTGAAGTTCTCTTTTCCTGGGCCCATGGCATCTGAATTCATGCATTCATTCTGCATGTGAGCTTCTTTGCTCTTAGTCACGTATCACCTGGTCCCAATAGAGTTGCTCAGCCAGAGGACTGGTACCTGTCCTTTGGTCTTCATGTGTTCATCATTATTGTTATTGCTGTTGTGTGATTGTTGGGGGTACAACATCATGGTGCTGCAGGAGCCACAGCAGAAAAGCAGGCAGGGTGTGCCTGGATGGGCTCAGCAGGGAAGGAAGCAGGTCCTCTGCGTCACAATGCAGGGTTAAAGGAACAGGGCAGACGACTCATGGACATCGTGACTGACATAGACGGACCTGCATGTCTCTTCACATAGGTTAGAGACATGCATAAGATGGAGATAATGAAGAAGTACTTCTGTGTAGTCACACACACACACACACACACACACACACACACACACACACACACACACACACACAAATCGGGGGAAGGAGAGATTTGTATAGCCCCTCACTATAGCAGAAGTGAAACAGCCAGACAAGTGGTTTTCAGGTGTTTCTCTAATAGCCATGGAACTCTTTATCAAGGTATCAAAAGAGCAAAGCTGCTGTTACAGAGGAAAGGGAGGGATTTCCTTTCATTTCACCCCATTCCCAACCCTGAAGTGATTCCTTGGAATCCATAGAGCTCTAAGGATTACAGCTTGAAAACTCAGCACAGCAATATTTTGATAGCATCCTGAAAGGGCCGGGGTGTAGGTTGAGCACTTGCCTAGCAGGCACAAGGCCCTGTATTCACTTGAGGGAAGGAGGGAGGGAGGGAGGGAGGAAAAGAGGGAGGAAAGAAGGAATAAAGGAAGGAAAAGGGGAGGGGGGAGAGAGAGGAAAGAAAGGGAGGGAGGAGAGGAGAGGAGAGGAAAAGAAAGGAGGGAGAGAGAAAGGAAGGGAGGAAGGAAGAAAAGAAAGGTTACGGTGGGTGTGGTGGCATACTTCTGTAATCCTAGATACTTGGAAGGTGCAAATCAGGAGGATCACAAATTAAAACTCCATCTCAATCAATAAAAAGTTGCACACAGTGGCACATGTCTATCATCCCAGCTGTGCTGGAAGTGTAAATAGGAGGATCGTGGTCCAGACTACCCCAGGCATAAAGGCAAGACCTGATTTGAAAAATCTGTCTCCTGATAACTTTCATTATGATCTTAGTTCCACCATATGCAGTAAAGAGAACAGACCTCTTCCACACTGAAGCAGCTGCATGTCTCATCTTAGTCCTCTCAACAGTCACACTTTCACTCATTCAAAATCAGTTTTGAACACTTCTCAAGCACACTGTGATACATTAGGGCCTAGAAGACTCTGTCTTTGCCCTTGTGAATCCCACATTCTGATGAAAGATGATTTTAAATCACCCAAGAGAGAAAAGGAGGGATAATGGACCCAAATCATGGGAGACTTTGTAGATAAGATGCAGTGTGTGTTAAGGGATAAAACACAGCTACATGACAAAGGGGGAAAGGCAGTTCTGGCAAATACCACAAGGAAATAGATGCACAAAGCAAATGAGAGAGAGAGACAGAAACTGAGAGCAGTGCATTGTGTTGGAGCACTGAGGGTGAGGCGGTAGGAGAAACTGAGCCCAAAAGGTAGGAGCAGAGCTCCTTGGCAGTGGGGTTTCCTGGTGTCCAGAAGAGGAAAGGAAAGCCACACCGGCAGGATTAGGACCCTTCATCTTGACTACACTGGTCCTATGAGTCAAATGATGTATACACTTAGAAAAGTCTAAATGCACAAGTTTCCATAAAAGAAATTTAGAAAATGTCAGGATGGTTTCAGTGAGCAGTCTGCCATGTCTTCATGAACAGATCATTAATGAATTCTCAGTTGTTCCAGAGTATGGAAAGAGGAGGAGAGCTTTCCATTTTCAAACTCAAGGCAACCAGCCTAACATTAATTCCAGAACGCACCAGGATGGCATAGGAAAAGAAAAGCCAAACCAGATATGGGAACATTGATTCAAAAATCCTTAAAATGCTATGAAGCAGAATACAGCAGAAGGTTAAGTGAATAACAAACATTACAGCCAAAGTGTCATTTATTTCAGAGATGCAAGAAAGGTTTAATATGAATAAATTAATAGATCTAAGGTGAAAAAATCAAGATATTTCTATACTCACTGTAAAAGAAACACACAACTCAACAGCCATTCTTAATTTTTTAACTCAATAAATACGGTCCATAGAAATTGGGCAGTAAGTGTTATACCTGATGAGAAGCTCTGGAAACACTGAGGCAGAATGCTAAGATAGCCCATGACTTCCTCCCATGGCATCCACGCCCTGCATGACCCCTCCCGTGGGGTCACAGGTGACTCAGTTCCAACCAGTGGAATATGGCAGGTCAAACTAACATGGTAGAAGGTACCCCCAATCCTCTAGGACTTACTTCAAGACCCCCCAAAGGATGCATGAAAACTGTTTAGTACTGAACCTTATTATACCACAGTAAAAGCTATGAGTTATTTTTCTGGAATTTTCCGGTTAATATTTTCAGATCACAGTTGACCTCAGGTAACTAAAACCCATAGAAAGCACAACCACAGATGGAGATGGACTCCTGTGGAGTTAAGATCCCTAAATCATTGGCTAAGAGTAACAGAAACGCCCAGCGCCGTCCTGGTGAGCCTGGCCTACTCCGGCAGGCCCAAGCTTTCCCCAGGGGCCTCCCATTGAAAATCAGCCTCCGTGTGCTGCAGGAAAGTTAGAAACCAAGAACACCCCCACTAGTGGCCAGCAAGCAGTGGAGTCCTGACACACAGAAAGCTAACAGATGTGTGCTGCTTAAGGCTGCCATGTCTGAGGTGACCCGGTAAGAGAACACTAATGCATCACTGAAAGGAGTCTCAGATAAGAATGCCTGACAATGCCACCATCTTTGCTTATCAGTGCAGACGATGTGGCTAGGTGAGGGGAAAGCAAACAATGTTATTGACCACCTGGAAACCCCAAGAGAGTAAACTGAGAAAGTTAGTAAGATTGTAATCAGCAGCTTCCAGGCAGAAAGAAGACATGAAGGAAAGACCTAACTCACAGCAGCAACACAGCAGACAAAGCACTAAGCTGCTGTCGGGGAGTGCCCCCAGGGTTCACGTGCTGAAACGTCCACACCGTGAGGCACTAACCCTGTGGAAACTTAACTCACGCGTGGCAGCTAGACGTAGGGCTTTTCGGAAGTGCTTAGCTCAGGTAAGGCCATCCTGGTGGAGCCTGCAGTTGATTTTTCGGTGGCTTTATAGTGAGAGGGATCAAAAGATGCACATGTGCACACGTCCTGCCTCTTGCCACGTGATGCCTACACCCCCTCGGTACTCTGCCAACAAGAAGGCCATCACCAGGTGCAGCCCCTAAGCCTTGCCCCTCAATATGTGGGAAAGACAAACCTCTTTTATTTATAAAGTAGGCTGTTCTAGCTATTTCGTTATAGTGACACAGAATAGACTGATAAACACGTAATAAAAATTATGCAAGACTACATGAAGAAAACTTTAAAACATTAACGAAACTCACAAAAGATTTATACAAATGGAAAAGCCTACCATGTTTTGGATAAGAAGGATCTCAAGTAAAATATGTCAATTGTCTTTAAGTTAACTTATAAATTTAAAGTGGCCCCAACAAAAATCCAAAAAAAGTTTTGTTGACGCTTTTTTAAATACAAAAAGTACAAATACAAAGTACATGTAGAAAAATAAATAGCCATGAAAACTAAAAAAGAAGAACAACGAGAAGGCTGGCTCTACCAGACATTATGACATAAAGACTTATCATCAAGACCAGGTGGTTGTGAAGAGATAATTTAGTGAAATGTAATCTGTTGGAAATTTTAGGTGTACAACCAAATAGGAAGATAGTTATTATGTGATAAAGAATCTCCAATAAGTCAGGCAGATTATTCAGTCAATGATGTGAGGGTAACTGAGGAACTGACTAAGTAAAGAAAGGCTAGATTCAGACATCCTGCCTTAGACCAGCATAAATTCCCAGGGGTCAGGGATTTTAAAGTTTCTAATGAAAGCATAAGAATTCTAGAAGAAGCCATGGGAAAAGCACGTGCAGCCATGGTGTGCGAACAGTGGGATAAAATAAGCAGAGACAAATGACAAGGTGGAAAAGAGAGTTTGCAGCTCATCTCCCTCAAACTGCAAAGAGCTCAGACACAAGATAGGGAAAGGCCAGCAATCCACTATCAGTCGTGTTATGTATTCAGAACTAGAGTTAAAATGAGATGCCACTTACCCTAGTCACAGACGCTGCAGCAAAGAACTGCAAAATATGTGGAAACCCTTTAAGTGGCAGTTATGGAATTTCTCTAAAAGTCAGTAAAGAAACAAACTGTTTTTGTTCATAGGTAGAAATATTCCACATTATATTCATAAACATAAGTGGAACCTCACCAGCTGATGCTAAATTGTATCTGATGGAGCGAAGGAACTACGCGCCTTAGCAGACACAGTCATTGTAGTATAGTGTTCATGCCAGTGCATCAGTGTTAATACTAATGACAGCATTGTAATGTGCATGGGGCTGTCACGGCTAAGGCACTAGAGGAGAGGGCTTGGGGACAGCAGAGACGGAGTGCTGTGCCCATGCACATGGTGGGCACCACCACCAGTGGGGACGGTCTGTGAATGGATGACACCGACGATGACGCGATGGGACGGCCAGTCAGAAACAAAATGGACCCATTCACACTAAACAACAAGCCATTAGCTCAGATCAAACGAAGAGCGGATATGAAAAGCAAAACTTTGAAGTTCTTATTTTTAAAATAAGAGAAAATCTTTATGACCTTGACTGGATACTTTATGATTTTTTTAAACACTCCAAATGCACAAACTATGAAGGGAAAAAATTGATATATTTAGCTGTCAAGGTCACTGGTTTTTTTTAAATGGAAATAGCTTCAGTGGAATCACATAAGCAAAGTCTTGACTAAAGTAGCTTGCTCAATAAGTAGGCAATGGAGAAGTAAAGCCAGGGAATGTGGACTCCCATTTTGAGAAAATTCAAAGGGAAAAGAAGGAACATAAGGCTGCATAGCATTTTGGAAAGAAAACTGGGCTAGCAGTCAGCAAACTTGGCCTGGAGGCCCCAGCACCACTTCTTACCTTATACCTGGAGCCCTGATTACCTCTTCTTACCTGGAGCCTTTGATCACCTTTGCCCAGGTCCCTTCATCCCACTCTTGTCTCGAAGCCAGGCATTCCTTCACTCACACTGTTCCCCAAGTCTTGAAAAGTACTTAAGCCACCTCAGCACAGAGTGTTCAGTCTCTCTTCTGCACTTATTAGGTTCTGGGGTTTGAACTCAGGACCTCATGCTTGCTAAGCAGGACTTCTAACACTTGAGCCATTCTCCAACCCTCCTAGGGAAGTTTTAATAGACGATGTCTAATCACAAGTACATTTCTTACTTCAGGACTAGGGACATGAGTGAGGCTGTGGGTTCAATTCCCAGGGCAGGAAGAAAAAAAAAAACTCAGCTCAATGAAATAATATAATTAATACTGTATGTACTTCGTCTTATCACATCGAATTTGTAAAATACTTATTTATGAATCCAATAAGAATATTGTGGGATAAAAACAAAACAAGCATGGGAGAGTATTTGAGAACAGAAAAACCCTTATTCAAAGAGACTAGCTCCTCGACAGGTCAAAGCAAGAAGGTGCATCTATCTGCTCCCCACAGGAGGACCTGCTCCCCAGACAGCAGTGACTTACGAGTATACTGCACCAGGCGTAGTTACTGGCTCAGAGGAGGAGAAATGGTGACATGACAGTGCTTTCAGACAAAGTTACTAAATTAAGGATTATTATAGCAGATATAATTCTGTGTCAGCATGTTCATACAGAAGCAATGGAAGAAAGTGTAGCAGGAAAATTTAAAGCACCAATTATAAAAGGTTTATTTTAATTTGTATTAGGTATAAAATACATCATTTAAAAGTTTGTTTTGTTATCCCTAAATCATTATACAAATTTGTCCAGTCTTAATAATAGAACTTTATCCTTTTTGCTTAAAATTCTGTTTTCAGAGATTCTGAAGTCTGTAGGAGACACTCTCTGCGCCTTCCACTTGTACAAGTGCCTTGCCTGCGTAGAGCATTCCTTGTTTTAGATACTGATCCCCGAGATTGTCCTCGCTGGGAGTCCTAGTGGAGCCCAGATTAGCTGAGGGCAAAAAGGGAAAACAAAAGCCGCTCTCACAGACAGCTAACGTGGTACAGTGACACAGCGTGAACTGTTTCAGTAGGAGAAGTTAGGGTGGTCAGAGAAGTAGCCAGCGGGAGCCCTTACCATTTTCCACCCACCTAACTGCATATTTTAGGATGGTTCAACCCGTGACCCATGGCTTCAGCACATGAACCTGTGAAGTCAGCATGCTGACCTCTGAATGCTGAGTGACTGCTTTGAGACGCCTTCTATATCTCTGCTAGCAAAGCAGTGCAGTGTGGACTCACTTGTTTCCATTAATTATACAGGAATTTAAAACATACTCCATTGTTTTAAAAATCATAAACACTAGAAAATAGAAGAAAGTAGGAAAGGTATACTTGTGGTGTCACATTCTGAAGACACTCGTAAAGCTGCCCACATGTATTTCTCCAGTCGCTCTCTTACTCTTACCTGTCAGTGAGGACCTCGACCCTGAGCACCAGACCTCCCTTCTACATCAGCATCACGCTCCACGGTGTGTGTCTGTCCAGCCAGCTAGCCACACTCGGTTTTTGATTCATTTCAAAATGATTGCAGGCATTAGGATACCGCTCCTTAAATAATTCAGCATGAGCATCCTTAATTACGGTTCAGTATTTGGTACTGCCTCTTCATTTCAAGTAAAATTCATGTACTGAAATGTAAATCCTGTGTACCATTGCTGTTTTGGCATTCATATAACCCAGCCCCTATCAAACATTACATTTTGTTCTTTTTTCACTTAACATTATAATGTGATTACAAATCATCATAAATGTAATTGTAACGACAATACGCATGATATTTTCAATTTAACTTTTTAATTGATGTTGAAATGATTTTGGTGTTTGATTTGAGTTAGGAGGTTGAATGGATGCTTTTCTCACATCCGTTATCTTGTCAGCGCCTATCAGTTCTTACCGCCTTCATTGATGTGAACTTCTTCCTTTCAGTTCTGATCCTGTGATGTGATGCACTGACTCTTCCATACATTTCACAGCACCTTCCATGGCTACTCTCCAAAAGTCTCAGGAGCCAAAATGGCGAATTATCCCATTAAACAAAGTGACACACCCCACCCCTGCAGTTCTGGTGATCAAAACTAGGGCTTCAAGCATAGTAGGCCAAGTGTGCACCACTGAGCCACAGCCCAGAAGCAAAATGGCTTTGTTTTAGCCTCTGTGATGAAATTGAGGCCTAATTTCCAAAAGTCCTCTGGCCCAAAACTGACTCTGTTACATTTAGAATCAGGTTTTTCATTTGCAGACCATCAAACACAGAAGCTGAGTGGGAGTGCTGTATCTCTAGAAGGCCACGCTCTGGGTCCCAGGCTCAGACATACTTCCTCTTCCTCCTTACTCACTCTTCCCCAGCTTTGTCCAGATGGTCTAGGCCATATATGTTTGGAAGTGTTCCATCGTGTGCTTCCCGCTGCTGGAGAGTGCATTCTGACTCTGCACATTGAAAGTACTGTGTGGATATTAGCTGACCTCTACCAGCAAGACTCGCCCGTGTCAGGGCCCTGACTTGAACCGCTGGAACCCCCAGATGCATGGTGCTGCTCACTCATGTGAGCAGAAGCAGTGATTACAGGACAGCAGCAACCTTTCTGACACTGTGCAGCAGAGGCAGGGCTGTGCTGAGCAGCTCAAGCTCCCTGCTGCTGGGCATGGTGGCGAGAGGGGACAGTCAGAATGGCTCGTTTCCAGTTTCTCTGCTTAGGATTGTTATGACTTGCTGCAATTTTTGCTTTTTTAACAGGAGATAAAGGAAAAAAAGAAATTCTGCAAGGTGTATGTAGAAGACCTTGTAAAAGAAGCCGCAGAGATCAACATGAAAAGCGAAGCCTTGCAGAAGCTTTGGCCGCAGATGTTCATCGAGCTGGTGAGGGACGCCGTCATAGAGGTTCACAACAAGAACTCCTACATGAAGTTCTGCCTGCAGCAGGTCACCGACCGCAAGTAGCAAGAGCCTCAGGCCAGTCCACTTGGGCAGCTTTGTTATTTTTAAGGCTGGAAATGCGAAGTTGAACATGTCCGAGACAACAGCGCTAGCCTCCAAACAGAAAGATTAATATCAGAGCACCATTGCCCCCAGTTCCAGAGTGAAGCTAGAAGGAAAGGCGGAGGCTTGTTTCCTGCATGTGGACATGAGCAGCCTTTGCAAACAGCGTGTCGGGTGGCTTGGTGTTAGGTCAGCCATGCAGCGATGGGTCCTGCTCTCCTTGCACCCTGCTGAAGGGTCAGCATAGGTTGCTTCTGCTACTTCCAGCTGATAATTTTCATTTATTCGCCTTTTTATTTTATGTCATGATTCAAAGCTGAAAAATGTTCTTTTTTATGAGTGAAGAATAAACTTAATACATTAGTATAAAAAAAAGTGTTTGCCTTAATCTGGTCAGTAATATATATTGTGTGTTCTGTTCCTCTTTGGTTGGGTGGGAGTCCCCGCTGTTCACCTACATGGAGGGAGGCCCATTCTTCTAGGGATGTATCCTCAGGGCCTCCAGGGGCACCTGGGAGTCACTGTGACCAGAGAATATGAAGAAAATGTGTGGTCTTATGGGATCCTGGGTAAGTGGAAAAAAGTCACCAGCAGTTGAGTCCTTTCTCTGAAAGGTGTTTCCTTCTGTCCTTGACTACCACTAGGCTTATTTAATAAATGTGAAAAAAAAAAAAAAGCATGGAGGATGTGTGGGTGGAAGGCTCTGATTGTCTAAATTCCATTTGAGGAAGTGGGGAAAGAAGGCGCCAGCAGAGGCTTAGTGGGAAGGGTGGTCAAAACTGTTACCATAGCTTGATGTGGTACAGCTCAGGAAAACGACCCACAGGTCAACAGACTGGGCCTCTGTTGTGCTGGAATCTCCCCACTGGCGTGCCAGCAGGATCTGGGACACTGGGACACCAGACACGGGCAGCAGAGTCTGCCTGCAAAGGTACCCGGAGGGAAGCTGGGGGCCCTGTCATCACAGTCCTAAGCCCTCCTTAGGATCTGCACATCCCTGAAGCAATGCCCAAGGTTAGTAGGCTAACGTGTTTTCTAAAGTCTCACTGTCCCAGGTTAGCAGCTGGCACTCAAACTAGTACCTTGGTGACTGAGGATCCATCTGATCCTATCTTCTCGTAATAGTAGCTACTTTGTGAGACCGTGGTGAGGATTCAGTGATATGGTATATGTGAAGCATCTCTGGATGCTGAGGAAACAGCCAGTAAGCGGAGCTATAATTATTCTTTTGGATACAGGCTGAACCATGGCGTCCAAGTCCTAGGACCAAGAGAACAGATGTTACCGCATTGCTTGATGATCCTTCAGCCTGTCCAAACTGAAACACAGCGCGTTTCTCATCTGACAGGTGAGTGGTGGCCTCCCGTGGAGATTGTATCTTATCTAGTGTAGAAAGGAGCGTCCATTTTAAGGGTGATGTTGAGAGGAAAACCAAGCATATCTTGTTTGTGGGCTTTCAGAAGGCAGGAAAGATGTAAGAACGCAGCCTCCGTAAGAGTGCAGGATGCCGTGGCCTACCCTGGGCCTCGCAGGCCCTTCAAAGTCATCCTCCCGACCCACTCTCCTCCTGCTCCTCCCACCCCTGCCACTTACAGATCTTGACCCTCACATGCGCTCTCAGCCCTCCTCAATCCTTCTGGGAACTTGAGGAACCCAAGGTTCCTTGAGTGGGCACCCTGACACTGTTTCCTCCTCCTTAGCTCTGGGCTCTGCTTTCTTTGCACAGAGTTCCCTATTATCTGCCCCCACCACCCATACTGATGGCTACTTCTTGAATCCTTGTTTTGTCTGGGCCCACACTTTCGGTGGCTGTGCTCTATTCTCCCAGTTTGTTTACCGAACTTCCTAGGTGATTGTAATCCCCAGATGAAGGATCAGGGAACGTGGGTCAACTGGATCTAGGATCAAGGAAGTGTCCATTGTCATGAGTGATGGTGATCCATAGAACGGATTGTCCCCTGTACTTGGGACTTCCATGGTTTTCAGGGCAGAGACCAAGGTTGCACACACATAGTCCAGGTTAGAGTGTACTAAAGGGTCACTTTGTTTCCAAAGGAGATCTCAAGCAGAAACAGAGTTTCTGCCTCAAAAGCAGAAACATCCACTATCCCCACTTTGGGAGTTGCCTTATCTACATTCTGGTTCTACAGCTGGATGGTCACATGTGCTGCTAGACCCGGGAATGGTGATCACAGCTGCCATGCATGTAAGGCTGGCTGTGTCCTGAGTTTGAGGGGGTGCTATACAGCTCCCCACTTCCCGAGCTTTGCTCTGTGAAGGCCTAGCTGTGAGCCAGTGCAGCCCTGCCGTGCTCCTGATCCATTCTGATCAGGGGTTCATAGTCTTCTTGCTGTTTAATAACAACTGCCATGACAGAGACTCACCAAGCAATGTATCACACCATTACAAGGTCTTTACACCTCCTAGTTGTATGCTAGTTACCCCTATGGAGCATTGGAAAGCTGAGCACAGAGTGAAGTAACTCATGCAGGATATTTCAGCCACAAAGCAGATCAGGCCAGCACTCACCATTGTCTTCAGAATCTGACATGAGGGGAAGATCTTGGTGCTCATGTTCTTTCCTGATCTGCTTTCATGCCTTGCTAATGAAAACAGAATTTCTCAAATATGCCAACATGTGTGGCACATTGAAGAACATTAAGTATAACACAAACATGAACTGTACATGAACACATGCCTTGTACGGTGTACTCGAGGTATAAGTATGAAAAGTCTAAAAATACTTGGCATATTCTTACCAGTAATGCCAAGAATGAATGTGAGAAGGGAGTAAGTGCAAGAACCAGTGAAGAGGGCCCGTGGGGCTGGTAGGGTACCAACATGATGGTGGCCCAGACCAAGGCCATGCCGCAGAGGGGTCAGGAAGTATTGTGAGGCACAGCTAACACCATCTGCTGGTAGGCTGGACGTGGGAGTGAGGGACTGGGGCCAATGACCCTGCCTAAGCTTTGGGCTGGGGATCTGAAAAGTCTGAGTTACCATCAGCTGAGATGAGAACCAGCGTGAGTGGAGTGTCTTCAGGAAGGAATAGCAGGGGCTCCATCGTGTATGTGTTGGTTTGAGGCTGTAGCTAAATATCCAAGGCCCGTGTTTAGTAGGTGGGATATAGAAAGTGAGAGTTGGAGAGAGAAGTGTGACTTGGAGTCATCAGTACATGGTACTGACTTTCAGCTTTAAGTGAATAAACCTGTCACTGGTTAAATTGTCATCAAAGATTATTTGCCTTTTGAGTTTTTGATTTACCTGTGATTTCTTCACATGGTCAAGTATCTCTTAGCATTTCTCTTTATGGGTTCTTTGATTGTAATTAAGCTTATTCAAAAAGTACATAATAATTCACCTATGCCCTTTTTTTTTTTAACATTTCTGTAGTCATGAAGAATTGCCTATATCTATTTCTCTATGAATTGGTTCCACACTTACTCTGTTATTAATGGTTTATTGACCAGCCAAAACATGTCCTGACCATCTGTTCTTTGGGCAAACCTTTTGGACTTTATTCTCCCTGATCCCACATTATTTAGTAAGATATTCTTGGGGGGGGCGGGAGGGAAGAAGGAAAGGAATGGGGGAGGAAGAGAAGGGGGAAGGAAGGAGGGAAAGAAGGAAGGGAGGGAGGAAGGAAAGGAGAGAGAGAGGGAGGGATCTGGCTAGTTAGCACGGCAAAATGCAAAATAGAATAAAGAGAGACTTCTTGGGAAAATATTAATTTTAAACTTTGAAGAACAAAGATCAGTTTTCCTAACCTGCTTTTATGGGTCAGCTGGAGATAGAGTGGTTAGTGTTGCCAAGAAACTCAGAGCCAAGTTTGAAACTTGATCACAGTAACTGTGGTCAGCCAGTATTGATGGAATATTTGTTATCTTTGATCCTGATTTTCTACTTACATTTACATTTTCCTGGCTTACTGTCTGTGTCTTTTGTTGCAAGCCACCTTGAATCCTTTATGGAAAGAGCTAAAGTATATTCACAGCTCTGAAGAATAAATGACTCCTAAAGAATAAAGTCCATTCCCTGGGGAGTAAAAGAGTTTGCAGTTTCTCCTCAGGAGACAATGGGGCTATTTATTAACTCCTTACTCCAGTCCCTCCAAGCCTCCGTGGTCAGAAGATTGACTACTTCTCTTTGTTTATCTTGAAATATTTCAACATGCAGAAATGCATGTAGAATAGTATCTCAAATAAATACCCTGAATCCACCACCAAGCATAACAGACCTTAATATTTGCTTCGGATAGCTAGAAACACATTACAAATAGCAATGGCCTCACTGAACACACTTCTTCCCTGAAGGAACCACTATGCTGAATTCCACACTTATTATTCACCAATGTTTCCCTACGATTCCTCTTATGCATGAATCCACAGGAGTTGAGTCTTTGTATTTTCTAAGTTTATGTAAACGGTATCATGCAACATGCCTCTGCATCTTTTTTCTATATTCTGTGTCTAAGGGCCATTCTCATTGGTGGTAGTAGGTCTTTCATCTTCATCGCTATTTGAAATTTGGTTGTGAGGCCAGTGCTTGATTCATAGATCCGTTCTCCTGTTGGTGGCGCTCACGAGGTTTCTGTTTAGAGCTAGTACAGATGCTGCTGTTTTGCCTAAGTCTGTCCCTGTGTGTGTTTGGGACACAATCCCAGTGGAATTGCTGAACTGTACGAATAGACACAGCTCTCCTCAGTAATATCGTAGTGCTTTCTACAGTGATTGGTGTCAAATTCTCCCAGGAGCAGAGAGTACAAGTCACAGTTGTCACACATACCCACTGACAACAAGAATTTTCATGTTTCCACTCTAATGTGTTCAAGTGGAGGGGTGTGCATGTGCGTGTGCTTGTTGGCTTTTGTGCAAAGGAGACATTGCTCAAGGCTCTCTCAATTTGCCCTCAAGGTAAGGTTCACATGCAGTGCAGTGTGCTGAAGGGTGCAGTTGGGTGAATTTTGGAAAGATGATCGACATCCCACTTAGGCTAGAAGACATTTCAATCACTTCATCTCCCACATAAGCACTACGGCTCTAACCATTTTCCCCGTTGCTGGTCTGGACCCACACAGTGTGAACTCTTGTGTTTCTGGTTTCTTTTACCCGATAGGATGTTTTTTAGATTCACCCATATTGTTTTAAGTATCAATAGCGCATTAGTTTTGGATTGCTTGGTATAAAGATACCACAATTCGTTTATTCATTCCCCTGGGTTGCTTCCAGCTTAAATAAAGACATTTTGTGCTGTCCGTCTGTGCAGGGAGCAGCTGTCAGTGTCACTTCAGAAGGCACTGCCAGACAGTTTTTCGGAGGGGTCGTAGGGCCTGACACCGCCTCTGGCAGCACACTCAGAGTTCCCTTGGCTCCTGGATTTGTGCACATTTGTTGTGAGTTTTTAAAATTTTTAACATTATTCTCATGTGGCTTTTTCAACCATCTTGTCGCTTTAATTTTATTTTCTCTGCTGTCTAATGATGTTCACATTTTATGTCTTTTGTGAAATAAATGTTCATTTTTTAACACTTGAATTGTCTTTTTATTATTGAGCTGTATGAGTTCTTTATATATTCTGGATACAATACTTTCATTTTGAATGATGGTAAAGTCCAGTTCATCCGTCTTTCATGCCAAGTGTTTTTTATGATCCCCTTAAGATAGTTTTACTGCCCCACATTTGCAAAGATATTCCTCTATTTTCCTCTAGAAACTTTATAGTCATAGCTGTCACCCTCAGACCTGTGATCCTTCTTGAATTAGTTCTTGTGAATGGTGTGAAGTAGATGTCAAATGTCTTTTCTTTTCCCAGTGGAAGCCCAGTTGCCCAGTATAATTGGTGCACAAAACTTTCCCTGATTGAACTGACTTGCCACCTTTTTTCTGAAAAATAATTGACCTGTGAATGTGTCTCTCTCTAAGCTCATTATTCTGTTCCTTTTCTGTTTTACACAAGTACTGCACTGTCTCTCACTATAGCTGTATGTTAAGTCCTGAAATTAGTTACTGGAACAATATAACTCCTTCATCTTCATCGTTCTTTAAAAAAGTTATTTGCATATCCATATACATTTTTATAATCAGCTTTTATATATATATATATATATATATATATATATATATATATATATATACGTATATATACGTATATATATATATATATATATATATATATATATATGCATATATTTGGTGGTATTAGGGTTCTGGTGGTGAACTCAGGGTCTTGCTAGGCAGGCGCTAACTTCAGACATGCCCCCAGCTCTTTTTGCTTTCACTGTTTTTGAGATAGGATCTCACATTTATGCCAAGGCAGGCCTGGACCACCAGCCTCCCTCCCAACTGGGATGACAGGTGCACCCCACCACACCCAGGTTGAGATAAGAGTCTCACAAACTCTTTGTCTTGCTGGTCTGGAACTGAGACTCTCTTGATCTCTGCCTCCCAAGTAGCAGGATTACAGGTGTGAGCCACTGTACCTCATCATGTATATATATATATGATGAGATTTTTTTTTTTTACATTTTTAATTATCATATTATTGTTGTACTTGGGGTACATTGTGACAATTACAAAAGTTCTGACAATATATCAGAGTTGAATTCACCCCCTCCATCATTCTCCTTTATTCCTCCTTCCTCCATTCCTAGCATAGTTTCATCAGGTCTCATTTTTCACACATGAGTACATAATATTCCACCATATTCACCTCCCACACCCTTTCCTTATATCCTCCCCCTCCCGCTGGAACCAGTTCCCAGACAGGTATATTTTTAATAAGACTTTAGGGATTTTTTTAAATTGGGATTCCTTTGAATTGATAGATTCATGCAACATGATATATTCTTTTATTTATTTAAATAATTTTGTTCAGCAAAATGTTGTAGGTTTCAGTCTAAATTTTATCCTGGAATAAATTTATTCCCAAGTATTTGCTATCTTAAATGTCTCCCAGAGGCTCATATGCTGAAGGTTTGGTCTCCAGCCTATGGCATTGTTGGCGGTAGTGGAACCTTTTTGAGATTGGACTTAGTATAAGTAGGCTGGTGGGGCAGTCACTGGAAGAGATCTTGGGATCCTGGTCCCTTCCTCTCTCTGCTTCCAGGCTAACATGACACAAGTGGTCACCCCAAGCCCAAAGCTACAGGACTAAGTGACCACAGACCGAAACCTCTGACACCATGAGCCAAAATGAACCTTTCTTCCTTATAAGTGGATTGTCTCTCGGGTGTTTTTCACAGTAATGGAAAACTGGCTAACAACAACTTTTGATGTATGTATTAAAATCTCATTTCCAATACAATTGACTTTCATCATCTGCAGATTCTGAATTTGCAAATTTGCTGGCTTTGCTCGGATTGATTTGTAACCCAAAACCAGCCCCCATGGTGCCTGTGGCTGCACGATGCGATGAAAACTCTGAGCTGCCCACCGTGCGCCTTCCCAGCACAGGCCAAACAAGGCACCCGCCACCTCCTTGCTTCAGTTCTCATCGAGCAAACAAGTGCTCTTTTTAGCTTATATTTAGTGTCGTGTTTAGTGCACTTTTGGTCTTTTTATTGTGACTTTGCCATTTAAAATGCCCCCTGGGGACAGTGCTCAAATACTCTCTAGTGTCCCTATGTGCAGAGGAAGCACATGTAGTGGATAAACTTTTTTACAGTGCTGTTGCCGTGAGCTTGATCTCAATGAATTAACAATGTGCATCTCAAAAGACACCTTTAAACAGAAACATGCTTACAAGATAATCTACTGATCGATTGGCAAAACAACCACTCTACAGCTCCCCAGAGTCTAACTGTGTATCCCAGAGGAGGAAATACTCAATATTCACTAATTCGATACTCACAGCAACTTTACAGAAGACAGCTCCCTTAAATGCTGACTATTTGCTATATTGATTTTATATCTGTAACCCTTAGGAGTCACCCCTTACGATGTTCCACATTAGAAAATAATTTTCTTCAATCAATGACAGTCTTTATGCCTTTTGTTTCTTCTTACTTATTGCACAATCTAGGGCTGCCAGTTCAAGGTCTAAAAGAAGCATCAGGGTACTGGCTGTTTTTCCTAATCTCAGAGTAAGAGTGTCCAAGAGCCCACTTTACACTGTTAGCTGTCAGCTTTTTATGCATCTGCTTGGTCAGACTGAGGAGGATCCTTTTTGTTCCTAGTTTACTGAGAAATTTTTTGTCATGAAAGAACATTGATTTTGTACAATATTTTCCTGTAACTGTTGAAGTAATTGCATAGCTCTTCTTTATTCTGTTACTGTTATTAATTGCATTTTTTATTTTCTTTATGGTTTTTGTTAGCATATAATAGTTCTTCCTTGTGACCTTTACTATGTGCTTACAATATATGTTGATTCCCTCCATCGTTCTCCCTCACCCCCCCACCCATTCTTAGAACAACACTGAACCTTGTATCCTAGGATAATATATATTATCCTTTTGCGTAGTACTGGACTTTATTTGCTGGTATTTGTTCAAGTGTATCTGCGTCCATGTCTGTAAGGAGTATAGGTCTGTAAGAATTTTCTTCTGTGTCTTTGTGTTCCCTCCACTCCAATTTAAAAAGGAAAGGGAACGAGCCATACCCTTTGCAACACGTCCTCAGTTTTCTTGTGATTTATTCTTTGACACAGTCGTTATTTAAAGCGACACAGGTCAACATGAGAAGGGGATCAGGAACCAGTGTAAAGATCAGTTAGAGATGAATCAACCTGGGTTGTAACACATGTGTACATGAAAGCAATGCTAGGAATCTCTGTATAGCTGTCCTTTTCTCAACTAGCAAAAATGCTATGTCTTTCTTACTATTGCTTATGTCTACTCTTCAACGGAACTGGAGAAAAGCGCAGAACAGGTTCTGCCTGGAAGGGAGGGGGGTGTGGGGGGGAGGGTTGAGGCGGGGGGCAGGAGGGATAAATGACCCAAACAATGTATGCACATGTGAATAAATGAATAAAAAAAAATAGAATCATGTTACTTAATTTCCATTATGTGAGTAACAAACCTTCCCCTGACCTCTCAGTGCATGTGGTGGTGTCAGTGTCAGCATCTAAACCCAAGTTTGAGAGGTCCATCCCACTTCGGAAAGATGACTGCAGCATTTGTTTTTATCAGTTAGGTCACAGTTCTTAAGCATGTTGTTTCAATCATCAATCTTCTTTTACTTTTCTTCTAGGTTTATCAATTATTGAAAGACTTAAAACCTCCCACTAGGATTGTGCAAACATTCATTTCTCTTGTCTTCTGTTACTTTGAGCTTTATACATTTAAGGGCATGTTACTGGGTACATACAAGTTAAAAACTGATGTGAGTTCTTTTTTTTTTTTTTGGCAGTACTGAGGTTTGAACTCAGGACCTCATGCTTGCTAAGCAGGCACTCTACTACTTGAGCCACTCCAACAGCCCTTTTTTGTTGGGTATTTTCAAGATATGGTCTCGCTAACCATTTGCCAGGACTGGCTTTGAACCTCATTCCTCCTGATCTCAGCCTCCCAAGTAGCGAGGTTTATAGATGTGAGCCTCCACTCCCCAGCAAGTTGATGTTTTTTGACATTATGAAATGACTCATCTCTAGAAATTATTTCTCCTTTAAAGTCTATTTTGTTCAATATTAATATAACAAAGCTATACCAACTTTATTTTGTATACTTTAATTTCAACTTTCTATAACCTTATGTTTTAGAAATGTTTCAAACAGCATATAATTTCAATGTATTCTAACATCTGCCATGTTGAAAGGTAAATTTAGTTCACTTATAGTTACTGTAGTTGCAAAATTGACTCAGTTTAAATTAACCACCTAGTTTGTATTTCTACTTGTCCTACCTATTCTGTTTTGTTTATCCCCACAATTGCTTTTTTCAGTTATTGAGCAGTGTGTGTTTGCTTGCTTGCTTTGCCATGTTAGAGATCAAACCCAGAGCCTCATGCATGCAAGTGCTGTAACTCCAGCTCTGCTAAAAACACACCAGGTATTTTTAACCATGTGCTTTCTCTCTTTGGATTTAGAAGTTATACACTTTGTATCTATTTTTGAATGGTTTCCCTGGGACTTATAATGTAGCTCTTTATAATATTAATATCTTTATCTTCCTTCTGGAAAATACAAGGACCTTTGAATACTTTTTTAAGTCCATCTGCCTCACACCTTCCTCCTTTGGTGTTATAATTTGGACATGAAGTGTCCCCAAAAGCCTCGTGTGTTGAAGGTCTGATTGCGCTCTGACTTAACCAACAGATCAATCCTTGGTGCATTCATAGTTTGATGGCATCATCGGGAGGTGGCAGAAGCTTCTGGACGGGACCTGGCTGGAGGACGGAGGTCACTGCAGGCATGTTCTTGGGCTGTCTCCAGTCCCAGGCTCCTTCCCAGGTCCCTCTGTGCTTCTTGGCACCATGAAGTGAGCAGCTCTGCTCCACCATGCCCTCTGCCATGATACTCTGCCTCCCAACAGGCCAGAAACTACAGAGCCAGCTGATCAATGGACGGGAACGTCTGCAACTATGAGCCAAAAGAAATCTTTCTTCCTTACTGTTTCTCTCAGGTATTTGTGACAGTACCGTAATACTACATTATTAGTCATGTGGCAATAGTATATGGATTTTATTTCTATATGTCTTTTTTTTTTAGACAATCTCTCAGTACATAGCCCAGGCTGGCCTCGAACCCATGACCCTTTTGCCTCAGGATCCCTCATGCTAGGATTACAGATGTGTACCACCATACCCAGCTTAAATCTTGTCATTAGCCTACAGTTAATAACCATTTAGAGCTCCCCACAGATCTACCTTTGTGCATGTACATGTGTGCTGTTCTTGTTTTTGCTCTTCTTTCCACAGTTCCTTGTAACTCAGAATTTCTGTCTGGAATCACTCTTTTTTATTCTAAATATTTTATAGCCTTAAGAAACTTTTAGTGTTGGTCTTTGATGCAGAACTATCTTGGGTTTCTTTTTAAATCTGAAAATGTCTTTATTTTGCCTTCATTAAAGAAAAGTTTCATTGAAATACACTCAGCAAAGTTGATTGATGGGGTCACTGTGAATCTTGGACCACCCTAAAGCAAGTTCATCTTGTGGTGGTTGGATTTTTACTTCCCTCCCCATGTCTCTGAGATGTCATCAGAGCAAAATGTCCTGGCTCTCAGAACAGGTACTATCACCAGGGTAAATGTGGTTCCTGATCTGATTCACCTTTCTGGATCCTCCCTTCACTTAATTTTCATGGTGAAATTCCTTATTGCCTCATTTTGTCTTTGATGTTTTTAAGAATGTTTTAATATATTTCATTTAGCTGTTTAAAATTTTTATCCGGTAGCTGGGCACCGGTGGCTCACACCTGTAATCCTAGCTATTCAGGAGGCAGAGATCAGGAGGATCGAGGTTTGAAGCCAGCTCAGGCAAAGTAGTTTGCAAGATCCTATCTTAAAAAAATCCAACAAAGAAAAGGGCTGGTGGACTGGATCAAGTGATTGAGCATTTGCCTAGCAAGTGTGAGGCCCTGAGTTCAAACCCCAGTGCTGCCAAAAAAACCCAAATCTTATCCAGTGAGTAGTTAATACACATAACAGCTCTCTATTACTGAAAACAGAAAGTTCCCATATTGCATAGCTTTTAAGAGTGGGGTTTTGTTTTCTGAACATATTTCTTAAATAGTGTCCTCTACTTGTGTCTTGGATCAATTTTTTTTCTTAGCTCTCTGTGTATATTAGTGACAGGCTTTTTGTTCGATTTAGGTTTTTTAGTTTTAGTTTTCTTCCCTTTGGATAGCCTTCATATCCTCCAAGTTGCCCTGTTAGTTTGCTTCTCTTTCAAGTTAAGTGGTCTGTCCGACATCACGTGACTCCATGGCCCTGGGAAGGTGGTGCACGGGTAGGAACTCTGAGCTCTGCTGGCCATTTGGCCACAACTCTTGATGGCGTTGAGGATTTCACTTGATATTTTATCTTGGGAACTTTCAGGTCCCCTGCCTGTTTTCCAGTGCTCTTGCCCAGGTGTCATACCACAGGCTTTCTGAGACAATGGCATGTTGAGGTGCTGGCATCACACATGCTGTGCTGGAAGCCACCAGGACCCTCTGTGGCCCAGCACATGTCACTTCTTCCTTACCAGCCAGACTGGCCTGTCAAATAAGGACTGGCCTGTAGAAAAACCTCCACTTCCTCCAGTCTTTGATGACAGCTCTAGCTTTTCTCACCCTTGCCAGCTGGCATCATTAAGGAGTGGAACTACCTGGGATAACTGGAGCAAAGCAAGAGGTGTCTAATGGACTGTCCTGAATATCTGGCCTCCTCATTTCCTACTCTGCCCAGAGCCAGGGTCTGTCCTGGCTGATCTGGCATCCCAGCCCCTGACTGTCAGCAACCTGGGCCTGGGTGACCCATCCTCACGCCTCTGCCTCCAGATCATGCTCAAGTCAGTACTGATCAGGATGGGGCGTTCTCCAGGTCCACAGGTCATGGCCTGCATGGACCTTCCCTTCTGTAGCTCAGTCAGAGCCACTGAAGGCCACCTGCTCCCAGGGGACAGAACTCACCTTCCCCCCATCTCCCAGGTTGTTGCTGTTTCTTCACCTTGTGTGATGAAATGCCATATTCCTAATGACTTCGCTTTATAACTTTTATTGTGTTGTATTCTCAACACCAAGAAAACAGAAACCAAGCTGGGCGCCTGTGGTGCACACCTGTAATCCCAACTACTCAGGAGGCAGAGATCAGGAGGATCATGGTTTGAAGGCAGCCCCAGGCAAATATTTCATGAGACCCCACCTTGAAAAACCCCAAAGGGCTGGTGGAGTGGCTCAAGCAGTAAGAGCCCTTGCCTAGCAAGTGTGAGGCCCTGAGTTCAAATTCCTCCAGTAGCACCAAAAAACAACAAAAAAACCACAAAGCAGGAGTCAATCTCTTTTATTAACATATTAACAACCTTCCTCCTAAAAACACAGCTGAAGTTCAATTCAATCACAACTATCTAAGTGCCTTTTCTTCACTTTATAACATAACCAAATACAGAAAGAATATTCTGCAGCCCGAGGTCCCCTGGAGAAGAATGTCATGGAGGGTCCTCCCCTTCCACCTAGCACACAAATCACCAAGATCTGATCTACACTCCACACGGCCGGCTTTAATACAACCACAGATGCCTGCTGTGTGTATGTGTGACGTATAGGAGTTCCGGCTTTCTAGTCAAGTCAGATCTTTGGCGTTGACTCTACAGCTAGCTTATAATTTCTAGACAAGAACATGGCTCACACTGTCTTACTCTCATACCTCCTCAGTGTTAGTCTTTCTTTGACCATTTTTGATAGTTTATCAATTTCCTATTGAAAAGCACTGCTTTTGTTTGTTCTGTAGAAATTCAATTTAGGTACCAAAGTTCTGCTTTGTCTGACAATTATTTAAAGTCTGCTGTTTAATAGTTTCATAATAGATAGCAAGCTAAGAGCTAGAAGTGAAAGAATCTCTGATTCAATCAAATTCAATATTTTTTTCTTCATGGGACTGGGGTTTGGACTCAAGACTTTGCACTTGCAAAGCAGACACTCTGGCACTTGAGTCATGCCTTCACTCCATTTTGCTCTGGTTATTTTTAGAGGTGGGGTTTCACATACTATATGCCCAGGCTGGCCTCAAATCTCGATCCTCCCCAATCTCAGCCTTCCAGCCAGCTAGAATTACAGGTGTGAGCCACAGGCACCCAGCTCAAACTTTTATATAGATGAAATAAATGCACTGTACTTCCCAGCCACAGGAGCATCCCTCATCTGTCGTGTGGAATACCACACATGCACTTGACGCTTCTCATCCTGTATCTGATCTGGAGTCTGCTCACTACTTAAATTTATGTTCTTTGCATTTTAGTGATAATTTGTTATGTTCGTCATCACTCTTGACCTTGCGAGTCAGCACATTTTTAGGAATTGGGGATAATCATATCACACTAGAAACAAAATTTATTGAGCACTGAATACGTGCCAGGCATTGTGCTCTGGCTGGAGTCACAGAATTGAGCTACAGTGGAGGCGCCTCATAGAATCCATTGCCAAGTGGACAGACAAGTTGCTGCACTGCCTCAGAAACCTTACTCAGCCAGCTGATTCTCAGCAGAAAACAAGTGATTGGAGCACGTACAATCTTTCCTAATGCAGAAGTAAGAACATGTCATTCTTCAGGGAAAATACAATTCATTGTATGTTCCAAATTTGTGGGGTATCAGTAAAAGTGATTTAAAAAGTAATTTTGTCCACACTGCCTTCAGCCCACTCATTTGGACTGCTAGGGTCCACCAGTGGTCTAAGAAAAATTGTTTGAGAAGCACATATAAGGCCGTGCCTTGGTTTTTAATACTGTCCTCCACCAGTGTAGCAGGGATTTGCTTGGTGTAGGATTGAATTTACTTCCTCCCCCTAGGGATGGGCCTTGGTTGACACTGGTTACACCTTCCTCTTGCTACCAGCATGGTTCACTGAGTCAGCCCTATGCCAGTCAGCACATGAAACTCCTCTAGCATCAGTAACTGGCTCAAGTAGTATCCAATCAGAGAGAAGTGAAGACTGGTTCATTCTACCTCGCTTGTGTGCTTGGCCTAAGAAAGTGGTTGGGTTGTCTCATAGAGCACAGTGGCTAAGAGCAAGTATCCCAAGCTTTATTATCTTTTATGATCTAGCTCAGAAGTCACCTAGCATCTCTGTCAGATCCAAGGGCACATAGGCCCAGCTCTTGACAAGTGAAGTATCAAAGCCACGTGTCAAGAAGAGCATGAGACCTGGGAACTACTGTTGCTGCCATTTTGAAAATTACCACTTGCCATACCTGCCTGTGTCATCTCTTTCATCTGTAGCATTGGACATTTTGTAGTATTCCTTTCTACTTTCTCACCTGACTGAATCATATCCAGTCTGGCCTGAACTTCTTTTTTGAGGGTTGACTTGTAAGTTCTTAATTACCTGTCTCTTCCTCCTGTCTATAAGTTCCCTGTCGGTGGCCTCTCCTTACTGCTCCATCTCCAGTATTTAGCAAAATAACTGGATGGGCCCTAAAGCTTTACCTGAGGGCCTGTGTAGACAAACCCGTTTATTTAAATCTGATTCCCATTTCAGAGACAGTTCTCCACCTCCAGTTTTTAATACCCTCACACCCTGCAGCTTCGAGCCCTTGGCACTGACACTCCCACACCCCTTCCAGATGCACAGTTCAAGGGCTTGCAGAGTGGCTGTAGGATTAGAACACCTGCCTAGCAAGCGTAAGACTCTGAGTTCAAACCCTAGTACTACCGAAAGAAAAAGAAAAAGAGTAAGCCAGATGTGAAGTTGAGACTTTTATTAGCTATTAATCAAAGCCATCCTATGGTACCTGGCAGGCAACTATTCAGTCTTGTCAGAATTACCATGTGTACATAGCAAAGTGAAGAGAAAAGAAAGAATCTGTAATTCTGATACTAGTGATAAGAAGTAAAACCTCACAGGTATTACAATAGGCAAAGAGGAAATCACTAAGCATGATAAATCGCCATAAAAAATTTTAAAAGGACAAAATGTAAAGAACACATACAAAATGCTGGAGCTACATCACCAAAGATGGAATCTGAAAGGCAGGGAGTTTCTCTGGATTTTACTTCTCCTCCTCCCCTTCTCTCTCCCCCTCCCCCTCCCCCTCCACTTCAATACAAAATTTTCCTGTTAAACTTTGGGTCTCTTGGCAGATTTACAAGGACACATTGAACAAAGTGAGGACCACCTATACATGACGTTCATAATGAGTCATCAGCTCCACCTGCCAAGTTTAACAGTGATTAGGCATCTGTCCTGAGAACTTACATGACAACAGTGACTGTAGGATATGTGGTCTGGGAGGAAGACTTAAGCATACCTGTGCCTGACACAAGCAGGGGATTGCACCAGGTTCAGGATTGACAAGACACCTTCTAAAATGGAAGCAAAGACATACTGCCATTATCCTAGGAAATGTTTCTTGAAGAATGGCCTGGGGATGCCCATCTCAGAATCACTGTGGGAGTCTTACAGTTCCATTGCTGTCCCCTAGCCAGCATTGCTGACTCCCCGTGTTGTTAACAGGCTCCAAGATGACGCATCTGCCCACCAAGTTTGGGGGCCAGTGTTTTGGGAGGTGCTGACATTAGAGCCATGCACCTTTTAGCCAGTCCTTGCAGCCAGGAAAGAAGTCCACTGGAGCCTCCTCACCTAATGAGACCCTAGATGACACAAGCCCCTATTAACAACACCAGAAGAAGAAGAATCAAAGAAGGCTTTTGTAATCAGCTTTGAAAATGCTAATGTTACACATTTTCAAATGTCCAAGGCCTAGGCCTCTCTCCCCAAGCTGAATGGAGCAGCAGACTTGGACAGCCATTTTTCCTCAGCCTCTGTGCAGCGGTCACGTGGTCCAGCTGAATATGAAACTGGTCTATAGGAAGGGACAAGTGGCCAGGAGCAGAGTGTTCTGCAAGGATGCGATGCAGAAACGGAGGGCTTCGAGTATATTCGTGAGAATGATGGTGACAGAGATGGGAAGAGGAGAGGACTGACCAACCATGTGTAGCGCAAGTGAGGCTAATCTCAATACCAATGTCAGAACGCAGAGATGTTTGGCACCATGGGTTTGTCTGGTACAATTTCTGATCAGAAGATTTCCAAATTTGAGCCGAGCACTGGTGGCTCACGCCTGTAATCCTAGCTACTCAAGAGGCAGATATCAAGAGGATTGAGTTTGAAGCCAGCCGGGGCAAATAGTTCACAAGACCCTATCTTGAAAAAAAACATCACAAAAAAAGGGTTGGTGGATGGCTCAAGGTGGAGGCCCTGAGTTCAAGCCCCAGTACCATAAGAAAAAAAATTTCAAACTCTTTGTGTCCCACGTGGAAGCATCAGGCAGGTCACTGGGGCATAGTGAGGGAGGTAAAGGTGTTCATTAAAGATTAAGGAAAGCAGTTACAAAAGGCCATGATGGGCCAGGTGGGAGGGGAAGCAGAGAAAGCGTCTCCTCTTTCCAGGTGCTTTTAAACCTATCCAAACCTATGGGAAGGGAAGAACCTGGTGATTCCAAACCATCGATAAGGGGCAGGGGCAGAGGGGTCCCCCGGGCCAGGTGAGGGTGGATTGAGTTGTCCCCGAGCTAGGGTGTGAGTCACCTACACACATTTGCCATTGAAAAGAAGGCTCAGAGAAAAAGAGGAATATGAAGTCAGGTATATTCCAAGAGTCCCAAACTTTCCCTAATTCCAGCCTGCCTCACCGTGATTGACAGGAAGTGAGATGGAGTCATGGAACTGACAAAGCCTGTCAGTTGGCCTGTTTCAGTGGCCAAAAAGATGGGTGTGATGATGCTGCAGCCACAGGGGGAGCCTGATGACTGATAACCTGGTGGAATCCAGGAAAACAGAATGGAAATATGCACTTAGTCCTATAGAGCAGGATCCTTAATTTGTCTATATCCCTCCTCTCCCTCCCTCTTGCTCCCTCCTCTCTCCCCTCCCTTCTCTTCTCATGTCTCACTGCAGATTCTCTCTCCATATCAATCACTGTTTCCATAGCTGCTTCTCTCCTTTTATTTTTGGTTCCAAGACTCTGTGGTCCTCTGGGGTTTGAAATCAGGGACTACACCTTGAGCCACTCCACCAGCCCTTTTTTCGAAGCCAGGTTGGCTTCAAACCTTGATACTCCTGATCTCTACCTCCTAAGTAGCTAGGATTACAGGCATGAGCCACCAGGCCCAGCTCTCTGTGGTCCTTTTGCTGTTTTTCCTTCTCCTTTCCCCTCAGAGCTTTTTCTCCCACACTTTTCTCATTAAGAAAAACCCATATCTTCCACCCTGGGCTTCCATTACCCTCTCAAAATACTATCAGACTTTCCCAAACCAATACAAAAAGAGCATTAAAGATTAGGGAAGAATTAAGAGTTACAGGAAGAGTTTGTGTCTAAAAGTTACTTACTATAACACATAAAGGGAGCATTAGACACACAAGTTTGTAAACATGAGCAGTTATCCTGCACCCTTTGGCGGTGTCTTTCTGTGGTAAACTCTGGGCTAGCCTTGGATTTCACTTAGACCTCCGTCTTTGTTTTTGTTCCTTTGTGTCTGAGTGTCTCCAGTTTTCAGTCTTTCTGCCATGAACCCTTTTATCTCCCTGTGCTCATCTCTGTTAGCTATTCCCAGTGGCATTCTGGAGAAAGAGGTAAGATATTGGGACAGCAGCGAAGGCCCCAAGGCAAGGAGAGTTGACAGGTGTTACCTCCATCTTATCTCTGCCATCATGAATCCCTCCAGGCAGGGAAGGGTTAGGAGCCTGTGTTTGTTGAACTGGCTATTGTTACTGGATACAAAGTGTTAGTGTCAGGAGACACATTTACTAAAAGAAAAGTAGATTATTATATTTTTAATCATATCATGGTTGTACTGGGGGACATTGTGACATTTACAGAAGTCCTGACAATATATTGTCGTTGAATTCACCCCCTCCATCACTCTCTTTATCCCCCATCTCCCTTTCCCGGAACAGTTTCAACAGGTCTCATTTTTCCATTTTCATACATGAGTACATAACATTTCCACTGTATTCTCCCTGCTACACCCTTTCCTTTTATCTTCCCAGAGTATTGTGATCTTTTAATTCAAAAAACCAGTGGAAACCATGAGTGACCTATAAATGGCTCCACAGTCTTGGCAGGAGTTTCACCCACCTCCTCTCAGCCACATCCTCCCAGGCTCACTGTGTAATTCTGTTGTCAGGAAAAGAATCCAGTACTCCAGAGGACAAATGACTCCTTGTCATCTGTGTTGGGAAAGAAAAAGAATCAGAATGAGCTTGGGATACCCCATTGTTACCAGAAAGTAAGAATCTTCTTTTTAAAAAGTATTAGGGGCGGTATCACAAGGAATCAATTTTTGATTGACTAAGTCATGATGTGGGAGTTCAAAATACTGTTTTTATTATGAGACTTAGAGCAAATTGAGCCTATAAAGGGCTATGAGCTCATAGTTATACCCAAAAAAGAAAAATTAGCATAATTAGTACAAAAATATGGTTGTAATTTTTTAAGTGGGTCACCAGTCATGGATTTTTCTCTGTGGGCATTGCTTTTATATGTTTATTTAGTTTCTCCCAACAAAATACTATTTCATGAAGCTATAAATACATGCATATATTTGTTTCAGAGAAAAAAGCAAAATTAATGAGCCAAACAGACCAATAGTCCCGGATAAGAACGAGTGCTCTACAGAGAGAGAAAGGACTGTCTAATTAACACTGGGATTAACGTGTAATAATTTAGGTGGACAAAAGTTCCAATTCTTAATCAAGGATCAGTGATCACATAAAATTATCAAGTAGAAGTCAATTGTTGTCTTTTTTTTTTTCTGGTGGTGGTACTGGGATTTGAACTCAGGACTTCAAGCTTGCTAGGCAGGCACTCTACCACTTGAGCCACACCCCCAGCCCTCAACAGGATTGTCTTAGTCCATTTAGGCTGCCATACCAAAATACCATAAGCCGGATGGCTTCTAAGTAACACTTACTTCTCATAGTTCTGGAGCTCACGGTGCAGGCAGACTTGGTGTGGTGTCCTCCATAGAGGCAACTTCTTGCTGTGCCCTCCCATGGTAGAAAGGACACAGAAGCTTTGGGATCTCTTTACAGGGGTACTAATCCCATTCACGAAGGCAGTCATGACCCAATCCCCTCCCAAAGCCCACACTTTCTAATACCATGGTTTTGGGGATTAGGATTTTACATATGAATTGAGGGGTGGAATGTAAATATTCAGTCCATAGCAAGGGTCTTTCAAAAAAGAGGAATTTAGCACATGTGCCACTGAGAGCCAGCAACTTCCCAGATCCAGTGCCTTTTCTCACCCTTTTCTCACACGAAATAAAACTACTAGATCACTAGATAACTCTACCCTTTTGTTTTGTTTTGTTTTGGCAGTAGTGGGGCTTGAACTCAGGGCCTCACACTTGCTAGGCAGGCGCTGTACCACTTGAGCCACTCCACCAGCCTGACTACTCATTTCAACAAACAGCAGTACAGAGTACACAATTCCTCACAAAGGTAATGGACTAAGGTAATGTACTGATAGGACACCAGTTTAGAGAACTTGGCAAAGGGACACTGTAAATGTATATCATTTCCCCAGCTGGGGATGTGGCTCAGTGGTACAGTGCTGGCCTAGCATTCACAAAATCCTGAGTTTGATCCCTAGCATCAAAAAAAAAAAAAAAAAAAAAAAGCCAGGCACTGGTGGCTCAGTCCCGTAATCCTAGCTACTCAGGAGGCAGAGATCAGGAGGATCGTGGTCCAAAACTAGCCTGGGCAAGTAGTTTACAAGACCCTATCTCGAAAATACCCAACACAAAAAGGACTGGTGGAGTGGCTTAAGGTGTAGACCCCGAATTCAAACCCCAGTACTGCCAAAAAAAAGTCAAGTACATCATTTTCTGAAACACACCCGGTTGTAAATAATAATACCTAACCAAAGCTGTGACCTTAAAAATGGTTTTGTAGTAATGCCGGAAGTGAACCCAGCCTGGCGATTATGAATCTTGGGCCCAGATTGAAAAGGGATCAGCCAGTAATCCATACCCTACAGCCCTGTGGGGCTGACCTTGTGCATTTTTTCTTTGGGGTCTAGTAATATTATTCCACCCCTGGGAAGAAATAAAAATATATTACTGAAACCCTAGGAAGATATTAAAATAAGTATACTAATATTCCCATAGGAAGTATAAAACAAGCACATAAATTATCAAAGAAGTGAATAAGGCTGCATTGTTCTGAGAGGCCTGAGAAGAGGTTCAAGTGTAAGTTTAATAATAAGCTGTGCCTTTCTGAAAGTTGTATGATATTTGAAGTGTTCAAAAATCAGCCATGGGAATTCATAACTGCATTTTAAATGATTGAGGGGAATTTCATCAAATTAAAGGCATCTTACATTATCAAGAGAACTTGTTCTTATCATATGTATCTATTAGATACATGAGTTCATTAACTTAAGAATCAAATACAATACACATTTTTAATTCCTGAAAAGAAGAGGGGACTAAGGAAGAAAGGAGAAAAATAGAGGGGATGAACCAATTTAGGTTATAATACATATATGCCTTGAAATGTGACAGTGAGACACCCTGTAGAGCTCTCTTAAATAAATAAAATTAAGAAATCTGGACTGTGAGGGTTCCTTCTCCAAACTCAATCCAGAAGGAATGGGAGGCAGCACTGGAGACCCCCTCCCACACGTTCAGAAGTGATTGATAATCAGGTCCTCCTTGGACCAAGGGCAGCCAAATCTCCAGAAGCAGAATTAGGACAGTGTTATCTTTAAAATGCTCCACTGGGTATCCTAGAGAAGAAGCTAGAAGGAAGCTATAGTCTGAGGAATTCACATAAAAAAATTGTGAGGTGCCCAGAGGATGCCAAAGCTGGTGATGAGCTGGCGTAGAAATCCATGGCGTCTGGGACTGGGGCACCGGGGGCAGTGGGGCAGCTATGCTGGGTGAATTGTGTCTTAGCTCTTCCCCACAGTGCTTTGTCAGGATTGTCCATTGCCCCATCACTTCTGCAGCACAAGAATTAGCAACTGCATCCAGATACCGGGTGAGTGTCCGTGGCAGGGAGGGAATGGAAGGACTGGGAGGTGGGAGGAGATCAGAGCAGTGTCAAGGCTTGCTCTCAGCCATGTGGACCACAATGAAGCAGGTCGTGGCCCCTTGTCTCTTGGAGATGACCTGCTTCTTTGCAAGAATTCAAGGAAGAGTTACCTGCATGGAAACACCGCTGAAGGTACCAGGAGTGGAGGTGTCTGCAGTCCAGGGGTGTCCTTAGCCTCATTCCCACGGACCTTCCCCAACCTGCAAAAGACTGGCATCGCACTAATTATGCTCTCACATTAGAAATAAATTACAGAACCAGGCGTGGTGGCACATGCCTGGAATCCCATCCCTGGGAGGCTGAGGCAGGAGGATCTTGAGTTTGAGCCTGTCCTGGGCTACATAGCAAGACTTTGTCTCCAAAAAACCAAAACAAAATAAAAGCAAACTGTAAAAGAGTAATTGTTGAAAGCAGGTCCTTGTATTTCTGGGTGTCTCCAAGTAGAAGCACCCTGGTTTTTGTTCTGGATTATCTTCTCAGGAATCTTTTATGGAAACAGCCATCTCCTAGCAAGCAGGGGCGGCTGTGTTTGCTGCCTTGCACGTCTTGGCTCACAACCCCATATAAAAGATTAAAGTTTCCTCAGCCCAGGTCCTTCAGCTGTGACTCAAGCCCACCTGCAGCGTCCTGCCCCCAAGATACATCACTCCCAGGTGGCTTGGGGGCCAAGGCCAGCCAACAAGAAGACAAAGCGACTGGGTCCTTTGTCGCTGAGCCAGGAGTCTCATGTCTGGTCAGCTTGTTAACTTGCATGTTGAACAAAATCCGTTACTCTTCACAGTTCTTGATAATAACTTTTTTAACAAACCATGTTTGGATAGGAATTTAGCATGCAATCAGACAATCTTTATATAAAAAAATATAACTCATGAAACCATTCTAGAAAACGGAGTAAACTTAAAGCACATTAAGCCAAAATTTATGGACATATCAACAGCAGTACTTAGAGGAAAATTTAAAAATTTAAGCAAATTTATCAAGATTCAAGACAGATGGAAAACTGGTGAGCAAAGTGTTTAATTGAAGATGAAAAAAAAAATGGGGCAACCAAATGAAACTAGGAGGAAGGAAATACTAAGGACAAAAATCCAAGAAAGAAAATAACATATAGCATATCATAATAGCAACAGCAAACAATAATGAAGAGCAACAAAGTTAAAAGCTGGTTCTTTAAAAAGACAAAATGTAAAATGAAAAAAGGAAATAACAGCAGATGCATAAGAGATTCAAAAAATAATAAAAGAATGTTGTGAATAGCTGAATTTTGATGTATTTGAAATCCTAGAGAGAGCAGATGTCATGCCAGAAGGTAGAATTTAAATTACTCAGCAGTAGGTAGAGTTCAAGCCAGGTCTCAGTGGCTCATGCCTTTAAGCCTAGCTACTGGGGAGGCTGAGATTAGGAGGATTGCAGTTCAAGGCCAGCCAGGGCAAATAGTTCAAGAGACCCCCCATCTCCAAAATAACCAGAGGTAAATGGACTGGAGGAGTGGCTCAAGCGGTAGAGAGCCTGCTTTGCAAGAGTGAAGTCCTGAGTTCAAAACCCGGTCGCATCAAAAAAAAAAAGAAAAAAGGTAGAGCTCAGGCATTGACTGATGAAGATGTACACCTACCTAATCCCACTTGACCCACCAGAAAAGAAGCTGCCAGGCGAGGCACTGTGGAGTCCTGAGTGAGGATCTGCTCTGCATTGCTGGGATAAAGTCAGATGCTCCAGGGATACAGAGAGCGTGCACTAGGCCAGCAAGCTGTAAAATGGTCACTGGAGCTTTCCTTTTCTAAAAAGCTGCTGCCCAAAATGTTTTCCAGGGGAAAGTTGTACAAATTCCATGGAGTTGAAGTCATTCAGCTTTGCAGGAGGGGGTAGAAAAGTCTTAGATATTCAAATATTCTGTGATCCTCCAAGATGTGCAGTGTATCTGCTATATTAAAGTCTCGCGGTGGGGTTAGATGAATATAACAAAAGGCTCCACAGGAAGGGAAGGAAGATAATAATAATAAAAATAATAAAGGATTGAGGGAAAGCTCCCTAATTTTTTCAGGAAAATAGAGAAAGTAACAACTTTCCAGCTCATTTTTACACCTTGAGAGGTCTTGGCGAACACTGGATGACAGGAGCACACACGTGCATGCTTATGTACATGTATGTGTATTTACAGTCCGATGAAACCTGCCTCTATACAGACAAGTGATATTCAAGGAGAAAAATGAAAGCAAAATCCTCCATAAGTAATGGGTAACTGAGTCCAACAAAGTATTGAAAATGCACTGTGGGATCTGATTTACCCTAAACACTGAGAAAAGCTGGATTATTCATATGTACAGCAGTGTTCAGATGTGGACAACAGGGAGGTCAGACCTAGAAAAGGGAAACAAATGAATTCTGTAGGGCTGGGGCCTTCTTCCAGAAGGTACACTCTGTGCCACACAGCAGCAGGGGGTCCCCAGCAAAACACAGGGACACAGGGACACAGAGCCCCCTCAGCCCGGGAAGGCGAGAGTTGAGGGAGGCCCAGGCAGCCGGGAGCCCGTGGGGGGATCCAGAGGGAGTGCAGGGAAAAGCAGCTCTGGCCTTTGGTGAAGACACAGCCCCACCGAGGCCCAGTGAGGTGCTTCAAGGGGTGTGTGTGTGTGTGTCCATGTGTTCATGCATGTGTATTCATGTGTGCACACGTGTGTGTGGATGTCTGTGATATGTGTTCGTGTGTGCACATGTGTTGTATATGAGGGTGTGTGAGTGTGAGGTGTGTAGTGTACAGTGTGTTGTGTGTGCATGTGTGTGTGCAGTGTGTCTGTTGTGTGTACATGTGCACAGTGCATGTGTGTGCATGTGTGCACACATGTAATGTGTGGCTGTGTGTGGTATGTGTGCATGTGTGTATGTGTGTGAGTGTGTAGTGTGTGCATGAGTGTTGCACGTGTATGTGTTCGTGCGTGCACGTGTGTGGTGTATAGTGTGTGCTTGTGTGTTGTGTGTGCATGTGTGTAGTACATGAGTGTGTGAGAGTGTGTGGTGTGTGCACGTGTGTTGCACGTGTATGTGTGTATTCGTGTGTGCACGTGTGGTGTAGTGTTACGAATGTGCGGTGCAGAATATACACGTGTATTTTCTACACTCCGCCCTCTGTGTCCTTGTGTCCTGCCTCTGTGAATTCCACTAACCTCAGAAAAACACAGTGCACCTGTGCAGGGAACACAGAGAGACTGTGTCCCTTGTCAATGCAGAATAATAAATATGTACGTAACAGTTGCATTGCATTAAGTGATGCGGTTATCTAGGGACACTGTAAGGTACACAGGACCGTGGAGCTGCTACGCAAATTGTACGTAAGGGACCAGAATATCTGCAAATTCTGGTATCCATGGGGCTGTGGACCACCATCCCCATGGATACCTAGGGACAGGGTACAGACAGTCGTATTTCTGTTCGTGTGTCTATATAAAGTTTGCAACTCCTAAAACAACTGCTCAGTATAAAGCAGTTAATAATCTCTCAGAGAAAAAAAACGAGTCCATAAAAACATTAGATGAATCCAAAAGAAGTCAATAATATTGAGAAAGTTCACAAATAATAGATCGCGGGATGAGAGAACTCACACGGCAAGTTACGACCACAGAACCAGCTGTGCGGAGCATCTAGAACCCAGGACCAACACCAATAAAAGGCAGAGATTGGCAGCCTGGAAAAAGAAGAGACGCGTGGCTGCATGCTGCCCCCAGCCCTCTGCGAGTCCAGACGTGCAGTGGCCTGAAACAAAAGAAAGGAAAACACACAGCAGACAACACGGACCCGAGATGAGGAGGGGGCAGCCGATCTAATAACCAGGAGAGTGGATTTCAGAGCAAATACCATCAGCCGGACAAGGAGAGCGTTCTGCAGATACAAACGGTCCTTTCAAAGGACAATGTTTAAGAAAGAAAGAATTTTAATTCCACACGAAAACTCTTCCAGAAAATTAAAGAAAGGAAATCCTTCCCAACTCATTCTTTAAGTCTGACATGACTCTGGTACCAAGCCCAAGAACACTATAATTTCAGTCCCAAATCCCTCCTGAACACAGACGCAAAAATTCCTGAATTTCAGTGCATCAAATGAGACAATGAGATAAAAGGGTAACACATGGTGACACTGTGGATTTCACCCAGGTATTAAGGTTGGCGGAACATTTAAAAATCCTTCCGTGGAATTCAACACATCAGGCATTGGAAAACAAAACCCAGACACGCTCCGAGTAGATGCAGAAGTGTGACTTGTGCCACCATTTCTGCCCCCGCCCCCTGCAGTCCGCCTGCAGCGTAGGGCAGGGGATCAGGAGAGGATCTAGTCAGCAGGGAGTGACAATGAGCAGTCTTTTCCCTCACAGACACCCGGATTGCCAGCAGCAGTGAGGTTTGTGTACCTGGAATGGTCCCCGTCCCCATCAGTGAGCAGACAGGGTGGCTGTGAGGCACCACCCAGACCTGCTCTGTATGGTCACCCAACCTGCACCCTGGCCCATATTTTAGGCCACTGGCTTCATTACTTGAGGTGGACAAGAGGATTTTTGGTGGCCAGGTACTTCAGCCAATCCCCACTTCCCCTGTTACTGGGACTGACACCCCCAAGGCCACCACCTCCAAGTTCTGCCCCTCCAGGTCCCACCACGGCAGCCAAGTCGGTGTGTTGGGCCTTTGCTCTGGGGAGTGAAGGAAAAGTGTTTCTGTTCAACCCACCCCACCCTTTCCAGTCCATCCTGGATGGCTCACAGCAGTGAGTTTATATTTTATTTGTTATATATTCTCAATAGTACCAACGGCTCCTTGCTTTTACTGTTCAGTCACCCATGATTTTTCACAGGATAATCTTCAGACTTTAATTGGCACAGCATTTCTACCCAGAGTTTATTGTTCACATGGCTTCTTCGATGAGCAGGAGTCTGCTGGCAGGGTTCTGGAAGAGGCCGCTGTTTTGCATTAAAAATCTTGGAAGCACTATTTGACATTTTAAATTGCAGGCATGTCATTCTTGGGTAGAATAAAGTTAAAATCAAAACCAAAAAGAGAGACATACTACACTTACTGCACATTTGACTTAGGCCCGACCCAGGCCTAATTCAGGCCTCTCTGATGGCTGTAGTGGCGTTCCTTCCCTGAGCCAACTCACAGCCCCTGGGACCAGAGCCACTCCAGGTAGGCCCTGCCAATCAGAGCCACATGAAACCAGTTTTCCACACCTGATCTTATCCATTGGCTCTGCAAACAGGTTTGGATTTTGCTTTTCTAGCTGTTTGGACTTGGTGTCTTTCTCAGAATCGTTACACACTTCTGCCCAGCCTCCTGCAGTACAGCCTGAGATACACACAACACCCAACTCACCCAACGGTCAGCGCCCGCCCAACAGAGCAGGGAGGTTACCTAGCCATAGTGGGCGGGAGACAATTCGTTTAAACAAATCCCACTGGCCCGGACTCAGGAGAGAAGCGCTGGCAGTAGTGGCTCACTGGCTGCTTGGATGCGCTACGTCTTCAGATGTCTCAGTCATTCCTGTTGGGGGAAGTGACTTCGCGTGAGACCACACTTTGTTTTCCAAGAGGAGTGACCATGTCCAACTGCTGTGGCTACTCTGTCCACTGCAGGCTTACCCCAGGTAGAGAACTCCACTCTATCCAGTGGAGGGTGCAGCCCAAGAAGCTGGAACAGCAGAGCCGGTGCCTCCTTGCCCTCCCTTCAGGAAGGACTCTGACACTTTGTTATATGACCCCTTGCAAATCCCCAACCAGAGCAATCAATCATGTCAACACAAATAGGCCTCATAAAATTCAACATTAAAGTCACCCTGACAGTTTCCCTGCCTGTAAAACAAGTAGATTAAAGCGGACATACATAAGGGTCTCTCCTCTTCTCTTCCCTCCTCTCAAATGTCATGTGACTTTATAGCTTTGTCAACAGTATAAAACACGAGCAGGAAGGAACAAGCGATTTGATGCAGGTTCTGGAGAATCAACAGAGTTGACTTGAAAGGTGAGATGCCCAAGTGTGGCTCAGGACAGCCAGAGTGAGCTTGTAAAAGGCCTCACCACCGTGTGCCTCCCAGCCGGCTCTGGTGATTTCCAGACTGACTGATAAGAATCTTTCATTCATGTAACCACACTTGTCCTGTTTGCCAAAAGTTGGGAGAAAATTGAGCCAGGAGCTGGAGGCCAGCAGTTTCCCGCACCTGCTCTGTATGCACCAGACTCCAGTGTTTACATGTTCTGCTACATTGCAAAGCAGTAACTTGAACTTGACTTCTCTGCCCACCGTCACTGTGAAGTACCATATCTCCATGCAAGAGGAGATGTGTTGTCATCCAGATCCAGTGTGCGTGTGTGCATGGGTGTCAGAGATGAAACCCAGGGCCTTGCATATCCTAGGTGAGTGCCCTGCCTCTGAACTAGACCCCAGCCCCAAATCCTTTCAGCTCAGGATGCCCCAGGAGCTGCTACCAGAGGACACCCTCGAGCTATAGAGAAAAGTTGCTTGTTCCTGGAAGGCTAACACATCCCCGATCCAGACAGACAAGCAGTCTCATGGGGGAAGGGCAGCTGTACAAATTGAGATGGAAGGGCAACAGGCACATTTTTGGAAAAGGGCTGTCTTAAGTTTGGCACAGAATTCAGGCCCAGTGCTCATTCAGGACACTGAATTGGGAACCAAATCAGCGGGATGGATGAGGTGGCCCAGAGAGAAGCAGTGTGTGCAGGAGGAGAGGACTGAGAACAGGGACTATGGGCAGGTCCCTTACTGATAGGCGTGCTCCCCCTCCTCTTCTGCCTCATCTGCCCCCCTCAGACTGGAGGAGGGTGGCATTTCTTCACTTAGTTAATGGGCCATCCATTCTTTCATCTGGTAGGTCGATTCCCTACCTACCACGTGCCCGATATCTAGGTCATGTACCAAGCTCCCCTGGGTGAACAGGACATGGCTTCTGCCCGTGGGGCTCACAGACTGGACCAGGAGACAGCAGATGACTAACCAGGTAGGTGCAGTTGCCTAGTACACACCACAGTGCACTAAGTACATGCACTGGAGTCAGCCCAGGGGGACAGCCGAGCCACCTGGGGAGGGGGACACTGGGCTTCCCCAGGGGGCTGCGGTACTCACTGTTTGAAGGTGAAGGGGATGGGGAGGCTCAAAGGGCACACCGGGTTTGAGTGCAGCTTTCACGATGCCTCAGAGACAAGGAAGAGCCTATGACGCTTGAAGGTCTCCACAGGGCTCTGCCACCCAGCCAGTGAACTGACCACAGTCCCTTCATGGCTGCCTGGAGCCCTCAGCTTCACTGGAGCCTTTTCAGGACAGCTGCTGTGAAGAAACCACTAGTTTGGGCAGTGCACGGGAGGTGGTGTCCTTTGCTGTTACTGTCTTTAGCTCTTTGGGGTTGGGTTCATGAAATGTTCCTCCTTTGGAAGAAACAGAGATTTTGAACCAGGGAGGAAATTGAAGGAGTTACTTGGTGAAGATGAGGGGCACAGTCTTTGGGAGAATCCAGGGCCCAGAGGTTTCTGGGAAAGCACAGACAGGAGGAATGGGGACCAGTGTGTCCTGAGCACCAGGAGAGACGCCCCAGGCAGCTTCCTTACTCTGTGGGCACAAGAACTTTCCAAAGGAGGAAGCAGAGCTTGGAGTTCATCAAAGCCACTTACTTGAAGTGACCTTGAGAAGCTGGTCAGGTTTTCCTGACCTTGCAGAGACTGGGTATCATCACCAAGCTGCCCTGGGTCAGATCTGCAGCAGGGGAGGAGCACAGTGGCGTGTCTGAGTAGGTGGGAGCGCTCCGGAGACGTGGGGACCAGGCAGCCACCTGAGCTGATAAACAGGGTTGCCCTGTTCAGAGCGAGGAGGCCAGCGGTGCTGTGGATTTGGGCAGATGTTTCCCATCATTCATTCATTATTTATCTAAGAACAGACTGCTAGAGGATCAGCCATCAAAACAAGCAAGGAATAACAGGAGACCAGGACCAGGTCCTCACGGGGCTTCCATTCTAGTGGGGGGGTAGACAACAAGCAAGATAAACACATTTCTGCTGCAGTGGTTCCACAGTGATGAGTACTGGAGAGAAAGGAAGGAAGGGGGTGGAAAATGTCATGGCCACTGCAATTTGAGACAGCATCACAAAGAAAGTGGTATTCGAGTAAAGACCTGAAGAAAGTGACTGACTGACTTGGGTGGACACCTGAGGGACAAGCATTTCTAGCAGAAGGAACAGCAAGGAAAGGGTTGGGTGGGAGAATGGGCCTGGGGGGGTGGGAGAATGGGGGGGGGTGGAACCCAGCTCAGAGCCTGTGTGCCAGGAGAAGCCAAGCATTCACAGGTGTTGAAAACCATAGTGAGAGCCTTGGTGTCCCCTCTGCGTGGGACTGGACAGCTTTACACAGAGGTTGACCTCTTGCCCCTTCATTTTGACACTATCAGTCTAATTACTGGGCTGAGAATCCATCCTCTGAGGGGTGGGGAGAAGAATCAGAAAACGAATTCAATAACCCAGGTGAGCGACAGTGGGAGCAGGGGATGGAGAGAAGGGGTCTGATGGCCACACATTGGGACAGTTGAGCCAGCAGGGTTTGCTGACAGACAGGAAGTGAGTGTGACAGAGAAGCCAAGGAGGACTCCGAGGATGGGGCCCGAGGTGCCGAAGGCGCCTTTAACTGAGGGACGAGGGAGGAGATGAGCGGGTCAGGCAGGAAAGTCAGGCTTGTTTTGTGCAGCTTGAGGCAGGGATGTGGGGGACGCAAAGTCGGGACAGTTCCGTAGAGGCCAAGGCAGGAAGAATGTGTCTGATGCACAGGAAGGAGAGGGAAGATGAGCAAGGAGGACAGTCGCCGGACTTGGCAAATCACAGTCCTGAGATCGCAGCAGACACACGCGGTGTGCCCTGAGACTTTTCACCCAGCCCCACATCGGGTTCTTCCGGCGGTTCCTCCCTTCTTCCCCTTCCCAGCTCTTTGCAGATGCATGCCGGCTCATGCCTGTCCCTCTCTGCTCTCCTATAAGGACTCCAAAGCCTTTTTAAATTAAAGGCCACTCCAGGGATCTTTGGAAACTGGTGGGAGGGTGTCCTGTCCCCTATATGGTATTTTTCTGTTCATTTTTATGGGTCATTTATTTTTCTGGCTAAAAACATCCCATGCCTTTCTGGAGGAAGGGGAGTGGGAGTGGGGCAGAAAAATGACTTCAACATCTCACTTAGAAATCTACAGAGGGTGGCGGTCCTGGCGGAGTCCTTACCTTCCGTGGGCGTGAGCACTGGCTCTCCGTGCCCATTCCTGGATGTGCTCACAGCGTGTTCCAGCCCAGGCCCTTCCTGTTTCATGAAAGGGAAGCGGGAACTCCCTCCCGGTGGCCTGGCTACTTTCCATTCCAGTGCATGGCACGAAACTGAGTTGACAGGGCGCAAGTGGGAGCGTCTGGTTCTGTGGGTCTTCATGATCTCATTTGTCCTGAAACGTTCCCAGCTCCCCCACCCACAAACAGCCCAGATTCTAAATTTGGAGAAAAACCCCAGAAGTGGAATTCCCACTGGGGTGATATGAAAGGGGCACCCACATGGGCTCCCATGAATGGACCAATTGAGCTGGGAGACACAGTCTCCCTGAGCTCGTTCCTTTGAAGATGGAAAGACGAATACACCATGCCCACTCACTGCGAGGTGAAGAGGGCTGAGGGTCAGGCTTTCCCACGAGCCACTGAGTCAGGCCGCTGCATAGATTCAAGGTTGACTTAGGGCGGGTAAGCTCACGTCTCCCAGGATATTTGAGCAGCTGTTTAAGGAAAATTTCACTTTGCTGCAGCCTGAGCTGTGATGAGTTTGCTTCTGAAAAGCAAAATAAAGAGCCAGCAATCTCCTGGCTGTAGCAGGAGGTGGGGGCAGAGGCTGGAACACGGAGAGAGGAGGAAGCAGAGGGAGGTGTCTTCTGTGGTCCTGGCCTCGGGAGGGCTTCTCTCTGAGCTGCACCGGACACTGCCTTCAGGACGGTCCCCTGACAGGGTTCTGCAGGGGGAGGGGGAGGTCCCCTCCAGGTTTCAGAAGCAAGGATTGGGGAGACCATGGTGGTCAGCTGTGGCTTGGGCAAGAGTGACAAATGGACAGTTGGATCATATTTAGCACTCTGATCAGGTAGGCTGCATTAACACTCAATCTGGCAAAGGGTGATGGTGCAAGGTGGTGGCAGAAGGCGGGGTGGGCAGTGGGGGTGGCATAACTCTGTTTTGCCATCTTGGAGCCCTGGACCCTGGGTGGGAGTAGCACCTTGAGTCCTCTTGGTGGGAAAAAATACATCCACATCAATCCTTGGACTTCAAGAGAAGAGAGCAAAGGTTTCTTAATACCTGAACGTGTGGCTCGCAGATGAGAACTTCCTAGTGTTACTGTCTGGAAACACTGACTGCAACCGTAGGCTGCAGGAAGAGTACACACCGCTGCCTGACACGGCCATCCGTAGGAGGCTTGCTTGCACCCCTGGACCTTGACTGGCGTGAGGGTGGAAATGTGGCCAGTAAACGGCAACCCACATTGACCTAGAATCTTCCATCCGTAGCCAGGGTCGCTCTGAGCCCACACTGCTTGTACAGTGTATTATGGTGAACACCGTCTTCCTTCTGAGAGTCCAGAATTTGGGTTCCTGTTAGGCAAAGGATGCCTGTGTGACAGCCCCCAGCACAAGTCCAAGACCTGGTGTCTCTTGAGTTTCCCTGGTGGATGTCATATCACAGGTGCAGGCAGAACCCATGGCTGGGGATGGCTGTAGCCTGTGTGATCCCACCTGGAGAGCATGCAGGTGCCAGTGCTTGGTTTGCTCTGGGGTCTTCTCCCTCTGCCCTTTCCCTTGGCTGGGTTTGCTTTGTTCCTTTTTGCTGTGATTGACCTGTGTGCTGAGTGGGACCACGAGCTGGGGATCCCCACGCAACTCAGCCGCCCCGCTGTCGGCAGGATTCTAGCATTGCTGTGCAATCCCTCTTCACCATACAGTTTGTAAAAAGTCTTTGGCCATGTGGGGTTGGAGGAGGAGGGTGACCTGCGACTCTGTCCTTGGTGTCCGGTGCCATGCTCTGTCCCGTGAGGGTGCACGCCATTCTCAACGCACCTATCGTGGACTCAGAAGCTGACCAGCGACGAGGGAGGAGCGTGCAGGTGTAGCAGTGGTGGATGCTGGGAACTCCAGGAGTGTTTTGTGCATTTTACCTCCTAGGCCAGCAGGGAGAAGGCTGTGACAAGCTGAGGCTTGGAGGAGCAGGCCAGGAGGAGCTTCCTCAGCAGGACGGGGTAGGCTCCTCCCTAGAGTGCTTTCTGTCTGAGCTCTTTGAACTTCCACTTGGCTTCCACACGTTCTTTCTTCAGATATGCTAATATCTAAAGATGTTTTTTTTGTCGTTTTTTTATCTTCATTGCTTTTGTACTGGGGGAACATGATGTGTTGGGTTTTTTTTGGTGGTGGTATTGGGGTTTGAACTCAGGGCCTCACACTTGCTAGGCAGACACTCTATCAACTGAGCCACTCCACCAGTGTGGACCTTCGTGGATTGTTGGAAGTGGCTTCAGGTCCAAAGTGGAAACCACTCAGTATGTTCTGCCGCTGCAGTTTTGATAGGCTGACCTAGGACCGAACCCGAGTTTAGGACTCAAAGCCCAAACTCCTGGGCTTCCACACGTCAGGTCTGACACTTGTCCCTGTACCTTACAGAGGCACGGCGGAGCAGAGCGAGGTTTATTACACAGCCGGGGACACACTGTAGGAAGAGGCACAGTTAGCACTCAGCTCACCCTCAGTCATCTTCGGGGTACACACATGCGCTTTAGCAGTAAATAGACAGAATTAGGGGCAGGGGACAAAAGGTATGCAGAGTTAGACGGTCCCAGTCACAGGTACAGCCTGCTTGGTCATTATCTCAGTCCTTGTTCTTCAAGGGGTCCAAAGAACACTGTCATCACTGCTGCACCATTTGAGGGGAGCGATCTGGTTCCCAAGACATGATAGTCCCGCTCCAGGGTGCAGGACTCCCTGTGACATGTGCTTTCTGGCATCTGTAGTTTTTAGCTATTTCCTCATTTTAGCGTGATTTACCCTTCCCAGTGTAAGTTCCCCTCCCCCAACATCCACAAGCTGATACCCAAGCAAGTGGCTGGTTAAACGCCCTGAAAATGGACCAGCACTGACTTTATTTCTAACAGACACTCAACAAACACTTGTAGAATGAGTGGAAATAATAATAACTAGAGTCTCTTGAGTATTTTCTCAGTGCCAGACTCTGGGATAAGAGCAATGCTTGCTGAATTTGCACAGCCACCCTGCGGGGACTTTGCTACTGTTTTACAATTTTACAGATGAGGAAACTTGAGGATAAAAACAGGAAGAAAGTTGTCCAATGTTGCACAGTTACTGGGGGACAGAACTGGACCTTGAACTCAGCATGACCTCGCTCCACAGCCCCTGCTCCCAGCAGGGCTTCACTGCCCTTTGGCACGACTGTAAGACCCCTGTGTAAGAATTCTGCACGTGGTGGGGCTGGCAGAGTGGCTCAAGTGGTAGAGTACCTGCCTGGCGAGCATGAGGCTCTGAGTTCAAATCCCAGCACTACTAACAGTAAAAAACCAGTAACAACAACAAAAAAGGCTTGGGAGGTCACTCTGGGCCTCCAGTTCTCCTCCTGCCTTCTGTAAAAGGGTGTGCAGAGTGGGCGATTGCAAGTGAGAGGGTCGTGGGCACAGGAGGCCAGCATGAGAGTGGAAAGGGAGAAGGGCTCTACCTCTGGAAGCCCAGGCTTCTGTCTTTCCTGTCCAGGCTCTGATGTACTGCAGACACTGCGTGTTTTTCTGCTGAGTTGAATTTCCAGCTTGTCTCTTGCTGCCTTCTCTTTAGGAGATACTCTCGCTCCTCCAGTCACATTCCCTGACCTGCCCTAGCTGTCACCTGGAGGCATCTCTTCAGGCCAGGGTGTCAATAAGTCAACGTACAGACAGATCCTCCAGCAGTGAGGGGCAGGAGTTTGTGGGCAACCACCCCACACCCCGCTCAATGGCAACACTGACTCATGTTCCACGGTGTCCTTCAGGGTCCCCACCTGCTCCTCGCACACCCTTATCAACCTCCCTCCCTCCCCTGCCCCGCCTCCCCCTTCCCACACCCTTCCTGAGATCACCCCAAGTAAATGAAACAACCTGGGGGGAGCTCTCCCTCAGGATCCATCTCTGGGGACACTGCCCTGTGACAGCCTCCTCTTCTACATCTGCCCCTGGCAGAGCAGGATGATGGCAGGGACTCACTGGGGAGAAGCAGCCCAGGGCCCCATCTCCCTTGCACGTGTAGGTTCAATTCCATCTTGGTGAGCTGGGGGGCTCAGGTCTGCCACAGTCTCATTTAGCACCCCAAGTTGCCTTGCAGTGGACACAGGTCAGGTAGGGCCAGCCACGCCACGTTTGTGAAAACTGGGGCTCAGAGAGGGGAGTGAAGCATCTGACCTCAAGACTGCAGGTGGGTCTCCGTTAGTGGGTACCCAGCCCACCCACGGTCCTTTTCCTTTTTTGATGCTTATTTTTCTGATAAACGGTCTTAAATTTTGTCAGTGCACTTGGGCTTGCATTTCACAATGACAGCATAGAGGCAGCTGGAGCAGTGTCTTCTCGAAGTCAAACACACACTCCTGGTTCACAAATTGCCCCCTGGACGTCATCCCTCTGCTCCTCCCAGGGTGGCACAGGAATCAGCTGTGACTCTGACAAGCTGCCCATCTGCTTCTGTGACACAGCTTCAGACCTGTCGCCTCATGTTCCCCAGGCACTATGACACCCAGGCAGCAGAGCTTCCCAGTCTCACCAAGAGAGCAGGAACCCCAGTTCTCTCCAGGAAGAGACTGGAGCCCCAGAGTCCAGCAGGAAGAAATCGGCTTTGCCCTGGTCCTCCCTGCAGCCCAGAGCGAGCTCTCTCCGAAGGCCACCCTCTGGAACTGCGTCAGTCCCCTGCCACGCTCCCCGGGGCCATGGCTTCCCCGGGTGGGGAGTGTGCGATCTGTCCATTCATGTCTTTTCCGTGACTCTGTCCTTTGCTATTCACTAATGAGGCAGATCTGCCAAGGCTACGCCCACAGTCATGGCACAAGGCCTGTTCCTAGCTGCACGGGGTGGCCTTAAAGAAGCACCCACCTGGAGATGGGACTTCAGTTGCCATCCCTGGGCACTTTCCAGAGGAGCTGGCAACACGTGCAAACACCTTTCCATTTCCCAACATGGGAGCGAACATTTCCCATCTCCCTTTAGTGCTGGGACCAGGTTCAGTAAATATGTAGGTGACTTCTAGCTGCAGGAGTGAGTGATGGAGTCATTGGTCTCTGCCACTCCCACTGGCACTGTGACAGATGTTGCTTTGGGATCTAGGTGAAGAGAAATCATGGACTCAGAAAAACAAGGTGAAGATTCTGGACCTATCGTGAAAGTGACCGAATTTTAAGGTATGGAATGGATCAAATCTCGGTGGAACAGAAGAATGAGAGAGACAGAAGAAGGAGCTGGGTCTTAAGTGGATTGATGAGATTCGTCAGCAAATTGCACAAAGTTGAAAGCGAAAGGAGGCTGAGGTTAGTAATGACACTGCGAGGTCATGATTGTCCTGGGTAACCAGGAACACATGGGCGTCCAGCCCTAGGGTCAGTCAGTCTCTTGAGGTGGTGGTTTCTTTTTTTTTTTTCTGGTAGCACCAGGGGGTTTGAACTCACAGCCTCTAACTTACTAGGCAGGTGCTCTGCCACTTGAGCCAAGCCCCCAGCCCTGTTTTGTGTTAGGTATTTTCAAAATAGGGTCTCACACTATTTCCCCGGGCTGGCTTTGAACCGCCATCCTCTCGATCTCTTGCTCCTGAGTAGCTGTCGCAGGCGTGAGCCACCTGCCGGCTGCTGGTGGTTTCTGATCTTTGCCACAGCCCTGACACTTGTGAGAGTAGGGAGTGGGGAAGCAGCAGTCCCTGGATAGAGGCCAGGACCCGAACCTGTTGTCATGTCTTCACTTGGGGGCCATCGAGAACTCCTGAAATTGCCTTCCTCCCCTTTCTCATCTTCATTCTTCCGTGGGATCAGGACTTAGATGGGCACATGTTCACCAAATGTCTTCTGGAAATTTGATAAAATTGTCAAAAGAATGAAATCAGCTATATAATTGTTGAGCCAGAGCTACAGCTCTATGATAAAAATTTTTTTCTTCATAGCTAAAACTATGATGACATCTGTAAAATGTCCCAATTTAATTACAAAACGCCTTTGTTTCCAAGCCAGTCCCTCTACTCTATGCCCTCTTACCTCTTCTGGGATCTTCATCCATATTTAAAAACAGAAGGGGTAGGTACAGTGGCTCATCCCTGTAATCCCAGCTACTTGGAAGATGGAGATCAGGAGGATCTTGGTTGTTCCAGGCCAGCCAGGACAAAAAGTTAGTGAGACATGTCTCAACCAGCAAACTGGGCATAGTGGTATACCTATGTTCCCAGCTATGCAGGAGGCACAGGTAGGAGGATTGCAGTCTGAGGCTAGCCCCAGCCAGAAACAAGAGACCCTACCTAAAAAACACCTAAAGCCAAAAAGGGCTCAAATGGTAGAGCGCCTGCCTAGCAAGTGTGAGGCCCTGACTTCAAACCCAGTGCCCCCGAAAGATTAACAAAAAATAAATACAGAAGATCAAACAACAACAACAAAAAACCTACCTTGTGTCTGGGAATCCCCATTTCAACCTGTGTAGAAGAGCCCAGCCGGGATGCCTTCCCTTTCCTCCCTCCCTTTTACTGTCTAGCCTGTGCCACCTGGGCCCCTCCCAGCCCACCTCCCCTGCGTGTTTCTGACCGCGCTGCCCAGCTCTGCCTTCATCCGAGTGAGTGCCGCCCACCCTCAGGCACACGGAGTGGTAACGGGACCCACAGGCTGTCACAGGCACCTGACTCTAAGATGGTTAAAAGCAGGTTGGATCGGGTGGCATCAGGCCGGATCCCCCCATCACAGGTCAAAGTGGATGACAGCCCCAAAGAGAAAACACTTCCCAGTGGAAGCAGCAGACCCAGGGCAGACCCAGCACGTTGGGACAGAGCACCCTGTCCCAGTTTGTTCCGAGGGGATGAGACCAAGTGCAGGGAACCACGTCAGCTCTGGAGGAGCAGGGGCTAGCGGGGTGATCCTGCTTTACTTTATTTATTTATTGTTTTATTATTCATATGTGCACACAAGGCTTGGGTCATTTCTCCCCCCTGCCCCCACCCCCTCCCTTCCACCCACTCCGCCCCCTCCCTCTCCCCCCACCCCCTCAATACCCAGCAGAAACTATTTTGCCCTTATCTCTAATTTTGTTGTAGAGAGAGTATAAGCAATAATAGGAAGGAACTGCTTTACTTTAGAAGAAACTGCTCACAAATGATCTGAGCAGCAGTGAAGCCAGTTTAAAATCACACATATCAGTGCAGCCTGGCATCAACTCTGATTTCAAAAGCCGGACCTTGAGATTAAAACCAATTTTGGGGGCTGGTGGAGTGGCTCAAGTGGGTCAGAGTGCCTGCTTAGCAAGCATGAGGCCCCAAGTTCAAATCCTAATGCCCCCAAGCAAAACCAGACCCCCAGCTTTGGTCAGTTCAGGCCAGATTGATGTCTTCACAAACATATTATGAAGTATGGGTTACAGGGAAAAAGAAATGGCGCTGAGGTTGGAAGTCAGGTCCTTTCACACGACCTGCCGCCGAGGTACACCTGGCCCCCGGGGTATCTTATAATTCACGTTTTGCTTTCATGGATCATTGAAAGATACAGTCGCCCTTCTGTATTTGTGGGATTGGTTCCAGGACCCCCTGAGGGACCCAAATCTGTGGACGCTCTAATTCCTTGTAGAAAACGGTGTGAAATCTGCCTGTGCCCCTGGCACATCCTCACACACGCTTAGTTACTTACAACACTTAATACAAGGTAAATTTAGGGACTAATGACAAGGAAAAAAGTCTGTACACATTCACCATGGATGTAATTGTTTCCTGAATATTTTCTTTCCACAGTATTCTGTGGAATATTTTAAATCCACAGATGTGGAACCTTCACACACTGCACACATATAAAATGAAAAGTAGGCTCTTAGCTGGTCGTGTGGTGCAAGCCTGTAATCCCAGCACTCAGGAAGCTAAGGCAGAGGATCATGAGTTTGAAGCCAGCCTAGGCCACATGTCCAGATCCTGTCTCAAAAAAACAAACAAAAAAAGTAGACCCTTTATTCTTGGCAGTAAAATTATTTCTTACTCTGTTTACTATCCCAAGTTTTCATCACACTGGGGAGGGCTGTTTACCAAAACTGATTTTCCCCAGTTCTATAGAGACGAGCTTCCCGAGCGGAAGTGAACTTCCGTCCTGCTCACAAAGATAATTTTTGGGAAGCTCTTTTCTCACGGGGACAACGCACTTCTAGAATTATTTCATCAAAGGTAATTCACGAGGGGCCAGACCCGCAAGAGGATGTTAGCAAGGGAAAATGAGTCCATTGCCAGGTGCAATGGCTCACACCTGTAACACCAGCACGCAGGAGGTTGAGGCAAAGGATCACGAGTTTGAGGACAGCCTGGGCAACTGAGCAAGACCTAAAAGGGGAAATGATTCTGCAGACCTGTGAGGACCCTGTGTCCCAGGCAATGCACCTTTCGTGGCAAACATGTTGACCCTCTGAACAGCTGGACAGTCCTCATGTGATCTGAATATGACTTTCCAATAGCTATCCTTTCCCAGTTTTTTCGTTTTTTCCCTCTTTTATCTTATTATTGTTGTTGTTGTAGCACTGGGGGACATTGTGACAGTTACAAAGTTCTTACAATATATCAGAATTGAGTTCGCCCTCCATCACTCTCCTTTATCCCCTCCCCCCATTCCTGGAATGGTTTCGACAGTTCCTCATTGTTCCATTTTCATACACGAGTGCATAATATTCCACCATATTCACCCTCCTGCACCCTTTCCTTACAACCTCCCCCTCCCACTGGTGCCAATCCCCAGACAGGACCCGTTTTTACCTTCCTGTCCTTTGTTTCTGAAAAAAGACATTTTTGTTTGTTGAAGATAGCTCCACAGAATTTCTCCTTGTGACATTTCCATGTTTTATAACCTGAACTGGTTCATCCCTCTATTTTTCTCCTTTCTCCCTTAGTCCTGTTCTTGTGGTGCCTTCAACAGGTGTAAGAAGTTATCTTCCCATTTTTTTATTCAAAGACCCTCTGAACCAAATTGTCCACTCTCGGGACACTGATCACACTCAGAGTGTCACACAGTGGCAGCCCTCTTGCTGATGGACAGTGTGACATGGATTCAGAGTTACGGTGACCGCCTGGCAGCCAGGTGACCGACACAGAACCACACTTATTTATCCCCGTGGTGAGCTACACAGAAGTAGAAAGGCAAGAGTGGAGACTGAGTGAGGAGGCAGGTAAGCTGTAAAGCGATGCCAGTAGGATCCTCGTGGGAGGTGGCCCGTGCGATCCGCACTAAAAACACATTTCCCAGGCAGAAGGAACACATTGAGCTCCACGTCTCAAAACCAGACACCTACATCCAGGCCTAATCAGATCAAACGTGTTTAAACAATCCGATTCGTTCTCAGTTGTTTAAAGCACTTGCAATTGGATTAAAATGAGCGCCGCCTTTTCCTGTCCCAGGGTGACCTTCAGGAGGGTGGGGTCTTTGGGCAGGGAGAAGATGCAGCCTTCACTCCAGCCCACTGCCCGCCACTCCCCCGTTCCTCTGGCCGCGGACCCCGCTTCCCAGCAGGCCGCTCTGTGCATCAGAATCCCACGAATGTTCCACGGACACGAGGGGATTCTGCTGTGGGGTGAGGGGGTCTAAAAGTGTCAGCTAGATTCAGTTGGTTGACAATGTTCTTCTATATTTTTTGTTTTGCCGTCTGCCTGTGCTATCAATTATTGGAAGAGGAGTTAGGATGTCTTTAGCACTCATTGTAGACTTGTCAGTTAGGCATTCAGTTTTTACCAGATTTGGGATTTCGTCTTCTTAAATTTTGTTGTGGAGCTGGGCACCGGTGGCTCACACCTGTAATCCTAGCTACTTGGGAGGCTGAGATCAGGAGGATCACAGTTTGAGGTCAGCCCGGGCAAAGTTCTTCAGACCTCATCTCCAAATTAACCAGAGCAAAATGGTTCAAGTGGTAGAGCCCCTGCTTTGTGAGCACAAAGCCCTGAGTTCAAATCCCAGTCCACCAAAAGTAAATAAATGAGTCTTTGTTGAGTGTGCATACAGGAAGGACAGCTCTGTCCCTTTGCGAATTGACTTTTTATCACCAGGCAACGTCTCCTTCTCACCCCTGGGGAATTTCCTTGTTCTGAAGTCTAATAATAAATATTCGGGTTCTTTTGATTAGTGTTTGCACGGCTTGTCTTTTTTCACATTTTTATCTTGAACATGTAGACGTATCATTGTGTTCAAAGTGAGTTTCTGCTGGAAAATAGCTGTGTACTGGCTTTTTAAAAAATACAATCGTTCCATTTCTGTCTCTTTGCTGGTGGGTCCATTGGCCAGACTCTAAAATCCCTTACTGATATTTGCATCTTTGTTTTGAGACAGGGTCTCACTGTGTAGCCCAGGTTGGCGTCAAACTCGTGATCCTTCTGCCTATGCCTTCCAAAAGCTGAGATTACAGATCTGCACCACCACGCCTGGCTTACTTTATTTGTTTAACTCAGGGCTTTGTGCTTGCTAGTGAGCCAGACAATAACCCTTTCTGTTTTTAGGTTATTCTTCAAATAGGGTCTCACTTTTTTTTCCCTGGCTGGCCTGGGACCAGGATCCCCCTACCTATTCTTCCCACATAGCTGTGATTACAGGTACACACCACCACACCTGGCTTCTTTTCTGAAATGGGGGATCTCACTAACCTTTTGCCTGAGTTAACGTTTGAGCCACAATCCTCCCTGACCTCTGCCTCCCAAATAGCTGGGATTGCAGGCGTGAGCCACGATGCTTGACCCCCTTAATTTTTAATTGTTATTTGTACTACATTGCTGGAAAAAAACCTGAACATTTTCTAATAGTTACTGTAGGAATTACAGTTACATCCTTTAACTCCTCACAGTCTACAAGGAATTTAATTCTATGATCTCAAGCGAACCACCATATAGCACCTTTGCCATCCAGCTCGTGTAGTCAGTCAACACAGGATTGGAACTGAATACGCCGAAAACGCTATCAGACCGTGTTATAATTTTTGCTTTTGACCGTCTTGCATGTTTTAAGGAGCTTTCATTTCCCAGGTATTTACCAACTCGATTACTCTAATTTCATTACGGCTGCTGCAAGTTTCCTTTACGCAACCTCCTTTTGCATGAGATCTTCAGGTCTGTTGGCAGTGTTTTCTCTTCTCCAAATTAAGGTAGTAGTTCCTTCCGGATTTCCACACATCTACACCGTGACTGGATCAAATCCACCCTGTTTTCCTCCCACTGCGCCTTCATTCCTGGGGACACTTTCACTGCGTGGAGGTCTGGGCTGGAGCTCTCCTGTGAGACTGGGCCTGAATCATTCTGGGTTGAGCGCTCTTTCTGCCAGAAATGCAGTCTTCCAAATTGCCACTCCCCTTTGTGACATTAGCCATTTGTCACCCGTTGCTTTCAGGAGGCTCATCAGTTTGATGATGGTGTGTGGATTTCTTTGGTTTTGTTGTGTTTGGGATTCATTGAGTTTCTTCAGTCTCTTAGTGTTCCTACCATGATTGCTTAACCTTCCCCCATTCCACACCAATACACCCTTCCTTCCAGAAGTCTAGTGACATAAATATTAACCTTTTTGGAATTTTTTCACAGGTCCCTGAGGCTGATAGGTTTCTTTTTTTCCCTTTTTTGTTCAGATCAAATATTTCTATTGATCTATCTTTAAGTTTATTTTCACTCAATGAATTTTTTGTGTTAGTGCATCTTTCCAGTTCTAAAATTTCTGTCTGATCTTTCATTTCAATTTTTTCTTCTTTTTCTTTCCTTCCTTCCTTCCCTACCTCCTTCTCCATCCCTCCATTCTTCTTCCTTCCTTCCTTCTTTCTTTCTTTCTGCTCTCTCTCTCTCTGCTCTCTTCCCCTCCTCACTCTCTCCCCCTTCCTGTATTTTCTTTAAACAGACATGTTCCTTCTCTGCAAGTTAGACCTCATAGCAGTTTACGCACACAGGAAGAAGGAACAAGGAGAGCCACTACTCCTTCTGATGTTATCCGAAGGTCTCCCGAGGTCCTGCTGACCCGATGTTCCGGTGCTGGAAATCTAAAGGCAGACTCCCCGGCATCTTCACATTTGGTGCAGCTGCATCTTTGGTGCAGGGCAGGAGGGAGGAACAGACCTGGAAAAGGACAATGTGCAATGGTGCAGCCGTGGTTACAAGAGCACTTCTGCCAGTGGACCAAGCAACCCCAACTCTGCCACACCAGCTGAGTGTCCCACAGCTTAACTCAGTTCTACCTGAGTCAGAATCAGATCCCACAGCGCAAGGGGTCATTTTCCCTACACTGACCTCACTTCAGATACTGGCCGCGTGTCTGCCCAGGGTTCCCACAACCTCTCAGGTTCAGTAACTTTCAAGGACAGCTCACAGAAGTCAGAACACTCCCCTATACTTGCTGCTTCGTTGTAAAGGATAGGTAGGAACGCCCAGGTGAGAGGTGTACAGGTGAGATCCGAACACCCAGGTGAGAGGTGTACAGGTGAGATCTGAACACCCAGGTGAGAGGTGTACAGGTGAGATCCGAACGCCCAGGTGAGAGGTGTACAGGTGAGATCCGAACGCCCAGGTGAGAGGTGTACAGGTGCATACAGGTGAGATCTGGAAGAGTCCCAAGCACAGGGCTTCGGTCCCTATGCAATAGGGGAGACCACCCTTCTGTCTGGTGAGCACATTCCTAGCCCAGAAGCTCATCAAACCTCATTGTTCAGGAGCTTTTTAGAATGTCACCCCCCCCACACACACTCCTGCCACCCCATTCCTGGAATCCATCAGGTGGGATTGACAGGTGGGAGCCCTCTACTGATTTGGTCCTCTGGGTGGCCAGTGCCATCCTGAGGCTATCTAAGGGACCCTATCCTCAATGACCTCATGAGGCTAAACTCAGATGTGGTTGAAAGGACTCATTGTGAGTAACAAAGGACACGCCTATTACTCAGAAAATTCCAGAGGTTTTAGGTACTCTGTGCCTCCAACTGTGGACAAAGACCTACTCATTTCTCTTTGTACCACCCCATCCTACCTACGAATCTACACTTAGAGCCATTGCCCCCCAAAGGGAAATCCTCAAAGGAACCAGTCCACACCACGATGGAATGTACAAGACGGCCCGCACTGGCCTCTGATTTGCGCCTGCCCTTCACATTGACAGGGAAAATCAGTGTTCCAAGAGGCCAGTAGAGCTCTGAGAAGTGACTGTGACGATGACTGCTCCTCCCAGACCTGGAGTTCTCAGATATGGACATATGGAACCGGCAAAAGGGTCTTCGCCAGGTGTGGTGGTGCACACCTGTAAGCCCAGCACTTGTGGGACTGAGGTGGAGGGTCCCTGAGCCTGAGATGTGCCTGAGCTAATGGAAAGACACTGTCTCAAAAACAAAAAGGAAACAGGGTTTTTGGTGGTGGACTGGGAAGTGGTATGTCCTGTACCTAACATTGTGCCAAAATATCCAGCAAATAGGGGCCCTGGAGTTGAGGGTCAGAGGTCAGATTTGAATAAAATTAAATAGAAATTAGAGGAGTCATTGGTTTGGACCCAGCTCTTGCGCTAGTCCTCAACAGACCAGGCTAAGAATCAAAATGGAGTCACAGGAGCTAAAGCTGAAACTAAACTGATGATCTGACCTTTGAGGAGTCGGGGGTTAGAGAGATGACAGTCACTTCCCAAATGGCACAGTAATGAAGTTCCCTCTACCTTAATCCTTGTGCAAAACAAGCTGACCTGAAGTAACCCGATGTTGACAATACGTTATTTTCCTGGCCTCCACCTTACAATCCTCAATTTGCTTTTGGTTTTGGTTTTCTTCAACCATTTTCTATGTATAAAACCAACCTTTCTGCTTGGCTCTTCAGAATACTTATTATATTTTATGGAATGGAGTGTCGCCTGATTCTAAAACTGAAAATCAAAGCCAATTAAGAGCTTTAAGTAGCTGGAATTTTGCCCTTCGACAGTGGCAGAGAAAATGAATCCCACGGCAATGATTGTGGAAGTTGTGAGGGAGAAAACCCTGGAAGGGCAGAGCGTGTGGCATGGCACAGGAGGGGTGGGCCTTTGCAGGGTGCTCTTAGCCACCATGTTGCCTGGGACTTCCTGCCTTGGTGTGGCCTCAGGTCTTCAACACCCCTCCCACTGGCTCTCCCCACTGTTCCCAGGGACACTCCACTCCCGAAGCCCAGTGAGTTTTCCTAAGGCCCTTGGAGGACACAGATGGACTTATTACCTGGAGCGGATTCCACCAGTGTTTAGGTGCCATGGCTGACCTGTTGGGTGAGTTTTCACGATTTTTCTGCTTCTGGTTCCTGCTAGAGACAAGTAGTCTGGAGTAAAGCTCTAGCTATTAAACCAGAACTCTTGCAACCCAGGGATCTCTGAAATAAAAGGGTTAGTTGAACCATGACAGATGCTACACAAAAAACCTAGGACGAGTTCTGCAGCCATGCAGCAGAATTAGAGTCGTGGGAAAAATGAGTGCTGGATCTAAGAGCCAAGAGCACTTCAGAGTGACAAGCTGGAGAAGGAAAGGCTGCATCCAGCTGTGACGCTGGATGTAGGAAAAGGGCTCGAACCAGGAATGGGGATCTGACTGTTGGTTTGGGCCATGGCTCTTAACTGGTTAACTTCCCTCATAATTAAACTTAGGACATGCCTGAATTTTTTTTAATCACAGCCTACCGCGGCCAGCCTGAGTCACGCAGGAATTTCTCCTTTACCATGAGCCTCCCAGTTGGCACAGTCACCTCCATGTGGTGAAGCAGCAAGGCTTCCTGAGCTCTTTGGCATAGCCAGGGTCTGTTTACGAACCCCAGAATCAGATTCTACTGTACCAAGGTATACTAGGCCTTGCTGCTGTAACAAAAAACTCAAGTGTCAGTGGCTGGATGTATCAGAAGACCCAACAAGGGCTGAGAGAGCCTTGCTCACCCCCGTCCTCTGATTTTCAGGCTAAGGCTCCCACTGTTCCAGCTTTGATGGGAAGTGGACATCATGATCTGTACACTGAATTCTAAAGTATTTGCCAGCGTTTAAAAAAAAAACCTTTTTTTAGCTGGCTGAGTGGCTGAAGTGGTAGGGCGCCTGTCTGGAAAGTGTAAGGCCCTGAGTTCAAGCCCCAATACCACCAAAAAAAATTTTTTTTAAAGAGAAGTCACATTCCATTACCCAGAGTCAATCACATGACTACATTTAGCTTCAGGGGTCAGGGAAGTGAAATCCTGTCTTCACCCTGAGGAAGTGGGGCTTTCCCCCCACTGCAGTCTCTCGATCAGTAGTTCCATGGGAGAGGTGAACCACTCAGACTCTACAGTCTCTTGCTCGATGTCACGCACTCAGGAGGTTAACAGAGCAAGGATCCAGGTGCTCGTTTGTTTAATATGAATCCCACGCGTCTTTGATCACTTGGATGAAACATTTCACAGAAGATGTCTCCCGTTAGCTTCCAGGAAACTTCAGGGGCTACCAAGAAAGACGTTTGACCTCCCAACTCAATTTCATCTTGTGAAAATGTGTTTCTTTTCTTCTTCCTCTTGCAATAGCTTGTAAAGAAATCATCTACGAAAGAGAGAGGAAAAGAGGAGGAGGAGGAGAAGTAGAAGGAGAGGAAGAGGAAGAGGAAGAAGGGAGGGAAGGAAGGAAGGAAGGAAGGAAGGAAGGAAGGAAGGAAGGAAGGAAGGAAGGAAGGAAGGAAGGAAGGAAGGAAGAGAAAGGCCTGTATGCCACTCTTTGACCTGCTCACCATACCTGACTTCATGCCATGGTTTTGTGGGGTTTTCTCACCGTGTGGGATTTCCCACTTATAGGGCAGGTCAGGAGAAGTGTGTATCTTAAGCTACACACTTGTTCTTGCTCGTGTTTGTTCTCTGCTTGGTCCCATACCCTTCATTCGTCCTTTGGAATGTTCCCCTGGCAACAGAAGATGATGCAGCTAGGCAGACAAAGGGATGGGTGAAGCCCGACTTCTCTGAGACTTAGCGTGCTCATTGGAGGGTGGAGGGCATGAGAGCATCTCTACTGTCATCCCTCCAATGAAGGGACATCAGCAGAGAGTGAGGGTGAGGACTGCTCTGCCCAGGAGGGTTCTGAGCCTCGTGATGTTAAGTGATTGCTCCAGGTCACAGAACCCAGATCAAAACCAGCTGCTCTTATTTGTCCCTGAGGCATGACTTCATTTTCTATCCATTCCACTCTGTAGCCTTCTATCTGCTCTCCTGCTGCTAGGAAGCCTGCCCTGACACATGCCAGGGTCTTCCCTTGTTCCTTGATGTGCACCTGCATAGTGGCTTTGTGACCAAACAGTGGTTCCCACCTTTGTGAGTACAGAGCTGAAAAGTGTAGCCAGGAGATGAAAGAGAAAAGGAAGCTTTGTTGCTTGCAGCCAGTAAGAAAGGCAGGGCTGTTTGCAAAGCAATGCTCTCTTGGAATAAAAAAAAAAAGGGAATTTTATTGGGGAACCTGTACTATTTGTATAGGAAGGCACACGTGTGTGTGGAGGAGGGGACAGTCCTGAAGTAGTATTAAGCAATTTTATAATAAGCAGAGTTTATTCTAGGTAGCCTAAAAGAATAAGTGGAGTGGTGCTGTGACCGTGGCTGGTTCTTCACAAGTTTCTGCAGAGTTTTAGCTGAAACAACAGAAAGAACAACTTTGAAGGTGTGTTGCGTCTGTTAAAGGGGCAGTGGATTTCTCCCATCTAGGCAGACATTTACTGTAAGGTGCCTGCCTTGCTTAACAGCTGCTGTCTTGGTCACCACAGAGATAGGAGCTGGGAGGTACTGAGCCTCTGGCTGCTGGGTCCTGGAGCAGGGAACACTCCCCCTGCTTTAGAAGAGGTACTTCTCAAAACACTTTCTGAACAAACCTACAATCCACAGAAGAACTCTGGGAAGAGGCTGACTTGTGGAAAGATATATGGGTGGAGGAAAAACCTTTGTTTCTTTGGTGGGACTGGGGTTTGAACTCAAGGCTTTGTGCTTGCAAAAAGCCCCAGGTGCTTGAGCTGTACCTGCAGTCCATTTTCTCTGATTATTTTGGAGATGGGACCATCTATTTGTGAATTTTTTTTTGCCAGGGCTGTCTCCGAACCACAATCATCCCAATCTCAGCCTTCCAATTAGCAAGGATTATAGGCGTGCACCACCAGTGCCCAGTGGCAGTAGGTCCATACCACTGGCCCAGCAGTCACAGGACAAGCCTGGGCAGAAGACCCAGCGCTTTTATTTTAACCTCAAAGAAGGGAAAAAGAATTAACCTGACTCCATAAAATGTGCTTCAAGTGGGGCCTAAAATGTCCATCTTTAATGTGTATGATGCTTGAAATTCATGATGCTTTTAGTGGTCTTGATGGCGTTTCTGACAGTGTGAGACACCCAGTTTTCTCTACCCCTGGACTTAGGAGGGCTGGGCACTGGAGAGGGTCTCTAAGCCCACATACTCACAGGGAAGATGTAGGTGACCTGTTTGTTTTTTTCTTGGGTCTCTACTCCCTTAACTGAAGAAGAGAAAGCTCTTCTACTTCTAGAATCCCAAGAGTTTAACTAGGGAATGACAGACTTAGGAAGAAGCTGGCCTTGGACACTGACACCTAATTCAAGACATACAGGAGCTGTTCCAGAATCACCCCCACACAGGTGCTCCCTGGGTCCCCCAAAGCCCCTCTGTCAGTGAGTCGTGGTTTCTCAGGACACAGGCTGTGGGACTTTTCTCCTGAAGCCGTACAATGCGTGGTAACTCCTACATCGCAGGGAGTGAGAGAAGCGATTTCAAATGCAGCTTGAAATTCTCAAAAAAAGAAGTCACATACTTCTCTGCATATGTCATCTTTTCACAGACGGATCCAAAACGAGGCGTGTAATCTCCCTGCCGGAGTGGAAGGCTCTTCAGAAGATGGTAGATAATTCTGCCAATAGGTAGAATTATGCTCTTCCCATTCTACAGAGGAAGTGACTGCAGTTCTGCATTATGGGGACCTCCACAATGGGCTAGCCAGAGGGTGGCACTGGTCGAGCAGGAGGTTCTACCCTCATGGAGAGCCCTGTGAACGGGACACACAAAAGGGGAGCAAAAGGACTGCAGCCCCTATGTATCCCTGAGCCAAGGTGAAGGTGAGTGAGGCAGGGTGAAACCATGAACTTGAGCCACACGACTTTCCTGTCTATAGTGTCCTAGTTCTACAAACTGCATTTGGCCAATGTCCATTGGATATGCCATATCTCTGAGACTTTATAAAAATTAATTCATTCAACAAGAAAGCCAGTTTGCTAACAAGGGAAAAATGCCAGCGAGGCCAAGGTGACAGCATAGGCAGGCACTGTAAGCTGATTAGCCTGAAACTCAGAAACTGCGACCTGGTGGCACCTGCTCACCCCGACGGCCGTCTTGGAGATTTACAGAGCGGTCACAGGAGGTACCAGGCAGCAGTGTGTGCACTGGGTGAAGGACCAGACCTTATTAGGACAGTCTCCCAGGAGGCAGGGGAAGGCAAACAAGGGCATTCCTTCATAATGATGGATTAGCTTCATTTTGCATTTCTTTTTTTCATTCTAAGAGAATTCTGGAATGATGTTTTTGTATCAACTCCCCCACCTTTAAAAGAAATAACAGAGGATTTTTTTTTTCTCTTTCTCTTTGGAAAGACACAGATCTGATGTCAGTCCCTGCTTGAACCTCTCCCAGAACTTTCTCTTGCTCATTCGAAAATGACACAAAGTCACAAAAATGGTCATAGGCGTTATGGACCTTCAGTGGATTTACATAGGATAGGTTTCTCCAGGAAGAACAATGTACTTTTGGTTGGGTGCTAGTGGCTGACACCTGTAATCCTAGCTACTCAGGAGACAGCGATCAGGAGGATCACGGTTCCAAGCCAGCCAGGCAAATAGCTTGTGAGATCCTATCTTAGAAAACCCCTTCACAAAATAGGGCTGGTGGAGGGGCTCAAGTGGTAGAGCACCTGCCTAGCAAGCGTGAAGCCCTGAGTCAAACCCCAGAACCATCACCACCAAAAAAAAAGAACAATATATACTTCTCTATCTATTGATTATCTCTTACTGTCCCCACTTCTACTCTGGGGCTTCCCCAAAACCAGCGTACAGGACACCAGGGGACTCAGGGGCCTGTCCAAACTGTGGCTTTCAACGCACAGGAAATCAATGTGAGTCAATGCCCTGTATAGCTATCCTTATCTCAACCAGCAAAAACCCTTGTTCCTTCCTATTATTGCCTATACTCTCTCTACAACAAAATTAGAGATAAGGGCAAAATAGTTTCTGCTGGGTATTGAGGGGGTGGGGAGAAGAGGGAGGGGGCGGAGTGGGTGGTAAGGGAGGGGGTGGGGGCAGGGGGGAGAAATGACCCAAGCCTTGTATGCACATATGAATAATAAAAGAAAAATGAAAAAAAAAAAACAAACTGTGGCTTTCATTGGCTCTGATGGGACAGACCTACGTCTTTGTGGGGTCAGGTGATTATCCACCATGCTGAGAAGGTTCCACACAGCCCACCCCACCTCTGCCTTACGTCCAGTCCCTCATCTCTCTCTCTCTCTCTCTCTCTCTCTCTCTGTCTCTCTCTTAGTCCTGAACACTCAGGCCTTCCTGACTCAGGGTCTTCGCAGGTGGCTTCCTCTATCTGGAAGTCTCTCCCCCTCTATCCCCCTTATTTTGAGTGACTTTTCTCATCCTCCCTTCAATCACACACAGCTGACTTCAGTATTACAGTTTGGATGGACAGGTGACTAACTAGAGGAGCAGGCACTTGCAGATGGACTTCTTCCCCCGGTCATTGTCCTCGCCTGTGAGCCTGGAGGCCACACTGTCACCTTCTCACCTGCTCAGTGTTGTGACTTCTGGAGAGGAGTGGCTTTTGACCCAAAGGAGGCTGTGAGTGCAAAGAGGCACAGGAAAACTAGTTGGAAGATGTGAAATTCCAAATGCTAGGTGGTGCCAGGCAACGCCACCTTTCCTATCTTTGCTGACCGGATGTGGGGTGACAAAGAGGAAGAGCAAAGTGAGACTGTAACCAGTATATGCTGAGGACTCCAGGACACCTCAAGGGATCGTGACAACCCATCTAGAAACCATGCTGCTTCTGTCCTCAGAGCTTTCTAATGGGGAAGCTCTAAGGACAGTGTGGGCTGGTTTGAGGGTAGTGAGTGTCGTGTCACTGCACCTATGCAAGAGGGTGTGCACCCCTGTCAACACACAGGTGGCACTGACATGCCAGCCAGACACCTGGGCTGTGGGTTGACCTCAGTCATCTGAAGCACCTACCCTTCTTAAAGGCCCCCACTGGGGTTTGAACTCAGGCTTCACACTTGCAAACAGGCACTGTTGCTAGAGCCACGCCTGCAGTTCGTTTTGCTCTGGATGTATTGAAAAAACAAAACCTAACTAAAAGACTGGACATAGTTCACGTTCAAGCGGTACAGTGCTTGCCTAACAAGCATGCAGCCCTGAGTTTAATCCCCGTGTGGAAAAAAAAATCAGTTGAGTAGAACACCTCAGATGTCCTGGCTTGTCTTGGCAGGCCTCGCTCCTATGGGTCCCCAAATGCTTCTGCTTACTCTCCAGTTGTACTCACTATCCCAGTCCAGTTTTCAGACAACATCTCATCCTCCTCACCTCACTTGGAGCCCCTTCTGGTTTTTTGAGTCTTTTTGATGGCTCTGAGATTTGAACTCAGGACATCACATTTGCTAGGCAGGTACTCTACCATTTGAGCCACACCACCAGCCCTCTGAGCCCCTTTCGGACAGCTCATTTTCCGCATTTCACCTTTCCCTCCTAGCACCAACACCAACTCAATTAACGCTTCTTAAGTGAATGAATAAATCAGCCCGGCCTGAGGAGGTTTTTATTAGTTTCACTGTTGTTTTTGAATAATACCCATCAGAGTGTCCATTTTAGCCATGTTTAAGCTTCAGTGTTAAGTGCAGTTCAGTGTCATGAACTTTTACCAGTTTTAAAAGATTCAACCTGGCCAGGGCTGACAGCTCTGTTCAGCCCACTGGCTCAGGCCCTGCGCACTCCGCCAGACACCCAGAATTCCCTGGTGGCACTCACTCCAGGAGCCTGGGTGGGAATCTCTGAGTGGGAGTAGAACTGGTTCATGTCGGTTGGGCCAGGTGGAATCGCAGACCTGGCTGTGCCCAGGCTTCCGGCACTCACAGTTGGTTCTTCTTTGGTCTAATCACTTCCCTTGCTGTCCCTTTCCCTTTTGTGATTTGTTTTTTCCCCTGGAGGGGATTCCCCCCTCCCCCCACCAGTCACTCTCCTTTCTGTTCCACACCTATCATTTCTGAGGCGGCGGTAAGCAAGCAGGCTGACTCACACCAATGGTACCTGGAACCTGAGAGAAGCTTTGAATGTTCAAGGTCACCCTGCCCCTTTCTGCAAAGCAGGGACATTTTTCTCACATTACTTGCCTTCCTACCGCCCCAGCTCTCAACACCTTGGTTTGTGCCTGTGTGTGTGATTGTGTGTGTATGTGTGACTGGCTATGTGTGTGTGTAACTGGGTGTGTCTGGTTGTATGTGGCTGACTGTGTATCCGTGGGTGACTGTATACTGACAATGTGTGATCGTGTGCCTGGGTCACTGCTGTGCGTATGACTGTGTGTGTACGTGGCCGACTGTGTGGTGTGGCTCCTTCTCTACCCTGACAGCTGCTGTGTCCCCGTGGCCTCCCCCAGCTGCAGCCTCAGCCCCATGGTGCTTCTCCCAACCCTCCTGGCATGGTCGATCCTTTCACTGCTCCCCACCAACCTCCGGCTAACTGAGGCGGCCTTCTGCCCTCAGGCCCTTCCCTACCTCCTGACCTCCGCCGGCCTCTCCCTTGGCTGTCCCTTGGACGGCCTGGTCCCCTTGTTGACATTTTCACCATCCCTCTGTCTCGTGGCCTCTGTGTACACTGTCCTCCGCTCTGCTGGACGATGTCCCTTCCCCCGGTACCCTCTCCCCCACCGTTGGTGGCCTAAGAGACCCTCTGGGGTCTCGGGGACAGGCCGGGGCCGCACCTCACCGAGGCGGCCGCCAGGGGGCGGAGGGAGCGGCTCGGATGACAGCGGGAGGCGGCGCGGGGAGGAGGAGGGACGCGGGGCGCGGATCCGGCTGTGCGGATCGCCAGCTCCAAGCCGAGCCCTCCGCGCGCCCCACTCGCCGGCCGGCCGCCCGCAGCCCGGCGCGGACTCAGGGCGCAGCGGGAGCGGTGCGGGGTGGGGCGGGCGTCCATGCGGCGGCGCTCGGGGCTGCCCGGCGTCGGGAACCACGCGGGGATCAGGCGAGGCCAGGCGCCGCCGGCCGCTCGGGGACGCGACCGCCAGGTGAGCAGAGCGCACGCCCCGCGCCCCGCGCGCCCCGCGCCCCCCGCGCGCGGCCCTGCCGGGCTCCGCGGGCTGCGGGCGCAGTGGGTGTGTCCGGGGCGCAGCGCGCGGGGTCCGCGCCACGGGCGCGCGGGTCTCCCTCCTTCCCTTCCCTCCCCTCCCGGGTCTGGCTCTGCCCTGGCGCCAGTGCTCACCCCTCCGGATCTAGGGACAGGCGACCTCGGCCGTCCTCGGCCCGGGTGGGAGGGGGACCCGCGAGTGCACGCGCTGTTCGTGCACCCCCGGCCACTCCTCTGGCTGCGCCCTCTCCGGCCCCGGGTCGGGATCCCCAACTTGGGGCCTCGGCCTCGCGGTGTTCTGTTCTGCAAAGCCTGGGGTCCCCGTGACTGTACCAGCTAAGCCACCGCAACCCCGCGCTCTGGAGCCGCCGCGGACGCTCCCAGTGCCGCCCAAGTACCTGCGCGTGGCGCACGGGCAGAATGACCACCAGCTCACCTTCAGCTTCGGAGATCTGTGAACTGACACCAGCCCTAACTTGGGAAGGGGATTTCAGGCCATCCCAGGCCCGCGTAGCATATGGAATTTATGGGTCTAGTGAGTTTTTAAGCAGTCCACACCCAACACCGTGTCCCCAGCCTATTAAAAGTGCATGCTGGCGTCTGTCTCCTCGCTCCTTTGGGACCCCCATCACACAGAGCCGCGCCTCTGTGCAAGCTCTGGGAAGTCCAGGCAATCACTGGGTACCTGTTGGGGTTTGGAATAAGAGTATGGACGGCCGAGAGAGGGCCAAGAAGTCATCTTACCTAATTCCCCTTGTGCAGACGAACGCACCCGCACAGTCTAGATTTTTTCAAAGATCTCATAGCTTATAAAACCTTGCTAAACTTGGACTGATGGAGTTGGAGATGATGGGGTCACTTGACTTAATAGAGTAACTGGGTCTCAATGCATAAAGGCGAAACGTTTTTAAAGTGGCTTAAATGCAGTTGAACTCAATTCGTATAGATTTTTGTTGGCACCCTAGTTGAATTCCTTCAGAAAACAGAATCCTAGCCCTGAAATTAATGCAAGGAAGCAGAGGGGAGTCCGGGACTTTCCCGTGAACCTCTGCAGGACTGGACCAGGGAGTTCCCAGAGGTCCTGGCCTGGAAACCTGGTTTGGGTGAACAGAACAGGGGAACTGCCACTGACAGAAGCAGTTGCATTGTCCCCTGTGGAGAGGGGCTGGTGGCTGAGGCCAGGTGATGTCCACACCCAGCCCTGGGCAGGGCACCAAGGCCTTATCTTTCCAGTCTCCCGTGCCACAAAGAAATGCTTCTCACTGGCTGTTAGAGAAGGGAAAATAAAGCAGGGAGGAGATTTTGACTTGGAGTTTCTGTTTCTGCCTAGAAATACTGGATGTGATTGCACTGAATAGTCCTCACTGAGGCTGGACACTGCCCTCTCCCTCTGTCCCTCCCTCCGCATTGCTCTCAGGGCACCACTTTCACCCTAATAGCTGGGAGCTCTGCGTTCCAGTGCCTCCAGCGCCCATCCTGTCCCTACATTTATAGCTTATCACAAAGTCCCTTCCACATTCCTCTGGGATATCTCCAGGAATGGCTTTCCTGCCCCCATCTTAAACCACGTCCAAATTATAGTAATCATCTCCCCTCTTGACTCTGGGCCACAAGCCACTTCCTTCATTTAATCCATCTTCTTCCTTGCTGACAGATTAATATTCCGAAAATTCTGACCTCACCATATCACTCCTTGCAGGGGCTCACAATGGCTCCCCAGAATTCACTTCCGTTTAGTTTTCTCCAGGAGATATTTCTGAGCATCTGGTGTGTGCTGGGGTATACACAGAGCAAGGCAGTGTCACTGCCCTGGAGGTGACAGGCTAGTAGATAAAAAATGACCACCGAGGGAGAAAAGAGAAGGAATGAAATAACCGCAGAACAACACAGGTGTGTGTGTGTGTGTGTGTGTGAAAAAACACCAGGAAACACAGACAAGGAAGATGATTCTACATCTGAGAAGCTGTACACTTACCGCTGGGCTTTGAAGCCCGAGGAGGAGTTCGAGGTGAAGGGACGTGCCAAGCAGGGGGCAGAGCTGTTCGAGTGCCTGTGTGGACATGGTTGAACCAAGGCCAACCTTCCTCTGGGCATTTCAAATGTTTCCTAATTCAAGTCAGCTTTATCAAGGGCACAGCCAGTCCGTGTCCCCTGCCTGAATGAAACCCAACGCGCCACACACCTGTCTCCATCGTGGTCTTGCTGTACTCCACTCCACCCTCCTCACCGCCAGCTCTGAAATTCAAATTTCCCCTCTTCTGATGGGGGTGTTGCAAGGCATGGTCTCTCTGCCCTGTTTTCCATGTGTTAATCAGGATCCAGATCTGGTGGACTCGGGGCTGCCTCAGGTGCTGCTCACGCTCAGGTGTGAGGCCACAGCCCAAGGCTGCCTTTACAGAGTCACCAGGACAAGATGACACCGTCCTCTATTTTTTTTTTTGATTCAGGGTCTTGATATGTAGCCCAGGCCTGGCCTTGAACTTGAGATTCTCCTACCTCAGCCTTAGGAATGCTGGAATTATAGCAGTGCCCCACCATACTGGGCTGAGCTTTCCTTTTTAACAGAGGCCTTGACGTTGGCCCTAAGGAGTCAGCAGTGGGGCATTGTGCCTCAGGCTAGGAGGACACCCCTTTTTTGGTCAAATGGGCCTTTGAAGGGTCCTGAGAGCAAAGCACCACGTCTTCACTCCACCTGAAGGTGTCTAAGTTCAGCTCCTTCCGACTCACTGTGAATTTTGTTTAAGACCTGAGCAGGTGCCAAGGGAGAAAAACAAGGGTGCATTGGTTTGAGAGCCCCACGTGTTTGGGGATAGGAAGTGGCCTGGACTCTGAGAGAAGGGCTGGACATACCACGCTAGGTGCTCCCTCCCTCACTCCCAGAGTGGGCCCTGTCCACTGGCAAATTCTCATTCATCAGGACTTCGTTTTGCTGTTCCTCCTCCCAGGTCACCATCAGTTTCCCCTGAACTGTTGGGATAGCCAACACCTGGAGGGCTGTGTGGGAGTGTATGTAGTCTCTTAGGCAAAGCCCTGGCAAACAGTATGTCTTCAGTGTCAGCCATGGTCCCGTTTCTCTTGTTTCCTTTGTGACTGATCGGTGCTGGGCAGCTACAGAGAACTGTGTTTATAATTTCAGGTCCTCTGAGGTCCAGGGGACTGTGTCTGAGGGATGGATATTGTAACCCATATTCAAATCCAGAATATGACTGTCCCCATAACCTCACTACTTCCTGTTCTGTTTCCCTTAGATCCCGAGACAAACTTAAGCAGAGGCAGGTAGGCAGCGGTTTTCCGGTTTTCCGTGGTGATCAGTCGTCCTGCGAGCGCGGTCTCTCTGTCCCTTTCTCTTTTCCCCTAATCTTTCTGCTGGGTGTTGGACTCATGTCATTTTCTCCCAGGAGCCTCTGAGGCTCATCCCTCAGCTGGTGGCCAGGCTGTGTTCCTCTTGAGCTCCACTCCTCTTGGGTGTGGTCCCCAGGGTTGTGCCTCCCTGTCTTGTCCCGGAAGGGTGGCACTGGGCAGCTCACAACCGGGTGGGCAGCACTTAGTCTGCCCTACCCTCTCGTCCAATTGGCTGGCTGCCGAGCCCTGGCCAGTGGGGAGGACCAAAGTAATGAGTGATTAATGGGCACCCCATCTAATTCCTGCCAAGGGAAATGAAGACCAGAGTGACTGCGGGCTGGTCTTGACCTGCTCCAGGTGGGCTTGGAACACACCCAGGGCAGGATGGGGATTAAGGCTTGAAAGCCAAGAGGAAATGAGATGTTAACCCTTTGGGCCTTGACCTTCTGAGCCTCAGCAGGGAGCCGGCAGGCGTGCACCGAGAGGGGACCATCGCCTTTGATTTATGGTGCGTGATCATCGTGGCGGTGGTCACAAGCCTCCTCTCTCTTTGTGCCCATTTTCTTGGAGGCCAGGTCAGGCCAGAAAAGATTCATTTCCTATGACAGTGGACACCTGGGAGGCTGCTGTACCTGCTTCCGGCTTGCAAACCTCCCGATCATAGCAGCAGGTGACAAATTCGCTGTTGACAAACATACTTTCCCCCTGAGATGTAGCTCCTCCAGCCACTGTCACTTGAAGGCAGATAAAGGAAGGAGTCCGGCCCCGGCTGGACACTTTCCAGCAGTGGAGTCACCTCCTGCCCCAGGACAGCCAGCTCCTGGAGTTCAGGCATAAGTCCCAGCAAGCTGTGAGTTCTGAGGCAGTTCCTTAACTAACATGTGGCAATTTTCGCTCCTGTTAGATGAGTACATACTAGATCCCACTCTGGATGGGGCTGAGGAGAACAGAAAACGCTTCAAACGGCCTCCAGTGTGCAGAAGCGCCCTGGAGTCTTAGCTGTCTTTTTTTCTTAGCTGTCCAGTGGATCTGAGACCATCTCTGGGAAGGGTACGTGCAGCTCCTCCTCCAGGCTCAGGCTTGCTGTGGGTGGACCCCCAGACTCACTCTTGATTGATCACTTGTTTGACCCCTGACCCCGCATGCCTTGAATTCTGACCCCTCCCCGTGCTGCTGGCTCAGTGGCCTCCCGCTGCCCTTTTGATCATGCCACCCTGCCCCTAACCCCTGCCTGCTTGCTAATGCTAGCTTTGCAGACTGCTTGGGGGCTGGGCAGTGGCATCAGCCTGCACCTGGTGGCCCAGGCCCAGGCCAGTCCAGTCTGTACCTCTGTGCTCACTACCAGCAGCCCCAAGCAAAGTAGCTGCAGGTCAGGAGCGTGTGTCCTGCCTCTTCCTTGCTTTCTCTGAGTTCCCACTACCACGTCCTTTTATTTGTAATTTTTTTTTTTTTGCAGTGCTGGGGATCGAACCCAGAGCCTTGCACATGCTAGACCAGTGCTCTACCACTGATCCACATCTTCAGCCCCGCCCTATTCCTGATCGGGGCTGATAAGAGCTACATGTCATCACTAATGACGGACTGGGAGTCAATCCCCGCGGATACAGTGCCCCTTGGGACCCGGGAGAGCAGGGGACTGGTGATAAGGGGCCCAGAGCAGGGCTGTGGCAGAAACTTCCAAGTCTCATTGCAGGCCTTCTGCTTGGTGTAGCGTCCAGCACCGGTGTCCAGGTCTGCTTCATATAGTGATGCTATCGGGGGCCCAAGACTGTATTCTGCTTGAAGTTATGGGGTCTTCCCAGCCACCAAGGGAGCTTTCAGGAGCTGCTGCCTGCAGAGCTCCATGCCAGCGGCTCAGCTTTACCTGCATTAATTCACACCACCCTCTCTCCAGTCCTGGGAGCTTGACATTACTGTTTCTATTCCATAGCCCAGAAAACAGCCCAGGGAGGCTGAGGTACCGCTCAGAATCACACAGCAGTACATGTCACAGTGAGTGTGAATCCCAAGTCGTCTGACTCTAAAACAGATGCTGGGGTGGGGAGGAGGGAGAAATAACAGACCAATTAGTCAGTGACACCTCTCTGTCCCCTGCACAGGCATTATAACCAAGCTGTATTATTCTTTACCCTCTTGACAGTTAGCCTTATATTTTAGCTCAGCATGTCCATATTTGTCTTTTCTCCAAACATGGCTTTCTGCAGGCATATCCCACCTTGACCTAGCCAGGGTTCCTGCATCGTGGTTTCCTTCGCCCTTCCCCACCCTCTGTTAGGTGTGTCTAGTTTTTCCCCAGGCTGAGACTCAGCGCTCCCAACACGAATGTTCAATTTACTGCTGTTCTCTACTTCTGACCTCATGCTCTGTTCTGGAAACTCAGTTCCAGCTCGTGTGACCACCAGGTCAAAGCAGGAGCTGTTTTCACACTTTTCCAGGTGCCGCATTGCCCCATAGAGAACACACACCTGACTTGGCCTGGGGACGTGTGCCCTGCCAGCCCTTTCCCTTTCTTGCTAGATCTCTTCCTTCCTCAGGCTCAGGTCGGAGGAACCCAACACCTCCCTGCCAGCAAGGGTGGAGAAGGCGCCAGTGGGTGGGGACTTTCTTGGTTCCACGGGAAGAAATTCTGCCTGTCAGAGGTCCCCGAAGTGGATGGTCTTGGCAGCTTTGGGGTTACACTGGTGCATATTAGTGGTTCTGATGGGTCTTGCTGTGCGTGGGGTCACTCCTGCACCCGCACTTCCCAGCCCCCATCGTGGAGCAGCAGTACTGTAACTCGTAGGAATTCCAGTCCTGGTACTGCATGCGTGGCCAGACAGCTGTCCCTTTCAGTGTCAGCATCTTGCCTGTGAAATGGACCAACAATCTCTGTCCAAAGCACAGGAAGTAGCGGAGTCAGCACGGAGACAGTGTTTGCTCGCTGCTACAGTGACCTTGTTACTCAGTTTGGTGTCACTGTGACAATACCTGAGACAACCAGCTTACAAAGGAGGAAAGGTCTGTTTGGCTCATGTCAGGGCTTCAGTCCATGGCTGCTTGGTCCTGTCACTTTGGGACTGTGGTGCCACAGGACATCATGGTGGGAGCATGTGGCAGAGAAGGCCTGGTCACCTGGTAGTGGCTGAGAAGCAAAGAGAGAGGAGAGAGCCAGGGTTCTAATGTCACCTTCCAGGGCATGACCCCAGTGACCTAACTTCCTCCCCTAGGCCCCGCCTCGTAAAGGTTCCACCACCTCTCAATAGTGCGGTGGCCTGAGGGCTAAGAGTTTAACACCTGGGTCTTTGGGGGATGCTTATTGCAACCTAGAGACATAAGGGCTTACTGGTGCACCTCCGTGAGCACTAATTAATATGTGTCCATCTCGCCGAGAGAGAGGGTGGTGGCGCTTGGAGTCAGAGGGTACTTGCAGCCTCAGTAGGGGGCAGATGAGAGGACTGTCACCTTGGTGAACATGCAGCAGAGAGTCCAGGAGGACCCAGAGGGAAGGCATCCGACTCAGGTTGGTGGGGATTTAGAGAGAGTCAAGAGGCCTCCCTCATCCCATGGGGAGGAAAGTGGGAGGGTGGGTGCTGGAGGAGGTGGACACCAGTGACAGATCAGAGCTCTCCTAACTCAGGCTTTCCCCCAGCAGGAGCGTTGGCTTGACGTGGCCTCAGGGCAGTTTGTGCTCTCGTTGTCAGCCACGCCTCTAACATTGACAGGGGTTTGCTCATCAGCTGCCCGCTGGGTAGCTCACACCATGAGGGTTCTCGGGCCTTCTTGGCAGCCACACTGGTGGCTGTCACCCTCCTCCTCTCCCCATGTGCTCAGTCTGACACTCCACCAGCAGGTGACACACAGCCTGGGCCAAGGCTCGCAGATTATTTTCTATGAAGGGCCAGAGAGTGAATATTTGGGCTTTGCGGGCTGTGTGGACTCGCTGCTTTTTGAGCAGGAACCAAGCTGCAGGCAATCCCTAAACCGGTGGGCACTAAGTGCTCCAGTGAAACCTCACTGACGGACACCACGATGGACTTTCACCGTGACAGCATCCCTTCCCCCGCCGTGCACTGTTCTTGTCTTCATTTCTGCCTATCCTCTGGAACATGTGACAAGGACAGGCAGTAGGTCAGAGTTTGCTGACCTCCAGTCTAGAGGACTATGACGTTTGAAAATGGTTTTAAGTTAGAGGAAGAGCGGGTGTTAAAATATCCAACAGTCAGCAAAGTCACAAAATTCCAGTGCTCGTAAAAGCATAGCTCAGTTCACAAGTTCTTGCAAAGATTTGTGGGTATTTAGCAGCTCGGGTGGCACTGATATAGGCAATTACTTCAATCCAATTTATAATTTATTTTGGTTTAAACTCAGGGCCTTGTACTTACCGGGCAGGCACTCTACTGCTTGAGCCATGCCTCTAACCCTTTCTGCTCTGGTTGTTTTTGAGATAGAATCTTGCTTTTTGCTCAGGCTGGCCTGGACCACAATCCTTCTAGGTTACACCTCCTGCCATGGCTGGGATGACAGGGGTACACTTCCACACCCAGCTTTTCTGTTGAGATGAGGTCTCCTGCAATTTTTAGCGCAGGCTGGCCTGGAAAGGCCATCCTCCCAATCCCTACCTCCCGCATGGCTGAGATGACTGGTGCATGCCAAAGTGCCCAGTTATTGGGTTTAGAAGGGGGCCTACAAATTTTTTGGACTGGCCTCAAACCATGATCTTCCCAATCTCAACCTCCCAAGGAGCTGGGATGACAGTGTGAGTTACCATGCCTGTCACCAACTTATAATTCTTTCAGTAGTTATTATAATGAATTAAGAAATTCAAATTACATTATTAAAAATATTGGGATCCAATGGCTTTTATTAACACAGCCTCCATATCTATGAGTTCTGTAGATCTGACCAGCTGCTGATCAAAATATTCTTTTTGAAAATTGTGTCAGAACTAGACATGCACAGACTTTTCTGTCCTTACACTCTGAACAATATGGTATAGCAATCATCTACACAGCAGTACATTACGTTTGGTGTTATAGGTTATCTAGAGACACTTAAAGCCTAGGAGGTTTATATCCAAATACCATGCTGGGTTTTTTTATTATTATTATTTATTTACCTGGCAGCACTGGGATTTGAACTCAGGGACTCACACTTGCTAGGCAGACTCTCTATCACTTGAGCCACTCTGCCAGCCCTTTTTTGTGTTGGATGTTTTCAAGATAGGATCTCAAACTATTTTCCTTGATCCTCCTGATCTCTGCTTTTTGAGTAGCTAGGATTACAGGCACGAGCCACCAGTGCCTGGCTCCATGCTGTTATATAAGAGATCTCAGTGTCCATGAATTTTAGTATCTGTGGGGGTCCTTGAACCAGTACTGAGGGACAGCTGCATTGTACCTCACTCTACTCGTCACCATATGGCACTCATATGCCACCCTGGGGTCCCGCAGCTCTGCCTGAACCCACCATCATGATGACCTACAGTGAGGAGTGTGGCCTTGCTTCTGGCTGGACTTTGTAAAAGCCAGGGGAGGGCATGGAAGGAGCCCCAAGGCACATGGTGGACGTGGATAAGCTTTTCCTCCTCCCTCCCCTTGCCTTTCCCTCTCACTCAGTTCTGTGCATTTGGTTGACTCCATGCTGAGTCTTCCTGAAGTTGTTTCTTTGCTTCTTTCCACATGCAGTAAAGTCACTGATCTTTTAAAATGGAAATAAAAACAAAAACTGCTCAGAAGCAGATTCCCCTCCTGGTCACCAGCTTTCCCCGACTGGAGAAAAAGCAGCATCGTCCAGAGACGGCCAGCCGGCCAGAGGAGAGGCCCCAGGTCCCGGGAAGGCGGCTCCAGCTGGGTGCAGACCCAGCTCTCCAGCCAGGAGCGGGGCACCTGGCTTGCCGACTGCAAGTTCCATGGCTCCTGGGTGTATCTTGGTTTGGGGGATTCCGACAGAAGGAAAGCCAGGATCCAATCCAGCCCGAAGGTGACTGGGGTGCTGTGGTTCTTCGCTTGGGAACACGCTTTGCTGTGTGTGTTGGATGGAAGGCCGGTCTTGAGCACATGTGTGTGTGTGTGTTGTGCAGCGACTCGTGGCGCACAGCCGTGTGTGCTTTCTGGTCTAACAGCATGTGCAGGGAGGCAGCGCTGTCCTTTACCACATTGGGCTGGGGACTGGCGCTCTTCTGACCAGTGGGAGACAAGCGGTTATGCTATGACCACTGGTCTTGGAACCGAGGGCATGAATGCTGAGAACCAACTTGTCACTAACTTGCCATGGGACCTCCAGCAGTCCTCTGCCACCTCTGGTAAACAGTTCCTCACTCCTGAGTGAACGGCCATAGACGAGATCATTTTGACAGTCCATTTCTCAGTCACATCGTGAGGGGGACCTGGGCCTCCTCTCCTATCCAGTGGCTGTAAGATGTCCCTTCCCCTCCCCACCAGGGTGGCTGGGGAGGCCCAGTGGACAGTCAGGACTCTCGGCACAGCCCAGCAATAACAGACCACGGCCCCCCAGCGGAGGACACCTGAGGCACCTTAGTGAGCACCCCCCTCCCAGCCAGGGAGGTGTCAGTGGAGTCCCACTGGGGAGCTGGAACCCCACCTCTGCCCAGAAGTAGTGCTGAATCAATCTCCTTTCCTTGTCGGGGTCAGTGAGGCTAACTGGGGAGTCGGGACTTCTCCCCCATTGGCCATAAAGAGGTTTTCCCTCACCACCACCTAGAGCCGGTCAGAGGACGCCCCGAAAGAGAAGCTTAGTGCTTCTAACTGTGCCCCACACATCCAGGTTCCAGTGCAAAGTGAGTTGTCACAGAGACTCAGTGACACCTTCAAGTGGAAAAAAAAACTCAACTGAGGCCACACCAAGATGACAGAGATGTGAGAGTTCTCTGACAAGGATTTTAAAGCTGCCCTTGTCAAATGCTTCAGCTCTGAAAATGCTTGAAATGACTGAAAAAATAAGTCTTAGCGAAGAGATGAAAAAGTCTCAGAAAATAGAAACCTTTACTTGCTTATTTATTTCCTTTTGGGTTGCTGGGATTGAACCCGGGACTTTGTGCATGGTAGGCAGAGGCTCTACCACGGAGCTACATCCCCAGTCCTGCAAATTTTTATCACAAATTGACATATTGTATAGTTGTGTATTTGTGGGGTGCAAAGTGATACATACTTTATGAATGCAATGTGGGATACTTATATGAAGCTAATTAAGATGCTTGTCACCTTTGTAGTGAGAACATCTGAAATCCAGGCTTAGCAGTTCTGTGATATGCTCCCTTATTAGCCGCAGGTCCTGAGGTGTTGCCTGTCAGTATCTCAGCGTGAGAGAGTCACAGGGGGCAGCAAGAGCACTGGCCAGAGTGCACAGTTTGGTCAGGTATGGTAGCGCACACCTGTAATCCCAGCGCTTGGGAGGCAGAGTCAGGATGATTGTGAGTTTGAAGCCAGCCTGGGCTACACTGCAAGACGCTGTCTCAAAAAAAAAACGAAAAACAAACGGAAGGTACTTTTTTCGGTGAGGCCTGTGCTGTTGTTGACGTTTTCCCAGTCCTGGCTTGGGTCACAGGGAGCGCAAACAAGGGAGACGGATGAGCTGGAGGAGAGCAGATTTACAGGGCACCACCGTCGTGGATGATGAAGTTCACGGTGTCTGGCGCAGCTTCCCTACTCCAAGCCCAGTTGCCCCTCGTTGTCCTCCTTGACCTCCGGGTGACCCTTGCTCCCCAGTGACTTGCGTCTCAGTCTCCTTCAGAGGATTCCTAATCTCCATGACGGCCGTTTTGTGCTATCATAGGCTTTTAATCACTGCACCGACTCCAGCTCGGGCTGGCTCCAGCCCATCACGAACTGTCAAGGCCGCACGACCAACTTGCTAGGACTCGGTAGGCGGATTCTTTGAGCTCCCACGGCCCAGCCGGGATGGCTTCGGGTCATCGGCCCGATTTCCACCGCCTAAAAAAGCAAGGACGAAACCGACGGGGAGGCCGGGCAAGTCCTTTCTCCCGGGCTCCAGAAGCACCAAGGGCGGACAGACAGTGGGACCGGCTCATTTCCGGCTGATGGTTGCTTGCCGAGCCGCGAGCCTCTGCAGGAGTGAACGCATGGGCACTGATGGCAGAGGTGAGGTCGGAGGTGGCCCAGGGCTCAGGGGCGCCTGCCGTACACCAGGGAGTGAGGACAGCAGTTCTTGGGGACACGCACACTGGATGGATGTGCAGTGTCAGAGTGGCTTAACACAGTGCGAGGACAGTGTTCCAGCAAGCAAGCGACCTTGGGTTCAAATTATATTGCTGCCTCGGGCCTGTTGCTTCCTTGCCCTCAGCCTCAGTTTCCCTCTCTGTAAAGTGAGGGTAGCAATAGCTCCTGCCTCATAGGCTTGTCTTCAGAATTAATTAAAACAGGGTTTGGGAGGTATTTAATGATAGGCTTGTCACATACTATTCACTTACTAAATGTTAAATTTTAAGATCGCTGGTCCTAGCCATAGCTGTGGTTGCTTGATAGCACTCATCTTACTTCTCTGTGGATCGTGTATTCATCTTTGAAACACTATTACCAAATAGTGCAATGCTTCTTCCTGGGAACATAGATACGACTATATTTGGGTATGTGTATAGGTAGGCCACATTTCCCATGCTCCTTTGCGGGTGAACACCACCTTAGGACCACGCTGAGTAATGGAGCACGTGAAGCTTCTAGCTCAATCCACGTGTTGACTCACCCAGTCAGTGGCTCTGAGGCCCTAGACAATGGTGGAGGCACAGGATAGAAAGAGACCAGAGCCCCGCACAGTGTGTGGAGCAGAGCGCCCCTGGCAATCCACGCGGGACAATGAACTCAACAGCAGCAACAACAAAGCAAAACAAAACCCCTTTTCTGTATTGATACAGGGTTTTGAACTCAGAACCTCACACTTGCTAGACAGGCACTCGAGCCATGCCTCCAGTCGCAAAGCAAAACAACTTTCATTGTGTTAAGCCATTGAAACTTTGAGGTGGTTTGTGGCAGTAGTTTCCCTCCCTACCTAATTGTCTAGCCAGGAGAGAGAATTGTTGTACTCTTTTATTGGCAAAGGTGTTTATTTTGTCTATGACAGGTGGGATTTTGGGTTTTTGTAAACCATCCATATGTATCAAGGCTTAGCAATTCTACTTTTAGGAATCCATCTTAAGGAGCTAAGCAGAGAAACAGACAACAGACTTTTGTACAAAAATGCTGGTCATAGTTTGTCCTACTGAACTAATGCAGGAGTTTCATTCCCAAAGTGTTACCTTAATGGGTGGAAACTGAGGCCCACCATGATGTTTAGTGGTGAGGGCTTTGGGGAGTGGTTTGATTGGGTCCATAAGGTGAAGCCCCATGATGGAGTGCTGGTGGCTTTATAAGGAGAGGGGCAGAGACTTTGTAGACAGAGACAAACAAGCTCCTTGTATGATGTGAAATAGCTGAGAGGGCCCTCATCAGAGCCTACAAAATGGTGAGCTAAATAATTCTCTCTTTATTTCGTAAGTTGTCTGCCTCCGGTTATTGTATTACAGTAACAGTAAACTTATTAATACAATGCTTATCTCATATTCCAGTATAACGAACACTGTTAGATATATTACCTGGCACCCATTGGGTGGACTATACTGTACTGATTAAAAACAGTTTTGACCTATCAGAGTAGCTCAAGTGATAGAGCACTTGCCTAGCAAGCATGAGGCCCTGAGTTCAAACCCCAGTACTGCAAAAAAAAAAAAAAAAAGATTTTGATTATTACCAAAAAGATGCTTAGGAGTTAAAGTGAAAAACAGAATATAAAACTGTAAACTGGGCATGATGTCACATCCCTGTAGTCCCAAGAGTCTGGAAGCTGGGGAGGATTGTGAGTGCCAGGCCGAGCTAGGCTACAAAGCAAGACCCTATGTCAAAAAAAAAAAAAAAAAAACAACTGAATAAAGAAAAACTGTATATGTTATTGCTTTTGTAGAAATGTTTCATGTAAAATATACAGATGACTTAAGCATCATTATATGTAGAAAAATAAATAGAAAATTTAATAACAGTTAACTTGTATTATAAGCCAATGAGTAATTATGGCTTTCCTCTTTGCATTTTTCTAGATTTTTCAGATTTTTCTCAATCCATAAATGTGGATATTTTTTCTTTTTTTTTTTGTGGTGCTGGAACCTAGGAAACAAGCATAGCTTTATTAAATTTGTTTTCTAATAAAAAAAAACCACATTAGCTATGTTTTGCTCGGCCACGAGGTCTCATCTAAATTTATTTTGTGAATGAATGCAGTGTGTACTCGCTGTTTGTTATTTCGGTGCGTGCACCTGGCACGCCCTCGGTCTCTGACACACACACTCGTGTATGTGTGCACGCAGATGCATGCAGATGCTCGCAGAGTAGCCAGGAGCCGTTCCTAGGTCACAGGATGCAGGCTTCAGATCATAAGGAAGGGAAGGTGGCCTGAGCCAATGCTACCTTTTGTCCCACGGTCACTGCCTTTGGCCAGCATGGGTGGAGAATAGCTTGGCTTTTGAAAGGAGCTGAACTGTTGTTTGGAAAAGGCCCAGGGTGGCCCATCAGGAAAGCTGCTGTTTCCCCGAAGAGCCCAGCTGTGGGGCTCATCTTTTCCCTTTGACGACAGCCCAGGGATCAGCAGCTGCTCTTGGAAGGGGCTATCGGGGAGAGTTGAGTTGGAGAGCCATCTTTCTCCAGGTGTCTTTGGCTCCTTGGTAGGGTGGCCTGCACCCCATCCTTGTTATTGAGGTGTCCAGGGCTTTAGGAGCGAGTCAATCGTGTTGTTCTGAAACAATTAGCAGCTGCTCCATGGGTTGCTGTTCGGATCCGGGGCTGAGTACCAGTGTCTTAGCATCTCTGCACCATCCTGCTTTACAGATAAGACCCCCAGCAAGGTTGAGGGGGAGCCATTGTGTCACCTTCCAACACCTGCTGTGCCCAGGCACTGTGCTAGGCACTGGGAATATGAAAAAATAACCTCCAGGAAGAGCTCTTGTGCTGAGGGAGGAAGGTCCAAGCTCAAATCATAGCGACGCCCGTGACAATTGCTAGATTGGAGTCGTGCATAGGAGACTTACACTTAGTTTATCAGTTGCTGTAAATCAAAGAACTGAGAAAGACCTGGAGAAGTTTTATTTGGTTTTGTTTTGCTTTTTTGGTGGTCCTAGGAGTTGAACTCACTTGTGCTTGCTAGACAGGTGCCCTACCATTTGAGCCACATCTCCAGTCCTTAGCCAGAGATCAGAAAGCCCTCTTAGGCCAAGTCACCAAATCCTGCCATCCAAAATTGAAAGAGCAGCTTCGTGCAGAAGCAGAAGCAAACGCCTCATTTCTTTTAAATCTCTCCCTCATCTGATTTTTCTGCCCTTGAATATTTTCCATCGTTACCTGGGAAACGTTTTTTGGAGGATTGAAAACAAATGTAAACTACACCAAAGTTACTGACTATGAAATGGATGAAATTTTCATTGAAATCCTTAGCTAGTCTGCGCTGGTCACCTGATTCTCCAGGTGAGGCAGGAGAAGCAAGGTATTTTCTTAGTGAGTAACAAAGCCCGTGGTGGTGTGTTCGCTTACAAGTAGCCAGGGAGTTTTAATACATCTCCACATTTTTTCCTAACTCAGATTCCGTGTTGCTCTGGACAAGCCAGCCAGTCTGCAGTGTCTGCAGTATGGGGGTTGATAGGAAGAAATGAGTTCTGTGGCCAAGCTTGAATATGACAGGGAAAAGGGAGGGACCCTGTGACGAGGTAGCCAAAAAGAACCAAGAGCATGTTGGAGGAGTTTTCCTCTGGCTGTCCTCCACCCGGTGGAAGGAGGCTGGAAATGTGGCCAGGTCTGAGTCTCCAGGGTCAGGCGTGGGGCAGGATTTCCTGAAAGCGTTTTGGGGACCTGGGACTGTCCCGAGAGGGCTCAGAAGGGTCCTGGAGGCAGCACCCATCTTCACTGGGTTAACTCTTCATCCCCTTTCTGCGGCAGTCTGTAGACATTCACTGAGCCTAGGCAGAAGTCACCCAGGGTCCTGCTTTCTAAGAGGTCAAGCTCTGTAAGAAATATCTGCCATTCATTCTTCATTTATGCACACATTCATTTGTTCATCCATCCATCCGCCCATTCATCAGTCCAGTCATTCCTTCATCCATCTACTCATCAATCCATTCATTCATTTGTCCATCCATCCACTCATCAGCCCATTCAGTCATTCATCCATCCCTTCATCAATCTGTTCATTCATTCATCCATCCACATGTCAATCCATTCATTAGTTCATTCACCAATTCATCAAATCTATTCATTTGTTCATCTATTCACTTATCAATCCATTCATTCACTCATCCATCCATTCATAAGTCCATTCATTTATTCATCCATCCACTCATCAATCCATTCATTTGTTCATCCATCCGTTCAGTCATACCTCCATTCATGAGACCATTCATCCATCCATCCATTCATCCTGTATTGCACGGCCCCTCTCCAGACTGTGGGGCTGGTGATGGGACATTTATAAAGGGAACTAAAACAATTCCTGACCTTTAGAAACTTCCCATCCCGTGAGGAGCAAAGGTAGACAGAAATGTCTGGCATGTATGAAAGGGAAGACCACCCGTCTCTCACAGTCTTCCTGCCTGTGATGTGTCCTGCTGCTCTCATTGTACGCTGCCATATTGACCACTGTACTGTTCATGATGCCCGTCTAAAGCCTGTGCTGCCTCTGTTCTCCTACCAGGTCTGGGGAATGTGTTCATTGTAAGCAAGGGTTGCCTTGAAGAAATGGGACCCCATTTTTTGCCTCTTAATTTGGCCACTATTCCTGGCAGCTTCCCTCTATCTTCAGTTTTCTTGGGGGCTGTAGAGACACAGCACACCCTGTTTGGACTGCCTGCCACCTCAGTGCCCTGTAGGTCCATCTTCTCCCAGTGCCCTCATCCTTGGTGTACACCCCAGCTTGCTCCTCCCTGCTGGCTCAGAAACACTGTTGGATCTTCTGTCATCAGCTCTGCGCCATTCACACTGTCCTTCTGTAAGACAGGGTTTGTTCATTTCCCAACAGTCTGTCCTGTTTTGTTTTGTCTGTTGTTAAGACCGCAGAAGCCCCCTATGCACTCCATCGGCTGTCTCTCTCCAGTCCTTGTCCTTTATGGAGGTGTTGATTTCCTGGGCCTCAGGAAACCTGACCTCACTGTGTGACCTCATTTGCACTGAGGGTTACATGGCACCCCCTGTGTGCCCTCTCAGGGGTTCAGTGAAAGCCCCTTCCCAACTCCCCTCCGCCTTCAGTACTTTGAGACCAAGGAGGCTGGGATACAGCCTGAGGTCGAACCACACCCTGGTACTTTTGTGCACAACCAGCTGGAGTATCAGGTAGGGAGCAGAAGTGACTCTGCACAGCCTGGGTCAGGGCTCCCTGAGAAGAACTGCACGAAAGGCGTCCAGGGCAGGAGGACATGATGCAGGCAATTGGAGCAGCATCTGGACCCAGTGTGGAAGCTCTGTCCTGCCAGGACCTAGAGGGGCACAGAGTCAGGGCAGGTTCTGAGAACCTGACTGGTGCTGGATGTGGGCTTTGGACCCGCCTCCTTCTAAAATCCCTGGCCATAGTTCTTTGCTGGTGAGTCACTTCCTCTCCCCAGGGACTGGTGCCTGTGTTTATCTGGGTGGCTGCTTTACATTGTGGGCGTTCCAGGGTTTGGGGGTGGGATGATGTGGATGGATCTGCCAACTGGAGTTGGGCCTTCTGGTCCTGACTTGAGGGGCTGAGCAGGCTGAACCAGGTGGGGGTCTTCCAGGAGCTCTGGTCACGCCATGAAAAGGAGGGTAGGAAAGACACCCGAGCTGAGCCTGGAAGTGGGGGCAGTGAATGTGCCCTACTTCAGGGCATGGTGGTATCCCTGGGTCAGGGAAACCATTTCCTGCTGTGGTTTAGCTTCATCATGGCCTTCCGGTCCCCTCCATCCTGAGCCAAGGGGTGTGAGGACTGCGATGGAACCAAGTCAGGTGACATACTCCTACTTCCATCCTAGGGGAGGGAAGCAAAGGCAGGGCCTCCACTCCCTGGGGAGCTCCTGCTCCAACAGGAACTAGATTGTCAGACATCTTGCTCATCGTCAAGGTTATAAGTCAACAGCAGCAAACTTCAAAGGCAACTCAGCCCATGGATGGCTTTTTACACAATTACTCAGCACACAGCTGCTGAAATCCTCACTTTACCAGGTCCCTCCCTCTGCCACAGCTGACAACCACCCTCTCTTGCTCATCTCATGGAAATTGTCCCGGCCACTTTGGGGGCCTGAGATGACACGGCTTTGCCTAGCATTCCTTCTCAGTTTATTCTCTACCATCCCGGCTGGCACCCTCCACTGTCTCAGCTCTTGGCAGTGTGAAGACCCTGAACTTTCCTGACTGTGAGTGGTCAGAACCACGCACCCTCACCATGAGCCAGAAATGCTATTTCTCTTTTCTGCCCTCATGCTTCATTGAAAACACACTGGTCCTGACCCACAGAACTCATTTCCTGACACACTCGTGGTTTCACAGGCAGAGCTGGCCCACGCAAGACTCGTCATGGAACCCCCAAGATGGCAGGACTGGTAATTCTCCCAAAGCATCCTGAAGTGAGCAATCAAATCCCACAGGAAGTTAGTCAAAAGGCAGTACAGCCATGGCCTCCAAAAATGGTTTTGGTCGTCAACATTTTTATATCAGTAAAAACATTTGTGCGTATCACTCCCATATATGTCTGACTATTGATTTACTGTTGCCCATTAATGGACTATGTGACCACATAAAAATATACCCAATATTTAAACTTTCAAAGAATGTGATAAACATGAGAGAAGCCATGTTATAAATGACACGCTGATCAAGATGACTTCCTTCTATTATCAAAAGTTACAAATGAGGTCGGTGATACCAGCAGCACTTGGAAATGTTTTCAAGCTTTTGGTTTTTTCTTGGTACTGGATTTGAACTCAGGGCCTTGCACTTGCTAGGCAGGCGCTCTGCCACTTGAGCCACACCTCCTGCCCTTTTTGCTTTAGTTATATTTCGAGTAAAGTCCTCCTACCTATACCTCCATGAAGCTGGAATCAGATGTGTGCCACCACACCTGGCTCCTCTCCAGCTGTTCCGATAACCTAAGATGTGTTTTTGGCCGATGTATTAGCTTCATGGAGGCAGCCACCCACCTGGAGACCACTGGGCCACCTCACTTCCCTTCCCTTACTGACAGACCCACAGCAGCTCGGGAGCCCTTGCTGTTGCTACCTCCATCCACTTTAGATCTGGAGAGGTCACGTTTGATGCCTCTTTCCCTTGTTCCCCTCCACCATTTCTCATCAGATACTGGGGGATTCCTGTCTGGATAGAGCCAGCTCCTTCCCAGACCCCCTTTCTTTGCCTTCCTCCCACTCCCCTGCTTCCTTCTCCTCTCATCCCTCACACACTCTCACCCCTTAAGTCTCTCCCTGGGTCTTCCCCTCCCCCTCCTCACGAGCAAACTCCTACTCATGCCTCTAGAGCCCAAGTAGAGGTCACAGTGTGATCTTAGCCGGCCATTGCCCAGGGGACTTTCTAAGGCAGCCTGGGCTTGCTCCCATGCCCTTACTGTGCTTTTGTTTTTGTACATCCTAGCATCTCAATTTGCTTGACCTGTATAGATCTCTAGCACCTAAGATGCAAGTTCTGTGTGCAGCACCCAGGACAGGTGGTCTGCATACACATTTAATATTCACAGCCACCTTATGGGTTGGCACAGCCTCCCTCACTCACAGAGGAGGATGTTAAGGGGCTTATTGCCAAGGTCACCTGGCTAAGGAATGGACTGTTGGGTTCACACCCAGATCTCTCAGAGGATAGCGTGCACATCTTACCAACAAGTCTAGATTGTTCCTTTATAACCTGCCAAGGCTAAGGTCAGATTTGAAGTCCCATCTTCCCTGATGGTGCCAGGCCAGCCCTCTACAGAGACCACTTTCTCTTGATGTAGCTTGAGTCAGACTTAGGGTCAGTGTGAACACTGCTTACCTGAGCTGTTTGGATAACACTATCCATTCCCTTAACGGTCCTTATCCCTAAATCTAGCCCGCTTAAGCCCCTATCGACTCACTCCTTGGATCCCATGGCACCCCAGAGGGGACCTGGGCTCACCTCCCGTTAGTAAGTAACTCACTGATTGCTGGGGGCTTGGCAAAGGCTTCATCCTGACTTCTAAGTTCAGACCCCTGACTTTGGGCTTACCTGTCCCACAGCCAATAGCAGGAAGGCCACGCCTTGGATTCCAAGTCCAGTTTGCACTTGCTGGCTCTCCTCCTGGTGGATCGCAGGCTAGCTCCTTGGCTGAGAGCCAGGGATTTCAGGGTCTCCAATAGCGTGAGTAATTTCGTGAGTTGCCGATAGCTAATTAGTGGTGATTACAGTATAATAACCCCCAGAAAGGGCTGGCGGTAACTTTTAAATTCTGGATTCTTCTCCCCTGTGAATGGACTTGTGTGATTCTTATGACTGTCTTTTCATAAATCCATATAATTTATCTTCCTGCCCCGAAGTCCTGGGAAGAATGCAGGAAGCAATGATCTTCAAAAGCCCTGCTTTGTGGAGCGGATCCCTGGCACGCAGCACCCTCCTTCACTAATTTGTCTTCCTGCAGAGGAGCAGGAGGCGAGGAGGCCCGGCCTCTCCACTCTCAAGTTCCCAAACCTCGCAGCCAAAGCTCCCATCCGGGCTTTCTGAGGCGACTGACCTGCTTTGCCAATGTTTAGACACTCCACTTAGTGAAGACGTCAGAATGAAGCGGTGTTCGTAGGCCAGGGTTTACCTCCCTGTTGTTACCGTGACAACACACTTTCAGTTTGGCTTGGCCTCTGCTTGTGTTGGCATCATCAGAGCTGTCGTTTACTGAGTGTCCCTCTGTGCCAGCCACTGGCTACCGTGCTGTGTGCATTTCACCTTCACTACTCCTGCAGTAGCTCTTTAGGCAATTTTTTTTGGTAGTGCTGGGAATCGAACCCAGGACCTTGTGCATGCTAAGCAAACAACTACTATGAGCCATACACCCCACCCTAGGCGGTATTTTTCAAAGCAGTTTTTTTTGCAGTACTGGGGCTTGAACTCAGGCCCTACACCTCGAGCCACTCCAGTAGCCCTTTTTTGTGATGGGTTTTTTTTTTTTTTTCATTTTTCTTTTATTATTCATATGTGCATACAAGGCTTGGGTCATTTCTCCCCCCTGCCCCCACCCCCTCCCTTACCACCCACTCCACCCCCTCCCGCTCCCCCCCCAATACCCAGCAGAAACTATTTTTCCCTTATTTCTAATTTTGTTGTAGAGAGAGTATAAGCAATAATAGGAAGGAACAAGGGTTTTTGCTGGTTGAGATAAGGATAGCTATACAGGGCATTGACTCACATTGATCTCCTGTGCGTGGGTGTTACCTTCTAGGTTAATTCTTTTTGATCTAACCTTTTCTCTAGTACCTGGTCCCCTTTTCCTATTGTCCTCAGTTGCTTTTAAGGTATCTGCTTTAGTTTCTCTGCGTTAAGGGCAACAAATGCTAGCTAGTTTTTTAGGTGTCTTACCTATCCTCACCCCTTCCTTGTGTGCTCTTGCTTTTATCATGTGCTCAAAGTCCAATCCCCTTGTTGTGTTTGCCCTTGATCTAATGTCCACCTATGAGGGAGAACATACGACTGATGGGTTTTTTTGAGATAGGGTCTTGGGAACTATTTGCCCAGGCTGGCTTTGAACCACAATCCTCCTGATCTTTTCCCTCCTGAGTAGCTGGGATTACAGGCGTGAGACACCACTGCCTGACTCAAAGCAGTTTTATTGAGATATAATTCATAGCTATCCATTCCACCAATTTAGTGTGCAATTAATTCAGAGGTTTTTAGTATGCTCACTGGGCTGTGCAATGGCAGCTATTAATTTTAGAACATTTTTTGTCACCCTAGAAGAAACACTGTACCTTCCTGTGAACTCTCCCCACCCTCCAACCCGTGGTAATTGTGAGTGCACTTTGTCTGTAGGTCTGTGTGTTCTGGGCGTTACTCTGAATGAAATCACGGACGGCCTGCTCGTCTGTATCTGGCCTCTGTAATGTCTTCAAGGCTCATCTGTGTTGCAGCGTGACTCAGTACCTCCTTTCTTTTCTTGCTAGGCAGTATTTTCGCCCACACTGAACAGTTGGGAAACCAAAATTCGTACATGTGAAATGACTTTGGATGTCCAGGCAGCCTGCAAGGATGGAGCTGGGTTTCCAGGGCCTGTTTGCCTCATGCCAGCTCCCCTATCGGTCTAGAGTCTGAGTGATTGTGCTGATAGCCATTCATTGAACATTGCCTGGGAGGGCGGGCATGGAGCTGGATGTCCTGGAAGCCACCCACCTCAAGTTCAGGCACAGTCACCTTCAGCTGGGGAGTTCCCATAGCCATCACAGGACAGTGGCATTTTTGTGTTGCCAGCTTCCAGTTGTTCACTTGTGTTTTCGTTGACCTGGATGAACTCTACAATCTTCCTAAGTAAATGATGCTAAAAGTCACCTTATCCATTTCTGTAGGACACGGAAGCTGCTTTTACCTGCAAAGGACAGGGAGCACACTGAGCAGGTCCTGCCTTAGCCAGGATCTGAGGCACCATGGCTCGCCATTTCATGGGTTGTCTTGGGTGAGTAAAGAATGTCTTTTCTTCTCTTTTTTTCCTTTTCTTTTCTCCTTCCTTCCTTCTTTTTTTTTTTTTTTTTGGCACAGGGACTCACTATGTAGCCTAAGCTGGCCTTGAACTTGTGTTCCTCCTGCCTTTGCCTCCTGAGTGAAGGGGGATTATGGGTGTGTGCCACCACACCTAGTTAAGGACCTCTTAGAAAGAAGACATCAGGACTAGAGGCATGGTTCAAGTGGTAGAGCACCTGCCTGGGTGCTCTAGGATTACAATCCTAGCTACTCGGGAGGCAGAGATCAGGAAGATCACAATTTGAAGCAAATAATTTGTGAGACCCTGTCTTGAAAATACCCATCACAAAAAAAATGGGCTGGTGGAGTGGCTCAAGGTGAAAGCCCTGAATTCAAGCCCCAGTACTGCAAAAAATAAAAAAAAATTTAAAAAGCAGGAGAACAGGAAGTATGGTATTTGTAGTTTTCCATGCATTTTCTTGAAGTGATTGTTCTTAAGGAGGTGTGTGTCACTGATGCTTTGGTATAGTACGTAAGGACTGCAGTATTTCGCATTCAGGACCTCCCAGGCCTAGGAACCACACGCTGCGGTGAGAAGTCCGGGTGCCCCGGGGTCTAAGCTGAGTGTTTTCTGAGGGAATGTCTCTGGGACTGAAACTATAATTTTTTAAGCTAACGATGGGACTAGATCGGTGGATATTGATCATGGTTTGCACCACAGAATTATTTGAAGATCTTTAAAAATATTGTATCCTGGTTACAATCCCACAGATTTTGACTTAACCTATCTGGTATTATTAAAAGGTGTCCTTTCTGGTCCCTTGTGCTCAAAACTTCTGTGACCTTCACTACATTTAAAAATCTGATCCTTATATTAACTATACGCATAGCAGTGAGTGAGTTCCATTGCCTCTACTTTGTAGCTCAGAAAATCAGTGCTTACAACCTGAATCATGGGTGAGACCTTCTCTGTATGGTGTCAAGATTGGAACTCAGGGCTTCATGCTTGCTAGGCAGGTGCTCTACCACTTGAGTCACTCCACCAGCCCTTTCTTGTCTTTTTTTTTTTTGAGAGAGCGTCTCAAACGATTTTCCCAGGACTGGCTCTGAACTGTGATCCTCCTGATCTCTGCCTCCTGAATGGCTAAGATTATAGGCGTGAGCCATGGGCGCCCATCTTTTTTTAAACTTTAAAAGAGAAAAAAGCAAAGTGGATTCTTTAAAATTTTTCTGATCATGTAGATTGCTTTTGGGAGTATCGACATTTTTACTATGTTGATTCTACCAATCCATGAGCATGGGAGATCTCTCCACTTTCTATAGTCTTCCTCAATCTCTTTCTTCAGAAGTGTATAGTTTTCCTTGTAGAGGTCTTTCACATCTTTTGTTAGGTTTACACCTAGGTATTTGATTTTTTTTGAGGCTATTTGCTCATTGTTAGTGTATAGAAATGCTAGTGATTTTTCTATGTTGATTTTATATCCTGCTACCTTGCTATAGCTGTTGATGATGTCTCGAAGCTTCTGAGTAGAGTTTTTTGGGTCTTTAAGGTATAGGATCATATCGTGATCAAAATCTTGTACAAAAACCTCAATATTATACGAAAGATAGTGACAGTGTTTTTGTTAATATAAATTTACTCTCTAAGTTAAAAAATGTTTTTTGGTGGTACTGGACTTTAAACTCAGGGCCTCACCCTTGCTAGGAAGGTCTGCTACCACTTGAACCATACCTCCATCCCTCTAAGTTTAAATTTACAATATTTACACAGGTGAGATCAGTGAATCTGTTGATAAACACCAAAATTTGAAGCCAGGATTTCTCACAGATGCTTGTGGATCTGTGTTAGCATTTAATTTATTTTGGCCACAGTCTTTTTCTTGTTTTTTCGTGGGATTGGAATTGAACTCAGGGCTTCACGCTTGCATAGCAGGTGCTCTTCCCCTTGAGCCACACCTGCAGTCCTTGGCCACAATCTTAAGAAAGTCCAAGCTCACAGAGGTGAGGACTTGGAGCTGATGACAGTCCTATGATGGAGCTCATCTTGCAACCTTCGGATGTCCCTAGAGAAACTGATTAGCATCCAGAAGGATAAGAAAGAACTTTCTGTTTCAAGACTGCATCACTAAAACTATCTTGTAGCCTTTTTTCTTCCTCCAGAACTATCTGTTAGCCTCAAACGCTTAGAAGCCATGCTAAATTGTAAAGCAGTCGATACCGCTCCGTCATGCTGTTACTGCATGCAATTCCTGAGCGGGCCAGACCCCGTGCCAAGCAGGTGCTTCTGGGCCCACGCCCGGCCCTGAGTGAGTGTAGGGCGTGTGCGTGCTTTAGTGTGTCATTGCTTGTATATCTTACACGAGTACACATGTGTGGGCCTGACAACCAGAATCCCACAGAGATCCCCGAAGTGCTCCTCCATGACACAGCCACAAGCATGTCACAGTCACAAGCATGTCACACATGGCCAGAGGAGGCAGGCAGCTTCCTTCTGAGGCCTGTGTAAGATCCAGCCGCCGACAGGGCAGCCTGAGTTTGTGTTTGGTGGTCTCTTCCTTGCAAATATTTGTTGTCTAATGAAATTAATATGTGTGTGTTTAAAAGCAATAGCTTTAAAAGCCATTTCAAATCACAAAATATGCATCTAACTTGCAGAAGCCCTCCAATACTGCTGTGAAACTGTAGCAGGGGGAGAAGTGTGACTGGGGCACCAGGTCACTTCAGGACCACAGGGCTGCGATGCTAGGCTGTCCTGGGCACAGAGAAGAGGAGGTCACAGTCCGACATTGAACTCGGTTGAAAAGAACAGGCTAGAGTGAGTGAGAGATGGGCACACTGCGTGGTAAGCAGGTGTAAGTCTGGCTGTCATCAAAAGTATCCTTAAAACACGGCAGGACCCTCAAACGTGTGGACCCCAGGCCGCACAGGACAGGCACTTCTTGGCTAAAGTGCCTTGGCAAAGCCTTAACCCATGCTCCCTGAAGGAGTCTCCTCCTCGATGCTCTGAACATGGCGGGTGGCCTCACCCCCTCCATTGCCCTGTTTCAGAAAAGTGCCATCCACGTCAGAAATGAGCAGAGTGGGGCGACTGCAGGCTGGACTCTCGACAGATCTCCATCGTCAGGTCCTAGAGAAGGGGTCACTGGAACAGGACTGCCCAGCAGGTTGCTTCGCCAAGAGTCTCGCCTTCAGGACTGGAGATCAAATGTGAATTACGAGGACAGTGACTCCACTGGAGACGTCACCCGGGAATTTCCATCAAGTCCCTTCCCACAACCCAGACACACATGAACCAGTTTGCATCTCTCTTTTGAAAGCCATGTAAATATGGCTTAACCAGAAAAACAAAAACAAAACTAGGGCATCTTTAATTTAAATGCATTTCAAAATGTTCTGGGGGAAAAAGGCTAGGATTACTTTAAGAGTGAGACATCTGCGACAAAACTGGTTGATGAGAAACACACACACATGCTAAGGGGTCTTTAACACCTACAGAGCAATTAATGCATAAGGATTATTTGGAGGGGAGGAAGGGACTCTCTACCTCTAGAGAAATGGATTGCAATTAGAAGTGAGCCACCCAGAAAAATCCCTGCGAGGAGAAAACATAAAGAGCTCACAGTACAGAGATGCAGAGACTCGGTTTAAAAATCCCTCCCAGTCCTGGCCAAACCACAGAGAAACAGAGAGCCAGCGTCCACCTCCTTGCAAGTGACAGGGAAGGCCTGGGCACAGCATGGCAGAGGATTGGCCCTGCTCTGCATCTGTATTAATAAAAAGAACGCAGTCAAACCCAGGGTAGGAGAGGCCCCGAGACTCGAAGCCTCGGTGAGCTGGTTAGCAAGTTCTTGATTCTTGGACAAGCTCGGGATGCCATGGGAAAAATTCAGGGAGTGTGAAATTCATTTAGACAAAAGAGCAGGGCGAAGATGAAATAAGGAATGTTTGTGATCGCTTACCAATTAGACAGCAAGTAGCATGAAATGATACAGAAGCGTCTATATTTCTTTTTTTTGTAGATACTCTCTCCTTAATGTTTTTATTATTGTTGTGCTGGGGGGACATTGTGACATTTATAAAAGTTCTTACACTATATCATAGTTGAATTCACCCCCTCCATCACTCTCCTTCATCCCCTCCCCCCATTCATCAGGTCTCATTTTTCCATTTTCATGCACGAGTGCATAATATTCCTCCCACATTCACCTTCTACAGCCTTTCCTTACAACCTCCTCCCCTCTCAGAGGAGCTGTTTACCTTCCGTTCTCTGTTTTTGATAAAAATACATTTTTGTTTGTGTCATTGTGACATTTCCATGTATATCTGTATTATAACCCGAATTGGTTCATCCCCTCTGGTTTTCTCCTTTTTCCCTTAGTCCCATTCTCATGGTGATTTCAACAGGTGTAAAAATTCTATGTTCTTCATGTATAAGAAGAACATCAACCATACTCACCTTCCTAACTTCCCAGAAGTGTTTGTATTTCTTCAAGACTTGCTCCAAATCATGCATGCCTTTTTGTGGATGCAGCTCGATCTGTTTGTCTGTCTGGTGATTGACTGAAGCAGAACAGAGACGATGGCTGCCCAGCACGGCCAGTCCACAATCCCTGAGCCTGGCGTGGACGTGCTCCCTGTTTACCTCTCAATGTGCTTTAGTGGAGCTGACATATTTCACATTTCCAATGAAGAAAACAAAACCACGAAGTGCCACAGAGGTGGCTAAATTGACAGGAAATAAAATTGATTTGGCGATTTTTATTTTGAACCGTAGTTTTTGAAGAAATGCAGGCATAATTAGAGTGAGTGCAGGGTTAGATGGTGATTTTTATAGTTCTCATGAGGGAGAGTTCTGGATATTTTAAGGGTTTATAGTTGATGGCCTTAGGTCAAGTGTCTGGTTTGAAACCTTAAGGTTTTTCCTTTCCTTGATATATGCCCCAGTAAAGTATTACAACTTGAATGTCTGTCAGCTACTCCACTTAGAAACAAACCAAAAGGGACGGAGGAAATGAGAAAGAGAAAAAGAAGGTCCTGCTCTCATGGCCATTGACAAAGTCCCCCAAGTCAGAACAGAGGAGAGAGATGGGTTAAGAAAATGGGTTTGCAATTCCATTTACAATAGCCTAAAAAAAAATCAAATACCTACGTGTAAACCTAACAAAAGATGTGAAAGACCTCTACAAGGAAAACTATGCACTTCTGAAGAAAGAGATTGAGGGAGACTATAGAAAGTGGAGAGATCTCCCATGCTCATGGATTGGTAGAATCAACATAGTAAAAATGTCTATACTCCCAAAAGTAATCTACATGTTTAATGCAATTCCCATCAAAATTCCAATGACATTCATTAAAGAGATCGAAAAATCTACCATGAAATTTACCTGGAAACACAAGAGGCAACAAATAGCCAAGGCAATACTCAGTCAAAAGAACAATGCAGGAGGTATCACAATACCTGACTTCAAACTATATTACAAAGCAATAACAATAAAAACAGCATGGTACTGGCACAAAAACAGACATGAAGACCAGTGGAACAGAATAGAGGACCCAGATATGAAGCCACACAACTATAACCAACTTGTCTTTGACAAAGGTGCTGAAAATATACGATGGAGAAAAAGCAGCCTCTTCAACAAAAACTGCTGGGAAAACTGGTTAGCAGTCTGCAAAAAACTGAAACTAGATCCATGTATATCACCCTATACCAATATTAACTCCAAATGGATAAAGGATCTTAATATCAGACCCAAAACTCTAAAGTTGATACAGGAAAGAGTAGGAAATACTCTGGAATTAGTAGGTATAGACAAGAACTTTCTCAACGAAACCCCAGCAGCACAGCAACTAAGAGATAGCATAGATAAATGGGACCTCATAAAGCTAAAAAGCTTCTGTTCATCAAAAGAAATGGTCTCTAAACTGAAGAGAACACCCACAGAGTGGGAGAAAATATCTGCCAGCTACACATCAGACAAAGGACTGATAACCAGAATATACAGGGAACTTAAAAAACTAAATCCTCCCAAAACTAATGAACCAATAAAGAAATGGGCATGTGAACTAAACAGAACTTTCTCAAAAGAAGAAATTCAAATGGCCAAAAAACACATGAAAAAATGCTCACCATCTCTAGCAATAAAGGAAATGCAAATTAAAACCACACTAAGATTCCACCTCACCCCTGTTAGAATAGCCATCATCAGCAACACCACCAACAACAGGTGTTGGCGAGGATGCGGGTTAAAAGGAACCCTCTTACACTGCTGGTGGGAATGTAGACTAGTACAACCACTCTGGAAAAAAATTTGGAGGCTACTTAAAAAGCTGGACATTGATCTACCATTTGATCCAGCAATACCACTCTTGGGGATATACCCAAAAGACTGTTACTCCAGAGGCACCTGCACATCCATGTTTATTGCGGCACTATTCACAATAGCCAAGTTATGGAAACAGCCAAGATGCCCCAGCACTGATGAATGGATTAAGAAAATGTGGTATCTATACACAATGGAATTTTATGCAGCCATGAAGAAGAACGAAATGTTATCATTCGCTGGTAAATGGATGGAACTGGAGAACATCATTCTGAGTGAGGTTAGCCTGGCCCAAAAGACCAAAAATTGTATGTTCTCTCTCCTATATGTGGACATTAGATCAAGGGCAAACACAACAATGGGATTGGACTTTGAGCACATGATAAAAGCGAGAGCACACAAGGGAGGGGTGAGGATAGGTAAGACACCTAAAAAACTAGCTAGCATTTGTTGCCCTTAACGCAGAGAAACTAAAGCAGATACCTTAAAGCAACTGAGGCCAATAGGAAAAGGGGACCAGGAACTAGAGAAAAGGTGAGATCAAAAAGAATTAACCTAGAAGGTAACACACACACACAGGAAATCAATGTGAGTCAATGCCCTGTATAGCTACCCTTATCTCAACCAGCAAAAACCCTTGTTCCTTCCTGTTATTGCTTATACTCTCTCTACAACAAAATTAGAGAAAAGGGCAAAATAGTTTCTGCTGGGTATTGAGGGGGTGGGGGGAGCGGGAGGGGGCGGAGTGGGTGGTAAGGGAGGGGGTGGGGGCAGGGGGGAGAAATGAACCAAGCCCTGTATGCACATATGAATAATAAAACAATAATAAAAAAAAGAAAATGTGTTTGCATGTGTGAGAAAGAGAACAACAAAGGCAGTGATGTTTGCACTATAATTGATTAGTGAAAACTGAAGTTCCCTCAGGGGTAAAGAAATATGTGGTCTTTGGAAAGGTCACGGGGAAAAGTCAGTCAGTGCCCCTTTGCTAGTGATCAGGAAGTGTGGAAAGGGGAGAGGGAGGAGCAAAGAGAGGAAGAGGCCAAGCTGGGTCACGCCATCGGACGTCACTATAGGCTGGTGCAGTGGCTCACACCTGTAATCCCAGCTACTTGGAAGGTGGGAGATAGGGAGGATTGTGGTTTGAGGCCAGCTGGGCAGACAGCAAGACCCCATCTCAGCCAATCAAAGCTGGCTGTGGTGACTCAGGCCTGTCATCCCAGCTGTGTGAAAGGTATAAATAAGAAGACTGACCGTCCAAGATGACTGGGACAAAAATGCAAGATCCTGTTCAAAAACTAACGAAAGCAAAAAGGGCTGGCGGAGTGGCTCAAGTGGTAAAGCATCTGCCTACCAAGCATGAGGCCCTGAGTTCAAACCCCAGTACTGCCAAAATATAAAAAAAAAAAAAAAAGAGAGAGAAGAAAAAGAAAAAATGAACATCACTGTATTAAGAAGGCAGGCTAGGATTTGTGTGGCTCGGATCTAACCCTCCGCCCAGCTGAGACACAATAGTATTTATTGAATATTGAGTGAATAAATGAATAATTACCTTTTATGTGGAAGAAATGAGGTGGAAATGATGCCTTTCCTGACTAGGATGGTTAGATAACTGCAAAGGTGGGTGAAGCCTGGGAATCAGACACACACACCTTTACAAGTGTGTTTAAACCCTAAAACACGTGCATGCCCGCTCACCTGCCTTCTGGTGTGGGGTCGAGGGCTTTTCTTGGAGTGCGGAGCCCTGATGGTGGTTTTTGTGGAGATCACGCCCTGCATGTTTTCTGGGGGCCCCGCATTGGGCTTCTTTACGGTGGGGCGGAAATTTAAAGATGCTAGCAAAGCAATCTGAGGTCACCATGATGCTAGATTTTATTATTTCTGCCCTAGTCATTCACGGTTGTTTCATCCACACCTAATTTGCCAGCAGTAATTTTTTTCTTGGCTGCTTGCCTTTTTGAGTCTTTCCAAAGCATTCAAGTTCATTTTTGTAGAAAGAACTTCACGAGAACTCTTTCGTTCTGTGCTCTCCTTTGTGGGTTTGAGAACTATTTGGCTATTTCCTACGTCTCCAAAGTGCTAGCAACCGACGTAAACAGGTTTGGGAACAAGGGTGACACAACTTGAACACAGCTCCTGCAGGGTGAGAAGCACTTGCATGCCAGGGAAGAAGCTTGCTTGCGAAGCTGGTGGGAGCCAGGGGAGAGGTAGGCAGAGATGAGGAGGAAATCGAAGGCTTTCTGGAGGACAGCGAGCACTCAGACGGTCCTGATTTTTCTTTACACCTGGCACAGCCCTGTTCCTGGACCCTATCCTCATCTCTCAGTACCTGACTGTGGGATTTGCTAGAACATTCTGTACCAAAAATGAGCTAAATGGTGTCAAGGTGTGTTCACAGGACTGCATCCCAGGTGGATTTCTATGCCTCAGGTTAACCTTGACCTCCTTCCCTGGGGATTAGAATCAATCTCTTCAACTAATAGAAATCTGCCTTTTAGGATTGTCATCCTTTTTTCTGCTCTTCTATGTTTCCAACAGGCAATTCTGGATGCACTTAGAAAACACTTGATAGTAGTCCTGGCCACCAAGTGACTGCATTTCTTTAGTGACTGATATTTTCTCCTTCCCTTCCTTTCCCTCCCCGCCATTCAAACCAACCCAAGACACCTGCCATCAGGCAATCAAGCCGGGGAATTGACTGAGAGGGGCTGTGTCTTAACACGACATCCCACGACAGTGCACCTCGCAATTTCAGCAGACACAGTGGCCACAGCGTGGAGAGCCTGGAAAGAGACTGAGAAAGCCAACGTGCAGTGAGAGCGGTGTCTTCACGGGCCCGCTGCAAGATGGCAAGGTTTCACTCCACGCAGGCCAGAATGGCCTTTTCCCGAAGCGTGTGTGGCCCTGGTTTGTTGCCCAAAGGTTTCTAAGGTCAAGGTGGACCTAAAGGGAGTTAAGAGAACCCAGGCCCCTGAGTACCAAAAAGTGACACCCAACAGAAGGGCAGCAGGGGGAGAGGCAGCAACTCATCGCTGATGGAATTCTAAAAGCTGTGGTATGGCTCTCACCCCACCCCACTGTGCTTCAGAGACACCTGGGCTCAGAGGTGTCACCTCCTGCTGTGCACAGCCAGGGACGCTCACACTGCTGATGCTGCCAGCTCAGGAAGGTTGCTTAATCTCAGAACTCTCTGCATGAGAAAGCAGGGGGAAATAAGCTCATTACATTTTTTAAAAAGTTTGGGATTGCTGGGGCGCCAGTTGTAATCTCAGCTACTTGGGAGGCTGAGATTGGGAGGATCGAGGTTTGAGGCTGGCCCAGGCAAATAGTTCTTGAGACCCCATCTCCAAAATAACCAGAGCAAAATGAACTGGAGGTGTGGCTCAAGCAGTAGAGTGCCTGCTTTGCAAGTGCCAATCCCTGTCCCACCAAAAGAAAAAGTTTGGAACCTTCAAGGCCCTTTAGCGAGGCTGTATAAATGGGGATTTATTGTATCTGCTTTATTTTCTGAGGATTCTTGAAAGCAATGGCAGAAAATATGACTGTGTGGCCACAGCGTTGCCCAGGTCGTGTCAGAAATGGATGTAATAAAATGTCACATGCTTCGTTTCTAAAAGAACGAAAAGTATCCTATGAAGCGCCAGAGCACAGCAGTTCAGTCCCAGCCCTGGCTCTGGCTGCTGACATTTGAAATCCACTTGCGAAGGTGTGTGTGTGTGTGTGTGTGTGTGTGTGTGTGTTTACTTCTCAGTAAATGTCTTCACTGCCCTGTGCCTCAGTTTCCTCGCCTGCAAAACGGGTATGTAAGTGTCTGATTGCATGTCGTGCAGATGAAGTGAAATGCTGCCCGGGGACCCTGTGGTCAGCAGAACCATCAAGCCTTCGTTGGCTAACGTTGGTGGCAGCCTGTCCCTCCCCGGCTGTGTTGGTTCTGGGGGTCACCGGGGAAAGGCAGAGGATGAGGTCAAAGTGACCCTCTCTGGAGTGCCCTGCGTGGGAATTGCACTTGAGCACTAAGATTCCGGCTGCCCTCTGTGAAGGTTGATCTAATTTTATTAGTGATCAGGTTGCGCCCAAGATATCTCTTGGGTTGTGTTAACCGGAGTAAAGAAGTCAAGATTGGTTTTTTCTCTGTTTCCTTGTTTTGATACGGGATATGCTCAGGTGACATTGCGGTCTCTGAGGGGCCTGAGATACACAGTGGCCATGACATGGTCCATGCTCACTGGAGCTGAGGGGGTGGGTGTAGGGCGTGGGGAGCAGGGTCAGCCAAGGCAAATACAGATGCCCGAAGCCTCAGTCCTGTGACGTAAAGCTCGTCCCAAATTTCAATGACCGTTCTTTTCGACATGAGGAAATGAAATGACAGCGTGCTCCAAGTGTAGAACAGCTGTGGGTAAATGGCCCGACTTTTTTCTCTGCGTGGATGTGAGACGGAGCTAGCTAGGGCTGCAGGGTGACCCAGAAAGTGTGGGCAAGAATGTGCCTCCCCTGCCACTTGGAGGGGAGCAGTGGTTTGTTTGCCAGAATCCCTGGTAGCCTTCCTTCAGTCTGTCAAAACCTTGCAAGCTGTGAGCAGTTTGCCAAAACAAATGATCCGAGTCAAATAACACAGGAGCTGCACACACAGACGCCTGGGCCTCCCTGCGACCCTCCCCCAGTCAGGCCGAGCTGGGCCGGGGGAGCAAGGACTTGAGTTAGATGGTCAGGGTTTGGAAGAGGCAGGACACGGGGTCAGACTAGCCATGAGTGAGGCAGGGCAAGCAGGGTGGAGTGGCCGAGCACAGAGTCCTGGGGCACGGGTGGGAACCCTTCAGTCTTTGGCTGTTCCTTTGGCCCCTGGGGTTATATATTGCTCTGGCTGCTGTTAGACAATCCAAAGACAAAATTTTCCCTCTGGGGGAATTAATTTTATTCCATTCAGAGCAGCGTCCATTTAATAACTAAGATTTGATTCCAGAATGACTCTTGTTGGGTACTCTTGTATGTTTCAGCTTTAGCAGGACCCAGCTGGATTAAGAAGTATCTGATCATCTAAGGGCCACCGTGTTGCATTTGCAACAAGAGACTTGGGCCAAGTGTTTTGGTGCCAATACAAATTCAAAAACACAACCAATTTTTATTTATTGATTTATTTATTTTTGGTGGTACTGGGGCTTGAACTCAGTGCTTCACACTTGCTAGGCACACTTGAGCCACTCCACAGCCCTTTTTTGTGATAGAGTCTTGTGAACTACTTACCCAGACTGGCCTCAAACCACCATCCTCCTGATCTCTGCCTCCTGAATAGCTAGGATTACAGGTGTGAGCCACCAGTGCCCAACTATAAATTCCTCTTAAAAGAACTTTTTTTTCTTTCTTTCTTTCTTTCCTTCCTTCCTTTCTTCTTTCCTTTCCTTTCTTTCTTTCTTCTTTCTTCCTTCCTTCATTCCCTCCTCCCTCCTTCCTTCCGTCCCTCCCTCTCTCCTTCCTCCCTCCCTTTCTCTCCCTCCCTTCCTCTCTCCCTCCTTTCCTTTCTTTCTTCTTTCTTCCTTCATTCCCTCCTTCCCTCATTTCCTTCTCTCCTTCCCTCTTTCCTTTCCTCCCTCCCTCTCCCCTTCCTCCCTTCCTCCCTCTCTCCCTTCCTCCCTCCCTCCCTTCCTTCTTCCCTCTCTCTTTCTCTCCTTCCTTCCTTCTCTCCCTCCCTCCCTTCCCTCCTTTCTTTTCTTCTTCTTTTTTTTTGGTGGTACTGTTAAAAGAACTTTTAGAAGCTCCCACAGTGTTAGACATTTAAAACTCTGTTCTTTCCCACTAGTTCCACTTACCTTGAAATTTCAGAGGTCATTGGGATGGTAGCACATCGCTCATGAATTCAGTCATTAAGTGTTGTGTAGCAGCACTGTGCTCTGTGCTAGGGCAGATGGTGGTGACAAGGTGAACTCCCTGATCGGGTGCTACATTCTAGTGGGTGGACGGAGACATTTAAATGGACCAGCGTGGTGTAGGAGACAGGGCTTTGGAAACAAGTGGTCTGGGCTGGGTGGGGTCGGGAGCCTTGAAGCAGAGACCTGAGCAGGTGAGGGACGGAGTTGACAGGCGATCTGCGATGTACTTCCTCTGAGACAGGGAACCTAGAATTCCCTTTCCTGGAGGATCTTCTCTCGCTCTCCTGCCCCAGTCCCCCGAGGGCTGCAGAGCGGTGTTTGTACGACGCACTCCTGATCGTGTTTCTGACATGCATCTGCGCTGTGTGCCAAGACCTCTGAGGGGCCGAGGTGTAGCACATTTGTGGAGCTGCTGTTTGTTTTTTTAACAAAACCACACCAACCTGGTTTCCTTTTTAACTGAGTAGACAGTGCCAGAGTGTGTTGCAAGCGGTTCAGGTTTGTAGGCACGGGTTTGTAAGGTGCTTTTCCCGGCATTAACTCATTTGAGGTAGGCAGGGCAGGTTGTATTATTCCTATTTTACAGATAAGGAAACTGAGGCAGGGACGGAGGAGGTGACTTGCCCGAAGTCATGCAACCTAGGTGTGCGGACTCCTGAGTTTTGATGTACAGGTTCTTGGCTTAGAGGACAAACTGATTCTAGTAAGGACATTGCTAGAAAATAGCCATCTTTCTCTCACCACTCGCTGGAGATGCAATGTTTTGATGCTCCTGCCCTAATTCTGGAGAGCATCTTGGTGGCTCTTCTGGTCTATTGCAAGAAGGTTTAGGGAACAACATCACTTTGAAGTGTTAAAAATTCAAAAATACTGGGCTGGGGTGGTGGCCCACTTCTACAAGCCCAGCTACACAGGAGGCATAGGTAGGAGGATTGCAGTTTGAGACTGGTCCCAGGCAAAGACATGAGACCCTACCCAAAAAATAACTAAAGCAAAGAAGGGCTAGGAGTGTGGCCAAGTGGCAGAGCGCCTGCCTAGTATTCAGGTCCCCTTGCAGGCAGCAGCACGGCGCACCTGCTGCCCTTGGACCCGTGTGCGTGCCCAGCGCTTGCAGCGCTCAGCTGTGGGGCTTCAGTTGCAGCTCCGAGAGCAGCAAAGGTGCATTCAGCCCCCCGCGGACCTCTGTCCCCTGCTTGTGCCGCAGGCCCAGCATTGCCCTGTCCGCCAGGCCTCAGCTCATTTGCATACAACAGGGGGTCTTGGTGCTTGGGATTCTTGCAGATGGGGTGACAGCCTCCTCTCCCAGATGCAGATGGGTTTCCCTCATCTCTGGTCTTATGAGTTGGGTTTTTTTAGCCCGGGGAAGTGTTTTGCACCTATCAGTTCTGTGGGAGGCTTCACAAAGGTTGGGGACCACTGTTGTCTAATCTGTCCTCAGGAGTCAGCTCTAAAAAGTCAAAGACATGGTGGCCTCCTGACATTGGCAATGGAAATGGGGACACTAGACAGTGAATAAACTGACAATACCTGTCTCTCCTCTGACTTTGCCTAAGCCGGCGTCTTCGCCTTTGTCATACCCAGCGGTCCTCACAAAAGGTGATAATGTTGAGACTTGGCTTACGGACTCAGGACCCCAGATAGGAGTGGCGGCTTGGGGACTCCGGCCTGGATGTCTTTGGACCCATGCTTCCTGCTCCCTTCAGCATTCTGCTGTCTAAGGGCCAGTCAGCTCCTGTTTCTGCACCTTCCCTTTATGGGATGACAAGCTCTAATCAGGGCTGGTCACAGTAGTGCTGAAGGCAGCCAATCCCACCGTGGAGAACATATGTGACACCAGAGAGCAGAGGAAAGGCTGTCCCCAGCCACTAATCTCACCACTGCGCTGAGGACCATCATGTGCTGTGTCATCCTGTCCCCTCCATGCCTCTGAGCCAGCATCTGTTGTCACCCACCCTTTACAAGGACGAGACTGAGGCTCAGAGGTGAAACGCCCGGGCCTAGGAGCCCTGCTGGGGAGGGGCGAGGATTTGATCCATGAATTTCCCCAAGCCACAGCTCTTCCCAGCACTGTCCCTTCCCTCCCAGCGATGCGCTGAAATGGGCCTCCCTCCGTCTGGGGACTCTGTCTGGACACACTCACAGCCCTGCCTGTTGCTGTTTTTCCTCCCCAGTGTCCCCGGGGCCCTCCTGCTGCTGGGACTCCAGCTCATCTGCCCACAGCCCTCCACTGAGCACAGAAAGGTAAGTCACGGCCGCCACAGCCTCTTTGCTCCTCTGCTAGAGGGGCCAGGTCGCTCTGGTCACTTCCCTGCGTCTAGTTCTATTTGAATGCGAGTCACTGCCTTTTCTAAATGGAAGCACTGTTTCTAGAACATTCACCACTCTTCTCATCCTTCCCAAGTCCTTGGAGCTTAACATGAAGCATTGGTGCCCAGGGTCATCTCTGATCTTGACTAGGAATGGACAGTCAGTGAGAAGATGCTGTCCGGGTGTGGCAGGCCTGAGAGTGGAGGAGGACCTGGCGGGGAGCTTTTGCCTCCTGGGGCACCTTCAAAGCCAAGGGAGGGCAAGATCAGAGAGACAGAGCTGCAGCTACGTGAGAGGACCCTAATACATGATCTTGGTAGAGGGACACCAAGGGTCCTCTCCCTTCTGCCCCATCTCCTGCTGGTGCCAAATCCAACCAGAAATCCAGAAGCCCACAGTGCAGTCCCCAAAGGCCAGCTTCCTGGGCCTCAGGGCCGGGAGGAGAAGGGTGGCCAGGGCATTTAGAAGGACAGAAGACAGTCCTGGGCACGCTCCCCTTGGGCTGGGTGCTTCACTGTACAGGACCTCTGCCCTGCGGCCCAAGCAATGTCACCTTAGACACAGGCTCACTGTGAGGCAGAGAAAGTCCTCGAACCTGGGAGGCAATTGAGACTCCAGGAAGAGAGAGGCCGTTGCTCTCTAGCTGCGGCTGGGATGGTTGGGTGCTTTTTCACAGGGCAACTTTAGGAGAGAAGGGGCCCAAGAAAAGAGAGCGCGCGTGTGGGTTTGCAGACTGACCCTTCACTTGAGCAGTGCCCGGCGTTCCTGTCTGCTTAGTCTGATTCCTTCCGGGTCTTGGATGATGTTTGCTCTGTGTTTTTCTGGGTCAGGTGTAGGCTGGCTGTGATGTGCTTCCCACTAGCCTGTCAGCGCCATGAGAATGAAATGTTACTGGCGTCATTCACTGCCATCTCCTGTCATAGGGCCTGGTACAGGGTGGGTACTCAATGAAATATTGTTGAATGACTAACTGACCTCATGAATGAAATGCCTGGCCAAGGTCTGAGCATTTAGCTAGATTCACCTGGAAATTTACATGCTTCTCTCCATTGTTTCATATCCCCATTCATAATTTCAATAATCAAAAAGGGAAACTGCTTTACTATTACATTAGATGATTTACCGATATTTGGAATTATTGGGATTACAAATTGTTGACTCATTTCATGATTTTCTTTTTGTTTTCGGTGCTCAAAAAGACTATCATGGCTAATGTACATTTCTGCCACTTGAGCCACTCCACAAGCCCCTTTTTTGTGATGGGTTTTTTCAAGATAGGATCTCGTGAACTCTTTGCCAGGGGTTGGCTTCAAAACCACAATCCTCCTGATCTCTGCCTCCTCACAAGCTAGGGTTATGGGCGTGAGCCCTGGTGCCTGGCTAAAATATTTTATAACTACATGAATGCTAGACAAGCCCTCTGCCACTGAGCTACACCGTTAGCCTCTAAAAGTATTTTATAAATGATCGATGCATTTTGCTGTCTCTCTTCCTCCTCCAAGGCCACCATACATGTGTAGGCCCAGCAAATGGTTCCAAAACGAATTCCTCCCCCTTTCTTAAAGTGTTTCTTCTGGGAAAAGGAGGAAAACCAAAAATTTCTGAATTACTTTAGAGTGTTTAAGTTAAAAAACTGGGCAAAATAGATCACATCTTGGTATATGCTACCTCCTTATCAAAGTATTAACTTGTCAGAAGAACGGTAGATTAATTTTTTTCTAAAGTCATTTATAGATTTGTCTGCCTGGAGGGTACAAATTTTAGCACAGCTCTTGGATATAATAAATGCATACATTTTGGTTGCCAGGGTCAATTCCATTCATCCAAGAGAAGTGCTTTCTTGGGTGGTGGATCTCTTTTTGATGTTTTATCAGAGCTTTGTGGCTGTCCCCACCCCCAATCTGTGCCCCAAAACCCGGCCACAGAAGCAGTGCTGGCTGTAAGTACTCACGTCCCTGCCCGCTGAGAAATAGCCGTGCTTATTGACAGGGCTCCGATGCTTGCAAATACCTCAGGCCGTCTGTCCCAACTACTGAGCTCTGCTTTTGTAGCACCGCGGCAGCTAGAGACCACACGTAAACGAGTGAACATGGCTGTGCTCCGATAAAACCTTATTTACAAAGACAAGTGTGAGCCGGATATGGCCCACAGGCTGGCTACAGTCTGCTAAAGCCAGCTTTAAAGTCAGGTCAGAGAGAAGTTAGCTGCAAGAATCATTTTTTGGGAAGTTGAAGTGAGAAATTGTCTCTTTCTGGGCCTTGAAGGGACACAAGCGACTTGGGTGAAAGTGTGTATGTATTTCATCAGCATGAGACGTGCGATGGCCATCGGGTTCTCCTCACAGCTTAGCTCCTGCTTGGTGGAATTCTTTCTGGCCCGTTGGTTTGTGGTAAAATCTACTCCCAACCTCAGCAGCAGAAAGGCTTGGGAAGACTTTTGTGACATTCTTAGGGGCATTATTAACCTGTGTGCGTCTGTAGACATAGCTGCTGAAAGACATCTCTTTCTTCCTCTTTGCAACGGTCTATCCAGCTTTAGCACGTGGGCGCATTTCCGTGGTGGGATTCTGAGGACAGGACAGAAGATGTAAATGCTGCCAGGTGAGCTCGGGGCCCTGGACACAGCTCTGAAAAACCGTCCTCAGCAGTGCAGGCCCGAATGCCCTGGGGCAGACCGTGAGGAGCTCTTTCCAGATGTTTCTGTCCAGAGCCCTCCCATCCCTGCTGTGTGAACAGTGGCACATGTTCTCTTGGCCTCCATTCTTGATCATTAATTAATGATATTTGGCAAATGATGAAATTTTCAGAACTTTTTGTGGATAGGTGAGAACAGGAGCAGGAAGAACATTTGGCCAGCACACACTGTGTTCAGGAAACAATCGTGAATGTCGGATCTTTCAGCTCCTAGACGTGGAAATGCACACGCTTTAATCACAACTGCTCAAAATTTTTTTTTAAAGTGTACTTTTTTAAAATCAAAGATGCACATGGTTTTCCTGGCCAAGGTGAGGGCCTGAGTTCTATCCTCAGTACTGACAGGAAAGAAAAAAAAGCACGTTTACTATGGAACATTCAGAAAACTAGAGGGAAGTCACTACAGGTAGGGCCACTAGCCAAAGGGGACTGCTTGCTCTCCAACCTTTTATTTATAGAAACTTTCAAACAAAGGAAACAGAGACACTACAGAATGAAGTAAGGGTGAAGTAAATATTTGTTTGGTTGCTGATAAGCAGGTCACAATGCAAACAGCAGGGCCTGGATGGGTCTCAGCCTCTGTTAGGCTGTCAAATGAGGACCAGTGACATTTAATTCCCCTCTTGACAACGTCACGTGGTTGGCTACTGAGCAGAAAGCCTGCAGCAGGGCACACCTATAATCCTAGCTATTCAGGGGACAGAGATCAGGAGAATTGTGGTTCGAAGCCTGCCCTGGGCAAATAGTTTGTGAGATCCTATCTCAAAAATATCCAACACTCCACCCCAAAATGGCTGGCAGAGTGGGTCAGGTGATGGAGCACCTACCTAGCAAGTGTGAGGCCCTGAGTTCAAATCCCAGGGCCATAAAAAATACATACATATATAAACACACATAAAGTACTTAACATAAAAGAATTGTACTATGGTGAAATTGTGAGTTTTTAAAAATCAAAACACACCACAAAAAGAGTAAAACTATTAGAAGGGGTGAAGATATTCACAAGAATATATCTGATAAAAGATTCATATTCAGAAAATAGAAAGACCCCCTACAGGTCATTAAGAAAAAGTTAAGCAATCCAATTTAAAAATGGTTAAAAAAGGGCTGGTGGAGTGGCTCACATGGTAGAACACCAGCCTAGCATGCGTGAGGCCCTGAGTTCAAATTCCAGTACTGCTAAATAAATAAATAAATGGATAGATAGATAGATAAATAAAATGGGTCAAAGACTTGAATGGACAATTCCTGTAGAGACATCCACAGGTCAATAAACACACGCACAGCTGTCCAAGCAGAGCCGTTAGTCCTTAGGCAAACTCCAGTTCAGATCCCAGTGTGTTACCATCAGGCTGGCTAAAATGGACAACTGACAGCGTCAAGTGTGGTGCGGGTAAGAAGCCGCAGACGTCACTGGTGGGAGAGTAAATGGTGAAGCACTTCTTCAAGCTGAACCTGGCTGTGCTACAACCCTGCTCATCTGCCCCAGACCCTTCCTTAGGAGATGAGGGCATATGACCATCAAGACACACGTGTACCCATGTTACATGTGTACCCATGTTCACAGCAGCTTCATTTGTGATAACTCGGAACTGCAAAGCGTCTAAAAGTCCTTCAGCGAGAGGAGGGACTGCTAAACTGTAATGTAGCGTCAACACAAGAGAATCCCAAACAGCGATGGCAAATAAAATAAACTTGTTCCAGCCAAGATGGAGTAGCCGTGGTTGCATTTACCCGACACCTGGAATAATGCTGCATTGACCAGGACAGACATCAGAGACGAGATTTCCCTGTGCACCTAAACAGCCAAGCATAGATGCCCTGGTGACATACAGGAAACAATGTTTTGCAAGACCCCGACTTCAGCAATGAAATGCAGTGGTCCCTCAGATAGGAAATCAGTGAACTGAAGCCTACATTTCCCCAGCTCACTGGCTTTTGAGAATCCCTTGCCCGTGGTGGATGAAAGGCAGAACCTGTTGGACCCCTTGAATTAAGGGGAGGCCCTCATCTCCTAAGGAAGGGTCTGGGGCAGATGAGCAGGGTTGTAGCACAGCCAGGTTCAGCTTGAAGAGGTGCTTCACCATTTACTCTCCCACCAGCACGGTCTGGATGTTCCAACGGCTGCTTACCCTGTCTGCTGGACAGAGTTCCAGAGGTGAGAGCAGTACAGACAGGACACCGCAGAGTCCTGGCAGGACCCTCTGCAGGTGCAGCTCCCCAGGACCAGGACCCAGCAGTGCGTCCATGTGAGGGAAGCCAGAAAGAGAATAGTGCCTGGAGTTCATGCAGTGACTCTTCCCAGTGGCTGGACTGTCACAGCTCACAATACAAGGGGCGTGCAGTAGTTAGAAAACGCGTGTCTCGGTCGGAACGGAAGTAACCTCACACTGTGGGCTGCTTGCACCTGGCCAATAAGTCCCTGTATCCTAGCTCAGAGCTCAGGAGTGGAGGCCACATTGGCCATGTCAGGCTGGGCATGTAGCTTGTGGAAGGGCACCTGCCTAACTTGCACAAGGCCTTGGTTTTGACCCCAGCACACTGGGAAAAAAAAGGATAGAAATATATAAAAATATTCTACAAGGTAAAGCCCGAGGTGTCTGTCACTTAGTCAAGATTACCAGGCGTGCACAGAAGCAGAAAATTACTCATATGAAGAGAAGAGCTAAACATTTGAAACCAACTAAAAACTGGCTTTAAAATTTGAAAATAAGGATATTAAAATTGTATTCCATATGTGCAGAAAGTTAGGTAGCATTGTGCAGGGTAAAAACCAAAAACACCCAAATCAACCTTCTTGATCTAAAAAATGAAGTCTGAGATGAAAAACACATTGGATAGGATCAGGAGCAGATTAGACACAGTACAAGAAAAGATAATGTGAAGATATAACAAGAAACTGTCCACCATAGCACACAGGAAGAAATAAAAACAGCATTTAAAAATATGCACAGGTCATCACCAAACCGTATATACCTTCAGGGCTAAAGTGTGTGCGACTGAAGAATGAGAAGTCAGGAGAGGAGGTGGGAGACCCAAAAATATTTGAAGAAATAATACTAGAAAAATTTCCAAATCAGATGCAAATTACAGACCAACAATATCAATGAAAACAACAATCAATGCAAAGGATGCCAATTGTAGTCAAAGACACGTTACACACACCAGAACAAAGTTAAAGCCAATTATAGATTCCTGTCTCCTGTCATTCACACCAGTGAAGCAGCATCTTTGAAAGAAATAAAACTGTCACCCTAGAATTCTATACCCAGCAAAAAATAGCTTTTCTTTTCTTATTTCTCTTTAGTGACCATGGGGTTTGAACTCAGGGCTTCATGCTTGCTAGGCAAAGGCTTTATCACTTGAGCCATGCCCCCATTTTTTTTTTTTTGCTTTTCGTTTGTTTTAAGACAGGATCTCATACTGCCTAGGCCAGTCTCACACAGTGGTCCTCCTGTCTGCGCTTCCTGAGTAGCTGAGATTATAAGCATGAACCACCACACCTGGTTTGTTTGTGGCGGTAGAGTCTCACTCACTTTTTTCCCGGGCTGGTCCCTGCAAGATCCTAAAATCTTTGCCTCCCAAGTAGCTGTGATGACAGGCATGCCTCACCACACCCAGCCATTGCAACAAAAATATCTTTTGAAAATGAAGAGAAAAATAAAGACATTTCACACATACAAATGCTGCACCAATTTCACCCTACAAGAATTGTTAAAGAAACCCATTTATGGCGGGGCCCACCTGTAATTCCAACACTTGGGAGGCTAAGGCAGGAGAATCACACGTTTGAGGCCAGTCTGGGCTAAAAGCAAGACCTTGTCTCAAAAAAAAAAAAAGAAATCATTAAAGGAAATTCATCAGCAGAATGAAAATCTGGACCACACTAAGGAGTGAAGGAAGCAGGATTGCCAGTGGTATTGGGAAAGGTGGCTGTGCCAGGCAAAACAGTCTTGAGGGACCTGCTATGGCTGTGCTCTATTGTGTTGCACATGGCTGTACATAGGATTTTTTCTTTTTATTTAGATATCTTTTAAAGATTGTCTTTTTAGCTGGGTGCCAGCAGCTCACGCCTGTAATCCCAGTGAGAGACTGAGATTGAGAGGATCGAGGTTTAAGACCAGTAGACAAATAGTTTGCAAGACCTCTTCTCCAAAATAACCAGAGTAAAATGGACTGGAGGAGTGGCTCAAACTGTAAAGCACCTGCTTTGCCAGCAGGAAGCCCTGAGTTCAAACCCCAGTCCCACCAAAAAAAAAAAAGTCTTTTTAAATAAAAATAACAATCATAATCATGTGTTGTGGTGTTTCTAACACAAACAAGTGTAAAAACAATAGTGTAAATGCCAGAAAAGGATGAGTGAAATATAATACCCTAAGGTCCCTTTAAAATAAATAAAATCTATGTCAAATGGCATCACGCCACTGCAGGTCATCTGTGCTAAGTTACGACCTGTCCTCTGTGCCCCAAAGCAGCTATCAAAGACAAAACACAGCTTTAGCTCCCACGCCAAAAGCAGGAAGTGAAGCAGAATCCGGAAGCTACTTAAATAAGTGGAGAAAATGCCATGTCTATGGATCGAGACCCTTATGACTCTTCAGTTAACCGTTTTCCCCAAGGTGACCTACAGATTTAACACAACTCCGAAAGGATTTTCTGCAGGTGATTTTGCTAAAATTGACAAACTGCTTTTAAAAAAAGCTGTGAAGAAGTGCAGAGGACCTAAAATTGCATTAATACATTTTTTTTAATTGTAAGAATTCTATTAATTATATTTAAGTATATTAATTTAAATTATGAATTATATTGAATTTATATTATTAGCTACAGTAGTCAAGATAGCATGTTATTGCCATAAACATAGGCAAATAGATAACAGGACAGAATAGGTAGGATGGGCACACAGATGACTGATTTTTGACGAAGGTGTAATTTTGTGGACAGAGGATAGTCTTTACAACAAATAATGTTCAACAATTGATTTCTACATGCAAAAAAGTGAACTCAACCCACCTCTCATACAGTAATATAGACAAAAGTGAATTTCCTAAAATGACCTCAACATGACCAGACCAAATATGAAAATCCACAGGGAGCATCGCTCAATGGTGAAAATCTGAAAGCGTTCCCTGGAAGAGCGAGAACAAGGCAAGGGATCCTGGTTTTGCCACTTGTACTCATCACAGACCTGGAAGTTCCAGGAAAAGCCCTTAAGCAGGAAAAAGAAAGAAAGGGCATTCAACTTGGAAAAGAGGGAGGAAGACAATGTCTGTTCACAGATGATATGACCTTATATTTTGGATGCCCTACAGAATCCAGGTGAAAAGTTGCCAGGACTAATCAATGATTTCAGCTGAGTTCCAGGCTACAAAATCACTACGCCAAGCAGAGATGCAGGCTCAACCCAGAAAGGTCTCTAAGGAAGCAATTCCGTCCGTAATAGCATTGAAAGCTAAAATAGTTGGAAATACTTATCCAAGGAAGTGAAAGACTTGTACACAGACAACCACAAAACATTCCTGAAAAGTTAGACATTAAAAAAATGTAGACCTCCCGTGTTCATGGCTCGGAAGACATTGTGTGAGGTCGATACCACCTGAACTTATCTCTGAACTCAGCCCAATCCCTATCAAAATGGCAATGGTGTTTTTGCAGAAATAGGAAGAATCCACCCTAAAATTCATATGGAATCTCCATGGAACCCAAATAACCAAAGGAGTCTTGAAAAATGAAAAAATCGGAAGGACTCAGACTTTGTGATTTCAAACCTTACTACAAAGCTACAGCAATGAAAACAGTGTGACACCGGGATAAGGACAGACATATCGCATGGCACCGGGATAAGGATAGACAGACATATCGCTCGGGGGGAGAGAATGGAGAGAGCCCAGAAGTAGACTCAAGCACATATAGTTATATGAGTTTTACAAGGTGCTGGGAAAACTGGGTACTCACATGCAAAAGAAAGAAGTTGGGCCCTTTCCTAACGTCATCTACAAAAATTAACTCAAAATGGACCAAACACCCACATGGAAGACCTAAAACTATGAACCTCCTGGAAGAAATCATGGAGGGAAGACAGTCAAGATGCCAGCTTTGGCAGGGATTTCTTTTTATTTCTTTTCTACTTTTTTGTTATCATATATTTGTTGTACTGGGGGTACATCGTGATGTTTACCAAAGTTCTTACAATCTGTCATAGTTGAATCTCTTCCACCATCCTCCTTTATCCCTTCCCCCTATTCCTATTTCTGGAATAGTTTCAACAGGTCTCATTTTTCCATTTTCATACCAGATACATAATCACAGTGATTTCTTAGCTATGACACCATACCAAAAGCAGAGATAACAACAAGAAATGGGTAAATTGGACTTAATTAAATGCCTCAAAGGCACATTCAACAGGGTATAAGGAAACCCACAGATTGGGAGAAAATACTTGCAAATCATCTATCTGATAAAAGATTGATATTCAGAATAGATAGTGAACTCCTAAAACTCATGAACAACAAGGGAACAACTTTATTCGTAACTGGGCAGGGTCTTGAACAGACATCTCTCCAAAGAAGACACACAAACAGCCAACAGGCATAGGAAAAGGTGCTCTGCGTTTGCAGGTGGGGGTAAGGGAAGAAGGAAGGAAAAAGGAAACTGTTAGGTGACGGATGTGTGCTTTATCTTATCGTGGTGACGATTTCATGACAAATGCATACAAAGAGACATCAAATTGTACATTGTATTTAGTTTTGGTGGTAATGGGATTTGAACTCAGGTCCCTGTGGGCTTTACCACTTGAGCCATGTCCCCAGCCATCAAATTGTACACTGTGAAAATGTACACTTCCTTGTGTATCAAGTATACCTGAATGATGCTTTTTAAAATAAGCTACTGATAAAATCAACTGAAAGCATTTCAGAGACATGGTTTTGACTGCCAGAAGCCAGAAAAAAAAGTACCTGGAGTTCGATAGCATTCAAAATAGGTAGATAATTTGCAGTGAAAATAACATCAGGACAGTGAACAGCAACGGGGGAGGGCTGATGGCGGGAGGGGGCACAAGGGCACACTCCAGGGCGCTGGAAATATTCAGTCTTCAGGAGGCGGAGGTTACAACCTGCGTACTTCTTTACTTTCTGTATGTTATACCTCGATTAAACAAAAAGCAAGAAGAGGCCCAGGAGGAGACAGTGCCCTGGGTCTGATGCCAGGGCTGAAATCGGTCAGCATGTCTGGAGCAGCGTGGGACTGCCCTTTGGAGTGACCAGGAAACAAAGATGCTCTTCAAAGAACAGCAGAAGTCCAGCCCAGAGCTGAGCAAAATTGGAAGCAGAGCAGGCAGTGTGTCTCTTCCAGCTGGTATTCGTCAAGCCTTCTTTTCTAATGGCATAAAAACAACGGTGCTTCTGAAAGCTAAAGAGTATTTCTACTTACGAGAGATGACGAGATTACAGTGAAAAGACCTTATGGAGGGGAGAATTCCACTCACTAATTTGTGCTGTGCTGAGCCCCTGGGATTCAAATGCAATGGCAGGAAATCTGACCACCACTGAAAATGGAGCAGTAAACTGAGGACTTGGTGTTGGGAAAGCCAGTGCCATGGTGAGGGAAGACCACAGCTTTGGGCTTTATGTTTGAGAACAATGGTGCAATCCTGGCATCTCAGCCAGGACTCCCTTTCAGGTCTCTGAGGATGCTTAAGACTCAGGGGGAGGTGACAGAGGTGGGACACGGAAAAAAGTGCTCTGTCAATGCTTACGACTGCCTTGACCGTGACCCCTTGGGCCCTCTGTCCTCTTCAGCTTTGTGTTGGTTCTCCATCCTTCCAGCCTTGTGGGATCTACATGGAGGAGCCTTGGTTCTGGTCATCACGGTGTTAACTGGATGCCAAGAAGACCAGAAGAAAGCCATAGCCCTGCTCCTTCCCGTCATGGTGGCTCCACCTGAGACCCTCTTCCCTCTTCAAATCCTTCCAGCTCTGGGCTGTGAAAGGAATTGTCCTCGTGTGAGAAAGAACCAAATTAAGAAGTGACACACGGAAGTCCAGTACTCAGGAGACTGAGCAAGCGGAATTCCAGGCTAGCCTGGGCAATGCAGCCAGACCCTGATTTTTAAAAGAATAAAATAAAATGACAAGAGTAGGGGAGATGGAGAGAAATACACCAAGCAAACAGTAATCTCAAGAAAGCTGGGATGGCTACACTGGCTATACTAATAGCAGAAAAAGGAGACAAGTCAAGGAGTATGAAGAGAGCAAAGGGGATGGTAACGATTAAAAGAAGCACCAGTTCCCTCAGAAGCCTGGGTCACAGGTTCTGTTTCAGAATACGCCGTGGGCAACCCCAGAGCAAGTGACACTGGGCATGAAGTCAGCCAGAGGAAACTGGGGTGCCCACTCCACTAGCCCTTTGTGTGTGTGTGTGTGTGTGTGTGTGTGTGTGTGTGTATGAGAGAGAGATAGGGGGTCTCGAGAACTATTTGGCCCAGGCTGGCTTCAAACCGTGATCCTCCTGCTCTCTGCCTCCTGAATAGCTAAGATGACAGGCATGAGCCTCCAGCACCTGGCACCTCTCTACTTGTTAATGGAAGAAATGATAGACACTGTCCCTTCCCTCTGTCCTGTCTCCTTGAAGGACTTCTTTTTTGTATTTGATTGCTACTAAGTTCAATGACAAAAAGCCCTTTTCTATACATGAATATTTCTTTTTTCCTAAGTATTTTACCTGATTCACAGAAACACCCATGGATCCAAGAGTATTTATTCCTTTCTTCGGAAGTTTGTGTCCATTTATAACAGTATTTAAAAATAAACGCATTATAAATGTGTTATTGTTGTCTGAACAAACTCTAATACCCATATCTCAAATGGGATCTTACTACGAACAAGCCAAGTTATACACAGTAGATATTTTTGTGTGTTTTGATCCTAACAGAGTGACTTTGGGACCATAAATGGTCCTAAAAAAATGAGTATTTTATGTGCTTTAATTTTTTTCCTCAAGATTTCCATTCCCTCCCACACTTAGGCATACAAAACCCAAACCATAAAAAGGTGTTTTTAAAATAACTTCTAAATTCCCACTATGTTAAGTTCCAGGCCAGATTACAGTTAAAACAAAGATTTGACAGACAGAATAATTTATCACTCAGGCCACAAATCTTAGTCTTTGGGAGTAAAATAACGTATCACAAACAGTACGGTCTCTAGGCCACTGTCCTTGAGTGTGTGCTAGTGAGTAGTCCAGGCCCTCTGAATGGTGGATTTCTGACTCATGGTGAAGGAAGAATTTGGCAGGTAGAGTCTTCCCATAACAGCTGTCTTCATTTCCTGCAAAGGATGCTCACTTCCTGGTCAGTTTGAGGACAGAGAAGTCAGTGTCCTTTCGTTTCTAAGTTCATCATCTTTGTCTTGCTTTTCATATCTGTGGTACCTGTTTTTAACCTATGTCCATTTGTTTCTCCCATTCACTCCTTCAATGTGTACCAAGTTTTCTTCAGAAGCCAGACTGCCTGGTTAAGAGCCCACTCTACTTGGTAATTGTGGAGCTTGTGCAAGGTCCCGTGCCTCAGTTTCTTCATCTGTAAAATGGGAATAGTACCTACCAAATAGATTGTTTTGAGAATTACGTGGGTCACAGTGAAACAGTTTAGAATGTTGTCTGGCCCATGGTGGACACTATGGAAGTCTTGCTGTTATCGTTAGCAGCCACTGTTGTGACGGATACCAGCTCTGCTTTGCCACCTGGGTACCCAGCACCCTTCTTCTCTGGGTGTTTTCCTTCTGATGTCCTGGGCACCCTCTCTGGCATGCCTGATTCATCTGCACCACAGTCCCCCAGCTTTGACACTAGTGGAATTTGGGGCCAAATAGTTCTTTCTTGTCAGTTTAACCTCATCCCTGGTCTCTATTCACTAGCTGCCAGTAAGACACTCCTCCCGTTGTGACGACCAAAAATGTCCCCAGGTATTACCGAATGTCCCCCAGGAGGGAAAGTCACAGCAGTTGCAAGCCACCCACTTAAACTGTAACGGCTCCTGCAGAGGCAGCCGTGGGGCCCCTGCTCTCTAGGGAGGCTGTGGGTGGCGCAGTGTCATCTGCTCCCTGGGCGTTGATGAAGACTCGTGTTTGGAGACACAGGGTCACTTCTGCTGTCATGCTGAGGTCTCCTTCGTGGGGGGGGCTCCTTTTAAAGTGTCCTCCTCCTTCTTAACCCCTTAGGCCCCTCTGGAAAGAGCAGGACGTGAGAGCCTTCCCAGGACTTGTGTCAGGACCGCCCTGGAAGAGAAGCCCAGCCTTTTCTATCTGGAGGAATTTGCTGGGGATAGCGAGGCCACCCACGTGGGGCTGGTGCTGTGAGAGATGGGACAGCCATGCTCCTAGTCTGAGGCTCTGGCTCCCTGCTGAGGGCCAGCACTGATGGTCGGGCAGGACGCCAGGGCCATGCTGAGCGCTTGCTTTCTGAGGATGGGCCTGTCCACGTCTCACGCCCACAATCTTATCCCTGTGTCACCAATGAAACCCCAGCCCACACAGAGTCCACCGCCACTGAGTGGCAGGAGCCTGGATTCAAAGTTCTTAACGCAGGTCCTTCCTTCTCTAGAAGGTGGTGGCTGGCTCCTTGCAGTGTCCCAGCTGTGCTGTGTGGATGAGGCACCTGTGTCTGTCCTGGTCATCAGTGTCTCGCATTAGCGTTGCTGACCTGCAGTGTGACGGGAGGACTCTGGTTTTGTTTTCCCGGTGATAATGTCACAGCTGAGACCGGCCTGTCCCCACTCCTGTTTCTTGGCTGTTCTTCTTGCTGGACATTGTCTCCTTTCCTTCCCTGGCTTAGGCTTACTTGGAACTTCTGCTAACTGACCACCCCAAGTGAAGTACAAACCAACTTTTCAACTAGATGAAAATAAAACTTTTGTGCTAAGCCCCAAGGCCACAGAGTTTAGCTTGTTAGGTTTCCTAATATCTACATTTCCCTAAGACTACTGAAACTATTATTTTTCCAGGCAGGGTTGTGCATGTCTATAATCCCAGCACTTGGGAGGTTAAGGCATGAAGATCTTGAGTTGGAGGCAGCCTGGGCTTCATAGTGAGACTATGTCTCAAAAGCAAAAAACAGGAAAGGCTGCACAGGCTTATTCTGGGAGGCAGAGGTAGGAGGACCGTAGTCTAAGGCTCACCAGGGACAAAAATGTGAGATCTTATCTAAAAAAATAACTGAAGCAAAAGAGGTTCGGGGGCATGGCTCAAGTGGTAGAGCACCTGCCTAGCAAGCCCAAGACCCTGAGTTCAAACCCCAGCGCCTTCAAAAAACAAGTGAAAAAACCCCGAAAATTCCGTAAGTAACACTTCACATACCTCTGATTCTGTCCCTCACAGGGCTCCATAGAGGCCACATACAGACGACCTGGAGCAGAAACAATAATAAGTAACTTCAAGAGCCTTTTCTGAAATTTTATCAAGTATTGTCCAAAATTCATCAGCCATGGGGAGGCATGGTGTCTTTTCTCCTCTGTTGCATTGCAGCTTCCTGGAGCCAGGTGCGGCTGGACCGTGGACCCGGGGGCCACCTGGCTTCCCCTGGCCTGCCTCGGTCCCCTTTCTCGGCCTCTGCTTTTAACGTCCTACTTTGAATTACAGCCCTAGTTCAAAAACACCAGCATCTGTGGAAAGCACTCAGAGGAAACGAAGGCCATAAAATGTCACAGTACGAGTGACTTATGTGGTCCGCGAGACACTTCTGAGCATCCTGGAGAACAGCCCGTTCTCCCTGTGCCGTCCCCAGGACAGGCACCTCACGTGGCCACAGAGCCCCGCAGGAGGAGCGCTCACAGCTGGCTCTGCACCCGAGCAGCGCTTCACACCGTGCAGGAGGGTTGTTGAGTGACACCGCGGACCAGGCGGAAAGGCGCCTGGGATGGGGGCCGTGTGCAGGGCGGCCTGGGGGAGCTCAGAACTTGACTGGGGGCAGGAACTAACAGCTGCGGTGCATTTGGGCACGCTGTGGCCGAGGCTGGCCCAAGAGGTTGGGTCACAGAGGACAGTGACAATGATGATGGTGACAACCAGAATTTATTAACGCTTTCTGCATGTGGGCACTGTTCTTGCTACATAGTGTCTAAGCTTTCATTCTCATCGCAGCTCAGAGTGGTGGACTCGGCTGTTCTTCCCTCCGCCCCCCTTTTTCTAAAATCTTTTTTGTTGTTCCCTTTGAAGATGAGAAAACTGAGGTGCAGAGAAAATATCTTTACGCTGAATCTAAAAAATCAAGGAAGAGTTATGCAGGAGGAATTTTTTTAAAAAATGAGCGCAGTGGCTCTCTCCTGTAATCCCAGCTACTCGGGAGGCAGAGATTGGGAAGATCAGGGTTTGAGGCCAGGCTGTGGAGTGGGGAGGAGTGCTCAACACCCCATCTTAACCAATAAAAAGCTGGGCATTGTGGGGCAGGCCTGCCATCCCAGCTACTCAGGAGGCAATAGATAGTAGAATTGCCATTCAAGTCAGCTTGGGCAAAAATGTGAGATCCTATTTGAAAAATTACTGAAGCAAAAAGAGTTAGGGGCATGGTTCATGTGGTAGAGAAACTGCCTAGCAATCTCAAGGCCCTGAGTTCAAACCCCAGTACTGCCAAAAAAATAAAAAGTACAATGGAAAAAAAAAAAAAGAAGGTTCCTAAGGGACAGGAAGGAGAGTTGACTGAGTGATAAGGTAACAGCAGATACATAGACCTGGGCAGAAGGACAAGGTGGCCTTTGGTTGCCCAGGGGGCAGCAGGAGCTGGGGCAGCTGAATCCGTTTGCAGGATCCGCTTCTGCCTGTGGTTAAGAGGTTTCGGTCGGGCGACCTGCTCTCACAAAAGAGTGGCCTGGGCTTCCCTACACCGCACCCCACCTCTCCTCCCTCCCAGGGCCAGTGAGTTATGCAATGCTCCCATGTGACCGGGCAGAATAAGTCAGTTTTGGAGTGGTCATTGAGTGACTCTGACCTTAGACCCAAGAGGGGACATAACAGCTGGGCCTCTCTGGGAAAGTCAGGGTTGGCGGGACCGGCAGGGGTGTGGATTTCTGCCTTCCAAGCTTCAAGAGGCCAGGCAAGTCACTTAACCTCTGAGACATCTGCTTTGCCTGTTACATTCCCTGAAAGCAAAGGCTGTGCCTGGTTCAGGTCTGCGTGCCCAGGTCCTGCCCTCGAGCCTGGTTCATATTTCCTGCGTGTCACTGACCTAAGCCTTTGCAGAAGCCGCTTGTCCTGGGAAACCCTCTAGCCTCAGCTCTGTGCTGTTGAGCTCATGGCAGGTGGGGACAGACAGGAGCAAAGCAGACGTGGGTTCTCCTCCACACAAGGGCCTGGCTGTGGAAAAGCGTCCCCTGGAGCCCCCTCCCCACATTGTGCCCCTTGTCTGGTGACATGCCTTGCAAGGGCTGGTCCCTGTGATGGCTGCATTGAGGTATCTAGTCCCTTCCTCCCCCCTTTTCTCCTTTACTAAATACTTTCTGGAAAACAGCGAAAGCAGTGAGGTAACCTCCAGGATTGGTCATGCCTTTGTCCGTCCCAACCTGGAGAGTAAGGCTGAGGAGTCCCTCCTCTGTGCGCAGGGGTGATGGGGACTGATTGACTGGCTCACCATGCCTCCCCAGAAGCTAAAAACAAAACGTGAAAAGCTGCCTGGTGGCATGGAAGAGGAATTGGTGGCACTGGACACAGCCTCATTCTGTTGGCGAAAGCTACATCCAAAGGCAGGGACTTTGAAAGGACCGTGGCTATGGAATTAGAGACAGAAGCTTAGTGGCATGGGCAGATATTAAATTGTATTAAACTATGCAGGCCACATTTCTCACGTGAGCCCAGTTTCAACCTTACATCAGCCCCTGGGCTGCGTCTGAGTTTCTGCAGAGGACAAATAAAGACACCGCGTGTCTCTTTCTCGTTCCTGTTCGTGACTGTTTTGGTAGCGTAGCCAGATTAACCTCCTACAGCTCCGTGGAGATCTAGTGCATGTCCCTTTATCAACTCATGATCACAAGACACAGGGGCGGGGAGGGGTGTACGGGACTCACCGTAAAGTAACCAGGAGTCCTGCTTTATCTGGGACAATCCTTGAGTATGCCTATTAACCTGATTTTAAAAATATATTTTTTTGCAGTACTGGGGTTTGAACTCAGGGCCTTGCACTTGCAAGGCAGGCACTCTGCCACTTGAACCACACCCCTAGCCCTTTTTTGTTTCAGTTGTATTTCACATGGGGTCTTATGGTTTGGCCTGGGGCCTGTCTTGGACTGAGATTCTCCTACCTACACTTCCCAAACAGCTAGGATCACAGAGAGGTGTGCACCTCTGTGACCCACTTGTTTGTGGAGTTGGGGTCTGCTAGCTTTTTGCCCAGGCTGGTCTCAAATCTCAATCCTCCCAAAGAGCTGGGATTACAGGCATGACCCATCACACCCTGCTTCAGCAATAATTATTAAAAAATCCCCCTTTCCTTCTCAAAAGTGACAGTTTGATGGTGAATTACAGTTACCTAGCCTGTGCTTGTCAAGTGCTTATAAACTAGAAGGGGCAGAGGGTATGACATAAGTTATTTCAAAATGAGTAGAAGTTGGAGTTGGAGGCCTGTGGATGTTTGGAGGAGGAGGCCACCCAGGGAAGAGGTTGGCAGGGGAGGATTTTGCAGACCCAGGACTTGACCTTGGCTTCGGAGGACAAGAGCTTCTCAGACAAAGGGAGGAGGTTCCGTGACCATGTGGAACTGAGCAACACCTGGGCGCTCAGGTTCATCAGGTCCGTAAAGATGAAGGGTCTCTGAGAAGAGGAGAGAGTGGTGGGGAAGTGGGGAAGACAGACGGAGGCCTGAGAGCAGGTGGAGACCTTGTGCCCACCATGGAGGCCAAAGACAGCCCTGGGGTACTGGCGTGAGAAACCTGAGGTGGAAAGGAAGAGCTCCCTGTCCCTGTCAAACACCTGTCACCCAACCAACACCTAGTAGCAGATAAAGGGTTTGCACCTTGGAGGGTGCCTGTGGCCTCTGCTCCCCCCTCCCACACCATTCTCTAGTGCAGTTAACAACAGTCAAACAGGACAGTGGCAGCGGGAGGCAAATGGACGGACGTCCTGCTGTCTTGGTTCCACTAAGCAGAAGCCTGCAGCCAAGAGTCAGCTTGAACTTGCAGCTTGAACATTGGTTAAAATGATTATTTTAGCATGAGTTTCAACAGGAAAAAACAAAAGGATACATTTCCAGGAGCCTATGAAGTCAGAACACGCACAGGCCTCAGGGGCCCTCAGAGATGGCTCGCCCTGGGCAACAGAGCGAAGGTCCACGTGCTCAGCAAGGCTGTTCATATTGCCTGTGTTGCTTCTTTCCATCCCCCTCTCCCTCCCCTCCCCCTCTTCCATCCCTCCCTTGCCTTCCCTCTTTCCTTCCCTCTTCCTTTCCCCTTTCTGTTTTTGAGCCAGGGTCTCTCTGTGTAACCCAGGCTACCCTTGAACTCTGGATCCTCCTGCCTCAGCCTCCCAAGTGCTGGGATTATGGATATGCACCACCATACTCAGCTCCTTTTTTCCTTTTTTCACCTAAAATCAAGTGTCCAGTACATGCCTACACCCTAAGCAAGGAGCTCTCGTGTCATGGTCCCTACAGGACAGAATGCCTTTGTTTTTCACAGGAAGAAAATAAGCCCTGGAGGGATTCGGGAGCTGCTGGGAAGTCTGCTTTATGTGTCTTGAGCAGGTTCCTGGGTAGTTATCGGCAGGTCTCCGTGGCTTCCTCATTATTTCTAGAAATGCTGTGGAGAAAACAAGCTAGCACGCGGAGAGCACTGCTGGCTCTGATACTCAGCTGGACTGCCACTGGCACCACTTGAGGACCATTTGCTACACATGGCAGGTTCTGGACTCTGCCTCCAAAGAGGAGGTGGGTGCAGTGGAGCTGAGGAATCTGCGAGGTGTTTTGTTTTGTTTTGGTGGAACTGAGGTTTGAACTCAGGGCTTTGCACTTTCAAAGCAGGTGCTCTACTTCTTGAACCACCCTGCATCCATTTTGCTCTGGGTACTGTGGAGATGAAGGTCTCATAAACTATTTGCCTGGGCTGGCCTTGAACTGCGATCCTCTCAGTCTCAGCCTCTCAAGTAGCTGGGATTACAGTAGTGAGCCACTGGCGCTGGCTGCAAGGGCTTTTTTGGGGGCCCCTAGAGTAATCATTCTTAAACTACAGCAAGTAGCAGCCTCTACTGTGGGCTCTACCCCTAGAACGTGGGCTGGGCTTTACCTCTGAGGTGGCCCGCAGGTCCAGTCATACACTCGGAACCAGTGTCCCCAAGACTGTTGGGCTTGTCCAAGCCAGGAGCTGCTCTGGACAGCCAGCTTGCAGACTCACTATGCTCTGCAAGCTCGAGTTTGATTTTTGGATACTGTGATAGGATTAGAGAAGCTAGACCCAGCCTGGCCGTGTCCCAGCCTGAGGCAGTTGTCATTTATTCATTGATCGCTGCACTGTTTTCAACTGAGTCCTGAGTCCTGGCTCAGGGTGCTTGCCATCTCCCTGACGCCCATCAGGAACAGTCAAGTGGTGTGTTGGCTCACAAGCTAAGCCTATTTTTGTTTGCTAAGTTAAGCAGACTAACTGGTACTTCCCAAATCAATCATTTAAAACATCTGTGGAAGGTGCATTTTAAGTGTGCATCAGAGAGCCCCTTGGGGTTACAATCAGCTAGGGAATTAAAACAAAACCAAAAAGACTTACTGGTGCCCAGCTCCTCCCACGCCAGTACGATCGAGGAGCCTAGAAGTGGGGTCCTGGCACTGACGGTTTTACGCGTGTCGGGGGGGGGGTGATGCCTATGGACACCCACTGTCGCCTTGGAGGCCCCCTGACAGGAGGCTGAAATGGGCGACAGCTACTGCTCCTGAAGTGTCCCAAGGACCATTCCTGTAGCAGAGCCAAAGGCACCGAATGCTAGCAGGTGTCATTTCTCCTGGCCCACTTGACTGCCTGGGGTTTTGTGAGTTTGGGGGACACTTGGTATCCCACAGACAAGAAGCATTTTCACCCAGAGACACCTCGGTGCTCAAGCCCAGAGCTTTTGCTGGCCTGGGTCTCCTTCATGGCCATCCCTCTTGCATTACTAATGTTGTACCCATGGAGGTGACTGGACCCCTCCTGCGACTTTACTGTCCATTCTTCCTGGCCTCTGGCTCCTGGGATCTCACGGTCTGCCTCCCCCGCTCCTTCTCTGTTCCTTGACTGGCTAATTTCTTTGTCTCCTCCCACCCTGAATGGGGACCCTTCCCCAGTGCCACCACCTGCATCCCTGAGCATCTTTCTGTACACTGTCCTTCCCTTGGGATCCCTTCCCTCAGATCCATGTGGCCTCTGAGTCCCAGTCTCCTGACAGCGTCTATGGCACAATACTCACTCCTGCCAACACCAGATTGGCCTGTTTCTTGGTTTCTTTTTATTCCAGCACCCACATCTCTTCCAGCCTCCCAAGGGTGGGATGTCAGCTGTGTTAAGCTTGTGTTCCAGCCGGTAGCCACGTCTGGTCTGATTTTCCTTCCTCTGCCTCCTCGCTTTGGCCTCGCTGCTTCTTGCTGGGTCACTGCATCAGCTGCCCAGCGAGCCACTCAATTTCTAATCTCACCTCCTCTATCCCTACATGTCCCTCAGGGTCCTGCTTCTAACATGTGCTTCCTCCTCTCTCTGGCTGGAATGTACTGAGTGCTGGCTGTGTGCTAAGTAGCACCATGTGTTTCCTACGCGCTGACACTCACAACAGCCTTAGGAGTCAGTGATGCTGTTACCGTCATCCTGACCTTGCCTCTGCAATGAAAGACTTGGAGATGTTAGAAACCTCAACTGAGGAGTGCAACAGAAAGTGCAGCTCAGTCTGGGCTTTGGAGCCCCTGCTTTTAAGTGCTGGACTCTGATTGCACTCATTTGCCCTGGTCACCTGTGGCTGCTCAGTACATATAAAGACTAGGATAGAGCCTGGCGCCAGTGGCTCACGCCTGTAATCCTAGCTACTTGGGAGGCTGAGATCAGGAGGATCATGGTTAAGCCAGCCTCTGGCAAATAGTTTGCCAGACCCTATCTGGAAAAAAGCCATCACACACAAAAAAAAAGACTGGTGGAGGGGCTCAAGTGGTAGAGCACCTGCCTAGCAAGTGTGAGGCCCTGAGTTCAAACCCCAGTGCAGTGACTTATTCCAGTGTCCTACGGTTCTGAGCGTGCTTCCTGGGTGCAGCAGTCCCTCAGATTTGATTGGCTCTGACTGGACTTCATGCTCTTGTCTGTGACAGCTGTCCCGGTACAGGACGACATATTAAGGACATGAGCCACCACCCTGTGCCCCGGGAGCTGTTCCGCTAAGGTGCTCGGATCCCCCAGCAGCCCTCAGCACAGCTGTAACCGCTTGCTAGATTAGTTTTCCATCCTTCCTGGGAATCGTTTTTCTTCATCCATTTCTGTTGTTAAAATTTGAGTAAAATGGAGACTTGGCTGTACCCCAGGGAGGGTTAGGAGAGAAATGAGCAGTGGGACCTCCCCCGCCAAACCTGGCTGCAAACCGCTGACTGCACAGGAATACAAATGAATTCTAGCTGGATGGGCGGGACTCAGGGGATGATCAGCCAGTCCTGCTTTCCATCAGGAGTCCAGCCAGCACTGCGACTCTGAGGATTCGTGCAACCCCCAAATAGACCCCTGGCCTGGAAGTTCTGGAGTAGATTGGGTGTCTGCAGCCAGAGGGGACCTTGCCTGGCACAGCTTGGTGATGGAGGGAGGGGGTGGCAGTGGGACCAGCGTCAGGCAGAATTGTGAGCCCCATGTGAACAGGAACCATGTTAACACTCATCACAGTGAGGCAAACCTAAAGACAGTTGGTATAACTGGAATGACCCGTAATTTAGGATTTCTAGATCTTTCAGACTCTTAAACTTTGGCTCTAGACTAATGTCACAGAATCCTGGTCACCTAAAGGACACACTGTGGACTTGATACTAACGGTCAATCTGTGTATGATCTGTTTCTTGCTTCTCTTTAACAGATGATAAAAAACGACACCCCCATCTCTTTCCCACAAACTCAGGCTGCCTTCCTTGCCACTGAGTAGAAGTTGCCATCTCTGGCTTCACCCAACCAGCTGCCAGCAGCATCAGTACCCTGCCTGCCCAAGTTGTCAGTGCTAAGGGCACCGTGGAAGGCTCTGGAAGAAATCTGCCACTTCCACTTTCTGGCTCAGGGGTGAATTTGGCCCTTCTGGGTACCTGTGGGTGTGTGAGGACACAGCCTCTCTTGCCCTCCACTCTACGCCATTTGTCACTCACTCTTTCACAGAAACCAAGTCTTGTCCTGAATGTGATCCTGTTTGGGAAGGCCCCAAAACCCATTCAGAGCCTACCAGTCCCCTCTCCAAGGCTGTGCCTGGTTTATGGCATCCCATAAGTGCCTCAAAAAAAATATGCACATCTTGGGCTGTTGGACACCAGCAGCCTTGGGTCTGCAGCACAACCCCCTGGGGGCTCCAGCTCACAACTCTCCTGTTACAAAATCCCATCCAGGGGCTTCTCAGGAGAACACGAAAGTTGTGGGCAGTTCTTACCTTGTGGGATCTTCCATCTGAATTCCAACCAGAGAAACTGCCCTGGGGCAGCCAGTGGCTGCCAGAGAGGCAGGACAGGAGTGACACAGAGCCTGGTGAGCAGGGTGCCATGTCCACAGTATCCACATCGAGGGACGGTCCCTGCACGTATCACAAGAGCTGTTTCCTTAAATCAGGAGATTCTTATTGACTGTGTTTATGTGCATTGATCTGTTATAGAGGGTAGAGAAGCAGTGCTGTCAGTGGATCTAACAGAACCCAGCCACAGGAGGTAGAAATCTGCAGATTTATCTCTATCCCGAGATAAAGGCAACTGAGCAGTATTGCGTTTTGCAGTATTGAGTTGTGCGGGGACCCAGAGTGCTTTGGGAAGAGTCCAGCAGATGGGGAGTTCGGCAGGTAGTGAGGAAATTTACCTTATCCACCACAGGGGTGTTATGGTTTGAATAAATGGTCCTCAAAGGTCCGTGTGTTGAATGCTTGGTTCCCTGGGTGGCACTGTTGAGGTGGTGGAACCTTTAGGAAGTGGATGTCATTGTAGGTGTGCTCTAAAATGGGATTGGGGGACCCCACCCCCTCTTTTGTTCCCCTCTGCTTCCTGGTATATGAGGTGAGTGAGTTTCCTTTGCTAGCTACCCACCGCCATTGCCATCTGTCATCACCACCAGAGCCCAAACAATGGGAACACCTGATCTTAGGCTGGAACCTCCAGACTCTGGCAAATAAGTCTTTTGTCTTAGAAGTCAGTTGTCTCAGGTATTTCGTGAAAGCCACAGAAGGCTTACTAACTCACGGGATCTAGGGCAAAGGTGGGAGTAGGTGAGGTTTTCTGGCCACATTGCATGGACCAGTCAAGGATGCAGAGAAGGACTGTGTGTTTGTAAGTTGGGGATAGGTGGGTGGCTGGGGACTGCTACTAACAAGTCCAGTTAAAAAGGCGAGTTGGATACAAACTGGGGAGACCTTAAAACCCATGTTTCGCACAACAGAGTTTACCTTTCAATTGGTAAGAATCCACTAAAGCCCTTTGAGCCAAGGGGAAGACACTGATGATGAAATAGGAGGGTTGCTCTGGAGGTATGTGTAAGGGTGGCTTGGGTAAGACTGGTGACCAAGAGACCAGCTGGTGATGACAGCAACAATGATGACAATACTACTATGCTTTGGGTGTGACATGTCCCTCAAAACCTCGTGTGATGTTCAGAGGTGGACTTTGGGGAAGGGACTGTTTTCTGAGGGCTCTGACCTGTCATGGCTTAGTCCACTCATGGGTTTATAATTTGAGGGCATGAGTGGGAGGTGGTAGAAACTAGAGATTGGAGGAAATAGGTCACTGAGGCGTGTCCTGGAAGGGTAGAACTTGTCCCTGGTCCTTTCCTGTTGCTTTGCTTCCTGGCTGCCATGAGGTGGTCAGCTTTGCCCCACCATGTCCTTCTGCCATGATTTACCACTGGTCCAGAAACACAGAGCTAAGAGACCATGGGCTGAAACCTCTGAAACCAAGAGCCAAAATAAACCTTTCCTCCTTTAAGTTAACTTTCTCAGGCATTTTGTCACAGCACTGAAAAGCTGACTGACACAAACACTGATGATAGCTACCAGTTATCGTTTTGGCGTTTAGGAACCCTAGCTGAGCTGTGATAGCTCTAGGTAGAATTAATTCAACCGTGTTTATGGGGACACACAGTCATCCGCTGATGGGATGACCCTGTCCCTTTGAATAACACTTTACATGTACCTGTCATTGCAGCCCTGCTCAGCCATGTTAGGAGTCAGAGCAGCATCTTTCTTATCCTGTCACCAAATCTGATCTGAGCACCTTTATGATTTAACTTCTTCAATAATATCAAGCTTAATCAACAGGCATAAGACATTCCCTTGATAGACTTTGCCTCTGTCGTCATCCATCACGATGCACCAAGAGACAAACTGGCCTCCCCAGGGCCTTTGCACAGGCGCCATGGTATGCTAGAGGCAAATCCAGTGTCCACCAAGGGATCCCCATGTGTGCACTACCACGCGGCATTTCCCCTTTGGCCTTTTGTTTTAAGACCTTTGCTCCCTCTGATTTTGTGCGCCACCCCTTTCTTCTCTCAGTTGTGCTCATGGTCTGGGGACTGGGTGCCTTTGCTTTTTTCTCCTCTGCCCATGACAGAACTGGGGCTGTACAAAGACAAAGGCTGAGAGGTGTCAACAATCTCCCCGGCTGACTCTACAGCAGGGTTGTCCACCCTCCACATCAGTGACACGTTGGGCCAGATAATTGTGTGCGTGTGTGTGTTGGGGGTGCTCACCACATGTGTGGCAGCTTCCCTGGTCTCTACCCACTAGACGCCAGAAAGACCCACAGTCCAACCCGTATCCACCCTAAGTGTTTCCAGGCATTGTCTGATGTCCTGTGCTGCACAAAACGGCCTGTGGCTGAGAGCCTTTGTTCTAGAAGCAGTGGGAACACTTGGTACTTTTGAAACCTCTGGACTTTTCCCTAGGTTTCTCCTTCATTTGGGGGTTGTAGAGGCAACTCCCACTGGGGTTGATGGAGGGCATTTTCCAGAGCCCCCTCCACATTCTTAGGCCCAGCAGGCTTCACTTTCCTTCCGGTGGCTGTTCTTCCAGCCACATTGGTCTGCTGCTGGCTGCACCTCTGTCGTCCCAGGCAGGCTGCTCTGTAGCTTCTCGGACTGGTATCAAATGAAGGAAGAGGAGGACAACAGTGGAGATCCAAGGCTGCTGTCTTGGCTTGCCTTCCCACTGGCCTTGGGACTCAGTGCATCCTCTGTCACTTAGCACTGGGTCTGAGTGCTTTTCGTGTCATCACCTGGTATGGTGGCCGGGGACCCTGCCATGTCTGGATCCTGCCCATGGGTTTCCCAAGGGAGAGACTCCTAGAAAAACAGCCGATGGGACGCACAGTGCTGGTGACTCAAACCTGTCATCCTAGCTACTTGCGAGGCTGAGATTAGGAGGATTGCGGTTCCAGGCCAGCCTGGGCAAAAAGCAGACCCTGTCTCCAAAATAACCAGAGCAAAAGGGGGAGGAAGTGTGAGTAGAACAGCTGTCTAACAAGTGTGAAGCACTGAATTCAAACTCCAGTTTATGAATAAAAAAAAAGGCAGATGGAAGCAAAGCCTGAGAAGTCTTGATCTAAATGTGTCACAGTCCTCATTCCCACTAGAGTAAAGGGTTAAGTGAGAGTTTTAGACTTGCAGTAATAAATTTTTTTTTCTGTAAGAATTTAGTAAAGTGTTTCTAATGGTCACAGGTATATTTTGGTGTTGTAATAATGCATTGTTATAATCGATAGAGCACAGCATCGAAAAAAGATCTGGGGGTTGGGAGAACACAAAAGAAAATAGTGCATCTCCATCCACAGCCACCAAGGAACATAGAAACTGAGACACCAGGCCCCAGACTGGCGTCCCACTAGGAGCTCTTGGTGACCAGTCATTATCTGTGTGATGGTGTCTGTTCTGGTTTTTAAATTCCCACTACATCTAAGTGAATAAAATGTCTGGAAACACTTTGACTGGGCCAGTGCCCAATGACTCCCAACGCAGGGTCTTGTTGAAGTTCAAGTGTAACAGAGAGTTTGAACTTGAGGCGTACTTAAAGCTTTTGGTCTTCCTTAAGCCTAAAGCAATGGCCAACATTCTCAAGTGGTTGTGAAAAGAAAACTAAAAAGGAATGGAGGACCCCTTGAGGTGCAAGAGAAGTCTAGAACATGGAAGCTTCTGGAGTGGTCCAACCCATCAGATAAGCAACTTCTAGGTGAGAATGCTGTTGCTCTCACAGGCTCAGGGTGGGATTTGTGTTCACACTAATGTGAGATTCTTACGACCAAACACAGCTAGGAATCCAAAGGTGGCTCCCATCTCCCACAGACTGGTACTGGCTGGAGCATGGCAGAATCAGTTTGCTTCAAAGGGCACCTTTCGTCTCCCGTGTCAATGTGTGTGTGTATTGGAAATGGCTGTGGTTTTTAATACAGTGATATTTCCTCTTTGGGGACTCCAGCCCCTAGCCTAGTTTCAACAAAACTGCTAGCTCTGTCCCAAGACGCAGTTCCTGTTTCTTCTTCGTCTAATAGAGAGGGTTTGCATTCGTGCAGGGTTTTTAATGGGCTGTAAGCTGTTGGCTCTGAGCTGGATTCTTGGTTCAGAGCCAGGGAGCCTTGACATGTTTGGGGAAGCCTATGAGTGCTGCCGAGGGGGCTCCTTCCTGCTCAACACGGCCAGGCAGAGAGGCAAGAGGAGCCTCCTTCTCTGTGGCACGGGTCTGGCCAGAGAACTGGGTTTCTTGCCTGAGCAAGCGATCTGGGCTGGGTCACCTTTTCCATGAATGTCTGGAGCCAGCAGTCAGATCAAGCCAGATTCTGAAGAGGGGCCCCTTTTCCTCATTCCAGAAGCAGTGGTGGGAGCTCCCACTTTGGCTGCTTCTGATGGCCTGGACCATGGAGTTCTTGAGATGGAAATAATTTCCAAAGACTTTCCCCTTTTAGGCAATGCCACACCTCAGCCATCCCAGAAAGACAAATCTGCTCTGTGTTCTGTGGTGTGCTGGGAAGGGGAGGGAAGAAGGCTTTGCTGCTTCCCTCTGTAACAGTGCCTGAAAAGATCTGTGACCTTCTGCCTTCTCACCAGACCCCTCACCTGAGGCTGTTTTCTTTCTCTCTGCAAAAACACCCTTTATGGCCTTGAAGAAGGTTGTTAGGGTGGCCACCCATTAGCTGCCTTCCTTTCTGACAAACTATTTCGAGTGGTGACCGTAACAGTGAGGGGGTTTTCTATGTCCCACTAAAATGCCCACCAGCAGGAGTATGTACATGTGCTAATCTGTGTACACATACGGCCTGTAGACAGCCCAAGGTGGCCTCCTGAAGGTTCAGTGTCCCTGAAATCTATTTCATTTAAACATTTGCCAAAAGGTGACATCCTGTCTCAAAATATAACTGGTTATTTAAAATTACTTAATATTAGAGAAAAACCCAACCCTCTCCTACCACTTAAAAACAAAAACTGCAGGAAATTGATAGTTTGGGGGAAAATACCAGGTTTTCTGCTGGGCTGTCTGGTCTGCTTTGGCACACTGCTCAGACCCCAGTTGGAGAAGCCAGGCTGGGAGCAGTAGGTCAAGACTGAGTTCTGACTGTGTCGCTTCCTACCAGCCTAGGCTCAGGCCCAGCAATCAGCTTCTCAGCCTTGAGAGGGTAGCACTGCCTACCTGTCCAGGTACAGTCATTCCAGAGCCGCCAAGCACCTTCTGTATGCCAGGCTCTGCTACATGGGTGCTTGAGAGGCAAAAGGTCCTCCCTACAGTGAGGCATCATGGCTCCAGGTGGGGGGACAGGTGACACACAGGGAAACAACCAAGAATGTTTCAGACTGTAGGGACCACGTGAGGAAGAGGAAACACCACAATCGGGTATGCGAGCGTGTCTGTGTGTGCCCATCTCCAACTGTGCGTGTCTGGGTCTCTGCGTGTATGTGTGTATGTGTCTTGTCTGTGTGTTTGTGTGCACGTCTGTCTGTGTGTCTCTTTGTCTGTGTGCGTGCCTTTGTGTGTGTGTCTGTGCATGTGTGTTCATTGTCTCTGGGTGTGTGCCTGTGTCTCTCTGGGTGTATCTGTGTGTGTTTGTGTTCTTGTCTGTCTATGTGTGTGTCTGTGTGTGTGTGTCTGCAGGGCTGTCTTTGTGTGTGTGTGTGCGTGTGCACGTGCACCCACATGCCCTCACTGGTCTGGAAGACAGGAGCAGGCAGGCCTCAATGAGGGGTGACGTTTGAATTAAAGTCTGATTGATAGGGAGGAGCCAACTCAGAGGACTGAATGACGTCAGCTGGTAAAGTGCCGGGCGGGCGTGTGGCAGAGCTCAGCAGGCGGTAGTAATTGCCTCTCTTTCTTCAAGAGTCGAAGAGATATTATTTCAACAGGAAGACAGATTTTACAGCTTGTTAGATATGATTCGAAGGCTCTCAGAAGAGGAGCCAGAGAACTCCGGTGGGTTTTGGAAATGACGCAGCTAGAAACTCTGTTTGCATCCCAAGTTGTCACACCTCTCGCCTCTTTCAAGGATGACCGTTTGGTAGTCATCCTGGGCGAGCTGAGCAGTTTCCGATGTGTGCTTACTCCTGGTTCCTGATACTCAGCACCTTTTCCTCTGTTGCAGAGGCCCTGGCTTCTGTCCACCTATTGCCATGGCCTGCTTACCACAGAGCACTTGTGATTTACTTCCTTAATCAAATAATATCAGTTTATTAAATGGATGGGCAGAACCAACATAATTATTATCTCTTGCATTTTGCAAGACACAGCATTGCCAAAGCATGCCAGCTCTTAAAAGTATTTACAAAAGTGTAATTTTTTTCCTTTGACAGTACTGGGGTTTCAACTGAGGGCTTCATGCTTGCTAGGCAGGTGCTCTACCACTTGAGCCACGCCTCGTGCCTCCCCCCTGGTTATTTGGAGATAGGGTGTTGCATTTTCTTTGGGTTTGCCTGCAACTATGATCCTCTGGATCTCAGTCTCCCAGGTAGCTAGGATTACAGGCTTGAGCCTCTGCACCCGGCTTGAAAAGTAGAAATTTAAAAAATATTTTTATAAACAATTTTGTCTTTATGTATATGTATATATATACCTAAACAATAACAGCCGAATCCTAAAGTAACCATGGCATAGAACTCTATCATCTTTGGGGCCTCCTAGCAGCTTGGAGAATTACAGCACATGCAGTAGTGAAAGCATTCTGAGTTTAGAAGCAGCCAAGCCTGGGTTCCTATCCTGGCCCTGAGCCTTGCCTGTAAATTTTTAAAAACTGAAGCAGTGTTTTGTAAGCTGAGGACCCATGGAGTCTTGATTCTGTTCCTGGTGGTCTGCATCTTAGAGTTCTTTTCAGTTTGGAATTTTCATTTTGATGGTAACTTTAAAATGTTGACATAAATCTATCCTGGATTATCTGACTGGTAGTTTATTAACTGAATGCTCCATTGCAGTGAGAAGAGATTTGAAAGTGTTTGAATCTATACAAGGGTGGAGAAGTTGAGATGCCACCTGGAGTTCCAGTCTCCAAAGCCCTTGTCGTGCAGAGGTCAGAACTGTCCTCTTTCACTTGTACTGACAGGTTCTGTCTTTTGTAGCCTCCCTTACAATAACTCCTCAGCTGTAAGTGTAGTGGTAAATAGTGAATTTTTTTTTCACCAAGCATCATTTTCTGTGCATTTTAGATGTTTTTCTTTAGTATATATTAATTATACAAAATAATGGGGCTTATCATAACATTTTCATGGGTGTATATAAGGTACTTTGATGTCATTCACCTCCCTATTACTTTCTCTTTTCCTCCCCTCCCCCACTGGTCCTCTTCTTCCTCCCAAATAATCCCCCTTCTATTTTCATTTTTTTTTTTTTTGGTGGCACTGGGGTTTGAACTCAGGGCTGGCAGATACTCCACCCCTTGAGCCACTCCGTCAGCTCCCTCCCCCTTTTTTTCTTGGTTGGGTATTTTTTGAGATAGGGTTTCATAAACTATTTGCCTGGGCTGGCCTTGAACTGTGATCCTACTGATCTCTGCCTCCAGAGTAGCTAAGCATCCACTGGCACCCAGCTTAGTTTGTTCTTTTTGATGGCTGAATTGTACTCCATTGCGTATATTTCTACATTTTCTTCATCCAGGGCACACACCTAGGCTGGTTCCACATGTGGCTATTGTGAATAGTGTTGCAGTGAACACGGGTGTGCAGGTGTCTCCATTGCATGCTGACTTTGAATTCCTTTGGCTATTCCTTTGGATATGCCCAGGAGTGGTAATCTGGGTCTACCCATCGCATTAAGTTAATGTTGTTACCTTGAAGTTTTTTGGTTTGTAGTTTAGTGCTTTTTCCATTGGAAAGGTGGTTTTGGTTTTTAGCTGCATAAGAGCAATAAGCAGAAGAAAGGTGTCCCTGGTTTTGTCTTACAGCCTGAGGTAATGTGTGAGACACACAGAAATCACAGGGGGACACAGTGAGGGGCGCTCAGAGCTGTGGACACGTAAAAGAGAGGGCAGCTCCTCACCTGAGGAGTTCAGGTCATCTGCGGGGAGTGATCAGTCTTAAAGCATGAGCAAGAATTCATCCGGTGAAGGGAGGTTGGGCAAGAAAGACTCCCAAGGTTGGGGACATGGGCAGTACAAGACAGGGATGTGTAAAGGCTTGGTGTGGTTGAGTGAGACAGTGGGCAGAGTGAAGGACGGCAGGGCCAGGGAGAGACCAAAGACTTCTGGGTAACCGGACTCAGCCCCTGATGCAGAGGGGAGGTCGGGGAGGTCAAAGAGTTCAATCAGCAGAGAACTTGGATAATATGATTTTTTTTTTTTGGTGGTTTGAACTCAGGGCCTTGTACTTGTCAGGCAGACACTCTACCATTTGCGCTATATCCTCAGGCTTTGTGCTTTAATTCTTCTTTTGCATGGGGTCTTGTGTTTTTGCCAAGGGGTGGGGGGGTAACCTCCTACCTATGTCTCCTGCATAGCTGGGATTAGAGGAGTGACTTACTGTGCCTGACCTGGATGGTGTTTTTAAGAATGCAGTTGTTGAAGTAGGGGGTGGAGTGATTGAATGGATAGAGGCCATGGGAAAACCACGGAGAAAAGGGGACGTTGTTGATGATATTTCTGGGGAAGAACCAGCAAGGTTTTGTGTCTAATTAGATGAGGGGATTAGGGGTGGAACCACATCTGGATGAATCAGAAGATGGAGCAGGGGTTCGGATCTGGCTAGATGACGCATGGAGAATGAAAGTCCATGGGTCATCTGGGTGATATGTCTATTTGGTTGTTGGGAATGTGAGTCATGCTTGGGAAAGAGTTTTGGGTTACCCATGGATAGGGGAGATGGCACCATGATAATCACTGCTGATGCTACAGTGTTTTCCAATATTCGAGTGAGTGGAGTAGAAGGCCACTAATGGAACCCCAACATTTGAGGGGCAGAGAGAGGGGATTAGACATTGAAGAGAGAGTCAGAAGTTTAGGGAGAACTGGGCACTGTGGTGTCCTGGAAGTCAAGGGCAGAGAAAATTTCAGCAGACAGGGGACAGCTAGAGAGTCAAATTCTGAATGTGTTGCTATGAAAAACAGAACTGTCATTTGGTGGTCAGTGTCCTGTCCTTCAGGCACATGGAGCAAGAAACAGAGAGGAGGCATCACAGATCACTAGTCAAGTGGCTGAGCAGCCGTGACATGTGGTGCGTGTCACAAACAAGTGGGCAAGGGACCAAGCAAGCACTTGATAAGGTTGTCATCCATTCATCATCCATCCATCCATCCATCCATCATCCATCCATCCATCCATTCATCTATCCATCCATCCATCCATCATCCATCCATCCATCATCCATCTAGTCATTCTTCCATCCATCCATCATCTATTCATTCATCCATCATCCATCTAGTCATTCTTCCATCCATCCATCATCTATTCATTCATCCATCATCCATCTGGTCATTCATCCACCCATCCATCCATCATCCATTCATTATCCATCTAGTCATTCATCCACCCATCCATCCATCCACCCATCGTCCATCCATCCATCATCCATCCATCCATCCATTCATCATCCATCCACCCATCCATCCATCATCCATCTAGTCATTCTTCCATCCATCCATCCATCCATCCATCCATCATCCATCCATCCATCCATTCATCTATCCATCCATCCATCCATCATCCATCCATCCATCATCCATCTAGTCATTCTTCCATCCATCCATCATCTATTCATTCATCTATCATCCATCTGGTCATTCATCCACCCATCCATCCATCATCCATTCATTATCCATCTAGTCATTCATCCACCCATCCATCCATCCACCCATCGTCCATCCATCCATCATCCATCCATCCATCCATTCATCATCCATCTATCCATCATCTATTCATTCACCCATCATCCATCCATCCACCCATCATCCATCCATCCATCCATTTACTGAGAGCCTGCCAGGTGGCTCTCAGTAATAATATCTCAGTAATAATAATGAGATATTATGAGAGAGTATATGGAACAAACATAAAACAAGTCACAATTCCTGCCACGGGGAGCTCGCAGTTGTTGGTATAAAGGTAATTGCAGCATCTGTGATAAATGCTGTGGGGAAAGGCTGAGCATAGTGGCCCTGGAAAGTGGGAGAGAGCCCGTTTGACATGGGTGGGAAAGGTCTGTTCACTGGCAGAGAGGAGGGAGAGCATTTAAGCTGTGAAGCCAGCTGGGATGGAGGTGGGGGAAGAAGGGGCATGTCCTGCTTTGTGTATATTGTGTGTGCATTGAGGAAAAGGGGGTGGGATGGTGGAAATGAAGGCTGAAACTAGATTATGAAAGGTTTAGAATGAATGCTATGGCAAATAAGTTAGGATTGCGTCCTTCAGGGAGTAAGAACCCAAGAGTCATTGGTAAGCAGGAGAGTAACACAGTAGGGCTGAGTGTCAAGAGAATAGCTTTGCCGGTCAATGGTGGCCAACACCTGTAACCCTAGCTACTTGGGAGGCTGACATTGGGAGCATCGCAATTCAAGGCCAAACTGGCAACTAGTTCTTGAGACCTCATCTCCAGAATAACCAGAGCAAAATGGACTGGAAGTGTGGCTCAAGCAGTAGAGCACCTGCTTTGCAAGTATGAAATCCTGAGTTCAAGCTCCAGTCCCACCAAAGAGATAAGAAAAAGAAAATAGCTTTGGTGGCACCAGAGGCCTGAGTGGGCAAGGGAAAGGGAAAGACTGAGGCAGGACACCGGGCAGGGTCCAACTGTCTCCATTTGCAGCCTGGGCACCTACTCTGTGTTCTGCTCGGTGCTGATGTTGACAAATACCTGGCAAATGCTGTGGACTTGACTTTCTACGCAGCCTGTGGATCCACATGGCCTCTTGGGGAAGACTGACTGACCCAGATGCAGGCGGCCAAATTATAAGACAGAATCTGCAGCTGGAAGGCTGCTGTTCCCAGCTCAGCCTCTGGGCCCAGAAGCCAGCTCTCTTATTTTGTGCATTACTCATTATTTTGACTGTCCTGGTTGGCTGGTGTTGCAAATAGGCAATTGCTGTTGAGAGCAGGAGGCCAAATGGACCAGCCACTGCACAAAAGCACAGCCCAGCCATCGCAAGAAACATCTGCTTCTGTTTCCGGAGTAGCTGCACGGAACACAGGCGGACTCATAACCAGGTGCCTGCTCAGTACCGCGTTGCAGTTATAACCGAGGACGCTTTCCACGTGCTGGTGATGACAGTCACCTCAGTTTCGGAAGGGGGAGTGTGTCTTATTATGCAGATCACATTCAAATATTTACCTCATTGCATTTTTTTTTTCGGCTGTGTCCTACCAAATGCATCCAGGCCTCCTTTGCACCTCCATTAGGAAAGGTCTTAGCTCAGAAACTCTTTGCTGGTGGGGCAGTTCTGGGTACAACATAGGATTCCCTCTTTTACTCTTGTGATACTTAAAGCAAATCTATAAATGGCAAAGAATGTAAGTGTTCTTCCAGGAAAAATCTGAGCCTGTTAGCACTGGGCGGGACCTCGCCTCCCATCAGGTCCAGCCAGCTCACATTTATTGATATGGAAACTGAGGTTCACAGCTACAGACTGACTGGCCTCAAATCACACAGTGAGTAAGAGCAGCTTTGAGACCAAGGGCAGAGTCCAGCCCAAAGTTTTCCACAAGTCTGCCCTTCCCTCTTCTTTCATCTTTCTATATATTCTGTTTGCTGCCATTCCCTCTGTTATTAAAAGCACATTTCCTGTGGAATCTGCTTAGTATAGACACTGTGTGAGGCAGGTGTCGTTTCAGAAATGTTTTTCTTTCTGATATGATAGACTGTGAGCCGGCTTCCTCTCGGATGGCAGAAGTTAGGGGTAGGTCACCAAACAGGAAATTTGAGGGTAATAAAATGATATGCCTGGAGTGTCTGGGGGGGAAGGAAATAGCAGCTTAGGGTGGAGGCCCAAAGCTTGGAGCTCAGTTTAGCACTTTCTTCTTTGACTCTCACTTAGGGGTATCCCCATCTGTCAGGCTTGGCTTGTCAAAGTGCATATTCCTCAGAGCCCACCCCAGAGGTCTTCTTTATTGAGTTTGATGTAGGGAGCAAAGACTCTCAGTGCCTTTGGGGTGGACTGTTGTAGGTCACTGGTAGGTCACAACTTGAGAAACACAACACAGGACTAGAAGTTCGAGGACAAGAGTGTGCCTGTGTTATTCTCCAGTGTCTGGTTCAGAGCATGTACTCAATTACGCAGGCATCGGTGCGTGTGGCAAGAGTTATCACCGACCATAGGATTCTCAACCTGGAGGACACAGGTATCCCAAGGGCCGAGGGGAGCACACTCACGAGCCTGCTTAAAGGCTCATGGGTGGCTGCATGTGGTGTTCCCCACTGTATGGCTGATTCACACTTTCTTTTCATTCGCTGCTCCTCCTTTGTTTGCATTTTGTACAAAGGCATCCTTTTAGCTGCTTTTGTTGCTCTGATTTGTAGCACTGGTTTACATGCATAACTACTGTCGGAGTGGGGGAGTTCTGATCCCCTCCCCCCAGTCAGGGCTGAGCGTGCTTTGCTCATGTTGGAGCTGCCGTGGAGACTGATGCTGAGAGGTAAGGTGTGGGGCCCTTGGAGTGTGTGGTGACAAGCTCAGCGATCAGGATGTGAGACTGAAGCCTCGGTCTCAGGGAAAACCTGAGTGGGCTCCTCGATTGAGATAAGGTGAATTGGAGGTTGCCTAGGAAGGTCTGCTACCTCCCGGGCTCCTGTCCCCCGTGCTGGGCGACACATGGCTGGGCTGAGTGGCCAGCTCCGGGGTCCTATTTTTGTTTGCTCTCAGCTATCCAAAACCTTGTAGTGTTTGCTTTAGAGTGTTGACTTGGATATGTGGCTAAAACCAAACCTCCTGTTTCCAGTCTCTTCTAGAAGGAGACTTCAGAATGTCAGACTTTGCGTGAAGCTCTCTTTCTATGAAGAGCAGATGGTGGGTTTAATGTTGTAGAAAAAGAATTAGAAACGAGTGGAATTGTACATGATTTCACATTAGGACCGAAACCAGATCCGCTGAAAACACACAACTGTGCCGAGTTACGGGTGCACTGATGACGACGAGAACTTCCAGGGCCTTTCTGTGAGTAGGACTACTGTCAACTTGTGGTTTACTCCATACCTCCCACCCCACAGGCTGCTCTGAATCTTTCTCCCTTTAAACTATTTATTTTTATTTATTGATCAAGCAGTATTGTAACCATGACTGAAGGTTTTCACATTACAAGAAAACGTATCCCGGGCTCAGTTTCAGTCACAGATGAAATGGTGGCACTTTTCCACGTTCCTGTCCAGGCTTTGCTCACGGCCCTACGGAGTCTTTATGTGCCCGTAATCACAGTACAGTTTCAGGTTCGAGCTGGCACTTTTCACTTCATGTTGTTTTACAGGACTGCGTCGGTCGATACTGCACTGAATTGCTCATGATTACATGCTCTGTTGAATCATTAAACCTCATTTATTTGACCATCTTGCAATTTGGTCCCATGTGCTTGTACCCTTTAAAAAATTTATGAGGTGGCCTGAGGGTGAGGCTCAGGTGGTTGAGTGCTTGCTTAGCAAGTGTGAGGACCTGAGTTCAAACTCCAGTACTGCCCAAAACAAAAAGTTACGACGAGAGATGTGTGTGATGGTGCACGCCTGTCATCCCAGCACTTGGGAGAATAATGCAGGAGAGTCATGAGTGCCAGGCCGCCCTGAGCTATACACCATTTATCTCAAAAAAGAAAAGAAAAGATACAGTTATGATGAAACAAACAAGGCCTCAGTCACTACGAGGGTCCCTCGTGCTAGCTCCCGTTACCTGTCCTGGGAACCGCTCAGCTCCTGTCTCTGCGCATCTCTTCCAGGCCTGGGCTCCCTTCCCACCAGGGTTTCTGAGCATCTGCCCTTCCAGCCTTTGGTCATTCCCATCGCTGCTCTCTCTCCTCCCAGTGCTGTGCCAAAGGCGGATTCAGCTCATTCCATGACATGTTGGTTACCAGGTTTTGTTTGTATATTATAAAATCCGCCATCATTTAGTTCTCATTTCGGGCTCTTCACTGCAAACAACAGAAACTAACAAAAGCAATGGAGGGATTTATGGGAAGGAGTCTAGGAAGCAGGTGTGAAGTGAGCTTGTCAGAGAGCAGCATGACACGCAAGGTTGGGCTCAGCACAAACAGTGCGGTCGCACGAGCTCTCCCTCCCTCCCTCCCTCCCTCCCTTTCTTTCTTTCTCCCCCTCATTTCTTTCTTTTTTTGCAGTACTGGGGCTTGAACTCAGAGCCACTCTACCAGCCCTTTTTTGTGGTGGCTTTTTCCGAAATGTCTTGTGAACTATTTGCTCAGGCTGAATTTGAACCATGATCTTCCTGATCTCTGCTCCTAAGTGGCTAGGATTACAGGGATGAGCCACCAGCCCGGCCACAGTTTCTTAAAGGGCCCAAGGAATGGGAGTGATTACCAGGCTGCCTTATACACACAGGTTTCCATGGATGTGATTTACGAAATGTCCGACACTTCCATATTACTGCTTGGAAACTGTTGTTAGTTACGCATCCAGCTCCAGACCCCAAGTCTTTGGGGACTTCAATTTCCCTCTATCACCATCACAAGCTATCTTTCTCATAGCCCTCACTGAGTTAAGTGGGGATGTGACTGCCCTGCTGACCTCTCACTTCCCTGAATGCCATCCCTTTCTCCTGTCACCTGCCTCGTGCCCTTTATTAACTGCTCAGACAGGTGCCATGTTATCATGCAGTGGTTTTTGAAAGGTGAAGGGGGTCTCAGAAGGTTTGGAGGGTTTTATCCAAAACTTGTATCTTTTGACCGCAGCTCACCCAGGTAGAGCAGCACATGGTACTTTCTGGAGGAAGGGTGCACTTTGAACAGTTCCTCCTTGGATTGTTGCCTTACTCCTGCACCCACCCTGTCCCCATCCTTGACAACCCCCAGTGGAGTGGAGAGAGCACAAATTTGATCCTAGGGCTGGATCTGCTTCCTATACATTGTGGGACTTTGGGCTGGTGGTGTTCTCCCAGTGAAAGGACAGAATAGGTGTTGGATGCCCTGATTATTTCATCTCATCTACTTACTGCCAGATGGGGATCAGAACCTGGAAACGAATCCTGTGGGTTTCAGGCTGCAGTTCAGGTGGACACAGGATGCTTGTGTACACCCCCTTCACCTCTTCTTGCTGTAATCCTCCACTTCATCTCCCTGCTTCTTTCCATGGAGGCTCGAAGGCTGAAGCCACTCAACGTGGACTTCACCAACCATTCCTTTCTCACACTTTGGCATACTATTTTCCACAATGGAAGTTCTCTTAGATGTGCTTGTTTTCTATTTATGATCATTTCAGTATTTTACTCTAAATTTCCTTGGGCTCACTAATTTATGGGTATAAAGTCATTTATAAGTAGTCATTCTAGGGCTGGCAGCATGGCTCAGGTAGTAGAGTGCCTGCCTAGCAAGTGCAAGGCCCTGGGTTCAAACCCCAGTACCACAAATAAAAGCAATCACTCCAGTTTTGGTGGCCTCCTGTTCACACGTGCACACCACCCCTAAATCACTCCAGACCTCCCTGGAGATCTCCACAGTAGGTGTCCCAGTGCTTATGAGCGGGTTGGCGTTTTATAAACCCCAAGACTTGTCCATTTGAAGTTTCAAGTTTTCATCTCTACAGGGAGGGAGGGAGGGTGATAATGGCACCATCGTGTGGCTGTTCTGAGGGTTAAATTATAAAATACATCTAATCAATTCGTTCTTCAGTTGCCTGTATTCTGAACTAGACAAATGGTTATTGTTGTTGGTGTCACTTGTGAAACACCTGCCGATGGCCCTGGCCTGCCAGCTGTTCTGAGGTGTGGGTGTGAGCCCCAGGGCCGGCCAGGTGGGGTGGGAAGGTGGTAGGAAGCCATGGTGCTCCTTACTTTTCATTCCTGCCATCCTGTTTGGTGGGAGATTTTCTAGGTGAGCTCTCTGGGATACCAAGGGCAGAGGACTACTCCAATTAAATCATATGAAATTTCATTTTTATAGTTAGAAATGGCCAAATATCAGCAATTTTAAAATATTTTCACCTACGACTCAAGGAAAGATATCTGCAAACAGGCCTGATCTCTTATACTGTTCTGCTTATTTGATTTTGTTTTTTCACTAACATGGTATCAAGGGCTGTCAGCTTGATAGATTTAAATCTGTCTCATTCTAAGAAAATAATTGTATTGCATCGTATGGGTAGATTATATTTCATTTAACCAAGCCCTGATTCATGTATATTTAGGTTATTTCTAAACTTTGTTTTTGTTCTTACAAATAATCACGCAACATAAATCTCTGCATATATTACTTTGGTTTCAAGTATATCTGTAGCTTATTCTAAAACTCAAAAATAGAGTTGCCAAGTGAGAGAGGATTGCATTTGAATTTTGATGGGGATTGCAAAGCTGCAGGTTAGAGTCTCACCAGCAGAGAACATTGTTCACCTATCAGGATTATCTAATTGTATAATCTTCACCAGTCTAGTGGGTATAAAACAGAAATTTGGTGTTTTACTTTGTACTAATTTTATAATATACAATTCTAAACAAAACACCTTAGACTGAGGCTTAACCAACAGGAACTGATTTCTCATCTTTGTGGAGGCTGGAAGTCCAAGACCAAGGTGCTAATTTGGTTCTCCAATGTGACTCTCTTCCTGGTTTGCAGAAGATGCTTTTCTCCCTGTGACCTTACAAGGGAGTGGCAGGGTATGTGTGGGGAGAGAAAGAAAGAGATGGACAGGAGAGGACAGGGGAGGGAAGAGGAAAGAGAGAGAAAGCGAGAGGGAGAGAGGAGGAGGGAGGAAGAGGGAGAGAGAGTGAAATACACAGAGAGAGAGAGAGAGAGAGAGAGAGAGAGTAAAAAAGTGAGAAAGGGGGTAAGAGTGAGAGAGAGAGAGCAATCTGGTCTTTCTTGCTTTCCTAGAAGGACACTAATTCCATCATGGCGGCCACCATCATGACCTCATCTAAGTCTCATTACCTCCCAAAGGCCTCACCTCCAAATGCCATCACATGGAAGGGTGGGTCTTCAACATGTGAGTTTGGGGAACACATTCAGTTCAAATCACCTGTGAGCCATCCTGCCTTTCTTCCTGTCTCCACTGGGTTGTCTTTTCGCACGGACTTGTGAGAATGTTTTATAAGTGAAGAAAGCCAGCAGTTTAGGGTACATCTTAGAAGCACCTCAGGTTTTCTGCTTTGGTCTTTACATGTCCTGTGTGCACTGGGAAAGGTGCAGTGTGCTGGCAGGTTACAAAGCTTTCAGTTGCAGTGATCTGTTTTTCTCTTCCCACGAGTTATTCCTTGGTTTTGTGTTTGCTGCTAACAGATATCCTGTTAGTTAGTTCTAATGTTAGAAATGTCGTATCTCGAAGCTCTTGAAAGTTTTTTCCCCTTGAATCACAGAAAACTCAATGACTGTCATCAGAAAGGAGGGAGGAGGGTTATCAGGACTGTGGAGAAGGGGAGGGAGAACAGAGGGTGGATGCAACCAGGAGAATAGCCCTCCTCCCTTAACTTTTGTTTTTTTCTTCCTTTCTTTCTCTTTCTGTTTCCCCTCCTTCCTTCCTTCCCTCCTGTCTGTTTCTCTGTCTTCCCTTTGTTTCTGGCTGTGTACTATAAAAATACAGGCGTGTGGTCAGATTCCCTCCATGGGGGCTGAGATGGAATTTGAAGTCACTCACCATAATTCCAAGTATGAATTAGAGAATTCGTATGGGTTGAATAGGATGGAATGCAGTCTCATGTCTCCTTCCCTCAGGGACCCTGCCCAATTTGGCAAGGGGAAACTAAATTAAAGGGGATTAGTTCTAGGAAGTGGGTCTTTAGCACAGATGCATGTCTAATGCAGATATTATAGGCAGTGTCTTGGTTATCTGTTACTGGAAAATCAGGAGGTCTGAAATCCCCAAATGTGCCAGAAATATATTCTTGCCTTTTCATTTTTTTAATCTCCATCCTCCTTCCACTAGAACAAATGTCAATGTGGAGTTATTTCTCATTTTACTCTTCTGTCTTCCAACAACAACACAGGCAGGGACACAACATCCTTCAAAAGGAAAAAAACTCATGAGGCCAGAGATAAGGAGACCTCAGCTTTAGTCCTGCCTGGCATTTCATTAGCCCAAGACCACAGCAAGTCACACGGTCTCTCTAGGCCTCAGTTTCTTCCCAGAACATAACAGCAGCCTCTCAGGTGGCTGGGCTGGGGACTGAGGGGCTTTGGAAGGTGTGACCTGGAGCCAGTGCTGCCTCCACCTGGAGCAGATCTATGTGCACAGGTGCAGTGTGCACAGTGTCCAACACAGAGAAGGTGCTCGACTATCCTTTCCTGTCCCAGAAGTCCAATTCACTCTACTACACAAACCTGAGGGCAGAAGACAACACAGATGTAGTCCCTCATCATTCCGGAGGCCAGGTGTGTAAAACCCCAGTGTCTCCAGAGCTGAGCATTTTCCTTAATTCCCTGGGGGAGGGGCTCCTTCCTTGCCGCTTCCAGGTTTTCCTGGCTTCAGGTGTTGCTTGGGTTGTGGCTGCACCACCGCAGTCTCTGCTTTTCCTCCTCCTTCACGTCAGTGTCTTCCCTTCTGTGCCTCATTAACCCTTATTCTTGGACTTCGAGTGCTCAGGCGAATCTTAGGGTGATCTCAGTGCAAGATCTTTAATTTAATCGCCTTTGGAATGACCTTTTTCCAGGAATGGCCGAGTGGCTTGAGCAGTAGAGTGCCTGCCTAGCAAGTGTGAGACTGCGTTTAAGCCCAGCACCACCACCAAAAAAATAAAATAAAATAAAATTTACCCTTTTCCAAATACAGCCACAGTCACAGGTTCTGGGGGTTAGCACATGGGGAGATCGTTAAAAGGACCACCATTTGATCCACGGTACACACTTTAGTGTGGTTTTATAGGTGAAGACTGGCCTGATCAGGCTCTTTTTTTTTTTGTCCAACCATCTCAGTGAATCCACCATCAGGCGAGTATTACTAAATCAGAGAGCCAGGTGTGGTGGTGCATGTCTATAATCCCAACTACTCAGGAGGGTAGGGAGGAGGATCTCGTCGGAAGCCAACCCAAGTGCAAGACCCTCTCCGAAAAACAAACTAAAGTAAAAAGGGCTGGGGGTGTAGGTCAAGTGGTAGAGTGGTTGACTAGCTAGTATGAGGGACCCCGAGTTCAAACTCCACTACCACAAAAAACAAGGGAGAAGAAGAAAGAACAATTGCTTTTGTTTATTTTGTTTTGTATTTATAAGCAGGCAAAAAGCTTTCTCTCCTGGATGTCCAGTGTAGCAGGACTGGGCTGAATGTATTCAGGCGCCCCCCCAAGGTCAGAACCACAGCCGTCCAGTCACTGCCACTGCCACCAGTGGTCACTCAGAGCTGTCTCACATTTGTCTGTCTCCAGCTGGCTCCCTATGTGACCTCACCTTGGCTCTCTGAATGAAGCTCCCAAAGACTGGCTGTCTGACGCCCGCTATGGACTGCCACTGACTTCAGCATGGCGGGCCCTGTCCCTCTGGTTGGACATTTGTTTTTTTCCCTGGTTTCCTGGGCTTGTTCATCCATCTTATCCCAGCTATTCCCGGACCCTTCAGGAACCCAATGTAAGCTATCGAGGTTGTCTGGGGACTTCTCTGCACTGCAGTGTGGCCAAAGGAAGGTGACCTCAAGTATACAAGCCACCTGGCTCCAAGGTGACTGACTATCTGCAGCAAAGGACTCTACCCAAGAACTGAGCCCTGGCTTTTAGTGACTTCAGTGACAGCCACGGCAATGAGCACTTAATGAACACTTACCTGAGCACACAGGTGGGCTCCTGGTCAGGTCCTCAGAGCCACCTCTTAGTCCCATCATTCTCCTCTGTGCCATGTCAAGGAATTCAGTCTTGGGTTTGTTATGTAGAAAAGCAAAGGCGATTGCCTCGCCACTCAGGTACTGTGGGGACAGAGGAAGAGCACAGCTCTGGGAGGGCAGGAGCAGCTGTCTGCTGCGAAGTGGACAAGAAATAACAGAATTTGCAGGTACTGAGAGCTGGGTACATCTGAGTCCAGCCCTGTTGCAGCCAAGTGACTGGGGGCAGGTCACACGATGTCTCTGAGCCTCAGTTTCCCTTCTGTAAGGTGAGACTGGTGGCATCCAAGGCTGTCACGAGGGCTCAGAGATTGCTTGTGTAGGCTGACATGAATAATTACAGTCATAACTGTGACTCATACTGCTTTCTCTCTGAGGCCTTCTCAGCTCCCCCACCCCCATCCAGCCTGGCCCTCCTAGGGGCCTCTAGCAACCATGTTCTCACTGGCTGCCTAGAGCTCTTGCTTTTAGGCCAAGGCAACCCATGCAGACCTGGGGTGTTTTCACCTTCCTTCTCAACACCTAACTCAGGGCCAGGCATACAGCTGGTGCTCAGAGCATGTCTATATGACAAAGGAACACAGTGCATGCGCTTGTCTCCGTGAAATGCCCAGTTCAATGGATGCCGGTGTGGAGTCACTCTCTGGATGGACTATGTAAACTTCCTGGCAATTCCCACTTCTTCTGATTTGCCTGGAAGCAGAATTCTCATTGTCTACTAACAAACACTTAAGCTCTCTGCTGTGCCCAGGATGGTGACCTCATTTAAGGCTCCTTACAGCCTAGGAGGCAGGTGCTGGCACCTCAGTCACCCTGCTAGGAGGAAGTGGCCTGGATGAGACCGCCCCTGGAAGTCTGGCTGGAGAGCATGATCTCTTAATGGTGTTCCCTTGCCTTTACTGCAGGAGACACAGGGCTGCCTTCCCTGCAGCGAGGGGGAAGTCCAGGCCCTGTGGCCTGACCCTGGAATGGGTCACCATCTCACGTTAATGGCACTGTTGCCTTCGTGGGTCTCTTTTAGGACCAAATTGGCATAAAGAGGACAGTGACCAGTTTGGATCACATTCACCTAGGTCTGACTTTAAAACAGCCCGGACTTTGGAATGGAGGATTTGTGCTCTCCAAAGCCATGGCGCTCAAAGCCAGTGCTCATTATGACTTCCTTCCTCCTTTCTTTCTTTTTTGGTGGGACTAGGACTTGAACTCAGTGCCTTAAGCTTGCTAGGCAGGCTCTCTACCACTGAGCTACGCCCCCAGCCCTTTTTGCTTTAGTTATTCCCTCACGGGGTCTCAGGTTTTTGCCTGGGGCTGGCCTCAGACCAAGATCCTCCTACCCGTGACCTCCTACATAGTTGGGATTCAAGCATGAGCCACTGCACCCAGCTGCCATCTCACGTTCCTGGCACTGTTGCCTTCGTGGGTCTCTTTTAGGACCAAATTGGCATAAAGAGGACAGTGACCAGGTTGGATCACATTCACTTAAGTCTGACTTTAAAACAGCCCGGTGCCTGCTCGCGTCCATGGCTGAATGAGCCCTTTGGATGACCGTCCCCTAACCCGCCTCTGTCTCCGCAGGTCCCGCAGCGGATGGCGGCGGCCGAGGGCGCCCCCGAGGACGAAGGCGGCGGCATGGCGGGCGTGTGGGGCGCCTGGGGCCCCTGGTCAGCCTGCTCGCGCAGCTGCAGCGGCGGCGTGATGGAGCAAACGCGGCCCTGCCTGCCCGGCCCGGGTTCGCGCCCTGGCCCCGGCTCTGCGCGCATGCGCGGCCCCGCGCGCGCCTTCGCGGGCCACGTGGTGTCGGCCGTGCGCACGTCCGTGCCGCTGCACCGGAGCCGCGAGGAGCCGCGCGCGCACGCGCACGCGCACGCGCACGCCGCCCGCCCGGCCCGCGCCCGCGGGTCCACGGAGAGAAGGTAGGCCACCCACCGCGAGGTCCCCGACCCCAGGGCGCAGGGAGGGCGGGGACCCACGGCCCCACAGCTTTCCAAGGATTTCTCGGTCACTCAAAGCGCTGAGGCAACCCCCGCCCCCACCCTGCTGTGTGATTCTGAGGCCTCCTCAGGGTAGAGCTGGTGACAGGAGGGGCTGGGAGTGGGGAGCCCAGGTGTCCAGAGTCACCCTGGTGCATAGGGGAGACACCCCTGACCACAGGCAGGCTGTGTGGGCTTGAGCCCCCTACACCAGGCAGGGAGACTTGTAGCCCATGGGCTGATCTGGGTTACCCATTCTTGGACAAGTTCAATCTATGGATAGTTGCTTCCAGACTGTGGGTTTCAAGTCCATGAACTTTCCTAGAAAGTTCCTTCCGTCCTTTCTTCCTCCCTCTCATCTCCCTCCCTTCCCTTCCTCTCTCCCTTTCTTCCCTCCCTTTCCTCTTCTCTCTCTTTCTTTCCCCATTCCACCAGCCCCTTAAAAAGTTTCTTCAGTGTATTTTAACTGAACACATTGCTTTGAGGATGTTTTTTAGTCAATAAAATGGAAACTCTAGGAATGGCATACTGGCATTAAAATAGTTGTACAGTTGGGAAATGCTTAAATATGCCAAACAAGGCAGTGTCCTTGGTGAGTACAGGGGCTGAAAAGAGCTTATCAGGGAATGAATAAAAAGACTGAGGCAGGAGAATCACAAGTTTGAGACCAGCCTGGGCTGCATAGGGAGACCCTGCCTAAAACAAAACAGAACAAAACAAAACACATTAATGGGTTACTCCACGTTCATCAAACAGTATTTGTTTGGTGTGTTAATGCCTACAACCCTGATAGATTCTAAGAGAGTACCAACACAAAAGCATTAACAACAACCACAAAAACAAATAAATACAGACAAGAAGAACAAAAAGTGTAAGGTAAGCTCCGGAGTTTAAGAAGTGTATAACTTAGATTGGTCACAGAATAGATTAAGGAGCAGAAACTTTCTCCATCTGTCCATCTGACTCCATGAATGACCAGAGTCAGGGCAACAAAAGAGAGAGAGAGAGAAAAAGAGGAATAGCATTGCAAACCATGAATGAGAGACAGGATAGCTGAAAAGCACAGAGACAGAAAGGCAACAGAGTACATTAGGAAAGAGCCTGCAGCTCCAGCCTCAGCTCCCTGCCAGGAAGGGTGGGGGAGGAGAAGCTGAAGCCTCCACCACAAGGTAAGGTAGGTGGTCTTGGCCTCAGACTTGCAGCTCTAGTAGCAGAATAAACCCATCACACTTCCTACATGCCTTAAACCCAGTGTGAGAATTTGGTGAGACAGTGACTCCCCTAGCATGGCAGGCTAGCATTTGACAAAAAAGGCATTTTTTTTTTTTGTTCCCCATATCTCAGTTGTGGCAACTGCCATCTTGACAAAAGATCTGCTCTGAGTCTGAGCTACTCACACTCAAGGAACAACCCCAGCTTGAGGAGTCTGAAACACCCAGCCACAGTATCTGGGAGGGAAATGGTCATGACAGGTGGTGGTAGAGAGGGAGAGGGTCTGATAGAGACTCACAGAAAAGTTTAAGCAGCCAGGAGCTTGGGCAGTGAAGGGCACAGTGGTTGGTGACCCTGCCCTCCATGACTGGAGCAAACTCCATTGCCTTAGGATCATAGCAGAAGCAGAACCCCAAGCCCATGGCTGATGGAGTGCTCTGCATCCAGGAGCTAGCTGTGGATGCTTGCTGCCAGGTGGGGCTGAGAGCTCTGAGTACAGGACCTGGGAATCACGCAGTATCCCCCAGCCTTCTCTTAACTACACAGTGATGAACTATTCGGCAATGTCTGAAGGCACTGAGAACTGTGGGCAGAACACCTGAGTCCTTTTTTTCTCCACTACTAGTGCAGTACTCAGTGCTCTGTTCCATTTACTATCAGATGCATTTGAGGGAAACCCCAAGGCTTGCACACATGCTGCCTCTGAGGGCACAAAACTGGGGGCTCATTCAGAAAGTGACAACCTTCCTGGCTCACGGGTTACAAAGCTCTGTTCTGCTGGCAGTGGATTCCAGTACACAAAGAAGGAACACTTCTAAGGTAAAAAGCAGCGCAGAAGTGGACAACTGACCCTTGACTGTCTCTGCCCTCAACACATGACACCAACCCATTCACAGGGAACTATAAGATACTCCAGCTAGTTTTCTTCTATCTGAGTGGTGCAGGGAAGCACTGGTCTCTTAAGCATGCAGGCAGAAGTTTGACCTCTGAGCTGCATCCTCCCCCACGTCCAGTGAGAGAAACTAGACTGCAACCCAGCCAGTGCACAGTCCTGCCTCAACAATGAGAACTCTACAACTGACAAACTTCAGGTGATACAAACTTCAGCCAGTGACTTGGCCTCAGATGTGCAAATCTCAACACAGAAGCATAAGAAATATGAAAAACCAAGGCAAGGTGACACCTTCAAAAAATCAATAATCCCGTAGTAATGGACACTAAAGAAAGTGAAGAGACTGAAAACCCAAAGAACTCAAAAAAGTGATCAACAAGATTAAAGAGGATATCTATAAATACCTTAATGAATTCCAGTAGAATACAAATAAAGCTGAATGATTTCTAAGGGAATACAAATAAACAGCTGAATGAAATAAGGAAGAATGCAGGCTATGAAAGAAGAGTTCAGTAAAAATTCAGAAATCCTGAAAAAAAGCCCTGAAATTCTGGAAATGAAAAGTAAGACAAAAAAACTCAGATGAAAGCCTCTTCAGTAGACTGGATGAAGTTGAGGACAGAGTATCAAGGCTTGAAGACAAGGGAGATGCATTAGAAAGTCAGAAAGAGACAAAGAAAAAAGAAAGAAGTGTATATGGAACATTCAAGACCTCTGCAACACTATCAAAAGACCAAATCCACAAATCATAGGCATAGAAGTAGGAGAAGAGGTGCAAATTAAAGGGATGGAAATCATTCAGTAAAAGAATAAAAGAAAAATTGCCAAATCTTGAGAAAGAGATGACCATACAGGTACAGGAGGTTTTTGTTTTCTTTTTTTTAAGGACACACCAAAAGACAAGACCAGAAAAGAAACACTCCAAGACATATTATAATTTAAATACTAAATACACAGAACAAGGAAAGAACATTGAAAACTTCAAGAGAAAAACACCAATTAAAATATAAAGGCAAACCCACCAGAATAACAGCAGATTTTCAACAGAAACTTCAAAGACAAGGAGGTCATGGAATGGTGCATTTCAAGTCCTAAAAGAAAACTGCCAACATAGATTAAACACATTCTCCTGGCTGTGACGTGTTGACTGCCAGGTGGGTCACATCCCCCAAGCCCAGACCTTCTGAAAGCACTGAGATCCACACCAGTAACTATTTTCCAGTGTGTGTTTGCTGACAGCCAGGATTGAGTCCCAAAGTGCAGATCCTCTGGGTCACAGATCTTCAACAGCTTCCTCCTCACAAAGAGGTGAACTTCTGGACTGGGTCTGGATGCACTGAGAGCAGCAGGCAGAGTGAGTAGGTTCCTCAATTCTCCCCTAGCCAGGGTAGAACTCAGTATTATATTTGCTCTCCCCATGCTGATGCATTCAGGGGTCATCCTGTGGCTTGAACACTTGCTGCCCCAAAGCTACACGCTGGGGAGTATGTGGAGAAAGTGGGAGCCTTTCCAGCTCACAGTCTGTAAAGCTCCCTGTAGTCAACCACAGCTTCCTGTAACAAAGAAGGGAAGCTTCTATAGTGAAAGCATCCCATAAACAGATAACCAACCTAGCTACAAGAGACTCCAGCTAGTTTACCTCCATCTGAACAGTGTTAGAGATAAGACCCAGTTTCCCAAGCACATGGGTGAATGTTTGGCTACCATGTCATATCCCCAGTCCAATGGGAAGAAATAGCACCTCAAGCTGACCACTATGCTGTCCTGTTTGATCACTGAGTGCATTTCAGCTGAAAGATTGCTGTTGGTTAATCCTTCCAACCAATGAGTTGGATGTAAATCCTAACATAGAAACACAAGTAATATGCAAAAAACAAGGCAATAAGTCTTCTCCAAAAGTCAACAATTACACAATAAAGGATTTAAACGACAGTGAAGCAGATGAAATTTAAACAGTGAACTCAAAAGAACTAGCTGGACACCAGTGACTCACATTTGTAATCTTAACTACTTGGGAGGCTGAGATTGGGAGGCAAGCCTGGGCAAATAGTTCATGAGATCCCATCTGGAAAATAACTAGACCAAAATAGACTGGAAGTGGGCTCAAGTAGTAGAGCACTTGCTTTGTGAATGCCTGCTTTTCAAGTACAAAGCCCTGAGTTCAAACCCCAGTCCTACAAAAAAATGATATGAGTGATCAGGGAAATTAAAGAAGACATTTATCAGCACCTGAATGAATTCAAAGGGGATACAAATAAATAGCTGAATGCACTCAAGAGAATTCAAATAAACAGCTCAATGAAATAAGGAATGCAATGCAGGATATGAGAAAGAAATTAACTAAAGATACAGAAATCTTGAAAAAAACTCAAATTGAAATCCTGGAAATGAAAAGCTCAATAATCTAAATAAAAACCTCAGTTGAAAGCTTCCTAATAGAGTGCAACACATTGTGAAAATAGAGTACAGGGATCAAAGACAAAATAGAGGAATTAGATCAATCAGAAAAAGACAAAAAATGCTAAGAAAATATGAAGGGAACATGCACGACCTTTAACACCATCAAAAGACCAACCTGCACAATATGGGCATAGAAGGAGGAATGCTAATGGCATACCTAACATATTCAATACAATAATAGCAGAAAACTTTCCTGATCTTGAGAAAAAGAGGGTCATCCAGGTACAGGAGGCTTTCAGAATAACAAACAGGCAAAAGAAGAAACACCACGAGACATATTTTAGTTAAAACGCTAAATATACAAAAACAAAGAATATTGAAAGCAGCAAGAGAGAAGTGAAGAGGAAAAAAAGTCTTCCAATGTAAACAAAAATGTAGGAAATTCATGACCACTAAATGAATACTACAGAAGACATTTAAAGGAATCTTACACATACAAGAGGAAAATAACTACAACCAGGAAAGTACAGGAAAGTCTAAATCCCACTAGATGAGTAGATTAGCAAGTGAGGATTAGGAAAGAGCAAACATTACAAAACCAACAAAATGACAGGAAATATTACATATCTTTTAATATTTACACTGAGTGTTAATAGTCTCAATTCTCCAACTGAAAGGAAAAAAAGCAAAACCTGATTGTGTGTTGCACATAAGAAGCGTATCTCATTGTCTGAGGCAAATATTGGCTTAGGGGTGAAAGGATGGAAAAAGATTTTCCAAGCAGGAGATAAGGTATAGTCATATCTGATAAAACAGACTTCAGACCAAAATTAGAAGGGACAAAGAAGGTCACTTCATATTAAAAAAGAAATGGTTCATCAAGAAAAGAAAACTTGTATACACCAGACTTTGGTGTACCCAATTCCATTAAATAAACACTACTGGACTCACAGGCAAAGATGCATGATAATGGTAGAAGACTTCAATCACTTCCTGTCACCAACAGGTAGGTCATGCAGACCAAAAAAAAAATCTAAGAAGAAACTTAGGAATTAAATGACACCATAGATGAAATGGACTTAACAGACATCCAAATGTTTCATCCAACAACTGCAGAGTACCTGTTCTTCTCAGCAGTCCATGGAACTTTCTCCAAAATATATTTTAGGACATAAAGCAAGTCTTAACAAATTTAAAAAAATTGAAATAACTCTCTGGATTCTACCAGCCTCCAAAGGAATAACACTAGGAATCAACAGCAAAAGAAACTACAGAAAAAATTTAAAAAACATGCAGAATGAATGACATTATTGAGGACTGGTAGGTCACTGAACAAATAGGGAAGGAAATAAAAATCTTCTTGGAATCTATTGCAGATAGAAACATAATTTACCAGAACCTCTGGGATACAGAAAAAGCAGTGCTAAGAGGCAAGTTCATGCTATGAGTGCCTGCATCAAAAAAACAGATCTTAAATAAATAGCCTAGTGATGCATCTCAAGCTCCTAGGAAAAGATGGAAAAATAATAAAGATCAGAGCTGAATTCATTGAAATGGAGGCTAAAAAACAATTTAAAGAATCAACAAGCTGGGCGCCTGTGGCTCACGCCTGTAATCCTAGCCACTCAGGAGGCAGAGATCAGGAGAATTGCAGTTCGAAGCCAGCCTGGGCAGATAGTTCTCGAGACTATCTCAAAAAAACCCATCACAAAAAAGGGCTGGTGGAGTAGCTTAAGATGTAGGCCCTGAGTTGAACCGCAGTACCGCAAAAAAAAAAAAAAGTAAGAAACAAAAAGTAGGTTCATTGAAAAAACTAAATAAGATTGATAAACCCTTAATAAAACTAATCAGAAGTAGGTAAATGACCCAAATTAATAAAATTAGAGTTGGAAAAGTTGACATCACAACAAATACCAGTGATATCCAGAAGGATCACTAGGGGTTATTTCAAAAACTTATATTTTAATAAACTGGAAAATCTAGAGGAGATTGATGAATTTCTAGATGACCTACCAAAGTTGAGCCAAGATGTTACAAACCACAATCTATAACACGCAATGAGATTGAAACACTAAGGTCTGTCCCACAACAAAAGAGCCTAGGGCCAGATGGATTCACTGCCAAATTCATTTAAAGAACAGTCAGTACTCCTTCAATTAGTCCATGAACTAGAGAGGGAAGGAATACTAATAAACTCACTCAGTGAAACCAGTTTTACCCCAATCCCAAACCCAGTAGGGACACAACAAAACATTACAGATCACTTTCCTTGACAAACATAGGTGCAAAATTCTCAATAAAATATATGCAAGCCAAATTCAGTAGTAACACATTAAAAATATAAACACCATGATCGAGTTGGTTTCATTCCAGCCAACGACAATGCAAGGGTATTTCCACAAACCCAAATCGATAGCATAATACAGCAAATTAACAGAATCAAGAACGAAAAGCACATGATCCTCCCAACAGATTCAGAAAAAACCCTTGACAAAATTCAGCATCCTTTCATGATGAACGCTCTGAAGAAACTAGGACTAGAAGGAATGTACCTCAACACAATAAAGGCTATATATGATAGACCTACAACCAACATTCACACTAACTGGGGAAAAACTGAAACCATTTCCTCTAAAGTCAGGAATAAGACAATGGTCTCCACTCTTCCCAGTTACTCAACAGAGTACTGAGTTCCTAGTCAGAGCAGTAAGCAAGAGGAAGAAATACAGGGTTACACATAGGAAAGGAAGATGTCAAATTACCCCTATTTCCAGATAATATGATCCTATACTTAAAAAACCCTAAAGACTCCACCATACTACTCTTAGACTCATAACAACTTTCAGCAATGTAGCAGGACACAAAATCAACATACAAAACTCAGTAGCTTTTCTACACACCGACAGTGAATAGGCTGAGAAGGAAATCAGGAAGACAAACACATTCATAGTAACCTCAAAAAATATCTCTAGGAATAAAACTTAACTAAAGAGATGAGACAACTCTACAATGAAAATAAAAAAGTACTGAAGAAATTGAAGAAGACACTAGAAGATGGAACCTCCCATGTTCATGGATTGGCAGAATTAATACTGTGAAAATGGTTTATATTATCAGAAACCATCTATGGATTTAGTGTAGTCCCAATCAAAATCCCAATGTTATTCACAGAAATAGAAAAATCAATCCCAAAACTTGCATGGAAGCATGGAAGAACCTGAATAAACAAAGCAATCCTGAGCAAAAAGAGCAATGCCAGAGGTATCACAACACCTGACTTCGAATTGTACTGCAGAGCCATTGTAATAAAGCAGTGTGGTGCTGGCATGAAAACAGGCAAACTGATGGAGTAGAATAGAAGACTCAGAAATAAGGCCACACAGCTTCAACCGTCTGATTTTTGACTAAAGCACCAATACCATGTATTGGAGAAAGGAGTCTTTTCAACAAATGGCTTTGGGAAAATTGGATATCTACACATAAAGACAGAAAATATATTCCTGCCCCTCACCCTGTACCAAAATCAATTAAAAATGGATCAAAGATCTTAACAGACCTGTAACTTAGAAACTACTGTAGGGAGTTATAGGGAAACCCTTGAAGATACAGGCATAGGGAATGACTTTCTGAAGAGGACTTCCGTTTGCTCAGGAAGATGAACAAGAATTTACAAAATGGGATTGCATTAAGAAGCTTCAGCACTCCAAAGGAAACAATCACCAGATGAGAGACCACCCACAGAATGGGGGAAAATCTTTGCAAGTTAACTGTTTGCTCAACAAAGGATTAATATCCGGAATATATAAAGATCTCAAAAATTTAAACACCAAAACAACAAATAATCCACTTAATAAATAGGCAAATGAATTGAACAGGCAGCTCCCAAAAGGAGTACAAATGGCCAATAAATACATGAAGAAACGTTCAGCCTTGTTAGTCACAAAAGAAATGCAAATCAAAATGATACCGATTCTAGGCAGAATAGCCATGATCAAGAAAACAAACAACAAATGCTGGCGAGGATGTGGTGGGGGGTGGTGTATGGGGAAGGAACTCACACACTGCTGGTGGGAATATACATTAGTGCAGCCGCTAAGGAAATTAGTGTGGAGGGTCCTCAAATGAAAATAAAACTCCCATATGATCCTGCTGTCCCACTCCTGGGCATATATCTGAAAGAATGTAAGTCAGCAGACAACAGAGACAGCTGCACACTAATGTTTATAGCAGCCCTGTTCACAGTAGCCAAGCTATGGAATCAGCCTAGGTGTCCATCAGCCCAAGAATGGACAGAGAAACTGCAGTACATATACACAGTGGAGTATTATTCAGCCATAAAGAAGAATGGAAGTATCCAGGAAAATGGATAGAACTGGAGATCATCATGTTGAGTGAGATAAGCCAAGCTCAGAAAGACAAATACCCCATGTTTTCTCTCATGTGGAGGCTAGACCTAAAAATATTAATGCTAGTTAATGTATCATGGTTGTAAAAGGGGACTGTTGGAGAAGCAACTGATGGTGGAGCTGATGGAGTGGTGGAGAGGAGAGAGTGATGGAGGGGTGAAAATGATGAAGGTGCATTTGATATATAGGTGTTTGAAAATAACAATGAAACCCACTAAAAAGTGTTAAAATGGAAGGGGGAGGAATAAGAGGAGTTAAGAAAGAGTAGTAGAAAAGGTTGAATTTGATCAAAGTACTTTATATGCATGTATGTAAATATCACAATTAAACCCTTTTGTACAATTAATTTTTGCTAGTGACTTTTTAGAGGGTCATATAAATTGGAGGCAGGGCCTGGCGTGTCAGATGAGCCAGGTGGACGGCACATCCCTCCTGTCCACTCGGGGTTGAGCATCAGCGTGGATGGCCACCCTTCCCACTGACCCTCATGCTGCATGAGGGTCACCCTTACCCAGGGCTGTAGTCTGATGGTGCCAGCCGCCTGCAGATAGATGGAAAGGAGAGGTGACCCCTCAACCTGTCCTTAACCTGGCACAGCAGGAGTGTGGAGACCACATTCAGGTAGACAGAACAGTGGGTTCCAAGGCCTGGCGTGGCGAAGTGAGGAGAGAGGCAAACTCAGGGAGGGTGCCTCCTTCTCTCTTCCCTGAAGGAAACCGAGCACCCCCATGGTCCTCTGGGTCTTCAGGCCTGCCCCTCCTAATGCCAGGGGCTTGGTGTGGGTTGAGTCCCCTCGTCCTCACCACATGCCCATAGCACAGCTCTACAGTCTCTTATCTGAGATGCCCGTGGCCAGCGCGTCTTAGAGTTCAGAATTGCAGATCTAGGATGATTTGGGGCGTATCCCACACACGTGGCTGTCCCTCTGTGGGCTGGGTCAGCATCCTATGATCAAACGCTGTCTTACTCCTACAGTGAAACATGAATGCTCACACCAGGCAGGATGACAGTAAGACCATAAACAGCCTTAAGTCATTGAAGGTCAGGTTTGCTGTGAAATGAGTTTTGTCACCAAAAAATAAAAATAAAAAGACAAGTACTTGGTTTTTAAAACTTGATTTCAAAACTACACGATTATAATCACTAAGGCGTACTGAATGGTGATTCCAGACTAGGCACTGTTCTTGTCACTTTCCACTGACATCTATGAGATAGATGCTGACATTACCCTCATTTTTGAGGTGAGGAGATAGAGGCTCAGGGAGTAGCGACATTTGCCCAAGGGCACGCAGCTGGTAGGTAAAGAGTCAGAATTTAAATCTAGACAGTTGTGGGCATAAGGACCTAGTGAAGTCGAGGTTATACACAACGCGTCGGGGACCTGGCAGGTCAAGTGACTTCCCTGAGTTCTAAGGCTGGTGGGACAGGTGGGATCAGAAGGTGGTACGATTGACTCCCAGGCTCTGCTGCACTTAGCTTCCTGCCAGGCTCAGTCTGTGGGGGTGAGGGCTGGGGTCGAAGGGGGTATGGGCAGGAAAGAGGCTTCTCAGCAGCCCCAGTGGTTGAGGTTCTGAGAGCCGTGCAGGGCGCAGCCTCTGTTGGCCTCACACCTGTGCTGCCAGCCCACTGGTCTGTGTTTTGGTAGTAGGAAACTTTTATTCTTTTAATGTACTGACAAGGGGCCAGTGACTGTTTATCATGAGGTTCCTACAAGATTTTATCTTGCTCTTGTAATTTGACAGCTCAGATTAAACAATCCAAATGTTAGCCTGGGGTGCCTATGGGGCTGACAAGTGTCAGGCTCTTCCCAGTTGACAAAAATCACGTTTGCTTATATTCATCAGCCACTAGGCACTGGCAGAGTATATGTGACCCATGGAGGAACATGTGCTCAGGATGGCTGGCTGCTCCACTCTCATTTCAGGCTTGAGGTTGGAGGCCAAGGCTGCTGGGGTTTCCATGTTGAGAAACTGTTAGGTGGCTATGCCAGGCAACTGAGGAGATAGATAACAAATAAAACCATTTAATCGTGCAGCACCTATTTATTAAGCCTCTGCTGTGTTGTAAGGCCTTGGGACAGAGGCAAAGGTGAATGAGTGTAAACCAGGTTGTGGGCTGCAAGGTTCTTATCAGAGCATTGTTTGCAAACTGACTACATGTGAAGCCTGGGACTCCTTTCTGCACAATCCATCTTGAGTGGAAGCTTGGTTTGTAACCCAGGCAAAGCTGAGCTGCCCTGGAGCTGGTTGGAGCCTCAGTGGCCTTGCTGTAGAAACCTGGGATCTGGACTCCAATGGAACAGTGGTCTTCAGTCTCTCCTGGTCACTATAATCCTCTGCCATGTGTCAGAAACCTAAATCCATATCAAACCAAGCTCAGAGTCTCTGGGGACTATCCTCAGACATTGACAGGATTCCAACCCAGCCATGTTTGGGAGCCATTGGTTTGGAGTAGTCCATTTGGAACCTTGAGATCCAAGGAAAAGAATTTGGGGATTGAATATCATCTATCAGAAGTTTCCAGGTTTGGTGAGCACATATCAGAATCTTGCACTGGGGTGGAGTGGCTTGATAAGAAGAGAACTACCAGCTGGGTGCTGGTGGGTCACGCCTGTAATCCTAGCTACTTTGGAGGCTGAGATCAGGAGGACCAAAATCGAGACCAGCCAGGCAAATAGTTCCTGAGATCTCCATCTCCAAAATAACCAGACCGAAATGATGGACTGGAGGTGTGGCTCAAGCAGTAGACCTGCTTTGCAAGCACAAAGTCCTAAGTTCAAACCTCAGTCCCACCAAAAAAATAAAAAGAGCTACCAAGTCTCCAACTCCCCTGCCAATGGGGATTCTTGTTTGTAGGTTAGTGACTTGTGTGCCCTGATACACCCCAGAGTTTGAGAATCGTGCTCTAGAGGATGCGTTAGGGATGTGCATGTAAACGCCTTACTGTTCGGCTATAGGGTGACAGTCGCAGTCATGATAGTGGGTACCATCTGGAGTGTGGCATGTGTATACAGGCACTGGCTCGCATGCATTGCAGCAGCCCACACAGTCTTATAAGGCAGAATCATAGTCACATTGTACAGACAAGGAAGCCCAGGCTGAGGAGTGGTTTGAACACTGAGCACTAACCCATGCTGGAAGCCGCAGCACTAGAATTCAAACACAGGTGTGGCAGAGCCCAGGACTCCATGACTAGAGGGGGTTTCGAAAGGGAGGCTACTGGCTTCTAGCAGGTGTGGTCAGATGCCTCTTGGAGGATGCATTGTCTGAGCCATATGTTGAAAAGTGAGTCAGGGCTTCACATTTATTGCATCCCTTCCTTGCAGGGCTCAGCTCCCTTTGCCGGGGAAATCTGCATTTATCTGGTCCTAGGCACCGAAGGAGTTTAAAAAAAAAATAAAGAACCCTGAAAGCCAGGGTCCTTCTCCTTGGGGTCGTGGTAGATGAGAGGCAAACTTGCAAACACTGCCCTTGCTGGATGATGTCAGGCCAGGGCTGAGGAGGAGGGAGAACCTATGGGAAGGAGGGATGGGGAGACTTCCCAGAAGGCGATGGTTTGCACCCAACCCTGATAAATAAGTAGGATGTACTCCCCTCCCTGCCAGACCTTTGTCTCACTAAAAATACACGTCCACACTAGGAACCCTACCCTGAAACCCGAAGGACAAGCCAGTCTTTCCTGGAGCTCTCCCAAGCATCCCTGAGGTAAGGGATATTGGACTTGTGTGAGCCTCAGTTGCTTCATATTTCAAATGAGAGTAATAATCAAATAATTAACTGAAACGATGCATTCCTATTGATTTACCCTTAGAAGATGTTCAATCAAGTGTAGCCACAACTGCCACTGTGAGTCCCAAGGCTGGTGTCACTCCATGCCCCAGGCTGTGTCCCTGTGATGGCTGAAGGGGAAGGGATGTGTAGGGTGGGAGGGCGTTTACGGGAGACCCGCAGAGCATGAAGCAGTATAGCATCTCATGCCTGTGAAATGAAAGACTTTCTCTTAATTAATGGAAATGGGTTCCTATAGACTGGAGGGGGTGGAATAGGACCTCCCCAGCTCCTTTTTTCCCTTCCAGTTAAAAAACTGTGTTAAAAATACACAAATGGAGCTGAAGATATAGTTCAGTGGTAGCTGAGTCCAGCATGCAGAAGGCCCTGGGTTCAACCCCCAGCACCACAAAATGCACATGAAATAAAATTTAAGCATTGTAATCATTTTAAATGCATAGGTCAGTGATATTGAGTACTTTCTTCTTATTGTTACCATCCATCTCTGTATCTCTTCTCATCTTCCAAAACGGAAACTCTGTAACCATTACACAATAATTCCTGTTTCCTCCTACACCAGCCCTGGCCAGCCACCATTCTTTTTGTTTCTATGGTTTTGACTATTTTTAAGTGTCTCATACAAGTTTTGGTCTTTTTTGAGACTGAATCGTTTCACTGATCATGTCTTCAAGGTTGTAGGATAAGTTGGAATTTCCTTTCTTTTGAACGCTATGTATTGCATGGATATACCACATTTTCTTTATTCATTCATCCGTCTATGGACACTTGGGTTGCTAACGCACTTTAGCTATTGTGATTAATGTGGCTGTGAATACAGATGTACATATCTCTCTGTAAGAGCTTGTCCACAGTTCTTTTTGGTGGATACCCAGAAGTACAATTGCTGGATTATGTAGTAATTCTCTTGTTTTTGAAGAACTGCCCTATTGTTTTTCCACAGTGACTGTACCGTTTTACACTCCTACAACAGTCCCCAAGGGTTCCAGTTTTTCCAGATGCTCACCAACACCTGTTTTTTTTCCTTAGTGGTCATCCTGATGGGTGTAGAGTGGCATCTCACTGTAGTTTTGATTTGCATTTCCCTGTGATGAGTGGTGGGGAGCATCTTTTCATGGGGTCGCTGTCTTTTTCAGAGAAATGTCTATTCAAGTCCTTAGAGGACCTTTCCTTTTACAAACCTTGAAACCTAGATGATCTTCATCGCTTTCTCAAAATGTCTAGTGAAAATGGTACCCAAAGACAGTTCCTGGTGCCCAGAGCCCAAGAATACCACAGTGTGTTGTAAATGTCTATTGGCCAGTTTAGTTCAGTTTCCCCAGAGAGCAGGCACAAGAGCAGTGCCCGCTCCTGTCTGAGGGTTCAGTAACTTTTTCAGCACTCTGGTTGACAAGGTCCTGTGAACAGGCCACTGTCTCTGTCAGTGGGCTTTGTGTCTTACTCTCACCTGTATTGGTCAGGTGTCCTGATCCTCCCTTCCACCTGCCAGCCAGCTGGAATCTGGGGGATGCGAGGTTCGATGGCTTTAATTCAATAACTTTCAAGAGTGGAGCGATCATCTTCTCCCAGCAGGCATTGGCAGAACACAGCTTTCATCTCCTGGAGACACTTGTGGGACTTGGGGCATGAAGGTCCCCACAATGAGGACATAGCCCTTGTCCTCATTGAGGGGAGTGTCTCATATGTCTTGGGTGTTTGCGGCAGGAAGAGATTAAGGCTATGGATTTCCCAAAACCCCCCCAAAAGTGGATCTCATTTCCTGTTGGGTGTCTGGCTGGGACAGGCTGCATAGACTGTGGTGCAAGGGCAAAATGTGGCAGCTCTCAGGTGCTGGTATTTTGATCTGCACTTCTCTGCTGTTGTCTAGAAGGAGCTGCCACTTCCAGAGAGGCTGTAACTCATGCTGACTTGGTTCATTCTGCAAGTGACAGGCGTGGATTGTCCCCCAACTCTGCCACTTCCCAGCTGTGTATCCTGCCCACCTTGCTGGGCTTTTCCCCTGATGAAAGGAAGAATGCACCTGCCCATCTGGTTGCTGTAGGTTGAATGATTCACACGAATGCTTAGCATGGTTTGAGCACCTCATAAGCTTCCAGGAAAATTGGCTGAACACCTTCCACTTGCCCGCTACCTTGGTGGTTGTTATAGTTGCATTTCAGTCTCGTCCTGATCACAACCTCTGTGGTAGACCTGATGTTCCATTTATGGATGAGACACTCTAGGATTGGAGAATTAAAGTCCTTTTCAAGGCCACATGGAGGGCAAACAGAGAGTCAGGTTGACATCCACACCTGTGCTATGTCATACACCCCTCCACATATATATCTGTCCTGCTAGAAAGCCTTCTTCAGTTAAAGGTGGCATGCGTTACTAAATTGAGTTTGATAAACCAATACCAACCTGGGATGGAAATGCGATCTTTCTCCAGTATTTACTCCGAAGCTTTTTGCCTTCAATGGTAACTCTGGAAGTGGCTCCACTATGACCCCAAATGCTGTGTGGGTAGCCCAGAGAAAGCACCAGTGTCTCTTATTAGGAAGTGGACGTGCAGAGCCTTCATGTATATAGTTTCTTGCTTTTAAGGCTGTCTCTGGATCTCTGGGCTTAACCAATAGAAAAGACTCGGGCATTGCATTCTTGTGTGCTGTGTTTCCATTTTAAACCCATGGCTGTTCCTTGTGTATTTGCTGTGCACCAGCACTACAAATACACTACATGAGGCAAATACATTACACAAGGCAGGGATAGACATGTGAAAGGGTTTCCAAGGACCTTTGTGTGCAATGTGGAAGTGGCCTAGCTGTTACCACGTAAGGGGGCGTGGTGAGCATCCTTCTTGGGAGAGAAGCAGAGGGCCGTGGGAGCACAGGGAAGTGTAGGAGGGGACTAGTTCTTGGGAAATCAAGAAGGTAACATCTTTCCTTGAAGAATGAGTTTGCATTTTAGGGTAGAAAAGATGGGAAGGAACCAGGAACAACTTGGTATAGAAAGGGGTGGCAGTGGTTTGGTGACACAAGAGAAACGAAAAATGCTTCCTGTTCTCAAGGGGTCCCTGCTGTTGGGGTGGAGGTGGGAAACAAGAGGACAGATATTCATGAGGCCAAGGGTGTCCTAGTGTAAGAGCACTGCTCACTGTGTGCGAAGGGAGGGGAGGGAAAGCAGGAGGACTCCTGAGCCCAGGAAGGCTTCCCAGAGGAGCTGAGCTTTGAGGGTTTTAGCTGAGCCCAAGCAAGGTGGGCTTTCCCCGGGCAGCAAACTGCAGGGTGTACACCTGGAGACATGAGTAAGTGAGGTGCTCTCTGGAAGCCATTCATGATTTTACAGCTAGAGCATGGGCTGAAAGTGAGGGAGTGTCCAGGCGAGCCTGGGGACATACACAGCCTCCTTTCCAGGGAATAACTTCCCAGCAGGTGTAAGGAGATTGAACTAGAACTCCTTCGAGGAGGACAAGCCCTGTAAACCTGGAAAACCCAGATAGCCAACTGCTTTCCATTTTAAAGCAGACGATGCATCCGTGCTCAGCCCATCTACATTTCTCCTTTATGCCCTGTGACTTTCACCGTGTTGGCTGTGCCCCTGCCACCCCATCTCTGTGAGGCTCTGGAGGCCAGCATGTGTTGGAGGAGCTCAGACTTGCTCCTATCTTGTTGCACTAGGTGTGTTGACTTCCTGCCGATGCTGGAGGACCCATGTGATTGCAGTGGGCATTCCAATAATACAGGTCAATCTTCTCATTTCAAGATCCTTGTCTTAATCATAACTGCAAAATCCCTTTGTATATAGGGCAACACTGACAGGTTCCAGGGGTGCTACTGTGGACACTTCTCTGGGGAGAAGGAGGTATTATCAGCTTACTGTCACAGTACAGTACTGGCCTTTTGCAGTCTTAAGAATTCCCAAGGCCAGGCCCAAGGCCTCACAGATGTAATCCCAGCTACTCAGAAAGTGGTGATCAGGAAGATTGTGGTTCAAAGCAGCTAGTGGGGTGGACCCTGTCTCAACAAATAAGCTGAGCATGGTGGTGTATGCCTGCAATTCCAGCTACACAGAAGGCAAAGGTAGGAGGATTTATGGTTCAGGATGATCCTGGACCAAAAGCATAAGATCCTATCTGAAAAACAGCAAAGCAAAAAGGCTCAAGTGGTAAAGCCTGCTTAACAAGCTCAAGGCCATGAGTCCAAACCCTAGTACTGACAAAAAGAAAAAAAAAAAAACCAAAACTGTCATGTAACAGGACACTTTCTGTGCCAGCAAGACTCTGGACCACCTGCCACCTTACCTTCTCACAGCATCCCTGCTTGTTGTCTGTGGAATTAGGCAGGGGTTTCCCAGAAAAATGAAGAGGAGAAACCATGTGTTCCCCACCCTACCCTAAGTATTTGTATTTGGACTTGTGGTATTTGTTAGGGACAGTGACAATAATGGAGTTAACGATAACAGACACCAGAGGCAGCTGGGAAAGCACGAGAAGCTCTGTACCCCAAGGCCGGACCTTAACTCCAGCTCTCATGAGTGCTGTGATCCTGGATGAGCCACTGCACATCTCTGGGCCTCAGTGTCCACACTGGTGAAGAGACCCCTTGGTCATGAAAGCCTCTTGCTGTTCCCACTGTCCCTTCTGTCACCTGGTATAACAGGACACGGAGGTGGCTGGGAGCCTCAGCTCTGAGACCATCTCCAAACACCTTTCTGGAAAGTTTGGTTTTTCTTCCCTCCATATGCAGTGGACATCACTGCTCCTCAAGTCCTCGCTTCAGACTTCTGTCTCATAATGTGAGTTTTGAGTTTTTCTTACAAGTGTCTTTACACATCTGATCTCCTCTTGCCAGTCTTCCTGTGGGGCTTCTGCCCTTTTTCATGGGAAGGGTTCCCATTTCTTGCCTTGCAGAAGTCCCTTGGCTGGGAGCCATTAGGCTCCACTTCCTGTCTCAGCTACACCATTGACCAATGGGCTGACCATAAAGCCTGGAGAGCTATGTGTCCCCATCTACCACACTGGCTTGGTGTGAGGGTCAAATGAGGTGACAGCTGTGAAAGTTTGTCAAAAAAAAAAAGCCAGGCACTGGTGTCTCACACCCGTAATCCTAGCTACTTGGAAGGTGGAGATTGGGAGAATTGCCATTGGAGGCCAGTCGGGGTGGGGTGAGGGGGAGTGGCAGATTGCAAGACCCCATCTCAACCAATACAAGCTGGGTGTGGTGGTACACACCTGTCATCTCAGCTGTGCAGGAAACATAAAAAGGAAGATCGAGGTCCAGGCATAAAAGCAAGACCCTATTTGAAAAATAACTACAGCAAAAATGGCTGGGCATGACTCAAGTGTTAGAGTGCCTGCCTAGCAGAGCTCTGAGTTCAAGTCCCAGTACTGCAGAGAGAGAGACAGAGAGAGAGAGAGAGAGAGAGAGAGAGAATCCAAAAACAACAGTGTGTAATTTTCCTATTACCACTGACCAGAGACTCTGGAGTGATTGTGTGTGTGTGTGTGTGTGTGTGTGTGTGTGTGTGCGCGCGCACATGCACATGCATATTTTAGCCTGTGAAAGGTTCATTGTTTTTGAAACAGGACAGACAGGATCAAGCCTCCATCAGAGGCTTCACCTACCCCTTCCCACTTTCCCCAGAACCCTATCCCTGACTGTGGGTAGGAGCCATTTGGGTTTTCCTGCCCACTTTTTTGGAGGCTATGTACATTCATGAGTGATAACTCCGGGACAGTATGTCGTTTCTGTCCTGGGGACACCGGGCATGGAATAAGCCCCTTCTGAATGCCATTAATTAAACTGTTGAGGTGCCTGACCCCCCATGGATATCCAGGGAGTCTTGTTACACACAAGGGGCAGAAATCCCCTGGAAAGAAAAAGGGAAGTCTTTGGCTTTGCCTGTGTTTCTTTTTGGAAAACCTCTTTGGCCATCCTGGCAATTAGACAAGAAAGAGGTACATCTGTTTGAAATGCAAGCTCCCTGTTTTTGGTGATTTTTTTCACCTTTTCCCTCCAAGGAAAGCTCTGTTTCTTTCCCTTCTGAAGCAGGAATTCCACTTATCCCCTGAATTGTTTGACAAGAAGTTACCTGTTGATGCTCCCCAGATAAGCACAGTTTTAATGCGTTCTGCTTTCTGAGTAGGAAACCTTAGCTCTGTCTCTAAGAGTCTGTACCAGAGCTGGGTCCACGGTATGTACGTTTCTGCCTGTAGGTTAGGAAAGATTGGAGCCAGATTTCTAAGCTTGAGTTGCTCTGATCTCAGACAAGCTTCAAAAGAGCCCTTGTTCATTTCCTTGTGGCATTTCATTAAGTGTCAGGAGTATTTCATTAGTTATCAGAACAAAGATCAGATTTGCTGTAAGAATGCTGAGCTGAATCTTCTCCAAGCCATTCCTAACTCTTGATTCGAGAAGAAAGATCCATGGGCTGTGGAAAAAACCTGCGTGCAACATGTGCATCCCAGAGGGGAACATCAGCTTTGCATCTGGAATCCTGTGCAGCTTCTCCCTCAGGGCTGCCTGATGGCAGCCTGAGATGCCTTCACTAAGTCCCACCATCAGGGTGCTTTGCTGTCCTGTCAGTAAACTTTGTGCTCACTTTAACTCTTAACTCCCGGTCATCTACTATGCCAGAACATGAACTCGGGGACAACAATCCAGTGTCACTGTGAGGATGAATGGGGAATTCCCTGACTCTCTTCTGCTACCTGCAGGAGTCTTGCTCGTTCTGTCATAGTCAGACTAGTCAGTTTTACAGCACCTCCTCTGTGCCACAGCATTCACTGTTATTTTAGTCTCATCCAGCTCTGATCTACAGTCAAGGATACTGAGCTGAGGCAAGGATGTCCCCCACACCCCCATGTCCTGCTCCAGTGTGGGCAGAGTAGGACTTGATCACAGGGATGCCTGACCTGCCTGAGCGTTACCACGTGGATATAGGTGGTTTGCTATGCTGTGAGCTGTCTGTGTTACTCATAGCCTCCCTGATGGTCCTCAAGATAAGGCACTCCCAGCTCTGCAAGGTCCTAGCCTTCTGACTGACCCCCAGGTCCTTTTCTGTGTGTAGAGTTCTTCTATCTTGTCTCCATCAACAGTAACAACAGCTCATGTAACTGAAGTTCACTGTGAGTAGTAGGCTGAACCCCCCAGAACCCCCAGATCCCATGCCAAATATACGAGCTCCTAACCCTGGGAACTGTAAATGCTTGCTTATTTGAAAGAAGACTCTCTGCAGATTTCATTAAGTTTAGTATCTTGAACTGGGGAGATTACCCTGGGTTATTCAGGTGGTCTTAAATCCAGTCGTGAGTGTCCTTAGAAGGATGGGCAGGGGAGATTTGATAAGCAGACACAGGAGAAGATGATGTGAAGGCAGTATGGAGACTTGAAGATGCTGCTGTTGAAGATGGAAGTGATACGGCCACAAGCCAAGGGTTGCTGGCAGCCAGCAGCGGGACTGTGATGGACATGTTTTGAAAAATGTGTCAGTAAGCAACTTATGTCATTGTGTGAACATTATAAAATGTGTCTGCATAAACTGAGATGGCTCTGATGGTGGTAGGTGATACAGTCTTACAGAACCACCATGGTGTGTGTGTCGTGGACCAGAACATTTGGTGGCACATGACTGTAGTCTGCTAGAGCGTCCAGAGGGAGCACGGCCCTTAACTCAATTTCAGCCTGACCTCAGACTTCTGGTCTCCAGAGCTGCGAGTGTTCCTGTTGTCACAAGTTCACGGGAGTGTGTTAGAGCAGCCAGAGCAGGTCACATATGTATGAGACTCTGAGCTCAACTTTGTAGGATTCTTACACATAAAGTACCTGTGTTTTTAAATGTAAGAAGCATTCTGTGCTTAGCAAGACAGAGGCAGGCTGTGGGACCCAAACTAGTCAGCTGCAAAATAGGATTTGAACCAGACACCTGCTGTAAACCCTTGTTCCTCACCACTGAGCTCTCCTTCCCTCCTGGTCCTGACTCCACTCCCGCCTGATGGCCAGGCCAGGCTTGCCTCTAGAGCCCGCCTTTCTGTCCTTCTGTCTCCAGGCTCACAGTGTTCTCTTTAGTCCCTCTCAAGCCCTCTGTGGCCCTCTGTGCCCTGTGGATGCAGAAGCAGTTAGCAGACACCTCCTCTCCCCACTGATCAGAGTACAGTTCGTGCAGGCCCAGGCGGAAATTTTGTTCTTTCTAGATTTGGAGAAAACAATTTTCCAGTAATTCCCATTTCAAATACACAGCCCTGTGATCCTCCATGAGCATGGACTTGGTATTTAAAAGCTGTCGTGCAGCTGTCCAAGCATGGGGAGCTTCCATTCAGCCGTTCATAACACTTTTGGTGGCGGGAGGGGGGGGGGCGGTACTGGGGTTTGAACTCAGGGCCTCGCGCTTGCTAGGCAGGTGCTCTACCACTTGAGCCCTGCCCCCAGCCCCACACTTGTAAATATTAAGATGATATCTGCTCACAGCCCTACCAGCGGGCTAGTTGTTCGGTGTCCTGTACACTCAGTTTTCTCATGTACAAAATAGCAGAAACGACCCACTGTGCGTTTTACCGGATGTTTGAGTGAATAACATACAAGCATAAGCACGGGGCGGGTGTTTGGTGTGGCAGCAATCTGAATACTGAATACTTTATGTTAGTACACATGCTTTTTTTGTGGTAGGCAGGCACTGTACCGCTTAAACCACACCTCTAGCCATGTTTGTTTTTGCTTGAATTATTTTTCACATAGAGTCCCCTGTTGTTGCCCAGGACTGGCCTTAGACTGTGATCCTACAGCCTCCCACATAACTGGGATGACAGGCACATTCTACCACCACATGCAGCTTATTTGTTAAGATGGGGTCTTGCTACCTTTTTGCTCAGACTGGCCTCAAATCACAATCCTCCTGATCTTTGCCTCCCAGGTAGCTGGGGATACAAGCATGAGCCACCATGCCTGGCCATGCTAAATATTTTTGTGGATGGAGAAAATTGTAGAACAGATCCTTCTTTCTTCCCCAACCCAGAGTGAAGGCTGTGCACCTAAATAGCTTCTTCTAATGCAACGAAGATGATTAATTTGCATGAGATATTTCATATTTCTAACAGAGAAGATGGAGCGATGTATGGTGTGTGAGTCCAGAGAAGGAACATGGTCTTAGAATTTGGAGTGGGAGAAACACGCAGAATGTGAAAAATAGTTTTGCTTCCTCTGTGGCTCTTTCACATAAAAGATTCTCCAGCTCCTAAGTCATGTTAGAATCATCATCCAGTGTTGATGAATTCAGCAGAACTGCAGAAACTAGCTGTTCAGCTTTGTTCAGCCTGTGGCAGGTCAGCCTCGGGGGGCAGGGGGCACTGTGGGGTTAGCCCCAGAGGAGAGGGAGGGGTTAGAAGCCCGTGTGGCTCAGCACCTGCTGTGGCCAGAAGGGCACACAGGTAATCTCATTTGTTCTCCCCTAAACCCCTGTGGACCTGGGGGCCACTCAGGTTCTGATCACAAGCCCTGCAAGCAGCAGTGTTGGCCCCAGGAGGGCTCCTCTCACTTACACTGCAGAAATGAAGGCTCCCACTGTTCTTTCCCGCTAAGCTGTCTCTGCACCTCTTGATTCCATGTCTGGCCATCTGCCTGTGCAGCCGTCCTCACATGCCAAGGTCAGAGGCTCTGTGTTACTTACCTTCAGGGCAGTGCAGCCTTTGCAGGAACTGCCATGTTTGGAGTGATCACTGGTAGCCACACCCTGTGTGAGGCACTTTACCTGTGTGATTTCACTGACTGTACGGCAGCCAGGTGAAGTAGGTATTGTTACTCCTCTTAACTACCAGAGGGAAGAGCTGTGCAGTGACTTGCCTGGTCACACAAGTCGTAAGGGGTCAATCTGGCTTGGCCGATGGCATACCTGGGCTCTTCCTGTGTCCTGTGCTACCATCTCTGTCCCAGGTGATCACTTGCACCCTTCACCTAAAGGGATGTCCTTTTAGCACAAAATTGGTTGGTGAAACCATCTTTGTGCTGAGCTTTCTGCTATTAACCCAGCCTTAGCTGGAAGCACCTCTTGCTGTCAGGCATGCTAGCTCATTTCTTGCCTTTGTGCAAATCCAAAAAGGTGCTTCACGCTCTGGTCGATTCATTTCTCCACAGGGAGGATGCACTGGATAGCAGCTCCTGGGGTGTCCTTGAGTGATGAATGATGTGCCCAACTGTACGTGGTATCCTTGCAGCCCCTTGGCCATTGGTTTCCTTTGTACTGGAACCTGTTTGCTGGGAGGGCCACCCACTTGTCCTTATTCCATCCTCAGGGTCCACACTGGATAAGGCACCTGCAAGCCTGGGGTTGCCCAGATGCACAGCAGCACCAGGGGTGCTGTGGATGACTTGTTTTTAGGGACACGGGTGATTTTCCAATATGATTCTAGAAAAGGAGAAGCCTGGAGTGTGACTCTTAAGTTCCCTCCTGTGGTCATGGGTCTGTTCTGAAGGTTATTGCTCTGTTTTGTATTGAGAGGCTGTTGTGGGGAGACAGCCCATAAACTTCACCTCCTGGGAGTCCAGGTGCTAGGTCAGTGAGAGAGTCTCTTTTCTTAAGGGGTTTGAACTCTGGGCTTTGCATTTGCTAGGTAGGTGCTCTACACCTTAAGCTGGATAGGGTCTTTTTGAAGTTTGGCTTCCTTGTACAAAAAGGGTCTTTTGAAGGGGTCCAAACCACCTTTCTTCTGCCCTTGCCTGGGGTGCTCAGCTCCTGGCTCCAGGCAGCACTTCCAAGGTCACCTGTGACAACCCTCCTTTCCTTTCAATGGGACAAAGTCATCACTTCCTCCCATGGCCCTCCCGCCCGTCCCTGCAGAGGGCTGTGTGATCCTTCTTCCCTGTAGCTCAAAGGCCACTTGACAGCTGACTCCCATGCTGGGATTTGAACCCACACCCGAACCACCTAAAGGGAGCAGAGGAAGCAAGCTTCGTCAAACCCATGGCTACCGTACATGACAGTGTAGCCACACGTCAGTCAGCCAGGGAAGCTTTCAGTCTGCATTATTTTCTTTAGACACCAGTGATTTATTGCCTTCAGCAGTCCTGGCAAGAGGTGCCGTCTTCTGAACTTCTAAGAAGACATCTGCACTCGGCCTGAGCCATTTGCTCTCGGCGTCTTTGAACTTAACACATGATATCCTTCTTCTCTTTGGCAGGTGGTCATCATGGAACAGGTTCAAGCCTCAGGAAAATGAGGCTCTTTCAGTTGGAGGGTGCAGACTCTTTCCCGTCCTGCTTGCCTTTAATCCGTGGCTCCTGGGTGTGCACTTGTTTCTGGTCCTCAGCTCTGCTCCCCTCCTAACCTTCCTGTCTTTAATTTGGGCTCAGATCATTCTAAAAGGCCACTGGCATGACAGGTGTGTGCCGTGCCCAGCATTTTAGTGTTGAGATGAAGTCTTGCCAACTTTTTGCCCAGGCTGGTTTGGAACCACGATCCTCCCAATCTCAGCCTCCCGCCACTGGCTACCAACACCATTTTATTTGCTCTCTCCTGTCCAGATGCATGAGGCTGCCTTGACTTGCTTAGGGGAACTCAGAGCCTTTTTGTCTACACAAAAAAAATAAAGCAATTGTCTTTACTGATCCAGTTAACTGCTGAGCAGGTAAGCTGTGGTCTCTTCCAGGTGTTAGTTCAGGAAGCATTCACGTACCGCGTGTCAGACCTGGGTTATTTCAGGGATTACACACATGTGGACAAACAGCAAGAAGCCCAGCCCTGGAGAAGTGAAAGGCATATGGGGAAGCCAGGCCTTTACCCAACAACACTACCCGCTACAGTGTTAATGCCCTGGTCACGGGTGTGCAGGTTGTCCCCAGAGCACTCATGTGGGGGAAGACATACGGGAGCTGATGTTCGGGTTGGACCTGCAAGGCCACACCAGTACACAACCAGGGAAAGTAGACTTCCAGCAGGGTCACAGAGCACAAGAGCCTAGGTGTCTGAGAAATGATGAAGGACCCATTGTGGCTTCGAAGAGTAGGACTGGGAACAGGCTACAGGAGGAGGGAGTTGAAGACTGTAATCAAGTTTGAGAATACAGAGCCCTGATGATGAAGGGGGTGATGAAGCCTTATGTGCCCTAAGACCCTCTAGGTTTGAACTTTGTTTTCTAGGCAGAGATGAGCTATGAAGATGTTTTCAGTAGAGGGTAATAGGCAGGCCAGTGCAGAGAGAAGTCAAAAGAGTGTGGGGTTCCACCTGATGCATGAGGATGGTTTTAGCCACAATGGGAACACACACACGGTGTTTGTCACCACTGAAGATAGAGGGTTGGACATCACAGAGTCCTGGTTCTTCCTATGTAGGAGACACTCAGACTTAGGAAGCTTCTGCCTGGGCATTCCCTGCTTATCTAGAATCTTTTGGGGACTTCTCTGTTCTTGACAGTGACATTTCAGAAGAGTATTTTCAACCCTGACTATTTCTACCCCCCAAGTCTTTGGGGTTTGCAGTCTACATGTAAGTGGATATTTTACATCTTTTTAAAAAGATACATTTGGTCTCACTGATGAACTTTGATTAACAGTGGTCATTACACATCCCACCTCCTTCTCCTCTGCCCTTGCTTCAAGTACAAGTGTAAGGAAGCACTTTGTCTCATTTATGAAAGGAGAAGGCAGAGCATGTACACTTGTTGAGTGGCCTGGAGGTGGCCTGCAGATGGAGCACCCCTTTCCCCCGCGTGTGGCTGGGAGTTCTTGATACTTACCTTTATATTTTCTCAGGCTGGTTTTTGATGCGAAAACTGGGAAGGTAAATTTGTTCCCACACCTTGGCTTGGTAGAAGTTTGATTTTGACATACAATAACATGCAAGGTGCAAATGTGGTATAAGTGGTCCCTTTAAATCACGTGAACATCATCTATCTGTCAGATACAGTAAGAGCCTGTAGGATCTCTGATGCCCTCAGCAGAATTTCCTGCAAGGACTTCTGTGCATCTCTGACTCAGGGGGCATCTCCAGAAGTGACCTTCCATCCCACAGCCCTCTCTGCCATCTTGTCTAAGGGAGACCTTCCTTCTAACAGCTCCACCTGGGTACCTGGTACCTCTCTTACTGCTGGAACCGAGAACCTCCCAGGCTAAGTCACGTGAGGAAACTCCCTGCTCAATCAGGACAGCCCAAGCTGCCTTCCCAGCTCTCTTGACTGAGTTCCTCTCCCCTCCATGGCTCCTGGCAGGCAGACAGCAGGCCCAGGGCTGCTGCTCTGTGGGACGCTGTGGTCCGTGCATGGTTGATGTTAGCACAGCTGAGCAAGGCTGGGCCTCGCAAGAAGGTCACTCTCACTGCATCCATCTCACTCTGTACTGGAATCTAAGGAAAGAGATGGGGAGCCTTTGTCTAGTTGCAAGCTGCTGACAGCCATGCCTGGGTGGCTTTCCAGCTCTGACAGGCATGCACCGAGCATCCTTTTGAGAATAAAGGCTAAGTCCCAGCCCCCGCTAGACCCCCCTTCCCAAACTGAGGGCCTGTTTCTTTTCTAGGTGTTTGATGCCAGGAATGCTCCCAACCCACCAGTGGACACTTCAAGTCCTATAGTGAGGGAAGTTGCCTTGTTCTCAGGACTATAATAGCTTGCTAATCTTTAAATAGAATGTAATATTTCACTTGATCTTAACCAAAGGACTGAGACACAATAAAATATAATATTTCATATAACAGAAATTAAACAAATGTAGTATGGAGGGAGGGACTCCCTCCTTGGGCAGCAGTGACTGGCACCCTTCATTCCTGTATTTCTGTTTTCTTTTTGAGCACCTGTTATGTGCTGGTCATTGCAGTAGGTCATTGGTTTATAAAGACAAATACGACATAGCCCTTGCCAGAAGGAGCCTGTGGTCTACTAAGCTACGGCAGGCATGTAAGCAAATAAGCTTAAGGAAAGATGGCTGGACAGGGACGGTCACACTAGAGCATCTACTCAGTGGAGTGGAGGGGTGGGTGTGGGGATTGGACCAGGAAAGGTGTCACTGAGAACATAGTGCTTCAGTTGAGTCCTGAAGTGGGAGGCTGGAAGCATAGGTGGCTGTTCAGGAAATGGCGCTGGGAAGGAAATAGATTGGACAGGGCCCAAGGAGACATGGGGGCCTGTTGGGAAGGTGCAAGGAGAGCATTGGAGAGATCTGTGCAGTGCCAGGGTGGACACTGGATGCAGCAGGACCGTGTTGTGCAGGTGGGCAGTTGAGTGTGGGCTTCCTGCTAAGAGGAGGCCGAGCAGAATCAGCAGCGGACTCGGGATAGGAGTCTAGGGGCATGAGACAGAAAAGTGGCTTTTTCAACGTGGTCACCAGATCAAGAGTATCGGTGTCATCCAGGAACTTGTTGGATTCTCAGGCCCCCGAGGCCTTGCGGGGCCCTTAGTGGGTGATTCTGGTGCCCGCTGACTTTCAGAACTTCTTGGATAGAGTATGGTTGCAGTTTTGGGGGGAAATCACAGAGCCAGTCCTGATTGCGTGGTCCCAAGTGTCAGTGCAAATGTCCAGGTAGAGCTATCCATAAGGTCCTGGGACCCCAGTATGGGAAGCCTCTCAGGGCTTGTTCCAAACACACAATCAGCCCTTTCTCACCTGCCCAATTACAAGCCATATTCTGGGGAGACGCCTCCCTCGGGATTTGTGTGTACTCCACAGGTCCTGGCCTAGAGGTTAGTTGGATGCTGAGGAGGGGCCCCGCAGGAAACGCGAGTGTGGGCGCTGTCAGTTGTTGGGAATGGGGAGAGGGTGCGGTGTCTTTGCTGGAGTCATCATGCTGACCACCCAGCATTAGCTCCACAGAGCCGCAGGGCACACATCACAGGCCCCTGGACAGCAGCCAGCCTGATGTAAGGAAAAAGCCATGGACAGCCATTACCTCAAGATGTTCACTGGGTGGACTGGGACTGCAACCTGGGTCAGAACCCTTACAGTCCACTGTTGCGAGGTTGTCATGGAGCCATGCTGAGGGTGGTGGCTTTGTGTTCACTTATGTCATCAAGGATGGAAATGTGAACAAGTAGAAAAACATCATTCACAAGGCTCAATAGCCATTCATAGACATTGCTCATAGGATTCGCTGAACGTTGCTGACACAAATGATAAAAAACTGCTTTCAGATTAAAGAACTATATTCTCATCAGTCACCTGAATTTGAGGTTTACGACATCCTTGTGAGTAGATAAGATGAATTGCTCAGGGGCTCATCTTTAAGAAAACAACAGCCTTATTGAAATATGATTTATGTGCCACAAAACTCATTGTCTTAAAGCATGTCATTCAGATGTTTCAGTACACTCACAAGCTTGTGTGACTGTCACCTCTACCTAAGGGCAGAATGTCTCCATTTTCTCACAAAGAAGCTCCGGCCCCCTCAGCAGCCACTCTGTCTCCTTTCTCCCTCAGCCTTTGGCCACTGCTTTCTGTCTGTGTGCATTTGCTTGGTCCACACGATATGCCTTTTTTGTTTAGGTTTTGGGCTTCATTCCTTTCAGAATTGAGCAGTAATCTACTGTACGAAGAGACCATGTTTTGTTTCCCTGTGCATCAGCTCATAGGCAGCTGGGTTGTTTCCACCTTTTGTCTATTGAGAATAATTCTGTTATAGACACTCAAGGGCAAGTTTATGAGTGAATGTGTGTTTACATTTCTGTTGACTGTATGCCTAGGAGAGGAATTGTTGGATCATATGGTAATACTACATTTAATTTTTTTTTTTTTTGGTGGTAGTGGGGTTTGACCTCAGGGCTTCGCACTTGCTAGGCAGGCACTCTATCACTTGAGCCACTCCACCAGCCCTGTTGGTGTTGGGTATTTTTGAGAGAGGGTCTCTCGAACTATCTGACTTTGAACCATAATCCTCTTGATCTCTGCTTCCTGAGTAGCTAGGATTACAGACATGAGCTACAGCACCCAGCCACATTTAATTTTTTGGAGGAACTTCTAGATAGTTTTGCAAAGCAACTACCCCATTTTACATTCCTGCCAGGACTTGTGTGAGGTTTATCTTCCCTGACACGATTTTAATTTTATTATCCTCCTAATAAGTGGGAAATGATCACACACTCTCATTTTGTAGGTAAGAAAATGGTGCCCATTATTTGCCCAAGTGTGTAGAGCTAGTTAGTGGCCAGTCTACAACTTTTTTTTTTTTAAAGAAAACCCACATAGCGCCCACTCTTTGGAAGGCATTATGCCGCTTGTTCTTACTAAGTCATGTCATCTTTCCAGAAACCTATAAGGAGTGCATCATCATTTGTTTTGGGTTTTCAGATTAGGGGTACTCCTCTGGTAAAGTGGATGCAAATATCCTCAAATTCAAAAATTCTAAAATCTGAAACATTTCTGGTCCCAAGCATTTGGGATGAGGGGTGTTCAATTTTGTCTTATCATTTTTATTTACAAATGAGTACATGGTCAGTACTGGGTGTAGAGTGAGGCAGAGAGGCCTGTAGGGTGATACCATCTCAGGTTCCTGCCAGCACTTGCAGGACCCAGAACAAGAGGGTACCTCCTAAAATTCACCATCTTATGTGTTTCCCCAACTGCATCCTAGTTCTGGCCCTGTTAGGAGAAACTGAGGCATAACAAAAATTGAGTAACCTGCCCAAAGTTCCTAAGCTTGCAAGTGGCAGAGCTGGGGTTTAAACCCATGGATCTGGCTTTGGGGTTGATGTCCTAATGATGACACTTTGCTGACTTCCACACACCTGATCTCCAAACAGTGCTTTTTCAAGACAACGTTTGGAGATTAGCCGAGTTTTGACAAGTAGGGGATCCAAGGTAAAACCCACCACTGGATTCTGGGAGACCGAGTAAAGGGAGCCAACTTCACAGGTCCCTGGCTCTCAGCCACATCTGTGCTTCTTGTCACAAATCCGCATAAATCTGACCTGTTCTGTGGGGCCTGCAAGTGGCCAGAGAGACTCCATCCTGGCAGGGAAGAACTAAGGTTCCTCACTGTGATTTGTCATAGGGTATACAAATGTCCTCCCAGCCAAGTGGGAGTGAACCTATTGCCCATCCAAGTGTTAGAGTCAAGGACAGAGAAATCGGATTCCTCACAACCACCTTAATGATGTTCATTCCGGTTCACCTGTTCGTCAGGATTAACGAGGCGTGTGTTTCTTTCCAAAGATGCTGTCTCAGCAGGTTTTCAGTGGTTCTTAGATTTAGGCAGAGCCTCCCATAAGGCAACAGGAATACAAAAATACACATTTTTGTACGTGTGTGTCACCCTCTTTGGGGTGATGGCCTGCTTGGGCAAGACACTTAGACAAGTCACCAGCCGGCAGCACTTTCTTCCTCTGCCCTGAGCATAAGATCACGTTGGTCTTGGTTCATGAGCGTCCACTGAGTGGGTGCTGCTGAGCAAAATTTCATTTGTGCCCCAAACTCAAGAGTTTTATTGCTCTCATATCATTACCCTTTGGTTCGGAAGCTCAGGCCCCATCCAGACTTTCCAAACTAGAATTGGCAGCTCGACAAGAGTCCAGGTGATTCCTAGGCACAGTCAAGTGTGAGAAGCACTGCTCCCTGTGTCTCCATTGCTCTGTCACCTTCAGCTAAGCTTTCCACCAGGTTCGTACTTTGAGACTAGAATTTTGGGAGACTTTCCGATCTTAAGAACATTCACGTGCATAAATTCCTTCCTTTGCCTTCTGTGATGTCATTCATTTTACCTGGCCTGCCGCAAGAAAGAAAGGCACATTGCATCCAAGTTACATATATAGTGTAAAGCTAACTCTTAATTGCATTTGTGAAAGCCCCCATCATTAACCAAGGCCCAAGTGCAGCCAAGATTAATTGAGAAATGCCTAAAGGCAAAATAAATACTGCAGCAGGGTTTATTTCAAAACCATATCAGCTAAGAATGGAGGGGCAATTAGCGATAAAGATGTTAATAATTAGTTGTGCTCTGTTAAATTTTATGTTCATGAATTTTCTCATGAGGGGAGCAATCAGGTTTCACCTTGATTGCTATTTTAATTCACTCATTTTAATGGGTCCATCCTCTAGAAACCCTTGGGCACACTTCCAATGTTACATAAATGTAGAATTAATTATTATGGAAACATATAATTTTAGAGTTGGAGCAGCCTTGATGATCATTTAATCCAGTTCAGCCATTTTGCAAATCAGTGGGAGTCAGATGACTTAAGTTCCTCCACGGAATATTGAAACCTGGGCTTCCACAGTCTCCGACCAGGGATGGTGACACCATTCGAATGCCCCCAGACTGATGTGGCCTCATGATTGTCACAGCATTGATCATGGTGTTGTGTCCAAGGCTCTTGGCCCACCTTGCGTTGTGGTGTGTTGCTTTTGATTGTAAGGTAGGCGTTGTGGGGACCATGTCTGATGCATTCATATATTTCTTCACTATTCTTAGCTCTGTAGTTTGCACTGTAAAGTTCTTCAGTGGTGTTCTGGAATTAGTTTTATTTATTTATTTATTTTTACCTCTTTGTGGTGCTGGGGATTGAACCCAGGGCTTCCCACAAGAAAAGGATATGATCTACCACTGAGCTGCACCCCTACTCCTAGCTGGTTTTCACTTACCCACTAGAGCTGACCGTATACTCACATTGATGGCTTGAGATTGACCACCCTGGTGGGAGTGTTTACACCACAGAAATGGGCAAATGCTTCAAATCAGGGCCTTTTGCCCTCTGCAAATCCAGCTGTTACACATTTATTAGCATGACCACTGTTTACAAGATTTTTATAAGATCTCACAAGGCAGCAGGTCTTTTCAAAGTCTAAAGATGCATACCAACGTGAAGACCATTTACCCAGTGCTTGGCAGGGGCTGCCTTCAGAATGACTGAGTGGCCAATCGCTCAACTGCCGTGATCTTTTTAGGATTAAAGTCAGCTCAAGTTGGTCTCAGGACTGCATTAGAGTTTCGCTGCTCAGCTCCACTTACCCGGAAAAGCAATTTGGGGCATGTATGGTAATAGAAATACCAGGCATGGTTGAGTGGGAAATCTATATTATGAGAAAAAAGTGAACAGGAAAGTTACTGTGTCTGAAATGACAATCATATCTTTATACTTCTCAAAAACTCCCAGCGGCTCCCTATGACCTAAGAAATGTCCTGACTCCTCAACATCAGAAGCACGCCCTCACCCCTGCTTACTGTTGCAGGCTTAATCCAGCCCCTCACTATTCAGCTTCACCTACACCCTACTCCAGCCTCTATGCCAGCCTCCGTGAGGTCCTTCCTTCTGGGATTCCCTCCCTCTTCCTCCCAGGTCCACCCCTGGCTCCCTACCAAGTTCCTACCTGGTCCACTCTTATGGGCCAGAGCTCCTGAGCGTTCATGATGACCTGTGTGACTCTGTTTATTTCCTCTGTTGTGTGTCCATCTTTAGGAGCAGGATCCAAGGTCCCATCGGCCCTGGCAAGTATGGCTATGGCAAGGCTCCATACATCTTACCACTGCAGACGGATACCACACACATGCCACAGAGGCTCCGGAGGCAGAAGCCCTCATCTCGGCATTCTAGGTCCCAGGGGACATCTGCTCCTAGGCATGGGTACAGCCCACCCACCCACCAGCTCCCTCCACATGGGCCTCTGTACCAAAGTGACAGTGGCCCTCGTTCTGGACTGCAGGCCTCTGAGGCCTCCATCTACCAGCTGCCTTTGACCCATGACCAAGGCTTCTCTGCAGCGTCGAGTCTCTTCCACAGCCCGGAAACAGGCAGCAACCATGTTGTGGGGGCCCATGGAGCCGCTCAGAACTTCCCCCAGCCTGTGCGATCCACAGCTATCTCGTGCATCGGAGCCTATCGCCAGTACAAGCTGTGCAACACTAATGTGAGTACACATCGTCTTGTGCCAGGCCTGGAGACGCTCTTTGCCTAGCTTTCGGTCAGCTGGCATTGACTGCAAGGAAGACAGGGGATGTTGGCTTTTGGATCATTGTCAACAGGCCTTGTTTTCTTCCTTGTCTGTCTTTTCTCTCCTCGTATTCTTCTCGTGTATGTTACTTTCTTATAAGGTCATTGCTTTAGAAACTTTCACATAACTTACTGAATCACTTAAGGGTGACACTAATTGACTATTGTTACGTAACAATTACCTCCAAATTCTCGGTGCCTTATATCAAGATTTATTCTTTGCTCATAAGTCCAGGGGTCAAGTGCAAATTGGCTGATTTAGGGTGCCAAGGAAGTGGGGGGCTGGGGAGATGCCATCCAGCAAGTTGCCTGGAGATTTCTTGTTCCTGCAGGCATACACACATCAGGTGAGTCTAATAGTAAGGTCATAGTGGAGAAGCTGGGACAGCTGGAGTGATGGACAGCACTTGGAGCCCTCTGGCCACAAGTACTAACTACTGTGGAAGTATTTCAGTAATTTAAGAATCTTTAGAGTAGTAATGGTGCATATAGGCAGAATACCCACTTTAGATGTTAGTTCAAAAATATTTATTGGTTCCATTTTCATGCATTTTAGTAACATCTACTTTTATTAAAAATTCGCAACAATCCAGGCACTTCCCACTTTTCTTACCACATTTAACCTTGCCTTGACCTTAGGAATAGGTGTTATTCTCTATCTCACAGTTGCAAAGAGAGGTTTAATCACATGCAAAAGATTCCACAGTGGGTAAATGGCAGAGCAAATTATCAATGTAAACTACGTAAGATGACCAAACATATTGCTTTTAATATCCGTTTAAAGACTATAAAAAAGAAAGGAATGAAAGACTGGTAAAGAGGTTAAGTTTCTGAGTTGCGATATTTTTCATTAATAATTTAATCTGTTTTAATATTCCATTACTGGGTAACAGGACAGCTGTACTATATTAGCTCCAATTTCCTCCTTAAAAATATATTTCCTGCTGTAGAGTCCATAGAAATGATTTAATTTGTGATCTTAATAATTCCTCTGAATGCCTGGATTGCTTTTTAGTTTATTCTTCTGCAGATCAACTTCAGGAATGATTAATTTGTATAAAGCAGTCTTTTTTCTAATCACTCAACTAAAGGTCTTAATTGCTTGTCTAGCTTCCATAGAAGATAAAAATGAAGACTTGCATTGTCTACTGCATAGAGTTGTTACAAGGATCAAATGAAGTGATGTTGAAAAACTGCTTTGTAAATTGCAGAAGGACTTAACTTGCGTCAGCGATCAGACCTGGTCCTCATTCTTGAAAATCCACTGCTGTTCTGTTAAAATGAAATGAATTCTTTTGTAATGTAGAACACATTCACCCATCTCTTAATTTTGAAAACAATCAAGAGAAAGGAAAAAAGGGAGACATTTGGGTGTGAATGTGGAGCTGACATCTGCTGAGCACTCCTTTCATTGACTTGCATTTTGAAAGCAGTTTTTACTTGGCCTCTGCTGCCAGCGCTGGGCCCTTTTCCCCAGGCTGGAGCTGTGGCTTCCCTAGGTGCTGCAGCAAATGCTTCACTGAGGAGACTGAGGTGCAAGAGATCAGAGAACTTGTGAGTTCATGATGTTCTCTGGCATTTTGAAAATAGGTAAAGGAAAGTCTCCAACCCACGACAGAGAAGGAAGTGTTGACACAGGACTGTATGGGTTCAGATCTCCCCTTTTTTCTATACCGTTTTGCAGTGTCCTCCCCAGTGCACTGCACTGCCTGAGGTCCACACTCACTTCTCTTTACTGAGAGATGGCCTTCCTTAGAGGTCTCACTATTGCATTTCTTCTTTTTGTAAACTCAGGACTTCTTGTGACTTGAGCCACATCCCATGCATACTTTAAAACTTCCTCTGCCAGGAGTCCTCAAGACCATTCCTGGGTTTGATGGTTACTAGGAGGCCACACCAGACTCAGCATGTGGTCCGACTCATGGCTATGGTTTATTGCAGGAAAGGGGTGCGAAGCCAAGTCAGCAAGGAGACAGGCACATGGGAACATGTCCAGAGGAAACCAGGCACAGGTCCCGAGAGTCCTCCCCCAGGGCAGCCACACAGGATAAGCCCAATTCCTTCAGCAGCACATTGCTACAACCCATGGGACCTGTCTGCTAGGGACACTCATTCTTTGTGCACAAGTTGGCACTGGGTTTGGGCATGTGGGATTCCTTTGTCTGCCGCATTACAAAATTCCACATTCCCCCAAGGAAAGCAGGAGTTCAGCTTAAACTAGACTGTGTGTGCAAACACTTTGGGGTGATGGGAACCCTCCTAAAATCCAAGTTCCTGGGTACCAGCCACGGGCCAACCTTGCACGCAAGTCTTTGTAAGGAGAGCAGTCTAGTCTGGCTGAGTTAAGGACATTTTGCATCCTCTCCATATGGACCAGGTGCCCTAGCATCAATGACCCCATGTGGACATTTCCATTCCTCCCTCATGTCCAACAGGAAGAGATGACATGAATCCTCCAATTATGTAAATCTTTTTACTCACAGAGGAAAAAAGTGTAGGACAATATTGTGAAACCTCTTTTCTGATCTGTCCGTGATTGGTTTTGGAGCATGTAAAAAGGGGAAGAACTCTGGGAGCACAGAGTAAGGGCCATGGGATGGGAAAGGCTCCATTGAGGGGGGAACCATGGAGTGAGACTTTCAAGGATGGCCAACACAGAGAAAAGAGCATTTGGGAGCAAAGGAACATCTTAGCTAAAAACAGGAAGGCAGGGTCTCAGGTGCTATGACGCCTGACCAGTGTCAGGAAGCCCTCCTTCCTTTCCCTCCCACCTCCTCTTTCCACTGTGAATAATCACAGGCTTGATACAGAACTTATTCTTTAACATCTCAAAGTGCAGAAGTGTCACATGAGCCTTGCCTGACTTTTGTACATGAGATGAATGAGTGAGAGATTTTTTCATACCCTGTGAAAACTCAGGATGCAAGGCTAACCAACTAGTTTAGACCTGCAAGGCAGTATGGGAAGAGCCTGTGCACTTGGCTTTGTGCGCGAAACTGAGCGGGCTGCATCATAGGGAGCTGAGTTTTCTTGGTAAGTCACTTAACCCTCCAAGGTCTATGGTAAGGTGACAGTCATTATGCTACCTGTCCCTCAGGGCTGGTGCACGGTTCAGATATAAATGAGCATGGCGCTGTCCTGTGGATAGTAATACTGACGTGGATGAGTGAATGTGACTCACCTGCCCCTGTAGACAGGAAGAGAGTCAGGCATCTCTGTATCTGAACGTTGTCAAGTCCCACGGGGTAGCTCTTGAGACTTGTAGGTCAAGTAGCCACTGCTTGGAGTCCTCCCAACAATAAAACAAGATTGCTGAGAGACTCAACTTTCAGCTGAGATGTAATCACATGGATCAGAGTTTCACCCCGACGAAAGTGAGACTCAAGTAACTTCACACCAGTGCATTCTTTGCACGTCTGGTGAGGGCGCTAATATTGAACCTGCATTTATCACAGCGTTTGGGAGTTTTAGGGTATTTGATTCAGATAAGATGCCTTCTGTGAAATTCTGTGAATTCAATGATAAATACCGGTATAATGATTTCTGAATATAGACTTTAAAGAAAAGATTTGTTCATAAAACCTACGATGTGTATAAGGAAATTAAGAGGTCACAGGGGTCACAACCTGGTACAGATAAAGGGTCTGTGGTCTTTTGAGCCGTTCTCGGTTTTACACATCTCTGAGTATAGCGCGCTTCCCAACCTGTCATGGTGGAGGCCTGACTCACCCTGGGTCTGAGTCTGTTAACAGTCACTCTTGTAGGCATTCAGCATTGACCTTGATTGGGGTCAGGGACACTGAGATTAGGGCTGGGAGTCCAGTGGGAGAGATCATTGCACAAGTAAAAACTGTGCAGATCACACAGGCCATGTAAGCTTTTTTTTTTTTTTTTCCACTTTCTGTCTTTTTTGTTGTGGTGCTGGGGATTGATTCCAGGGCTTCCTGCATACTTAGCTGGCGCTCTACCACTGAGCAACACCCCCAGCCCTACATGGGTATCTTGAAGTATCTAGATAGTCTGCATCAGCCCTGCTTGGGTGGAACGAGTCAGCCAAATGCAGACGACCCATGTGTGGGGAGGAATTTTTTGGAAGAGAAGTGAATCCCAGAAACCCTTTGCTTTCCTATAAAGGTTAAAGAGCAGGAGGGGGATGTTTGGGGAACTCTTCCTGGAATCACATGTTTTTCTGGGAAGCAAAGTCTCCACATTCACCTTTACCTTCAGGTTTGTTTTCAGCGATGAGTGAGCAACAGAGGCAGCCATACTTTTTCTGCAGCCCAACACCTTCCCATCAATGGCTAAAACTATTAAGTACTCAGGGAATCCAGTCAACAGTTCAGTTTCCTCTTCATGGAAGCTTAATGAAGCCCAGACTTAAGTGGTAAGAGTTTTGTTGGGGTGTGACGGGACAGGAAACCAAAACTCTGGTGCCTGAGGGGATGCAGTTAAAACGTTCCTTTTCTACCAGCTGTTTCCGGGATCCTGTTAGTGTTTGCTAAATGCATGAACCCACCAAGACACCTAGTGTCCTTTGTACTGGAGGCCTAGGTGTCTCTACTCACCTTCTTCTCCTAAGCACTCTGAATTCAGTGCTTCTTCCTTTGAGGGGACACTCTGGCCCCTGTGGAGGAGGTGGACTATAGCAAGTCACCTTGTGCAAGGCAGTGGCAAGGTTTTGGGTTTTAAGGGGCTTTGCAGCCAAAGGAGGCATAATCCCAAGTGTAGATGGTGCATAGTTAGTGTTCTGAGGGGAAAGACCCCTAGAAGGAGATTTTAGCAAACACAGAAGTAATGAGAGCAGGTGTCACTGACAGGCAGTGTTCAACTCCATGTGCAGTGGTTTCTACCTCAGTGTAAGAAACAGTGAGGGAGATGTTGAAATCTCAAGTGTAGCTGAGTGTGCTGGCTGGTAGATTCTAGTTCTACCCCAGTCTTGCCTAACATTGAATGAAAGCAGCTGAAATGACTTCCTAACTGCAGCTTCAGGGAGGAACTTAGAAAGTGGGCCGGGTAAGAATTCAGTGCCATTCTGTAAGGGGTCAAGCTTGCCAGGCCCTGTGGGGGACTGCACATGGTGTCTCTTGTGAGTTCATCACTAGAGCCTTCCCTGGGAAATATGTCGGTGCTTTTGTCAGCTCTGCTCTCAGTATTCATGGACCACTTGGAGTTTCCATTAAAAGGTTCATATGTTTTCACATATGTGTATGTGTGTGTGAATTTGCATTTATGTGAACTGTTTGCATTGGTCACTTTTCATGATTATAAAATGTTGTACAACAAATAGAGTATCACAATGGTAGAGACAGATATATCCTGGACCCTTTCTTAGGACATAACCACAGTTAGTCACTTAAGATTTAGTTCTTATGGTCATTTTTCTATAGCTTTAAATAGCTGCTTCTTGATATAGCAACTTCAAATTTTCTCCATCACCTCCTCACTCTGAAAGATAAAGAAATTGTAGAGATACTTAAATTGTTTTTGCTAAAAAGCACTGACTCCTTACGAATCAACTAAAAACAGGAGAAGCTTGGCATCTCAGTCTCCATTTTGTTCCTGTTGTCCTTTACTCTGAAGCCATTCTCTCCTGCAGCCACCTTGGGTTACAGGAAGGACAGGACTGATGAATAACATCTTTATGACAAGGAACGAAAACTACCCTAAGGAATACTAGAACCTTTTCCACAAAGACCACCTACCAGGCAACAGTGACTCAAGACAACAACTTCTCCAGAACCCCTCCCAGAACAAGGACTGAGATAATGGTCCACTAGAACAACCTGTGACCTGGACTGTTTAATAATTATGCATGCCTCTCCCCTGCCCCACCCCAGTTCTTTGTCTGTTTAAACCTATAGTTCACATTTGTACCCCAAAGATGGGCTGAAGTGCGTCTTTCCAAGGTGTGTCCTGAGCCATGTGATAAATGTCCTTCCTCTGCCCTTTACCATTACTATGTCTTTATCTGGCATACAGGGCCAAGTGGCGGGTCCTGACATGTGGAAGCCCAGAAGTTTGGGCCTGGGGCTTAAAATTCCATTTCTTGTTCCTCCCCCTCTGCTGGTCTCTGCCAACCATATTTTTATTTTCACTTTCAGTTTGGGTTACATATCGTGTGTTACTAATTTTTATTTTCTTGGTTTGTCAGCATTAGGATCAGTTGAGTCCTTGATTTGCAAGATTAGAAGATTCTTCCACATTCCTCCACTGTGTTACCCTCTCTGTGTTTTTCTCACGTTGGCTTGGGAGACACCTGGAAGAGGCTGTTGTAACATTCTTCTCTGCCTCACCATTTGTCACCGCACCTAACACCTGTAGGGGTATGGTGACTGTTTGCTTTTGAGTGGAATTTTATACCCTGCTGGCAGATGGCAGAGGGGAAGGAAGTCAGCTTTATTAATGAGATAACTAAAGTAGCCACAAGGAAATTTATATTCCTTAGGACACGAAGGACTGTGACTGTTTCAATAAGTTTATACTTTGTCATATACTTCCCAGTTAGTTAGGAAAAAGGGCATTTTTGTAGACCTTATATCATAGGCATATATGATAATTTAATGAGGCAGAAATAAATGAGAATTTATCCTGGAATAGGCCCAGATTTGTATGCATGAGTGTCTCCTGGGTGAATGGATGGCTCAGTCGTATTAACACCCTTTGGAAATTTGACCTATGTATTGAATGAAAAGGAAATACCGTTTTTCTAAGAAAATATTAGGAACTTCTCTTGAATGGAAAAGAAAGTGTTTGGGATTTTAGAAAAACATATTTTTTTTGGCACTATTGGAAGTTGAATTTAGGGCCTTGCATTTGCTAGGCAGGCCTCTACCACTTCTGCCAGATCGATAGCCCTTTCTGTGTTGGTTATTTTTGAGACAGGGTCTCGCTTTATCCCAGGGCCAGCATAGACCATGATCCTCCTAGCTGAGCTTCCCCACACAGTTGGGATGACAGCCATGTGCCACAGAGCCCAGCCATTGGTTGAAATGGGATCTTTCGAACTTTTTGCCCAGGTTGGCCTCAAAATGTGTTCTTTGTGATCTCTGCCTCCCAAGTAGCTAGGATTACAGGCTTGAACCACCATCCCAAGCTAGATTTAAAAAAAAAAATCAAAGTCTTGACCCAACTATTTGGACAAATTATTTCATTGACTAGAGAACCCAGGGAGTGGTGGGGGTAGCAAAAGACTTTTTGTAGGGTTGGATTTGTCCTGTGTGACTCGAGAAAGGAGATATTAGCCCATTTGGAAAATGTGCTAGGTAGCGCGAAGGACATTTTGGTGCATGGATACAGTGCACCATACTTGGAGAGTGAAAACCATTTTCCACTTCAGAGGAGAAGGTAAGGAAGAGAGTATTTCCTCAAGGCACTGACCTGCCAGAGCTCCTGGCTCTGGAGTGGTTACATTCATCTTCCATGTCCTCAGTTCAACTGACATTTATTGAGCTAGCAGCCTTGTACATTAACTTAATCCTCAAAAAAAATCCTTGAGATGGGAGCATGTCATTCTGATGTGATAATTTGGGCTTTGAGAAACGAAGTAATTGCTTCCCACGAGGTCACACAGCCATTTTCTCATGCACTGCAGGGGTATTTTCTAGATTTCTTTTTTTAGATTTCTTCAGTGGTGATGTTGAATACATCCCATGTTGCTATGGTAGCTGAACTTTTGATTGAATCCACAGCAACTTAAAGGGTATAAAAGTGCACATCTGATCCTGGCAGACTTCAAGGTCATATTCCTTGGTCTTCAGTGGGCATGATGCCCTTCTGTCTCCTGGGGAGGTGTAATTACAAAAGGTAGGTGTTTGATCACCAGCGGTGGCATGTTGAGCAATGGCGTTAAGTATGCATGGCTGTCATTTCAGATTGACCAAGGTCACTAGAAACGTAGCCCAAGTTTCCATAATACTCTGTGTGACTAATGGCAACCCCAGGCAGTCATCTCGATGGAACTTTGGATGAGGCTCATATTGCTTTATAAGGATTCAGATCGTCCTTTATTTCTCTTCCATCAAGAACATGATGGAAACATCTCTTCCTCTTTCAGGTGGAAGGAAGTCAGTGGGGGTGGTTTGCTCCAGGCACCCTACTTGGTTAAAAACTCTGACCTTTGCTGGTCACATTCTGAATGCACCTGATTTCTTTCTGCAAGGCTGTTTCTCATCTCTGTTTTCTGAGGATTATAAAAATCTGTGCCCCAGGAAAGGCTCAGCTCTCTGTAGGAAACTTGCCTGAGGCCAGTGAGGAGTGTAACTGACAAGGTGAAGGTGACTCAGTCTATGACATCAGGAAACAACCAATTTAAAAGTGAACAAATGTAAAATGATCCGTAACCTGGAAGTTTTCACTTCAGGACCTGCTAGAACAAGAGAAGATTATCTGGTGATCACAGCAGGACAAGTACAAACAGATGTAATCTACAGAAGAGACATGAAACAGGATTTCCCAGGCCTTGGGTTTAATCCTGACTCCATAATGCCCTGCTCCTAAACCTGAGGCGAGCCTCTTCATTTTGCCTTTGACACCAAATCTGACCTTGGCTCTGGAGTTCTCCTGACAGGAGGCAATAGGCTCTCTTGTCTGAAGGACTTCACAAACTAATTTTGTTGTCCACACACTCTTTGGGGCCCCCATAGCATAGTGGTTCCTTAGCACAAGTTCAGACCCAAGGTGTGTGGGTTCACATCCTGACTTTACCACTTACTAGCCCTGTGATCTTAGGTGGTTCATATAACTTTCCATCTGTGACTTTACCCACCTGTAAAAAGGGTATAATAGTTACTGCTGTGTTTAAATGTGCGGATCTACATAAATCACACAGCAGAGCCTCTGGCATTTTGTAAGTACACAGTAAAAGTTAGTTGTTATCATCATCACCACCATCACCCCAGGTTTCTGCCTCTCCTGCCTGTATGGTAATCCTGTGTCAGTAACATACATCCCTATCTGAGCGAGCCCTGCGACACTTGCATTTCTCTGGCCAAGTCCTTGTTCTTCCCAGGAGTCACTCTGCTTCCAAATGGCAGGTGGCCAGGACTCACAGGAACCACAGGGCCATGCCAATCTGCCAGGGCCCCTTGTCACCTCTTGCTGCACCATCCTGTGCCAGTTGCTTACTGGAGACTCCAGTCGACTCACTGGCTTGGCTGACTCCTGACCAAGGCTGGTGGGTTGCTGCCTCAGCATCTGACCTTCCACTGTGGGTGGAGGCCAGTGAAGCTCTCTTGTCCCAGGAGGTAACAAGGCAATGCCCAGGTATCAAGGACTTGTTGGTGACCAGGGGATATGGGATACAGAATGACTGGCACTCTTTGCAGATGTGTGTGGATGTCAGAGCATCAGACGTTGTGGGGTTTTATTACGTACCCTAAGATGATAAACTTCAAACACATGCAAAACTGGCTATGGGTCAATGCATTTGCACAATCTCAATACTGATGAATTGTCATTTTTGGTACAAAAACATTTACTGCAGAAAAATTACAAAAAACAAACTACAAACTGTGAAGAGGAAACACCACCCTACTTTCCAGAGATACTTTTAACTCCCTCTGTCTATGCACACACATGCACATGCATGCACACACGTGTGCATAGAATCATCTTAACATGTTTTCACCTAATGATTTGTGGACCACTTTCCATGTCGTGAAATAGATATTGATGTTGTCAGAGGCCGAGCAATTCTAGATGCTTGGAAGGTGGATTGGTTGTGGTCTGGCTGCTTAAGCAGTGTTTTGCTCATAGAGAATAAGGGGTTAAGCAGACCACCAAGTCTTTGTGATTTTCAGCTTCCAGTTTTGGTAAGTGACACCAGGTTAATTAAGGATGGCTTCTGGTTTCTTTTGCCTAATGTGACAGTTTTCAATTCTATCCATTTACCTGCAAATTTCATTCTTCATTATGGCTGAGTGATATTCAGTGGTGTATATATACCACATTTTCTTAATCCATTCATCGGTTGATGGTCTTCTAGGCTGATTTCAGCCCCTCCATCATTATCCTTTATCTTTCCTCCTTTCCCCTATTCCTGGAATAGTTTCAACAGGTTCTTTTGAGAATTTTCTGTTCAGTGCATTTGCTCATTAATTAATTGCATTATTTGTCCTTTTTTTTGTTTTTGTTTTTTGTGTTTTTTGGTGGGATTAAGCTTTGAACTCAGGGCTTTACTTGCAAAGCAGGTGCTCTATTTCTTGAGCCACACCTCCAGCCCATTTTGCTCTGGTTATTTTGGAGATGGAATCTTGTAAACTATTTGCCAGCGTTGGACTGGAGCTGTGATCTTCCTGATCTCAGCCTCCCAGGTAGCTAGGATTACAGGCGTGAGCTGCTGGCACCTGACTGAACGTAGTGTTTTGAGCTCTTTATATATTCTGGGTATTAATCCTTTGTGAGATGACTAGCTGGCAAAGATTTCCTACCATTGTGTAAACTGTCTCTTTACCCTGATAATATCTTCCTTTGATGTGCAGATTTTTTTTTAATCTAATGCAATCCCATTTGTCAATTCTTGCTCTTACTTCCTAAACTGTTGGAATCTCATATTCAGAAAGCCATTGCCTGTGCCTATATCTTGAAGTGTTTTCCCCTAGTATTCAAAGTTTCAGGATTTACGTGAAGGTCTTTGATCCACTTTGAGTTGATTTTTGCACAGGGTGAGAGATTGTGTTTTCTATCTGTGGATGCTCAGTTTTCCCAACACTTTGTTGAAGAGGGTGTCTTTTCTCCAGTGTATATTTTTGGCACCTTTTTTTGTTGTTGGGAATCAGATGGCTGTAGATGCAAGGGCTTATTTCTGGGTTTTCTATTTCATTGATCTGCATGTCTGTTTTTGTACCTGTACCATGCTGTTCTTGTTGCTATAGCTCTGTAGTATAATTTGAAGTCAGATGTGATAGCTCCAGCATTTCTCTTTTTGCTCAGGATTGCTTTGTGTACTTTGTGTCAATTTTTATATTGCTGTTTTTCTATTTTTGTGAAGAATGTCATTAGAATTTTGATGGAAATTGCATTGAATCTGTAGATTGATTCTGGCAGGAGATCCATTTTCACAACATAAATTCTGCTGATCCACAAACATGGACGGTCTTTCCGTCTTCTAGTGTTTAACGTCTTTCTTCAGTGTCTTATAGTTTTCATTTTAGCAGTCTTTCACCTCCTTGTTAGGCTTATTCCTAGGTATTTTATTTTTACTTTGAGGCTGTTGTGAATGGAGTTGTGTTTCCTGATTTCTTTCTTAGTATGTTTGTTATTGGTACATAGAAAAAGTACTTATTTTTATGTTAATTCTGTATCCTACTACTTTGCTGAAAGTGTTTATCAGATCTAGAGTTTTCTGGTGGAGTCTTTAGGGTCTTTTAAGTATAGGATCCTCTTATCTACCAATAAGGGTAATGTGATTTCTTCCTTTCTTATTTGTACCCCTTTCATTTTTTCTCTTGCCTGTTGTTCTGGCTAAGAATGCAAGCATTATATTGAATAAAAGTGGGCAGAGTGGACATCTTTGTCTTTTTCCTGACTTTACAAGAAGTGCTTTCTGTTTTCCCACAGTGAGTAGTATTGACTGTAGGTTTGTCACATGTGGCCTTTGTTATGTTGTGTATGTCCCTCCTAACTGTTTCTAGTATCTTCAGGGCTTTTATCATGAAGCAATATTAAATTTTGTCAAAGACCTTTCCCATTTTTATTGAGATGATCATGTGATTTTGGTCCTTGATTTTATTTGTGTGCTGTATTACATTTATCAATCTGTGTATGTTTGACAATCATTGCATCTCTGGAATGAAAACACTTGATCATGGTGTATGGTCTGTCAAATGTACTGTTGAATTTGGTTTGCAAGTATTTTGTTGAGAAGTTTTGTGTTTGTGTTCATAGAGGAAAATGGTCTGCAGTTTGCTTCTTTTGTTGCATTCTTCTCCGGTTTTGGTATCAGGAATACTAGTTTCATAGAATGAGTCTGATAGTGTTCATTTTCTGAAGCACTGGTGTTATTTCTTCCGTAAAGACCTGGTAGAATTTGGAGTGAATCCATCCAATCCTGGGCTCTTCTTTGTTGGGAGACTTCATTACTGCTTCAATCTCATTACTTGGCATACATCTGTATAAGTTGTTTTTATTCTCTGATTTGATATTCATAGGTCATACATTTACCCACTTCTTCTAGATATTTACTCATTTCTTCTAGGTATTTACCCATTTCTTCTAGGTATTTACCCGTTTCTTCTAGGTTTTGCAATCTTTTGGAATATGAATTTTCAAAATATTCCCTTATGATCCTCCAAATTCCTTTAGTATCTGTTGTAATGTCACCTTTTATATCCTCAATCTTATTAATCTGGGTCTTCTCTTTCTTTCTTTTGGTTATTTGACTGAGGGTTTGTTAATCTTTCTTATCTTTCTAAAGAACTAACTCTTTGTTTTGTTGATTTTTTATATTGTTCTTTTAGTTTCATTTCCTTCATGTCCACCCTGATCTTTATTATTTCTTGCCACTTACTAATTTGGGGTTTGGCTTTTTCTTGTTTTTCTAAGAGCTTGAGGTGCATCATTAGGTTATTAATTTGAGATTTCTGTGATTTTTTTTTAAAGTAGGCACTCATTGCTATAAACCTCCTTGTTAGAACTGCTTTTGCTACATACCACAGTTTATGGCATGTTGCATTTTTGTTTTTACTTGTGATAGGAATTTTTAATTTCCCCCCTTGATCTCATCAGTGATCCACTGATACTCAAAAGTGTATTGTTCAGTCTCCATGTTTTTGTATTGTTTCTTTCATTTCTCTTGCTTTTGATGTCTAGTAAGATACAAAAAACTATTTCAATCTTCTTGTGTTTGTTAAGACTTGCTTTATGACCTAAAATATGATCTGCTTTGGAGACCATTTTATGGACTTCTGGGAAGACTGTACACTGCAGCTAATGGATGGAATATTCTGTAGCTGTCTGTTAAGTTCATTTGATCTATGGTGAAGTTTAACTCTGAAGTTGCTTTGTTGACTTTTTGTCTGGATGATCTAATTACTCATGACAGTGGGGTATTGAAGTCACACATTATTGTTTCTGGACCTCTCTGTGTCTTTATGTCTGTAGTGTTTGTTTTATGAAATTGGGTACACCAAAATTTGGTGCATATAAATTTACAATCATTGTATCTTCTCAATGGATTATTCCTTTATTAATATATAGTGACTTTCTTTATCTCTCCTGACTAATTTTGGCTTGAGGTCTACTTTATTAGATAAGAGAATAGCTACACCTGCTTGCTTTCACTTTCCACTTGCTTGGTATATCATTTTCCATCCTTTCACTTTCAGTCAGCATGTATCTCTGCCCGGGAGGTGTGTATCTTTTAGAGTACAAATAGCTGGATCTTTTTTTTTTTTTTTTAATCTAATCAGCCAATGTTCATTCTTTAATTGGAAAGTTAAGACTGTTTACATTTAGGGTTATTGTGGAGAGGTGTTTGTTCACTCTTGCAATTTTGTTTGCTTTTCTCTGGCTGATTTGAGTACTGTTTGCTCTTTTCTTTCTCTCTTGTTTCTTTTAGGAATTTGCTAGTTTACCAAGTTGGGCATTCTTTTCTTCTCCTCACTTGTTTATCTGTGCCTGTCCTGAAAGTTATACTTTCCTGACCTCTTGTGACTGTCCCTCTTCCTTATCAGTGTATAAGATTCCTTTGCACATCTTCTGCAATGTTGGCTTAGTGGTCATGCATTGCTTTAGTTGTGCTTATCATGGAAAGCCTTTATTTAGCCATCAATTTTGAAGGATAACCTTGCTGGATATAATAATCATGGTTGGCAGTTATTTACTTTAAGAACTTGAAACATATCATTCCACACTTTTAAGGTTTTTAGGATTTCTGCTGGGAGGTCTGATGTAATTCTGATGGATTTACATTTGCAAGTAAGTTGGCATTTTTATTTTGCAGCTTTCACTCTTCTTCATTAGCAGACTAAAATGTGGCATGGAAAGGTTCTTTTCTGGTCATGTCCATTTGAATTCCTAGATTTGGGAGATTTTCTGCTATAATTTCCTTGAATGGATTTTATATGCCTTTAGTTTACATTTCAGCTCCTTCTATCCCATGGGTTCTTAGGTTTGATCACTTGATCATGTCCTAGAGACCTTGAAAGTTGTGGTCATACCTGTTTGTTTAATTTTCTTTATTGCTGTCTGAATTAGTATTTCCTCAATCTTATCTTCAGTCTCCGATACAGTCTTTCTTCTGTTTGCTCTAGTCTATTGGTGATGCTTTCCACTCTGTTTTTTATTTAATTTGTTGAGTGTTTCATCTTTAACATTTCTGTCTTTCCCCCTCCCCAGGATCTCAATATCCTTGCTAATTTGCTCATTCAGATCCTGAATTGACTTCCTTATTTCATTCAGTTGTTTGTTTGAATCCTCTGTAAGGTCACTGATCATTTTAAAAAGTGGTCTTTTGAATTCTTTCCTGGCATTTCAGCTATTTCAGTATTTTTGAATTCAGTTATTGAAGAGTTATGAACTTGGAGGAATCATATTGCCTAGCTTTTTCCTATCTCTTGTGCTTCTAGGTTGTGATTTATGCATCTGTTGGGATGAATATCTCTCCCAATTTTATTCCCTTGACTTCTTAGTGACAGTTTTCTCTTAAGGGCTCACTTTTCAGCACCACTGAAAACTAACTGTCATAACAGCAACAACTGTGCTAAGCTGGTGCTGTATGACTGGTCTAATCAAATGTCTGTTGTCAGCACTTCAACTGCATTCACTCAGAAGCTTCCCTTCCTTGCATACCTGGAGCTGCTGTTTGCTCCAAGCTTGGCAGCTCCCTTCTTACTCCGTACTCCCCAGCCTAGTCACTAAAGGAGGAGCTGTGTCTTTAACAAACCTCTTACTGTATTTTTTTCTCCAGGCCAGGTTTGGAGACTTCTGCAGGGGTGGTGCCTTTTCCAAGTTGATTAATCACATCCTAGTTGAATTTTGGCTCTGGCAGAGTTGTGAAAAACATCTTAGCTCAAATCTCTTCCTGGAGACAGCTGGTGTTTCCGGAAGCTTGCCTGAGTCCACAGTCAGGGAGACCAGCAGATGGGCTTCCAGAGTCTGTCTCTGTCTGTCAGCTTCTCACAGATTGCCAAAGTTCAGCCCACCCTGCATGTCCACCGAGCCCTTCTCCCCAATAGTTTCTATCACACTGTGCATCAAATGGCAACTTGCTCCATATGGTTTAGCTCAGGTCACAGCAGGGTTCTCTCCACCATGGGGTTCATGCCAGCAGTCTCCCTCCACTATCCCCACCAAGCAGGGGATTCCCTCCCACCAGGTCTCATTCCTCCATCTGTTCCTGCATCTTCTGGGAGACCCAGTGTTTCTGATACAGGAGATTTCTTTATAAACCCTTTAGGACTTTGAGCTATTGTATTAGCAGTTTATTCCAGAGACTTCCTTTATTCAGTGCTTTTCAGTGTTTAAGAGGCCAGTTTCCTTTCCCTTCCCTTCTGTTAAAACACACACATACTACATATGAACATAGTGTGGTTGAGTATTAAAAACATACATCATACTTTATTCACAATATGATTTAGAGATTCAGATCTTACTTTATTTTTCACACTTATTCAATGCCATACTCTGCTCTATTTACCATTTATAAATTAGAGAAAAATAAGATAGGAGAAACTACATTCTTTCTTTGAGTACTCTAGTGTCTCAGAGTCATCTGGATAAACTTGATAAAATACAGGTTGCTGGACCTCATATCAAACTTTCTGAACAGTAACCCTGGAGAGGGTAGGGGGAGAGGGATTCAGGAGTTTGCATTTCCAACATGATCTCTGGGTGATTCTTCTGCATGCTGACAGTTGGGAGCTCCTGCTTCAGAGAGTGGACAGAATTTAGATGGAGAGGACATTGAGAGGGAGACTGGTGGGCACAAGATTGTTTGGATTTAAATCCAGGCTCTATTCCTCACTGGCTGCATGACTCCTCTTTGTAAGACTATAATATTTACCTCATTAGTGATTGTGGGGATTAAATGAGTAATAGTGTAGCATGTTTAAGTGCCTGAATATGTGGACATCATTCTATGGTAGGGAAAGGGAGCACACAAAGTTAACCAGATAGAAGTGGATGGGCCTCTGCGAGGGAGGGGAGCAGACCCATCTGTCAGGATCAGAGGGCTCAGGTCAGTGGTTTTCAAATTATGCTATACAGAAAAATTAACTGGGAAGCTTATTGAAAATTTACTGTCCCTTCAACAAAATTTCAGAAACCCTGGTTTAGAGAGAAGACTGGCACTTGAAGTTGAATGGTATTCTGGGATCTGACTGGGGCTGCAGAAGGCTTGGACACTAACTGCATATTTCATATCTGTCTTATTAGGTGTGTCCAGAAAGCAGCAGAAGTATCCGGGAGGTCCAGTGTGCATCCTATAACAACAAGCCATTCATGGGCCGGTTTTATGAATGGGAACCATTTGCAGAAGGTAAGACTAGACCCAGCCCTGTCTGGAGAAACTAGTTTTATTTGTTCTCTACTCTGTTGCTTTCTGGTTGATGCTGGAGGCATTAGGGTGACCCTGGAGGCATTGAGGTGACCCTGGCTGAAGTGTCAAAGGATCAGAAAGTATGACTCTAGGGCAAAGGCAATCTTAAGGGTTTTTACCAATGGTTCATAGCTGAGATGACACTTACACTATCCTCAACAATTTGGCATTGGCAGAAACAAGCAACATCAAAGGTGTCAGGGCCAGTGGGACAGAACAGGGTTTGTGGAATCAGCTGGGGCAGGAGTTAAAGCAAAGTATGAGTGGTGAGCAGGGATGCAGTTCCTTTTTTCCCTGCTACAAGAATGGTTGTGGGGGCTTAAGAGAACATGTCGAGTTGTAGAGTGATAATTGTGTCGTTTTCATATGTGGGGACCTCTTATGTTGTTTCCAAAGGTGAGGAGTTCAAGGTAAGCATTGCCCTTGGGACTAAGGTCCCCACCACTTCAAAATGACAGAAAATCCAGAGTTCGTAAATCTTGTCAGTACTGCTTTGCACACCAGAGTTGTTTTGCTTTGTTGAAATTCAGCTACAATGGATTTTGAAGTGCGAAGTCTTTAAATACTGAGATGTTTCTTATAATGATAGAGAAGGTAGATTCAGAAGTGACTTTGGGTTATGCAAAGCCTGTGGGGCTTCAATGCTTACAGCCCAAGTGGTTGGAAGCATAGTCCAGCTGTGCGTTTTGGGCCCAGCTGAAGAGCTTTGCCTGGACAGTGCTTCTTAGCATCAGCCCAGGGCTGGGACAGCTGGTGCTGACCAAACACGGAGTGTGGGGCTCGCCACTGCATCAAGGATCTGGAGAAACTGTCTTGGAATAGGGTTTAATAGTGACTCATGCTGACTGTATTGCAGAATCAATGCCCAGGGAGGCCAAACCATGAAAAGTAGCACTAAGCCCTAAGGATGGGGATGAGGGATTAATATCCCACTGCTCTAAAATTAGATGCAAAGTTAACCTGATATATCTTGTACATAGGTTTGGTTAGATTCTCAGAGTGGCCCTTTGAGCACAAAGTTGTTAAGAATGAACTTGACTAAAAAAATTGGGACTGTCAGCTCCAAACACAAAAGTTGTACAGATGGACCTTGAGCCAGCAATTTAGTTTTTATAAAATGTATCATGGTTTCATAAGATTGGAGGAAGCTGGGTGAGGGGCTTATAGGACCACTCTATGCTATCTTGGCAACTCTTATGTAAATCTGAAATGATTTCAAAATAGATTTTTTTAAGTGTTGTATTCCCAATTAGCTAGGTCTTACACAGCAAATTCAAAGACTTAGTGTGGAAGAATGCGTTGGGTTGAATAGTGCCTTCTCACTCGATTTGTGTCCTTTCAGGAACCATGGTATGTGACCTCTTTGAAAATTGGGTTTCAAAATTGGGTTGTTGCAGATGAACTAGGCTGAGTTCTCTTGATCTAGGATGATCTAGGATGACTGCTTTACTGATAAGAAGAGAGAAAAAGTCGCAGTCATTTAAGAGCACACCAAGTGAAGGCAGAGTTTGGAGTGGTGTGCCTAGGAGTCAGGTAGCACCAAGGATCGCTGTCAGCCACCTTGAATTCTGAAGAGGTGAGCAGGATCCTCCCCTAGAGCCTTTAAGGTGAGCATGGCCCAGCTGACAACTTGCTTTGGACTTCCAGCCTTCAGAACTGTGGGAATGAATTTCTACTGTGTTAAGCCTCTGCGATCGTGGCCTTTTGTCAGAGGTCTGGGAAACTAAAACAGAGAGGAAGGAGTTAATTGTGGATGATCAAGCTCCACCCATGCGGGAAATAGAGTTGGTCTGACCAGTGTCGGGAGATGCCTCAGAGAAGTGAGACACTCAGGCAAAGTGAGAACCATCTCGTGGATCAAGGTTGACCCAAGGCTTAGAGTCACTGAGGAGCCTTCTGTAAGTGCTGAGGCCTGGGACACATGCCAGAGTCTGTGACTCAGTCACTCTGAAATGCAGCCTGGGTGTGGATTTTTTTAAAAGATCCCAGGTAATCGTGACGGGTAGCTGGGGTTGTTGACAACTAATCCACGAGGAAGGCAGGATCCCAGGATAGCTCACAGACATGAGTGTTCTGTAAACCGTGAACTGTGTCCTTATGTCAGAACAATGCATGTGGTGGACGTTGGAGAAGTGACCCTGTGTTCTGTCCGAGCTGCATTCTTGTGTTATCTGTAGTTGCGGATAACGTGTGCTCTAGTGTGAATAACTAGGAGCAGGCTGAGTCCCCAGGAGAGCACTCTGCCCAGTGCATGGTGCCTGCCATTCCTCCCATCCCCACCAGGAGCTGAAGCTGTGTTACCGGATCTTCTCTGCGTGGTTACGGGAGGTCATCAGCCAGCTCCCTGCCCCAGACCTCTGCATGTTGTCATCGCCTTGGGACCCGGGGACTCAGGTCTAATATTTATAACTTTCTCCTGAGAGTACCAAGAACCCACTGTCCTTAATATTGTCATATTACCTCCATTCCCTATGAGGCCTGTGATTGTCTGGGTTAGAATGAGTCTATTTTTTCTATTTTCTGTCCTGATTCATTCTGGGATTTAAGCACAAGACCTGAGAGGATTCATTTGCTGAACATTACATCTAACTTAGTTTTCTTTTTTTTAAGAAAATTTCACGCATAGGCAAAAGTTAATAAGCTCCTGTTCACCCATCTCTTAATTGTAACAGTTATCAACTCATGGCCAATCATTTTTTATAAATACCCCTTCCACATTTTGGGAAAACATTTGAATTTATAGTACATAAGACCACTCATTGGCTTGACACATCAGTCATGTCTTAGTTGTACATGACAAAAACCTAAATACATTTAAAAAAAAAAAAGGTATTGTGTGGTCATACTACTGAGAAATCCAAAAGGTAGGCCGGGATTCAGATTTGGCCACCATCCAGGATGGCAGCAGCACCAGGACCCCATTCTTCTTGTCTTTCTTCTTCCTCAGGCAGGTGAGCAGATTTACCTGGCTTGAGCTGGCAGTATAGTGAGACAACTCTTTCTCTCTCTCACCTGGTGCTTTGAGTTGACTTATGTCTCCTCTTTCCCCAAAAGACATGTTAAAATCCTAATCCCTGGTACCTGTGAATGTGACTTTCTTTGGAAATAAAGAATCTTTACAGATAAAATCAAGATGTAAGTTAAGAAGGGGTCGAGACCAAGTGTAGTGGCTTGTGCCTATAATCCCAGCTACTCTGAAGGCAGAGCTAGGGAGGATCACATACTGAGGTCAGCCCCAGCAAAAAGTTACCAAGACCCCATCTCAGTCAGTGAGCTGTGTGTGTCAATGTTCGCCTGTCGTTCCAGCTATGAGGGAGGCATAAATAGGAGAGTTGTAATTTGAGTCCTACCCCAGGCCCAAACTCAGGACCCTATCTGAAAAAAAACTCAAGAAAGAAAAGGGCTGGGGGTCGTGACTTAAGTGATAAACCTGCCGAGCAAGCCCAGGCCCTGAGTTCAAAAACCAGTACCACCAAAAAAAGAGAAGAGGTCACAGTGGAGGAGCGTAGCCCCTCATCCTCTCTGACTGCTGTCCTAACAAGACAAGGGACGTGGAGAACACCGCATGAAGACAGACGAGGGGAAGACAGCATGGGAAGGTGGTGACAGGGATTGCAGTGATGCAGCTCTGCCAACAAGTACCAGAAGCAGAAAAAGTTCTGGAAAGAGCCTCCTTCCCAAAGGGACTTTGGAGGGAACATGACCCTGCCGACACCTGGATTCAGATTTGTGGCCCCCAGATCTGTGCAAGAACCAGTTTGTGGGGTGTGTTTCAGCAGCACTGGGAAACACACATACGCCTGACTGTTAGTCTCAGAACTGAGGTCACATGTGGGTCCCCTTCCCATCCCTGGACCTAAGTTTGAGGCACAGGTACTTGGGCTAGCTCAGGCCGTGGGACCAACCCTCCTGTGGGCTCCACACCCCTGAAGCAGAGCTTGAGAAGTGGGGGTTGGGAGAGGAGAAATCAGCAAATCTCAGCCTGTGCTCTTGACTGCACGCTCTTGAGACCCTTCGTGAGCTAATTAGAACCGTGATGTACAGTCACAGATTAATCAACAACGCTCCGTAACAGGATAGGAGGTTCAGTTGTCCTTCAGCGTGTCCCCTGACATTGGTACTTCTCACGTACCTGGAGGGAGGGAAGAAAGGGAGACAGGGTCACTGGAGGTGCGTTTAGTTTGGCTTCGTTTAAAAACTTCTTTTCTGCTGCTAAGATTGCTTTTTGATTTTCTTCTTCTTCCTCTTAAATGACTCTCAGGCTGAGTCATGGGAGAAGGCACAGCTGTCATTTGTGCAGGCGTTCACACGTCCTGGCTGGAGTTGTCACTGGCTCCTGGCCTTGCGTGGATGTCTGCTGCTAGCCACTTGTGTCCTCTCAGGGAAACGGCCACAGAAAACGGTGAGGCATACTGCAAGCTCTGATAAACACATCACTCTCTCCAGATGGTTCTTGGGCTTCTGGTTGCCCTTCCTGGATATGGTGACATCCTCAGACAACACCTGGTATGGTCCTCAGAGCCCTAGACCTAGACTGTAAAGAGGGTGGAAGGAAAATGGAGTGCCCAGGAGTCCTTGTTTACCAGGAGGAGGAGGGTTTGGATCTGTTGCCTCAGTCCACTCATCCACTTTCAAAACTGGCTTGGACAGGACATTATGTGGCCAGCGTAGCTAGAATGGAGCAGTCTAGCAGGAAGTCTTTGGTTCAGAGGCTGACACTGGGGGACATTTACAATGATCTCCTGTTATTCATGGGGGATGCTTCACAAGCCCCCAGAGAAGCCTGAAACCTCAGTAGTATCAAACCCCACAAATATTTGTTTTCCTAGAAATTCATACCTGTGATGATGCTTAATTTATAAATTATGCATAGTAAGAGATTAAAAATAATAAAACAGGAACATTATAACAGAGTAGTCATAGATTGTAGTGAAAATGTGTGACTGTGGTCTCTCTCCCAAAATATCTTATCGTTTTATAGGTCTTAGCACCCTCAACATGGGGCATTTTTTCTTAAGAGAACTTTGGCCTCATTATGCCTTTTATGGCTTCTCTTTGGCATAGCCAGATCACCAGCGTCTCCAGTCTTGTACTGTGGGGCCGTTATTAACTCAAACAAGGGTCACATGAGCACAAGCATGTGACACCATGTGACAGATGACCTGACAACTGAGACTGCTACTGACCAGCACGTGCATAGTGTGTGGCATGGGTGTGCCATGCAAGGACAGTTCATGTCCCAGGACAGGTGGAGAGGAACGATGTGAGGTTTCATCACACTACCAGGATGACAAGTGACTTAATGTTGATGAATTGTTGGCTTCTAGAACTTTCCATGTAGTATTTTTGGACCATGGTTGACCCTGGATGACTGAAACTGTGGAATGTGAAACCACAAATGAGGAGGGGATTGCTCTACCTGTTCTCGTGTACAGAGTTTCTGCTGGTGGCACTGGAGTGTAGACATTTTCTGGGTCACAGTAGGCTGTGCAAAATATCAGCCTTTTTTCTTTACTTTCTTTCTTTTTATTTATTTATTTGAGTTGCTGGAGATGAAGTCCAGGGCCTTATGCATGCTAGGCAGGCACCCTACCACTGTGCTACACTGCAGCCTGGATATCAGTCTTAATCTGTAACCCTGGGGCAGAGACAGATTTGTGTTTGAGTGGCTTAAGTGCACCGAGTGTCATGGAAGCTGACTTAAATGCTGAATAGAAATCTAAAAGCCAGAGGCGAGGCTGAGCCAGAAATTGAGCTTGCTGGCTGGTGCCATAACCAGGGCAACAGAATTAGTCAGGAGTGACTAGCTTATGCTGCAATAACAAAGGGCCCCCAGTTCTACTGACTTAACCTGGTGCAAGTTTCTTTTTGCTCTCCTACTTGAGTAGTGTAGTGTGTGTCCTGCTCACTGGGAACCCCAGGCTGAATCTCAACTCAGGCCTCCTCTGGGACACACCCAGCCAGGGAACAAGTGAGTCATACATCTGTCACTGTTTCCACTCACATCTCATTGGCCAAAGCGAGTCCCATGTCACATTTCAAAGGGAGCAAGGAGATACTCTCCCACTCTGTGCTCAGAATGAGGAGAAATGGCTGGGCACTAGTGGCTCATGCCTGTAATCCTAGCTACTTGGGAGGCTGAGATTTGGAGGATCATGGTTCGAGGCCATGATTTGGGAGAGTTCATCTCCAAAAACAACCAGAACAAAATGGACTGGAAGTGTGGCTCAAGCAGTAGGGCACCTGCTTTGCAAGTGCAAAGGCCTGAGTTTAAACTACAGTCCCAAAAAAAAAACCAAAACAAACAAACAAAAAACGAGGAGAAATGGGTTCTCTCCCTCTCTCCCTCTCTCTCTCCTTCCCTCTCTGTCTTTCTGTCTCTCTCTCTGTCCCCCAATTCCCAATGACCAGCACAGGCAGGACACTCGAATGAGTGTCCTCTATCAGGCTGCTCTCATGCACGATACTTTTGCTCCAGGAAATATAACAAAATGGCATAGTGTCTAATATCCTCGGGCTGAGGCACTTCCAGCACTTTCTCCCCCTTGGTTGAAGTTCTGTAGGGCAGTGATGGATGTTGATGGCCTGTTGCCCAGGGTGTGCTTATAATCCCAGAGCACCTGATAGAAGCACTACATCATTTCTCATATGTTTATTCTAAACATATAAGGTTTATATGTAAAGTTTATATGGCAAATAAAGTTCTCCTGACACACACTCCACAGTGAGTGCTATGGGCTACATGCTTGGTTCCTCTAAAATTCATGAATTAAACCCTAACCCCCATTGGGGCTGTATTTGGTGATGGGCCTATAGGAAAATACTTAAGGTCCAATGAGGGCCCTGATCCAGTAGGATTAGTGTCCTTATAAGAAGAGGAATAGACCCCAGAGATCTCTCTGTGAAGAGCTCTTGTGTGCACACAGCAAGATGGCAGTCACCTACAAGACAAGAGGAGAGGCCTTGGTATGAAGACCACCTCGCCAGCACCTTGGTCTTGGGCTTGCAGTCTCCAGAACTGTGATAAATAAATTTCTGTTGTTTACGCCACCTGGTCTGTGACATTTTGTTATGGAAGCCTGAGCTGACGAAGACAACAAAGATGAAACCAATTCTAGCTATAGAGCCCCTGCAATGTGCCTGGCATCCTTCCAGGTGCTGACTACACCAAGCCTGTCAGTGGCACTTGAGTTCGATACTAATGTCAGCCTTGTTTTATAGAAGAGAGGGACAGAGTAGTGAAAGACTTGCCCTGAGTCACCCAGCCAGCAATGATGGAGCCGGGTTCAAGCCCCAAATCTGGCTACAGAATCCTGACTTTCATGAATATGAACACGGCAAGAGTTCAAGGAGAGCGAGACTCAAGTAAATAAGACCCAATGTCCGTTCAAGAATATTCTAGTACTCTTACTCCATCACTCAGGAAGATAAAGAGGGTGGCCACAGAGAATAGCCATCTCTGTAAAACACTGCCATGAAGAAAGGTGTACTGAGAGTGTGTCCTGGTTTAAGGAGAAAGAGAAAGGTTTGTTTTGGATGGCAGGGAAATGAAAAGGCCTGTAGGTTGATAGAGGCTTGTTGGCGGGGTAAGGATTTCAGAAAAGAGAACCTATGGACCTTCCCTGCCCTAGAGGGAAAGAATCAGAGCAGGCATTTACGTTTCTCCTGCAGAATGTGTGTCGATGCTTCTTTGCAAACTGTATGGGTAGATTCTTCACCATTTAATAAAAATGGATTCAGTTGGGACTGGGGGTGTGGCTCTGTGGTAAAATGCTTGCCTAACAGGCAGGAGGCCTTGGGTTTCATCCTAGTACTGCAAAAAAAAAAAAAAAAAAAAAAAAAGTCATATTCAAGAGAAATGAAATGTGTCCATAAAAAAGATATGTTTAAAAATGTTCATGAAACTGTTTTTTGCAGTGCTGAGAATTGAACTCAGGGGCTTGCACATGCTATGCAAGTTCTTTACCACCGAGCTACACCCTTGGCCCCAAACTTCTTAACTAATAATTCCACACAAATATACACCAGCTGGACTCTGAATAAGTAAGTTATGCTGCGTTTGTACACTGGAATATTACTCAGCCATAAAAAGAGCACAATTCCCGTCCATATAAAAGCCTGGTGAACCCCACAGCATTATACCGAGTTAAGAAAGCAGAGACAGAGAGCGTACTGTCCGAGTCCACGCGTCTGCATGTCTTCTGGCAGGTGCAGAATCTAGAGTTATGTTTCATGTCTTTAAAGAAGACATGAAAGTAGCAGGAGGGACTCTATGGAAGGAGGGCCAAGCTAGGGTAAGGGAGACTGAATATCATCAAAGTTTGTATGAAACCTATTATTTTGCGCAATTAGCATATGCTAATTAAAAATAGCATAATAAATATTACATCTTAAAAATGGGCAAAGGACTCAAATAAGCATGTATTTTATTTTTGAATTAGCATCCATTAATAATCCAGGGGGGGTTCATTGTGACAACTGCATACATGGGAACAGTGTACCTAGAACAAGTTTATCCCTCCGTTGTATTCCTGTCTATCTATCTATCTATCCCCATATCTATATGCATCTGTATATAGACATTTCTCAAGGGAAGGCATACACAAGGCCAACAGATCTATGATCAAATGCTCGACATGCCTCATCACCAGGGAAATGTTAATTAAACCACAGTGAGCAGTCACCTAACACCTGAGGCATGGCTGTTACCAAAGGGTGAAGGGTAGGAAGCATTAGCACGGGGATGGGCCCTGCTACACTGTGGGTGGGAATGTGAGTTAGTACAGCCATTGTGGAAAACTGGAAGTTCTTCAAAAGACTAAAAATAGAATTACCTTGGACCCAGCAATCCCATCCCTGATTATATACTTAAAGGAATTGAAACCAGAATGTCAAAGAGCTTTCTGCACTCTGTGTTCACTGCAGCACTACTCATCACAGCCAAGATCAGAAACAAGCCAAATGCCCACATCATCAGATGAATAGATGGAAAATAAACGTAGTGTATATATATACATGGTGGAATACTATTCAGCCTTTAAAAAATGAAGTCCTGTCATTTGTGACAGCACAGATGGAATAGGAGAACAGTATGCTAAGTGGAACAAGCCAGGCACGGGAAGAAATGCCGTTCCATCTCACTTACATGTGGCCTCTAAAATTTAAACTCACCAAAGCAGAGTAGAGAGAGAAGTAGAATGGTGGTCACCAGAGTCTAGAGAAAAGCAAACTGTTGACCCAAGAGTGCAAAGTTTCAGTAGCCAGAAGCAGCAAGTCTTGGTCACCTGTTGCTGGCAAGTTGGCTACAGTCACCTTAATAACAATGTGTTGTGTGTTTCAAATTGCTGTTATGTGACTTACCTCACAGATGCTAAGTGTGTGAGTGACCTGATCCCTAGCCCCTTGTTTCACGACGTACAAGTGCATCAGAACATCACGGTTACCCCGTAAATAGTACAATTTTTACTTATCCTTAAAGATGAAAATTTTAAATGCACAGTATCATTTTTAGATTCATTTAGAACCCTAAGACTTTGCTGGGCCTGGAAATCCTCAGGTAGCTGAAAAATGTGAGGAAGCAAAGTGGACTTGGGTATTCATTATTTTTGTTGTTGTTTTCTTTTGTAAGCATCAGACATCAATTTTGGGTGTCTGAACATGAAAAGATTTTATTGGAAGGCTACCCCATAGTTCAGAGAACCAACAGAAAGTGTGGAAGGACAGAATCTGGAGAAGCTGTAGGGGTCCAGGTGGACAGAATGAGTGTCTCTCCTGTGCCACCCCTGCAAGGGAAAAGTCACAATGGCCTCTCCATCCAAGGTCAGAGTCCTGGAAGCCAGGCTTCTTGCTGGATTCCCTCCACCCCAGGCCTGCCCCATGGCCAGAATAGGCAGGGACACCCTGATTTGCAGTAGACCACACAGAGTGAGAGAAGAGATGCCTAAAAAAAGCAATCCAGTTGCTGTGCCTAAAGAAGGGAGCTTACACACTGGATGGCTCTGAATGACCAGGGTGCGTGACCAAAACTCGTAACAGTAAGTGTACCCACCTGGTTTGTCAGCTGTCATGTCACTGTTAGGTGTGGTGGGGGAGGAGGGAGCTTCTTAACCCCTTTGGGAGTTACTGGAATTGGAATATAGCATACAGGTGTCACCCTTTCATTCTTCTCATTGTGTTTGCCTTTCTGAAAGACTGTACATGGGCTGGTAGAGTGGCTCAAGTGGTAGAGCGCCTGCCTAGCAAGCCTGAGGCCCTGAATTCAAACCCCAGTGCCACCCCAGTCCACCAGCTCCAAATGAAGACCGTAGAGTTAGGCCTCCTATATCATGGCTTGGCTCTGTGTGGGTCCTTGCTCCCAGTCTCTTGGCTGGTATAATTGAGGCTGGACAGTGTGCATTTATACAGGGATGAGGGCCACAGTGTTCTGTGTTAGAGGTCAGCAATGACTCTTGTTTCCTTTCCACACTTCTCCCCTTCTCAATAGGATTATTCATGGCAATCCCCTGGAACACATCTGTTCCTTGACACCGCACTCTTTCTCTGTATCTGAAAAGGAGGTTGCAGGGTGGTGGTGGTGCACCCCTTAATCTTTTCACTGGGAAATTTAGGTTAAGGAAAACGAAAGGTTGTTTGAGGGAGAAAATTGCCCTGCTCTAGGGGATTCTGAAAGATGTAAACAATTCTTGTAACAGCAGTCTTTCTTGGCACTTGAACCAGTGTCATTCTGGATAATTAGCTAAGAAAGGCCTCAGGTTCTATTTCAACATCTAATAAACAGATTATTCTGAATCTGAATAATCCTAAGGAGTTGAAACCCAAGCGTAAGACTTAAACCCATTGCAAAATGTTAAATAGCCAGACCCAATCCTGCCGTTTCTCTCTCCCAAGAACTTGGTTTTCTCAAAGCTGCCTGGCACGGTCCAGGGAGTGTGGCAGCTGGGGTAGCAGGTGAGATGCCCACGGATGTGAGAATTGAGGCTCTGGAGGGCTGGATGAAACAGACAAATGTGAATCAATGAGAAGTTAGAGAGGTTAGTTAGCTCAGCCCGCTGGCTTGAGAGCCTCAGGGGCCACTGAAGAATCTCTCTGCCATTCCATTCCTTTAAAAACGAACAAATGCACTTTTCTATGAAGACCATCAAGATTTTTCCAAGAGATCCTGGGACTCCATATAACCTCTCTCTTCTGGAGAAATGTAGTACAGTTCTCCAGCCCTCGGAGCTGATGCCACTAGGTTGTAAATTGGCAGGGGCAGGTCCTGAAGAAGGCTGGGACGTTTTTGTCGCACCTTGCACGATATCCAGAGATCCATTATCTGACCAACACTCACATGATTTTAGAGCTAGAGGGTTTACAGCTAGAAGGAAATCAATGAATGTGCAAGTGATATTTCAACTGTAAATCCAGCCCCTCCCTTATGTGTTCATCGGACACTCTCCCCCGAAGCCGTTCCTGTCAGCCTTCATTTCTTAGAAATGCCAGTGAGCACATTCCATGAACCTGTGGACTTGCTTCCAAAGGACTGGGGAGAAGTCTGTCTTATGTCTGGAGTCAGAGGGTAGAAGAGAGGAGAGAACATGTGCTCTCCTTTCTCTCACCTGCACATCCGTCTCCGCACATTCTTATTATGTCATTATAGTTCACCTAAATGATTATTTATGGCCTGGCTACCCTTTGGAACATGTGGAACTAAACTTCCCGGTAACCCCTACCCCAGATACCTGCACTTTCACCCTGCGCCCTCTTTCCTTCAGCTGATCCCTGGGGTTCTGGAGAGGGCACGTGTTGTAACAAACAGGTCTCCTCAACAGTACCAGCTTGCCGTAAGTGTGATTCTGATGAGCTGGGATCAAGGACTGTCCTGGGGACATAGAGGAGATCTTACAAAGGCACAAGAAGGGTTGATGCCCGCATATATGCTGTTTTGAACCTGTCCTGTACAGATTGTCAGTTCTTCAAATCATAGTAACATAGGTAGCAATTAACCCTGATAATTGCTTGAAAATTTGGAATAGACCTGTAATCTTTATTGGACAGGGATGGGATGAGATTTATTTTTTTTGGCAGCACTGGAGTTTGAACTCAGGGTGTTAAGCTTGCTAGGCTGGTGCTCTCCCACTTGAGCCACACCTCCAGCCATTTTTGCTTTAGGTGTTTTCAATAAGGTCTTGAGTTTGTGCCTGGGTCAGCCTGGACCACAATCCTTCTGTTTATATTCCCACATAAATGGGATGACTGGGGTGCACCACCACACCCAGCCTCTAACGGTTGAGATGAGGTCCTGTGGGCTTTTGCCCAGGCTGGTCTGGAACTCTGATCCTTCTGATTTCCACCTCCTGAGTAGCTAGGATTACAGATGTGAGCCACCGTGCCCAGTGGGATGAGATTCTTAAATGTTCATAAAGTCTACCAAATATCATTTCATGTCTTACTACAAAGTCTTCTGATTTTCAAAATACAGTAATGATGGGGGATGTTGAAAATCAATATGATGTCATTGTGTGTTGTCTAACGTGTTCACATTTAAAACATAAATAAACCAAGCTGAGTGTAACTTTCCAAGAGAAGACTCAGGCTTGATGTAGTTACAGTTTTCCTGGGCATGGTGTCTAGAGATGGAGGAGCTAACTCGAGGCTCACTTAAGAAATGTCTACTTTCCTGGCTGCATGTGCAGCTGAATCTACTCAGCAAAATAAAATGGAGATAGAAGTAATTGTTTGTATCTGAATCATCCTGTTTCCAAGCCCAACTGTCTATAGCCATACCTGTAGTAAGCACTGTCAGATACCGAAGTCACACAAGATGTCATCACACCTTTCAGCTGCAAACCTAGGCTTCACCAGATACCTAGTGGCTGAGTCCATGTAGGCTACATTTTTCTCTAAGGTCACTAATTGTGACGTATGTTACCCTGAAATACAGGCTTTCATTCACACCATCTCTGTTGTACACGAGAGACGTCTCTGGGTTGTCACTTTGCCCTCTCTTTCCTGTCCCATGACTGCCATTACTCCTCCCATCACTCTTGGTTCCAGCATCATCCGCTGATCTTTGCATGGCCACTGAAGTTGACACACTTTTCTGGAGCTTTCTACACTAAGTCTGTGCATGGCACAGGTTTTAATGATTCCCTCCAGGCAAGAAGTGACCATCACTGTTTGGTGTATCACACTGTTCCAGTTCAGTGGATGGCACTTAGTGTTTGCATTTTTTTATTACTCTCTCTTTTGAGTTACCAAACACACACACACACACACACACACACACACACACACACACACACACCATCATATCATCATCACTTTGTAATTTTGTTGGCAAACTCATGTCCAATTATGTTTAAATGGTTCAGAAGCAAAACAGGGAAGAAGGACCTCCTATGAATTCTAGTTTTGACCTAAAGATTGCTGAAGTAGACATTGTTAAAATGTAAATGATTGATCATTGGCCAGCAACTCTGGAACAGGGCAACAGAACTTACAACTCAGTTGCTACTTAGTCACGAATAAGAAAAGTTTAGGGAAACAAAGTTTTGCCTTGTATTCAGTTGATCTGTGGATGCATTGTGAGGCCAGGCTGAGGACAGTGAGATGTCCTCATAGGACCAACACGTTTCCATTAGGAGGGACCAAAGTGGCAGTGTAGAGGGGTGGAGACAGCCAGGGATGGCAGGGGTGGGAAGCGCCAGGCAAGCCTCAACATGAGTTTTAAGTGAGGCTAGAAGTCAGCAACAGCATAGCAGCAAGGAATTAGCAGTACGATCATAGACTTCACATGCTTATTGGATTAATAGATTTTTGCTTTAACATTTTATCGTGTGAGCCATTATTTATTGGGCTGAATTGAGATTTGTCCAGGGGATTGATTTGAAGTTTGGATTCTTCCCAGGACACAGCCTTCATCTAAAGGCGTGCTCTAGCAAACTGTGCTAATTTCCATTGAGCGACCCTTTTAAAATAGGACAAACTTAAATAGGACAGTGGGACTTTGGGTTTGGGGAGGACTTGTGGCACATCAGTAATGACAGTACTGTCCCTACTGTGAACACAAGGCCTGCCCACCATCAGAAAAGGGAGAGAACGCAGGAGCAGACGCTTACATTCCAGGCAATTCGTGCACCCTCTTGATGCCAAGAACTAGAAGAGGGGAAGCACCTCAGTTGTGGACAGCCCAAATTCCATTTGTGTTCCAGGTTACAAAACAGCTCCTCGTGTAATAGCCTTGGCTGTGGTCCAGCAAGCATGTAGATATCAGCAGCTTTGTGTTCCTAATAGACCCCCATCAATCAGCCGTGACGCCCTGTCCTCCACCCAGTTGCCATGTTTGTTTAAGCCAGCTTTGAAGGTTGTAGAAATGGTGTTAGCAACCTGTCCTCCCACACTTGGTGATAAATGGCACCTTTGAAAAACCCTCCAGCAGCTTTATCGCTGCTGTGTGCAGTGGTCATCAGTCTCCTGTGTGGCATCTCCTCGTGGGGAGCGTGGGGTGTCGGGACCCACCCTGGCTGCCTGAGCCGCCTGAGCCTCTGCCTTTCTGAATCAGCTAGTGTCCTGTCTCATGGGACCTGGCAAAGGCCACACAAAGGCTGCCAAGTGAAACTGTGACTCAGGACTGGACAGGTGAATTCAAGTTCATACAGAATGAAAGGTGCACTTTTCCCCTAGACCACAGAGGTCTAGGCTACAAACTGTTGGCACTGATTCTCACAGCCACCCTAGGCTGTGTGTAGGAGATCCCCTTGGGGTAGCAGGAAAAGCCGTGGGCTGAGGACACAGCCCCTGGGCACAAGCCCCAGACCACAGTTTCTTATATAGAAAATGATGTGTACAGAGCACCTTGTGCAAATGTCATAAGCTCCACCTTTGACAACCAAGCGCCTGCTGCATGCTTGTCAGCCTCGCCTCCCAGAGTGAGGTGGGCTGGGCACATGTTGGGGGGGGATGGACATGCCAGGCGGAGGGAGGGGCACAGTGAAGCATTTGGGCAACAAGCACAGAGTGTGTCAGGGAGACTGGCCAGCCCATCTTGGGTGGAGCAGAGGTGTGTGAAGGAGAGGAGTGTTGGATAAGGTTGTCCTGGCAGCTCGAGGCCAGGTTGTAGGGGGCCTCAGATGGGAGGCAGGGGAGAGTGGACTTCATTTTTCAGGCAGCAAGGAGCAGGAGGGGTACACGATCACAGCTGAGCTTCAGGAAAAAATGAATCTGGCAGCAAAATGCTGTCAAACCTTTCTGGAATCAAAGGGGCATTGATGAATAAAAATTATAAAGTTTGGCTGTGGTGTTTTGAAACGTGTGCTGAGTGTGTAAGCCATCTATTATTTTTTTTTCTTCTTTATCATCAGCAGCCAAATTCCTTTTTCATTTTTATTCTCTGCTTCTTCATTCTCTTCTCGTTTGCCATATTCCTTCTCTCCCTCTTTCTTTCTTGGCTTCTCTTTCTTTGTTCTTTTCTTCCTTACTTACTTGCTCAATCACTCTTTATTCCTCTCCCATGTGTCATTCATGGTTGTGGTGTTTTGGGGGGGATCGTGTTTGGGGGCCCAGGGACTGAGTCCTTAGAGATTGCTTCAAGAAGGCCCAGCTGCTGGGAGTCTTGTGTCTAGTGCCCCAGCTGCAGCTGGTTCCATAACCGAAGGCAGTGAAATCATCCAGGTTTGGCTTTTATCAACCCCAGACAGACAGAGTAGAGGTATTTTGAATGAGTAGGTAAACTTGGTAATTCACTTAGTCAGGGTTTCTATAACTGAACTTTCTGGACTCATCACCAGAAGACTCAGTCCACTGTGATTCTTGGGTCAGGAAGAACAATGGACCATCCATGGAGTCTGTAGACATGTCCCGTGTAAGCTAACTTAAACATGTTTAGACCACAGGGGTTCATGGATGTCAGTTTCAGGCTTGTGCCTTGTGGGTTTCCCTGTGGGTCACTGGCACATCCTTTGGATGATCTATAAATTTGAAGAACGTGCATTTCAAGTTATGTGCATGGAAATCGGCCCTGTAATTTTTTGTTCTCCACTCCTTTGTGCATTTGCAGCAATGCTTGTTGACTAATTAAAAATTATTTTGTGTCTGCGATAAATGGCAGTCCAGAGGGAGAGAACATTCGGTGAGGTTTGCAAGTATGGCTAATGCATAGCGTGGCGTGTAAGACAGTGGGCAGGAAGCTCATATGACTCCATGGAGACGGGACTTGAGGGGAAGCTGGGAGCTCTATAAACATTTTTGTACTTGTGAATCCGGGAATTTGAGAAGGTTCCGGATGTATGCCTCAGGAATGTCAAGAGTCTGCTGTAAATCCAAATTTACAAAACAGATAAATTATTGAATGACTATTCAGATTGCAAAGCGATTTTTCATTTTGTTAAATATTTACTGCACGTTTACCCTAGAGAAGTCCTTGAGTAAATAGAGTCAGTATTTGATTTATAGAAATTCGGCACATACGGTGCTTTCTGGATGCACGTGTTTTGGTCGGTGGAATTCTCTTTCTGTATCTTAGAAAATTTTGAGATAATATTTCTCCATTTGAAATATCATTTGCGTATACGAAAGGGACTCGCTCAGTAGTTACAGATTTGCTTTTTTGCTGTGAGGAAGCTTGCATTGTGAATGACTAACTTTCAAGCTCATTCTCATTTGTGATGCTCCGTCATCACCACCTTCACTGACCTTTCACCTAGGCCCATGTTGAACAGCCACAAAGCCCTGACTCTCGGGCCTACCTGTTCCAGGACCACAGGCCTCAGTTTTCCCCCTCAGGAAAATGGGGACATTAGTTTTGTCCCCCCCAGAAGTGATAAAGAAAATGAAATTATTCCTGCACCTGGCACCTGCTCAATAAATACTGGCTGTGGCATTGTTCCTGATAATATTGTTATTTTTCTAGTGCCAAGGATGAGGTCAGTTAACTTAAGCTGTGCATTATTTTATCTCTAACGGAGTTTTTTTTTTTTTATTCAGCTTTTCACATTTTGATTTTGTTCTCTCTATACGCTGTTGTACATTTTCCAAAATGAGGAAATGTTTGGCATGTAACTTAAACAACTGGTGTCCGTCAGTCTCAGGAGGCCCTGCCTTATCTAGTATTTGGATTAAAAGTGTTTAAAGGTTCACTGATTTATAGCCTTATTCAGCTGTGCCATAGCCTGGTTTGTTTGTAAGAAAGAAGTAAAAAGGAGGAGAAAAAGAAGACAGGGAGCCATGTTACCCTTGTGTAAATGTTAGGTTGGTCCTGGTCACTGTCCTACTTTAAGAATCACCACTGTTCTGTCCATTGGTTCCAGCATATTCCATCCAAGCTCTGCTCCTGGACCTTATTATTATATTAAATGAACTCATTAATACAAAGCCTCCCAACTGGTTGGAAGGCCACTTCACTGGGTCCCTTGAATAGTTTAACATTTGTCATTTCATGGTATTGTTGACTTTTAGCTTGGCTGTCTCTTTCCGATCTAAACCAGAACAATTCACGTCTACACCACAGGGCTTGACCAGGTGTTGTCACCTCCTAAGGGCCTCTGAAACTCACCCCAAGTCAGCTACAGGCACCTGAGCTCGTCATTAACTGTGTTGCCTGAGGAATTCCTTGAAGCCCTAACTTTTCTCTTACACTGAAAACATTTCTAGTGGTTTCTCTTTACAAATTTTCTTCACTGCTACCATTGCAAGAATTATTTTTCACTCAGCTTTCTTTCCACCAGCGTGTTTAAAAGTGATGTATAGGTACACGCAGATCTCCACAAAGTCTTCATCTGAGACGTGCATTCTGTGCGTTTTAGGTTGACTGTGGCCAGTTAACCCTAAGTTGGGTTTGGGTTATGTCACTGCTATTGCTGTCAGTTATAGCAGGAAGATTTCCCAATACCTTCACTGATTATTGGTTATTATTATTATTTTGGTACCAGGGTTGAATGCAGGGCCTTCTGTGTGTTAGCGAGCACGCTACCACTGAGCTGCATTCCCAGTCCTTGGTTGTTTTGAGACAGGATCTTGCTGTGTGGCTCAGATTGGCCATGTAGCCTTGGATGGCTTTGAACTCTCTATCCTCTCGCTCCTAAGTGCTGGGATTGATTTTAGATTACTTTGAGTTTTACCGTTACCATCCACATTTTTTTCTCATTTGTACTTCAAACTTCTTCTTTGACAAGCATGAGAATTGACATTCCTACGAGTAGGCCTATTCCTGTTTAAAAGCATGATATTTGGACTGGCAGAGTGGCTCAAGTGGTAGCGTGTCTGCCTAGCAAGTGTGAGGCTCTGAGTTCAAACCCCAGTGCCACCAAAAAAAAAAGGATGATGTTTGGGTTAAAGTCATAGACGTAAATAAATTAATACCAAAAACTGATCACCTGAAAACTATGTCAGAGAAAATGAAATACTGGGAAAATAAAACTGTAAAGGCAGCCAGCCTGTGGGTGGTTGAATACAGCTTGCGTTGACAAAAGGAAATGGAAGACCGACTGTTCGTCGTTTTCTAAATATTTAGAATATTTAGAATTTATTTAGAAAATTGTCCTAGCGTCAAGAAAAACTGCATCTGATCTTATTACATCCCACAGTGTTTTCATAACAACCTGCAGATCCAGACTTCACCCATCACTAGGTCTGTAATAAGCATTATGGGATGATATTAAGATTCTTACATTCTTCTCTGATATGCAGGAGGATATTTTTAAATTTAGATGTTTTATTTCCAAAGCAGTTCCAGACACTGTCCGAAAAAGCCATCAAGCTTTGGGTGATGGCAAGGTACAGTGGTATTCTTGGAAGAAGCCTTCGGGTGCAAAACCTAACATCAGATAAAGACTTCAAAAAGAACCTTTCGCACAGCACACATAATTTGCTAAAAACCATCATGCACGGTTTTGAAACAAGAACGACCCCTTGCCCCCAGGAGTCAAGGCCACTGTGGGGCGGGCGCCAAAGGGACGGCTGCATATTTCAAATGCTCTGAGCGGCTGGAGTTGGTACAGCTCTTCCTGGGTTGATAAACTCTGCTACATGTGGAGTTCAAGAAGGAATTTTTAACTCTTCTGTGTTGAAAAATGAATGATTTCCATGACTGAGGGTTAACACTCCCTAGAATCATCTGAGAAAATGTTGTCAGAGGAAATTGACTCTTTTTTGTATTTGAGTACATTTATGCACTGTGTGCAACACGATTTAGGTGATAAAAAGGAATCACACCAGTCCAGCTGGAGGCGTGGAACAAGCTGCAAAGCACCTGCCTCACAAGCATGAAGCCCTGAGTTCAAACCCCAGTACCACCAAAAAAATTTTGAAAATTAAAAAAGGAATCAATCCACTGTAAATGATGTGAAAAGACAGAAAGACACATTGGAAACTTTCTTATTATGCCATTTTTTATTCCTTTTGGAAGAAAGCATCCTGACAGCAAAGAGGCAGTGGCAGCCAGGAGCCTGTACCTATTTGATTTGGCAGTGTGGACAATGATTCTTTCTGAGAATCTGTGATCTAAAACCCTGCGATAGCAGGTGGAAACCTTCATACACATGATCTGATTAACTCCCTCCTTGTACACAGGGGAAACTGAGGCCTGGAGGTATCTGAAGGCCTGCTGGTCTCAAAGCACCAAGGGAAGGTGGGAGTGGATAAGCTCCCTGACTTCTCTTATCAGCCCTGCTCTTGCAGATCAGTCCCAGCTGAAAGCCAGGGGCCAACGCTCCTTTCTGAGGCATACAGCAGGGTAAATAAAGTCAGAGGATAGATCTGGAAAGGTAGACGGGACAACCAGCATGGCAGTGGCCTCCACGTGGAAGAGCTCCATCTGCTCAGTGAGCTTCACCTTCAATAATCACATTTAAAATACTGCCTGTCTGAATGTGTGACTTGTTTTTTTTTTTTTATTTTTATTTTATTTCTTTTGCTTGTTTTTTTGAGACGAAGTCTTGCCATAGCCCAGGCTGGCCTTGAACTCGAAATGTTCTTGCCTCAGCCTCCTAGTGCTGAGATTCCAGGTGTGTACCGTACCACCGTGCCCTGCTGAAACTGATCTAAACAGCAAGACTGCTGGGAGCACTTGTGGTTTCTGGATTCAGGCTTCCCGCACAGTAATACCATGACTTCCGGGGATCCTCAGTCTTCTTCCTAAATCAAAAAGAAAGTCGTGAACATACATGGAAATGTGATAGTGAAACCCCCTGTACAACTAATACATGCTAACGAAATGTTTAAAAAGAAACAGCCTTTCAATGGAAGGCCCCTACTGGCAGGGGTCTGTATTTATTCATTGACATTGCAGTGGTGGAATGGCCTTGGCCTTGTGTATGTTAGTCAAAGGCTTTGTCTCTGAACCTTCCACCTCCACCCCCACCCCGCCCTCAAGGTCTCTATTGCTGCTTTTTGTTTTTTCAGTACTGGGGTTTGAACTCAGGGCTTTCTGCTTGGTAAGCAGGCAGACTTGGGCCCCTCCCCCAGCCCTTTTCACTCTGGTTATTTTGGACACAGGGTCTCACTTTCTGCCCAGGCCAGCCTGGACCTTGATCGTCCTCCTTTATACTTCCTGTCATTGCTGGGATGACAGGCATCTGCCACTACACCCAGCTGTTGTCTGTCGAAATGAAGTCTCCCGAACTTTTTGCCTGGGCTGGCCCAGAAATGAATGCAATCCTCTTTATCTCAGCCTCCCAAGTTGCTAGGATTACAGGTGTGAGCCCTCAGCCCCCAGCTATTACTGCTGCATCAACCTTCGCCAATACTGCAATAAATAAATAAATTAATAATAAGGTTAGTCCTGTCTTCCTGAATATTGCTGGGATTTTGAGTTTGAGCTTTGGTTCTGAGCTGGACACTGAATGAGACATTTCTCAGGGTGCCACCTTGGGTTCTTTCAGTTGCCCCCAAGTCACTGATCTCCCTGCCAGTGCTATCCTCTATCAACAGAACCCAGTGGCTCCCAGCCTTGTGGTGCCCCGCACTCAGGGTCTTTCCTGAGGACCCCTTGGACACTCACACATGTGCTACTTAGGAAGGCTACCCCACTCACCTGTGGGAGGTGGGAATGGGGTAAATTCTCTTCCTTTCTCCCCTCTGGATGGACTGTCCTGGGTCATAGCAGTTCATGGAGCTTCTGGGAATATGGAAGCATGATGGTCAGAGACAGACGGCAAGCAGAGAGCAGCCTGGGAATCACCCCATTCCCCTTCCCCTCACTCCTTCCCTCCTGCTCTCCTTTTCCCTCCCATCTGAGTAAGGTAGTAGTTCTGCTTCAGGGAACCCAGGCCAAGATGGATTCCAGGGCCATGCCTTTGTAGGTTCTCTTCTGAGGTCCAAGTTCAAAGGACTGAGTAGGCAGTTGTTAAAGGAGCCCAGAAGACAGTAAGTGTACTAACCAACCATGTAATCACTACAGGCACGTGGACCTCCATTTCACTCTGAGGATAGTTAAACCATGATCCATACTAAGAGCAGAGATTGGTGTGTAGACCTCTTCCTACCTTATCTGACACCTTCTCGACCTTTGTGTGGGACTCATCCCTTTCTTCAACCCAGGACATGTCTTTAGTCTGTCCACAAGGATGGAGTGATCCAGGTTCATTCTTCTATTTTTCTAGCTGAACAATCCTTTGCTGTAGAAGAATCCAGAATGAGATGATGGCACCAGAACCTGGGGGTGTGTCCACATGTCCTCACCCAGCATTCCCAAAGCAGACATGCATCCACCCTGAAAGAGCGTTTGGCAGGATTTCTTCCCAGCAGTGGATGGTTGTGCCTTGGTAGAGGGTGTTAAAAGCTCTGCTTGGGACTGAACTTCCACAGCCTGGACCGTGCCCTGGTGGAAGTACTGGTGACTGGTGACGGTGCCCAGGACTGTAGTCTAAGCATTGTGCTGGAGTGGCATGTCCTCTGTTCCTAGCTGATTAGCTTCCAGGCTGGCTCTCTAGCAGATTCTGAGAAATATATGTTCCCCTTAACCCAGGTGGGATGAGCTTCGTGTTTGCAACAGAGCAGTAGAAGCACTTGAAAAGCCCATGAGCGATACTGCTGTTGGGAGTGCTGTAGGTCCCAGGCTTTTATCTGCATGTTATGTAGATCCCTCACCCCAATTTGTCCTGTGATTGTCAGTTTGGAATTTCTATGGGTTACTTAAAAAAAAAAAAGTCCTGTTTGCAATGACATCCACGCTTGGGAAAAACCCATTGCTGCCAAGAGGAAGCTAAATATATTAGAATTTATTTCAGACTTTGATCACTAAGAGGGGTGGAGTCACATCATCCACCAGTAGTGAATTTAAAAAATACTTAGGTTATGTAAGTATCCATTTGGTCATGCCATGTGAATGAGTCACCTTTGTATTTTGCTTATATCCCATAAAACACTTAGCTGCATAGAAAGCTGCCGGTTACAGGTAAGTAACGTTGTTCCTGAGCGCCAACCGTGGCAAGGAGCTGTGTCCACTGTCAGCTCCAGTCTCATGCCCTTACCATGTGGAATTGCAGACCGTAATTGATTTGTCCTTTCTTAAATTAGCTTTTATTTATAGACACGTGAGTATAATTTTTAAAAATTATATTGAAAAACAGGGTTCCCCCAAATTCTACCCCATTCCCCAGAGGCAGTTGTCTTCCTCCGCTTCAGCTGTTTCTTCTGGCATTTTCCTCCTTATTTCTAGGCGATGGAATTATGCAGTTTGGATATTCCTTCTTGGCTTCTTGTAGAGTGTCTGTAGATTTCGTACTCTTTCATGCACCAGCCCCCCCAGTCACCCCTTTGTACTTATAACTGAAAGAGTCATTGTTTATGTTATTCTGACTATGAAAAGTCTGTTCGCTACAGTTCTTTCATATGTTACCACATTTTTTTCTCAACAATTCAGTAGATCTGCATTAGCCAGGGTTCTCCAGAGAAATAGAGCCAATGGCATGTCAATAAGGAATCAACTCACATGATTATGGAGGCTGAGAAGCCTCAAGATCTGCACTTGGCAGGCAGGAGACCCAGGAAAACTCATGGTGTCCTTCCAGTCCATGTCAAAGGCCTGAGTACCAGGAGAACCACTGGTTCCAGTCTGAAAGCCTGAAGTCCTGACATCTAGGACAAGCTGCTGTGCTAATGTGAGACAGGAAAAGATCTACAGACCAATTCAAGCTGTTCGGCAGAAGAAGTCTGTCCTACTCAGGAGAACCAGCTGTTGTGTTCTATTCTGGCCTTCACCTGACTGGATGAAGCCCATCTACAGCGGATACTCAGTCTTGCAATTCAAATGTGAGTCTCAAATCACCCTCAAAGATGCACCCAGAATAATACCTGACCAACAATATGGGCACCCTGTGACTCAGTCAAGTTGCTGTATAAAATTAACTGCAGTGATAACTTCTGACACCTGGTAATTTTTCCAAGTACTCAAACACATAAAATAACCTACCACCTACCATTTACATTTTGCTTTTTCCTGGAGACCGTCTACCCTCAATCCCCCACCCTCCTGCTCCAGTCTTGGCTGGGCTGGTTCTATTTCAGGCTGGGAGCACAGCTAGCTTCCAAGTTTTTCATGGCCTCTGTCTACCACACCCCGTCTCTTTCTTGGTTCATTCTCTTGTTTGGCTAAAACACAGCCCCTACTAGTTACTTGAATTGTAGTCAAATTAGTTTCAGAAAGCAATGTTCGAAATGATTTGGCTCTGAGGATTCAGAGGGGATTTCACCAGGGTCTGTCCAGCATTCTTTTTGGCGCATGGGTGTAAGACCACTGCTGTTCTGGTTCTACTTACTTTATGTGTGACTGGAGTTTTCCTCTTGATGTTTTTAAAGCCTCCTCAATCTCTAGATTCTCACACTCCATGATGAGCAAGGCCTTTGTAAACCCAAGAGTCCTGTACATAGAGTTTCCATGGACCTTTTCCAGTTAGAAATTCATGTTGGGTCCTTTCTTTTAATATTTCTTTGATAATTTTCTTCTTTGTATTTTCTGGAACTCGTTTTTGAGGGGCGTCTCACATTTTCATCTTTCCTCTCTTCCAGCGTTTTTACTTTTGGTTCTACTTTCTGGGGACTTTGACCATTTCTAGATATTCTGCTGAACTTTTTTTTTTCCAGTACGAGGATTGAACCCAGTATTGGGTTCAATGCTAGGCATTGAACACATGCTAGGCAAGTGCCTGCCACTTGAACCACACTCAGCCTTTTTGTTTGTATTGTATTTTTTTTGAGATAGTTTCACTAACTTTACCTGTCTGGCCTCAAACTCATAATCCTCCTACCTCCACCTCCTAAGTTGCTAGGTTTACAGACATGCCCCACCACACCCAGCTGTTGAACTGTAATTTTTATGGTTTTGTAATTTCCAAGAAATCTTCCTTGTTTCTGATCAGGTCTTCAACATAGGCATCCAGTTCTACATTTATGGATGTACTATCTTAACATATTTACTCTCTGAGAATATAATCAGGGTTTTGAAGTTATTTTTATTTTCCTTGCTTTTCTCCTTGCCACAATGTTATTTTTCTGGTTTTTGACTGTATTTTATGTCAAAGGCTTTCCCCAAATGTCTGTATCGTATTCAACAGAAAGGCACTAGAAACCAGATGGAAAGTTCTGCATGCATGGGTGGAGTAGTTGGCTGGTGAGCTTTTCTTGCAGAGAACAGATTTTGAGCTGTGCTGTTTATTGAAACCCCCCCCCACAAGTGTTATTCTTCTGAGGCTATTCACTTTCTCCATAAGGGAATCCCTTTAATCTCTTGCCTGGGGAGGTGGGCTTATGGCTGGTGTTCTGAGAGCCTCTTGCCCAACTCCATTCTCCACGGTGATGGCTTCCTACATCTGTAGCAACACCTCAGTTTCTCCGGAGAATACACCTCTCTCTCACCTACTTGCTGAAGGCCCTGGGGGATACGTATGGGTCTGGCTGGGGGAATGCACAGTGGTCTGGCTGCATAAATTGAGCCCTGTAGCTCTGTTTTCCATTATGAACCTAATCCCCATCCTTTGTGGTACCTGGTCCTTCAAGGCCTGTGCTGCTGGGGCTCTCTTGGCTCAGTTGGCCTTGATCTCAGTGGTATTCTGCAGGTGGGTACTGTGTTTGCAACTCACTGTGTCCCACCTCTCCTCCAAGATTTCTGAAATCTATTCTTTGTCCTTGTGGGTTAAAACATCTTAAAATCCCTTAACAGGACCCTTTAGTAGGCTTCTGGGAAGGAGAGGAGGTAAACATGTTCAACAGAAGGGAAGAATCTAAGCTTTTCCTGCGGGTGCACATGGAGCACAGTCACTCCTGGTGGCTGCCTGGGGTGGGGTGGGGGGCACCAAGGCCACCACAAGGCCTAAGACTGGGGACATTTGCATCATATGTGTGACTGTTTGCCATTCTTGTTGTAGGTGTTGGTTCTCCTACTCTTTTGTTTTGCTTGCTTTTTTTTTGTTTTTGTTTTTTTGTATTTTTCCAGCCTGAGTCCTTTTCCCTGTCTGTCTTCTGTTCTCACTCATCCTTTGTGGCTTCGCAAAATGACATTTCCAGCAAGTCTTTAACACCCTTCTGAATGGAAGGCTCTCGAGTTCAGCTTCCCTCCTCTCAGCCTAAGCCTGCTGTGCTGTCACAAGCAGCGAGCTTCTGTTTCCTCTGTCTTCTTGTGGATCCCAAGTGACCTTCCAGAGAGAACGCCTGTTAGTCACTGTCTAACCCAGTTACCGGGAGCTGTCTGTGAGTGACACACCGGTTCCTCAGAGAGATCAGGTTTCTCTTGGATCTAATGCAGCAAAGCCTATGTGGGCTGTGTACGCAGAGTTGGGCAGGTCCCTCATCCCGGATCTTCACTCGTGTCACAGTGCCCTCCCTGTCTGATGGCACTGTGGAGGGCTCAGACCCTCCACAGGCAGGTTCAGTTCAGCCTGTACATGTTTCCTCGTGTGGAGAGCCCTGTCTGAGTGCTCCTCGTCCTGACGCAGGCTGCTCGTCCTCTCTGTGCGCATGGAAGCCACAGTGAGCAGCCCCATGGCTCACTCTTTTCGAACCCACAATGTCTGCATTCACCTTTGGGCTCTATGGTTAGTTAATGTAAACGCCTGGCCCAAAATATATGGCCTGAGTTTATCCAAGGCCCAAACAATTACCAAACATTGCTTGTAGATAGAAGACAGATTTCTTTCCTTTGGCAATGACTTCCTACTGACTTCCTACAGGATGTTGTACGTTCTCTTGGTCTTGTAATAACACCACACCCAATCCAGTACACGATGTATCCATGGCCACTTGGAAGGTTGTTATTTTTTAAATATATATTGTTCTCAGTCTGGGGTTCTCATCTCTGTAAAAAGTACAATCCCATTTTTACCTTTCCAGAGTTTGATGACACCTGGGAACTTGGTGGGACCAGATTGGGGTGCCAGTGAACAGCACCTGTGTCAGAAAATGTGTGTGCCTGGTGGCAGGAAGGGATGCCCAATTTGTGGGTAAACAGATTGGGCTGGACGTCTGTGGTTTCAGATCAGGCAGGAAGGAAATTATCTAGAACCTTCTGTTGCTTGGATTGCTCAATGTCTTCCTTATGGGGTCTACTGTGATCCGGGGAGTGTGGTGTTATCACTCTGTTTACAGATGAAAGAGCAAGGCGAGACTGAGGGAGGTGAGGGACCAGCCTAGGGTCACCATGAGCTCAGGGCCACATTTGAACACAGGCCTCCTGACTCCAAGCCCAGGGTCCTTTCACTGCTCTACAGCTGTTTCCTGAGTCCCTTTCCTGAATGGTTCAAGCAAAACATACCAAGTTTCCTGCTAGTTCAGGGGCTTGGGTTCACTGGGGACTGACTCATTGAGGTTGGTGATCCCTTTGGGTCAATTTCAACAGGTCATCTTCCAACACTGTTTGCTTCTGTGGAGCTACAGATCAGAGGCAGTCTGGCTCTGTGTAAACTCGCTTTGTGACCCTGGGTGAATCATTTCCCTCTTGGGGCTTCAGTTTCCCCATGTAAGATAAGTATATTGGAATTCAGTGGGTCCCAAATCTGCTGAATCTTCTGAGAACTAAAACAGAAACAAAAACAGAAACACTCCATTGAGGAATATTTTACATATAATAAAATTCACCTACTGCAAGTGTACAATTGAATGACTTTTAGTAAAGTTTAGTGCAACTGTCACCATAGACCAGTTTTAGAACATTTTCATTGTCCCAGTGATGTCCCATGTCCTGTTAGTCCCCATCCCCTCTCCTCTGCAGGCAGCAAGTAATCTATATACTTTTTGTTTCTGTAGATGTACCTCTTCTGGACATTTTCTATAAAGAGAATCAGGTAATATGTGGCCTTTTGCATCTGGTTTCTTTTACTTAATACACTGTGTTTATGGTTCGTTAATGCTGAACGTATCAGTAGCCCATTCATTTTATTACTCTACAGTATTGTGTTGTGCAGAGATTCCACATTGCTTCTATCCATTCATCAGGGGGTGGACGTTTGACTCAGTCGGTAGACTTAGCAAGCAATGCGTGATGCTGCTATGAGTATTCACATACAAGTTTTTGGGAGGACATGTTTTCATTCCTCTTGGGTATATACCTAGAGATAGAATTCCCAGGTCATGTGGTAACTGTATTTAATTTCTTAGGAAATAGCCAACTGTTTCCACACATGGCTGAACCATTTTACATTTCCACAAACATTGTAGAAGGGCTTCCTCTGAGGAGCTTTTTAAAACTGCTCCTAGCTGGGCCCTTGTCCCCAGTGATCTGCATGTAGCAGGGTCCCCAGGATGATGGAGATACATCTGGTTAGTGGGTGTGGGTTTGAACACACTTGAACCAGGTGACCTCTGTAGCCTTACTGGGGCCACTTGTCCCTATTAACTTGTGCCTCTAGGGCAAGACACACACACTCCTGCCAAGTCTTTCTCAGTGTTTGTCTTGGGATCAGAGAAGCAGTTAAGCTGAGCCGGGCGCTAAGCAGCGTGCTTGAGTCCACACAGCACCTGTCCTCCATTATCCAAAGCACAGGCCAAAGCTTTGTGTCCCTGGCTCCAGAGACATAAGGTTTTATCACAGGTTTTTATGTGTTATCACATCGTAAAAGTACGGTGAAATCAAGGGTCAGTGTGCAGTGCATCTGAGAGCATCCTGCTCCTTGAAGCCATAATCTTGGGGGCTGTTATTTTGGTAACTTGTTGAGAAGCCTCATCCCAACCCTGACACTTCGTAGCTGTGAGTAGGTTCTTAATGGCTCTGAGACTCCATTTTCTTTTCTGCTGAGAACTAAATGAGGCAACCTGTGATATGAGACAGAGTGGGCTTAGAGTGCTTTTCATCCCACACTACTTCTTCGCCTGAGCCCTTGTCCAGTGTTACACGTCTTTTCGTGGGCTTGTTGGCGATTTGTATAACTCTTTTTTTTTTTTAATGAAGTGAATTTCACATAACATAAAATTAATTTCCTTCGTGCTTTTGTACTTTCTCTTTCCCACACCTCCTTTTTAATTTTTTTTTCTTTAATCAGAGTCTCACTGTGTAGCCCAGGCCGTCCTCTGACTTGCATTCTTACTGCCTCAGTGCTGGGATTGCAGGCATGTACCACCATGCCCAATTTCCTTTAAAAAATTTATAGCCATCCTAGTGGATCTGAAGTGGTGTATCATTATGTGTTTGATGTGTGTTTCTTCAACGACTGATGATGTTGACCATCTTTTTTCATGTGTGTGTTGGTCATTAGTCTATCTATTTCCAGAAATGTCTATTCAAGTCTTTCATCCATTCTGTTTGTTTTTTTTGTTGCTCAGCTGTAAAAGTTCCTCATTCAGTTATGTGTTGCCTAATAGCAGGTGTATGTTCTGAGCAGTGCTTTTTTTATTATTGTTTTATTATTCATATGTGCATACAAGGCTTGGGTCATTTCTCCCCCCTGCCCCCACCCCCTCCCTTACCACCCACTCCACCCCCTCCCTGTCCCCCCCACCCTCTCAATACCCAGCAGAAACTATTTTGCCCTTATCTCTAATTTTGTTGTAGAGAGAGTATAAGCAATAATAGGAAGGAACAAGGGTTTTTGCTGGTTGAGATAAGGATAGCTGTATAGGGAGTTGACTCACATTAATTTCCTGTGCACGTGTGTTACCTTCTAGGTTAATTCTTCTTGATCTCACCTTTTCTCTAGTTCCTGGTCCCCTTTTCCTATTGGCCTCAGTTGCTTTTAAGGTATCTGCTTTAGTTTCTCTGCATTAAGGGCAACAAATGCTAGCTAATTTTTTAGGTGTCTAACCTATCCTCACCCCTCCCTTGTGTGCTCTCGCTTTTATCGTGTGCTCATAGTCCAATCCCCTTGTTGTGTTTGCCCTTGATCTAATGTCCACATATGAGGGAGAACATACGATTTTTGGTCTTTTGGGCCAGGCTAACCTCACTCAGAATGATGTTCTCCAATTCCATCCATTTACCAGCGAATGATAACATTTCATTCTTCTTCATGGCTGCATAAAATTCCATTGTGTATAGATACCACATTTTCTTAATCCATTCGTCAGTGGTGGGGCATCTTGGCTGTTTCCATAACTTGGCTATTGTGAATAGTCTGAGCAGTGCTTTTTTAGGTGATTTTTCCACTGTGCAAGCATCATAGTATGTGCTTATGCACACTAAGGTGACTGTGACATCATTAGGCAATATAATCTTAAGCAGCCTCCATCATGTACACAGTCAGTCATTAACCAGAACTTCTGTACATGACTATCCATTCTGGATACCTTGTTAAATGTATGGCTTATAAGTTCTCTGCCTTCCCATTCCATTGTGTGTTTTTTCAGTTTCTTTATAGTGTCTTTTAGTGCACAAAAGTTCTAATTATGAGATCCAATTTATCTGTTTTTTCTTTTATTATTTATACATTTAGGTCATACTCAGAATCCATTGGCAAATCCAAGGACATATAGATTTCTTTCTATATTTTCTTCTAAGATTTTTGTGGTTTTGATGCTTAAACTTAGGACTTTGATCCATCTTGAGTTAACTTTTATATATGGTGTGAGGTAGGGGTCCAGCTTCATTCTTCTGCATGTGACTATCCAGTTGTCCCAGCACCATTTGTTGAAGAGAATATTCTTTTTCCTTTGAGTGGTCTTGCTACTCTTGTCCAAAATCACATGGTCATACTATAGGTGGCTTTTTCCTGGTTTCTCAAATCTATTCCATTGACCTATATGTCTTCCCTTTTGCTAATACCACACTCTCTTCATTACTAGTGCTTTGTACCAGATTTTAAATGGGGAACTGCGAGTTCTTCCTTTCTTATCCAGCTATCCCACTGTTCTGCAGTTCTCACTTAAGAGCACAGAGCTACTTGCTCCTGACCCAAGGCTTCAGCTATATATAAGTATAAAAATCAGCCACATGTGTCTCTTCCTACTGTTTGTATTTTTCCATCTACTGAGGCTTCATTTCTTTTCCTCTAGGCCGCCTTATACATCCCCTCCTTCAATGTGACTCACTCCACCTCTCCCTGATCTGGAATTTTATGCTAATTTCTCCTCAACACTCTGGGCAACACTCATCTTTCATGCCAACCTCCTGGATGGCAGGACCTTTGTTGCTGGGTGCCTGATATGAACTTGGCTTCAGGCCCCAACTCTCCCCAAGTTCCTGCACCTTGGACAGGGCTCTCAGCTCTGGGGCCCTCTTGGGAGGGAATGTGTTTGTGTGAAGCAGCTCTGTGCCTTCCACCTTCCCCACCCGCTTTCCTGTTGCTGGGCCCCTCCAAATCAGCCAACAAGCCCTCTGATTTATTGTGTTGAAGTGTTCGTTTTGTCTGTCATTGTCCTTATACCCTTCCACATCATCAGCATATATGTTGATTGTCTAATCAGCACTGCCCCGGAGAGATGCTGGAGGATGAGTGGAGACCCAGCCTGGAACCTTCTGATGCCAATGCCGGGGACAGCTTCCTTCTCAGACAGCTGTAGTTTCTGTCTGATTCTCCATGAGAGATGATCATGGAATTCAGCTTACTGCAGATTTGATTCCAGCTCAGGCCCTTGCAAACTGTGGGGCTTCCGACACAGTTCTTAAATCCTGTGAGCCTCAGATTCTTCCTGTGTGACATGGGGATGGCCACACTGACTTTGTAAGATGAATACTCAGGTCAGATGAAATGAGGTGTGAATGCTGTTAGCCTAGTACCTGACTGGGGGGATGACTGTTTCGAGAGTCTCCCATATTTCTACATCCCACGATGGTTGCATTTCTTCTCAAATGTTCCAGCCCTCACCCCTGGGCCATCGTCTCTCACATAACCTGAGGTTCAACAGAACAGCTGTATCTCAATTACATGGGAAGTCAGAGAACCCAGGCTCCTTTGCCAGATGTGTGACTTCAGCCATGTCGTGGGTCTTTAGTTATTTTCATAAGCAAATGAGAGAGCACTTTACAAAAAGTTTCCAGAAGCACCTTCAAGCAGGCAGACCTTGTCACCAAGGGTTGGGTGGCCCAGCACTTGCTTCCATGGCCCACTCTATGGTTCTCCTAGCCCCTGCTCTTGCCCCTCACTTGGCCTTCAGCCTGGGGACAGATAACTGCATGGTCCCATCCCACTGCACCTGCCTAGTGTCTTCCCAGTTCTGCCCTGACCTCTCTGGTCTGAGTCGTTGAGTCATGCATGCTTCATCCCACCAAGCTGGACAGTGGGAACAAGAAACACAGAGGATAATAATTAAAAGAGAAGGGGCCAAGGAGGATGCCTGTTTATAGAATAGTTCTAAATGTTTTACCATATTTTGAGGTTTTAAAACTTAGGTCATCCTGTCATGTTTGTTTTCAGAGTCCTTGGTTGCTGGATAGGGATGAGCTAAGGGCTGAGGATGCTTCACTTTTTCAAATATTTGTTCTGCACTCTAGAGAAGTTCGTGCTGGGTGAAGCAGAGCAGGAAGCCCTTGGAGGCAGGGACTCCTCTGTTATTCTGGGCATGTCCCCTTGGCTGGAAACTTGAGGCCACATGTAGGAAAGTGAAAACCTAACAAAGCATTTTGGTGACCATGGACTGCCACTCAAGTGGACCTCTTGTGTTTATCATAACCATCATAAGTCCCCTCTGCAGAATAAGTCCCACCATTTACAAAACTCCTTGAAAGAAGTTCTGGAAAATAATATTTTCTGTCTCCAGTTCAGTTTTTTCAAAGGGCAAGATTTTTCCCAATGGGCACAGGGATAGCAGGAGCTTGGAATGGCTGTGTTCATGCTGACCATTAGGACTTGCTCAATGGGTTCTAGCTGGGTACTGTGTTCCTACAAGTTTCTCGTCACCTTTCCCTCTAAACCCCTCTACACATATGTAGCAGGGCCCAGCATTTTAACCCCTAAGGCCTGTGAGCTCTGCTTCCCTAAATTCTCCTTGAAAAAAGTAGGAGAAGGCTAAAAACTGCCTGGAAAAGTCTAGTGGGTATAACGTGTTCTTTTTGATTACTTTGTCTGGTTTAAACGCTTTGTGTAATTTCTGGCAGGAGAACAGTGTACAAGATTAAGTTCCAAATAAAGAAATTACAAGCAAACTAATAAAAGAAATGGGTTGTGCTGGCAGGTTCCACAGGAACATCAAAGTGCCTTTGATGAAGATCTTCTGATGAACGACTCCTTACTCCTGAAATCACAGCCAGGGAGCTCTTTGCTCTGAGATCCCACCATTCCGAAAGAATGTCTGTGTGGTTCTATTTTAGGACATAAGAATTTGCTGAAGGAGAGGCAAAATCTGAATAGAGCTTGTTTTATTTAAAATAGCCTGGTCCTTCAATGAAGGACCACGGGACACTTCTGTCCTAAGATCATATCCCCCTAATTGCTTTAAAGTTTTCTTTCATTAAAGACAGCAGGGAACGGTGTTGTGGGTGTTGTGTATTTTTAAGTAGAAATTCAGACTAAATGCAAGAAAGAAAGAAATCAGCTGCAGTCCCATCACTCAAAAATAACTGTTATTAACATCTAGTTCTCCATGTTACTTAATTTTTTAACAAAAACTGGGATCATACTCTATATGCTGTTACTGAGCCACTCCTTTGGCATTTAGCAATATATTGCAGAAGGGTTTAGTCCAATAAAGAGAGGTCCTAACCATGAATTTTAGTAGCTGCAGATACCTCATTTAAAAGCTGGATCAAAGTGCATTTTATTAGTCACCTACTGATTCTTTGTAGGCCATTGCTATTTAAAACAATGATTGAGTGAATATCTGTGAACATAGACTATTGTAGAAATAGTCATTCTTTTCCTTCTTTGCTTTGGGTAAACCATTTCCCTGCCCTAATTTCTTTTTTGAGCATCATTGCGTGTTTTCTGGCCACTTATGTTTCTCTTTTAGTGAGTTATTTCTTGTTGTTTCTCATTAAAGCTTTTCTTTAGATTTCTGTAAACTCCTTATTTACCCATGTGTATTGGAAGGGAAGGAAGCTCTGTTCTCTGCAGTCTTCTTGACCTAACTCAGAATTCTCCAAGCTTTCTAAATATGGAACATTGGGATCCATTTGCTGTCCCAACCCAAGATGTGTCATTGGTGTGGGGTGGGACTGTGGCTCTTGCCAGGCCAATCACCAAGCATGCGTCCATAGATACATATTTTCTTTTAGTATATCCCATAGACATGTTTTTCATGATTTCACTTTGAGTTCCAGTATATCTTTTATTTTGCCTTTTTAATATTTCACATTTTGCCATAAGCAGTTTTCCAAATTGCTTTTCCTTAACAGCCATCAATTTAGGCCTATGCAATACCATTTTGAAGATATCAGTAACTTATTTAAGACTTATCCCATCAATGAACATTTCAGTAGATTTGCTAGGGAGGCAGCTGAGTTAGTGAGTGCAATCACTACTTGTGGTTTAGCAGTCTGGACTTGACCTCCAAACTCTGACTGCATGACCTTGAGCAACTTGCTTAACTTTTCTAGACCTCAGTTTACCCATCTGTAATCTGGGGATCATAAAAAAGTATCTACAGGTGTTATTATCTACTTATCAGATATCTCAGGTACTATTATCTACTTATCATCTATGATTTAAAAAGTGAGTACATGAAAGTGTCCCTCACCTATCAATTGATCAATAAATGTTATAAAACCATTTCTCAGAATAGCTGTGACGGCACTCTATCATGAGACATATTGTATTCTAATAAGATTCTGTTATAGCTTCTTTTTCCTACCTGAAAAGCCTCATTCCCTTTCTTTACACCGCCTTTTTCCAAGATTCTCCCCTATTCTCCACATGAACTAGGGGTGATTCTTGTACTTTTTTTTTTAAGAAATAATTTAATTCCTCTCTAAGACAATTTTTTTTTTCTGGGCTACCTGGAGACTTCTTCCAGTAATTTGAAATTCAAATTTCAGTGCAGAGTCTCCCTAACTCAGGGTATACTTCAATTTGTATCTTGCCTGGCTACCTGTAAGCTAACGATACTCTTCTAGGTGTGGGGAATTTGAAGTACGTACATTAGAAAGATGGGGGGCCTTCTGACCCCTCCTGCATGGGGAGGCTTTAGGGGTGTGAACTCCACTGTTCTACCACAACTGCAGGACCTTCTAACTCCACACAGGAACTGGAAGAGCTGTCTGGTAGCAAGGTCACATTGGTTTATTCTGGGACATAATAAGGTTTGAGGTTTAAAATAGTGGGAGGTTCATACTCTTGCCACAAGTAAGAGGTGAACTGCCAAGAGATTAGTGCCAAGGAACACTGTGAGTCTCCTGTCCCTGGCACCTTTGGTGGGATTTCATCGATCTGGAGCTAGACAGGGATGTACTTGCCCCAAGTTGGAAAGGAGACTAGCAGTAGTGGAGGCTGGGTTGGGTAAAGGAGAGCAGACACCCAAACAGAGAGGCCAAGACCTGATGAACTCAGGGGAAGCTCAGAGGGTCCAAGAACCAAAGAGCCAGAAGCAGGAGCCTGCAGCTGAGAAGGCCAGAGTCAGAGTTAGGGACACAGCAGAACACCAGGCCCATCCCACACTGAAACTCCCTCCCGGCTGTGGCTCAGAGCAGGCCCCATTGCGGGCTTGGTGCCTGAGATGGGTATACACTGTATCTGCAAAAGGACCAATTTCGATCCAAGATCCTAGTAGGGTGGTGGCGGGCAAGGATCCTGGGGGAGTGAGCTGGGGCAGCAGGCAGATAGATTTGATCTGCCATCTCCAAACACACGGCTTTCCATGCTTTCCACTGAGCACATCCTTTCTTTGGGTCAGCAGGAAGTCAACCTGCCTGTTAAGGTTGTCTGTATGATCTGTCAGTCACTGGCTGGTTAAGCTCATCAGTTGGACAGCTTTGTGGCACCCACCTATCTCCTTCTTCCAACATTATGTCCCCCGAATATGCTGTGCCTGCTGCTCCTCTCCAGCCCTAGTTTGCTTCCCATTCTACCCTGTGCAGAGCTTTAGAGGGCCTCATGCTTCTCTGTGAATCCTTGATATGGTTCCTAGAACTGGCAGCCTGCAAGTGAATTGCACGACTCCAGGAAAGGTCTACATTTGTGAGTGGTGTACCTTTCATAACTCTTTGCCATTCTGATTCCTAAGGAAGAAACTCTGGGGAAAACGCTGGAGACTGTGTCCATAAAATGCTTTCTGAGTGCTGTGTAGTCAGCACAGGAGGACTGCACAGACATCAGGTATCACTAGTTGGGGAGCCATGTTCCCAGCCCAACCATGATGATGGCTGGACCTTCAGGTAGGGCCCCACACAGACTCTGATGAGAGGGTGGAGGAGCAGGAAATGGGCAGTTGGCATGGGTTTAGTTTTTGCAAAGCTCTGGTAGATAGTGTGTCTGCTTTGGTTAAAGAAGGGATAGGGAGGCAAATGATGAATGGTCTATAAAGTTACAAAGAATGACATGTTATGTGGAACTTAAAGTCGGGCGTGGCTCAAGTGGCAGAGAGCCTGCCTAGTAAGTATGAGGCCCTGAGTTCAAACCCCAGTACCACCAAAAAACCCAAAATGTGGAACTTGTACAAGACAATTCTATGGATAGTGCATTACACTTATGATGAGATTTCTGCTTCTTTGTTTTTGCTTTTGGTTTTGAAGGACTGTGAACCTGACAGAAGTTGATTTTGAGTTTTGAATGTTTTCTCTTCCAGAATCTTCCATTTCAGATCATCCATGTAGGTGACACTTTTTCATAACTGAATCCTGTGCTGGTGTCCCAGGTTCTTGGGCACATTTTACTGGTGCTCTGGGTTAGTCACAACAAGGCAGGGTGACTCTGGCATACTTACCATGAGGGTTGTTCACCTAGCACCAAGGCAGGGCCTTCAACCCTGCTGAGTCTTACACCTCCAGTCCTCTCTGTGGAGATCCTCACCTGGAAACCTTCATCCCAAGGACCCCCAAACAGATCTTTCATGCCTGGATCCAAAGCAGGCCTGTCTGGTTGCTTTTCCCTGTTCCACACTAGCTATCACCTTCAGGAACAGAGAACAAGAAGTTGAGAAGGATGTATCTCCAAGGAAGAGCACCAGCTGCTAAGGGCAACACTTCCAGCTACCCCTTCTTGGTCTCTTTATGGGTAGGGTGCCTCCCAACATGGCTGTCTCACCCCAGAAACCACCCAGGGGGTGAACTTGCTCAGGGAGGCAAACTAAAAAGTCTGTACCATGCAAAGGTTGGAACTTCTCTTCATGAATCATGACACAAGCCCTGTCCCCTCTGGCTGGGATTAGCTGGCTTTTGGTTGGGAAGGCCTTGCTGACCCTCACCAGGAGAGGAGTAAAGGGACAGTGGGAGCCTTGTGCTCCTTTCCATAATTGGACAGTGCCATGACTGTGGATGCTCCAGGCTGGAAACTCTCCTGGTTAGAGTTCAAGAGCCACATCATCAGTTCTGAAATTTGCCATAGAGAGAACAGCATTTCTGTTCCAGTACATTCTAATTCCAGTGTAGCTAAAATGTATGATATTGTCCTGCATATGTAATATATGGCAGTAAATTTTTCTGTCTTATCACTGAAATTTCAGCCCAAATTTTCCTTCCTCCTTTCTTATTTCTTATTCAATCTAAGGATTCTGTCATAATTTCCCCTGGGGGAAACACAAGCATATTACCTAAGATCCTTGACACCGTTTTCAGACAGTTCAGGTGCTGCTGACTCTGAAGATGTACCAACGGGTTTCCAATGATCTCTAGCCCTGTCTGGGTAAAGTGTGTCCCATGTAAGCGATCCCTGCTAAAAAGAGGTGACCAAAATGTGTGTTTGCCCCATCTCAGATAATTAATCTCCCTAATGGACTTAAGGATTTATGCGCAAAGAGAGGTAGAATATAAAAGTCATTAATCATCCTAGCATTGTGAGCTCATGTTGTTGTGAAATAAATATGCTTACTAAATGGATCCAGATGCTATCAAATACATGTTTCCAATAAAGACCATTTTCTCTCCTTGGCTGGAGCAATAAGCTTGAGACACTAGTTTCTAACTTCCATACATCACCAGTGGTCCTACACATTTTTCTTCAACCTCTTTCCCCAGCTGCTCTGCTGCTGGTGAAAGGTGGGTACGTGTCTTCTGATAAGGATTCTGGAGAAAACCCTAAAGAAGGAAGAGACCTTTTCCCATGACCAAGAGCTGAGGGGTGATAGGAAAATGGAAGTCACACAGGCAGTCATGTGCCAACCTGCAGCACAGCATTTCACTCTATTAATCTTCTTGAATAATGCATCAAAGTACAATTCCATGCCAGTCCCCAGAGGACCCCCTGCAATGAGCATGTGAGGATGGAAAGATGGAGACAGATGCAATTACAGTCAAACTCTATGTTCTTGATGTGGGTAAGCTGTCTTTCCAAGACCACCCCTGGGATGGGCTTCCCGGCTGGAAAAGAGAGGAGGCCCATGGTGATGGAGGAGGGAGTTCACAGTGAGTTCAGGGCTGTGGTTAATGTGGGTTTGGAGCCAGACGCACAGAGGTTCCGGTCCTCACTCTGCCCCTTACTAGCTAGGACCTTGGAAGGTATTCTAGCCCTCTGAGTTCGTTTTCTTTATTGGTTAATCTGGGTTGGTGGGAGGGTTAGTGGGACTGTTATAATAAACTGCCCAGTGCCTAAGGTGCACCTAAGGGTATGGTAGCATCATTACCTTCCTAACAAGGTCACCCCAGTGGGGTGATGATTACCTGGGCCACTCACCATGGGACCTGCCCTGCTGGGAAGGGCCTCCCTCATTGTCCATTCAAAATTGAACCTCCTTCAGTTCCTACCCACTGTTTCTCAGTGTTCCAGGTTCTCTGGGTCATGGGGTTGGCCCAAGGCCGCCACCATCACTTGTGGCTGACTGAGTGCACACCGCCATTGACACTAGAAGAAGTGTGAGGACAGCTGCTTCCCCTCAAAGAGACATGTAAGGGCTTGGAGGCATTCCAAAGAGAAAGGAAGGGGATTCTGCATTTTTTGATGCCTCCTTTCATGGCCAAGTCCTTGCCAAGTTACTCAAATATTTTATTACATTTTTATCCTCAGCAACCCTGAGACATGTGATCACTACATCTAGGGAAACAGGTCACATGAGAGTTATCTTTCCTAAAAGCCAGTGCTCTTTGCAGTTTACCATCTTGCTCCTCAGTTGTCTTTACTAAGAAATAAAGAAAAACAAAGAGCAGGGCAGATGCACAGAGGGTTCACGGAAGAAAGGATTCATGTTTTGCACAGTGTGGTTTTCTGTTCCACTATGTGAGCAATTTTCTCAGCCTGGTGTCCAATAAAACAGTTTGTCTCTGAAATCCTGCTTGGAAAGGAATTCATTGGCAAAATGAAGTTGGGAGTGATGCATGTCACATTGTTGTCTTGACATTTCATGTACAGATGAGCATACTAAAACTCTGAGAAGTCCTGCAGCTAAAAACAACAAACAACAATTTCTGTTTGCTCCACCTGTGTTTCCCAAGCATGCCAAAGATCCCCTGACTGACAGATGAAACACGTCAATAGCCTGTCACACCTTCTGAAGCACATGAGTATCTGTTGCACCTCCTCAGAGCTCCATTAGGAAATAATCATTCTGAAATAAATGCATAAATTTCTGAACTGTCATTGTGTTCTAACATGGGAGGATATTTAAGTCCTATCCCAGAGTTGTTCCCCCAATTCTTTCTCCAAGTGTTGCTCTGCAGCCACCTCTCAGACATACTTGAAGAAACCACTGACCTACAGGTTTGGGGGGCTTTGCCACCTTTGTTCTTGGGGGTTTGTCTCTAGGGCTCCTGTTAGGAAAGCTGCTTTTCTTAATTGAGAGTCCACTTCCTCTGGCTCACCAGCTTCTGAGCTTCTCCTTGTGGGGCAGCTGGAGAAATGTTCCCCAGTTCCATGCCCAGCAGGTTAGAGTGCCATCTTGTCTGCCACAGCAGTGGCCCTGTGGCCTCTGTGGGAGTCCCACATGTGACTCAGCACTGCACTCTTTCTAGAACCATGGAGTGCCTCTCATGTTAAGTACACTGGATGTGTCAGCATACTGTGCCCTTCGGATCATCTGCGTCAGAGGTCTCCAGCACCATCCTCAGACTTGGTGATTCACTAGAAAGAATTGCAGGACTTGAGAAACCGTTTAGACTTGCAGTTAGGGTTTGGCGCAGTGCAAGAAAACAGATGAAAATTGGCAAAGGGTGAAGGTGCCTGGAGCCAAGTCCAGGGAAACCAGGCAAGATACCAGGTACTCCTCGCAGTGGGGGTGCACAGGGACGCGCCTGATGCTCCCAGCAATGATGGGTGAGAACACACATGAAGTGTTGTGGGCCAGGAACATGTACCTGAACCTTGGTGTCTAGGGTTCTTATTGGGGTCAGTCACATAGGCATGTAGCACCTGTGTGATTGAGTCAGGTACTCAGACTCCAATCCCTCCCAACCCCTTCCACTCCAAAGCAAAAAAGAATCATTCCTCATTGTCACATTGCTAGGTTAAGCCCACCCGGTCACATTGGTACGGCATGTTCAAGATCTCAGGCCACCTGGCACTGTGACCCCAGTCCTTACACAGAGGAGCACTTTTTACCAGGACAGTCTGAGGGCTTGGAGGTTACCTCCCAGGGGCCAATCCTTAGCAAGTCCTTCTTAGGAATATGCAGGGTTTGAGTTACCCCTTTCTTAGTCCTTTCCTCCTTACAAAGGTTTAGAATATTCTGGAAAGTCGTTACTTTCTTACAGTAATCAAACTCAAGTCAAATAACAGATATTTCACATTGATGCTTTTCCTGCATGAGTGCTTATTGAAATATGATAGAGACCATTTTTGGCTCTCTTTTCTTCCTTTCTTCTTATTTCAGTTTATTTTTTTACTGAGGGAAAAGTCACAGAACAGAACATTCGCCATTTTAGTCAGTTTACAGTGTGCAATTTGATGGTTTTTAGTATAGTCACAATGTTCTGTAACCATCACCACAAACTAATTCCAGAATATTACCTTCACCCGCAAAGGAACCTCTGTTTCCCAGCCACCCTCTCCTCCTGTCCACAGCAACCGCTAATCTTCTTTCTTGATCTGTGAGTTTTCCTGTTCTGGAAATTTCGTGGAAATAGAGTTGTATAATATATGGTCATTGTGACTGGCTTCTTTCTTTTAGCTTAATGTACTTTCAGGGTCTTCCACATTGCAGAATGTATTATTTCTTCATTGATGCTAATTGGCAAATAACATTTCATCAGGTAGAGGTACTGTGTTTTGTTAGCCATTTATCTGGGTCTGGACGTTTGGTTTGTTTCTGTTCTTGGCAGTTATGAGTACACTGTTATGAATGTCCACACACAGGCTTTTGTGTGGACATGTGTTTTCTATTTTCTTGGCTAGGAGAAGATGGCAGAGAAAATGGCGGCTCCATATTTACCTTTTTTGAGGAACTGCCAAACTGCTTTCCATGGCAGCTACACCATTTTATATCTCGCCTTAGACAGAGCTCCAATTTGTCCACATCCTTGTCAGCATTTGTCACTCGCCACCTTTCTAATTTTTCACCATCTGAGTGGGGCATAAAGTTGTATCTCATTGTGGGTTTGTTTCATTTTGCCTTCATGTCTCGTGGTCTCGAGCATCTTACTATGTGCTGTTGATCGTTTGTATGTCTTTGAGAGAACACCTATTCACTTCCTTTGCCCCTTTTAAAACTGAGTTGTTTGTATTTTTATTATTAAGTTGGAAGTGTTCTTTACGTATTTTGGATACTTAGCAGATACATGTTTTGCAAATATTTTCCTCCACTCTGTGGTTGTCTTTTCACCTTCTGATTGGTGTCCTTTGAAGCACAAAAGTTTTAAATTTTGATGAATTTCCACTTATCCACTCTGTCCTTTTGCTACCTGTGTGTTTCAGAAGCCATTACCTAAACCAAGGTCCAGAGGTTTATACAGATGCTTCTTTCTATGAGTTTCAGAGTCACAGCTTCTGCATCTTTTGGGTCTTTGATCTATTTGGGGCCAATACTTGAAAGTGGTACAAGGAAGGAGTCCAACTGCACTCTTCAGCATGTGGGTATCCAGATATCCCAGGACTGTTTGTTGAAGAGACTGCTCTTCCAGATTGAATGATCTTGGCATTGCTCTTGACTATATGTGTATGCATTTATTTCTCCTTTGTTTCTTAACAAACAGGTATGTGTGACAGACTAACATCTGGCACGCAGGCCTCGCTCTGCTAAGAATACTGGTGTGCTAGATTGGCCCCAGTGCCACCTTCTGTCGCTAGGCTCTCTACTCTACCACAGGTGCTGTAACTCAGATGCCCAGTATCGATTGCTCCCACCTGCACAGGGTGTCTTCACACTGAAAATGCGTGCTATTCACACAACCCCCTGAAAGTTCAGGGTGGAACTCTGGCTGGTAGACCACAGAAAGCTGTCAGTTGGCTAGTGGTAAGGCAGTGCTTCCAAACAATGGTCCTGGCTTCCTGCCTTCTTTAGCCCAAGTACTTCTGCCCCCCAGCTTCCCATCACTTTATCTATTTAGTATGATTTCGTTTTAGGAAACCAACATAGACTTAATGACTCACTTACATCATGGGATTGGGAGAGCTCTGTTCAAAACTAGTCATCATGAAATTTAAAAAAAAAAATGCCTGGAACATTGTGTGATTGTCTCCCACACAATGTGCCTATTACATCTGCTGAGATTTAATTCAGTGTTAAAGTAGCAGAGAGCCAGGAGAAAGTGACTGAAACAAGATAGAAGTGGATTTCTCCCTTACTGAAAAACACAAAGGAAGATAATCCAGCACTGGAATGGCTGTGCTATAAGCCTGGAACTTTCCAACTCATCACTTTTCCGCCACCCCTAGGGTTTGGTCCTAAGTCTTAGACTCTGAGAAAGGAAGTCAGAGTTCCAGTCTTCATATTCTCATTTCAAGAGGCAGGACAGAGAAGGACAAGAAGGGTAGGGGATGGGGAAAGAGCACAGAGCTGCACTTCCATTGGCCACAGATGCCTCCTGCGGCCACACCTACCTTCCAGAAAGACCTGGAAATGTAGTCTTTTAGGGGAGTGGCTATTACCTTTGCTAAAAATTCAATTCTTATGAAAAATACTGGCTTTGGAAGACACTCAGTGTTCCCTGGCAGGGGCACTTCATTGACTAGCCCCTGAAATCTGGCCTCCTCCACGAAAAGTTTTGAGCTGTGTAGAAAAAGTGCTGTGCTCCTGCCTTTTCTTAGCCTGCTCCTGGGACTCACCTGGTACAGCTGCTGATTTTTTCCAACTTAGCCTTGCTTCCTGTCACCGCACGTCCTTTACCTACACTTCTGAATGGTGAGCCTAGTGTCCCGTACTGATGTCATGTATCTCTTTTGCACATGTGTACAACGCCATAAGCTTAGTCTCGTCTCAGTAAATGGTCCACTGTCACCCAGCTGCTCAAACCAAGTGCTCAGGAGTCCCACTTACTTCTCACTGCTTCTGTTCGATCCATCAGCAAGTCCTCTCTTCTCTTCCTCCTGTTTCTGTCCCCTTCTTCTCTCTATGCCACCACCCCATGTGCACAACAGTATCTCTTGTCCAGGCTGCTGCAGGTGCTTCTCACCCCTCTTCACCCCCAGCATTAGGTCCGCCTGCTTCCACTGCCCACTGCCCATATCCTACACAGTTAGCATTTATGGCACCACCCTGCTTCCTGCTGTGTTAGGAAAAAGTGCAGGATCCTCTTTGTTCCCATGAACTCTGTTAAGGACTGAATTATGCCCCCCTCCAACTCATGTATTTAAGTCCTAACTCCCAGGGCTTCAGAATGTGGCTGTATTTGGAGACAGGACTTTTAAAGAAATAATTGAGTTAAAATGGGGCTTTTGGGGTGGGCAGTAATCCACTCTGACTGGTGTCAGAGTCCCCGTAAGAAGAGGAGACTCCGACACACAGAGGCAGGCGCCAGGGTGCTCAGACACTGAGGGATGACAGCGAGGAGAGATAGCAAGAGGATGGCCACCTGCAAGCCAGTTGAAGACAGAGGACTCCACCTTGCTGCTCCTCCGTCTTATACTTCCAGCCTCCAGAACCACAGTACAACACATTTTCCTTCTTTAAGCTGCCTTGTCTGCGGTGTTTTGTTATGGAAACTCTAGCAAACTCATACAGCCTCCCATGCATACGTGACCTGTTACCTCTGGCCTCATCTCTCCTTTCCTTGCTCTCTCTGCTCCTGCACGCTGGCTGTCTTGCCATTCCTCCCACAGAGCCTCTACATCTGCCACTGGTTGTGCTTCTTGCACTAGTGATCTAACCCCGGGTATTCCTGTGTCTCCCTTCTTGTCATTCAGGTCCTGTTACAGGAATCTCGAACTGAGATAGAGGACCCTGAGGCAATTCAGCAGGAAGCAATGTTTTATTGTGCCAGCACAGACCCAGTGGACTCATGTCCAAAGGCTGAGCCCCGAGAACAGAGGGGTCTCAGTTATATACCCTTGCAAGCAGGTTACAGAAGCAAAAAGCAAGGTCTAATCCATATATGGTTATATTTAATTCTATAGGCTACTTTACCCTAGTGCTATGTGACTCCCCTCCCTCCCCTCCAGGGCTACGTGACCTTCTCCACGTTTGGATTCCTCAGGTTTTATCTCTCTACTGTATCAGAACACAGTAGCTTGTCTGTTTCTCTCTGGTCCTCCTCTCAGTTAGTCACACGTTATGCCACCTCGTCTGAGAGGCCCTCCCTGCTGTGCCCCACTACTCTCTATCACATTAACTAGCTTATTGTCTCCATGGCACTTACAAGTACCTGGGGTTTTCAGAGTCGGTTTACTTCTTCTCATGGAATGAAAGCTCCAGAAGCACAGTGACTTCCTCTGCCTTGATCACTTGCTAAAATGGTGCCTGGCACCTTCCGGTACTCGGTGAATGTTTCTTGGAATGAATGAGTAGATCGGTGATTAGTGATAGAGACACAGTGACTGTGAGAGGGGTGAATCTGAGTGGTGTAGATATACACACGTGCGAAATACCAAGAGGAAACCCCCTTGAACGATCAGTGTACATTTTAAGAACTGAAGGACAGGATGTAAAACAGGTCCTGTCTGGGGGAGGTGAGCAGAGAGGGTGAAGGAGGGGCAATACGGCTGCCGATGAAAACAGAACAGTGAGAGCTGTTGAAATTGTTCTGTGAAGGGGGTTGGGGTGACCCTAACTAAGACACATTGTAAACACATACATAAATGACACAGTGAAACCCTCCTGCACAGCTAATATATGCTGGTCACAAAGAAAAGGAAAAAATTAGTTTTTAATGTATGGACAGTTTCAAAATTTAAAGATACTGCTTTGAGAGGAGGACAGTCTGCCTTTGGGAAGAGTTTCTCTGGAAAATCAAATCATTTTTACATTTTGATTCTTCATAGTTAGGTCTGCTGTTATCCTCAATCTCCCTCTACCTTGACATCGTAGTACAGGCTATACCCCTATCTGCTTGGGACCTGAAGTGTTTGAGATCTCAGATTCTTTGTCCCTGAATTTTGGAAGATCTGCATATGCGTAATAAGATGGCTTGGGGGTGGGATTCAGGTTAAACCTGCAGTTCACTTGCGTTTCATGTCACCTTGTACACAGTCTGAAGGTAATCTTTTGTTATGGCACTGGGGTTTGAACTGGGCATCATGCTTGCTAGGCAGGGTGCTCTACCACTTGAGCCACTCCAGCAGCTCTTTTTTGTGTTTTTTTGTTTTGTTTTGTTTTGGTTTTGGTTTTTTGTTGTTTTTGAGATAGGGTCTCTCGAACTATTTGCCCAGGCTGGCTTTGAACCATGATCCTCCTGATCTCTCCTTTCTGAGAAGCTAGGATTACAGGTGTGAGCAACTGGCACCCAGCTTTGATGGCAATTTTATACAACATTTTTAATACACCTGCATTTTGCCTGTGACCTGTCACATGAGGTTAGGTGTAGGATCATATTGGATTTTGGATATGGTACTAGGATGCCAGCCTGTACTGATGCCAGCTCTCTGTGATGTTTGTACTGTTAACAGGTGTTTTGTTTGTTTGTTTGTTTGTTTTATCAGTTTTCTCTACCAGAGCAAGGACTCAATAGTTAGAAAAAACACAGCCCCAACTTCTAACAACAAAAACAAATTAAAGCCATCATTTAAATTAGTTCCAGTGCCCTAGTACATATGGAAAGGCATGTGGAATCTTTTGTTTTTGATGGGACTGGGGTTTGAACTCAGGGCTTGCAAAGCAGGTGCTCTACTGCTTGAGCCACACCTCCAGGCCAGACATGGGATCTTTTATTGGAGGGGTTCTTCTATCTGGGGGGCTTTAAGACAAAAAAGTCCTACAATGCTGCTCATTTCTAGAGAATATGGACCTAAGAAGTGCTTAGCCATAGGAACATAGCATTTATTAAATCTATGACAGTTACTATTGAAAAGGGTGCTTAAATTACACCTTGAATTTTTCCTTTTGTTTCATTTAGACTGGAATGAAAACTTGGGCTTGCTAATACAAATTTTGATGAGTTATTTTAAAGGGGAAAAAAGACATGCTACCATGCCTACAGCATAATCTCATTTGTATCATAGCACCACTAACACTTGGTTTCAGGGAACCATAGTGTAGGCTTGGTTATTTTCAATGGTAAATAAACCTCTTGTAACAGGTTCAAGAGCAAAACTCTTGCTTTTTAAAAATATTTCTATAACCAAATGCAAGTTACGAAGTTTTATTTTGAAAGCTGGCAAAATATAAACTTAGTCTTACACTTTCATTTTTAAAGACATTTTTATTTGTAAAGAGTAGTTGACAGGGGAGTTCACTGTGACATTTCCATGTATACACGTATCACACCCCCTTAATCTCTCCCCTACCATGTTCACCGTCAGTAGGGTTCGGTGTTCCGCATTCATACAGGTACAGAAAGTACATCAACCGTGTCCGCCCTCCATTTCCTCTTCCTGCTAGTGTCCTCCCTTTAATGTGACCTGTTTTTACATTCCTGTCCTCGTTATTTTAAATATGCTCATAACTTCACTCTCTTGTCTAGTTAAAAACAGTCTTTGAGGGACAATTACTCTGAAGATTCAGGCTCAAATGCAGTCAATCCAAGGCCCAGGGCTCTTCTTCTCTTGGGGTTCTCTGTGTCCCATCTCTGCACAACCAGGTCGACTTCTGGGATGGAAGGTTTAGAAAACACTGTTGAAACATCAAGGATTAGTGATGCCTCTTTCTTTTAAGCTGTGTCTGTCCTTGCTGGGAAGGGAGGACGAAGACACTTCAGCTTCAAAAGGTGCCGAGCTTTGGGGAAAAAAACACAAGGAATAAAAATGTATCAGACTGCACATCAGCAATGCTATTTAGATTTTACCATCACCACCACAAAAATACCGCCCTGCTACATTCTTCATAGCGGTACCCATGACAGTGATAACAAATAGCAACCTTTGTGTGTTACCTCATCCTCAGGAGTCACTGCAAGATGTCTTACAGACTAGAGGTCAAGGAAGCTGTGGGACAAAAGAGAAATTATGATGGGAAGCTCAGGGAGAGTTTTGTGTTTGCTGGTTGTGAGCACAGTGAGAGGCCAGGGATAGCTTCCAGGTCTGAAAATCTGCGATGGGCATTGAAGGACCCACCTGTACCATCTGATCATCTCTGCTCACATTGGACACTGGGAGGACTTCTTTATTATTTGTGCATTTGTTGATTTGTTTTGAAGAAGTGGGCTTAGTTTTAGACTCATTTACTTGGAAGTAATACTGGGCTCTTAAGGTAGAGTTGTTGGGCAGAAACTGGAGATGTGATCATGGAAACTAGAACCAGAGATCAGAAATGTCAAGAGATAGATTACTGCTTCAGCAGAATCAGGTGGTTTGTGACGTCAGTCATAAGCAAGTGCCTGGCTTGGGAGCAGAATCCCATATAGGCTAAATCCTAGACTTGACACTTTTACAAATGCATTAGTAAGGTTTGCCAGTAATACCTTCATTTTATTGTTAGTTCTGTACCAGCAGGAATCATCCCTTGAAAATAGCCCACAAGTCTGTTGATAAAGAGTAATGTGAAATCAGCGGAAAGCTGCATTTTTACAGTTATAATTTTGTAACTCTGCCTTCATCCTGAGGTCTTGCGAGTCTTTTCAATTAAATTTTTTTTGATAACACATAGGTATGTGGTTCTAACTAGGAATCCAGGCCCTGCATAGGTGAGAGATGCTGTAACATTGTGGGATATATTCAAGATGACTTTCAGCACCATCTTTATCATTTCTAAGTTGGACATCTGTGACCTTTTCCACACCACACTGCTGCTTCCTGGGAAACTTAGACCACTGACTGCGTCCTTGTGAAAAATGTCTCACGGTAGAATCGCTTGGCATCCATGTGTTGTCGTGTAGAATTACAAAATGGCGCCCATAGTTGAGTGGTCATATTGTTTTCTCTGAGTGAGTGTTTCAAGACAGGATTTTATTGAAATAAATGATTAAATAGTTACATTATTGACTGATATTTATTAACCCAAAGCTTGCTGGACACCTGACAAAACATCTTTACTTTGTGTTTCAAATAATTACTTTTTAAAGGTTGTATGTGTGTGTGTGTGTGTGTGTGAGAGAGAGAGAGAGAGAGAGAGAGAGAGAGAGAGAGTAAGGTAGCCTCAGAGTGATTTTTGTTGTTGTTTTGTGGGTGGGACAGGGGTTTGAACTTAGGGCTTCACACTCACAAAGCAGTTGCTGTACCTCTTGAGCCACACCTCTAGTCCATTTTGTGCTGGATATTTTGGAGATGAGGTCTCATGAACTATTTGCAGGAGTTGGCCTCTAGTCACAATCCTCCCAATCTCAGCCTCCCAAGAAGCTAGGATTACAAACGTAAGCCACTGGTACCCAGCCCCAGAATTTATTTTATAGATTTTAAGTAGGTTTTTAAGAGTCAAGGACTAAAGGTATAGGAAAGGGAGAGATATGGGGAACCTGCCAAATTATCTTTTTTATTTTAATGGTATTAGGATAAAGAATAAACAGACATGGGACCATGAAATGTTAATGAACTGAGTCACATGAACTCTAAATCATTAGAGTGATGAACACACTTACCTGGTAATCTAGAGATTTATGTTAACTGGCCCCTCATTCTTCTCCCAGAAGGATTATTTATGTATGGGGTAAGCATGTTGTTCTGATTGAAAGAGGTGAGTGTGATACAATGTAAATTACCTCATTTGGACAAGGGCTGAATCAAACACAGTTGGTCCTTCAGTCCTTCCACTCACAGCATAGGACTTCGTGTAATTTTGCTTCCCTTTACAGAACCTCAGTCTCCTCCTTTGTTAAATAGGAAAGTAACCAATGTGTCTTACTAATTGTAGTGAGGATCAAGTGACACAGTGTATCAAGTGCCAAGTCCCTAGTTGCACCGATATTACAGTACTCATATTAAAAGGTCTCTTGCCCATGGAACTTGAGCAGAGGGAGGTCAGGGGGAGTTACGGCCTTAGACAGCCTGTTGCTTCCTTTTTAATAATTGGATTGCATGTGTCCAAAAACTAGACAAACATCCCATCTGTCCTCCTGGGCTGAGATAATCCATGTCCAAGGGCTTTCCTTCTTGTTGCTGTGCAGCAAGCCCCCTTCTGATTCTGTGGCCCTTCTCACATAAGATTTGTTTTCACAGGCTGCATTTGAGAAATTCTGGTTAAGTCCTTCCCATCTGTTCTGACAAACTTCTCGTGTTTTAGGGTGACTTCTGACCACTGCTGACCTAACTCATGCTTTGTACTGGTTGCACAAAGGTTTGCTCAGAGAGGGCTTAGTTTATAATGATAAAAGTAGCAATTACAGCATCTTCGTTTATGGAACAATTACTATGTGTCAGAATTATGAAATGGGCTTTACAAAATAGAACGATTTCATTCAATTCTCAAAAGTGACCTATAGGATAGATCTTCTCTTCATTCTTAGAGTGGAAAATAGGTTTTAAGTATGGAAATGACAGTAAGTCACGATGTGGTGTTTAAACTCGGGTGTGCCTTGTTTCAACACTGCACTCTCACCCCCAAGTTTTGGGGGACACACTTGTCTTTGCCTTGTAATTTGGCAGTTAAATGTAATATTTAATAGTAGTTCTCGGGGCTTTTTGCACTTTTTATGATATTACTTAAATTAGAAAATTTCAAATGTAGAGCAAGCATAGGAAATAATAAATTACTGAATACTCACCACTAATATTCCATGCATGCTGCCATTTTGCCTTAATTCATTCATATTTTAAAGACACAATAACAGCGAAAACCCACCTCAGCATTTCACCCCATTCTTAATCTCCTGAGCAGAAATGCTAGACTAAGGGCAATGAGTGTCTTTCCCTGCATGGTTTTATAGTTCTGTGACTTAGGTGTGCGTCTAAACAAAACATGTAGCATTCGTTCAGTGTGTTGTAAGTTGATATCACGTCTTATGTTACCATTTGCAACTTTGATTCGCATCTGATCTTTGTTATATGTGCAATCTATCACCCCCTCCCTGTGTGTGATAGTGCGGTGTGCAAGCGCTCCACAGTTTACCTTTAAGAGCAGCCCTGTTGTACGTGTTGGCTGTTTGCATATACTCGTTCTCACAGACAATGCTCCATTGATGCATAAGTGAAATGTATACACAGTAATCTCTGTAAGTTACATGTGTCACAAATAGCTTCTAAACCAGGGCTTGACAACTTTTTTGTAAAGAGCCAGATAGTGAATGTTGTAGATGTCATGGCCGCAGTCTCTGTTGGTTTTAATGGGACTGGGCTTTAAACTCAGGGCTTGCAGAGGAGGTGCCCTACTGCTTGAGCCACACCTGCAATCCAGACATGGGATCTTTTATTGGAGGGATTCTTCTATCTGGAGGGCTTTAAGACAAATGTACTGAAAGTCCTAATCGTTCGAGAATACAGACCTATTGAAAGAGCCATAAACAGCACACAAACCAATGGGCATGGCAGTGTTCCAATAAAACTTTATTGATGAAAGAGCCATAAACAGCGCACAAACCAATGGGCATGGCAGTGTTCCAATAAAACTTTATTGATGAAAGCAGGCAGTGGGTCACATTGTTGTCCTTGAACCATGATTTGCTGACTGTTATTCTAGACCGCTGCTGACTGTTTGGTTTATGAAGTCTCTTTTTAAGCTGAATTTTTTACTTGAATATAATCAATTTTTCCCAGTGTTTTCCTTTTATTTTATAATTTTGGGTCCTCTCAAGATAGTCTTTCCCACTGTTTGTATTACTTTTTTTTCCTATTTCACTTTTAAAGCTTTATAGTTTTGCTTTTTTTACATTTCAGTTTTAATCCACATGTACTCATTTTTCCCTTTATTGTTGTGATGGGTGGGGTACATTGTGGCATTTACACAGGTTCCTGCTATGTATCAAATATATCTTACACGGATTCACCTCCTCAGCCATTCTCCTTCATCCCTCCCCCCACCCCGATTCCTGGAGTAATTTCAACAGGTATCATTTTTGCATTTACTTATCAAAACCACATTAAAATTCCAACTCACTCCTGTTAGAATAGCTACCATCAAGAACACAAACAAGAAGAAATGTTGGCAAGATTTCAGGGAAAAAGGAGCCCTCACACACTGCTAGTGGGAATGTAAGCTAGAACAACCACTATGGAAAACAGTATGGAGGCTCCTCAGAAAACTAAAAATAGACCTGCCATATGATCCCGGAACCCACTCCTAGGGATATATATGAAGGAATGTGAGTCAGGTTACAGCAAAGGCACCTGCACACCCATGTTTACTGCAGCACTATTCACAATAGCTAAGCTATGGAAACAGCCAAGATGCCCCACTACTGACGAATGGATTAAGAAAATGTGGTATCTATACACAACGGAACTTTATGCAGCCACAAAGAAGAACGTAATAATTTTTGTGTGGTGTTCACTGTGAATAGGACTGCTTATTTTTTCTTATGGCGAGGTTGTCCTCACACCCTAGTGAGTGGCTCACCTTCTTCTCCCACCACCCCTGCCCCGGATTTGTGAGCCACTGTTAGCATAGAAACGTTCATTTAAAAATACCCCTTGTTAAATCCTGCAGAGAGAACACTAAGGTGCTCCCTACTGATTGTTATCTGTGTGAAGAACCAGCCAAGTGTGAGACCTGGCAGTTGGACAAGGGTGTAAATATCCAGGAGAGGCAGTAGTGGGTACTTCAGAGCCTTGCCAGACAACAAGATGTCAGTATGTAGCTCTGTGACTTGGGTGTACGCCATGATGGGCTCACTGCTATGACAAACAAATCCCAAATCTGAGCAGGTGGGTAGGTGGGTATGTTCCAGCTCCTTCTTGCCTTATGTACCCAGAATCCCTTAGGGCTGTGGTGACCTCCAGGGGATCCTCTGTCATAAAGCTGTGTGTGACAGAAGAGAGAAAGCATAGAGTTTGATGAGAGGTTTTTTTTTTGTTTGTTTAGTTGGTTGGTTGGTTAGGTTTTTTGTTTGTTTCTTCCAGTACTAGGGATTGAACCCAGGCTCCTCCCTGAGCTCTCTTGTTTGTATTTTTTGTTTTTGAGATGGGGTTCTCAATAACTTTTCCCAGGCCAGCCTTTAACTTGTGTTCCTCCTGCCACTGCCTCCCAAGTAGATGGGATTACAGGTGTGTAACACCACACTCAGCTTTGTGGGAAGTTTCATTGACCAGGTCTAGAGGTAGTACACCTTGCTGTTACCAACATTGTTCTGGCTGGAGCTCAGTCAAGTCATACGACTGCACCTGACTACAAGAGCTCCTAGGAAATGTAACCATGTGTTCAGGTCAGGAATAAGGAATGGATTGTATGGACACAAGGGAGCATACGGACCCCTTCACTAGGCTCCAAGAGTCATTCATCATGAGAGAGCACCATGTTCATTTTCACGCCCACTGTCTCACACTGTACCTAGATTATGGCAAGGGTTCGATGCGAGAGAGAGCTGACAGGAAGGAAGATGGGGAAAGGAAAGAGGGATAAAGTGGGAGGGAGGGTGGAGATGGGGTGAATGAATGAGTGGGAAAGCCCAAGGTGTTGCTGAGATGGTCATCCCACCTCAGCACCCAGACAGACCTTTGCGGAATCGGTAGGTCAATACCAAGACTGGTATTGAGTGTCCTTATTGAGTGGAGTGACACAGAATGTGGACTTTATAGAGGTCTGTTTTGGCTCTTTAAAGGCAGAACTCCCCAAATCAAGCCTGTGGCCAGCAGGGAGGGGCCCCTCTCCTGCTTTCAGGCTTAGTTCCTCGTGGCTGATAAGCTAGACAGAACTGAACTTGGTGCTGGACTTCCTCAGTTCCAGTGCTGTAGCGGGGCGGGGCTCTCTGGACCCAATGCTGGCCCAGTGGGCAGCAGTCCTGGCTGGCAGAGCTATGCTGAAGTATCTCAGTGGAATTACCAAAAGAGAAATTAATGGCTGTCAGGGTAGATCTGGGAACTCTCCCATAAGACCTTCTCTCTGCCGGTTCTGGGAAAGCCCGCGTTGGGAGCAGCCGTAAAGTGTTAGACTTGGTGGGCATCGCTGGGGCCTAATAAACCACTGCCAAGCCTGACATTTACATTCTCTGGCAACACAAAGTGAGCATGGGAACTGCTTTGCAGAGTCCCTTGGAACATGTTGGCAGAGCCTGAAGCTTTAGATCGATTGGGTAGGATGTAAATGTTCAGACAGATTCTAGTGCTGAGTGTTTGCTTTGGGTAGGAATATCCCAGTAACTCCTGAGAGTTTGTTTCCACAGTCAGACACTGGTTTCTAAAATGGTTGAATTGAAAGTGACTGAGTCTCCCCTCCCTGTACCTCCAGAACAGATCTGTGATTGAGAGAACTGGAAATGAGGGTCCCCTAAAAGGAAAAGGGTATTTTTCCCCTGCAAACCCATTTCAGTGTCCACAAGATGATGGTAAAATGCGGCCACTGAGAAATTCGCTTTCCGTAGGATTCTCAGGAAGGGGGTGCTTGTAGAAGAGTTGAGGGCCAGGGTGGTCTGCTTTCCAACCCTGACCCACCACTTAGTGTTGACAAGTGACAAGCTGTTCATCCTCTGCAAGCTTTGTTTTCCACATCTGTGTACCTGGGGAACCATGGTCCACTTCACAGAGTTCTTAGGGCACTAAATAAGAATACCTTAAGTGCTTGATTCCAGAAGGCCTGGTGTCCCCATTGCTCAGTGATTATTGTGCTATTCAAAGAGGAAGGGGTGGAATGTACAACCTAATGCCCAATATCCACTAACCCAGTGCATTTGGGTGGTGGCAATAGAAGGAAGGATTCAGGGAGTATGGAGTTTTGTCCCACGTCTGTTGGACCACCGTTGGGGAAGCCCATGAAGAGAAGGTCCAGATTCTTCCTGGGAAGCAAGCCATGAGCTAGAGATAGTGCAGTAAATTTAGAAAGACAAAAACTGAGGATAACCAATTCTCCAAAGTTGATGTGAAATAGGACAGAATTTGTGCAGATGGGACCAAATGAAGGGCGAGGAAGTCAGTGGTGGGAGACAGACCGCCAAGAGGGCGGGAGTGGATGGATGCATTTTGGAGCAGGGTTGGTTCAGTGGCCACACTGAGATGAACTTTTCATGGGATTCCAGTCTACCTGTCCTAGTCTCACATGAAGGCTCTTGGATACATTCGGAGGAGAAAGGCCAAAGTGTCAGGGGTGGGGTGGGGGGGCTCTCAGGTGTGACCACAGAGTGACTGATGGAGCAAGACTTGTTAAGGTCATTCTGTCCAACAGGCACCGAGAGCCAAGGCTGGAGCTCAGCCCTCCCAGATTGGCCAGAACCACACTACATCATTTCACTTGGGGTTGGAAGCCACAGGAATCAAGAACCTAGGAGCAGTGGGGGCAGTGAATCCAAGGCTTTGAATACAAGGAACACAGAACTCAGGTTAACTGGAGGGGAAACACATGCTGTCTGTGAGCCTGAGCAGCAGGAGGGCAGAGAAACCAGGGCACAGGAAGCCGAGAGATCTCTGAGCCCAGGAGCCCTGGCTGCACTGAGATTATCCTAGCTTGATGAATTGCTTGATTTCTCTGGGGCTCAGTTTCCTCATCTGTAAAAATGGGAGATGACCTTGCCCAAGGTCATAGTATTGGTTAAAGGCAGAACCTAACTTAGAATCACATCTCCAGGCAGGAACAGTTAACATTTGTTCTGGACATTGGTGCTTGCAAAATACTTTCTCCTAAGTGACTATGTCTGCTGACATTTGGTCCAGGTCTGTTTCTAGCACAGCTAGTCACCTGAGGACACTTTCGCTGTGTCTTACCAAGGAAACGTTGACGTGAAACAGGAATCCCCAAATCACATTAAAATGTCCAGGTTCAAATCTCTAGCAAATCCTCTTTTAATTCAGAGCTTACCTGCTCCTCCCTAAGGCACTCAAGATACCAGAGCACTCTTTCTTACTCAACTGTTTCCTTTGTTCTGACTCTGGATTGTCCCTTGGTGGTACCCTGTTAGAAATCGGTTAGGGTGGATCCGAATGTGAGTTTTGCTAGGCCATTAATGAAAGTTTATTTGGCCAATGTGTGTTACAAACATGTGATTAAGCAAAGGTAAGCAAGTTCTTTATTAGGAGTTCTCAGACCTTTTGCTGTATTCATGGGAATTACAGATCCTCAAGAGGAAGGTAGAGTCACCAGTACAGAACCGTTTTTCAACCTGGGTGGTGGTTGTTTTCACAGAAATCTCTTTAGGCTGTGCATTGGGAAATGGTGAGCTGGAGTTCACCTTTGCTGAGCTCAGCATCCAGTGGGTTGCCCTGGGTGAACTCCTGGCTCCCTGAGGTGGCCTTTGATGAGTCATCTGCTATATCAGGGTGAACTTCCCTGATATGTGTATCAGGGTCACGTTGTCACTCAGAATGACACTTGGTGGTCTAAAGGATTAATTCTAAAATGTCTTAAGTTTTGCATACAATTTGAGTTTGTGAGACACTTTTGTACACGTGAAATTTACTAAAAACTGCCAGTTAGCCCCGATGGCAGCAACCTAAAGCTATTTGCCATATTCTGAGTGTCTCCCTATCCAGCACCTCCCCTTTTCTAAACTGGTCCCTTCCCCCTTTCCCTGAGGACACAGAACTGCCGCAAGTTGATCTCCCCTTTGGATCACAAATTACTTCTTCCTAGAGATCCCTGATGACTAAGGTTTTAAATAGGTCAGCTTACAGTTTGGGCTTTTATTAATACGACGCAGTCCACCTTGAGTCAGGCTTGGTAAAGAAACAGCATGCAAAACGGGAGGTCTGGACAGCCCAGGGAGAGCTGGTCCGGGTGCGTTGTAGGACTTTTTACTGTGTCACCCTGCCTGACATCCTCTTTCCAGAAAGTGTAGGATCTATACTGCTTGCCCCTTAATTTTAACTGGGACCGAGAGACCTCATCACAAACACTGAATCCTTGCTACAAGGTCCTTTCTCAGTTCTCTTTTAACCCCAAACTATATACATATATATATTTTTTTCTATCAGGAAAAATGTTATGTGATTGTGTCTTTAATCTCAAACTGAGCTAGCCTTCAGTCATGCCTAGGTAGGGTTTAAGACACTGCTTTGTCTTCTTTTATATTTATTTTATTGTGACTTTTCATGGCAGAAAGTGACATTGATTTTCCATGTTTCATGGTCAGATAAAATTTCTTTTGAAGATAACCTTTATAGCATGGGAACAAATGGTTCACTGTAAACACTGGAACTGCTATCCTAACAGCTGCCTTTCAGAACTGGACCCGAAATATCTCATTTTACTGATGTGTGGCCTGAGGCTTGGAGAGGGGGAATGACTGACTTAGGTAGCTGCCATCAGTTAGTCAGAGCTGGGGCCAAGATCTTCAGTATCTTCCTGAACTCTCCTCTTCAAAACGTGTCTCTCAGCCTGTCCATTAACTGAGGGCTGATAAAGTCTCTTGAAATTGTTTTTCCTTGGGAGGTGGAGATCAGGAGGATTGTGGTTGCAGGTCAACTGGGACAAAAAGTTAGCAAGACCCCCAATCTCAACAAATAAGCCAGTGTGTTGATCCACCTCTGCAATCTCAGCTACAAGGGAGATGGAGGTAAGAGGACCTCAGTCTGAGACCATTTCCTGACAAAAGTGTGAGAGACCCTGTCTGAAAAATAACTAAAGCAAAAAAGGTCTGGGGGTGGGCTGCAGTCGTAAGGCACCTGCCTAGCAATTGCAACACCCTGAGTTAAAAACCACTACCACTAAAAAAAAAAAAAATCATTTTTCCATCACTGCAGCATTTTGAAATCATATTCCAGGAATAGATTAGAACTAAATAGTTATTAAAATATTAAAAGCAGTCGTCAATGTGAGAAACTGAAACAAACATAACTACATTCTTGAAACGCTGTAACATTGGCTAGCAGTTGTTTAAAGTTAAGCATTTTAAGTGAAAAACAGCTGAAACAACTTAAAGCCTGTTAAAACAGCAAATAGGCTAATGTGAGCAAAGTTTAAAAGAATCTTAAAAATTATAGTCAATTTAATGTGGGCATTCTTTTTCTTTCTTTCTTTCTTTCTTAAAACCCCGAAAAGCAGCTAAAACAAATAAAAACCGAAGTCAACAATTCCAAATAACAGACCAGTAAGGAAAGGGAGTAAATGATCACCCAGAGCCTTTTCTTTTAATGTGGTCAAATTAAGTTGCAAAACAAGCTTGAAGTCCATTAAAATGAACGAATTTTTTTTTTTTTTACAAGATCCATCCATTACACAGTGCTGTGGAATTCAGCCTAGAAGGGATTGGTGGCTTTTTAAAACACTGAGGAAATGTACCCTAGTCTTCTGGTTTGCACCTGTTGGCTCCCTTCCTGGGATGGAAGATTTCATGGGGTAACACAACCAGGATGCTAAGACAGGCAGGCCGACCCGACAGACTCAGCCCTGGATGGAAGATACGTGGTTATCAGAACCATCCAGAAAAAAACGGGGCAAGAAGAAGGGAGGGAATTCAGCCCAAGGGACAGACCTGGATAACTTGCTAGTCTTTCTGGGTACTGTGACTTCCTCCTATTTAAAATTTTATTTTTCCACGTGGTGTTAGGCAGCAGAATTCTAAAACACAAGTGTATTTAGTCGTGCATTGTTACATAACAAGTTATCACAAATCTTAGTGGCTTAAAACAACAGTGAGTGTTTATCTCACTGTTTCTGTGAGCCAAGCATTGAGAAATGGTGTGGGCGGGTAGTGGTCCTTGTTCTGTATCTCCCATGACGTGGTAGCTTGGTGCTGCCTGGCTGGAGGACACCCTCTCCACAGGGCTGCCTGAGTGTCCTCCTGACATGGTGACTCCTCCTCAAAGCAGGTGAGGAGACATGAGGAGGAAGGTGAGTATCTACTGACCTAGTCTTGACGTCAAAAACTCTACTTTGTCCTCTACTGGGTACAGAGACTAGTCCTGACTCAGTGTGTGGAGACACATCTGTGGACCACGGACCAAAGTGTCCCCCAAGCCGTACCTCTGAACTGAGCATTTGCAGACATTCCTCCTGTCATTATTCCCTAAACAATGCACTGTAACAACTTTTGATATGTAAGTGACATTTACATTAAACAAGGTGTTAGAAGTCACCTGGAGGTGATTTAAAGTACACAGGATGAAGTCATAAATGCTATGTAAATATCATACCATTTTATACAAGGGACTTGAATAGCTGGGGAACTTGGTGTCCATAGGGATCTCTGGCACCTTTCCTCCCCATGGATACAGAGGGAGGTGGGTGAGAAGGTGCCAGTCACTGGGTATCATTTTGCAGACTGACTACCTGCTCAAGGTCAGGAATCCAGCAGAGAAGCCCATGTTCCCATGCCAGCCTTGCAGAGGGTGGAGCCTAAGAAACAGACAAATGGTGGCAGCTTGGGAAAGAGAGAGAGGGAGCCTTGGCCAGCCAAGGAGGGATAGGATGAGCACTTAGCACTGGGCAAGCCAGTCCTCCAGCTCCCTGCACACTGGCTGCGGGGTTGCATGCTGGTTGGAGCTCCAAGTTGGGGTTCATCTTGGAAAGGCCAGGAGAGCCACAGCAGACCCCACCACTAAACTGAATGAGTGCCCTTGAAATAGCAAGAGAAAGAAAAGCTGGTGGATGGAGGAAAGAAAGGACGAAGCGGCCAAAGTCAGGCTGTGTGTAATCTCTGGAGGATGAATGCCAGATTAACACAGTACCTGACTCTTAGAGATGGAGCCTTTCGTCTTCTAAGGGATAGATTTATTGTAGGAACTTTTTCAAATGCAGATAAGCAAGAAGAAAATAAAAATAACGTGTAAGCCACTCCTTGGTGCTACTAAAAATTATGTTATTTTTCCTAGGGTCGCGGATGAATCAGGGTCACTATGTGTGCATATGTTGTGTTGTGTGTATGTTCTGCCAGAGCAGTGCTGTGCCACTGTTCCCTGCCGTTCCCTCATCCTTAGCATCTCCTTGTCACAGCAATCCTGATATAGCAGCATTTCTCAACCTTCTCTGCGTCATCGCTCCCCTAGGGAACCCTTAAAATACCACCATAAAATTTTAATACCACAGATCCGCTGTGTATCTGTTTATACGTTATGGCCTTTGGAAGGCTGCAAATAACTATAATAGCTAAGGCTTCCTTTTTCCTCACAAGAACAAATGCTTGCCTCCTTTGGCCAGATGTGTACTATTGTCTCTTTTTATTCAGCTTTTTGGGATCTTGTTATATGAGTGGATAATGACTTGTATAATCAACTTGTTACTGAAATGTGGCTTATTTCCAGACCTGAGCACACAGATTATGGCAGTCATTACAACATGTGTAGGACTCATTTCCTTCATCCAGTTAGACTCTTATTTGATCTCCTCTCTCCCTTCAAGACCCTCAGTTTTCTCTTCATCACTTGCTCTGGTCATCCCCAAGTACTTACCTGGTACCAGCCAGTCCTGACGCTGGCCCTGGAGAGAGAGAAGAGGCTGAGAAACTGATTTTTGTCTGTACAGAATTCACAGCCCAGTGAAAGGAAGGAGGTGGGTGTAGGGAGGAAAAAGATTCAGGAAATGTGGGTATCCAGAAAGAAGTAAGAAGTCCTAGAAGCAGGATATGTGACAAGTCCTGGTCCTCCTTGTAACTCAAGTCAGGGTGCAAGGTCACATGATTTGTGATTTTTTTCAAACCTCGATTTTTTTTTTGTCAAATTTTTATTGCTGTTGTACTGGGGGTACATTGTGCAAACCTCAATTTCCATATCTGTACAACGAGCTAGCAATACTGACTCCACAGGGACTTTTCATATCTCCTGGGTTGGGGCTCAGCTGGTGAAATGCCAAGCCCAGATCAGAGCATAATCAAAGGAAGTGCTAAATCAGAATTCATTTGACTTTTGAGTATGACACTAATTAAACAAGAAAGTTTCCAGGATCTATAAATTGTGTTCAATGTCCAGGGGACACTGTAGATTTATGATGACATCAAAGTCAGAAATAAATAAAGATTTTCCTGGGGATATTTTATTCTTCCTTCTCATGCTGAAGTAATTCTAACGAAATGCGTGTGAAATACACGATGGCAAATCCTCTAACAATCTCCGCCTTGGTAATAAGTGTTACATTCTCGTGGGGCGAGAGCATCTGCTTAAAAGTTCCATGTAACCGCTCAGCAAAGCTGCCAGTGTAGACTTTGGTCGTCTAAGCAGAGCATGAAGCAGGTGACGTGGGAGGAAGAAAGATGCAGCTTGGACTCAGACATTGTCACTGATGAGATGTGGGGCGAGTGATTTCACTTCTCCAATCCTCGCTTTCCCTGTCCAGCAGGTGGAAATCATAAGTGAGACGTACCCGACACCGCTTGCCAGGATTTAGTGAGGGAATGCATGTAAGACCTGTGTCACTGCCTAGTGCAGTGAGTGCTCAGTAAAGGCAGTGGTGCAGTGGTGGTGGTGATGGTGCTGGTGATACAGGTGATAGTGATGGAGGTAGTGAGGATGGTGGTGATGGTGGTGGTGATGGAGGTGGTGATGAAGATGGTAACAGAGGTGGTGGTGGTGATGGTAGTGGTGATGGTGATGGAGGTGGTGATGATGGCTATGGTGGTGGTGGTGGTGAGGGTGCTGTTGGTAATGATGGAAAATCGAGAGACTATAGACCATAACGTGAATGAGGAATGACTTTCTGGTTGCTGGATGGTTGTAGTTGAGATGCAGTGGCACAAGAGAGTTGTGGACATCACAAAACTCATCCAGTCATCCTTCTACAAAACTTGTGTAGAAGGAACAGAGCTGTGTGAGACCACATTTTGTCTCCCATTCTCACTGTGGTGTCATATCTCAAGCCTGGCTCCACCTGTGAAAAGAAAGCAGCATCTTCTCCCCAAGTCAGTGACACTGAAGGAGACAGTCTGTGTGAAAGCAGCAGGTGGTGAGCAGGTCCTGTGAGTGCAGGTCTTGTTCGTGAAAGGGGTGTTCAGTAAACAGGTGAGCACTCCAGCTTCCTTCTTTTAGTTATTTATGGTGGTTTTTCTCCCTCTGAAATACCTGAGTTCCCACTGCCCTGCCCTACCTCTGCTTCCAGAAGCCCTTGCAGCCTAACCCTAGCCTTCTCTCACTGCCTCCTCTCTCAGGAGGCCCTCCTAATGGTCTGAACCAGCTGGGCTTCCTTTCTTGGGACTCTCTGAACCTCACAATTTATAAGAGCAACTCATTAATGCCTTATTATGCTTGAAGATGTGTATTTATCTATTTTACATATTAGTGTTTGTGTTTCTCTGAAGTTAAGAATCTTGTTACATTTACTTTTTAAATCCCATCTCCTTTCTTTTACCCTATCCTTTTGTGCGTGCAAGAATCGTGTGTGTGTGAGAGAGAGAGTGTAAGAGAGAGAGAGAGAGAGAGAGACAATCACACACACACATCCTCAAAATTCTTTAGGCATTCAGTAGATAAAACTGTATTTGGATTTCTTTTTATTTCTTATTTATAAATCCTGCTTGTTCTCTTGCTCCTTTTTCTTCACCCAATTCCTCGTGTCATATGCCTTCAGATACACAAAGATAACAAGCTTTCCGTTTATATAGTTAGTGACCCACTCATGAAAATAAACGTGTTCTAATGTAGGACCTGAGACACCTGATACCATTTGAGCCTCAGAATGCATCCATTAATTCAGTCCTGTCTGTGCAGGAGTGGCGAGCTCTCAGTTTAAATAAATCACTCCAACAGCCGCAAAGTCCTAAAGGGAGGAATGGGACACTCTGTCCTGCCGTGCTGATTGGCTGTATGTCCTCCTCTGCCAAACCCAGAGGCAAGCTAACTAAAAATATTAAAAACCCTGCTCAGAGCTGAGGCCTCTGTCCAGATCTGTGGGCTGCTGGGGATTCACGTGACCCAGTTAATCATCTGTGCCCGTGTTTTTGTGCCTCCTCTTATCTTTATTTCTCTTTCTAGTTATTTCCTTTGTGGTTCAATCTTCAGCCTTACAATCAAGTCCTCAGTGTAAACAGTGGTGCCCACTGGGGACCTGATGACCCGCGACACCTTTCTTTCACTGATGGCTGGAGGACACATGGCTGCACCCCAGGTGGACGCGAGGAAGTCTGATCTGACTTTATTCTGCTTGTGGCTCGGCTCTTCCTCTTGCCAGCCGCCGGTGCCGCCTCATGGTTCCTCCCACTCAGTCATTCGTACATCCATCGGGTCAGCCTGCTATTTAATAAATGTTTATCAAAGGTGTGCCGTGTGCCGGGTTAGTCCCAGCTCTGGAATGAAACAGTGAACCAAAGCCATAGTACCAGGCTCTCCAGGGGAGAACCACTCACCCATGCTTTAGTTGGAACGTTTTTTAGACTCCGAACCTTGGATGAAGTCCACTTGCCTTGACTTATTAAGTAGGTTGAACCAGATAGCTGTCATTCCTCACTAGAGATCAGAGTTCAGCAAATGTGAGCCATATGACACAGCACGTTTGATTTTATGATTTATAAAATATAAAGTCATTGCCCTCCCATGTGCCATCTGAGTCCACCATGTTCCATGGGGCAATGCAGTGTTCTGGGAAAAGGAAGACCACGATTTGTGGTTCTAAGTCACGTAAGCTTGCTGGGTCTCGGTTTCCCCATCTGTCAGATGGGGCGGTTGGATGATCTTTGAGGCTCCCTCTACCACTCCAGTTCAATGGCTGTGTGCTATGAGACCCAGGTCCCTTTCTTGAAGAGCCATTGGCGTCACTGTAGCTAGAGCAGAGCGAGGGCGTGTGAGAAATACCAAGTCTCCCTTGTGACGTGTCGCCATGAAAACATTGGCTGCCCTCCGCATGTACGTCTGCTGGTGCTGTGCTGCAGGCCAAAGTTAAATTTAGATGAAAATCAGTTAGAAGCTAAAAATATTCCCAGCTTTCCTGACAGGTTGTATCCATCATCATGGGAGGAAAGGATGTGACTGCCTGGCGACAGGGAGGAGGGGGCCTGGGTGAGGTCAGGCGGACTGGAATCTCGCTGACTTGAGAGGACAGACAGATGTGTCCTGGGAAGGCTGAGGCCGACTGTGGGAGGCTCCAGCCTGAAGAATGTTCAAGTTGGAGGGAAAGGTGGCTGGACCTCGGACTGACCCACATCGCCCATAACTTTCTAGAAGGTTCTTTTATGGACTCTTGCTCAGAATGAAATCCTGAAACTTCCTTTGCTCCTTCCTTAACAAAGTGCCTTATTAAAGAGTTTCTTCAGCCAAAAAACAAGTTTTAATGGAGTGGAAAGGTGAAGACTGAGTCGATGGAGTCTCCTGAGAGATGCCATGTTGGCAGGCAAGATGGTGCCCTGAGTTAGAATCCAGCTCTGCACAGACGACTGGCATGGTTCTGGTCTGCTCACTGTAAGTCCAAGGTAAAGCTACTCACTCAACAGGCAGAGTGGTGGTTGGCACACAATGCCATTGTCATTATTGCTTTGCTATTGTTACCCCTCCCTGAGCCAAAGAAGGAATGACTGCAGCTGTCCCTTGTGTCCCTTGAGGCCCCTGTGGAGGGCTTGTGGTGAGTGGAATAACTCAGACATGGTTTCAATCTGAACTCCCCCAGTAACAAACTCTACAACCTTTATTGAGCTTGTCTTTCTGGGTCCAACTCAGAGACACTTCGTACAGTTATAAGAATTAGACGAGGTCATGTAATTCAACACCTGGTGCACAGTAGGTATTCTAGAAAGACAGGGAGCCACACTGTCGTGGGCAGAAGAGTAAGTTCCGGTGTTGGACCAACACCGTTAAAATCCAGGTTCTGATGGGATTAGTGGGGAGATCTTGGGAAAGTTGCTTCCCCGTTCTGACATTCACTTTTTTCTTCTGCAAAGTAGAAATAATAATCACATCAGTTTTCCAGAGTCTCTGGGAAGGCGAGATGACATGGCACACCGTGCCTGGTGCATGGTGCAGCCCTCAGCCACCGTTAGCCCTGTCCTTCCTGCTCTCTTCTGGGACTCCCTGGAAAGCAGCAGTCCAGTGCTGACCTCACCGTCTCTGTGCTGCTGTCGCTAGTCCATTGCTGTGTTGTTGCCAAGAGCGAGAGAGGCTAGGTCAATGGGAACTTAAACTACAACAGACAGAGCAAGGTCTGAGTGACACAGACACAGCACATTTCTAGGTCACTGGCCATGTGGCCTTGGTGAGTGGGAGGACCTGCTGATTTGCTCTCCCACCTGCGCCTCCTGTGGCGCGGAGACTTGAGCTATTTCTCGCTCACTGCTCTCCATGGCCTTTGGCCAGCAAAGCTGTCATCTCTCCTTCCAGCTTTCCTCTACAGCCTTCTCCACAGCCTTGATTGGTTTTCCTGAGGTGGTGTCTAGGCATCTCCCCAGCCACTTAGGTACAAAAGGCAGCGTGTCTGGCCCGTGATGGTGACAGAGGGGGCAACTGCCTTTCCTAGGGCTCCTCCTGGAATTGGAGGAGCAGCTCTGAAACCTTCAGTTAAGGCAGGCCAAGAAAATTTGGATGTGGCCACATGAATGCTGGTTTCATCTGTAGACAGTCAGGTCCTGGCGGCCAAGATCGTTGGGAAGAAATGTGGCTTTGCATTTAAACTTCACATTTGTGGAGACTTGGAGTTTTCAGTCTCCACTGGTTCCAACTCAGTGGATGATTGTCTCCAAACCCACTTATTATATACAAAACCTCACAGTGGCTTTGCAGGCATAGGGTGGGGCCAGCTGCCCTGGTTTAGCCTCACTGGGATTTGGGATAGCGCTGTGCTCCGCTTCTGAGCATGGCAGGTAGGGAAGAAACCCTGACTTACATGCTGAAAACCTGGGTTTTGTTCTCTGTCCAGTATTATTCAGTTGTGGGAGCTGGGGGACATGGGAAAGCCACCTGCTTCCCAAAAAACACCTTGGAGTCATCTCCAGTGCTTCCTGTAGAAGGGATGGGTGGCCCTGATGCGTTCAGATTCACAAACAGCTGATGTGGAATCTTGACTCTTTTCTTGCTTCCTGTGTGACATTGTCCCTTGGGCTTCAGGTTTCCCACCTGTGGTAAGACACAAGGCAATTATGTTTGCCAAGGTCTTCTAAGAAGCAGATACCACCCCAGAATGAAATGTGGGGGAAATAGATTAGGAAAATGTCAGACAGCCACGCAAGTCTGACCTCAATAAAGGACCAAGGGAAGGGAGGTTGGTGGGAAGGGCCCTCAGTCACCAAGGAGGATAAGCCAGCCCAGCAGGGAGTCTTGCAGTCAAAGTCAGCTGCCAGAGAAGGCCTCAGTTCCCCTGTGGAGCTCAGTACCACCCGGGGTCTCTGCAGGAACCCAGCGGCTGCGGGTGTTGGTTGAGTTCACTGCCTGTGGTGGGAGGTCTGCGTCTGTGAAGAGCATTGGCTCTCATGGGTGCCACAGACACCTACACTGCAGATGGCTGGGAGGTGGAAGAGGTAGGCGGTGGTGAGTCTTACTTTAAGGACGGCATCCATGTGTGCATGGATTACACTCATGGCTATGCAAAGTAAAAGGAAGAATACCAAGATGGAATCAGGAAATCCCTGAGGAGGAAAGGACTTGCTCTGGGTGTCTCAGATTACCTTATTAATCCTCCCAGAACCTAGGGAAGTCCAGTGCCTGGAGTCAGTAAGTTAGAGGGCAGTGGGCACATGAACCCTAGTTCTAAAGTCTTGTGGCCCAGTTGGCAGCTTGGTGTTAAGGCTGAGCTCATTAACTGAGGGCAGATGTGTTTCAGCCCCTACAGAAGTGCTGCAGTGCCTACACAAGGCACCCCTCGGTACTGCAGTCTGAGACCTTGAAGCTTGGGGTTCAGTGTAGCTCATCCTGATTCCCTGGGAGGCTCCCTCCCAGTTAGGGGTCCATGGCAGTGCTGCTCCTGTGGGGACACCAGGATGCTTGGGTGGGAAGGACTTCTTCCCTCTTTGCTGCCCACAGGTGGGGCAGAAAATGTCAGTTGGGCATTTCTGGCTGAAGCAGCGGGATGTCGTGCAAGCGGTCGCTGCTCAACCAGGGAGCATGCGCTTCCCTTCTCTGGAGTCTCTGGGCTGAAAGGGCCTCAGAGGCGCATTCTGACACAGGCTGTTTTCACATCAGGCCTGTGTTGGGAGGGATGCAGCCCAGCCAGCAGAAAGCCCCTTGTTGCTCTCCTTGTAACTGTTACCATCCTGGAGGTGGAGACTCCCTCATCAAGATTCCCAGCAGCTGCCTCTTACCTTGGCATTTGTGATGTGTGGCCTCTGCAGCTTGAGCTTTCTCACTCTCACTATGCACTAATTAGGCTGGGCCTTTGTTTTGCCTTGGCCAGGAGCCTTGGCCTTCTGGCATTTACATTGTTGGATTTGAGTGGCTGGCAGCTGGTGGGACACGAAGGGCAGGGATGTTAGAGAATGGTCCCATGACATCCACTTGGGTATTTCTGTTTTCCCAGGAATCAACCAGGCCAAGAGTGCAAGTGGCAGTGGCTGTCACTGAGGACATGCCAAGTCTTTGCTTCACATTTTACGCAGTGCTATTTCCTGCTCAATAAAGGCAGAATTTGCATCAAATGCCCAATTTTTAAGGGTGTACCAAGCAGACAACCAACCTTTCTTTTTTGCAGGGCTTGGTGGGTGATTTTTGGAGGAGTGGTCACTTTAGTTGACAGGCTGACACTAAAGAAGGTGTAGCTTCTTCCTTCCTTTTGTCTCCCTCTCTCCCTCTGCTATCTTTATCCTCAGATAACATTTATCAACTTTCTTTTATGCCAACTATGTGGAATTCAGAGATGGGTAAGGCACAACCTCTGCCCTTAAGAAATATGCTGCCTCCAAGCCTGTTGCTTTGGTTATGAGTTGAGTCAATGAGACCATTTAAAGAGGCTGTTTTTAAGGTTTGGAACTCACATTCCACAGGACAGTGTGATAAGATACACCCAGTAAACAGGAAGCCAGAGCAGTATTTCACCAACACAAATGGTCATAAACTGAGAACTTACTTTAACTCGCCCATGAAATAATCCAAAGCAAACTCACATGGGTCATTTTTCTTTATGACACAACCTGAAATACAAGGGACTTTCACTCCTTACAGATGGGGAGGCAGAGTGAAAAGGCTTCTTCAGAATCTTAGTTGTGAGGTGAGGTGGCTCAAGTGGTAGAATACTGCCTAGCAGGCTTGAGACCCTGAGTTCAAACCCCAGTGCTGCAAAAGGAATCCTAGCTGTAAAGCCAACACTTGATCACGCCAGCAGCCTTCTCTAAGAGATAGACATCGGCAACCTTTCTAAATGAAAGCTCAGAGCCAAGTGCCGCAGCGATGAAGCGTGAGAGTGTATGCAAAGCATGTGGCTTGTTTCCAGGTGCTTACTAAACAGCCAGTAAAATCAGTAGCTCTCAGTTTTATCATCATTCTCAATCACTCTGTCATTCCCCAGTTCTGGGGGCAGCTGGCGCAAGGCTGTCACCCAGGATCCATGGATTTGTCCCCAAGGGCCAAATGACACAAGGACTGGCATCGGTCAATGCTGTGACCAAACGTTGTCCCTTCCAGGCAAACAGTTCAGCATGCTAGTGCCTGACACAAGCATAGAGAAGACGCAAGACAGCTCTCCTCTCCCCAGCCCTCTGAAGTAAGCGCTGGACATGAGCTAGATGTGCTGCTGGATGTATCTGTGGCCTCAGAGTTCTTAGAACCGTCAGCAGATGTGGTAGATGGGAGAAGGAAATGCATACCCTTCATGGAAGCCGAACTGCCCATCTGGGACAAAGCAGGAGGACGTTTCAAATCTGCTTCTTTTTGAAGCTGCACATTCAGAAATAGAATGTGGCCAAGTGACTGACTGGAGCAGATGGGCCCTGGCTGTGCCGGATTTCAGCAAGGCCTCCTCCCCCGTAGAATTAATGGAGCTCGGGTCCTGGGCGGTGAGCACACTCTTGGCGTGCAGCTGTCTTGTGTGACTTGGGTTGCTCTCATCTGTGACACACATGGGAGCTGAGAAATGAGTCTTAGATTCTGGGTCACGTTAGCGTCAGGACCATCTTTTATTAATTACACAAGACAATACAAGTGAGGTCTTCAGCACACGCGCAGGAAGCACGCCCCACAAGCACTGGCATCTTCTGGCTGCTTTGGTTGGTGGTTCTCTGCTAAATCAGGGTGTTGGTTTTGGAGGTGGTATTTCAAACAAAGTTCCTACTTTGCTTGAGACTGGAACCAAGTGCCCTTCCCCTGAAAGGAGCCCTTCCCCACCCCCAATATTTTTGGTAGAATCCTTATCCATTAGACTCGCAGCAAATGAAACTTTTTAAAAAGGCATAAATAAGGCTGGGCACTGTAGTGCATGCCTGTATTCCCAGCTACTTGGGAGGCAGAGGTAGAGGTTCCAGGTTCCAGGCCAGCCCAGGCAAAGTTAGCATGAGACCCTATCTGAAAAGCAAACTAAAAGCAAAAAGACTGGGGATGTGGCTCAGGTTGTAGAACTCTGAATTCAACCCCCGGTACTACAAAATAAATATATAAATAAATAAGAAAAAAAATGAAAGGCACAAAATATTATCTTTCTGCAAGATGTACATTCAAGACTCCACGAATAGACTAAGTCGAACACGGTGTCACAGAGTCTGCCTGAACCCCCTTTGAGAGGAATTCTGGGCTGGTCTGAGTCTCAAAGGAAAAGGAATATTATTGATGAGTGATGTCTGCATGGCTATGGGAGAAGGGCGGTTGGCATGTGTGCCACCTCTGCCTTTACCAGGGAACTTCCAAGCTCACATTCTTGGTGAAACTGAGTGCCAGTCTCGTTTCTGAAGGCACAGCCATCCGGGTGAGCAGCTGTTTAGCTTCTGGTTATGTTTCTGGTCTCTGGTTGCTTGGCTTTTAACAAGAGGTCAGTAATTGAGGGCTGGGAGTTTCCTGCAGAACTGGGACGTGTAAGACAAGCCCACAAACCAAAGCCCCAGCAGTGCTGGCATCCACTCCTCCTCGAGGTCACGTCTGGCAGAGGGATCTAGGGAGACAGAATGTGAAGGCCACACCTGAGGGGCTGGTCCACAACACAGCACCGCCACCACCAGAAGTCTCAAATCCAAGAGATGTCACCCCAGTGGACAGGTTTCACACTAATCCATTAGGGGGAGGAAAAACACAATGGCTGCTATGTCCTGCTCTTCAGCACATGTGCTTCCCCCACCCCCCCAGTTCAGAAAGGCTCACGCTTCTGGAACTAGTTAATCAATTAAGTGACTTAGGGCAGTTGTTTTTCAAATCTTAAACTAAAAAAAAACTAATTTACAATCCTGGTCTGAGCGGAGAAGGTCTGAGGACACACGTGAATAGTGGCGGGTCACGGCTACATGAGTGCTCTGAGGGTAAGTTCCCAAGTCTGGTTCAGTCTGAAACCGAGATTCCACTTAAGTCTAAAAGGAATTACAATACAAGTATTAACAAGCTAGACTCTCTCATTGGCAGTGTTGAAAGCAAGTAGTTTTATACTTTGCCGTTTTCGCCTTTTTGGAAGAAGTAAGTGGTAATTTGAATAACTATCCTCCCCATTGTTGGGCAGTAGGTGTTAGCTGGTTGTTAACCACACTCCACGCTCACCACGTCTCCATTTGCTTTGAAATGCCTCACATCCAAAAAACAATAGCTCTCAGCAATGAATTAGATCCTTTTTTGTTTTGTTTTTTCTTTTTTGCCATAGGACGGAACTCGGCCTGGTGTTTCCTAGGCAAGCCCTCTACCACTTCAGTCATGCCCCTTGGTCCTTTTGCTTTCAGTTTGCTTTTCAGATAGGATCTGACCAGCTTTTGCCTGGACTGGCCTGGAATAGCCATCCCTCTAACTCCATTTTCTAAATAGCTGGGATTACAGGAATGTACCACCATGCTCAGCAATTCAACTTTTTTAAAAGGCAAAAACATCACATTTCTGCAAGGTGTGCTTCCAGACCCAAGTCTCTGGATTCGTCATTCTCAGAGCTTTTTGGACTTGAACTCAGGTTTTTGCATTTACTAGACAGGCGCCCTACCACTTTGAGCCATACCTCCAGCCCTTTTTGCTCTGGTTACTTTTGAGATAGGGTTCTGCTATTTGCCACAGCCAACCTGAACCACAATTCTTCTATATTATGCTTCCTGCCATAGCTGGGATGACAGGCACACACCACTGTGCCCAACTGTTGGTTGAGGTGGGGGTCTCTCAAACTTTTTGTGCAGGCTGGCCTCAAACTGTGATCCTCCTGAACTCAGCCTCCCAAGTAGCCCTCAAAATATTTTTTAACTCATAAATTACTTCCCGATTTTTAATAACATGGATACAGTTTCCAAAGCAATGGATCGATTTGACCCAGATCTAATATTTCTATAAGAAGTAAGAGAGATTCTAAGAATCACACACAGACTTTTCAAGCCTATAAAATGAGCTAGACTTTCACAGTTTCCTCAGGTCAACTAGAAGTGACATTTAAATAGTGCCTTGGGGTGGCCAGGGCAATATTTGCACCAGTGCTCAGGGGCCTCCTCTTATTTGCTGAGTCCTTCCAGACCTACAGACAAAAGGGCACATAGGTGCTTTGTTTTCGTGGAGAGGGAGAAGGGGAGGAAGGGAAGGGCTGGAGCAGCTGCCTTGGTCCTGGGCCGGGCAAAGGAAGCCCGTGTGCATGAGTGTGGCTGAGCCGGGGACAATGCTAAGTCACTTCCTAAAATCCACTAAAAAAGTGAAGGGCCGTTTTCCAGCCAAGAGTGGACTGGCTGTGGGAGGAAGTCACAGGGTGGTGCTGGAATCCACAGGGCCCCAGCCTGGAGGCCCAGGGAATGGGTGGCTGCAGAGGAGGGCCAGGTGCAGAGCTGTGACCCTTGGAGGAGCCAGGAGCGAGGAGCAGGCTGAGCCCAAAGCAGCTAGGAGGAAACCTGCCTTGGAGGGCTGGGCCTTCTGTATTCATGGTGCCATCCCAGGGGAGAAACCACAAATACTTGCCTGTGAGCTAAACCCTAGGTCACAGGATCGGCTAATTAACTTGTAAGAAACTGTCCTAAACTGAAACCGGTCTGGCCTAGTACATAGCTAGGAGGTGCCTCACCGGTCCCTGGACAGCGCTTGGACAGTGCCTGGCAGGCCATTCTGTCTCGGCAGGGTTCACTCAGGTCCTGAGGTTCTGGGGCGAGAGCCCACCCACCCAGCCATGCTGGAAGATGACACGGGGAGAGCTGTTGGGTGTCCCAGATGGACAGGCAGAGGGCTGAAAACCCAAACACGCTGGTCTTGAGGGCTAGAAAATGATTTCTGAGTGTGAAGTGAAGTGATTTAGTTAGAATGGCCGATTTGAAGGTCAAACCGTGTTCTACTTTCTCTACTATGTCTGTAACTGGGTAACTTTCCGACCTCCTTCCCTTGAGAATTATGAGGACTGAACAGATAAGTCTGTATGCTCAATCTATTTCAGTCCTTAAACTATCCTCCCTTCAAGAAATTCCTATCACCTTTTCTAAGAACTGATTCTGATTCTGCAGTACATTTATTACAGGTGTTTTTTGTTTTTTTTTTTTTTCGGATGGTGGTGGTATTAGAGTTCAAACTCAGGACTTTGCACTTCCAAGGCAGGTACTCCACCATTTGAGCTTTACCCTCAGTCATTTTTGCTTTAGCTATTTTTCAGGTAGGGTTTCACTTTTTTTTTTTTTTTTTTACAGAGATAGAACTGGAGCTTTATCCTCCTACCTACTCTACCCAAGTAGCTGGAATCACAGGCACACACCACCACACCTGGCTTATTTGTTGAGACAGGGGCTCAAAAACTTTTTCCTGGGCTGGCCTTGAACCTGGATCCTTCTGATCTCCTCCTCTGGAGTAGCTAGGATTACAACCACTGTTCCTAGTCTTATTTTATTTATGGTTTTATATATTTGTGGAGAACAGTGTGACATTTCAGTATGTGTGCACACTGTGTAATGATCAAATAGGATAAATAGCATCACCACAAATATTTTTCATTTCTTCATGGTGAGAACATTCAATACTCCTCTGTCTTCCAGCTATTTTGAAATGTACCGTAGCTTATTTTCACTGCAGTCACAGTGTAGGCCTGGGCCATAGAATATCACTGTGTGCTGTTTGAGCAGTCAGAACCTCAAGCTTTGGATCCTGGCATTTCCCTAATTAGCTGTTTGTGGCCTGGAGCCAATCTTAAAGTCCTGGCATTCCATGAGATGACAAGACTCCCTTGATGGCTTAGTCACCCGAACTCTGCCCTTCTTTCTGGACACCCTACAAGAGCTCAGGAGAATCCCAGAGTGAAGAATCTGCTGAGCTGTTGCATGAAAAAATCTCTTTGGTGTAAGCCTGCTTCAGACATCAGAGCTTCACATCGTCCTGGTTTACACTCACGCGTGGACCCTAAATCGGGCCATGAGCTAATGCCAAGAATGCATGGTTGATTACAAAGTAATAAGCAGATCTGCTCTGTGGCGAGGTTCTCTCTGTTCTGATTTCTCCTTTTATGGTGGCTCTGGAGAGAGGCTGGAGCCTTGTAGGCAGTGAACTGAGAAGTTACGACCCATGCCTTCGGCGCATCGGTTCTGGAGTTGGACTTTTGAGTCATGCCAATTCCATTATTTGGGTTTGGCTTATCTGTGACCAAAAGCTGAGGTTATTCAAAGGAAAAGTCACCGGCAGCCAGCCTCATGTGGCGACAGACACTGGGCGAGAGGCAAGAAGTAAGAAGAAGGAAGATGGACAAGCAAGAAAAGGCCTCCCCATTCAGACCACCAGAGGTGCTGGGAAAGACTTGAAATCTGAGGTCCAGTGTGGCCAGGACTAAGGCCAGAGCTGACCACTGTCTGGACACCAGGGTCAGAGCTCTAGGGCTGTTGGTGAAGAGCCACCTGTCAGATACCAATAGAGGGGAGGAGGTGGAGGAGCAAACTGTCCATGGCTGGAAACAGAAGAGGAAAAGGGGCTGGGAAGTCCCACCATCCCCTCCCAGTCATGCCCCCAATGACCTAAGGCCCTCCCACAAGGCCTCACCTCCTGAAGGTTCCACCACCTCCCAACAGCACTGTTCTGTGCACCAAGCCTTTGGCACGTGGCCTTGGAGGACATTTCTATTCTTTCTTTTTTTTTTGTCAGTACACTGGGGTTTAAAGTCAGGGCCTGTGCTTGCTAGGCAGGTGCTCTACCACTTAATCCACACCCTCTTCCCTTTTTGCTTTAGTTATTTTTCAGATAGGATCTTATATTTTGTGCCCAGGCTGATCTAGAGCCTTGACCCTCCCAAACTCCATCTATGGAGTAGCTGCAATTATAGGTGTGAGCCACCACACCCAGCATTGGGGGACATTTCAGATACAAACTATTGCAACCTCAATTTCCCAATTTATAACATGGGGGAGCTGTGAGTATGAAATGATAAAGTTGCATCTGGCGCACACGTGCTCAGCAAGCCTTAGTTGTCCATTTTAGCGTGTGGAGCCTAGCTCAAAGCCGACAGGGGTTTGCCCTGTGTCATGAACCTGGCTGGGCTCTGTGCTTCTCAGTACTGCTTGTGCTGTGCAGTGGTGGCCTCACATCTGCCAGGATGGGCTTGTGATCCCCATTTCATAGGGGAGGCCTCTGTGGCTCAAAGAGGTTAAGTGACTTAGGAGGATTGCTTAAAGACCAAGATGTAGGAAGCAGCCGAGGCGCCCAACAACTGATAAACGGGTAAAGAAGATATGAATTATAGACCGTGGAATATTACTCAGCCATAAAGAAAGACAAAATTGTGTCTTTTGCAGGAAAATAGATGGAACTCAAAATTTCCATGTTGAGTGAGATAAGTCAAGCTCAGAAAGACAAATATGTTCTCCCTCATTTGTGGAACTTGGACCTAAAATAATGAAGATTATGGTGGGACACAAATGTGAAAGGGGGATGGTCTGGGGATCAGTGGGAGGGGAGGGAAAGGAAAAAGGAGTGAACAGGATGCAAGTGCAGTACACATGAATGTGTGAAGGCAGTGTGGTGAGACCCAACCAGCACTGTTTGAGAAGGAGGAGAGAGGAGGGGAATGCAATGGAGGGTGAACCACTTCAAGGTACACTGTTCTCATGTATGAAGCTATCACAGTGAAATTCCCTCATATTGTTAATGTATGCTGGTTTAAAAATACTATAAAACCAGTAAAATACAATAAAAAGAAAGCTCAAGATGGGGTACAAACCCTGGACCTCTGCATGGGAGCTGGCACCAGGGGTCTCAAATACCACCCACCCGTGCTGCAAGGTTCTGGCCTCTCAGGTCCAGCATGGAGGGGCGAACGGATCACAGAGGCTGTAGCAAGGGGCCGTCCCACGGTGCTATCTGTGGACCCCTGAAGTCCCCTTGCCATGTGACCTCCCACTGCCCAGGCTGGGCCCAGGAGCCTCCAGAGACTTCTAGTTTCCTGGGGGCTCACTTGTTTTCAGGGTCTCTGGAGCCTAAGGTGGGTGTACAGTTTCTTTCTTTTCCTTCCTCCTCCCTCCCTCTCTCCCCCACCTCTCTTCTTGTTTATTTCCACTTAGTGGATTTCTACTACATTTCTTCTAGAATAATGACCTCAGTGCCCTAATACTTTTTCTAAAAGTAGCACGTGTCTGATGTGAAGAATTCAAACAATTCAGTTAAGAACCAAAAACCAAGTAAAAAATCACTCCAAATCCTACCACTGCTAATTAACCTGCTGACAGGAGGTAAATACAGTTCCAGACATCTCCAGTAGAAGAGAGAGGCAAAAAAAAAAAAAATGAGAGAGAGAGAGAACCAGATGGAGAGGCTGATGTATCTTTTGATGGGCTGGAATGCTTTTTTGTGTATACAAAAGGGACAGTAGACTTTATTTAATAACATCTACTAAGTCCCTTTTTTTTCCTTTTGGAATTTATAAATAACGTAGCTGATGGAATCTCAAAATATGCTGTGGGCAGCAGACAGGAGAGGCCGTTGTGGGAGTAAAAGGCTTTCAGAGTGCACATGGTGGACAGTAGGGAAGGGAGCTTCTGAGATGCTCAGATGCTTCAAAGCTGTACACTGAGGATGCCCGGGAAGCCAGGAGAAGCCCCCAGCCTCCTCTCTTGACTCCGTGGACTGGCCATAGGCTTCCTCCCCTTGCCTCCCTAGGATGGGTACTCTGGCAGAAGCAGCCCATGCATGGGGTGCAGAGAGGCCCTGGCATCCCCATCCCTCCTGCTTCATCCCTGTGATCAACACGGCTGTGCCAGGCAGCTGGGGTGGAAGGAGCCCAGCCACAGCCACGAGGAGCACCTGAAGTGACCTTCCCCACCCAAAGCGCCCCTCCTCGCCCAGTGGCAACAGGCAGGGCCCAGACAACAGACTCCCAGGCCTTGTAGTGAATTCTTTCTGGGGCCCACCTAGACCCTCAGAGAGGTGTTTTAGGTGGTGTTTGAGGTCCTGAATTTGTTCCTGAGGGTCTCTGCTTTCTGCCTCCCACCACCTGTCAAGTTCTGCACATGGAAAAGAGAGAGCTGGCCTTTGCTGCACCCTCACACTGGGACCTCTGTGCCTGCTGGTGTCATAACTGGAGGGAAACTGTTTCTGCTCTGAACCACAGCGTCCCCTCCTAAACACTCTGCCTCACCAGTCTGTTAGTTTCCATAACAGATTTCCACATACACAACAGACGTTACCCTTACCGTTCCAGAAGGTGGAAGTCCACAATCACAGTCAAGGGTTGGTTGCTTCCGGGATCCTCAGAGAGCCCTTGTGTTGTTTCTTCTAGCTTCTGGAAGCCCCAGCCATCCTTGGCTTGTAGTCACATCATTCCATCCTCTGTCTCCATCTTCACATGGCCTGCTCTGTGTCTCCGTGACTCAAATCTCCCTCTGCTTTGCCTTGATATGGACACCAGCCATTGGATTTAGGGCCACTTAAATCCACGAATATCTCATCTCAGGATTCTTAACGACACCTGCAAAGACTTAAGTGAGGTCATATTCACAGGTTACGACTCGGGTATATTTGGGGGACAGGGCACCACTCAACTCACCACATTGGCAATCTGTCCAGAAGCCTGTTTGCCACTCATCTGTGTGTCACACATGCTGGGTGCCTGCTCTAGACCCTCACATCCTCTAGCCTGTCTTCCACCACACCTAGCACCATGGTCCAAGCATGGCTTAAGTTGTCAGACACACTAATTTAGAGACATGGTTAATCGTGTGAAAGTTTCCCTGGGCGTGGGTAGGTGTAGTTTCCTACTCAGGACACAGGGACGCACCAGGGTGTAGTATGAGCATTCAGAAGGCGGTCCTGTGCTCGCCTCTTGGGTGCCGTGTTGCTGTGTGTGGTGAGATCCACTCAACACACATGGCCTTTGCCCGTTACAACCATCACAGCCATAGGAAGAATTTTGAAAGTAGCATGGTATCAGCAGCTCTTTGTCAAGTCCAACACATGAGGGCTGCCGAGGTAGGACATGCCTTTGAGGTATGATGGTGGGAAAGCAAGCCAAGAGTTAGTATGTGGTCGTGAAGGAAAAGTGACAAGAAACATGGGGCTATCGGGGAGAATTCAGAGAGGGACTCAGGAGACAAGTCCCAGAGGAACTGTTCTCAGCTTTCTTGGTCGTTCTCTCTCAGTGTAGCCAGGGTCATTGACAGTGGCTGTAATTAGATATGTGATTTCTCAGACTTCGTGGTGTCCTTTTGATCTGTTTCAGTGTGCAAGGGTGTACGTGTGTGTGTTTATTGGGAGGGACTGGTGTGAGTAAGCAGCTGCCACATAGAAAGAGAGATTCAAGTGCCAACATTTGCCATCTTGGCCAGAGGAGGTGTAGGTGGGAAGTTGAAAGAAGGAGGACAATGTATGTGCCTCACCCCTTGCTTAAACAGAAGATCCAGGGTGGTGCTGAATCAGATTTAATATTTTTTTACTAAAACAATTTGGATTTGGTAATCACTCACACTCAAGGATGACAGAAGTAGCCAAATGAGGGCTTGTGAGTTCAGCATTCGGTAATGTCGGGTCTCAGAGTTTATCATGGTGCTTCCCCTTTGTGAGGTGGCTGCCACAGCGGCAGGGGTCAGCTTTGACACCGAAATAAGTCAGGAGAAGAGCACTGCTCTGTCATCTGGTCCTCTCTTTTTGCCAGGGAAGAACCTCTTTCTGAGATGCCTCTAAAGACTTCCCTGCAGTGCGATGGCCTGAAATAGGTAAAGAAGCAAACAAAACACTTGGTTGATTTTTTTGTTGTTGGTTTGATTTATTTTTTCACTTCAAAACATAGAGAATTATTTTTCTTCTTAACTGTTGCTGGGTAAGTTGCAGATGTGTTATGTCATCAGTCACCATACTCTGTTTCCTGTGAACAAAGCCACTGTGATATATAAGGGTAAAACCACCACCTAAATCAGGAAATTAATATTGGTCTGTTACCATCTACCCTCCAACATCATCAGCTTTCACCAGTTGTCTCAATGATGTTTTATAATGACCATCTGTGGAGGGGAGTGGAAATTGGGAAGTTCCGACTCATATATTGTGTTTGTCATAGCTCCTTGGTTTCCTTTGATCTGGACATTTCTCAGTCTCCCCTTGACTCCCATGACCTTGGCGTTTTTCAAGAGTTCAGACCATTATCATATAGAATAAGCTTGTCCCATGTGTCTTCACGATTACATTCAGGTCATGAATTTTTGGCAGGAAAATCATAGACGTGATGGTGGGGTCTTAATGTATCCTATCAAATGGTGCGTACTGTCAACTTGTTCCTTTATTCAGTTGTTTATCTATGTCAGTATGGACACATGGGTTTCTCTCTTACTCAGTGGGTTACCATTTGTCACTGTCATCATTTACCTAGAGACTCTGGTTGTCCTCCATCTGGCCATTGAGAGACATTTTTGGCCTGGCTGTGATGTCCTTTTGACATGCCTGTACCATTCTTTGAGCACTTTGTCACTTGCTGGCATGATAAGACGTTCCAAGCTTACATTGTACTTTATTGGCTCCAGCCCTGGAGTCAGCCATTTTCCCAGGAACTTCTGGTTCATTTTATTAGACAACCAACATCTGGGCAGTAGATGGACCAGTAACTATTGGGGTATTGCTGCTCCCAGACTCTCTGTGACAGAGCCAGGCAATATGTCTACATGTATATGCACACATACGTATCTTTTCAATTTTTCTTATTTGCTCAGTCACCTCGATTGTAATTAGTGAACCATTGCCACCTTTGCCTCTGCCCGAGGTAGACACCCTCTCAGTGCTAGGTCTCCCTCCCACGTAGGTGCCATTTCCCTCCCATGGGCTCAGGGCTCGAACCTTGTTCTGGGCCAGCACCAGGTGGACTTCTCCCAACCCCTATTTGACCCACTGAGCAGAGAGTTTGACTTTCACCATATGTAAAGCTTTGTTTTCACCATATGTAAATCTTCTCATTGAAGCCTTTCAGGCTTATCTGACTGCTACCTTTAGTGGTTTGTCAATTACCTTCCTTTGATGGGGGCCCTGCTGGTCCTCCTGGGCCCAAAGCAGGCACAGCAGCTGCCATGGTGATTTTATTGTTTATTTCTCTTTGGTTTGTGGTACTAGATGTGGAACCCAGGGCATCACCCATGCGAATCACTGCTTTGTAATTTTTTTAGACATTGTCTCATAGCTCAGGCTGGTTGAGAACCTGCTGTGTGACCCAGGCTGGCCTCCAACTCAAAATCCTTCTACCTGTGTCCCACGAGTGCTGGGATCACAGGTGTGTACCACCATGCATGACCTTAATCATGGTGTTTTTATATACCTGAGCTGTCTGGTATGATCACCAATAGTCACGTGTAGCCTTTTAAAATTAAAGAGTCAAAATCAAATAAAATTTAAAATTTAGTTTCTTTGCTGTGCTAGCTATATTGTAAATGTTCAATAGCCATGTGTGGCCAGTGGCTACCGTCTTGGACAGGGTAGATTTAAAACATTTCTGTTATTGCAGGAAGTGCATTTAGATAGCTCTGGCATATACCATATACCCCTCTCCTGGGTTTCTCCTGATTTGGCATTAATTCCCCCACCCCCCGCCCCAGACCCTGACCTGACCTCTGCATAATGTGTCATTGTTCACATGGTCAATTGGGCCTTGAAAACACACGGTAGTCCTTCATGCTGACTAGCATGTCTCCATTCCTGTGGTGACTTCCCCAGTCTCACCTCTGCATCTCGGTCTTAATACCCATGGGTCCATCCCCACCGCCCAGCTCGTCCTTTGCATGGTCTGCAAATGGAGGCCAAAGTTTTGTACTGACGCTGTCTTGGAGGATCTTACATTGGCAGAAGTTATGAGAGTGACTGAGCCGGTGGAGTGGCTCAAGTGATCAAGCATTAACCTAGCAAGCATGAAGCCCTGAGTTCAAACCCCACCTAGCAAGTGTGAGGTCCTGAGTTCAAACCCCAGTACCACCGAAATAAAATAAATAAACTGAGGGTGATCACTCCTGCTTGTTTCATTTTTAAAAAGCTGTTTTCAGGTCATTCCTGGTGACCTCAGCTCCAGGGTGTCTTCAGTTTCCCGCTCCCAGCCCTTGGCAGAGGGCCTCCTGCCTCAGACCAGTGTTTCTTACACTTTGTTATATGGAAGAAGCCCCTGGAAACGCTGTGAAAATGCTGATCTTGATTGAGTGGGTGTGGGCGAGGCTGAGACTCTGCATTTTCATGGGCCTCAGCTGTGGCTGCTGTCTGAGGACCAAGCCAACAGGTTCTGGATGTCTGAGCAGTGGGATTGGGATTGGGTTTGGCCCAGGACAGACTCTCAGAGGCCCCGGGGGCTTTGCAGTTGCAGTGGAGATTCAGGGCTGGCCGGTGTGCAGCTGCTGTTGTACAGGAGGTGGAAAGCGGGAGGGAAGGAGGGCATGGTCCGTTTCACCAGGAGCATGGGTTTCCAGGCCATTAATTTTAACGTAATGCAAATCGGTTTATGGAAGTGCTGACATGCTGTTCTGTAAAAACCACGAGTAGCATGATAATTAAATCTTCATCTATATTTTATTCTAGCACGTTTAAAGTGTATCCTTGCCTAGCTGGGGTTATAGATTTCCAGCTCTATAATTACATAAGCTGCAAAGCACCAAAAAAAAAAAAAAAAAAAAGGAAAAAAAAGTGAATTGTGATGCCAAAAACAAGGTGGGGCACATTAACTTAAGCTTCATTATTTTAAGCTGAACTTGGTTTGTCCTTGAGTTTGATCACTAAACTCACTAAAAATATCCTGAAGCTCTGCTTTCCAGTATATGAAAAGAGGGGATACTGGTGTCTGTTTAATGTTTCTTTTTGGCACCTTTGCTCTGAAATGCAATTTCTTGGTGGGAGCCCAGCGCCCTAGAATTCATACAGTCTTTCCTTGCTGAGCAGAGAAGTGGAGCACGAATGAGCTGAGCCCTTTGCTAGAAATCAGAAGCACTGACTTCTGTGTCTGGGGCCGCCAGAGACTAGTTAAGTGACCACCCCACTGGGTCTCTGGCATACAGGTGGCGCAGTGTTTTAACTTCTAAAGTGAACATACTGTGATTTGAGTTTTTCTTTTTCCTTCTTCATCCTGTAAAATAAAATTCTCCTAGCTAGATGCTGTGACTCATACCTATAATACCAACTACTCAGGAGGTGGAGACTTGGAGGATTGTGGTTCCAGGTCAGCCCAAGCAAAAAAGCTGGGCATAGTGGCACATGCCTGTCATCGCAGCTAAGTGGGAGGCCAAAGTAGAAGGATTGAAATCTAGGCAAAAAATAGCAAAAGAAAGAGGGAAGGGAAGGATGGGAGCAGAAAAGAGGAAGAATCCCCTCTTTAGGGAAAGCATATATAAATGAAACACATATTCTGTAGATCCCTTTAAAATGTATTGCTTTTGATTGGTTTTTATCTTTCAATACTGACTTTGTTCTCCATTCACAGATTTCATGAGACATTCAACCTTACTGTTTCTCTCATCCACCTATTCTTAAGTTCCTCCTTGGATACAAATTTAGCAAGCCTTTTGTAACCTTAAAATACAATTGAAACTCTATGCTTAGCCAGGCATGGTGGTGCATCCTTGTAATCCCAATAATTAGGAGGCAGAGGCAGGAAGATCTAGAGTGTGAAGCCAACCTGGGCTTCATGGCAAGTTCAAGGCCAGCTTGAGCTACATTGTGAGACCCTGTCTGAAAAAAAGAAGGGTTGGGGATGTAGCCCAGTGGTAGAATGCTTACCTAGCATGTGCAAGACCCTGGGTTCCACCCCCAGCATCACACACACACAAAATTTGCTATCCTTATCTGCTCTTTGCTTTCATTAATGATAGCAAGGTGCAGTCTGTTGGCCATAGCTACGTCTGTCAGGGGTCTTATGAGGACTCCTCTGGACATGGATATGGTATCACTTGGCCCCTCCTGGGCTGACAATAGTTTTCTGCATAGCCAGGTTGGACTAGAAATAACACAGAAACCACCTCCTTTCTGCAACACGACTCCTTGCCTGAGGCATGCCTTTACCTTATCTCCTACTCCCTCCAGGGGCCATAGAGATTGAAAAGTCAATTGCCAAATAGTGTTCATTTGTTTCTTCTGGTCTGCACTTGGGAAATCCATTTCTTCCCATCCTTTGGCTTTTCCACCCGCTGTTTTCCAGCCCTGGTTCCTTTTAACACTTCTCATGACATTTGCTCAGCTACCCAATAAAAGCTCCTCTGAAGAATCTGACAGCCCACACTTCCCGCGTCGTTCCTCTTTGGCTCCCAACCTGGGCCTGCTCATTAAACAGGAGAGAGAATTTCAGTGTGTGTTTACGCTTGGCAGGTTTGTGACTCGAGTCGAGTTGATGCCTTCCTGTTGTCTTTCTTTTTGCTTAGCATCCTTTCCCAACCAGGAACACATCGAATGCCCATTTGGAAAGACTGAAGCTTCCAGCCCGCTGCCCCTTGTCACTGATTGATTCTGTTAAATGCGGTTCTCAGCCAGGTTGAGGTTTGATGGTTGGTCCATGAGGTAAAGTTCTGGTTGGAGACTCATGGTCTGTGTTTATCCCAACACTGCTGATTGCCAGCCATTCTTTCTGAGAAGGAGACCTGTTTCCTTCCCTTAGCAGCCAGTTTGCATGAGGATATATCATAGAATGTTTCGTTTAGTCATGGTCCCATATGGAGTACAATCCATATGGGCAAAAGGGCATTTGGCCTTGAGAAGCTTGGTTCCTTAAACACCAGGTAAATTGGAACATAATGGAACCTTTCTGAGGCTTCCCGACACCTTAGGACTACAAGGGATTTGTTGGTGCCGTTGGGTTCATTTCAGAGCATTCATTGTAATCCTCTGTGTCCAGTTAGGGCTCCAAATGTTAGACATGGAGCCTGCCTTTTAAGAGCTCAGAGATACCAGGGGGAAAGAAAGAGGAATTGTAACACAGTGTCATATTGCTGAGTAAAGCTTAGCTATAGTGCTCTTGTGAGCCCTGATCAAAAATAATTCAACCGGAGTATTGGGAGAGGGTCAGGGGAAGCTTAACATGTAACCTGGGTCCTAATGGAATTTTCCATCTGGACACATTGGCGAAGGGACACGCTGGGAGAAGGGAACAATATGAGTGATAGCTCAGAAGTCCCAAATCTCTAGGGAATGCTGCTTCATCCTCATGGCTTGTGTAGCGTCTGGGTAGGTGGGAGGACCAGGAGGCAAGGCTGTCCTGGCAGGCTGTGGGCAACTTTCCAAGGACCTTGCAGGTGATAACTCACACTCATTCGACACCATCTCACATCCCTGACACTTTTCTGAGCATGCTACCTGTGCTGCTTCTTTTAGTGATCATGACATCCCAGTCAGACTCTTTTGACATCAACAGGTGCGTGACACATGAACTAGAAGCAATGTTTCTGCACTTGAAGACCACTCTATTTTTCATCCAGGGATGCCCCTCCTGGAAGAGCAGTGAGAATGAGAAAAATAAACTCTTCAGCATCTCAAGTTGATTGGGGCCAAGTTGGTTTTGAGAATTAATAAGCATCCAATTTTAATTAGTGTGCTGAATCTCATCACAAAGCCATCCATAGGCAACACAGATTTCAGCTGCTTACTGGAGCAAGTCAGAGCAGATGAGAAAGAATATGTAAACTGTGGCTTTCTTTCTAGTAATTCAAAGGTGTTTGCAGACAGGGGTCTTAAATCTGAGGTCCCTGACCTACAGGGTCCATGGGTGTCCAGGACGCCCTTGATACTGCAGACAGAATCGTTTCTCTGCTTAGACCATAGTCACACGTGCATCTTCTACAGTGAGGGCTCATGCTTTTATGTAATTCTCAAAAGGAATGGGGCTGATTTATAGGTTATCCTTAGAACATTACGTCCGCAATACTCTTCAGTGCCTGGATGATAAAATCCACACTTCTTTGCATGGGAGGCATGGACTGAAGATGCAAACCTGGATTCAAATGCTTCACCTGCCATTTGCTGTTTGTATGACCTCTGAACTTTAGTTCCCTTCCCTGGAAGTGTAGAAAGTAAGATGATGAGAGACACAGGAGTAAGTGAAGAGGGCAGGAGACATTCCAGGTGACTGAGGAGGGAAGGAACCGAGGATGGAAACCTGAGGAGTATCAGTATCCACGGAACTGTCCCCAGGAGGGGCAGGAGGCAGGAGACTGAGGAAGAGGAACCAGGGATTCCTAAGAGGGATCCAGAAGCTGAGAGAAGGGAGATTGTCTGGCAGGGAGCCACCCAACTGACTTTACCTGAAGCTCCAAGAAGGTCCCTTTAGTGATCACTCTTCTCCAGACTAGCTCAGGAAGTGTTTGATACACAGTCTTCCTTTATAAATTCAACGTAAATTTACTGGGCGTCCATTCTACCAAGCAGAAGTCACTGCTGTCATGGGACTTGGTTCATGAGGTGTCACCTCAGCCACTTTGGGCTGTGACATTATTTCTACTCCTGCATTTTCTAAGAAGCATGGAGTGTGGACAGCAGGTAGGTCCACACCACAGGATCTGTCCAAGCTTAAGAAATGCAGGCTAGAGTGTTTTTAAATGTCTTCAGCATGGACTGACTCCTCCATCTCTGTCCAGACAAGATGGGGGCGGTGGGTGGGGGCTGTAAGTACTTTACACCTGCAGCACAGCTCTTTGATGCACACAGCCCTTGGTTTTGTACGATGTCCCTCTAGTAAAACTCACCATTCTCTTGTTCATCCTTGAGTTTCTCATGTCTGTCTGCTTCCTGTGCTCGTGTTTGATGAGGGGATAAATGTTTGGCTTCTTAAGATTAAGCTCTTCTTCCCCCAGGGAATCCTGTCATTTTCACATGGAAGCATTATAAATGTTCTAGAAAGCAAAAATAAAATTTGCTGAATGTCAGTTATAAGAGAGGCCCTGTGCTAGATTCTTTCATACCCTTGATTTTGCTTGGAGTGAGAGAGAGTCCTCTTCCTGGAGATTTTGATGCAGTGCAGATCAAGTCATGTCTCAAATAAACCTTTTCCTGGTGTGAAACTGCACAGGAGGTGAGCCTTCTTATCCCCAGCACACCGAGCTCCTCTTCATCTGAAATTGGCTCTCAAACCTGATGATTTTCGAAGCAAGGCATGCTCTCCTCTGACTAGTTTGAAACTTGCCTTTTCCATGTGCATGCATGTGCATGTGTAGGAATGCGTGTGGATACACATGTCAAAAGGGAGGCTTTAAAAAGGGAGGTCTCTGCTTGCTGTGTTTTGCTGTCTGTCCAGTAGTTTCTCATCTGTGGCAAGTGTGGGCGTGTAGTCTTGAGTATTCCTGGATTATGGGTTGTTCAGTGGTGCCCAGAGAAAGGATAATGAAGTAAAGAGTGCTCCCCAGAACAGCTGGATGAAAGCTGCTGGGGATGTCAGGCTGGGCCTCAGAGAGCCAAGTTCATTGTGGCAAAGACCCAAGAGAGTGTGGTTGCTCAATTGCGTTTGGATCAGTAGGATCCAGGGGCAGGCATGAAGTGGTGTGTTCTTCCTGTGTCAAAAACGAAGTCTCAGGGGCTCTAACTTGGTTTCTTCTAATTAGCTCTAATTAGCTGCTTTTCTAATGGGGCTGATGGTTACTCTCTGCAGGTGGGGCTTCTGGGGCTCGCAGCCTTCCATGAGCAGCCAGCCTGGAGTGGCCCTGTGGTCGTCACCCCCTGTCCAGAGCCCACTAACTGCAGTCCAACATGGGGAGGAAATTCGTTTATTTACGTGTTGTCTGTCTTCCTCACCCTCAGTGGAATGGGAAGCTCTCTGAGAAGTTGACCTTGTTCTCTGCTGTGTCCCCAGAGCCCAGGAAAAAAATATTTGGTATGTTGTAGGTGACCAGGGAAGATTTGTTAGATGAATGAACAGAAAAAAAAGGGGGGGGGAGGGAGGAGAGCTTTCCCACTATAGTAACTCTTCTTTCATTAAGCAAGCCAGGCTGGGGAGACCAGGGTCCCTGAGCTCTGATGGGTATCTGTCTGTTTTCTGGAGCCCCACTGCCCTGTCTGTCCCAGGTCTGCTGGTGTCTATCGTAGCTAGTCTAGCATCAGGGAGCCTGGAACTCCCGTCCCAACCCTGACCTTCTCCACTTCACAGCTCCTTCCCAGAGCATCACAACGTGTGCCACAAAGATGCCCAGGGATGAGGAACAGGGTAGCAGGCGAGTCAGCCCAGAGGGCAGCAGAGAGGGCATGGGGTAAGCAGAGCACAGCCATGCCAACATTCCCAATGTCTTGTAGGTGCACAAGACACGATAGCCACTCCAAACATGACCTGCATTTAGCACAAGGACCTTGGCTGTCTGGCAAGCCAGCAAAGGCTCCCTGCTAGCCAGCAAAGGAATGTCCCTCTTCCTCTGCCTTCCCACCTCCCTCCCTAGCTTGGCTCAGTGCTCACAGTCTTGGATTTGGTGGCCCTGCATGGGTGGGCAGCCTACTGTAGGACATCTGTGCCGCCAGGGACTGAGAACCCTTGCGGATGGTGTCATCTTCCCCCACTCCGGTGCCTCCTCACATCAGTGGGATGTCATCGGGATGGCTGCCCAGGAGCATGAGTTTCCTGGCTAGGACTCTGGCCCGGGAGAAAGCCGACAGTCCTTGTGCCCTTCACCCTGGCACATGGACCCGCTTTTCCAGAGGGTGTGGACGCCAGCAGCCTAGAGCAGTGGGTGTAGCCTCCAGGTTTCAGAGAGTCTTTGAGGCACTGGGGCGACTAAACAGAGCCCCACACCCTCCCCTCCCCACTCGCTCTCTTTCTTACTCTCCAGCCTGCAGTTTTAACAAGGGCGGGGGCTGGATTAAGTGTCTTGGCAGAATCCAGCAACACCAGAGTCCTTTCTGGCAGAGGAAGGGGAGTACATATGGGATCACATTCCAGATGCAGGGGTGGGGATTTGGGAAGGATAGGGAAAGAGGGTGAGAAAATTAAATGTGGCGAGAAATGGATTTTCCCTTTCTGCTGTCTGAAAATAATTGAGTTATGTTATTTTGTAAAATAATCTGTTTTGAGGTTTTTCCTGTTCCCCAGCACATTACCAACTGTGTTACTGATTTGAAGAAGCGGGAAAAGAAGCCTTCATTTTGTTCCTGTGCTGTGATTCCTCCCAAACACTTTCAGCTCGGGCAGTGTTCTCAGAGGTGGCTTTGCTGTCTGTGAGGACTGTGGGATTTAACTGTGGAAAAGGGAACCTGAGGCCAGGCCTCTGAGGCCAGCGGGGGCCGTGGCTGGCTGCTCTCTCGCCTCCAAACAAGTGCTGCCCTCTCCCCATCCTCTTCTGGGCTTTGAAAAGCTGAGACACATCTGACCAGAGACCCTCTGAGGTGCTTCCGTTGCCTTTCTTCCCTCCTTCCAAGCTGTTCCTTGAATTCCGCCCCAGCCTTTCCACAGGGAGAGTTCCCACATCAGGGCTGCCCTTATGGTGAGACCTCGTTGTTCCTGTGCCATCAGTGTTTACAAACCATTGGTCACTGAATCATACTGTGCGCTGGCACACATGGAACTCAGCACTTTCTGTCCATCAGAAATCCCACAAGATGGCTCTCCATTTGGACTCATTACATGGGCCTGGCCTGTCCTTGGAGGCTGACAGACAGGAGCAGCATGGGGTTTTCGAGAACCACATTCATAAATTCATGTCCTGGATAAGCCTCTTGTCAACAATACGGTCTTGGGCAAAAAAAAAACCAAAAAACAGAACAAAACAACAACAACAAAAAAAAACTTCACTGTGCCTCAATTTCCCCATCTGCAAAATGGATACAAAAATAATATCTCCTCTAGCTGTCCTGAGGAGTAAATGAAATAATACACACAAAGAACGGTGCCTGCTACTGTTGGATCAGTGCTGCAGTCAGGCCCTGCGTCACTGTCAGTCGACAGTGGACCAGATGTCTTCCTGTCATCTGCTGAGGTCGTAGCTTGTAACACAACTTGTCACTCCCACGTTCACGTTCGTGGTGATGCTGGGCTGGAAGTGGAATGGCAATGTAACGTGCAGCACATAGGACTTGATAATAAATGGCTGTGTTACTGACTGATGGATGTGCTCACTAAACGTTTCACTGTTATTTCAGAGTGTGCGCCTCCCTGTTCAAAAGCAGTTTGCTGTAGATTTGTGTGCCGTCTCCTTGCAGCAGCAACCCCCGCACCTCTCCATGGCAGCATCTTCTCTGTGCTTGATTTGATTTCATGTGGCTTTGTTCATCATGACCCTACGTGTACAAAGTCCACTGCTAATGCTGAAGCCACGTCCAGTGATGACCTGGAGCATGAGGGTAGAAACCTGTGGTGGTTCCTGCTCGCCTGCCAGGCTCATCCCATCACCCAGAGCTGCAGACTTGAAGAACAAGACGAAAGCAGATGCTGTAAAGGGCCAACCTCATTGAAGACAAGATGAACAAAAGACTGAGAAGGGCCTACATCGGACACGGAGAGACGCCTGAGGACCTGAAGGAAGGACCAGACTCATGGGCACATCCCTGTCGCACTTTGCAGAGAAGGCTGATGTGACCACAATGTGCAATCCCACTGCTGGCTCTGGCAGCATAACCAATGCAAGAATCCTTGTCCGTGGCTTCACACTGTGAGCCAGCATGAGGGCAGTGGAAGTGCTCTGGAAAGACTGTTGTGTGTGGAGGAAAGCCACTTACTGGAGCAGGTCTGCGTGTGGACACAGGTGCCACAAAGGTCACCCATGGGGAGGCAAGCCACTGCTGGGGCTCAAGGGTCTTCAGGACAGGGTGGCCATCCCGCTGGAGGCCCTGGAGCCCTTCCTGACCTGCACAGCGAGGGCCCAGCAGGCAGTCTGTACACTCACACTGCCAGCGTGGTACAGGAGCAGCAGGACGCCATGACCCAGCTCCAACTCCAAGACGCCACCTGAATGTCGTCCCAACTTACCTCCCAAGACTTGGCTTAGCTAGATTTGTCTAAGTATGCTCTATGGTGTTCATGCAGTGATGGAACTGGCTGAAGATGCCTTTCTCAGAACTTACCTGGTTATTAAGTCATTGTCATCTTTACTTACTATTTGGGTGGCCTGGTGCCACCAGATGGCTTCTCTGAGCCTTGGCTTCCTCCTGTAGGAAATGGGTGTAATACTAAGAACTGTCAAGAAGATAATTCTTTTTGGGATAGAGTCTTACCATGTAGCCCAACCTGGCCTTGAACTCCTGATCCTCCTGTCTCAGTTTCTCAAGTGCTGAGATTACAGACATGTACCACCATGCCTGGCTGCCAAGAAGACGAAGAGAGAGAATGTTTGTGAAGATACTTAGTTGGGAGCTTGACACCTACAGGGAATAGCAAGTGAGTTCCTTCCCCATCCCAGCCTGCCTCAATGTAGCCAATTCTGTCAGCCAAGATGGAAGGACCCATTGTACTGTTGTGTGGCTGGCTGTCCATGGCAAGGATGGCAAAATTAACATAATCTTCAACCTAAATGGTCAACACCTCTGCCCACCCACTCCCAGCTCTCCTCTCTTCTGCTACAAGTCAGTCAGGCAGTTAGCCTCAAGGACCTTGTGTGTGTCCCCTCAGTGCTAGGAGCCAAGTGTCATGGAAGATGTGTAAGACATTCTCCTTGAATGTCAGACTTCCGCTCGCATTCTTTCCTGGCTGAACCCACTGCATCCTTCTCATCACCATTCTCCCATTCACCTTGAGTTACCTTTGATCCTCTGTCTACTGTTGTAATACTTCGCACACGGTAGCCATACCAAGTGACTTCACTCACACCATCTCATTGGCTTTCACAATAACCTGGGAGGTAGGGACTCTATTCACCCCACAATCACCCCTTCTTACAGATGAACAAGCTGAGGCTTTGTAAGCTTAAGAACCTTGCCAAAGGCCATTCAGTAGTAGCTGAGCTGGGGTTGAAACCTGGGCATGTGAGAAAGCATCAGCTGCATTGCCACTCTGTTACCTTGTGTCTGCTGCTTCCTTGGTGTTTTGTCTACTGTTAGAAATGAGTATTCCAATTAAAGACACGGGAAAAAGAATAGTCTCAGCAACACCACACTTTGCGTCTGGCCAGAAGGGTACCAGCGTGCACATGGGCAAAACCAGCACGAAGGGGGGTGGGCAGTCCACCCCCCCTTATATCCCTAATGCAAATAGCCTGCCTCTTGACCTGGATTGGTCCCGATCAGAAGTTCACAATCTTCTCAACTGGCTGAAAGTCTACCCACTTGGGGAAGGTGTAGTGCACAAGTCTCAATGGACTCAGCAGGAATCCAGACAAAGAAGCCAGAAATACAGGCAATTAAAATGGCAACTTTGATAGAAAAGAGTATTTTTTCACACTACTGATTGCTATGTAACAAACCATACCAAAGTGCAGTGAGTTAAAACAACACTTTGCTATTTATGATTATTATCTGTTCTGACCCTGGGGGTTGACCACACTCAGCTGGGCACTTCTTGCTTGGTCGCTCTGCAGTTACATTCAGGTGGCAGGCTGAGGCTGGAATTGTCTAAGCCTCCATCGTTCACAAATTTGCCCCTGGGCTGGGAAGAGCTGGACTGTGAGGTCATTCCTCCCCTCGTGACCTCTCCACGAGGCTAGCTTCCTCCTAGCATGGTGGCCTTAGGGTAGCTGACTTTCCCCAGGGAGAGTACAAGGACAGACCCAGTCAGAAGTTGCAGGAATGTCTTGACCTAGCTGTGGAAGGCCCAGACTTTGACCTGATATTATTGCTCAAGCAAGCTTGAGGCCAGTGCAGATCCTACGGGGTGGGCTGTAAGGCTCTATCTCAGGAGGAAATGAATTCATTGTAGCTGTCTTTACCTGTTGGTCACTACTGCCTAGAAATGATTTTTCTTTCAAAAGTCTCTCTTAGCCCTTCTGTTCTTCTGTGGCTATATTAGGAGGGTCAAATTTTGCTGGGCTTCATTTTTAGCCCAGTACAATCATGTCCTAATTGGATTCTGACTGTCTCCCCATTTCTGAACCCATTGTCTAAGGGCCTCATCAGATGCTTCCTTCATCCCTTGGTTCATCTCCTCATGGGTCTAAGAGGGACTTAAAAATATGCCAGTCCCATGCTCTCATTTTACAGAGGAGCCAGGACCCTAAGAGGCCATATTTCAAAGTCATGTAGCTCATTTTTGGTGAAGATGCAGGTCAGTCAACACTTAGGAACTGTCTTCCTTGATCTAGAAGTACAAAGAAGAACCCAGTTTCTGCCCTTGAAGGGACTCCAGTGTAATGAGGGAAATGAATTCCATAGCAATCATTTTAATAGAAATTTATGCTCGGTTCAGTATAAGCTCAGAGGAGAGGCGTGTAGCACAATTTGGGGCTCAGGGAAGATCTCTAGGAGAATGTGACATCAAAATCTAATCTTCAAGACTGTAGGAAGAGTTACCTAGGCAAAGAAAGGATATCTGGGTAGGATATCTGGTGACTATTATCAGACTGGGTAGGGGAGTGGCCTGACAGACAAAGGCAAGGTGAGGAGGTAGGGACTGGGAGAGGGGAGGCAGCAAGTGCTACTTGGTGTTGCTAGAGCCTGGAGGACCCTGGTTGTCATACCAGGGTGTGGGACTTGCCTCTGTAAATAACAGGGAGCCCCTGAAGGATAACCTGAGTCCTTTAACAAGGTCCATTTATCTGGGAAAGAGTTTGAAAGTATCTATTAGCTACCTTATTTCTCTGTCACCAGATTTTATCTTGGCCACGCCTCTTTGGATGGATTTTAAATTGTCACTCTTCTTCCCCCAAAAAAGACTAATCACCCAAAAGAAAATGGGCCAAAAATACAGTCCTTTGAGCTACAAATACAGATATTTTAACTCCATGAAAAGACGCTTAGCTTCATGCATGATGAAGAAAATGGATTTAAAACTACCCCTTAGAGCAGCAAAGACCAAAAAGGCTAGTCACCTGTGATTATCAGGCTTCCACGTACATCGATGGTGGAACTGTCACTTTGGGGTCTTCTTATGGGATGGTAATTGGGCACTATCTACCAAAAGTACAAATGTATATATTCAGTAGCCTAGCAACCCTGCTTCTCAGTCTATATTCTATAAGTGTTCTTCTTTTTTTTTTTTTTGGTGCTACTGGAGTTTTTGAGCCATGCCTCCAGCCCTTTTTGCTCTGATTATTTAAGAGATAGGATATTGCTTTTTTCTGGACCAGCCTGGATCGCAGTCCTCTTAGTTTATGCTTGCCACTGTAGCTGCCAGCCTTTCTGTTGAGATGGGCTCTGCAAACTTTCTTGCCCAGGCTGGCCTGGAACCACAATCCTCCAGGTCTTGCCTCCCAAATAGCTAGGATTACAGGCATGAGCCACCTGCCAGCTCTACTGTGATTCTTTTATTTGGAAGAAGCTACAAATATGTATGACTGTAACAATCTAAATGCCATAGAGAAAGCCGGTCAGGTAAATGCTTCATCCTTACAGAAGGTTGCTTTGAAATCTCGAAGCAAGAGAACGGTCATTTCTGTATTGCTGATCTGGATGGATTTCCAAAATACAAAGTATTGAGTGAACAAAAAGATATGTGTAAAAGGAGGCAGAAGTAAATGTGCACATGTATTTGCTCAACTGTGCGTACAACGTATGTGGAAGGAAGCATAAGAAATGCGTAATGCTGTTTCTAAGAGTGAAGGCTCGAGGACAGAAGTGGAAGAATCTTTCATTGCTTACTTTTTATACCTTTTGAATTTTGAACCATATGAATCCTATTTTTAAAAAATTAGTGAGACAAAACAAAAGCAAATATTAGAGCCAATCAACCAGTAACACTGGGAGCTTTGGATCTGGGGTTAGAGTGAGCTCCATGGAGCCTATCCCCTGCACCAGCGTCAGAGCCTGTGACCGTCACTGAGTTCATTATTTATTCCTTCTTCTTAGTCTTCCCTTCTCTGTATCCCTCCCCCAGAAGGCAAATGTTCCTGGAGTTTGTGCTTGTTAGTGTGTGTCTTTGTGTGAGTATTTGTGGTCCCTTGGAAAGCGGGACCTGAAAATGGAGGTTATTCTCTGTGCTCAGAGAATAGAATGGAATGGAACTAGAATAAGAACATAAATAGATCCTGGAGCCAGTAGCTCACACCTATAATGCTAAATACTTGGGAAGCTGAGATCTGGAGAATCGTGGTTTCAGGCCAGTTTGGGCAAAAAGTGTTTAAGACCTGATCTCAACTGAAAAAAGCTGGGTGTGGTGGTGCAGGCCTGTTATCCCAGCTATGGCAGGAAACCTGAAAGAGAAGGAGCGTGATCCAGGCTGGCCTGTGCAAAAAGTGAGACTCTTATCTCTAGAATAACAAGAGCAAAAAGGGCTAAAGGAGTGGCTCTAGTGGTAAAGTACCTGCCTAGCAAGTATAAGCGCAAGGCCCTGAGTTCAAACCCTGGTACCACTACCACCAAAAAAAAAAAAAAAAGAAGAATTGAGTTCCCATAAAGACTTCAGGCAACAGTGAAGAATGGTAAGACTAATATTTTAAGAGAAGAAAAAGTCATGATTCCCCTTCAAATATAAAACGAACATGCATGAGAGATTTTATTTAACTCACTTACCAGTGAGGGAGTCATATAATGGTGGAGTTGGTTCAGAGGAGGGAGGAGATCCCACCATATAGTCATCGGGAGCAAAATGGCCTTTGCCACCTCGGCAAATGTGGCCTCCTGGGGGGGCAGGGAAGGCTTCCATTTGCATCTCCCCTGACAAAATTCATTTGCATTATTCTGAGTCTTCTACAATTTATAGAGTTGTAAAAGTAGCTCCCTTCAAGACAGTGAGAGGCGCAGACCTATAAAATTTGATGATCCAGAAAGAGTTCCTTCAGCAACGCCTTATTAGTCCCTGGAAAATATGCTCAGAAATGTCTTTACTTTTTGCAAAGATTTCCACAGTTCTGTCTTTTAGCAAGGTGTCCAGTCCAGTTATCTCTCTAGATTGGTGGTAGAAGGTGGTGAAACCCTCACAGGAGCTTTTCAGACTGGTTTGATGGGTGAGAGGCAGTGAGAGCAGGCAGCCTGTGGAAGGGCAGGGGGAAGGAGGACAGGGAGATACGTGAAGGGCTGGACTTGGAGGTGGGCAGGGAGGACAATTCCAGGGACTTCTGCAGAGGAGAAGACATGGTATCTTGATGTAAAATGGCATAGGATTGGAGTCAGAAACCTGCCTTTGAGTCTGGCCTGCAACGTTGGGCAGAACGAGACCAGTTTGCTCATCTGTAGCTGAAGGATGTCGTCTGCCTCAGAGGTCACTTAATACTTAGCCCTTTAGCTGGGAATAGCCATTTGTAATAAATGCTAGTTTCCTACCTTCCATCAGGGCACTTGCAGACACTAATGTACCTGTAACCTGGAGTTCTAGGCCACAGGCCCAACTCAGGGGTTCTATGTGTCAGATCCAGCTGCTCGTCCCAATACAACAAATAGAGGAGTGGTCGAGAAGGGCAGAGGAAGGAGGTTTATTGGACAGGGTGGACACTCATCAGGAAGAGGCAAAGTGAGCACTCAGCCCAGTACAGATATGGACATAGGGCAGTGGGTGAGAGGTGTGTGTGATTAAGCAGTCTCAGGCAAACTGTCCTGGCTCAGTTCGGGTTCTCCAAGAGAACTGGAGAAGTTGTTGGTTGTTTTCACTATTGTTACTTGAGGGGAGTAGTCTGGTTCCCATGAAATGATTGCTCCTGCTCTGGGATGCAGCCTCCTCATCACAGGTTCTGTCCTCATTTGGGGGATGCTCTGTCCTGCAAGTCTCTGCTGTCTTTTCCTTGGGGATAGTTTCCTGCTCTCATAGTAAAAATGTTGTCCTTCGGTCCTGTCCTTCCTGAACCCAAGGTGATGGCAGGGGAGAGAGATAGATACAAAATGAATGGAGAGATACCAAGCTTTTCTCCTACTTTTAGTGACACAAGCGAGGAGTCAGTGCTGTTTAGCAATTTCTAAGACCTGTTCTATGCTCTGGTGCAAATTATTCACCTTTCTGATCATTGGCTTCTTTATCTGCTCAAATGCAGAAAGTGATACATCTCCCAGAGTTGCTAAGGAACCAGCAGGTGCTGACTTCCCTTTGGGACTGCAGAAGCCACCACGTCAAGTCTTGATGGATGAGTAGATCAGCATTTCCAGGTGTCATGAGATTTCTAAGTAGCTTACATGCAGTTTGGCTTTCTTTGTCTTCATCACACACTTTTGGGCTGTTCGTGAGCAGCACTGAGCTTTAGGGGCCCACGTGGAGACTGGAGCAGTGAGAACAGTGGGGAATCGTCCAAAACTTTTGGGAAGCTGGTTATCATGGAACACGTTACATAGGCAAATTAATGGTTACTTAAAGCTTTGTTAAATTGCAGTTTTTTGGTGCAGCCCTAATCACGAATATTCTGACCCATGGCTTTCAATATATAAATACACTAAACTACCCTAGGAGTTCTATTGTTTGGGTATCTAAACTAAATCCAGCTTTTTTTCTCTCTCTGGAAGCATGCAAAATCCTTTATCAGATCATTGGAAACAATACTTACTTGTAGTTCATGGAAATGTATCTCTGTCTGTCACACACACACACCATGACCTGTTCAATTAGGTGGACAGTGACTAAAGGAGCTGCACGAGGTCATCAGCCTCTGCCCTTCAGGGCACCGTGCTGATGGCGAGGCCCACAGAACAGCATTCCAGGAGGCCAGGTGTCCCCTGCTTGGGAGTCCTGTCCCTTGTTCTTTAGCGGGGGCTGCCTGACTGTCCCCTCTGGTAAGAGGCCTCCGTTCACCCTCTTCTGTGGGACCACCATTTGCAGCACAATCTGCTGCTCCTTTGTAGAAGTACAGGGCAGGAAGTGGGGACAGGGAAGAGACTTGTACAATGAAAGAAGGTCTGTTCTCCTCTCTTGCTTCCTTTGGAGCCCCTGGAATCCCAGAATCCTCAAGATGGAGCTCCTGAGTGCAGCCAGCAAACTGAGCAGCAAAACATGGGACGTGGCTACAAGCCCCGCCCTCCCCTTCCTTCCCTCCCAGTCTCTTTAAAGGTAACTCAGAAGGACAGTTTCACTGTTCTTCGTTGGAAACCAGGTAGGCACATGACTTTTCTGATTACTTTCAAGTAATAAAAACTCCTGGGACCTCTGGAAGTTAATAACACAGTCCCAGTTCAATTATTAACAGTTTGTTAAAATTTCCGTTCTGTTTGCTTTAAAGTTGAATCTGTCCCCCTCTTAGCTAGAGCTCCAGGTGAGGGGGTTCCTCTTTGCTTTCCTTTTACGCATGCGACCTTATATTGTTGGCCAGGGTGGTGGGAAGTCCCTTGCCTTGTTGAGTACCGCTGTAAGATGCCTTCACAGGCTGGGCCTGACTCCTTCACTCATGGGCTCCTTTTTGGTTCTCCTGAGTCCCTGAAAGGGGCCACTGAGCCATGGCTGCATTCTCTGGCTGGCCACGTTTTCTTCAGTTGTTTTACCAAGGGTCCACTCTGTGGGGCCCCTCTCGGCTGGAGTTCTGCACTGTCCCATGGAACCCTCTTAGGTGAGTTTTGAGACAGATCTGGACCAACTCCCTCCCCAGCATGTCTTCCATCTCATCCACAAGAAACACACAAACCATTTTCCCTGACCACGTCCATCAGGCACTCCTCAGCTTGTCCTGTCAGAGCAGCTGAGCTCTTAGATTTTCCAGACAGGACTTGGACCCAATGCTTAGTAGCCAGTAACTGCAGGAAGACACGCAGTGGCTCCATGGAAGCCCCTTTCCCTTACCTCGAGGAAGGAGGACCCATCCTTCCCCTTGGCAAGAGGAAATGCCAGCTTAGCACTCTCCAAAGAAATGCTCGGTCAGGCATTTCCTCAAAACCATTCTATCCTTGGAGTGAGTAAGGCACCCAAGGCATACGTAATGCGTTTTGGCTCATGGACTTTGAAATGTTTGTCTCATCAAAGTGCAGCTTCCACCATTCCAGTGTCTGACCTGGACACAAGACAGGAGCAGTCTCATTTTAGCATCCAGTTTTATGAACTTGGCCTTTGCACTATCACCATAGTAGCTGAACAGTTGCTTTCTGCTAGGCCCTCTTCCTTGTCACCTCTTCAGCCTTGTGACGGTCTCCTTTTAGGGAGAGGAAAAATGAAGAGACTAAAGGGCTTATCCAAGTGTATCCAGATAGACTTAGGGTTGGGGTTAGGACCGATTCATCTAAATGGTTTATGATTTTAGTCTCCATGGCTTCCTTAATCAAAATGTTGTTTAGAAAAATGTCCTTGCAAGTGGATGGATTAAAATAATTCTTTTATTACTAATTTTTAGGGTTCTTTTTTTTCTGTTTTGTCACAAATAAAGCCCTTTTCAGATGTAGTGAGTTTTGTATTGTGGCCTAATGCCTGGCCGGTTTTAATAACTGTCTCATTGACAAGATTATGCATTTACTTTCGTTGTTGGGTACATAGTAGTAGAGTTTGAACCCGGGGCTTCCCACTTGCTAGGCAGGGGCTCAACCTCTTGAGCCACAGCCCCCACTCCTTTCCGCTTTAGTTGTTTTTCAAATGGTGTCTCGTGCTGTTTGCCTGGAGCCAGCCTTGGACTGGGATCCTGCTACCTGTGCCTTCTGCACAGCTGGGTTTACCTGCACCACCATGCTTGGCCCAGGGCCTTCTCTTAATGCAGACTTTCGTGGCTTCTAGTTCCGGGAAATCCAACTGACATTTTGGAGGTGCTTATGACCAAAAATATCAAGTTATCACTGGAACAAACCTAGCTGCCCTTTTATGACTGCATCCCCAGTCTTTCAGGAATTCTGTTTTGGATCCATGAGACCTGGTGAGCTTTTCCTTCTGCTCACCAGTGTGACACAACTTTGGATGGTGAGTCAGAACACTGGAGTTCTTAGCCCAGCTCTCCATGGGTGTGTCCCTGTCTCTCCATGAACACAGGGGCCCAGGCACATGTTCTCAAGGTACATTTTCTTCTCAAGTCTGTGACTCGGTGAGTCTCTGGCTTTTTTTTCTGAGGGTCACGGGCAGTTCTCAAAGGAGCGAGTTCCCATTGAGAGCAAAGATTTCTTGGAGAAAGTGTTGATACACACACAAATGCTGCACCCTGTTCTCTGGGAATTAAAAATTATTATTTAAAAACTGCTAGAATGGTCAGTCTGCCATCAGTCATAAAATCACTGGGATAATATTTTCTCAGGATGTTAGATGATTGCCAGGCTGAATTCAGTTACAAACTAGGTCAGAGGGTGGGTAGGATGGAGATGCAGGATGCTGGCTTGTGTTTTCTTATCTAGAACAGCTGCACCTGGGCAGGGCCAATGCATTTCCCTCCCAAGGTGCGGCAGATATGTGTTTCTTTTTTTAAAACATTAAAATAAATGTAATTTCTTTGTTAGATGTTGCACAAGACATGGAAAACCTACCTTTTTCCCTCTGAGTAAATTTTCAACCTATAAAACATACTTTATTTATTTATTTATTTTATTGTACTGGATGGGGGTACATTGTGGTATTTACAAAAGTTCTTACAGTGTATCAAATATATCATAGTTGAAGTTACCCCCTCCATCATTCTCCTTCATCCTCCCTCCCCCATTCCTGGAATAGTTTCAATAGGTCTCATTTTTTTCCCTTCATATACATGTGTGTACAGTATTACACCATATTCCCCCTCCCACACCCCTTCCTGTCCTTCTCCCCTCTTCCACTGACACCAACCCCTTGCCCCCAGGCAGGGCTTGTTCTACCTTCCTGTTCTCTGATTTTGTAAAAAGGAAAAAAAAATGACATTTTTGTTTGTTTAAGATAGCTACACAGAGAGTTTCCTTGTGGTCTTTCCATATGTATATGTATTATAACCCAAATTGGTTCATCCCCTCTCTCTAGAGGCACTTTTCTGTGCTCATTGCTAGTCCTTCTCCAGAGGATGCCTTGGACCGTGGAGTGGCTCCAGCTGTCACATGGGGGTGCAGAGGGAAGTGGAACTCTCTTTGCAAGATGCTCAGCTCATTTTCTTCACTTCAGATGCACACTGAATCAGTATCTTCGCTATCACATTCATGCTCCCTGGGTTGAGCATCCAAATGTGTCGGGCTGAGCAATCATCAGGGGAGACAAAGATGGGTAAGAAACAAAAGGGCTGGTGGACATTTGTCACTTCCTAACCCACCTAAAGTGAGACATGAGCTCGCTGTGTTCTGTGTATGAACAAATGGGCCAGTGGGAAAGGGGATGGGGTAGGAGAATGTCCCCTAAATTTCCAAATCAGAAAGTGGTGGTTTGGAGTCCCGTTCTACCAGCTTAGCTGTCAGAGAGGCTGCCTTGACCCCAGCAGAGCCCTCAACCTCCCTGCAGCCTCCTCGGAGCTGCATTGTGGAATGAACCCTGAGGATGAGCAATGGCGTTGACCCTCACACTCTTGAGTCCTAGGAAAAAGGCTGCTTGCAGCCGGCAGCTGGGCTGCAAGGGGATGCAAAGGCTGGCACGATGGACTGCTCATCCCTTGGGCATTGATGTTGCTGGTGTAAGTCAGCTTACCAGGCTGAAGTGGTGTGTGCTGTGGGGGCTTCATGCTTTGTCACCTGTCCTGCAAGTCATTAGAGCAGTCTGTCTACTCAGCCACAGAAATCGGTGAAAGCCCACCGAGGGGGTTCAGCCAAACCCACATCTCTTCCCACTTCTTTTTCCTGTTTCTTCTTAAACTCAAAACAACTGCAGACTGTGAGCACTGAGTTACTGAGTAAAAACTGTCTGCGAGGGCCCAGCACCCTGCAGATTGCCCGTGTGCAAAAGGCACCCTCTCTGTCCAAATAGGTTACAGCTTAGATGGAGAGAGAAGCAGGTATTGCGTGTGGACACAAACTTGTGCAAGGAGCTACCCTCCTCTCCCTCTTCCCGACCGCTTCCTTCTTAGTGGGTCTTATTCTTCTTGGCCTCATCAGACTTTCTGAAGCTGGGTCAGGAGCCTTGGCTCTGTGTTCCCACAGCCACCTGTGCTCACACGGGGTACCGCTTTTCACGCTGAGTTCCCATTGCCTGTTGGCACCCCACCCCCACCCCATCCCGCCCCACTCCCAGCCCCTTACTGTAACTTTTGTGGGAGTGGGAACTTTGCCTGTCCATGTCACTCCTGGCACAATGCCTGTTTGTGGACAGATTCTATAGAGTATTGATGTGACATGAAAATGGAGTCATTTGAAGCCCAGGAGTCAGGGCTGCAGCTGGCCCCAGAGCTAAGTTACCAACAGAGAGAGATGATTTTCCCTAGTGCAGTGGTTCTCAGAGCGTGGTCCTTGTCCACAGCGTCAGCGTCACCTGGTAACCCGTGAGAAATGCACACTATGGCCTCACCCCACACTTTCTAACTCAGAGACTCTGGAGGGGACCTGGCAACCTCTAGCTGACAATGAGGCACATCGAGGTTTAAGAACCACTGACCTTGCTACTGTGAGTGTGTGTTGTTTACCACTGAGACAGGAACGCTCATATACCAACTTGGCCCCATGATGGTTGTCTGGAGCTCTGTGTGAAAGACTCCGAGGCCATGAGTGTGCCCAGGTGTGCAGGCTCAGGAGTGAGGAGCCCTCCTGCCCTTGTATCGTCCATCTCTGGTCTCTGACCCAGAACCAATCCTGGATTTACTCAGGACGTGACACATGTATGGATCTGAGGGTCTTCCTGTGGGCCCCGTTCCGATCTTCATGATCTGGTTTTCCAGGACTCGGGACCCTCTCTGTGTCCCAGTTTGGCTATCCTGCCCCTGATACTGGTCTTGGTGTCACCAGGCTTTCTGCACCAACCCTGATCTCTACCATGCTGATCACCACCTTTCTAGGTCTTGATTAATGGCCTGCCCCTGTCAGGTTTGACCAGCCCCCCAACCTTTGTTGTGAGTTACGACCTTTCTCTTGCCATCCTCTTGGTCACCCTTATAGCCAGGTCAGGTTATTTGGCCTCTCCTTGGGTGCACATAATTCTGGCCTGACTGAGAGAAATGAGTCTGTCCCCATTGCTCAGTTTGCAAACTCTTCACCCAAATCAGGTCAGTTCAGTTCATGTTCACTTCCAGTCCTGGCTGTCCCTCAGCTATCCAAAGATGCCATTCCAGGTGATGGGACCAGTAGAAACAACTGCATTGAGGTTGTAACATGAAAAGTGTGATGAGCTCCAATCGGTAGGGTCCAGAACCTAGTGGAATAAAAGGACACCATTACCAGGATCAAGAGTAAGCCTACCAAATGGGAGAAAATCTTTACCAGCTATTCATCCAACAAGGGATTAATATTCAGAACATATAAAGGACCAAATAAACACCAAAAGAACAAATAACCCAAATGACAAATGAGCAGATGAATTGAACAGATGGTTCTCAAAAGAACAAGTACAAATGGCCAATGGACACGTGAAGACACGTTCAGCACTATTAGCTGTAAATAAAATGAAAATGAAAATGGCCCTGGGACTCCATCTCACCCCAATCAGAATGGCATCACCAGGAAAACACCAACAAATGTTGGCACAGATGCAGGGCAGGGGAGGGTTGGGGGAAGGAAGGGGAGGAACCCTGTACCCTGCTGATGGGAACATAAATTAGTGCAGCCACTGTGAAAAGCAATATGGGTGTTCCTCAGAAACTAGACAGAACTGCCATATGACCCTTCTGTCCCACTCTTGGACATATACCCAAAGGAATGTAAGTCAGAATACAATAGAGACACCTCATACCCATTGTTTATCGCAGCATAATTCACAATTGCCAAGCTCTGGAATCAGCCTAGGTGTCCATCCACAGGTGACTGGATAAACCAAATGTGGTCTATACACTGTGGAGTATTATTCAGTCGTAAAGAAGAATGAAATTAGGTCATTTGCAGGAAAATGGACAGAACTGGAAATCATTATGTTAATTGAAATAAGCCAGACTCAGAAAGACAAATACCAGCCCAGTATGCTAGCTTAAATCCATAGTCTTTGCTACTTGGAAGGCAGAGATTGGGAGGATCACAGTTTGAAGCCAGCCCAGGCAAAAAGGTCATGAGATCCCATCTCAGCTAATGGCTGGATACAGTGATGTGCCACCTGTCTTTCCAGCTATGCAGGAAGTACAACTAAGAGGATTGAGTCCAGGCTAGCCCAAGCATGAAGTGAAACCCTATCTCAAAAATAATCAATGCAACAAAAGGGCTGGTGGAGTGGCTCCAGTGATAGAGCACCTGCCTAGTGCAAGATCCTGTGTTCCCAAATACCACGTGTTTTCTCTCATACACAGAAGCTAGATCTAGCTGGGTGCTGGTGGCTCATGCCTGTAATCCCTGCTACTTGGGAGGCAGAAATCAGGAGATTCACAGTTTGAAGCCAGCCCTGGGCAAAGATTCTCGAGCCCTATATAAAAAGTACCCAACACACACACACACAAAAGGGCTGGTGGAGGGACTCAAGTGGTAGAGCACCTGCCTAATAAGCATGAGGCCCTGAGTTCAAACCTCAGTACCACCAAAAAGAAGCTAGACCTAAAGAAAAAAAAAATGGACATAAACATAAAAGGGAGAGATGAGGGGGAGAGGATGGTAGGTGGGAGGGGACAACAAGAGAGTATGATCAGAGGACATCTTAGACATGTATGAAAAGGTCATAATGAAGCCCACTTTAAAGATTTGCAAGAAAGGCTAAAAAGTGGCATGGGGAGGGAGTGACAGAGGTGAATCTGGTCAAAGTATTCTCTATGCACATGTGATGCCCCCGTGGCATCATTAGTGTTGGATTGATTTGTTGGCAAACAGCTGACCAGGTCAGATTGTGGAGCTCTGTGTGCTCCAAAGCCGCAGCTGGAGCTCGGGCTGCAAAGGCTCTGGCTGGGGAAGGTGGAAGTGCCTAGGGAGCACCAATCTAGGAGCACGTGTAAAGGCCCCGTGGAGGTAACCTGGAGAGCTCCCAGGGCTTTGCAAGTGGATTGCCAGTCAGCTCCACAAAGGTGTGGACAGTTAGAATGGGCTCTGGCAGGTCCATTCCAATTCCACAAACACTCACAGAGCACCTCCTGTGTTCTAGAGAGGACCTCTGTCTGGGATACAAGGATGTGAGACAGGGTCCCATCATCCCCGGGGCTCAGAATCGCCATGGAAACGCAAGCAGGAAAGCTAAGATGATGTGGTCATCCGCAGTGGCATGTGTGAAGTGCTGGTGGGAGGTGCAGACTCGACCTGCCAGATCCGTGTTCCACTCCCGTTTCTCATTTGCTTTGTAACGGAAGATGCTTAGACGTTAGCCATAATGAAATTGATGGGTGTCTTCTTGTGAGTCACTGCTTAATCGTCCCACTTCCAGGCCTCAGAGGGTAACTTGTGAGACAGTTGTTGGAAGTCAAAGCTTAAGGCTCCTGCTTCTGGATAGGATCTGTGGTCTGAGGGAGAACGAGGTGGTTCTTTAGCCTTTCTCACGTTTTCATTGTTTTCTTGTTTTGCAGTACTGGGGTTTGAACTCAGGGCCTCATGGTTGCTAGGCAGGTGCTCTACCATTTGAGCCCTCCACCAGCCCTCACATTTTTTTTCTTTCATACCAAAAATCTTACTTTAATCTTGTAATTACATTTAAGAAGTTTTTAAACTTTTGTAGCATAACAAACTGAACCACTTCTTTAATGCTTTCTCCTTTCCTTTTTATTTTTTAATTTTTTTATTATTCATATGTGCATACAATGCTTGACCCCAGCCCTCACATTTTCATGCTTAAGATTCCTGTCCCAGTTCTTTCTCTATTTAAACCCAAAGCCCATGTTTGTGCTCCAAGAAGATAGGCTGAGCGCTCACTCTTGTCTCTTCCCACAGTGAACCCACCTCCTTTCTCTGCTCTTCACCACCACTCATCTCTTTATTTAGTGTATTAGGGTCACGGATGGGATCCCTGGAGTTGGGGTCCTGGTATAAAACTCCAGTTACATCCTGACAAGATTGAATAAATGCCAATTTACAAAAACACAGGAAATTTGGAAACACCAGAAATGACTGTGGCAAACAGCTTTACCCTTGCCACCCAAATGTTTGTGGGTTTATTTACTTTAAAAATAGAGACAAAATATAACATACTGAAAAGCACCCCTTACTTGGCTCCATGAATTACATAAAAGCAGGAGAGGTGCATGGTATCCCTGCTGCCATGCTTGTATCTGTCCTTGTTCTGAGCCATTCACCTTGCTGCTGCCTTAGAATCCAGGAAGGACATCTTTATAAGGACAGGTGGAGGAAACTGTCCCCAAGAAAGGAACAGCAGGGCTCCACAGGACAGGCCACCCACCAGGCAACAAAGACTCCCTTATCCTAACCAGATTGCTCTCCTCAAGAGATGACACCATGATAACAAGTCTACAGAGCCCTTCCCAACTTAACTGAGAGAAGGATCAGCCCTGCCAGGCCACAGCCACACTGGGACTGTAGTACCTCTCACCCTCTGCCCTAATTCTTTTTCTATTTAAGCCTAAAGCTCATATCTGTACCCTCAAAGATGAGCTGAAGTGCTTTGTTCCTGTGACTGTACCTACCAGGTAATAAGCCTCCTTACTCTGCCCTTCGCCTTGTTGGCTTTTTATTTGACGTGTTGGGGTGAGTGGCCAGACCTGACATGCAGAACCCCTGGAGTTGGAACCTGGGGCCTGAAACTCAGGTTTCAAAAATAAGCAGTTATTAAATAGTTTGCCCAGCCAAATAAAGGAACTGCTGTGAGGAGCTAAGATCATAGTTCAAAGGAATGCCAGCCCAAGTTGGACTGAGGCCCTTGACCTCCAGGTAGACAATTCCAACATTCATCAAAGGGTTTCAGGACTGACCCAAGGATGCTCCCTTGTAAAGGAGGAGGATGGGGCGGGGCCCAGCTGTGGGGAGGAGACCAGAGGAGGCCGGGAGTTTCTGCAAATGCCCTGGGGGGGAAAGACCATTGGGAAACCTCAGAGAAACAGGACAAGCAGAAGCTTTAAATTTAAAAGGGAAAACGGAAATGTAAATTTGGCATAGATTTGCAGGAAAATAAAGCAAGCATTGTCTGCCTTTAGTGCAGCAGATGGAGATGCTACCTCACGAATGAGAATTTGACAGGTTACCCCGCCCCAGACCCCCTCCTCTCTAGCACCAGAGTAAGAGGCCCAGAGGACCCCTAAAATATGTGGGTTCCTGAACTTCAAATCAGTGCCATTTTAAGAAAGGAACTTTACCAGGTTTCTAATTCAGAGGGTCAGCTTTTCAATGATGGAAACAGCCAGCCGTTTCCTTGTCTGGGCCCATCTGACGAAAGTCATTAGTTTTCTAAGCTGTGTGTTTGGTGTCTCCTGATCAACATGCATTTGCATTACAGTGCCTGCTGCGGTGGTGTGGGAGTCAAGATTGTAGGGCTTTTGCTTTTGTTTTCCTTTTCTTTCCCCCAGCCTGGTCTCTAGACATCCTTGTAGACTTGGGCCTAGGGTCAGGTTGTTTTCACAGCTTGCCTGCGTTCAGTTTTGGGGCTTCTGAGGACTTGGCCTGGGTACTTTTATCATATGTTTACAGAAATGAATAGCTGTAAGGCATAACTTATGAACATTTACAAAAAAAAAAAAAAACTGCTGATGGGCTGAAGGAGGGGCTCAAGTGGTAGAGTGCCTGCCTAGCAAGCGTGAGGCCCTGAGTTCAAACACCAGTTCTTCTTAAAAAAAAAAACAACAAAAAACAAACCTGTTGAGGGGAGCATAGAAAGGGGACTTTCTGACAGACCCCTTTGTCATCTGCATGATTGCAGGTGTTAGGTAGACATTTTCAGATCTGCTTGGGGATGGGAAGTTCCAAGCCAGATGGTGTCCAGGGATTAGCTGTAGACACTCAACCTGGCCTCAGGCTTAAAGAGGGTAGTTTTATCATTTGTTTTTCTTCCAATCTTTTTCCTAATGACAGTAAACAAAAGAACTCCAAACATACTCAGATACTTAGGAAGATAGCGATAACCCTTTCAGATTTTGGTGTTAGGATAAATCCCAGGAGGCTGGAGTGTGTTAACTATGCTGCCTAGTGTCTAACTTCTTGTCCCCAAAGCATTCTACCAGTCACAAGGAGATACCACTTTCATGCCGAGTTTAATGTCTGTACTGTCATTTAGAGAGAGTAATCTTCCCTGCACAGGTGTAGGAATAAATTCTCTGGCCTGCTCAGGAAATCCCAGGCATGCAGCTCAGACTTGATCAACAGAGGTTAGAAGGATTTTCTTGTCAGCCTTGAATCTCTCTTTCAGACTCCTCTGGGTTCAAGGAGGGGTTACTATCCTCAGGCTGGGGGACCTCTTGCTGCTGCCAGCTAGGGGCACCCGCTCTTGATCTTCTGATTTTTCTCCACCTGAGCTATTTAATAGCTCCTAGGAGAGGCAGAAGCATTTGTTATTTGGCCACAGAAGACCAGTGAAAACTGCACTCAGACTGCCCCACATTCTCAGTAAAACTCGAGACTGTCACGAGATTTACCTTTCCTTGGTGCACACAAATCAACCCTTGGATTTGTCCAGAAAGGGACACTCAGTTTGGGTTCTCAGCGCTCTCGAGGGCTGCTAGCTGCTTGGCAAGGAACTGTGGCCTCCCTGTGGTTCATTGTGCTCTCTGGGCTGTGCCAGCACTGCGTGTGGCAGGTGGAGCCGTGGGACCATCTCCAGCCAGGTGAACACTGCGGCCTGCACACCCACTTCCTTGGGTCAGGTCAGCAACCTGGGCTTGTCTCCAAACGACAATGACTTTTCCCTCTGTGGGAAGCTTTGCTTCCCCCAGGGTCTTCTGTGACTCGCTTATCTGTCAACCTGGCTTCAGGTGAAGAGGGAGGAACAGACAGAAAACATGTCCTGGGCAGAGCTTTGTGGGAGGTCATCTTGGCTCCTGGAATTTGCCACCAATCTTAGATATTTCTTTTATTAGAGTGTTCACTGGATCCCTTGGAATATCGTGTGTGGAGGGAGGGAATAGGCTGTTCGATGTTCACATGGACTCTGGCATACTGGTTTCTTTTTGAAAAATTGTGAAATACACGTAACAAACTTAAACCATCGTAACCATTTTTAAGCGTGCAGTTGGTAGTGTTACGTGTTCTCACATCGTTGTGCCATCATCTCCAGAATTCTTCATCTTGTAAAACTGAAACCATACTCCTATGCTGCACCATTCTGCTGTCTATACCTGGACATGTGACTACTGCTGGTGGTTTATACTGGGCTTGTCTTTTCATGGCTGGCTTATTTCACAAGGAATGATGTCCTCAAAAGGTCCATCCATGTTACAGGATAGGTCAAAATTTCCTCGTTTTAAAGGCTGAGTAATATTCCATTGTGTGCTGTATCACACTTTTGTTTATCCTTCCCTTCACTGATGAACGCTTGTGACCTCTACCTTCTGGCTACTGTGAATGATGCTGTCATGGACGTACAGATCTTTAAGGCTCTGCTTTCAGTTCTGTTACGTGTCCGTGTCGAGGGTCCTTGTCTTCACAGGCCAGGGAACTGGCTCGTGAGGCAGCTGAGTGATGAGTCAAAGCCAGTGTATAAAGTAGGATTTATTAGAGAAAGGAAAGGCTGCAGCTAGAGAAGAGTAGTGGAGCCTGGAAGCCGGTAGCTCACTGCTCAGGTGAAGGCTGGGGTTTTTATGGACGTTCTAACTCTGGGTTGGGGGGTTTTTCTCATGCGCCTTGCATTTCAAGGGCTTTCTCAGGTGCACTGGTTTGCTTTGCACCATTATTGGGGAGAGGAAACAATCTTGAGATCATTTTGCTTATCAGCCCTATGGCAGATCTGTATCTCTCCTTCAGGATGCAGAAATGCAGGCCTCTATCTCCTCAGGATGCAGGAATAATAATTGCCCTCCATGGGGGATGGGATACTCACTCATCTGCCTTAGGTCTCCAGACCCAACAGTTCTGTGCGGTCTAATAATCAGAAGTAGAATTGCTGGATTATATGATAATTCTATTTTTAATGTTTTGAGGAACCTCCACACTGTTTTCCACAAGAGCGGAACAATTTTACACTCCCGCCAACCCTGTGCAAGAGCTCCAACTTCTCCACATCCTCACATTCCATTTTGAAGGGTGAAATAGTAAAACGGGACACACAGCATGTCCTAAAGCCATCCATCCGTGTTTAGATAAATATACATATCAGAAAATGCTAATATTAGTCTTGACATGCCTGTTACCCCAAACCAAACAGTACAAAAACCCAAACGGACATCCCACCAGCATCGAGGCCAAAGGCTTAGAAAGCTTCTTGTCCTCTTGTCCATGTCATCTGATTTCGTTTTCATGGGACTGGCTGACTGCCTTTGGTGAGCCCTTCAGCTGGACCTAACTGGACAAGGAAACAAGGAGGAGTTGGAGGGGACTTAAAACCTAGAACTACTGGAGGATTTCTGGATTGCATAGACGGGCTAGCAAAAATTGAAGTTTTCACAAGTGTACAGTTATATCAGTTTTGGATCTCACATCTCCCTGTGTCCCCTTTACCACGCCACCTTCCTCTGACCTTCTGCACTCTGAACCCACAGAACCTGGTGTGTCCTTAACCTGTTAGGAACCGGAATCCTATTCCCCCGAGAGACAGAGAGCCAGGCGTGAATGCAATCAACAAAGCAGAGTTTATTGGACTGGCTAGCCAGGGTCGAGCTCCCACACGGACACGCAGGACCGGTTAGGAAAGCAAGACCCTGAGCCTCTTAGGGGGAAATCTTATATAGACTGCAGTGGCGTGCATATTTTTGTTATCAACATTAGACAAGCAGGCAGAGCACATCCTGCACGTACTTCACATCTTGCTCGTACCTCACATCTTGCTCGTATCTCACATCTTGCTCGTATCTCACATCTTGCATTCCTCACATTCTATATGCCCTAACTGAGCCCTGCCTCATTGCTTATCTTATCTACATGGGATGTTTGGTACTGGTTTCTCCAACAAGGGGGTTGGGGCCCGCTGAGACCTCATATTCCTTTCATTCCCCCCTTTCTTATGGCCTAAATTGAGGAATCATCCTCGAGAGGATGAAGAGCCTGATATTGTTGGCGGAGGACCAGAAGTTGGATAGTATTAATTCGACTTTTGACAAAAGTCATAAGTCGGTTTAGAATCCAGGGTCCTATGGTAACAAGCAGTAGGATGATTATTATTGGCCCTGCCAGTGCAGATAAAAGGGTAGCCAACCATGGGGACTGGTTAAACCAAGACTCGAACCAGCTTTCCCCTGCCTCTTTTTCTCGTTTTCTTTGTTCCAGGCTCTTTCGGAGTTTAGACATGGAGTCACGAACAACTCCGGTATGGTCAGCGTAAAAACAACATTCTTCCCCTAGAGCAACACATAGTCCCCCTTTTTGGAGGAACAACAAGTCCAGACCTCGTCGGTTTTGAAGTACTACCTCAGACAGGGAAGTGAGGGATTTTTCTAGGTGGCTAATGGAGGTTTCTATTCTCTCTATATCTTCGTCTATGGCTGCGCGCAGCGAAGACATCCCTTTATGTTGAGTAGCCAGGGAGGCTATGCCGGTCCCTGCCCCAGCCACCCCTAGGCTAAGTAGGGTAGCAATGGTTAGTGTAGAAATAGGCTCTCTCTTTTTTTTTTTACCTGTTTTTATATTTTAGTATGAATATAGACTTTTCTCCGAATGATAGAGGATGCGGGGCAGCACAACCACTATAACACAGAATTCTTTAGAGCTGTTAAACACCTTAGTTGATAGGCATGGGGTGAGTCCGGACCGCGAGCATAGCCACCACCCATTGTCCTTTGGAATTACCCATTTAATAGCATTTCCCCAGGTAGAACTGGCGTTAATAACAGTACATAAGTCCCGTCTGTTCTTTGGCACTTTTCCTAAGCAGGTTCCTTGGCCGTTTACCTGCTGTATGGTCAGACCTCTCTTACGGTCTCCCCAGGAACATTGAGTAGGGTTTTCCTCAGATGAGGTATCGTGAGTGGTGTTTAGCCCTATTGCCTCATAGAATGGGGGCCTCACATCATAACATAACCAACAGGAGTTAGTCATGTTAGGGTTGGTGTGGTTTAACGTCAGGAAGGCAGCACCCACTAGGTCCCAGAGGGGGTCTTTAGATGCGGTCATGAGACTGGGCCTCACCAGGGGAGGGCTGGTTTCTGATGGTCTTGGAGTTGTAACATTAGCCCGAGCTATGGTTGAGGGAAGGTGGTGAGTTGTGGAAGGTTGGGGAGATGGCTTTACATTGGGCGGCCTAAGTACCTTATTGGGGCCTACTGCTGTGGACGGTGGCCCTATGGGCTCAATTTTTAATCTGACCACTATGGTCGAGCCAGCATGTCCACCATATTTATAAAATACAAGTCCCCATACCTTACCTTGTATCCACCCAGGGGTGTCCTTCTTGCCAGTTTCAGTGAAAGTGACCTTGATTCTATCTAGATCCGTGGGCTGGCATTTATGGGTGGGTATTGGAATTCTGTGCCCCCTTAATATCCCATTTACAAAGGCAAATTTGACTAGGTCTGATTTTGATATCCCCCATTTCCATTCACTATCATTGGATGTGACACATGCCCATGACCTACAGAAGGAGTATTGTATCCCCCCACATTCCTGGTTCTTTTTGTGGCCGGGGCAGGCATAAAACCCATAACGTCGGGCTGACTCCGGGGCAGTAGACTTGTAGGCAGGATTGATGTCTCTGAAGCAGAACTGAAGCTCCGGCCACCAAGTTCCTATGGGGGCAGTGCGAGTAGTCTCGTTGAGGGTGGTATGAGTCTCCCCATCGGTGAGTATCCAGGTTTGCTTATAGGGCTGGTGAGGGTTGGTTTCTGCGAGGCTCCCGCTCTGGGCATTGAGCAAGATCAGAGCGATCAGCCACCCCATCCGTGGCTGCTCCTGAAGGCTCTGCATGTTCCCGGGGCCACAAAAGCTTTAGCTTTAATGGGTTGTCTGGGTGCCGCCGTACAGTCCACTCCTTGACCCCTTCTTGTTTTTGATGATTGGCTCGACGCACGTGGGAGTGGTGGATCCAAGGTCCGATGCCATCAACCTTGAGGGCGGTAGGGGTAGTAAACAGTACAACATAAGGTCCTTTCCATCTAGGCTCTAGGGTTTTGGACTGATGCCTTTTAACCCATACCATGTCACCCGGGACTATGCCATGTTCCGGAGCCGGGTCCCTCTTAACAGCGTGGTATGCTTGAATTAAGGGCCAAATCCGTTGTTGCACTTTAGCTAAAGCCTGCAACATGGTCAGGTAATTTGGGGCCAGATCACCTAGTTCTGGGCTTAAGGTCCTCTGAATGATGGGGGGTGGAGCCCCATACAGGATCTCAAAGGGAGTTAGCCCATGGACATAGGGGGAGTTCCGGACTCGGAAGATGGCCAAGGGAAGGAGCGTCACCCAATCACCGCCAGTCTCCAGGGCCAATTTGGCTAAAGTCTCCTTTAGTGTCCTATTCATCCTTTCTACTTGCCCTGAGCTCTGGGGGTTATATTCACAATGTAGCTTCCAATTGGCCCCCATAGTCTGGGCTAGTCCCTGCAGGACCTTACTAACAAAAGCCGGACCGTTATCTGACCCAATTGCCTCGGGCACCCCATATCTGGGTATGATTTCCTCTAGCAAAGCCTTTGCCACTACCTGACTCGTCTCCTTCTTTGTAGGAAAAGCCTCCACCCAGCCTGAAAAGGTATCTATGAATACCAGCAAATATTTGTACCCAAACTTTCCCGGTTTTACCTCAGTAAAATCCACTTCCCAACTTCTTCCCGGAGCCCTCCCCCGTTCCCGAGTACCTGTATGGTGCCCCTCCCTTCGTCCTGGTTTCATGATTGTGCAGCTGGCACAATCTTCCACAATTTGGCGGACTGCTATGGTCTGGTTCGGAAATCGGAGCTGCGCAGATGTCAACAAGTCTAGTAATTTTCTCCGCCCCAAATGGGTGGACTTATGTAAGTTAGCCAACAGGAATCGTCCGAGTTTTTCAGGCAGAATTAACTTGCCTTCCAAGTCGCTTTTCCATCCGTCTTCCCCTTCTCTAAAGGGGGAGTGGGCTCTCATCCAAGTGAAATCCTCTGTGGAGTATTCTGGTCGGGGGGGTAGCGGAGGGAGCTCTGGGACCGGCACGTCTATCGCCGCAACCGTGGAAGGTTGCCCTGTCTCCATGGGAGGACTCACCATTGCTACTCTCTTTGCTTCTTGATCTGCTCTGTTGTTACCGACAGCTTCCGGCGTCTTGGCAGACTGGTGGCCTGGGACATACATCACTGCCACTGCCTTCGGTTTTTCCACTGCCATTAATAGACGCTGGACTTCGGCTAGGTTCTTTAGATGTTTTCCTTCTGCTGTGCGGAATCCTCTTTCGCGATAGATGGCCCCGTGGACATGGATGGTACCGAAAGCATAGCGGCTATCGGTGTAGATATTGACTCGCTTTCCTTTTGCCCTCTCCAGGGCCTCTGCCAAGGCAATTAATTCCGCTTTTTGGGCTGATGTTCCGGGTGGGAGGGCGCTGCTCCATACCGTATTTCCTTCTTGGTCGACTACAGCTGCCCCTGCCCTTCGGGCTCCATCTTGGAAAAAACTGCTTCCATCCGTGTACCAGTTTAATTTGCAGCCGGACAGGGGGGTATCCTTTAGGTCAGCCCGTACCTGTGTAACTTCGGAGAGGAATTCTTTGCAGTTATGGACAGGTGTCTGCAGTTCCGGGTTAGGCAACAAGGTGGCAGGGTTCAGGATTATGGGATCTGTGAATGTGATCCGAGGGGAATCCAACAAGAGCCCCTGGTAGTGGGTGAGCCTGGCATTCGTCATCCATTTCCCAGGGGGTTGTTTAAGGATTCCCTCCACCGGGTGAGGGGCCGTTACCCAGAGGGCCTGTCCAAAGGTTAGTTTATCGGCTTCTCTCACCAGCACGGCAATGGCCGCTATGATGCGGAGGCAGGGGGGCCATCCTGCCGCTACTGCGTCTAATTTCTTGGAAAAGTATGCCACTGGTCTCTTCCAGGGACCTAGCTGTTGGGTCAAGACTCCTTTGGCTACCCCCTTTTTCTCATCTATAAACAGAGTGAATGGTCTTGTAGGATCTGGCAAGGCTAAGGCAGGGGCCTGCAAAAGAGCGTCTTTTAGCTGATCAAAGGCCTGTTGTTCTCTCTCTCCCCAACTCCAATCTGGAGCTTCTTTGGTGGCCTCATATAGGGGTCTGGCTATTTCCGCAAATCCTGGAATCCAGAGTCTACAGAACCCCGCGGAGCCCAGGAATTCTCTCACCCCCCTAGTGGATGTCGGGGATGGGATAGCCAGAATAGTCTGTTTCATGGCATCAGTCAGCCACCTTGCCCCATCTGCAATCCGATAACCCAAATACGTCACTGACCTTTTACAGATGTGAGTTTTCTTGGCACTTGCCCGATACCCCAGCTCACCTAATTCCGTTAGCAGGTGTTCAGTAGCCTTGATGCACTCCTCTCGGGTTTCTGCCGCTAACAGTAAGTCATCAACATACTGTAATAGAGTGACTCGTGGGTGGCTCCGACGAAAAGGTTCCAGGTCCTGGCTCAGGGCCTCATTAAACAGGGTGGGAGAGTTTTTAAATCCTTGCGGCAGTCTGGTCCAAGTGAGCTGTCCGGATTGGCCCCCATCTTCTTGCCATTCGAAAGCAAATAGCGGCTGACTAATTTCTGACAATGGAATGCTGAAGAAAGCATCTTTCAAATCAAGGGTTGTATACCATACTTGCGAGGGGGGTAGGTGGCTGAGCAAGGTATAGGGATTCGGAACGGTGGGATGAATGTCCTCCGTCCGCTCGTTTACCTTTCGTAGGTCTTGCACAGGCCTATAGTCCCCGCTTCCCGGCTTTCGGACGGGGAGCAGAGGAGTATTCCAGGCAGACTGACAAGGTCGCAGTACTCCTTCCTTTATTAGCCTGTGGATATGAGGGGCTATGCCTCTTCAGGCCTCCTCAGGCATAGGATACTGTTTCACCCGAATGGGGAGAGCAGAAGCCTTCAATTGTATAACTACGGGCGGGAGGTGTTTGGCGAGGCCAGTTCCCGCAGTCTCCGCCCAGGCCGTGGGAAATCTTTTTACCCAATGAGTCATGTCCCCTCCTGGTTCCTGTTGACTCTCAAACAGACGATGCTCGTCAGCCAATGATAGGGACAAGACATGAATCGGGCTCCCTTCTCGATCAGTCACAATTATTCCATCTGGTTCAAAATGGATATGGGCCCCTATTTTGGTGAGTAGGTCCCGTCCGAGCAGGGGAGCGGGGCTCTCAGGGACGACCAAGAAGGAGTGTGTGACCTGGTGTTTTCCTAAGTTCACCTTTCTTTTGGTAGTCCATGTACATAACTGCGTACCGGTGGCCCCCTGAACAACACTTGTTCGTGCCTTGTTCAAAGGTCCATGTGCCTTGTTTAAAACCGAATATTGGGCGCCGGTATCCACCATGAACCCCATCGGCTTCCCCTCCACATGCATTGTTACCCAGGACTCGGGGAGGGGGTCTGAGCCCCGTCTCCTTCAGTCCTCTTCTCCGGCTAGTAGGACTCTGGCCTGCTCTACTGCTCGTTCCCTTTCCCTGTTTTCCCCCGGTCTCCTTCCAAACCCTCTTCTTCCCTTTAACTTAGGACATTCTCTCTTCCAATGCCCCGTTTCCTTAGAGTAAAAACAGTGTTCCTTATCCGGGGTCCTGGCGTGGCCCCCTCCCCTGGGTTGGTCCCGGACACCCGCTAGGAAAATACGAGCCATTTCTCTCTGTTGCTTTCGGTTTTCCTTAGCCTGGAACTCCCGGTCCTCCTTTCTCAATTTCTCCTGGGCTTCCCTGTCTTCCTTTCTCTGTCTTTCCTCCCTTTCTTCTGGAGTTTCCCTAGCGGTAAAGACCTTTTCTGCTACCTGTAGCATTTCCCTTATAGTCATCTCCCCTAAGTTTTCCTGTTTATTGAGTTTTCTCCTAATGTCTGGGGCTGCCTGATTAATGAATGAGAGTACCACAGCAGACCGGTGGAGGTCCGCCTCAGGGTCAATCGGGGTGTACTGACGGTATGCCTCATGGAGGCGCTCTAAGAAACCGGCTGGGCTTTCGTTTTCCCCTTGAATGACTGCTTTTACTTTTGCAAAATTGGTGGGCCTTCTAGCGGCTGCTCGGAGACCGGCCATAAGAGTCTGGCGGTAGATCCGAAGACGCTCCCTACCTTCTGCGGTCCCGAAATCCCAATCAGGGCAGCGTAGGGGAAAAGCCTCGTCTATGGCCGGTTGGAGAGTTGTGGGTCTCCCATTATCCCCCAAGACGTTCTTCCTCGCTTCGTTGAGGATGCGCTCTCGTTCCTCCGTCGTAAAAAGAGTATTGAGCAGCTGATGACAGTCATCCCAAGTGGGGCGGTGTGTATGCATGATGGACTCCAGGAGATCTATGAGACACTTGGGGTCTTCAGAAAAGGGCGGGTTCTGCGTCCTCCAGTTATATAGATCACTGGAGGAGAAGGGCCAGTACTGAAACTGTTGCCCTCCTCCCGGTCCCCCTTGGCCCACCATCCGGACTGGAAGTGTAGGGACAGTTTCCTCCCCCTGTGTTGATGAGGGGGGCCCGTCTTCCCCCTCCCTTTCCCGGATCCCTCGGGGGCGAAGTCTTCGACCCATTCCTCCTCCTGCTGCCAGTCCTGTTGAGGAGGATGAGGAAATTTCCTCCTCCGGGGCACTGGCTTGGCCAGGGGGAGTCACGTATGGAGGCGGCCGATCTTCCTCTGCCCCTGCGAGGGATGGGTAAAGGGGGGAACTCTCTGGTAAGACCGGAGATGGTGAAGGAGATGCCCTAATTTGAGGACCGGTCAAGGTGGGAAGAGGAAGTTTTTCCTCCTCCTTTATGACCAAGGCGGGCGTGACTGGGGTTTTAGCCCCGGGGGCCGAACTGGAGGGGTGGGTCAGAAAAACTGTTAACCAAGGGGGAGGGTTCCTCACCAGATCCTCCCAAACCAAAATGTAAGGAACTTGGTCTGGATGGCCTCGATTGTCTGGCTGAAAAATGACTGCTTTAACCTTAGTGATCAGGTCTAGGGAGAGGGAACCTTGAATGGGCCACCCGACTCCAAAGGTGGGCCACTCTGCAGAACAAAAGGTGTCGAACTTACCTTTCTTGATGACCAGACCCGCATTTAAGGCCCTTTCTTTAACTTCTGGAAAGTGAGAAAGGATCAGAGACTTTGGGGTTGTTTGTCCCTGTCCCATTGTGGAAGGAGACTCAAACACCAAGAGAGATAGAACAAAAAGGGTAAAGGCAACAATAATTCCACACACACACAACACTCTCCAGCACTCGCTCGGACCGGTCCTTCTCTCACACTGGTGCGCACCCCATTCAACCTCCTCACCGTCCAACTGGGATATCAGGCCGAAAGGCGTCCACTTGACGGGTGGTCGGTCGACTAGCTCAATTAGTTCTTCACCTGGCGCCAGGGTTCCTAAAATGCTCGAGCCCAAATGAGAGGAAAGCCTCTCCCAATAGGACCCTGTGGTCCTCCTTGCGAGATTCCCAGAATGAATCTCCCTGGGGATTGGCCGAATCCCCGCCGCGGCCCAAATGGAACACTCAAGTTCCTCCAAATGAGGGTCTGGGATCCCCTCCCAACGCCTAGGACTTGGGATCGCCCCTGCTTTCTCGCAGGCAGGTTCTGTCTCTCGAGAAAATGAAATCTCGGTGGGACCTCCAAATGTTAGGAACCGGAATCCTATTCCCCCGAGAGACAGAGAGCCAGGCGTGAATGCAATCAACAAAGCAGAGTTTATTGGACTGGCTAGCCAGGGTCGAGCTCCCACACGGACACGCAGGACCGGTTAGGAAAGCAAGACCCTGAGCCTCTTAGGGGGAAATCTTATATAGACTGCAGTGGCGTGCATATTTTTGTTATCAACATTAGACAAGCAGGCAGAGCACATCCTGCACGTACTTCACATCTTGCTCGTACCTCACATCTTGCTCGTATCTCACATCTTGCTCGTATCTCACATCTTGCATTCCTCACATTCTATATGCCCTAACTGAGCCCTGCCTCATTGCTTATCTTATCTACATGGGATGTTTGGTACTGGTTTCTCCAACAAGGGGGTTGGGGCCCGCTGAGACCTCATATTCCTTTCAAACCTAAGCTTGCAGCTGCCCATTTGTTAACTTTCTTGTTCACCCCATCCTTATTGGACTGGGCATTTCAGAAGGGCCTTGTTAGTTCACGCTGTCCTTGAAGTCTGCCATACACTTTTTCTGACTACCGCTCATTAATTTGGTGAAACCCCTCTTTTGTTTATCTTGGGAAAGTGTGCTGTGCTGCCTTCCTTAAGGGGTCTATATTTCATCTGTTCAGATTCTGTCGTTAAGAATGCTTCTTTGTCTCCCTTGTCTAGGAGAAAGACCGCTGTGCTTTATCATCTGGATGAGAAGCCCGCTCCTCATATCTCTTTAGATGTCTGCTTTCAAGGATGCCTTCCATCTCCTTTGTCGAGCCATTTCTGCCTTTTATTCCCCCTCACATTTACTCCCTTCACAGTATGGTGTCGCCCAGGAGTATCTCTTGGATCCTTGTCTACACCTACAGTGGGAAGGATAGCAGTAATAACCGGGGTTACCCGGTCAGAAATAGTGTGTTCTTTCATTGCAACTAAATCATGTGTTCAGAGAGAACTCTCTCTCTGTTTTTCTGGGCCTCTTCAGTTTTTCAGGTGATTATGGCTGAATTAGTCTATCCAAGGGAGAGCAGGGTATCAGGCTAGGGCTATACTGTCAAGGTGAAGCAGGAACTGAATCCAGGGAGAAAACAGACATCAAAGCTTTTTGGTGAGGGCCGTATACGATGGAGACCTGTGTGCAGTGGCGGCTGCTCCAGTCTCCCCATCGCTGATACACATTTCTCAGTTTGCATATTGGTGCATACATTTGCTGAAGGAAAAGAATCTTGAGGCCCTCATTATGACTCTGGTCGCCCTGTTTGAACTTGGAGATTGCAAGGATCACTGTCCTGGGACACCCAGGCAAAAAGTTAGTGACATTCCACCTCAAGCAATAAGCCAGGCATGGTGACATATGCCTGGCATCCCAGCTGTGCAGGAGGAGTAGGTGGAAGGGTCAGGATCTGTGGCTGGCCCTGGGCAACAAAGCAGGAGAGACTATCTGCAAACTAACTAAAGGGGGAAAAAAAGGCTGGGGAGAACCTGTCTAGCAGGTTCTAGAGGTCCTGGGTTCAATCCTCAATAAGGTCAAAATAAACTGCCCCCCAAAACATCAACAACCCAAAAAAAAAACCCCACAAAATACAAAATGGAACTTATAGGTGGATGTTTACAGAAACCGTTAAGAGGGCTGGCAGCGTGGTAGAGTGTGAAGTCCTGAGTTCAAACTCCAGTGCCACCAAAAAAACAGAACCTTGAAGAGAAAGAAAATGGATTAATGAGACCCTGGACAGCATTCCCTGGGGTTGGCTGCTGAGCAGCGGGACCCTAAAGTGCAAAAAAGCCATGGGGCTGTTCGCCCCCTCCTCCTTCTTAAACTTGGCCATGCTTCTGCTACTGGGAGTTCTGTGCAGCTATCTACCTCGATCCTCTTGTCCCGAGAGAGAAGAATCCAGGCAAGCCGTGAAAATGTAGCAAAAGTGACAGCCAACTTTATTAGGAGAGGAATACACTTTCAATAGACCCATTTATTGAGGGATTCTCAGCCCCAGCTCCATCTGACCTCTGGGACATGGCACACTTCTGTGTTGGGTCTTTTTGTCTTTTTTTTTTTTTCTTTTTTCCAGCACAGGGTTTGAACTCAGGGCCTCATGCTTGCTAGGATGGCCTCTCTCTTACAGCTTAAACCACTCTGCTAGCCCTTTTTTTTGTGGTGCTTCTACCGTCCCATAGGGTCTCACAAACTATTTGCCCGGGTTGGCTTTGAACCATAATCCTCCTGATTTCTGCCTCCTCGGTAGCTAGGATTACAGGTATGAGCCACTGGCGCCTGGCTTTTTGTCCTCTTAAAATAAGCAGATTACCTGTGTGAAGTCTCAGCCTTTGGTCTGTCTGATGCTTAGGGTGCAGCTCTTGGGCCTGGGTCTGTATGTGTGTACGTATGTATGTATTTATTTAATTATTTTGATGGCACTGGAGCCTGAACTCTGGGCCTTGAGCTTGCTAAACATATTCTCTACTGCTTGACCTAGGCCTGCAGCCCCTGGGTCATTATCTTGTTAAATTAAACAGATTACCTGTGTAAACTCCCAGCCCCAGGCTGGGATGTGTTTAGGGTGTGGTTTGCTCTTGAGTAAAGACAGGATTAAGCTCTAGGTGAGCGGCAACTTCAAAGCATCCTGTGAAGTCCCCTGGCCTCTGAGCTACTTTGATCTTAGCAGACTGGTCATCTGTGGAGTTGGGAAGTTTAATTACAGTGATTTTCTTCCTCTTGTGGCCACCACTGTGTCTATCTGCTCCCTATCACTTCTACTGTAATTTTCCAAGAAAATGAAAAGAGCAGGCAGTTCCAAGACTCTGGTGATGATATTGGAGGAAGGAAGGTATGAGGGATCCCTCAGTTTCCCAGCTTCTGTGCTGATCACAGGAACTTGTGATCCACAATGAAAAGTGTTTCCAGGGGCTGCACAGAAAGGAACTTCGCAAGGTGAAGTTTAGCAAGGGTTTATTTTAGTAAGATAGGATAAAGCAGGGAGAAACAAGAAGGGAGGGAGGAACACGTCTGGCACCAACACGCAGGACATGGACGGTGAGGAAGATTCTGTGGTGGATCTGGTGTTGTTAACAGCAAGGATGCAGTCTGTGATCAGAAGACTTCCAAATTCTTTGTCCCACGAGGAAGAATCCATGGCAAGACACGGGGGTGCGAATGGAGTTTATTAAAAATTCAGGAAGGGAATTAACAAAGGGGAGCTTGGTGGTTCAGGTAAAAGCAGGACGCAGGTGCATTTAAAACTTACACTAACTATGGGAAGGGAAGAACCAGGTGATTCCCAACCAATGATCGATAAGGGGGAGGGGCGGGGGGGGGGGGCCAGGCCAGGTGAGGGTGGATTGAATTGTCCCTGAGCTAGGGTGTGAGTCACCTTGCCATTGAAAAGAAGGCTCAGAGACAGAGAGGACTGTTCAACCTGAAATACAATATTAAGTCAGAAGAGTCCCGAACTTTCCCGAATTCTAGCCTGCCTCAGTGTGGAGTATTTACCTGGGGACTTGGTACTGAATTTCTAGCTAGTCATCTGGTCCCTCATCTAGCAACTCCTAATCATCAGAGACATTGAGTTCCAGGATGGGTTTACTACCTGAAACATGCAGATGTGGTCTAGGGTCACCTCAAACACAGGGACAGCAGGCGTGCATCTCAGGACTTCTATTTGCCAGACATGCCCCTTCATTTTCTGTCTCTGCCTAATCAAGAAATTTCCAACTTCTTAGCAGCTAAAGTAGGAAGGCAGGACCAGGCTTGGTGGCTCCTGCCTGTAATTCCAGCTACTCAGGAAGTGGAGATTGGGAAGATTATGGTTCAAGGTCAGCCCAGGCAAAGAAAAGTAAGCCAGACCACATGTCAACAACAACAAACTGACCGTGGTCATGCACACCTGCAATCTCGGCTATGCAGGAGGCATACATAGGAGGATTGTGGTCCAGGCCAGCCTGGGGAAAAAAAAAATGTGAAACCCTGCCTCCAAAATAACCAAAGTCAAAATGGCTGGGGGTGAGCTCACGTGGTAGAGCACCTGCCTAGCAAGTGCAGGGCCCTGAGTTCAATCCCCAGTACCACCAAAATAAAAGCCATAAAGAGAAGGCAGATGCACATAGACCTGTGTGTCTCCCATCCTTGTAGCTTAACCTCTAAAAGAGAGGTGGGACGAGCACAGATGCTCTGTATTCTCAGGTTTTACTTCCTGGCTCTGTTTTAATTTCTGAGTCTGCCCCTTTTCATATTTATAATTTTTAATATCCTTGCTGCCTCACTGATTTTCTTGCCTCAGATTCAGCTCAACAACTTCTTACCTAGGGGCGAGGGAAGACTTTTTTGTATTCACTATAAAATTCATTGGTAGTGACAATTCCTATTAGACTTATATTGTACATCACTTTCATTGCCCTCATCATCTCTCCCCCTCAGCCCCCAAGGGAAGACTTTTTAATAGAGCTAGAGACTTGTGGGGATGACCATGCAGCCCAGCCTTTTCTGTTGAGGTTGGGTTGACACGCTGTGCTAAACCCAGGTGCCTCCAGGTCTGCCAACTGCAGCTGTCCTGTTGTTTACCTGGGCATCCAGGGCCAGGCAGAGGAACAGAAGCTGGCTTTCCTTGAGTGTCTGTGACTTCACAAGCATGTGTTTCATTGACTCTCAGTCAAGTCTTAGAAAGAAGCATTTCGTACCCATTCTGACACGTAGGAAAGGCAAGGTTCAGCTGGAGCGGTGGCTCACACCTGTGGGCCTAGCTGCTCAGGATGTAGAGATCAGGAGGATCACAGTTCAATACCAGCCTTGCAAAAAGTTAGCAGAAACCCCATCTCGACCAACAGAACCTGGGCCTGGGATGCTCGCCTGTCCCTTTAGCTACATGGGAGGTGTAGGTAGGAGGATCACGACCTGAGGCCAGCCCTGGCATAAATTTAAGACCCTATTGAAAAATAACTAACGCCTAAAGAAGTCAGGTGGTTGAGAGCCTGCCAAGCAAAGCATGAGGCCCTGAGGTCAAACCCCAGCAAGGTTCAGGGAATAATTCGTCAAGCTAGCCAGTGGCCGACTCACACCAAACCCAGGTGAGGGCCGTGACAGCAATTCTGCACCGCCTGTACCTTTCTGCCCTTCTGTGGAGTCTGGCAGGCTCGACATCTTTTCTTTGACTCCTGCTGCATTTTGAAGGAGTCACAATGCCGACAGTGGCCTCGGATCTTTGTGAGCTCAAGAGCAAGGTCCTACCTCATTTAACGCAGTGGGCGCCATCCAAGTTGTCCCCTGGTCAAGAAGCCGGCTGCTTCTCAGGCTGCTTCTGCACACCTGCTTGTGTTTCCTTTATGTCTCTGCCTATTCTTCCTCTAGATGCCAGAACACACCGCTTTGGCCTGAGGTTGCAATTAAGTCTGGCAGGATGAGCTGATGCCACGCCTGTGTGGTCCCCAGAGCATCCTTGCGTCCCTTGTCCTGTATCCTTGGAGCAGGAGCGGGCTGCTGAGTTCTCTTTTCATGTCACCTCCTTTCTCATTTGTCCAAACCCTTGTTTGTCTTTGGGGGAGTGAAGTGCTTACATTTATTTGACTGGGATGGATTGGCTTTGGAATGTAAGCCAGACTTCCTGGAGGATTATCCTGGCAGGCATTCATCCAGTTGAATGGGGAGCTGACTGGGGGGTTGGAGGGGCTGCACTGGTTTGGTAAATACTGCTGGAGAGGCCCCCCAGCCTCTTTCTCCTGGAGGTCCTGCAGATTCAGATGAGACGTGTTGAGCCTGCAGAGAGGGCCTGGAAAAGTGTCACGGGGCCTGAAAGGGTGGAAGGCGCCTAAGACCCTTCAAGTTCGCCGTTTCCATCCCAAGGTAAAAATGATCACTTCCTGCGCCTGCCGTGCAAATTCAGGGGCCTCAGGAGGGAACGTGCCAGGCCAGCAGGCTGACCTCTAGTCCCCAGGCTGGGGTGCTGCTAAGGGGAGCCACTGTCTGGGGTTCTTTGTGTCTGTCCCTGTGTCTGCGCCATGCAGATGGCCCCTGCTCTGTCTGACTTGCTGTTTATTTTGTTTTGAAAGCCGCTAGGGTCTGGGATTCTGTCTGTCTGTCCTCTGTACAGCGGTATTCAAGTGCGCTTGTTAATTCAACTGAGCAATTGATCGAGCTGTTTTCATCTGTGCTGGGCACTGTCCCAGACACGGCAGGCATGCAACGGGGGTGAGGGTGGGGGGGTGCTGTTGTCCCTGACCTTGAGCAGCTCCAGGCACCTTTCTAAGCCTCATGATCCCATTGGTCCCAGAAGGCCAGAGTAGCAGAGTTGTTAAGGATTCGTCCTGCTCTTGGAGTCTTATTGAGATAGAAAGATATCAAAGCACTGTAATCCCAGCCACTTGGAAGGCAGAGAGATAGCAGGATCACAGTTCAAGACCAGCCCAAGCAAAAAGTTAGCAAGACTCCATCTCAACAAACAAGCCAAGTACAGTAGTACATATCTGTAATCACAGCACAGTTAATTGGGAGGCATAGGTAGGAGGATCCCAGTTTGAGGCTGCCTGGGAAAAGTCCAGTTTTTTAAGTTTATCTTTCAGATAAACTTAAAGCAGGAAGAGCTAGGAGTGTGGCTCAAGTGGCAGCTTGCTTGCCTGGCACATGAGAGGCACCACACACACACAAAAAAGAAGATACCAAGCCATCAAAAGATAAGACCCATTGTGTAGAGAAACAGGTTCTTTGGTTGTTTCCAGAATAAGGTTGCCAGCAAATTAAAATATCAGATGCCAGTTAAATTTGAATTTTAGGTAACTAATTCAATTTTAAACATTTAGTATAATACTGAACATTTAACTGAGCATTCTACATTTTATCTGGCAACCCTGATCCAGAAAGATCACATACACTGGATGCTCCCCTCCAGGCTGCCTTACTCTGCTCTCCAGCCACACTGGCCTTCCTTCCATTCCTCTTCCTGTCACAGGGCCTTTGCGCAAGCTGGGGCCACCGCTTGGGATGCCCCACCTTCCTTCGCATTTCCATTTAGAGGACACTTCTTCTATGACCTCAGTCCCTCTGACATTTCTGTACCCTTGAACAAGTGACAAGATGGGGGGCTTCCAGAGGGACCTGGGTTTGGAGCCAGGGGTGGGGGGGTTGGACTTCTGGGTGTGGGATTGAAAGCAAAAGGGCCACTGAGATGATCCCACCATGGTTGTTTCCAGAGCGGCCTCGTGGTGTGCCTGAGACCCCACTGTGGAGACCAGTGTCCCCAAATCATCTTAGGGGCTGGTCACAGTCCACGTGGAGGCAGTGAGGAGCACGGCGTGCTGGTGAGGAGAGGGGTGATGAGGAGGAAGCCACTCGTGGTGGTGGCTTTACTAACCCACACAGGTTCAGGAAGCCCCCAGAGGCCACAGAGAGCAAGGAGTCGGGGCTCGCACACCCCCTGGCCTGCAGGGTGGGGCACAGGTGACGTCCAGCTCACTGGTTCCTGCAGGCCAGAGGTGAGGTGATGGGGTTCCTCACAGTCTCCCCTCAATTCTGAGTCATGACTATCTTTCCCAAAGCCACCTGAACAGTCTTCCTGCGGTTTGAAGGACAGACGGACATTGTTGAAGCCACTGCTAGGTTTTCAGGCCTGTGGGTTTTGGACATCTGCCTTTCCAGCCGTGAGCCACCCAATGAAATTAGCTGTCCTCTCTGTGACAAAACACCTGAGAAAAAGCAGCTTAGAGAGAGGAAAAGCTTATTTTGGCTCGTGGTTTGAGAGGTGTTGGTTCATGGTTGTTCTCTTGTTTGAGGCCTGTGGTTTGATCTCGTCTGTGGTGGGGGGCGTGTGGCACAGAGAGAAGGTCCCAAGGTCTCCTTCAATGTCACAGCCCCTGTGACCTCCGAAAGGTTCCACCACCTCCCATAGCACCACAGGCCAGCGACCACGCTTAGTAGATGGGCCTCGGAGGGTGTTTAAGATACAGACGTAGAACCATGTTTTGTCACTATTGCTGTTGACTGCTTTGGCCTAGAGCCCACGGACTCTGGAGGATGCATGCTTACACACACGTGTGTACACAGGCCTGCACACACGTACACACAACACAACGTTCACACGTCTAGTACAGAGGCAGGGATAGACACCTAATTTCCAAATCCATCACACTAGCAAACACACACGTAACACAGCTTACAAACACAGCCACATGTGCAGAGGCACACACCTGTGCACAGGTGAACACGCATAGTTCACTGTGGTGGCAGCAGAGAATGAAGTCAAGCTGTCCCCGGGTGTCACTGACGTGACCTCTGCCTGAGGTCCTCGGCCTCTGAGACCTTTCCACTTCCTGACTTCTTTTTCAGCAGCCTTGGTCCCCACACGACCGGGAAAGTCCAGGCCCTGCACATGGTTCTTCTGGAGGAGTGGTGTCTTCTGTGTTTCAAAATGCATGCTTGGGTGGGTTTGAATCCAGCCTGGAGAAGCGCGTTATGACCTCCTGCTGCCGCTGCCGCTCAAGGTGCTTTCCTGACAGGCAGCCAAACTGGCTTTCTGCTGAGAGAACTCCTTTCAAGCCCCTATTTTTAATGAAATCTCACATTTTAAGGTGTTAACCCTGCACCATGCCACACAGCTCGAAGAGCTCTGAACTGTGTGGTGCTTTTTTCATAATGACACTCGTTTTCAGTCACTTTTTCCAGCTGTAGGTTTGCTATGACATAAGAGAGACAGGCTACTTTCAGAAGATCAGGTCCCTTGGACAGTGTTGGCTTAGCTGTGAATTTCCGATATGAAGATGCACGCATAGGAACTTTCCATGCACAGGAAGCCACTGCTGTCCCCAGGTCTGTCTGGAAACGTGCAGAGCAGAGGGCCAGCTGTGGCACTCACAGGATTGAGCAGTGGTTATGAGTGACCTGGTGCGGGGCCACCTCTGAGCCCATCCGCCACCAGCCTGGCTCTGCTGGCTCTCCTGCAGCTGTATGTAGCCTGTGTCTCCCAGTGCCCTGTGCCAAGGGCTCGGTCCCCAGGTAGAGCTATGGGAGGTGAGGCCTAGTGGGATGTCCTTGGGTCTTAGGGTGTGCTGTCCACAGGGACTGTGGGGCCCCGTCCCTCTCCCTCTCTCTTCCTCTCTGCCTCTCTCTCTCTCTCTCTCTCCCTCTCTCTCTCTCCTTCCTGGCTTGAGATCTAACCTTTCAATCCAACATTCTCTCCCACCACTGCCATTGCTCCATTAGTTCCCATCCACTGCCCTTGTCAAAACTGAGTCAGCACAGGAACCATGCCTTTGAGCCTCCAAAACTGTGCTCTCAATAAACCTTTTCTGTTTATAACTTAATTGCCTCTGGTATTTTACTACAACAATGCAAAGCTGACTGATACACTTGCCTGGAAACTCCCACTTATCCTTCACAGTTGTAATTTCACATTGACTTTAGAGAGTAGTTGATGTCTGTGTTTCCTGTGAAATTAGAGTTTTGCATGAGGTCAAGGACCTGGTCTTCTTGTTTCCTCAGCTCTTACGATAGCACCTGGAATAAGGTAGGCTCTTTTTTTTTTTTTTAAACTCAGGGCCTACACCTTGAGCCACTCCACCAGCCCTTTCTTTGTGAAGGGCTTTTTCGAGATAGGGTCTCAAGAACTATTTCTTCCAGGCTCGCTTTGAACTGTGATCCTCCTGATATCAACCACCTGAATAACTAGGAGGTGTGAGCCACCGGCGCCCAGCAAGGTACACTCTTAAATATTGACTGAGTGCACAGATAAATGAATGTTCACTGTGCCACGAGGGCAAAGACTGTGTCTTAGAAATCCCTTTTCCATAGGTCCTGGCTGAGCATCAGGAATGCAGCAATGCGTGTTTGTTGGGTGAGTTAACGAGCATTGCCCAGCACTGCCCTTGACCTTGAGGAGGTGAGCTTCCACCTTGAGAGAGATAATATGCACTCAGATGCAAGAATTAGCAGTTCAGTGGGCGCCAAGAGTAAGAATTTCACTTCTGAGTCAAACTTAGATTTGAATCCTGGCTTTACCACGGTCTAACAGTGAGGTTTTGAGTGAGCCACTGAGCCTCTTTAGCCTCTAAGTGGGAGGAGTTGTAAACTTGCTCTGAAATATTACACAGCACGATGTGAGCTCTCTAGCCTCGTAGGAGATCATACAGCTCGTCCAGCAAACCTCTATGCATTTTGGTGTGGCCCGGTCACTCACTCAGTGACAGTGTGACTCTAAGCAAGTCTTTCCATTTTTCTGAACTTCTGTTTTCTACTTGGAAAGTGAGAGGCCAGGTGTGACATCACAGGGAAGTTTCCAGGAACCTTAGCTGGGCCACATCTGGAAGGCCAGGGGGAATTTGTTTATGCAGAGAGTAGAATGTGGGGTGCCGGGCTAGGGAAGGGCTTGTGCAAAGTCCGGGTGGCGGGGTGAACAGGAACAGGGCTGTGGTGGAAGCACAGCTGTAGGAGTGGTGGGAAAGGGCTGTAGAGCTAGGATAGGATCTTGAAGGGGGTTTGTGGGTCACACAACTGGATCTGGACAAGCAGGGGAGGGCAGGGAGCCTGGAGCCAGAATAGCCAGGAGGATGAAGGCCAGGGGTAGGGTTGGCATGAGGAAGGGGAGAATCAGTGAATGAATAACAGCCAGTGTCAGAACCACGACAGGGGTGAAAGACGTTTCTAGGATGCTTATGGATCATGGACCTGTGTCCTTTTGAGAAAACTGGGTTGTGCTGTAGCAGTGTGCATCTGTGGTTGGTGGCCCAGTGCAGGACCTCACACCCACCAGCTGGGGATTAAAAGCAGGCACCAGAGTGGGAGGAGAAGGAGGAGACAGAGGGAGGGCTGACAAGCCCTTGAATCCAGCACCCACCCTGTTCTGTACCTGTCCTAAAGTGGAGGGGAATAGGCCAGGGAACTGGATAGGAGACAGAGGTAATCTGAGACGTCAAGAACAGAGGCTGGGTGTGGTGGTGCATGCCTGCTATTCCAGCTACTCAGGAGGCAAAGCCTGGAGGATCTTGAGTTCAAGGCCAGCCCAGGCAGTTAGGTAGACTTTATCTCAAAACAAAACACCAACAAAAGGGCTGGGGTTGTAGCTCAAGTGGTAGAATGCTTGGTTAGCAGCCCCAGTTGTAGAAAAAAAAAAAGAAAAGAAGAAAGTAGAAACAAATTGAGAGCAGAAACAGGCCACTTTCTAGGGCCCCAGGAGTGAGGCAGGAAACAGGCGTCTTTTAACCAGCTGCCCTGGTGTGGGAGGGAAAGACAGAAAATCTACAGGTGCCCAAGAGATCCACACAGAATGGGGCTGACTAGGTAACGAGCCTCCAGTAGGGGCGCTGAGGTGGTGGCATCACTTTTTTTGCCATTGGCCTCACAGTGCACAGTGGGAAGCTCTGTTCAAATAGCTTCAGGTTCTAACACGGGATGGTGAGGGAGGGTGCAGTGTTAACGAGGTGAGGCCACACAGGCCTGCTCAAGGACAGGCCCCACCACTTCCTGCATGTCACTAGCTTGTTCAAATCTCAGTGTCTTGTCCTCCCTAGAGGAGGATTGGCTGAGTTAATAACAGAGTCCAGCATGTAGCCGGCACTCACACTCGTGGACATAACAACTGAGGAAGTTGGTCTAGGTTAGGCAGCTAGATCCAGTGCCGGTGCTGAGGGACAGGTGTTCCTTTCCCCTCTGAGTCCTAACGTGCGCACACACGCCAGCCAGCCAGCATGGGCAGTGCATCCCCAGAGTGTCAGCCAGAGCTCCTTCCTCCATCCTGCTCGTTAGCATCAGGGAGAGCAGTGGGTCTCAGAGCGTGGTCCTTGGACCACAGGACCAGCATCACCTGGAGGCTGGCTGAGGCCCCCTGGACAGGCTGAATGAATCAGAAAGAGTGGGTGTCGGGGCTGTCAATCTGGTGTTTTGGGGGGGGTGGCAGGGCAGTACTGGGATTTGAACTCAGGACCATGTGCTTGGTAGGTCACACCTCCAGTCCTCTGTGTTTTAAAGAGGCCTCCAGGTCATTCTGATGTGTGCTAAATTGAAGAACCACTCAATCGGTGTTGCCAACAGGTAGAACCAGGTGAAGTGTGATCGGTGCGGGGAGGAAGTTAACATCACGGAACTTTGGAGCAGTGACTTTTCAGGGTTTAATAAAGGATGTTTTGTTCAGTCTCCAACTGTCAGATTGAGTCAGATTCACTGGGGCCCTGCCGTAAACTTCTAAGGCTTCAGTTGTGCAGTTAGAGTGTGGGGTGGGAGGTTTGGGTACCAGGCAGGGGACAGAGCTGTGTGTTCTTGCATTCACACTTTAAGAGTGACATCTCCTGAAACTGCTCCCTTGATCAGAACAGGGAACATGAAGAACCAGACGGTCTGGCCCCTGTTCTCGCCATTCCAGAGCAGAGTCTGGGCCACAGACATGTTCTCCATGTCGCATTTTCCGTAACTCTGTCCTGGAATCCACAGTGTGGGGGACGTCTCCCGAGTACAGTCCAGAAGTTGGAGTTCAGAGCAGGCAGACACTTTGTGATAAACAAGAAGATACCGGGCATTGCTGCTCCAGCTGCCTCTGGATTATTCTCCAGGGCCAAGGCCATAAACCCTGCTTCCAGCAAGCACCTTTCAATTTTGCTCAAGCCGCCCCCAACCTCAGGCTGCACCCCAATATCTCCAATTCATTTAAACTCCTCCCTGGTAGCGCCCTGCCATGCCTGGGTCCTGTGGAATGCGTTTGGGAACAGGGGATCCTAGATGCTCTGTCTTAAGATGGAACTTGAGCCTGGGACATGATGGCCTCAGTGCCAAATGTGGAGTGAGCCTGGGAAGTCTGCATCTAACACTAAGGCTGGACATCACGCATGGTCCGAGGTCACATGTGCAGCTGCGTGGTCCACCTGAGCTTTCTCCCATGTGACCGAGGGGGAGAGAGTGCAGCTTGGACCTCGCTCCCCGCTACTTTGTCAGGCTGTCCCTTGTTCATTCACAGCAAATGCAGAACCTCAGAACATCAGCCACACTTGGTTCTCCTAGAAATCAACATTTTGCCCTCCAAAGCTCCAAAGAGACAGCAGGGAGCTGTAGCTTTGTGTTCATCTGAGTAAGAACCAGAAGGACTCAGCGGTGAGAGTAACTGTGCACAAGAATTCGGTTTCTGACTCAATTGTCAAGGTTATTTTTTACATTTTAAAAACTGTTATATTTTTTAATTTCAAGTTACACACATATATATATATATATTTATATCTTACAGAGTCAAATAGTTCTCTTCCTCAATGTTTTTCTTTTTGTTTTGTTTTTTTCTGAGACAGGGTCTTTCAGTATAGCCCAGGCTGGTCCTAAACTTGTGATCCTCCTGCCTCAGCTTCCTGAGGGCTGGAATTACAGGTGTGTGCCATCATGCCTGGTTCCCAATTTTTCTTACTCCTCAAGTATTTTAGCTGTCCTGTCAGCATTTACTTTCTTATTTCTAAATGATGCTTGTATTGTTCCGTCTAGATTTTTCCATTGTAAAATCTTCTGTTGAAGTTGTAAACTTTTTTTTTTTTTTGCAGTCTAGGACTTGAACTCAGGGCCTACACCTTGAGCCACTCCACCAGTCCTTTTATGTGATGGATTTTTTTGAGATAGGATCTCATGAACTCTTTACCCTGAACTGCAATCCTCCTGATCTCTGCCTCCTGAGTTGTTAGGATTACAGACATGAGCCACCTGCATCTGGTGAAGATGTAGAATTTGTCCTCTGTCACTGTCCCCTCTTTGTCCTTGTCACACCCCCAAGACATTTCCCATCCCACGCCCTCAATGTAATTTAATTTTGGTTAGAACAACATGCACCATTGCTTCCTGGGGTTGGGGGAGGGGGACTTCGTACTTTACAAGAGCCAGTGGTGCTCCACCTTAACTCAGCTCTCCAGAACACTGATCCTAGGGCCAACACCGGTGAGAGATGGCGGCAGCATCGAGTGGAGAGGTAGGACTTAACTCAGTCACCTGAAGGTCTCACCTGGTCCCATGGGAAGGTCTGAGTGGGGAGAGTCTTGCAGTGCTACTGACATTGAGACAGAGTGTGTCTTTGTACCACTTGGACCAGTGATTAGATGGGGCTGTCCCTGGGGGACGGCAGCTGCCTTAGGCTGAGAGTGAGATCCTGAAAGTCAGCTGGGAGGCCACACCACTACTTTTCCTCTCCTGAAGGCCTTTCTTTCTCTGCTGTTCACAAGGATTTCTGAATTTCGTTGTTGTTTGCAGTACTGGAGTTTACACTTGGGACTTCACACTTGAGCGGTGGCCCCAGTCTTCCTGCTTTCGCTTTATTTTTCACATAGGGTCTTGTGCTTTTGCACAAGCTGCCCTTGAACCACAACCCTCCTGTCTGTACCTCCTAAGTAGCAGGATTTTGGACATTTCCCACCAGGCACGGCTGAAGACCTTTCTCTTTTGATCACGGCTACTTTTCTATCTGTATCACACTGACCCCAAACTGTTCTAGGTTGTATAAATCTTCCTTCAATAACTTAATATCTTAAAACGTCAGTATCTTAACATTTTGGGGTATTCTATCCACTTCATCTTCTTGAGAAACTCTCTCCTGGAACCTTCTGGCTCACACCAGTCCATCCCCCAACACACACCTGGCCTGTTGGGATCTGCTTTAATCCTAGTCCTCCACATTCTTTTGCTTCTCCCATGGGTTGGATCTTTTATCCCCTGGCTTCCACACCATCCACCTTCATGGATGTGCTAGAGTGCTAGAGTACTCCAACACGAGTACCCGAGAGACGACTTGTACAAGCTAGGCAGATGCTCTACCACAGGTCCTCGCCCCAGCCCCTGGGGTTTAAAATCTATAAAATAATTTGGTTTGGGATAATTCCTAAAGTGCTTCCATCTCCCCCACTTCCCCCAGGATCACCTCTCATCTCTTTTGGGCAGCTTGGTAGGAAAGCAGGCCTTGACTTCTAAACTGGAGTTCAGAGCACACAGACCATTCAGTTTTCTCTGAACCATGCAGTCCCAGAGGCTCCATGCTATTTCCTGCTAGCAGATTTCAATGACTTTGGAGTAGCAGGAAGTTCACTGCAGTGACAGTCAGGGAGTCACACTAGGGAAAATATGATGTACTGTGTTTTGTAGGAAAAAGTGTTACCCAATTCAGTAATCTGATTTTTAGACAAAGGCTTGATCCTGGAACATGCTTACTATCGCATCAGTCCTGGCTCCAAAAACAGTTAAAAAAAAAAAAAAAACCAGTGTGTACTTGATGTGTCTGTTTCTCTTGGATATGGAAATATATTTTGCCTGAAATGTTTTTCTCTTTCTTATCTTGGAAGCAACTAGATTGTTCCTTATAGCAATGGTAAATTAGCATTTATCGAGCACCTATTGTGTGCCAGGCTCTGTGTGAAGAACTAAAGTACACAGACGGACTCTGAAGTAGGGAATACTTTAGCAGGGTCAGGGGATAGAAAGGCTTCATGTATCCATCCCTTCTTCTGTTCCTTGGGGATTTGAGGAACACTTGCTGTGTGCAGAGGTCCTTGCTGGATGCTGGGAATATAAAAGACAAAACATATGCCTCTGTTCCCTCCAGACCACACTGCGGCAGAGCCTGGCTAACCCTGTCATAGAGGAGGGCAAGTCAGCCTGGGATGGGTGGATGCACGAGGTAGGGGACAACAGGATCAAGGAAGGGCTTCCAGACAGGTGACCTAGGGGCTAATACCAAGCAGAACTGGATTCTAGTCAAGGGAGGGGAAAGCTGGAGGGACAGTCAAGCAATGGCTGGGCAGAGGAAATGCTTAGTTTGGATTTAAGGAGCAGTGGCGGGAATTGAGACCATGACAGTAGGAGAGGTTCAACTCTTGAAAGATGTTGTATCCCTTGCTTAGGACTTTGAACTTCAACTTAGGCTGATGGAGGAAGCATGAAGCTATCTTGTAATAGAAGAGTTGTTATAAGAAATTATAGCTATTAAAGAGCAGAAAGATGGGACAACTGCATAGCTTTTAAGTCCTAGAAAAAGCAGAACTTAAAAATTATGTGCTAGCCAGGCACGGGTTATTCACACCTGTAATCCTAGCTACTTGCAGGCAGAGATCAGGAGGATCATAGTTCAAAGCCAGCCTGGGCAAATAATTTAGGAGACCCTATCTTGAAAAAACCAACACAAAACAGGGACTAGTCGAATGACTCAGTGGTAGAGTGCCTGTCTAACCAGCGTGAGGCCCTGAGTTCAAACTACAGTACCACACACACGAAAAGAGAATTGTATGCTCTCTATGCTGATGGCTGATATGTAAAATATATTATGACAGTGCACAGTGTGGGAGAATGTCTGCAGCAGAATCTGTATGGTGAGGTTTTTATCATCGTTGAATCTCTATCTGCCAGCAGCTCAAGACACCACCCCTTGCCTAGACCATCAAATACGGGAGACCTAATAACTTTCTTGCAACTTTAAGGAGTGATTTAGAAATGTCCAGAGTAGGCAAATCCACAGAGAGAGAGAGAGAAAGTAGATTGGTGGTTGCCAAATCTGGAGGGAGTTGGAGTGGCGACCACCAGGCAAGAAGTTTCTTTTTAAGTTGAAGAAAATGTTCTGGAATTCAACCATGGTAATGGTTGTCCAGCCTTGGAAATATGCTAAAACCCACTGGAGTGTGTGCTTTGGTGAACATGGTCAATTTTGTCTGACGTGAATTTTATCTCAATGAAAATATGGAAAGGTGCTGGTGGATGTACAGAGATGGCTGATGAGTACCATGTCTTTGTCCTGTAGTGAAGGCCAGCCACAAGTGTGAGCTGAATTGCCAGGCCATGGGCTACCGCTTCTATGTACGGCAAGCTGAGAAGGTCATCGATGGAACTCCCTGTGACCAGAACGGCACAGCTATCTGCGTGTCTGGACAGTGCAAAGTAAGTGCAACCGGATGGGATGGGGTGTGCGGGGTGAGTTCTGGGGCATGAATCTGTGACTGCCAATCTGGTTTCTTCTTGGGAGCTGCAATGGCTCCCAGCCACCCAGGGGTCTGGAACCCAGAGCTCTGGACCACGTGGGCTGAGATGGGGTGGCTGTCAGCTCTGTGCTTGGAACCTTTGGAGTGTCATTGCCACAGCCCACTCTGGCATTTCAATCGCAAAGGGACTTACTTGTGTCCACATTGCATGCTTCACAGGGCTGTGATGATCCTTGCTGGGGAGATCTGGAGGTCCTGCCCATGAAGTGGGAGGCTCTGGACATGGTGTTGCTGTGTCTGTCCAGTAGCAGGTGGCATTATAAGGTGACATTTGAAGGAGTGGCATATTTTATTTTGCCTTCCCCAGAGGAGGCAGTCTTCCAAAGGAAAGCTTTGTGGCTCCTTTGATAGCCGAAAGACTTTCCACCCCCTTGAGCTTCTGAAGTTGTTCCAGAAACTCCCTGCCTGGTTTTCTGCAAACATCCTGGGCGTGAGAGAATCCTTGGGTGCTGGGCATGGACAGAAAGCACCATTTGGCACAGGTTCCATGGCCACATTTACTTGGGCCTGACCTTCAAACCTCCTTTCATCTATAAATGTGTGAGTGAAGCTAAGACCTAGCTGGCAAGGACTCTGGAGGCCACTCTGTCTTCATTAGTGCCCAGTAGCAGGCAGGGCTGACTTCCGTCGGAGGAAGTCTTGGCCATAGCGCCTGAAAGTTTCTGTTATACTTTGAATGTAGATTGCTGTATGTTTGATATTAAGGCTAAAATTTGCTTTAATAAGCACACTCGCCCCCATCACTTTTTTTTAAATATAAGAAATTCATTTAGAAATTTACAGTGTCCTTTAGAAAAGAGAGCGAGAGAGAGAAAACCGTCCTGGTATAAGTTTGCTTTTCTATAAAATTAATCCCAACCCCTTATTATTACAAAAACATTTGTCTTAACAATGTCCACAACTAACGTACAGAGCACAAGTGTCCGCCAGTGCTGGGCATGAGGTCATTCCATTTTCTTGGTAAAAAGTTTCAAAAAGAATGTGAAGCAACTTAGCAAGGTGGATCCACGTTCTCAGATTTGGAGTGAAGGTTGAGAAAGGTAGAGGCCGTCAGTTGATATCTGAGGTGGATAAAATGTCTTTGGAAAAGGTAAGCTCCAAGAGGGTGAGCGGCAGGCTGCCCAGAGGAGGTCTCGGGAAACATGGCGGGAGCTTGTCAAGGCTGAGTGTGTCCTGGCCTCCAGCTTTCCATCCATTGGTCTTCATGTGGCTTTTCTCTCTGAGCCTTGGGCACCGAGGAAGTTCTGTGGTTTCCATCATGAAGGTCTCTGCTCCTGAAATACCATTTAGCTTATCACACGGACCCTAGTGCAGTCTACCATTTTCTCCCCGGTTCTGACCAACTATTTCATTTCTTGAGTGCAGGTGCACACTGGGGTGAGGTGGGGTGATACAATGGCCAGCCTGCCTGAGTTCAAATCCTGTCTGTTTCTCCTGATTTGCTGTGCAACCTTGTGGAAGTTACTTCAGCTCTCTGTGCCTCTTTCTGCAAGATGAGCTGATGATACCAAAGCCCAAGTTGAGGTAAAGAACTGTGACCCTCACTCCAGGTCTGGCACTTAGGGAGCATGCTGGCTTTTGTTAATAAACATTGTCATTGTGCTCACATCTATCCCAAGAAACTTGAGTTTCTATGCACACCTTTTTTGGTATATGTGTGTGGCAGATTATAGATTTGTGAGATTCTCATTGTCTTTTCAGGCAGTGTTTTCACACTGTAGTGTTAACCCCCGGGGGGCTGCAGATGCTGCCTTACTAGATTTGGAGAAGGACCTCTAAGTCTGCTTTTCTCCCATGCTCCCCTGTAGAGGTGGCACTGCTGGCCCCTGGGTCATTCTTTGAGTAGCAAGGTTTTAAGGAGCCCATCGATTAAAATATAGTTAACAAGGGCCAGAGAGGTGAATATGGGGTGACAGAGGGAAGACAATTGGAGATGACTGAAGGGAAGATGAAATGGGTCCGTTGTCTGGGGAAGAAAGTGGTTTCATAGAGCTGAAAGAAAACCAAACACTGATGGGGACACAGATGGATGAAAACCAAACCACAGGACAGCACCTGCTGTGTGCAGGTGATACTTGCTGAAAGGCAAGGATGAACACATCCCAGGGGCGTGAGTACCTTGAGAGGACTTTGTCATCACAAGGAACACTTTGACCCACTGCCTTTTGTCCTCACATGCTGGAGCCACTGACTGGCAGAAGTCTGTTTGCTTCCCAGGCTGAAGCTCTGTTTACTTTGCAGTTTTCAAAGGGAACCGTTTCCTTGTGAATATTTGATTGGAAGCCCAGAGTTCAAACTGATAGCTCCAGCTCCCTGCCATGTGGCTGTGAAAGCTGACACAGACTGCTCATGTGTCAGGAATTGCTAGGCCTGCAACAGAAGCCAAGGAGAGGTGACAGCCTTAGGTGAGAATGGGGGGCAAGCCCACAGAGAAGCTAGGGGAAGCACACTGGCCACACTGAGGCAAATAAAGTTTCCGGGCCCACCCGGCACAAGCTCAGTTTGGCTCCAGCTCCAGGTAGAGCCCATGTTGGCCCGCTTGCCGGTCCAGACCCAAGAGCTGGAAGGAGGCGGAAGGGATGCTGATGGCCTAGGACCGGCTTGATGGGGGCTTGACCTCCAGTTCCTGGGAGGTGGGGGGGGGCATGCCTTTTCTTGACAGGGACTGATGGACCTCCTGTGTTGGTTCCTGGCCAATGGCTGCACGTAGATGTAGGTAGACCTTGAAGGGCAGGGAACTCTGTCTTTCCCAAATCAAAGAGGCTGTATGGGAGTTCTGGCCTGCTATACCCTAGCCTACCCCAGCCTCTCCCCCGACATCAATGGGAACATCTGGCCAGTGTTCAGAGAGGTCCCAGAGATGAATTCAGCCTACCCGGTTACGACTGCCACTTACAGGAATGGAGTAGCATTTGGGCTAATTACCAAAGAGCATGCTGTAATTTCTACCCTGAAGCAGCCCAGGAACTGTGTGTGCTATGATTTATTTTTTAATTTGATCTCAGCTGTAAACTCTGTGTTTTTTTAAATCTGAATTTTCAGCTGGCTGGGTATATGTCACTATTTTTTCTCATCTTAATAAAAATAGATGATACTTTGATACGAAGGTGTAGTAGGCATTTGAAAGAATACCATGTTGAGAGCAGGACTAGAAAAGTCTCCTTGGCTTCTTGGACATCAACCTCTCAGAAACCTCAGGATCCAGCCTTGAAGTATTGAAAGTAGTAAGAATCGCTTCCAGGCCCCCCTTTCCTGAAAAGAAATTAGTAAAAATGATAACGGTCTTTGGTCATGAAGGAGGTGCTCTGCAAACACCAGGCTGCTTCAGAACCAGTGTCGGGGCTGATATAAGTCAGCAAGGAGCCGCTGAGCATCTGGCCACGCACCCAACTCTGTGCTGTGCCTCACACACACACGGTTTCATGTATGCGTTTATCTTCACTGTGACCCAGGCAAACAGGAATGACTCACCCCAATTTTACCAACAACCTGTACACCCAAGTGCTACATAGGAGTTTCCTATAAACATTGGCTTTTGAGGCCGAACTGGATCAGAACAGAAAAAGCAGTATATAAGTAATTTAGGGGAAAAGAACACTCATGTGCTCTCCCCTCTTCTATGCTTATTTTCCTCCTGTCGTCTTTCTAAAACACACACCTAGACATGCTCCTCTTTTGCTTAAGTACCATCTGTGGCTCCCTAGTACTCATAGAATAAAGTGCAGGCCTTCTGGCTCTGATGCTGGCTGGGCTGGGACTTGGTACTCCCTGACCCAGGCCTCCAGTTTGTGCCTCCTCACATGCTTTCCCCTTCCCCTCAGTCTGGAGTGCTGTTCTGGGTCCACTCTTTAGCAGAATGCCTACCATTAGAATGTGTACTTCAGACAAACGTGGAGGAGACTCTAGCTGATGGGTTTCAGCAAGGGAAGTGAGTCCGGAGCCCACACAGAGTGTTCTCACTTGTGGCTTGAGGTGAGCAGTTGGGTACAGATGAAACAGGGAGGTGAAGCCTCCTTGGCCAGGTTCCCCAAAGCCCAAGGTCTCCAAGATGGAGACAACTCTTGACACCTCTCTAAGTTCCTGTCTGCTGCACATTATTTTTTCTGTTGCTTACTGTGAACATCTTGAGTCCCTCTAGAGCTGACTGCAGAGGAACCTGAGTGCAGTCTCCCTCATGCTGGGGTAGAGTGCGTCCCCCACATTGTCACCATCCACCCATACTCTTTGCTGCTGTGACAGTCCTGGGCTCCCGTTTGGACACGTCGGCAGACAGTTTCATATTTATTCAATGAATTAAGGCAGATAACTGCTTCCAAACGTTCAGAGATAAACTCGGCACTCTCATGTTGCCCTTGGCGGGATGGGTGACATACAGTCCATCTTGCTCACGCTGTTGTGCTCTCCTGAACTGGGGAAGTGAGCCTTTCTCTGCCCTTTCAGAGTTACTTTTTTTTCCCCCTCTTTTGCTTACCAGCTTGATTTCCTGGGCTTTGCTTCCAGCTGTATTGTTACTTTAATGAAACCAAAGAATGACTGCATTGGTGAATTGCCTCTTCCTTTGCCAGAAGGCTGTGCGACTCAGCCTTGAGACAGGGTGGAGAGTTTGTGAAGTACTTGACTTCCAAACTTATGTGACCCCCACGGACCCCCACCCCAAACAAGCTGTGTTCCCAGTCCTTTCCACTGTGACTATCAAAAGCTTGTCATACTCTGTTGTGGTTGTTTTGACATGTGTCTGAGCACCTGAAGGAGAGAGACTGAGTATTACACGTATTGTCTCCTCAGAAGTTAACAAATTAAAATTTTCAATGATTTTTAAAATATATGAATGAATGAAAAAGCTAGGAACTGCTTGTTGAAATCTCCTTTGCTTAAAATAATCAAGGAAAGGCTCAGCCTAGTGTGAAATTTTTGCAGTCTTTGCTGTGTTCTTATGACCTCTTCTAAACTGAGGCTGGGCCTAGTGGCTCAGGTCTAGTAATCCCAGCTCTTGGGAGACTGAGGCAGGAGGTATATATATATATATATATATATATATATATTTAAACAGGACTGAGCTGATCTGGCCGGGTGGGTGGGGTCTCCCTCCTCCCCTTTCACTCCACATGTATCCCTTTTGAAGCTGCAGACTCAGTCAAAAATATTCACCTTCCGCAACAGAGGAAGACCGTTCTTAGGTCAATGAGTAACTGGGCTTCCATCCTAGAACCTCCGCACATGTTCTCAAATGCAGGACACCATGAGGTGGCCAAGCTTCCAAGACTCCACACACATCCAAGGGAAGTGCTGCACGTGGTGGTCTGCCTTAGGAAAAAAACAAAAAAAACAACCTTAAATTGAAACTGAGTATAAGCCTGGTGAAATTACCTTATTATGTATACGCTCTGTTCCTATTATGTATCCTTTTTCTCATTTTCAACCACTGGAACAACTCTGTTTGGATTTTTTTATCTATCTATCTATCTATCTGTCTCTCTATCTATCTTACTGTCTGTCTATCTATCTTATCTCTCTGCCTATCTGTCATCTACTATCTATCTTATCTGTCATCTGTCTATCTGTAGTTGTTAATTATCCTAAGTACTTTTAATCCCACAGCACTCACTGCCACATACTAGGCTAGGCATGGGAAAGGTGATGGAAAAGGTGAATTATGGTTTCTACCCACATCAAGCCTAGAACATACTGGAGAAAGTGATTAAAAACTCAGTTAACCAGCAAAGGAATTACACGTTTTGATGAGCACATGCAGTTTAACACCAGGGCACTGAAACAACAAATGACAGTGGGAGGCACTGTAGAGACGGGGTGATCAAGGGCTCAGGGCTGATGGGCCGGAGAAGATGCCATGCCTCTTCAGTGTTGCTCACTGCTCTCTGCTGCTGAGTTAATCCAGCCTCCAACTGAGGTGCCATTCTTAGCTCCCAGGGGCCCACACATCTTCCTCAACACCTGCTGGCTGGAGCCCCGGGAAGTCTGTGTTCAGTCATTCCCTAGACCTGGAAAGACGCCCTTGGAAACTGATGGTACAATGATTTGAAATAGCCAAGATCGCCAGTGTCAAAACAGACCAAAGAGAGGTCACTTAGTTAAGATGGGGACAGGATGTCCTGCGCTCCCAATCTGCTCCACCTGGGGGCTTCTCCTATACCTGAGTGCCAGGTGACAGGGAGAGGTGTAGGGCCCCTTTCATCTAGCTTTCTAATGGAGTGACTAGCCGCTCCCAAAAAGGGAACTTGAACCATTCTATCTGAATTGGCAGGGCCATGGCTGACACTTGTGCAGAGAAATGAGGGGAAGGCTCTGGGTCAAATAGACCCCACCCCACCCCACCCCAAGCACAGGCTACCATACCACCGCCTCAGTATGACAGTCTGTCCTGGTGCAGGCGCTGTCCAGACATGAAATGCTCATAGTATCCCAAGTCATTTCTCCAGACACTGCTCCCAAGGCATGAAATCAAACACAAGGAGAGCAGAAACCTGGGCTGGGTGTGGACAGCCCCGCAGTCTCCCTTCAGATGAGAAGACCAAGGGAGGCAACGCCCCGACTCCCTTCGGTTCCTAGGCACACTCTTGCAGAAACAGCTTGTGTCACTTACTGGTAACATGGATGTCGGATCCAACTGTACTGTGGTTATCACCACCACCGTCATCGTTAGTAATTACGATTACTGTTATTGACATAGTTGATTAGCTTAATAATGACTGAAGTCGAGAGCCTGATGTCTGAGTGAAAATATGAAGGGAGCACCCCTCGTCCCAACACCAAGGTTGGGTGTCTCATGAAAGTCCCTGCCCAAAGTCAGGGGAAGCCAAGCAGTGAGTGACACCACCCAATGAGGGAAAATGCCTCTAGGTAGATATGGGGACTCGAGGACAAACATACAGATGAAATTTTCTATTGTGTTTTTTAATAGGGAAGGCATTCACAGGTTTCAAACATCAGGAGTAGGACCTTTGCCTCCCATCAGCCCCAGCTGGAAGTAACCACTCTTTGATAGTTTCTTCATTAAGATATATTTTCATATGTTCACAGGCCAGTTCGTGTTATATTATTCTCTACTTTGCTTTGACACGTGTGGTACCATGTTGAACTCATGGGCTCTGTACTCGCTTTCCTTTCTTGACGTGCTGTGGTGACCTGTCTGTTTAGGTACCGTGAGAGCAGCCTCCTTCCTGTCGCACTTGCACGGTTTGCACTGTGTGACGTAACCACGGTCTCTCTACTGCGATGTGCATGTAGGTTGTACATTTGCAAGGCACTCGTACCTTGCAAGTATTTGTTGGACAAATTCTTAGAAGGAACTCAAGAGTACATACGGCTTTGCGATTTTGACAGCTCGTAGATAGCAAATTGCTCTGCAGAACGTCTGAAACAACTCAATGCTCCCACCAGCAATGAAGCTGGGGTGGTTTGTTCTCCTCCTTTTGGGTTTTTGCCTGTCTGATTAGTGAAGAATGGTGTGCCATGTAGTGTTCAGTGGTCTTTATCTTATTTTGAGTGAGGCTGAGCATCACCTCATGTGTTTTAAGAGCCATTCGGGGCCTGGACTAGGATCAGGTGTGTGAGATGCCTTGCGTGCAAAGTTTAAGGAGGCGTTTGCTAAACTCTCAGGGTCTCCTTAACTTTGTGCCCCAGGCTCCTCACCCACGTGCCCCACTGTTCCCACCTGCTCTGTGCCTTCCTGACCCGGAACCATTTACATTCCCATGGTGTGACCTGTCTTAGAACCTTCGCACATTTTTTATTCAGTTGTTGATCCTTTCCTCAAGTAGTTGGACTTTTCATGCATTAAAGAGGTTGTTTATGATACAAATTTATGATATGAAATAAATTGCAGGGATGGGGGTGGGTTGGGTAGGCCTTTGCTTATAGGATGTTCTTTTTTTTTTGCCACATAGAAGTTTTAAATTTTTTAAATGATGAATTTAGCAACTTCCTCTTTTTTATGATTCTGAATTTTATGTTGTAGAAAGACCTTCTGCAAAAAAAATAGAGAAAAATTCTCAAGTCAGGAGTGGTGGTACATGCCTGTAATCCCAGTACTCGGGAGGAAAAAGGAGGATCAAGAGTTCAAGGCCAATCTGGGCTATCTAGGGAGACTTTGCCTCAAAAAAAGAAATCCTCCTGTGTTTTCTCTCAAAGATCTTTGGTTCTGTGCACTTACATTTTTATAGTTTACATTGATCCATTTGGAATTCTCCCTAGTGTGTGTCTCACGAGGTGTAGATTTGATTTTACTCTTCTACAGGTGGACGTTATCATAATTAAATGTCATAATTATCATAACTGAGCTGTCCACTGTTGAGGCTCCACTCTGTTACTGTGTGTCTGTATGTTTTGGGTTTTCCCTTCTGTGCCATCACACTGTGTCTATTTGTACTCACATACCGGGACGCACGTTTGGAAAAAGACACAAGACCCACACGTGTTTACAGTGATAAGGGGAAGCTTGCTCTTTGCTTGAACTCATGCGTTCAGACTTCAGATGGAAGTTTCTTTATTCATCACATAGAGGAGCCACTGTGTTTAGGGCCTGTATAAGACTTATTTACGTTACATTTTTACTTCATTGGGAACAAATCCTTCATGATTTCTAGGGTTCAAATGACAGGCATTACAGTCATGCAAGTGTTCCAGATGACAAAATAATAGTCGGCCAGATGATGGTCTCATGGACAGTTGGAGGAGGAAACAGAAAAAAAGTAATTAGCACATTTATTGAAAAACCCAGGATAAAAATTCCTGCAGTTGTTTGCTTTTAAAACAAACTAGATTTAAGAGAAGCGAAAACCCCACTGCTTCTGTGGGCAGCACAGATACTGGGATAATTCCCTTTCATTCGTAAATAGACAGCATCTTCCACAAGTTTTATTTTATATGGATCATATCAATTTTCAGGGTTTATCAACCCATTCCTGATAGTTACAAATTTACTATTCTTCCTACTTATTTATTTATTTTGGTGTTATGGGGTTTGAACTCAGGGCCTTACACTTGCTAGGCAAGTGCTCTACCACTGGAGCCACTCCACCAGCCTTTTTTTGTGATGGTTTTTATTCGAGATAGGGTCTCCTGAACTATTTGCCTGGGCTGGCTTTGAACTGCAATCCTCCTGACCTCTGCCTCCTGAGTAGTGCATTACAGGCGTGAGCCATTGGCGCCTGGCTGATGTCTTAATTTGCACAATTTCCAGTAAAATCCTAGCAATTGTAGTACACAGGAGTACTCCAGACCTGGCCTCCTAATGACATCTCCCCTGGGAGAAAAGGTTCTTTTGGCTCTTCCTGAACACTAAAGAAGAGAGATAAGTAATGGCCAAATGAGTCATGGATTCAAACATTTGGTTTTCAAATACCAGCCTCAGTTTCTCAGAACTGCATTTGACCAGACCCCAGTGTGTACTGTGTCTCTTGGGAGAGCTGTGACAGCACCTTGCTACCTCGTGGGCTTCCACTCATTCTAGAAGCCTAGTCTAAACGCTTCACGCGCTTACCACGTGAAATTCCAAACGCAGGACATAAACAAAGCACAGCGTGTGGTGTGTCCAGTGGCCGACCATGCTCACTCTTGCTGTCTGTCATTTCTCACCGGTAAAAATTAGCCTCTGAGATTTCTGTTCGTTGGTTGGCTTTTGCACAGCCGTCCGATCCTGTCCAAGCAAGGCTAGGGATGACTGTAATGGAAGTCTGTCGTGTTGCTGGGTTTCATCCTTTACAAACGACATAGCACACGGCATTAGGTAAACGCCAGGCTTCTGGTACTTGGAGGTGGCTTGTTCCCTGGTTCCTTAAGAGAAAGGAGTATCCATCCTACAACTGTTTGATACTGACATCTACCGTTCACTCCTGGAATTACAGGTCTTCTAAAAAGCCACTCAACAAAGCTAGCATAAATTACGGTTTAACTCAGGGCTGGCTGTAGAGTAAAAAGATAAATAAAATAAGTGGATCTAGAGTAAGGGGGGAGGTAAGAACTGGGGTAAACTTGAACTAAAAGAGTGACTTCTCCTATGACAGCACCTAGAGCTGCAGCTAGAACCGGGGCAGTAGTGTAATGAACACAAAACAAGCTGACATTCAGACAGACAGTGTCAAATTCAGGTTTTTAGACCAGCCCTTCTTTGCCTTTTCCCATACTGAGTGTGAGTGAAGATTCATTAGCCAGACTGCCTTGATCAAGTCACACAGTTCTCTGAGAGTCAGTCTGTAAATTGAAATTCTGAGAAAACTAAATACAGTTGCTTCATGTGTGCAGATCTGGGCTCAGTGCATTGAGTGTCCTGAACCCAGGTGGCTGAGCTGGTGGTGATGGTGGTGATGGTATAGGGGTGTAGGCTCGTTTGCACGGTCTTTAAATCTAGGGGAATAAAGGCAGACAGTGGCCAGGTGTAAACATTACTTACGATATAGTGAATGGATCCTGGGATCATGAACAACAGGAACTGTGTCATGATATGAACAAGAGCTACACCTTCCTCTCTATGTCCTTGAAGGCACTGGGTCAGCCCCTCCCTGGTCTCTAGGAGCCCTTGCTTCATTTTGGGTCCTGGACCTTTTGTTCTTTGCACCACTGCGTGGGCCACACTGGTCCCCGGCCCCTCTCACCCCTTTTCAGTAGAACTTGTACATCAATGCTAGAGGGATTCTGAATACAAGTCAGAGTCATCTACTCCGTGCTGTTCCACCACCAGGCCCCTGCTGTCCACAGGCCAAAGTACTCTGAATAGGCCCTGGCTCTGCCCCGTGCCCCTGGGCTCTGCCCCCACTGCTTCTCCCTTCTCCCTGTGCACTTGGCAGGCCTCAGCCTATGTGTCATTTCTTCTAAAATGCTGTTATTTTGGGGCCCAGAGAGGATGGCTCCTCTCCCCACTGTGCCCTAAATAGAACTCTGTCAAGACACCTGTATTTGTTTGTTTGTTTGTTTGTTTGTTTAGACAGGGTCTTGCTATGTAGCCCAGCCTGGCCTCAAACTCAGGATCCTCCTGGCTTTGCCAGCTGAGTACCAGGATTACAGAGGTGCACCTTTCTGCCTGACCCACCTGTAATTCTTTATCGCACCTTTTGACTTACACATCTGCCTCCTACAGATGCCCAGAATATGTCAGACTTGGAACCAACCTTTGGTCCTCCCCTGTCTGTACAGTCAGTCAGCACACTGTCCTTACATGGAGGCTCAGAGTGGAGGTCAGTGCCATCATTTTAGCCCACTGGGAAGAAGTCATTTAGCTGAGGGCTCAGAAAACTCTTTAAGGTCATCAGGTTCAGATGATACCCATGCCAGGGTGTGGGCCTCAGTGATATGGTGCTTCCATGTGTGACATAGCCTTACGCACGAGGGACATTTTGCTCAGCTCGGTCACGAGTCTGTCCCTTGCCCCCTTCAGTACTGCAAACAGGACAGCTCCGCCTAGATGTCCAACTGGGACCTGGAGTCAGGGGATGGATTTGTTCTCACATTCCCAGTCCCACACAGAGAATAGCTCAGCTGTATAGATGCCTCTTCCTCTGTCTCCATGAACAGCCTCAGTCAGCCAGAAAAATGAATGCCAGCCTCGATTCGTCTCTCCTCCCCTCCGCCCAACACATCCAGAATGGGGGCTCTTTGCAGGTTTCTGCATTTTACTCTTTGTCTTCCTTCCTGCCATCGCTTCTATTCTTGAAATCTTCATTGTTGGCCGTGCAGAGAAGCGAACACCTTTACGGTCTTCCTGTCTTCCTGTCACCCTTTCTTACACTGACTTGCCACTGGCATCTTCTAAAATATGAATCAAAATGTGTCATTCCCTCCCTGATGAAAAACTTGCAGTAATTCCTCCATGGTCTTCCGGTTGTCACTTTATTGTGCCAGGTCATTTTGTCCCACAAGAGTGGTCCCATGTCCTTCCACTCTTTCTCCTTCTTTGTTGGTCTTCAGTGTCTCTGCTTCTTAGACATCTCTCGATTCTTCTGTGTGTGTTCCTGCTTTGGCTCAGAACACTTTCATAGCAGGATGCCTCTGGCTGCAGATAATAGAAATCCAATCCAAATGGCTTCAACGCCAAGGGGATTTGTTGACTTACATAACCTGAGTCAGGTATGTGGTTCTGGGGCTGAGGAATGCAGCAGGTCACAGGGCTCTGCTGTCCTGCATGTGGGTCCCTCATGCTCACTTCCGTCCAGTTCTCAGGATGTCTGCCACAGGCCTAGGCATCCCGGGAATACGTGAAGTCCTTCAGAAGAAGGAAGAGCTTGTTGCTCCTGGGACATCCTCTTAAAAGTAAGTGGCTGGGCACCAATGCTCATGCCTGTACTCCTAGCTAATCAGGAGGCAGAGATCAGGAAGATCTCAGTTCAAAGCCAGCCTGGGCAAATAGTTTGGGAGACCCTATCTTGAAAAAAAGCCCTTCACGAAAAAGAGCTGGTGGAAGTGCTCAAGGTGTAGACCCTGAGTTCAAGCCCCAGCACTGCAAAAAAAAAAAGCAGAATGTGCTTGCCATCTTAGTAGTCAGAGCCACACCCCATACCCATCTCTAAAGCGGTCACCAGCAGAGGGATTTAGCCACCTTAGGAAGAGGAGGGAAGGGGACACTAGGATGAAAACCCAGGCACCATCAG